>NW_026622808.1:30640474-31890474 GCF_023065955.2 Ursus arctos | reverse complement strand
ATAACTTATGAATTTCTTAGGAAAGTCTAAGGGAAAACTGGGGAAAAGGTATGAATTTTCAGTTCCCAAAGACCAACCCAAAAAGACACAATGTTTAGAAAAATAGAAAAACATCAGCACCATGCATCACATTAAGAGATGTATACTTAAGAGCGCCTGGCTGGCTCCGTGGGAGGAGCATGTGACTTTGGATCTTAGAGTCCTGAGTTAGAGCTCCGCATTGGGTATAGAGAATACTTAAATAAATAAACTTAAAAAGATAGAGAAAGATTTAATAAAAAGTTCCTTCTACATTAAATAACTATCAACATTTGTAATATATGCTGTCTTGATCAAGGTGTACTACTAGTGCTTGTGATAACTCAACCCAAAAGAATTTTATTAACACTTTATACCCTATGCTCACAGGAAATTGAAAACACAATTCAATTGCACATTTCTGTTGAAGAAAACTAGAAAAGCCTGACCACTAAAGATTTATAACTAACATTGTGTATAAAGCTGTAGGGAAAGTAGAATGAAAATTCTACTCATTCAAGGAGGAAAAGTACATAAAATTTGAACTGTGAGCTCATCCATGTGCCTTTCATATTATCATGGTGACATCAAATCACCAAAGAATGTGGATTCCACTGGATACATCTTAAAGAACAACTTTTGCTTTCAACATTTTTATTTTAAAACGTTTGCATTTAAAATAAGTCAATCATTTAATTATTTGTAACCATTTAAACTTGGGGTGGAACATTTTATATGCCACTTAAAAAATATCTAAGTGGGGGGGGCGCCTGGGTGGCACAGTCGTTAAGCGTCTGCCTTCGGCTCAGGGCGTGGTCCCAGCATTATGGGATCAAGCCCCACATCGGGCTCCTCTGCTAGGAGCCTGCTTCTTCCTCTCCCACTCCCCCTGCTTGTGTTCCCTCTCTCTTGCTGGCTGTCTATCTCTGTCAAATAAATAAATAAAATCTTTAAAAAAATAGAGAGAGAGTTAAAAAAATATTTATCTAAGTGGGGTGGGGGCGCCTGGGTGGCTCAGTGGGTTGGGAGTTTGACTCATGGTTTCAGCTCAGGTTATTGTCTCAGGATTGTGGGATCAAGCCCCACATTGGGCTCCATGCTCAGTGCAGAGCTTGTTTGGAGTTCTCTCCTTCTCCTTCTCCCTCCCCCTCTGCTCCTCCTCCCAGTCTCTCTCTCTCTCTCTCTCTCAAATACAACAAATATTTTTAAAAAATCTAAGTGGGCACCAAATTTAGAGGGATTGAAAGCAAAAATTTTGGAGACTATCATGGTACACACTGTGGTCAATTAGAACAGTACTGAGAGAGTAGGGGCACCTGGGTGGCTCAGTTGGTTAAGCCTCTAACTCTTGGTATCAGCTCAGGTCTTAATCTTAGGGTCGTGAATTCAAGCCTCAGGTTGGGCTCCAAGCTAAGTGTGGAGCCTACTTAAAAAACAAACAAAAAACAGTACTGAGAAAGTATACTCCACCTCTCAGAACTATGCAGCATGTCCCTATTTAATGCCATTCATCTAGGACTGGGGCCTACAGAATTTATGATACCCAATAACCTCTGAACTTTTCCTTTAAAGTTGGTGTTTTGAGGGACTTTTGTTCCAAGTGGCAGAAAGAGCTACCATTTAGTGCCCATGGAAAGAGCACTCCATCCCAGGATTCCTCAACTCCACTCAACAAGGCTGAACCTGGCAGATTCCATATAAGGTAACTTTCCACTTTAAGATTTTGTAAGTCAGTATTAGAAACCTAAATTACAGGTTTCAATAAACTGAATACGTAGTTTTGACTACTGATGAAATAAGTAACTGCATATGCGGATTTAGTAATTTATCGTACTGTGTACATACCCAAAGCCATCCTGAATACAATGATTGCTATCCAGATAAAAACAGGAACTCAAATTTGGGTAGGACACATCTCTAGATTGCGAGGTCCAGGTTTGGCAAGAATGTAGATTCTGGAGTGGCAGTGGGCAGTACATACCACCCTTAAAAAACTGAAATAGAAACTCACAAGATTTAGGCATTACAGAATTTGGAGTTGGAAGAAATAGGTACGAGTTGTTACCATATTCCTAAGTTGTGAGTTCCCTCTCTTTGCGGTACCTGGGTGGCTCAGTCATTGGAATGTGCAACTCTTGATCTCCAGTTTGTGGGTTTGAGCCTCACGTTGGGTGTAGAGTTAACTCAAAAATAATTTTTAAAAAAATCTTTAAAAACAAACAAAGTTCACCCTCTTCTACTGCCAGGCATCTAAGCCTTGAAAAGACATTTCCTCCCTCACCCACCCACTCCCACACACATCGTTATTTCGTTATCAACAAACTGGAAATAAAAAATATCTTGTCCAGCCTGTTTGTCCCAGCAACTTTGGGAGTCCCAGCAGGTAAAGTGGACATACTAATTTGCAAACTTTTGAGTAGGAAAAGAGTTATATTATTTATTATTTGTTTTTACTCAGGGAGGATCTTGGGCAGAAATTACCTAGATATATAGTTTGCCTGGAAAATGTATTGAAACCAGCATATAAATAATGTCAACTGCCTTGTACTATAATATTTTCAATAATGCAAGTAAGCTGCTGGTAAATACTCTATGGTTTTCCCTTCAATACTGTTATTGATTACTAAATAGTAGCACCAAAGTAATAACATGGAAGATTAAGAAATGAGAGTGTTGTTTTGTCCCTTCCTGTTTTTTATTGCCTGTTGATTTAACACGCGTCACTGAACTTCCTAGTGACTGCCCTTCTTACCTCAGAGATAAAGATCAACTTTTCAACATTTAATCGCAAAGTTCTTGGTGCCTATTCTTTACTAAATGATCCCCTGCAGATGGTCTTTACTAGCTCTTTTTCTGGCATCTTCTCAAATTCCATTTTTTAGATCATTTTCTTCTAATGTCCAATTGTTCTAGGGAAACAAATGAAGCAACTTAATTGCATCAGACAAAATTCATTCCAAATGGCCTGAGGAAAGAACAGACTTGAGGGATTTAGACTTCACTTCCTGGTCAATGCGGGATCTCCGTGAGAATGCGTACTTCACATGGAACTTGCTCTCTCCTACCATCAAAAGCTGCATATTTTCATAGCTCTTCTGCCACCATGAAGGAGGTTTTCTTGAATGCCGTCCTTGTGCTGGCCATCTCCGTGTGGGCTGCCTTTGCAGTTGGTGAGTGATGTATCCTTGCTCTGCCCATGTTTTCTGGGGTATATCCGGTATTACAGGAAAATCAGAGGTAGGAGTGGAAATGCTGTTCAGTTTTGTTTAATCCTAATTCCTTTATGTTACAGATGTAGAAACTGAAACCCAGAGGAAGAGAGGATTCCCTTAATGTCATTGATATCAAAGCTGGGAGTCAAATCCAGACCTTCCAAACCCAGGACTACTGAACTTTCCAAAATACCTGAATACTATCGAGACATTCAAACCTTAAAAACATTCATTTCCAGAGTCTGTATATTTACATTTCTCAAACCCCAGAAGAACTTGCTTAAGCTCTGTGGAAGTAGAATCAGATATTATTCTGGTCAATGTCTGGTTTTAGAGTAAACAGTGCTCATGCTTAACTCTAGGGAATCTCTTGAGGGGCTCAATGTGGTGCATTCTGATTGGGTGCCGGCTGGTGGAGCCAGTGCTGAAAGAATTCACCCAAGGCAGAACAAAAGACATAAAAGTTGAGCGGATACACGGCCAGGGAGCATCAGGCAGGACAGCGAAGCAGAGACTGCCAGGAGGTGGTGGAGAGGGGCTATAGTCATAGGGCGGAATGAGGAAGTATGGGGACTTTTTGGTAATCTTAGGAACTATGTGTGGATGTAACTGGTCAGTTAGGGCCTATGCTTATTTCAGGTAGATTGCTTAATGAGCCTGTTTGTGTCAACTTGGTGGTCAGTGGTCACTGTGGGCCCTCTTGCCTTCTTCAGATTTCCATTACTCTAGCCTGTTGCCTAAGAGTGGCCATTACACAGGTCCTTTTCCCATCTGGACTCTGAAACTCTCATTTACCTTCAATTTTTTACTTTCTATTGGTGCTTTCTCTCACTTAAAACATTTTTTTCAAGACTCTCACATCTTAAGAAGCTCTGTAACAAATTGAAAACTATTCTTCATGCCTCTCATATCTTACAGGGAAAACCCCTTTTCTTCTACTGAAGAAAAAACTATTTCCTTCTATTCCAACACTTCTTTTTTTTTTTTTTTAAGATTTTATTTATTTATTGACAGAGAGAGCGAGAGAGCACAAGCAGGGGGAGCAGCAGAGGGAGAGGGAGAAGCAGGCTCCCCGCCGAGCAGGGAGCCCCACGCGGGGCTCAATCCCAGGACCCCGGGACCATGACCCGAGCCAAAGGCAGATGCCCAACCATCTGAGCCACCCAGGAGCCCCTATTCCAACACTTCTGACACCAAATGTGTGGGTTTTCCACACCAAGCAATCCTCCCATTTTCTGTGGACACCAACTGGGTATCCCACAATTTAATATAATTATGGCGCTATTACTTGGCATCCATCCAAACACCACAGGTTAAGGACTCAGTCCCACAAGACTGCCCCTACTTCAGACAGCCTCACAAGACTGGGCCTCCAGTACTTCTAACCCACTAGCTATAAGTCAGGAGTTCCCTGACCCCTTCCTCAGTTTCAGTAATTTGCTAGAATGGTTCACAGAACTCAGGATAGTGCTTTACTTACTATTACCGGTTTATTATAGAGGACACAGCTCAGGAACAGCCAAATGGAAGAGATGCATAGGGCAAGGTATGTGGGAAGGGGCACAGAGCTCCCTTGCCCTCTCTGAGCGTACCACCCTCCCAGCACCTCAGTGTCTTCAACCTGGAAGCTCTCCAAACCTTTTGGTTTAGGATTTTTATGGAGGTTCCATTATGAAGGTGTCAAATGAGAAAAAGAGGCAAAACTGAAAAAGAACAAAGGCCTCTCCCTGAGGTCTTGGAATTGCAATTTGGCAAGCACAGTTTCTGGAGTAACCAGAAAAGTGTCCTGCTCACACGGGAAAGCAACGGGTTTTTGTGAGAAAGAAGGAGGATAACTACAGGATATAAAGAAGAGAAAAAAACTTAATTCAGTGCTAACTGGTTGAGCTGCCTTTGATGACTACCTAGTCAATTATTTTATAGGTGCTAGCAAACAAAACTCCTCCTGGGATGCATTAGTCAATGTTTCTGTCTTCATAAAGGTCATGTCAACAGTTTAATGGTCTGAGGACCAGTTGTTCTGTTGGATTTTACAAGCAACTGTTCGTAATATAATGACCACTTCTGGCCCAGTTCAAGAGTTCATAGTTAGAAAAGAAAATAGAGTTTCAAAATGGAATCTCTCCTGTCTAGAAATTTTATATAATTCCACAAAGGCACGATTGATTAAATCATTGGCCACTAGGGATTAATTCAATCTCCACCTTCTGATGGGATCTGATGCTTCCCATGTGCCAACCAGGGTCTCCCTCATCCTACCTTTTTTCCCTAAGGTCAGAAGACAGGGCAGTAACTCTTCTGAATGTGTTTTTGTCTTCCAGATTTCCCTCTTCCTACAGGCACAGGGGCTCACCTACAAGAAACAACGGTGAGCTCTATTTCCTTAGTTCCCAAAAACAGGAATGGGGAGCAAGCCAGTTTCCTCAATAGCCCCCAGAGTTTTCTTCTGAGAGGTGGGGGCAAAGGGGACTTGCATGGGAATAACACTATAGTAAAAGCTGGGTCATCAACTATGTGTAGCACTTTTCATATGTTCCTGAGCCCTCTTCCCATGAATTATTCCAATCAGTTCATACTCTCTTGTGAGATAGAAGCCAAGTATTGTGAACCATTAAGTGGATGATGAAGTCATGGCTCAAGTTCAGTTCTGTCCAATGCTGCAGTGGACATTCTTTCAGCCAAGATAGGCCAAAATGTACATCCTGCCTCTCCCACACTAAGGCCCCACAAATATTCTCTCTGTCCCCTTCCTTCTACACCCTACCTCTGCTGTGACAAGTGTGACACCACTGCTGTCTGAAGCACCACACACAAGTGATTCAGTAATGTTCATAAGAAAAGTCTAAACTTAAAGACATGTTCCTTCCTGTAATCGAACAATCACATTTTGTGGTTGATAAGGCAGGGATTTACATCCTAATGAGGAACTTATAGCTCAGACTGGGGAGTTCACAGATCATATGTTATGTTATAATATATATTATATTATATTCATATTGTTGGGTAAGTGCCAGGGGTCCAACCCTGAAGCTGCTGAAGACTGTTCTCTGAACACCCGCTCTAGCATTCTTTCTTCAGGCCCCCAACCCCACTTCCAGTGACAATGGTCAGAGGTCCTGGAGGAAGGCATCTGAAGCAGTAATCTGTCTCATCTTCAGGTGGAGTGCACTGAGAATATAAATAAGTGCTGGATTTTCTCTTACATCAAGCCAAGTGAACCCATATGTGGCAGTGACCAGGTTACTTACAGTGGGGAATGTCATCTCTGCTCCATGATCCTGTAAGTCTTAATTTTTATTCTCCTTTCTCCCAGGCAGGAGGCTAAAGGCTGCCAAGATAGGAGTAATCCCCTCAGAACGCTTCCTACTGGTTAGATCTTCCCTCCAGTGACTCCTCCACTCTTTGCTCCTCCATTTCTTCCACCCTTCCCTATGCTCCCATTCACACAATTGCAGAAACAGAAACCCACTGAGGTGAGAGTTCTGTCCAACCTGGACAAGTATCAAGTGGAAAGTTCTCAGTAGCAAGGAGCCACAGCATTCAGATCATGTGACCGCAGATGAGGGTTCCCCTCAAGCCCCCACAGGCCAAAGAAGAAAAGCCTGATGAAGAAGAAGAGGAGGGGGCTGGGCGAAGAATCTTCCCAGCTGTTGGTTTATTGATTCCTTGAATGGATATTATTCTCTCAAACAACTTTCTTTAGCTTCCAACTTTCCTTTAGTTTTCATGCTTTTATGTGGTTTAGTCTTTGGGCCCATCATATGTTAGACATGAAATGCCCAAGGCTTTGGTCTAAGAGGAACAGCAAGGCACAGAGGTTTTTATCAAGGACGCTGCCTTACAGAGGTTGGAGGAGGATTCCCTGACATCTGCTTTCTCCTTCAAGGAGAAAAGCAACACTCTTGGATAACTAAGAATTAGAAATTAAGTCCAATATTTTAAGAGAGAGAAAAGCAAAGACAGGAGAGTAGATAAAACTTTCTTCCTGCCCTTCTTCTTGTCTTCTTGAAAGAAGAAATAATAATCCTGGTCACAACAAGAGATGTCAAGCTGGCAGGGTTGGACTTTCTTGCATGCCTTGCTGCATAAATACCAAAATTTACACTAGAACCCATAAAAGACTTGTGAGGTGAACAAATTTAGTGTCAGGCGCTCCGTCACTGGTACAGACATCTGACAATCAGAATGCACAATCTGGGGGATTTAGAACATCACAGACTCAGAATGCTAAAACCAGGAGATACTTGAGAGAGAGATGGCTTCCAAAGAACTCACATTGACTAATATTTTCTGAAATATTTTCTTAGTAGTTAATATGGGAATGAAAGATCTTAATGTATAATAATCCAGTTTGGATTGATATCACATTAATTACAAAAGTATTTTTAAAACTTTGCTCCTGATAGCTCCATTCTATCCACCCTTCTTTGCATATTTTTATCATGCAAATTAAACCTTCATACATGGATGCCCAACAACATAGATTTGTAATTATTGCTTTATGAAGTTGTCTTTTCAATCAGGGAGGAGAAAAAATTATAGACAAAACATACATTTATACTGTCTTTTCTATTTCCCTACCGTTACTGCTTCTCTTTGTTTCTTCATGTGGATTTGAGGTTCTATCTGGTGTCTTTTCACTTCAGCCTGAAGGACTCTCTTTAGTATTTTGAAGCAACCAATTCTCTCATTAGGGTTGTCTCCTCATTTTAGCTATTGCGTATAGTGCTCCTATGAACAATTATGTAAAGGTATAAACTTAAGTACCTGTTTTCAATGTTTGGGGTACAAACTTAAGAGTGGAATTTGCTGGGTCCTATAGTAATTACATGTGTAACTTATTGAGAAATCGCCAAATGGGGCGCCTGGGTGGCTCAGTTGGTTGAGCGTCTGCCTTTGGCTGGGGTCGTGGTCCCGGGGTCCTGGGATCGAGCCCTACATGGGGCTCCCTGCTAAGTGGGGAGCATGCTTCTTGCTTGCCCTCTGTAGCTCCCCCTGCTTGTGTGTGTGCTCTCCCTCTGCCAAATAAATAAATAAAATCTAAAAAAAAAAAAAATCACCAAATGTTTCCCAAAGGGACTGTACCATTTTACATTCTTGCCAGCAACATTGAGGGTTCCAATTTCTTCACATTCTCCCCAACATTTTTAAATATCCATCCTGTGGGTGTGAAATGATATCTCATTATGGTTTTAATCTACATTTAATCTACATTTCCCTAATGATGTTAAGCATCTTCATGTACTTGTTGGCCATCTGTATACCATGTCTGGAGACATGTCTATTTGAGTCTTTTGCCCATTTTTTTTAACTGTGTTGTCTTTTTATTTTTTAGTTGTAAGAGTTCCCTATATATTCCGAATACTAGATACTATAATCTGTAAATATATTTTCCCATTCTGTAGATTGTCTTCCACTTTCCTGATAATGTATTTTGATGCACAAAGTTTTGAATTTTGATCAAATCCAGTGTATCTTTTTTTTTTTTCTATTGTTGCTCCTGCTTTTAGTGTCATACCTAAGGATCCTCTGTAATATCCAAGGGCATGAAAATTTACCCCTATGTTTTCTTCTAAGAGTTTTATAGTCTTGGCTGTTAAATTTAGGTTGTAGATCTATTTTTGAGTTAATTTTTGTTATGGTGTGACACAGAGTTCCAACTTCATTCTTTTGCATGTGATTATCTTGTTATCCCAGCACCATTTGTTGTTGAAAAGACTATTCCTGTTATCACTGAAAGGTCTTGGAACTCTTGTCAAAAATCAATTTGTCATAGATATTTGAATTTATCCTGCATTCTCAATTTCATTCCACATTCTATATGTCTATCCTAATGCCAGTGCCACAGTTACTATACCTTAGTAGTAACTTTTCGAAATTGGGCTTTTGGGGTCCTCCAACTTTTCTTCTTTTCAATGGTGCTGGCCACTCACGACCTCTTGCAACTCCATATCAGTTCGAAAGTAGGCTTTTCCATTTCTGCAAAAAAAAAAAAAAAAAGCCATTGGTATAAATAAGGATACATAGACTCTGGAGATTGCTTCGGGTAGTATGGACATTTCAACAATATTAAGTCTTCTAATCCATGAGCATGGGAGAGCTTTCCATGCATCAGGACTTCATTAATTTCTTTCAGAAATGTTTTGTTTTCAGTGTACAAGTCTTTCACAGCTAAATTTATTCATAGGTATTTTATTTTTGGATGCTATCGTAAATGGAATTGCTGTTGTTGTTTGTTGTTTGTTTGTTTTTTAAGTAGGCTCCATGCTCAACATGGGGTTGAATTCACCTCAGGATTGAGAGTTGCACGCTCTACCAACAGAACCAACCAGACGCCCCTGTAAATGCAACTGTTTTATTAATTTTATTTTCAGATTGGTCATTGCTGCTATATAGAAACACAACTGATTTTCATGTGTTATCTGTACCCTGAAACAGTGCTGAATTTATTAGCTTTAGTAGTTTTTACATGAATTCTTTGGGATTTTCTATATGCAGAATCAGGTCATCTTCAAATAGAGAAAGTTTTACTTCTTCCTTTCCAATTTGTGTCTCTCCCCCCACCCAGCTTTATTGAGGTAAAACTGACAAACGGAATTTTGGATGCCTTTATTTTTCTTGCCCTGGCTAAAACTTTTAGCATAATGTTGAATATCAGTGGTGAAAGTGGGTATCTTCGTCTTGTTCCTGATCTTAGAAAGAAAATTTTCAGTCTTTCACCAGTGAGTATATTTGCTGTGGGTTTTTCATAAGTGTTCTTTAACATGTCGAGGAAGTTCCCTTCTATTCCTTGTTTTCTGAGTGCTTTTATTATGAAAAGGTGTTGAATTTTGTCAAATGAGGGATTTTTTTTAATGTAAATTGAGATGAACATGTACTTTTTACCTCCTTCATTCTATTAACGTGATGCTATAGCATTGTTTGGTATTTTGGGGTTGAACCACCCTGCATTCTTGGGATAAATCCCGCTTGGTCAGATTCAGTTTGCTATAGTTTAGTTGAGAATTTTTACATCTATATTCATAAGGGATATTGGTCTATAGTTGTGTGTGTGTGTGTGTGTGTGTGTGTGTGTGTGTGTGTGATATGTCTTTGTCTTTGCTATCATGGTAATTCTGCCTTCATAGAATGATTAGCAAGAGTTTTTTCTTCTTCTTTTATTTGGAAGAGTTTGAAAAGGATTAGTATTCACTCTTAAATGTTTGGTGGTATTCACTAACGAAGAAGATACCTGGTCCTGAACTTTTCTTTATTAACAGGTTTTTTTATTACTGATCGAATCTCTTTACTTGATGTAGGTCAGTTGAAATTTCCTATTTCTTTTTGAGTCAGTGTAGGTAATTTGTGTGTTTCTAGGAATTTGTCCTTTTCATCTGGGTTACCTAATTGTTGACATACAATTGTTCATAGTATTCCTTTATAACCATTTTTATTTCTGTAAGGTTAGTAGTAATGCCTTACCTTTCATCGAATTATTACGTTAATTTTATTGCACATTCTTTATATGATACTCTGGATTTCTACTTAAATATTCAAGATAATTTTAAATTTTCTATATTTGATTTAAGGCTGAGTATGTTTCATATATCAAATACCTTTGACAAATAAAGATCTATAACAACAGGGATTTTTAAATATTTGCTACATAAGAATTCACTATAAGCAGTGTTTTTCCTTCTCAAACTTAGCTAGATTGTCAAGTGAAATTTAGTCATAATTTATAATATG
Organism: Ursus arctos; assembly: GCF_023065955.2. Classification (NCBI taxonomy): domain Eukaryota; kingdom Metazoa; phylum Chordata; class Mammalia; order Carnivora; family Ursidae; genus Ursus; species Ursus arctos. Next base: position 31,879,516 of record NW_026622808.1, on the reverse strand, counting down.
CCATAAAGCAAAAATAATTATTTCAAAATATGATTTCTTTCAGATACAAAGGGCTTGACATAACTAAACTGTACGATGGACCATGTGTAAGTAAAGTCATTCTCATTTTTCATTTTTAGGAGTAAACCAGATATACTGATATGCTGTAGAGAGTTTTAGATGTTTTGTTATAAAAAATTTCAAACATAACATAAAACTAGGTATAATATCATATGTCTATCATATCGATCCACAAAGTATAAAGTGTTAGCCACATTTCCTTCCTTTATTATTTCTTTTTTCTTTGCCTAAGTATATTAACGTGTGTCTTGGATACCATGTCATTTTACTTTCTAAGAAGTGTGGACCTTAGCTTACATGCCCACAATGCTGTTATCACACCTAATGAGTTCCCTGTCATTTTCTAATATGTACTTCATGTTCAAAGTTTCCCAGCCATCTCAAAAATAATATCTTTTGGGGAAAGATAAAAGTATTTCAGGGGAAATAAAAATATTTCAGCCTAATAATTTAATAGTAAAGAACATCCTGTCCACCCTTCCCTGTTCCCTGCCATACCCAATTTCTGGGATTTTTTTTTTTTAAAGATTATGTTTATTTCAGAGAGAGAGAGCCTGAGAGAGAGAGTTGTGCATAAGCGGGGGGGGGGGGGGGGGGCAGGGGCAGAAGGAAAAGCAGACTCCCCACTGAGCAGGGGACACTCCATCCCAGGACCGTGGGATCATGACCTGAGCCAAAGGCACATGCTTAACTGAGCCACCAGGCACCCCCCAATTTCTGGGATACTGGCAAAAGACACTAATCAGAACATGAAAGGTTATTCTGACAGTGAATGGATCAGGTCTTGCTTAGCTCTGGCCTAGATATTGTGTCATTGACTTCAGGGTCATAGGGCCAAAGCAAGAACTCAGCTGATGCCATAAAGATCACTGTAGAGTTGTAAGGCATGGAAACAAGACTGGGGAAAGTCATCTTGGAACAAAATATAAAGAAGGTGGAAGGTAAAGCAGGTAAAAAGACAATTATATACTTTTGTAATAATTTTGACTATATCTTCTGACACAATCTCAACAAGTTAACAAGTCTCAACTGATATATAGACCAGCATACATATTACTCACTTGGGGAAGGTCTGTAACCTGAAAATTCTCTAGTTCTACTAGAGAGAAATCATAAAGACTTTTAGGCACTTCCATAATTTGGGGTAACTATAAAGAGACTTTACATTTCTTCTACCTCTGTCAGATGCCTTTGACCTGGGCTAATTCCTAAAAAATCCTGCTGAATCCCCTCCTCTTGTATCTGGACCATATCTCTTTCCAAATAAACTTCTGGTCTTATGTCTTTTTCAAACTTGTAACTTCAAAGAGATATTTTTAATCTTAAGGATATTGATAAGATGGTGTCTAAAAGCTGTCTGCTGGCAGAATTTCTTTTTGCTAGGAGAGGAAGTTCTTTTGCTCAAAGACCTTCAGCTGATTGGATGAGGCCCGCCCACACTGTGGCAAGAAATCTGGGATTAAATGTTAAATGTTTTTTTAATTAAGTTTTTTTTATTTTAATTCTAATATTGTTAATATACAGTATTATTTTAGTTTCAAGTGTACAATATAATGATTCAACAATTCTATACGTTACTCAGTGCTCATCATAAGTGTACTCTTTAATTCCCATTAGCTATTTCACCCATCACCCCCACCCACCTGCCCTGTGGTAACCATCAGTTGGTTCTCAATAGTTAAGAGTCTCTTTCTTGGGGGTGCCTGGGTGGCTCAGTCAGTTAAGTGTCTGCCTTCGGCTTAGATCATGATCCCAGAGTCCCAGGATCAAGCCCCACATCAGGCTTCCCATTCAGCAGGGAGTCTGCTTCTTCCTCTGACCCCTCCCCCTCTTGTGCTCTCTCTCTCACTCTCTCTCTCTCAAATAAATATTTTAAAAAAAAGAATCTGTTTCTTGGTTTGTCTTTTTTCCTTTGCTCATTTGTTTCTTAAATTCCACATGAGTGAAATCATATGGTATTTGTCTTTGACTTATTTTGCTTTGCATTACATTCTCTAGCTCCATCCATGTCATTGCAAACAGCAAGATTTCATTCTTGTGATGGCTGAGTGATATTCCATTGTATATATAAGCCATATCTTCTTTATCCATTCATCTATCAATGGACACTCAGGCTGCTTCCATAATTTGACTATGTAAATAATGCTGCTCTAAACATAGAGGCCTGTGAATCCCTCTGTATTAGTGATTTTGTATTTGGGGATAAATGCCAGTAGTGCAGTTACTGGATCATAGAGTAGTTCTATTTTTTAACTCTTTGAGGAACCTCCACACTGTTTTCCACAGCAGTCACACCAGTTTGCATTCCCACCAACAACGCACAAGGGTTCCTATTTCTCTGCATCCTCCCCAACACTTGCTGTTTCTTGAGTTTTCTATTTTAGCCATTCTGACAGATGTAAGGTAATATGTCCTTGTAGTTTTGATTTGCATTTCCCTGATGATGAGTGATGTTGAGCATCTTTCCATGTGTCTATTGGCCATGGGATTAAATGCTAAATGTTAATCCCATGCAAAAACACTTTCACAGAAATATTCAGAAAAATGTCTGACCAAATACCTGGGCACCATGGCCCAGCCAAGTTAACACATAAAATCAGTCATCACAAACCCTGTCTGAGAAGCACTGGTTGGAAGACAGCTGGCCTCCTGCAAAGCACCTACCCGCCCCAGGGACCACTACATGTGCAAGCAATGAACTTTCAATTTTATTCAAGTCTTTTCATGTTTGTCTGCTGACTAAATGGCACTTGAGTCTGCCTAAGACAAAAATGAAGATACCATACTCATCAATCCAAGGGTGGGCTTAACCACAAACTATTAACACTACTAATGGGATTCTGAAATTGTGCTGAAGGAAAGATCAGTCTACAAAATCAGTTAAGATTTCTTTATAGCAATAACACCCAATTAAAAATAAAATAAAAAATAATACATCACTCAAAATAGAAACAAAACTCGGAAGTATCTGGAAATTAATTATATAAGAATAAAAATACTCAGGACTTCCCAAGAAAAAACTTTAAAACTCAAAGGACATTCAAAATCATATGAATAATGGAGAGACCATTCATGCTCCTAAATTTATAACTTAAGTAATACGACTATGTTAGTTTTTTCTAAACTATTCTAAAAAATCATGTCATTCCCAATGAATACCTCAGTTGGGTTGAAGATCTCTGACAAATAAAGGACACTATGGTAAGTTAGAGGACAGCTGACAGAACTGGAGGATATTTGCCATTCCTAAAGACAACAATAAGCTAATACTGAGAATTTGTGTGTAAATAAACAGCAAGAAAATATACAGCAAACCAACAGGAAAATAGGCAGAGGCTATGGTTTTCTATAAGAAAGATAAAGACTAATTAGCATAAGAAAGATGTTCAAAAGCTCGTGAATAACCAGACAAGTTCAAATTGAGACAAAATACCAATTTGCACTTGTTATACCAGCAAAAATCAGAAAGCTGGGCCATGTCCAATGCTGTACTCCCATGACATGCGGTAACAGTGAAGACTGTTCCAGCCACTCTTTTTTTTTTTTTTTTTAAGATTTTATTTATTTATTAGAGAGAGAGCAGGGGCAGAGGGAGAGGGAGAAGCAGACTCTGTCGGGATCCGATGTGGGACTCGATCCCAGGACCCTGGGATCAGGACCTGAGCCAAAGGCAGACACTCAACTGACTGAGCCACCCAAGAGCCCGTTACAGCCACTCTTGAGGAGCAATTGACCACTTCTTAGGCAAAGTAAGAAATTAAATACATGAATATCTCATGGGCTAGATTTCTAAACCTACAAAATCACGAAGCAATTTTCTCATAGCTTTGTAAAGTGACATACATGTTTATTGCAGTGTTATCCATGGTGGCAGGTGGCAGTTTTGGGGGCAGCCTGGGTGAGACTAGTCCAGAGATCAACTAGTAAACTGTGGAAGGTGTCTTCATGGAGGTCCATGCAGCTTTCAGAATAAAACAGATGTACATTTGGCAGTGTGAGTAGATCTCAAAATATTGCACTGAGAGAAAAAGCAAGAGACAGAATAATTCAAGTACCTCAATACCATTATGTAAACTAAAAATAAACACAAACAATACACATTTTATGCAAACACATACACAAAAGTAAACAAAAAGAGACACACTGAGCTCATTAAAATGTTTGGCTATAGTGTGAGGAGAAAGGGAATGAATGAATGAATGGTGGCCCCTCCCCACAACCTTTTACCAAAGCACAATGCAAACTCTGTTTTCGATAAGATCAAAAAGAAATAACAATATCCTTGATGGGAAGACTAACAATTATCACTGATAGACGGCCAGCTGGGTACCTTGCACTGTGTCCCATGCTTCGCCTATATCGCCTCCCCAATGTTTCTACAGCCCCCACCATGAGACAGGTGTTGCTATTAGCTATATTGAAAGATGGAGAGGTCTACAGAGAGATGCGACTTGCCCAAGGCCACACAGATAGGAATGGGCAGAGCTGAGTCTTCAACCTGGCTGGTCAGCCTCCAGATTCTGTTAACACCACTTTCTATGCTGCCCATGGCACCTCATAGGCCTCTGACCAGACTCTGCTTCATGCAATTTCACTGCCTCTACTCTCCACCATTTCTGCATCCTCCCCAGCTCTCCAGGGGTTCAAAGACTCACCTAGGCATCTGCATCCTGAGCTCTCCTCTTTTCTTCTCATCTCCACTCTATGCTCTTGTTCTTCATTGACATGAGAATGTCACTAGTCTGCCTTAATTCACAGAATAATGGTTTAGCACTCCTCCTGCAGGACTGCGGGTGTGGTTATCAATATGGTAGTTTTTCTCTTAATTTTCCCAACTTTGATTTCTCCAAGCAGATACTTCCCTCCAGGAAAACTCCTGAGCTCACCATGAAGAATTATAGAATCGGCTGAATCCCCAGACGATCAAGGGAAACATAATGGTTGTCACCTCTAGTATCGTCCCCTGTGGAGGAGAATGCTGGTACTGGAGGAGACCAATGGCTAGAGGATCAAACTCCTTGATGTTTGCTTCTTCAATAAATGATTCTCAGTAGAAATTCTGGTTGGCAAACATTTCTCTTGGTTAATCAGAATCTGTTAAAAATACCAACTATTCTGTGTTCTCATCCCAAAACTACAGGACTTATGCCATAGATTCCCTCTGTTCTCCTACAGATTGTGAGCAAATGACCCCAGAAATCTAAACGACGTGGTAGGTGCCTCAAGAGCAGCTATGTATACAACCTGAGGGCTCTGGTCACTATGGAACTGAATATGTGTCATGTGAGCTTTCAATACACCAGGATCTGGTTTGAGCAGTTTTTTTTTTTTTTTTTTTTTAAGATTTTATTTATTTATTTATTTATTTGACAGAGAGATAGAGAGCCAGAGAGCACAAGCGGAAGGAAAGGAAGAAGCAGGCTCCCCACTGAGCAGGGAACCAGAGGTGGCCTCGATCCCAGGCCCCTGGGATCATGACCTGAGCTGAAGGCAGAAGCTTAACCATCTGAGCCACCCAGGCGCCCCTGAGCAATTTTTCTTAAGGTTTTATTTATTTATTTATTTGAGAGAGAGAGAGAACGAGAGAAAGCACAAGAGGGGGTAGGGAGGGGCTGAGGAAAAAGGAGAAGCAGACTCCCTGCTGAGCAGGGAGCCCAAGAACTCTGGGATCATGACCTGAGCCCAAGGCAGACGCTTAACCAACTGAGCCACCCAGGTGCCCCTGGTTTGAGCAGTTTCAACCATACCATAAAAGAGAGACTTTTATCCAAAGAAAACATATTGCGCACAATACTCGGGAGTAATGCCTGGCCACAGAAAGGTTTCTAAATACTTTACAAGCACTAACTTATTTAAGCCTCGCTATAAACTTAAGAAGTACATGCTCATTTTATAAACAAAGGAACGGAGGCTTAGAGAGTTGCACACAATTCCACAGTGAGGATTCTACTAGAACAAACTGCATAGATCCTTACATAAAACATACAGTAATGGTCCTAGGGAAACACATATATACACATGCACACATTAAACTGAGAAAGGATGAGGAAATACATGCTTGTGTTACTATACATTTATTTCTTAACATGCTTTAATGCTTTTCCGTTTTCCCCAAATTATAAGCTGCAGACTAATGATACCATTTAGGACTAAGGACATTTACTCAACACAATCTAGAAGTTCTAGTCATTTGTTACAATTTCTTGTCACTTCTTAGGACACAGCATAAAGAGAATGAAAAGAATAGAATGAAATTCTTATCAGGAGTTCTGAAATGAACCCCAGGCAACACGCAGTAAGAATGAAAAGCCTCCCAAACTCAGAAATTCTGACGCAAAACTAGAATTAGGAACCATTTGACTCAATTATTGTCTTGCGGTCCCGTGCAACAAGAGATCCTACGCTTCTAAAGAGATAATTGTTTATATCTGATGGCACTGGTTGGTCAGTGTGAATATGTCTTTTCCTCATATATGAGAGACCTGAAAATGTCTATAGAAATAAAAGACGTGGACAGAGATTTAATATGAAGGTGAAGTTGTTTAAGGGGCAGAGGAGATGAGATTAAGGGGCATAGTAAAAACCTCCCTGAACTCACGCTAGGGGGCTTGAATCTGTTCCAACATGACCTTCACACATGCATAAAATGACACATGTATGCTGATAACCCCACCAAGGAGGAGGTGGGTGGAGTTATATAGGAGCAAAGTTTTGTACAATGTTCAAATTAAGTTGGAATTAATATGAACTAGATTGTTATATACTAAGATGTTAATTATAATCCCCAGGGCAATCACCAAAGAAATAACTAAGAAGTCTAGTAAAAGAGGGGTGCCTGGGTGGTTCAGTCAGTTAAAAGTGTCCAACTCTTTTTTTTTCTTTTCCATTTGAGAGTAGTCGTTTACTAACTGACCAGATTACAAAAAAGAATCATGGGAGATACCTTAGTTCATCCTTCTAATAAGCTTATTGATGGGGTCTTCCCTGTTGCCAGCATCTCCACCTTCTACAAAATGGGTGGTCTTTTTCTTCCTTCCTCCTCGTGGAGAAGACAATTTGAAGGGCCATAAAAAGTTGTTTGCTTCTTTGAAATGTTTTCCAAAAGTACAGGCCTCGTGAACCAGATCCTCCATGCAGATGATGCCATATTTACCAAGAGATCGGGCAATGAATGTGTTATCTGTCAGGGCAATTCGCTCCTTGTTGATTTTGCCATAACCACGCTTGTAGATCAATTCATTCACCGACTTCAGGGTTGGGTACCCCCATGCTATATATGGTTCCACAATCCTTAGCATGTTAACTGAAGCCTTGTTGAGCTTAACAAAGGTGCCACTGAAGATCTGGCAAAGGTGAAGCAGCTGCAACACCTTTCAAACCTTTGGGCTCACACCATCGCGACCGCTGATCCTGGTGACAAACGCCAGTTTGGGTTCCGCAGGCACACAGAAGTTGCCAGCTTTTCTTGCCATCCTCGCCATTCGAATCTGAGTTCTGTACATCTGCCTATATTCCTTGTGGTAATGCCTAGCTTTTTCATAGATAAGCTCCCTCCTTGCCTTTCGAAGCATCTTTTGGGCAAACTTCCTCCTCAGATGCCTGATCTTCAACTCTGTGAAATTCCTTTGCTTCTTCTGAAGGGTTTCTGGCACAGCAGGAACCTTCTTTTTCTCTTCTGCACCCTTCATGGATCCACCTGGAAAAGAGCGAACGTCCAACTCTTGATTTCAGGTCAGGTCATGATCTCAGCGTCGTGGGATTAAGGCCCATGTTGGGCTCCATGCTGAGCGTGGATCCTGCTTGAGATTCTCCTTCTGCCCCTCCCACTCTGCCTCCCTCTCTCTAAATAAATAAAGTAAAAGAATGACAAGGGAATTAAAATTGGTACTCTGAAAATATTTAACATACAAGAAAAGGCAACAATGGAGGAAGAGAAGAACAAAAAAGACATAAGACAAATAGAAACCCAACTGCAAAATGGCAGAGGACAATTCTACCTTACCCACAACTACATGTTAAAATCAAAAGCAGAGATTGACAGAATGAATAAAAACATGAAGTAATTAGATGCCAGCTACAAGAGACACATTTCGGATTCTAAGACACAAACAGGCTGAAAATAAAAGGATGAAAAAAGACTCAATCAAACAGTAACAAAAAGAAGCCTGACATGGCTATACTAACATCAAACAAAGTAGAATGTAGACAAAAATTGTTACCAGAGACAGAGGATATTTTATAATGATCAAAGAGTCAATCCAGCAAGAAGACATATAAACATTTTTTGCAACTAAAAATAGAGCCCCAAAATATATGAGGCAGATTAAAGAGATAAACAGACAATTCCACAGTAATAGCTGGAGGTTTCAACATCCCATTTGCAATCCTGGATAGAGCAACTAAGCAGAAGATCCAAAGGAAAAGAGAAGACAGGCGTAACTATACCGATACAGACATCACAGACCTCCCGAGACATCTGCAGATCACTCCATCCAACCACAGCAGAATTACACGTTTCTCAAGCGCACGTGAAAGATTCTGCAGGATAGACCATATCCTGGACCATTAAAAATGTTCAATAAATTTGAAAGGATCGAAATCATACTAAGTATGCTCTCTGATCACAATGGGATAAAATTAGAAATCAATAGCAGAAGGAAATACCTAAGAAATACCTGACACAACTATTGGCGAATACCTAACAAACCTAGGCATACACTTTCCTTCCAAGCCAGTAACCTCACTCCTAGGAATCTACTACTCTGAAGACACACCTCTATACAAAAATATATGTGTGCAAGGTTATTCACTGCAGCACTGTTATTGCAAATAATTGAAAACAACCTAAATGTCCACGCATAGGGGAGTGGTTAAATACACTACAGTGCGTCACATAATACAGAACATGCAGCTGTAAAAAAGCAGTAGAAAGGTCTCCGTGAGCTGATATGGAGTGTTTTCCAGGGCATTCTGGAAGCGGAGAAAACAAAATGCCAAAGAGTACTTACAGTATGCTACATTTGTGTAAGAAAGCAGAGGATGAGATAAACTACACCTGTATCTGCTCATTTGTGCAAAGGGAATACAGACAGGGTAAACCAGAAACAAAAAAAGAACAGTTCCCTGTAGGGAGTAGGAGGGAAAATGATGGAAAGAAATGGGGAATGGGAACAAGATAGCAGGAATGAGGGGGGGAGCAGCACTTCTCTGAGCATATCTTTTGGTACAGTTCCCTTAAAACCACAGTTATGTTTCACATACACAAACATAAACAACTAAAACCAACCAGGATGTGGGGGGACTCAAAATGGAATACAAACACTAAGGATTGCACTAGCTGTGTTTTAAATTGCATAACCACACTGAAAGGGGTAGGGAAGAAAATAACCCAGCTAAGTAACTTTGTGGAACAGTATCTTGCCTGGCTACCGTAAGGCTAACGACAGCAAGAACTCTACATAAATGCTGTAATCCAGTTGGTAATTGTTGAGGGAGGAGATGCCAGATGGGGGACATAACAGATTTGAGATGAGGATTCCATGTTAAGAGCAGATGTGCTGCAGGCAATTGGGAGTGACAGGAGCTCCAAAGAGAATCCGGGAGGGCCATCCACCCTGGCCTAATAGATCACAAGTCCTTTCTGCTGCCTTAAGAAACGACTCCTCCAGACGCTCCATTCAAGCCAATTAGAACTCCAAGCCAAAGAGCAGTAGAGGACAACTCATTTCTTCTTTTGTAACTCGCCTGGACATGTTTTCACTTGTCAATTTGTAGAGTCATGCTTATTAGCCGTTTGGTAAGGGACATTTATTTACTGTTGTTTACCCACAAGCTAGAATTGTTTACGATACAGTCTACAGTTCATTCTTGGTCTTTTATGGCATTTATTTACTTACTTAAGTGGCCTAGTCTTTCCTTTATGGCCTCTAGACCGTATCTTGCTTGGGAAAGTCTCCTCACCATGAAGGATATAAAAATATTTTCCTAAATTTCATTCCGACATTTTCATCACTATATTTCACTTTTACCTGTTTAAAGCCAGGCAGAATTTATCATGTCTGTGGTTGAGGTTAAAGTCTAGGTGTTTCCTTCCAGATGAACTCTCAACCTTATGAGCATTACTTTTTCCCATGGAATACCATTGACTTTGACATATACACATACTTCACTATTTGATGAGTGGATTTACAAGAAATATAAATATTTTGTAAGACAAGCCTATACCCAACCATTTTTCTTTTTAAAAATAGTTTTTGACTGTTTTTCAAGAATTAATTCTTCTATACAAAAGACCCTCATTCTGAAAGTTTTGTCTGTGACTGACATAATCCTATTCCAATGCCACAATTTTAATTATTGTCGTTTACGTTTAATATCTAAGCATTATCTCATTACTCCTATTTCTTAAGGTTTTCTTGCCTGCTTTTTTCTGTCATCTTTAAAAACATTTTCTTAAATTCTCCCCGATCTCATTTGGAATATTGATTATAACTGCTTGGATAACGCTTGAAGTTTCAGTTCTGTATCTCCATCTGGGTGATGGTTACTCAGGTGTAGATATAGATATTTAAAAGCTGCTTACTTTTTATTCACTTTGCTCTACATATAATTGCATAAAAATTTTAAAATAATCTTGTATTTTGATACTTTTTTTCATTTTGAGCAATCTCTGCTCTTATTTTTAACTCTGCCTTTTTAATAAACTTTGGTTGGTTGCTTATTTTTTCTACCTGTAGAGATGGATGGAGGCTTAGATGACGGATTCTTCAGCTTTCTTTTCTAATACATGTAAATTAGGTTTCAGCAGTATTCTTCAATTTAAAGCCAATTATACCTAAGTACAAGGTACGTACAGAAGTCACGAGCGTAAGCAGGATGAAGCCCCCCCTCTGTACTGTCAGTACATGTTTTCTGTTACTACTGTAGTTGTCCTTTGTCTCATGTATGCATAGGGACCCTGGTGGTGGGGAAGGGGTTGGGAATGGGACAAAGGGGAGGACTCTGGGATTCCATCTTTATTGGAACATGAACTTTTTATTCTTCTTTTTCTGTCCTCCCCATGGGGGAAGAAGATTTGTGCCTGTTTCTTTGTTTCATGTTGGAAAACTATATTCTGGGATCCCATCTAGGTCAGGGTCTGGAGTTTGGGGAAAGAGCTGGTTTCATATAGGGTTCCAATCTTTTGTTCAGTTGGGTTGTTAGCTGGTTTCTGGGCTTCTCCTGGAGACAGTGATTGTGCTAGGGAAATTGGGGGAATGGTAATGCTGGCTATGGCTCTTATCTCCTGGGTTACGGTGGTCATTTTATTACTGAGGTTTCTTTTGCTGTCTGTGTCCTAGGGCAATTACAACTTACTAAGGACAGTTCTCTCCCATCATGAGTCTAGGATGACCTGCTGACTGAGGTGGGACATGGAGGTATGGTCACAAAGACTGGGACTTTCATTGCCCATCTTCTGAGATTTGAAGGCTTGTTCACGTTTGCTGCTAGTCTACCACATCCTGTATTTAGGGAAGTTTTTCTGGCTTTTTTTTCCCCCCTGGCTTTCCAGGAGTCCTATTGTTTGATGTTCTGTGCCTGGTGGATTAATTTGCTGGCATTCATTCACTATGTCCTCTGACCTACGCAGTTTGAGTTGCTGCAAATTCCCCTTGTCTGTGGCTAACAGCAGGGTGAAGTACTGGCTTGTCATTTGTGGAGTCAGGGTTGGGGGTCTGGCGTTCCAGGATCCTGGAGGTTAGCTTTTTATGGGTGAGGGTTCAACGATTACAATCTATGGGTCAGGATTTAGGGATTAAACGTTGAGATTAGGGCAGAATTACAACGTTAGAGGGTAAATGTCAAGGCCTCAGGATCTAGAAACCAGTCTAAGTTTAAAGGGTTAGAAGTTTAGGGACTAGGGCTTGGGTTAGGGTTAGAAAGTAGTGTCAGAGGAGCTAAGGTTAGAGTGGTGGTCAGGGACTGCAGTGGATTAGATGTTAGGGCTGTGGCAAAAGCCTGAGGTTTAGGACTTCAGTTTAAGGATTAAGGGTCAGAGTTACAAGGTCAGTGTCAGAAGAGAATGAGTCAGGGTCAGAAGAGCTAGGGTTAGGTTACAAGTTAAGAGTTAGATCACTGTCAGTGGTGGGGTTAGGGGTCCGGATATAGGATTTAGAGTAAAAGGCTAGGTACTACGGTTGGAATTTGTTAGGGTTAGGGAAGCAGAGTGAGGGTAGCTTCCTCTTCTTCCTTGCTGTGGGCAGACTGTCCAGGAAGAGAGCAGGCATCACGGTCTATGGTTTCATAAGCCCCAAATCCCAGGGGATACATGTCAAAGTTTCACACTAACTACTCCATTGCACACCCCATCTGACCATGGCAACACCAGGCCCTGAGGTTCAAGGAATCAGTAGGAGAGAGAGGCCAATCTCCCTTTCCTGCAGCACCTCCCCATATCTGAAAGTCCGACTCCGGAGTCCCCTTCCCTTGGCTCAGGGGAATTACTTTTCCTCCACCAAAGTAACCTACACACACACATACACACGGAAGTATCCACACATGCAGGAAGGAGACAAGTGGACCTGGAGGGCTGCTAGCCAGACTTTCCTCTCTTTAATAACGCCAGAAGAAAGGGTGGGCTAGAGCAACAAAGGTACAGGTACTGAGGAAAAACAGAGAAGGGTAATGGGAAAGAGAATGCTGGGAGAGGGTGTTGCTTTAGATTGTGAAATCTGGCCAGGCCTCTGTGAGGAGGGGACTCAATGCTGAGTGAATGGAGCAAATATTGGGTAGAAGAGCTTTCAGGCAAAGTGAGCAGCTCCTGTGGAGGCCCTGAGGTGGGAACAAGGTGGTGGAATGGTAGCAGTGAGGGGAGAGTGGTTTGTGAAGAAGGAACAGAGCTCAGCAAAGGCCAAGTCAGGTTGTGCTTTAAGGGCCATGAAGAGTTTGGCTTTTGTTCTTAGTAGAGCAGCAAAACATGGCAGTGCTTCAGGCAGAAGAGCGATGTGACCTGCTTTATCCATTAAAAAGATCAATATGGGGGTGACTGGCTGGCTGTCAGTGGAGCGTGCGACTCTTAATCTTGGGGTTGTGAGTTCGAGCCCCATGATGGGTGTAGATTACTTTTAAAAAAAGGTATTTATTTTTAAAAATTAAATTAAAATAAAAAGATCAATTGGATGGTTGTATGAAAAACAAGCCATGGAAGGGATAGACAGTACATGAAGAGATGAGGCCAGCTTGGGCTAGGAGATGGACAGAGGTGATCTGATTTAGTGTACAGCTGAAGGTTAAATGGACAGGTTTGCTGAGGGACTGTTGAGGGGAGTCTGGCAAAAAAATGAAACCAAGAATCATGGCTGACTTTTTGGAGAACTGGATGGCTAACGGCAGAAGTGGAGCTCAGGGGATCAAAAGTTCTGTTTTATAACATTTATGACAAAAGAAAAAATATACATTTCATCTAAAAAGTGAGTGTGAGGGTGTTTAAATATGTATTTTTTTAATGGAAAATATGTTTCAGCAGTTGTGAGCAGAGACGGTGATTCAAAGTTAGAAACTTCTATCAGGATTTTTGTTCTCTAAAGTAAATGCTCTCTCAATTATGATCCACTTGCTTTGTGAATATTCATTAGTTAAATTTCACTAAACTAATCCTTGGGACTTAATCTCCTGACTAAACAGGCCAGTGAGTAAACTGGATATGAAATGAGTTCCAAATATTTTTAATAGTATCTAGGATTCCCTTGCTCTTTTTGCCATTGTCTGCTAATATTCAGGGGTTTAAATACTGTTATACAGCCACCGCCCCCAAAACAATATTCAACTCATGTTGCCCCCTCAGGGCTAATGTGGACTAGAGCTAAGTTTGATTAAAAGGGAGGAGGTCAGAGATTCTGACGAGGGAAATAGCAGACCTGGCCTGATGGTGGGGCTTAGAAAGGATACTGACAGACACTATTCATCCAGAGACAGCCTGACATACACCTCACCTGAACTCTAGAGGTCTTCTGGAGAACCCATAAGCAAGTGAAATTGGTATTTTATAATCCATTCAGTTGCCCCAGGGAAGAATACTGGCCTCTTTGCTGGCTGCCAGCTGATGAGCAGTCTACCCACAGGAAACAAAAGCCACAATTTTCACACAATCTGTGGTTTTTCCTTCTTCCCTCTCTACTCTTTTTTGTACATAAATCGTTTTTGCTTTTGCTAGATTAAATCAATCAATTATTGTTTTCCCTTATATACAAGTGGGTTTTTTTTTAAGTTTATGTATTTATTTAAGTAATCTCTACACTCAACATGGGGCTTGAACTCACGACCCTGAGATCAAGAGTTGCTGCTTTTCTGACTGAGCCAGCCAGGCGCCCCTTTATAAACAAGTTTTTAAATTATTCTTTGACAGGGGAAGGATTGGTCTTTGACCCTGTCTTCTGTCTGCATTCTTTCCCATGGTTGGTTCTTCACTGACGTGTTTCCGACTATCACCACTCTGATAACTCCCAAACCTAACTACCCAACCACCATCAAGCTAGTCCTGCTTGAACGTCCCACCACCACTCCAAACTCACCACATCCCAAATGAATTTTCTTTTTTAAGCCAACCTCTTAACAAATTCCCAAACACATATGTTGAAACCAAAGAGTTATTTTCAACTCAATTAGAAAGGGAATGCTTCTTGGACTGATTCCTTGGGTCCACAAGGAAGGATTTCCTCTAAACACTTCTGACCTCTTGCTGTAACTCTCCTCCCCTGGCTGAAGCTTCAGGGACAGAGAGCCGGGTTAAGTGTAGCTTGGCCCCTTTTTCCCTTCCTTATTTTGGGAGCCAGCTGCCCACAGGTTCTGCTGCTCTGTGTTGGAAGTTTTACAAGAATAGGCTCTGCCTATTGGCAGAGGTAGAGGGACATTTTATTCAAAGGAATGTTAGGATCTCGTGATTTGGCAGAGAGCATAGAAGAGAGACCTGGTGAGGAATGTGGGGAGTGAAATATCACATACAAGCTGAGGCTATGATGGGACGAGCACTTGAGGCATTTCAAACACTTTTGAAGTTGGCCATGTGGAAATGCTGGCGACTTTGTTCAGAGGCAAGTGTTTTTATACCTCCGATTTTATGTACAGGTAGGGATGAATGTATACGGTTTTATACCTCCGATTTTATGTATAGGTAGGGATGACTAGCAAAATGCCAGTGACGTGGTTCAGCAAAGGCAGTCCTTATACAAGCACTATGGTTTAAGCATGAAGGGTTAAGGTGTGGGCACTGACTTTGGCCTTAACACAGACCCACTGCCTTCCCTTGTGGGGCATCTGCAAAGCCTAAGTAGCAGAGAAGACCTCGGTGAGCAGGCCCTGCTGAGGCACGGATTTGACTACAGGGAATCTTTCCCTATACACACCTTTTAGATATTGGGGCAAAATTAAGTATATGGTCCTTTACTATGCTTTTTAAAAGCTAGTTTGACAGGCCACGGGCTTTAAACTGTAATTCCACATATGCTGGGGCGCCTGGGTGGCACAGCGGTTAAGCGTCTGCCTTCAGCTCAGGGCGTGATCCCGGCGTTATGGGATCGAGCCCCACATCAGGCTCCTCCGCTATGAGCCTGCTTCTTCCTCTCCCACTCCCCCTGCTTGTGTTCCCTCTCTCGCTGGCTGTCTCTATCTCTGTCAAATAAATAAATAAAATCTTAAAAAAAAAATTTTTTTTTTAAAAATTCCACATATGCTAAGCAACACAAGTGTGTAAGCTCCAAACTTTGTTAGTCTCAGCCCAGTAGATAGCATGAAAAGGCTGTCTCAAATTCCATCCTTTATGTTCTGAGCTAGACTCAAGCCCAAAGGCCAAAACCAAAAGAATTCATGTGGGTTTTTTTGTGTTTTTTTTTTTTTTTTTTTTTTTTTCCTCCACGGTTTAAGAGTCACTCCCCTCTTGCTGGTCTGTTTGCCAATAACTTTGGCTAGGGTTTTATAGTTCTGGGATTTACAATGCAGCTTCAATCTTAAAGACATGGTAGGTTTTATTTATAACAATAAAAACAATGCTCTTATTACAAATAAAATATGTCATCCTCTCAGACTGAAGTAGATAAACCACTCAATGAAATTACCACAGCCACAGAGATCGACAAGGAGATGAGAAAAGCCTGTGCCTGGAACACTGTTTTAAGGAATCGCGTAAGTTCAGGAAGTCCAGGAAGAAATGCATAGCTTTAGAAACCTGCTCCATCAGATTAGAAGGAGTACAAGAAATGAAAAGAACAGGAAAAAGTTGTTTTTTTGTTTTTTTTTTAAGAGAGATTTTCTTAAAAGAAAGCTGACATCTTGGAAGACAACTGAGAGACAAATCTCCAGGGCCCGGCCCTGGAAGCTCATTCCTTCCCCACTTTCTGTAGCCTCGCAAAGAGCTGGCTCCATGGTCTTCCTTCTCTCCAACAACAAAAATGTCAGAAATTCAATGAGCCTTCTGGAAAGGAGTAGGGGAACACAGAGAAAAAAAAATGCCAAAAGAGAAGTGTCTGAAAGAAATGCTACTCCCCATGTGACACATCCAGAAGCTGAAGACAGCATCCTGAGGAATGGCAGAGGTCTCAATTCTCAGTGGGTCCCTAAGGCAACAACCTTTAGAAGCAAGAACAGCAACATCAGGGGGAAACAAAACAAAACAGAACAAACAAACAAAAAAAACAAACCAACCAACCACCTGCCAGAGTGATTCTCAACTGAAATTCATGGGGTAAAGGACCACCCTCCTGCCCTCCACGGATAGCAGCCAAGTGTCCCGGGCCTGAGCAACTCCACAGCAGAAGGCTGAGCGCTGCTCACAGTGGGGCTGGGTAAGCTAGGTCCCAAAAGCCCAGTTTCAATGCAGCCTGGGGATGCCAGAAACACAGGACCCAAAAGAGAAACGGTATTAAGAAATTTGAATACGCTGGATAAAAAAGAAAGGCATCTCAAAGACCTGGTGTAGGGCTGCCACTACTGTAAATTAACACTGCAAGAAGGTGGCATCGTCTTAAAAACCACTAGCTAAAGATAAGACTAGACACAAGTAGATGCCCCTCGGGATATAATGAACACAGGTCATAATTCACCTCAGAATGGGTGATTCTCCCAACTGAGTTTAGACCCACAAGTTAGGAGACTCTGAATAACTGGTATAGAATTACCTGAGTCTCAGTGACATTGAATCAAGACTTCTTCAGCCTATTCACCTTCCCTCTCTGAGTATCAGTCTTTCACTGAGTATCAGTCTTTTGACAGGTTTCTAGGGACAAAATCTGCTATGAGCTAGCGGTGGTCTACTTTCTAAATTCAGTGACTGTGGGGCGATACTGCGATCCTTTTGCATGCTCTGTTAATGACTTAGATTTTTTGTTGTTGCTGTTGCTTTAAAGCTTTTAAGAGACCTGGCATTGAACTCTGGCAGCACAGAATGAGAAGGCAGGCGAATTTGGTTCTCAAACTAAATTATGTTCTCCAACAGCTCTATCAGTATTAAATAAGCTGACATCTGGTCTCCACCTGCCTGCCATTCCTGTATTTCTGCTGGTTCTGAGCCCAAATTCACAAAAAGCGTGTTCTTTATTGGGTCTCCTCCTAAAATCATATCTGCCCTACTTTCATTATGTAGGCTTGTTGCTGAGGATAGTCAAAGCAACTATAACATATGGAACTAAAGGCTTCTCCTGTGTGTGTGTGTGTGTGTGTGTGTGTGAGGCAGAAAGGTGAACTAAGGACCATGGTCTAAAATTTGTCGAAGTCCCTATAATTCAAAGATATATTAACAAACATAAAGGTAGCAAACAGGGGTGCCCGGCTGGCTCAGCCAGTGGAGCATGCCACTCTTGATCTCACCGTTGTTATGTTGGAGCCCCCTGTTGGATGCAGAGATTACTTAAAAATAAAACCTTTAAAAAAAAAAAGGTAGAAGACAAAACTGGACCTGGTGCACTTGGAAAATAAGACTAAAACCTGATGTCTGGACAGTAGCACATGGTTAAGTTTATTCTCATCCTGTGAAGGCAGAAATGGACCCGTGCCTTCACCAGCCAGGCAGGACTGGACTTTCCCAAAGACACCAGGTGGAAACAAGCTGCCAGAAACACAGACTTGCCTTCCAACATTCCAGGAGTGCAACACCTGTTTTTCTGGTATCAGAGTCAGCTAAAAATATATATATTTACATTGATGACCTTTATGGCTTATTTTCACTCTTCTCATATTCAGTGACTCCTTCCAAGACAAAATATAACACCCTTCTTCAACCTACCACACCGTCCCCTCTCCGTACTTAGACCACACACCAAGAATACCCGCAGTTCTCATCTCACCCTGCACTGCTTCAACAGATTCCTGGGTAACCCACCGCACCCTGAATTCCTTAGCGACAGGTTCAAGGCGCTTAGGACTAGCTCCCCTCACCTCACGGCCTGCGGACACCCGTACCCCAGCCAAGAACCCTGGGTCACCACCCCCACGTTAGCTGTGCTCCCTCGTGTCTCCGTATCACTCGCAGCTCCAGACTGGCAACGGCGGCCTCTGCCCTCGCGATCAAGCGCGCCAGTTCTTCGCCCTCCACGTACCTCGTACAAGTACTGGCCCCCAACCACGTGCCAGGAGCTAGCCTAGACAGAAAAGAGAGAACAAGTCAGGCAAGGTCAGTCCCACCGCCAGGCGGCCACATCCCCCGCGCAGGGCTGCCCCGGAACGCCGGCCTCCCACCCGCCGGAGGGCGCCCGAGCCCCGGCGCGGAGGGGCGGCTCCCGCCCGAACCGGCTCTGCCCTCTCGTGCGGCCCGGGGCAAGCACTGGGGAGACACAAGGGCCACCGGCAGGACCGGCCCTCGGGGTGCAGGCCGCCCCGTCTCCGCCCGGCCGCTCCCGCTGCACCCTCTCCTCGCGAGCCCCACACACACACACCCGTCCTTGGCTACCAGCTCGCTCCGCGACCTCCCGGCAAGGACCCCCAGCAGGGCTGCCCGGCCGAACGCCCGAAGGACCCCGCTGGGGCGGCGCAGGCTGGCTATTGCGGTGCCTGCCTGCCGGGGCTTCGCGGTGGAGGACCAGGTGAATCCAGACCGGAGCTCCGGCTAGGCAGGGGCCCGAACGGCCCTGAATCTGGGGTGCGCTTAGGCCCTGATACGAGGGCCAGGAGTCGCGCGGCTGCAGGCCCGGAGAAATGAGGGGCAGCGAGGAGAGGGATTGGTGTCAAGGAATGGGGCTGAGAACCTGGGGGGTTCAGGGAGCTGGGCCTCAGGTGTCGGGGTGAGCGTAGGAGATAGAAAGCCGAGACAGAGTTGGGGGATTGCAGGTCCCCGCGGCGCCTGGGAGGAGGGGGGGCTTGGTCACCGCCCTCCCGGAAGCCGAGAAATGGGCGCCTCAGGTGTGGAGGCGAATGCCCAGGCAACTTCTGAAATTTGTGATGCTCTGATGGAGTGACTTTAAAGTTGAGCGAGTTTCTTGACCTGTCAGCATTTGTTTTAAACCGGGGGACCAAGACAGTCGTTACTTAGCTGGCATTAGGAAAGGAACCACGTCCTTCCCTGGAGAGCTCCTGACAGCTTGGCCTTGCAATAGCTGGATGAGCTTCATTCATTCATTCATTCATTCATTCATTCAACAAATACTGTTGAGAGACAGCTGTGTACTAGGCAGTCTGCATAGGTACTGGAAATAAGATGGTGAGCAAAACAGACCCCTGCTTTAACAGGGCTGACCTAACGGGTGAAGATGTAACTGAAGAAAATGTCCAAAAAGCTATATAGTAGGGGAAGTGAGCTAAGATCTAGTGGGCGAATAGGAGGTAACCAGAGGAAGCACATTCTGGACTGTGGAAACGTCTCACGCAAAGAGTTAAGGAGGGAAATGATAGGATCAGATTTGATTTTAGTTCGCTGGCTGCTGTGTGGAGAACAGGTGGTAGAGGCTGGCAGGAGTAGAAATTGAGAGGCCATGGAGGAAGCTGTTGCAGAAGTCCAGGGAGGGTTGATGATGTCTTGGACTGGCGTGGTGGCGCTGGAGAAGGAGAGGGTTGTATGGATTTGAGATCTGTTGCTTAGGTAAAATTGCCAGAACTTGGTGATTGACGTGGATGTGGAGAGTGAGGGAGGGGAGGTGTCAAGGGTATCTCTCCCTAGATTATGGTGAAGATTCCGTTTGCTTTTGGGTTACTCACATCCTGGGATATTAGGGAGAGTGGGTTGGCTGATCTTGCACTAGTTAGACTGGACTGAGTTTTGTGGTTCGAGTGGAGCATCCAGCTGAAAGCTGTAGAAAGGACATGAATACGGGAGACCCTAGCACTGCCTTTAACGTGATTGTCAGGCTTTCAGCCTAGAAATGAGAGTGTTGTCCAGACCGTCCCTGTGTGTGTTCATGGAAGCCTTCTCCATATTTGTTGGCAAATTTAGGAGCTCCACCAGATAATCTTTTGAGACCTAGTCCTTAGTCCTGATCAGATGATCCATTTCTCACATGTGAATAGCAATTCGCAGTTGGGTGAGACCTCATTCTCTTAGTCCAGTTTCAAAAAATACTTTTATGTTCCTTATATCATTTCCACATTTATTTATTGAGCTCTTACACCATGCTAGGCACTAGAAATACGAAGATGGGCAGAATAAGACTATATAGGTTCCGTTAGTCAGTTAAATTGACATTTGTCGTAGGCACTGTTTCAGCTGCTTCAGATACAAAATGGTTACAACTGATCCCTGACCTTGGAGTTGCATGTCCACAAGTCTTGCCATTGAGGACAGCTGAATGTATTAAAGGATTTGATTTGAGCAGGGGAGATCCTGACCTATCTGTAAGATTAGATAAGAGATGGTATGTATCCAGCAGACTTCTTTGGGGGTATCCTGGCAACATCCCAATTCTTGTCCATCCAATCTTCCAATTCTAGATTGATGGGAGCACACTATGGGATAGAAGGCCTTATGAAAGGAGACAGTTATTGTACCTTTGTGGCCAGGCTGTTTAGCAATGTAAGTTATAAATCCTCTAAAACACAAAGAAAAGTTAGAAAGTGAAGGGAATATTGGCAGAGACAGGTAGTATTTAAACTTGAATTTCTCCTGAATAGGTAACTCCTTTGTATGGAACTGCAACAGGCTTTGAGAGTGAGATCGCTGTGGGCTTGCAAGGCTGCATGGCTCTGGAGTAGGGAGGGTGGGGAGCACAGCACTGATAGGTCCCTAATCCAGCTTTCTGATGGCAGGAGTGAGATGACCTCGATCTTGCGGAGCCCTCAGGCTCTCCAGCTTACTCTGGCCCTGATCAAGCCTGATGCTGTTGCTCACCCCCTGATTCTGGAGGTAAGAAGGAGTCCTAAGCCTCTTACTGTATGCCCTGGGCACTGCTTCCATGTCTAGTGCCACAGGGCCGCTTGTGAAGACTGACAGCACAGTGCTGTGCAAGATGCTGTGGAGGCAAAGCTAAGAGCCATGGACTCTGACCCTAAGAAGACTAAAAATCTACTGGAGAATTGGGGCAGATTACAAATATAAGGATCCAATACAATAAGAAGAACCAAACCTCAAGACAGTGTATGTATATTAGTTTTCTATTGCTGTGTAACAAATTACCACAAACGTAGCAACTTAAAACAACATTTATTATCTCATAATTCTAGAATTTAGAGGTCCAGTAGGCTCAGATGGGTTTTTCCTCAGGGTCTCACAAGGCCAAAGTCAAGGTATCAGCTGACCAGGTCCTTAGCTGAAGAATCTACTTCCAAACTCATTCAGGTTGTTGGCAGAATTTGATTCGTGTGATTATAAGACTGAGGTCCCCATGTCCTTGCCGCCCTTCAGGCGAGGACCACTGTCAGTTTTTAGAGACCGCTCACGTTCCTCATCACATGGCTCACTCCATCTCCAAGACAGCAACAGTGTGTTTAGTGCTGCTCGTGCTTAAATCTGACTTCTCCTTTAGCCCCTAACCAGATAAAACTCTGCTTTTAAAGAGCTCATGGGACTAATTGGGCTCCTCTTGAGTAACCTCCCTTTTGATTAAAGCAAAGTCAACTGACAGGGCGCCTGGGTGGCTCAGTTGGTTGAGCGTCTGACTCTTGATTTCAGCTTAGGTCATGATCTCAGGGTCATGGGATCAAGCCCTATGTTGGGCTCCACACTCAGCAGGGAGTCTTAAGATTCTCTCTCACCCTCTCCCTCGGCCTCTCCCCCACACATACTCTCACTCTCTAAAATAAATAAATAAATCTTTAAAAAATAAATAAGCAAAGTCAACTGATAGCAACCTTAATTACACCTGCAAAATCCCTTTTGCCATGTAATGTAAAAATCATATTGCTTCATATTCACAGTCCCGGAAAGTAGGGTTCAGAATCTTGGTGGAACTGGCGAGGGTCCTTGTAGGGTTCTACCTGCGGTAGCTGGATGAGTACTAACTGAGCAGCTCTGCTAGGTGAGCTCGCTGTGGTGCAGAGGAAGACCAGCGCGGTCAGGAATGGCAGCCTACAAGTGTCGGGACCTGGCCAGGCTCGAAGGATGAGTGGACTTCGGTTAGTGCACAGGAGGACAGATGTTCCGCAGAGGCAGGAACACGTGTGGTGGATCCAAGGGCCAGAGGCCGACTGGGGTGATGGGACTAGAGAATTGGAAGAGGTAGAGGGCAAGGAAAGTACAGCCTTGAGCACCGGGCTAAAGTAGTTGTACCTCATTCCATGAATGAGGTTCTGACCAGAGTGTGACGTGTAAGTTAGGGTGTTTTTAATCCGTCAAGTGTGATGGTTTGGAGAGAGTGGGACAAACTCAAGGCAGGACCACTATCAAGAGATTTTTATGATGGTCTGACATATGGGACATGTGGGCTTCAGCTAAGGGGCTGTAGGAACGGAGGGGCAGAGATGGCACTTCCTGCCCCCTGCCCCCGAGCCTCATGCTTTGGCCGTGTGACTGAAGGTCTTTACCTCACCCCACCTTCTTTGTCTCCTGACCCAACCATGGGACAGACCCTCAAGTCCTGGGCTCTGATGGGTCTTCATGGTTCTTTTGGTCAGCCTGGGTCTCCTAATGACTCACGTGGTCCCTTTGACCGATTTTTATCTTCGATGTGGTGTTTATCCAGGCTGTTCATCAGCAGATTCTGAGCAACAAGTTCCTTATTGTACGAATGAGAGAACTTCTGTGGAGAAAAGAAGAATGCCAGAAGTTTTACCAAGAGCATGAAGGTAGGATCAACGGTCCTCTCAATGGGACGATTCTCTATCCCAAGATGCGTGCAAGAGAGATTTTTAGCTGGATGCACAGTGGCAGGCTGTCTCTGACCTACCAGCCGTCAAGCTGCAGCCATTCTTCTGAAGTCTTGCTTTATACACAAACTTTTCATGATTATCAATGTTTTAAAGATATTTTCTGGGGGCGCCTGTGTGGCTCAGTCAGTTGAGCATCTGACTCTTGATTTCGGCTCAGATCACGATCTCAGGGTTGTGGGATCGAGCCCTGCATCGGCTCCCCACTCAGTTCAGAGTCTGCTTGTCCCTCTCCCTCTGCTCCTCCCCCCACTTGGTGTGCTCTCTCTTTCAAATTAATTAATTAATTAAATATTTTTTTAAATATATATTTTTTCTAGGAGGGTTCCACTTCATAGTCCCAACGAGAAATTTAGTTTTATGTCCTGATGATATCAGTAGTTAATCAGTAGTTAATAGTAAATATTTACTCTCTCAGACATTGTCCTAATGCTCATGGTTTCATAACTTTCCCTAGAGCCCTATGACTTAGGTATTGTTAGGTCTCTAGTACACAGATTAGGAACCTGAGTTAGGGAAATGAATGACCTACCTGAAACTGCACACGTTGTGGGGCGCCTCGGTGGCTCAGTCATTAAGCGTCTGCCTTCGGCTCAGGGCGTGATCCCAGCATTCTGGGATCGAGCCCCGCATCAGGCTCCTCCGCTGAGAGCCTGCTTCTTCCTCTCCCACTCCCCCTCCCCATGTTCCCTCTCTCACTGGCTATCTCTGTCAAATAAATAAATAAAATCTTAAAAAAAAGAAAAGAAAGAAAGGAGAGAAGAAAGAAAGAAAGAAAGAAAGAAAGAAAGAAAGAAAGAAAGAAAGAAAGAAAGAAAGAGAAAGAAAGAGAGGGAAAGAAAGAGAAAGAAAGAAACTGCACACATTGTAAATGGTAGAGCCTGGATTCAGACCCAGGTATGTCAGACTTCAAGGTCCTTCTCTAAAACAGTTTTTATTGTGGCGCCTGGGTGGTGCAGTCAGTCGAGCTCAGGTCATGATCTCAGGGTTGTGGGATCGAGCCCCACGTCAGGCTCCACGCTCAGCATGGAGTCTGCTTCAGACTCTCTCTCCCTCTCGCTCTGCGCCTCCCACCTGCATGCTCTCTCTAAAGTGGATGAATAAATCTTTTTAAAAAATAAAATAAAATAAAACAGTTTTTATTATTCCAAGTGAGGAGGCAGAAGTACAAAAAGTTCTCTTGGGCACCAGTGTCTTGATGAAGTTACTCTCTCTTTGCAGGGCGTTTTTTCTATCAGCGGCTGGTAGAGTTCATGGCCAGGTACTACTCATTTTCATTTCAGTATCTTTATCCACCAAGATTTATCTCCCCCTGCTCCCTAATTGTTGATTTCGTTTGACACTCTTTAAAGTTGTAATCAGTGTTAAGTGTCTCAAGAACCATGGCTTGGGGCCATGACTCAGGCAACCCTGACCTGGTGGCACCTGTCTCATGATGGTTATTGGTCCAATGGCTATAGAAGAGTATTGTTGAGTGCTACTTAGCAGCTCTACTGACCTTTGTGGCCTTTCGTGTGCTCCCATAGTGGCCTTCCATCACCGATGACTTGAAGCAGCATTGGTACTTAGCTGGAAAGGCAGGGTAACTCTCAGGATGTATGTGCCTTATTAGTGCTCTGCTCACAGTGTGCGCTCCTGGACCACACAGCCAGATTCCTGACATGTGTTCCTTCTGTACACAGTGGGCCAATCCGAGCCTACATCCTCGCCCGCAAGGATGCCATCCAGCTCTGGAGGACACTGATGGGACCCACCAGGGTGTTTCGAGCACGTCATGTGGCCCCGGATTCAATTCGTGGCAGTTTTGGCCTCACTGACACCCGCAACACAACCCATGGCTCTGGTGAGTCTGCCACTGTCCTCAGCCACAGATAGGGGAGGATGGTTTGCGGCTGGTGGTCAGGCCATACGGTGGAGTTGAGAGCCAGTGAACTTTCCTCCCAGTTGCATTTATGGTCCTTTGTGGCCATCTCAGCAGATGTGGCCCCGGGACTGAGGGTCAGGCAGAAGTAGAGGCTCAGGTTTCTGAATCTGATTATGACTGCCTCTTGCCTCCATCCTGCATTCCCTATGAGAACCCTTTCTCTTTCTTACCTCCCCTTACAGACTCTGTGGTTTCAGCCAGTAGAGAGATTGCAGCCTTCTTCCCTGACTTCAGTGAACAGCGCTGGTACGAGGAAGAGGAGCCCCAGTTGCGCTGTGGCCCTCTGCGCTACAGTCCAGAGGGAGGCATCCACTGTGCAGCCGGGCCAGGAGGCCCAGGACCAGCCAGATGCAAGCCTATTGGTCTGTGAAGACTGGTGGCATTGCCCAGCCTTTTCTCAGAGACCTCCTGGGGCCAGGGAGGCCTGGGGATCGTGGGGCCCTCTCTGCTGGGCACCACACTCACCTGAGGATCTAGCTCCTCAACGCCACCTGCTCTAGAATCTAGCTCTCTATCTACCTCTTTTCCAGAATGTTCGTGGTGATTCAGAGGAATAATGGCTCCTGTTTTCTCTGAGAACTAGTCATCTTTTTCAAGGAGTTTGCCTAATTGACTTGCCTGAGAAATGCAGTGACCATAAGCACAATTTGGCCTATCTTCCTCAATAAAAGTCAGTGTTCAACTAAGTCCTCAAGGCTAGGAGCACTACTGCGGGTGCTTTCGCTCTCTCCTTAAGTGAAGTTATTAAACCTGTTCCGGGGGCACCTGGGTGGCTCAGTCGGTTAGGCATCCGACTCTTGATTTCGGCTCAGATCATGTTAGGTCGCAGGATCGAGCTCAGTGCAGAGTCTGCTAGAGATTCTCTCTCTCTTTCTCGCCCTGCCCCTCCCCCTACTTTTTCTCTAAAATAAATTTAAAAAAACAAACAAAATAAACTGTCCTGAAGCCAAGTTTCTGGCCTATGCTAAATGGAGAGAATTGTGTAGAAACCTCCCGGAAGGTTCACACACAGGGTGCAGCTTGTCCAGTGCATAAAGGTGCCCAGTGACAGAGCTGTGTGTGGGCCCGAATCCATGCTGGGCACTGGCATAGGCCTGCATCCTAGGGGAAGGGGCACCTTCGATTTGAACAAAGGTGTGTCTGCCCAGTAGACGCATGTTTTTATGACTCACGTTTTTTCTGATTTGCACAAAGCCACTAAAGTTAGCCATGTCTCTGTTGTAGATGACAATGACTGTTACCTATTGCTGCATTAGAAATCACCTCAGAATGTAGCGGCTTAGAACAATGATCGATTTATGCGTCTCTGGATTGGCTGGGTGATTGTGCTGGTCTCACCTGGACGCACTCCTGTGGCTGTGTTAAGCAGGTGGGTCCGACGTGGTTTTTTATCCGAGCTGCTTCATAGCATGATTGTTTCAGGATTCCAGGAGACCAGGCTGCCCATTCACAAGCTTATCAAGCTTCTGTTTCTATCATGTGTGCTAATATCCCACTGGTCAAGGCAAGTCACGTGGCCAAGCCCAGAGTCCACGTGGGAAGAGACTGCTCAAGGGCATGGATACTGGGAGGTGTGACTCATTGGAGGGCCGTTACTATGACAATCTACTGTACAGGGAGTAGTGAGGAACCTTGAATTTATATAGAATTTGTGAAAACAAATATTTGCACAAGCTAACAAAGGAGATGAAGAAATAGCGCAAGAAGGAAGGAAAAAATCAGGGATGTGTGCCGCAGGAAAGTCAAGAGAAGAGAGTGTTTCTGGAGAATGAAGCAATGTTGAATATTGTTGAGAAGTCCAGAATGATGAAGCCTTTAAATACCCTCTAAATGTGGCAGCATGAAGGTCAGTGTGATCTTGGCAAGACCAGTGCCTCTCTGCCAGTAGGGGGGATACCTTGCATGGAAGGTAATGGGCTGAAGCATCTACCCGGGGGTTAGAGTTAGATGTCTGGGAGTCAGAATCTTCTCACATCTGAATCTATAAATGTGTCTGCATATGTTCCCCTCTCCTCTTCTCCTCCTGTTACAACATAGGAAGTGTCCCGCTTCCCATTAAGCCAGTCCTTCCATGTGCTCTTTTGGTTTTTGGAATCCCACCTTGCTCTTCCGGTTTTCTGGTCTCTACTGCACTTTTACCTTCCTCTGCTGAGTCCCTTCCCTTTGAATTCAAACATGTTTTGGTGTCTCCCATCTTTCAAAATCTTTTTAGCCCCACTTTCCCCATCAGCTACCACTGTTTCTTCATCTCTATACAAACAAACCACACCAGTTGTCTGCTCTAACAGGCTCGTCCCCCACACTGCAGCCCACTCCAGTGTGGCTTGCATACTAAACACTCCAGAGGAGACTGGTTTCCTCATGCCTTTCTCACTGTTGCCCAGTACTGTGCCAGACCTACTTTGTAAATAGCGCTAGGCCATCCACACCCTGGTCTTTGATATCACTTAGGATCCCTCCAACTTTAAAGTCTTTAAATCCTACTTTTAAATCATAGTCCTCTGTATCCCTCTCTCACGTCTTCTAAACCTACACCAATCGCTCATCCACTCTCCTAGGTAACCTTTTCATATATTCTCTCTCTCCAAACCTTCAACAACTTCTTCCTTCTTCTCACTGTCCAGCTGTTGACCCTGCTTCCTCTTTCAGGAAGTTAACAAACAGCCAGGAAAGAAACTCCTTAGACGTCCAAGACCTTACTGAGTAGCTACCTGCATCTGTGTCCATGTAGTCTGCTTCCCTTCTGTTCAGAGGAGCAATGGACAAAACTTCCAACCTCCTGTTTAAGGCCTTCCCCATTTTGTGCAGGGAAGGCCTTAAACAGTCTGCTACCTATTCAGGGCATTGCTCCAGTAATTATTTCCTATGCTTCCTGCATCATCAGGAGATAGAGCTTACAAACAGGCTGTACTTTCATTAAAAAATAAATAAATAGGGGCTCCTGGCTGGCTCAGTTGGTAGAGCATGCAACTCATAATCTCAGGGTCATGAGTTCAAGCCCCACGTTGGGCATGGAGCCTACTTAAAATTTTAAAGATTAATTAAAAATAAAAAAATAAAAACAAACATTTCTTAGCACCACATCTCCTTCATGCCACTGTCCCATATCTCTGCTCACCTTTATAGCAAAGCTCTCAACAGAGTAACCTAGAGCAACCTAGAACCAGTGACTTTCAGTCTAGACAAAATGGTGTAGACCCATTTATCTCTGCTCCTCCCTGCTGAGTACAAGTATAAACCTGAAAATCATGCAAGAAACAATCAAGGAGAACTCTGAAAGGTTCTCTGAAGGAGAACTGGTTTGAGACTTCCAGACTAGAGGAACAGCATAGCAGCAGGGCATCTTAGATCTCCCCACATGATAGAACAAGGTGATCCAGACTAGGAATTTCCCAAACCCTAACCCAGCAACAGGTGGCAGCCCATCTGGCCTATTTTTTCCCATGATTAAACAGACTAAATAGAAAGTCCAACTCAAAGCACCAGGCAAACGGACAGGAGGATTGATCAGGAGTGCCAGCTATCAGTAAGCAGCCAGGGGAAGCACTCTATTTCCTAGCCAGGTCTGAGGCTACCCTCCCCCATGGAAAAATACTAAGGTGGTGGAGTAGCACCCACAAGGAGACCAAAACAAGTGCCCTAAGTTCAAGTTCTGTGACCAAAGTTAGACATCTAAGTAAAAGTCAAAGGTAAGTTCCAAGATCCAAGTCAATCCCATGTCTGAGTTCAATGTCCAGGACAAGTTGAGTTCCAAACTAAGGTTCCAGTCTAAGTCCCAGGTCCCCCACTCTATAGCTAGGATTCTGGTTCAGATCAACATTCCAGATCCAAGGTCATGTCCTGGTGTAGGTCTGATTTCTAGGTCTGAGGTCTTGACATGAGGTCAAAGTCTCAGGTTAGAGGTTGAAGTTCAAGTAATAGTTCCAAGGTCTAGGTCCATCACCAAAGACCAAGTCTGAGGACAGGTCCAACATCACAGACAAACAGAGTTCCACAGTCGAGATTTGATGTTCAAGTCTAAGGTCCATTTCTATGTCCAAGGACCAGTTTGAGACCTAAGGGCCAAGTCTAAGATCCAGGCCTAAGTCTGAGTTTCCAGGTTCGAGGTCCAGGTCCAGAGTTTGAGAACAAGGTCCTTAAGTCTACAACATTTAAGGTTAAGGTCCAGGTCCAAGATCCATGCCCATCTCCAGAGACCAAGTCCAACATAAGTATCCAAGATCAAATGCAGATCCATACCCCACGTTCAGGTCAAAGGGCAGATCCAAGTTTAAAAGGTTCAGTGTTCAAGTCTGAGGTCCAAGATACAGTTCTAATATCAAAGCCCATGTCCAAGGACCAGGTTTAATGTCAGGACTAACTTACAGGCCAATTCCACATCCAACATCTACAACAAGGTTCAGGAGCAGGTCAGTGTTCAGTTCCAAAGATTGTATCTAAGATCCAGATCCAAGTCAAGTCCATGCTCCATGTCCAATATCTATGTTCATATTTGAGGCTCAGGTCCAATGTTAGTGTTTAATGTCAAATCTAGGCCCAGGTTCACAGTCTCGATTCAAGGCCCATGTTCAAGGTTGAGAAACACTCAACTACTTCCAAAGTCCAGGTTTAGGTCAAGACCCAAAGTCTGGATCCAAAGTCAGATCCAATGCAGACCTCCAAGGACCAGGTCCAAGGTCCAATTCTGGGTCTACTTCCCAGGTCTAAGTTAAGTCCAAGATTCAGATTAAATCCATGTCTAAAGTCCAGGTTGAATATCTATACAGCTTGAGTTCCAGCTCCAAGATCCAGATCCACATTTTAGTTCCAAGGTCATGTGTAATCCATTCTGAGTTATAGGGTCAGGGTCCAGAAATGAGGTTCAGCTTTAAGGTCTGATAGTCATATTTGAGATTCAAATCCAGTACTGAAGCCTAAGTCTAAGAACAATATCCAGATCTGAGGTCTAGGATCAAAGTCCAATTTCATTGCCAAAACTCACTGGTGAGGGGCGCCTGGGTGGCACAGCGGTTAAACATCTGCCTTCGGCTCAGGGCGTGATCCCGGCGTTATGGGATCGAGCCCCGCATCAGGCTCCTCGGCTATGAGCCTGCTTCTTCCTCTCCCACTCCCCCTGCTTGTGTTCCCTCTCTCGCTGGCTGTCTCTATCTCTGTCGAATAAATAAATAAAATCTTTAAAAAAAAAAAACTCACTGGTGAGGTCCAATACCTTGTTCATAGATGCAGGTCCAAGTCAAAGATCCAAATGTAAGCACAATTTACATTTTTAAGGTAAGGTACATTGTTCAAGAAAAAGCAAGATTTGAGATCCAGGGTCACCTGGGTGGCTCAGTCAGTTGAGCGTCCAACTCTTGATTTTGGCTCAGGTCATGATCTCAGGGTCATGGAATTAAGCCCTGTGTTGGGCTCCGTGGCAGCGTGGAGTCTGTTTGTCCCTCTCCCTCTGCTCCTGCCCCCACCTCTCTCTCTCAAGTGCTGGTACATGTCTAATAATCAAGTCTAATGTCAAGTATATGTTCCAGGTAAAATCAAAGCCTTAGGTCTAAGTCCAACATCCAAAACCAGGTCCAGATTTAGATCCAAAGATCAGGTCCAATGTCATGTACAAATTCTGGTCCAAGGTCCAGGTCCAAAGTCCAAGTTCATTTACATTGTCCAGATCATGGTCCTAAGTCCAAGATGCAGACTGAAGTCTGAGTCCCAGGTCCAAGGCTGAAGCATGAGTCAGATCCTTGACCAAGATCCAGGTCTAATGTCAGTTCCTAAATGCTGAACAAATCCACGTCTGAGGTTGAATTCCAAGGTTCAGCTTCAAAGTCCATGTCCACATACAAGGTCCAGCTCCAATGTCCAAGTCAAAAATCCAGGTTCAGTTCCAAATTCTAGTTAAAGGTAATATATAGGAAACTGGGAAAATCTAGGTCCAAGGTTCAGGTCCAGTGTGCATGTGCATATCTAAAGTTCATACCTGAGGTCCAGGTCCAATGTACAGTCCAATGTCAGGAACAAGTTCCAGGTCCTATGTATGTCTAAGTTTCAGGTTCAATGTCCAGGAGAAGGTCAAAGTTCAGGATGGACATCCAGGTCTACATTCTTGGCCCAAGGTCATGTCCACATCCAGGTCTGAAGTCTAGACATGGGGTCAGATCCATGGTCCAGGTATAAAGTCCAAGTCCTCTGTTAGAAATTCAGATTCAACAACCATGGGTACCTGGCTGCCACAGTCAGTTAAGTGTCTGCCTTTGGCTCAGGTCATGATCCCAGGGCCCTGGGTTCGAGCCCCACATAGGCTCTCTGCTCAGCAGGGAACCTGCTTCTCCCTCGCCTTTTGCCTGCTGCCCTGCCTACTTGTGCTCTCTTTCTCTCTCTGTCAGATAAATAAATAAAATCTTTTTTAAAAGAATTTCAGTTTCAACAACCAAATTCAAGTTCAAGATCTAAATGCAGATTAATAAGCAAATACCATGTCTAAGTTTAGGTCTGAAGTCCAGGAATGTTCAGGTACACAGTTCAGATATGATAACGAGTTTCAAGGTTCAAGTCCAAGTTCAAAGACCATGTTGATGCCCAAGGCCAAAGACCAGGTTGAGATTCAGATGTAATTTAAGTCAGGGTCAGAGATCAAGGTTTGAAATCCAAATTCAAGGCTCAGGAACAAGGTCTAAAGTCTACTTCCAACACTGAAGTGCAGGTCCCGTGGTCCATGTCTACGTCAAAGTGCAGGTCCAATGTCCACAACCAAGGTCAGGTCCAGGCTCACATCCAAGTTGAGGTACAAGGGGCATGTCCAACTTTAGAGGAGAAGGTTCAAGATAAAACTTTAAGTTCCAAGGCACAGTTCCAAAACCCAGATCCAGTCCAAAGACCAGGCCTAATGTCAAATCCAATTCCAATGTCAAATTTAGGTCCTTGTCCAGAGTGCCTGGGTGGTTCAGTCAGTTAAGCAACTGCCTTCAGCTCAGGTCATGTTCCCAGAGTCCTGGGATCAAATCCCACACTGGGCTCCTTGTTCATCAGGTAGCCTGCTTCTCCCTCACCCTTTGCCCTTCCCCCTCGTTCATACTCTCTTTCACGCTCTCAAAATAAATAAATAAAATCTTTAAAAAAAATTTAGGTCCATGTCCAAATCCAGGTACTGGGTCCAAAGTCCAAGTCCATATCCAAAATCCAGGTCTGATCTCCTGATCAAAGTTTCAGGCACTCTTCCAAAGGTCAAGGTCTAGGTCTAAGGTCAGGTTCAATGTTCTGCTCAGGTCAACATCCAGTTCCAAGTCCAAATTCCAAGTTCCTATACAGAGTCCAGGTCAATGTCGTTAAAGATACCACTTTACACATTTATGGGTTGAATTGTAGTCCTCAGAAATTCATGTGTTGAAGACCTAACTCCCAGTACTGCAGAATGTGACCTTATTTGGAAACAAGGTTGTTGTAAATGTTATTAGTTAAGATGAAGTCATACAGGAGTGGGTGGACCCCTAATTCGATGACTGGTGTCCTTATAAAAAGGAGAAATTTGGCACAGATACACATACAGGGAGAACTACCATGTGAGCATAAAGACAGAGAGTGGGGCAATTCATCTACAAATCCAAGAATGTTGAAGGTTGCCAGAAAAACACCAGAAACCAGGACAGAGGTAAAAATTGATTTCTCCTTCACAGTCCTCAGAAGATATCAACCCTGCCAATAGCTTATCTTGAATTTTTAACTTGCAGAACTGTTGCAGAACAGTCCTCAGAAGATATCAACCCTGCCAATAGCTTATCTTGAATTTTTAACTTGCAGAACTTCTGTTGGTTAAGTGAGCCAGTTTGTGGTACTTTGTTATGGCAGCCCTACCATATAACACTCATGCTCCAGATCGAGGTCCAAGGTCCAGGTCCATGACCAAGGTCCAGATATAAGCTCAGGTCCAAGATTCTGGAAAAATATAGGTCAAAAATTTAATTATAAGGCTGGAGCCTGAGATCTAAATATTGTCCAAGGTCCAGGTGTCTAAGTCCAGGAGAAATACCAAGGTCTAAGTAAAAGTTTCACATCCACTTATAATTTCTAGCTTATGATCATTTCCAAGGAACTGGACAAATCCAGGTCCGAGCTGCATGTCCAACATACATTTGTAGACCTAAGGTCCTGATCCAATATCTATGACTAAGATCACATCTAGGTGCACATATGAAGTTAAAGGTCCAGATCCAAGGTCCAGTTCCGAGGTAAAAGTGAATAAAGACATACCAACAAAGTAATCTTTTACTTTTACTTTCTTAATGTGTCTTTTGAAGCACGATAGTTTTAAATTTTTATTAAATCCATTTTATCTTTTTTTCCTCTTATTTGTTGTGTTTTTGGTGATCCAATATTTCATTGCCTAACCGAAGATCACAAAGGTTGCCTATGTTTTCCTCTGAGTTTTATAATTTTAGCTCTTACCTTTACGTCTTTCATTAATTTTGAGAGCAAATTACATATCTGATAAAGGGCTTGTATCAAAAATATATAATGAACTCTCAAAACTCAATAATAGGAAACCAAACACCCAATAAATAATATGGGCAAAATGAAAAGATATTAAACGTTATAACCCATTAGTGAAATGTAAAGTAAGACCAAGATGCGATATCACTATACACGTATTAGAATGTCTAAAATTAAAAATATTATCCATACCAAGTGTTGGTAAGAATGTGGAGGAACTGAAACTCTCATACCATGCTGGTGAGTATAAAAAATGGGAAAACCACTTTAGGAAAGTTTGGTTGTTTTATAATAAAAAGTCAAGCATACACCAGTTATATGACCCATTCATTCCACTCCTATGTTTTTACCCAAGATACCTGAAAGCATATGCCCATACAAAGCATGGTACATGAATGTTCATAATATAGCCCAAATTGGAAACAATCCAAAGTCCATCAACAGGTAAATGGATAAATTGTGACTTATCCATACAATGGAATGTTATTCAGCAGTAAAAAAGAATGGACTATTGATATCCATGGAACAGAAAGGAAAGAGCACTGGATTGAGAGCTGGACTTCAAGAACTGGTTCATCTTTTGTTTTGTTTTAAGATTTTATTTGTTTATTTGAGAGAGCGAGAGAGCATGAGAGATGGGACAGAGGCAGAGGGAGAAGCAAGCTTCCTGATGAGCAGGGAGCCCGATTCGGGGCCCCATCCCAAGACTCTGGGATCATGACCTGAGCCAAATGCAGGTGCTTAACGAACTGAGCCACCCAGGTGCTCCAAGAACTGGTTCATCTTCCAAAGAGAAGTTTGACAGTGAAAAGAAATCATAATAGATACTACATGTTGTGCAGACACAGATCTGGCTCTATAAGACCATTATTTCCTGTAAGAGAATAACTTCCAAGGTTTAAAAATGATTATTTACAGAAGATGGCTATATGTATTTGTTTTAACCTGAAATCAAGCAAATTCATTTTCTATTTCTGCAATTTTACTTAAAATCAAATGAAACACTTATGACTAAAATATACCAGATTAATAAAAATATTCCAGATTAATAAAAAATATCCTCAGTAGAGATTCAACTTGAAAACAGATGATAGCATAGAAATCCAGCAAAATTTGGACATTTCAGAAGATAGCTACCTCTTCACAGTAGCTATTAGAACATTTGAAAGTTTTTTCACCTGTCAGCCTCCCACCCCACAAAATCCTCTCCCATGGAACTGGAATCTCTAAGTTCAAACACTCATCTACCCAAGAATCCCTCCCATGAATTCATTATGCCACAAATTCTCCCCCAGGCTTATTCTTCTTGGTCACATATGGCCCTAAGAGCCTGGGCCCTTGAATCACCCAAGGTCAGGGGGAGAGTGAGATTCACTTCCCCAGATAAGCAATTCCCTAGATGCCTAAACTGAGTCCACCTTTATCCCAGTTCTCCAAGAGCACCCAGGATTCACCCGTCCTGGATTCTAAGGTTTGGAGCATCCGCGATCCCTTTAGACTCGTATATGCCTGAGCCTCATTCCATCCTTCTCTCTCTCCCTGGAGAGAAGCTCACCCTCGGGCCCAGCATCTGAACTGCAGAGCCACATGTGAGGACTTTAATTCCCATCTCTCACCCCAAGACCTAGAAAGAGGTATCACCGAAGTCAGGGTGTGAAGCGCCCTCTCTAGATGTGGAAAGTAGGAGCAAAGGCAGGGGATATAGGAATGATGATGGAAACAGCTGCAGAAAACCAGGACCCTTGGATTGAGTCAAGAAAGCACTCCCACAGAGCCTCATGGAAAAGTGGCCTCTAAACACAGGCCTCTTGGGGCGCCTGGGTGGCTCAGTTGGTTAAGCGTCTGCCTTCGGCTGAGGTCATGATCCCAGGGTCCTGGGATTGAGTCCTGCATCAGGCTCCCTGCTCTGCGGGGGGCCTGCTTCTCCCTCTCCCTCTGCCTGTCACTCCCCCGGCTTGTGCTCGCTCTCTGTCAAATAAATAAATAAATAAAATCTTTAAAAATAATTAAAAAATAAACACAGACCTCTTAAGATGTTAAAACTTTGTGCAAAAGTGGGGTGGGTGATGGGGGTATTTGCATTACTCAGGGAGGCAGAGGTAGGGAATCAGTTACAGCAACTTGAGCTGATCTTGGAAGGTTCTACTTCATCCCCACAGAAGTTGGGATAGGGGCAGACCCAGTGAGTAGCACCTCCAGTGCCATCTCTGCCCCCCGCCCTCCCCCGCCCCCGCCTTCACAAAGCACTCTTCCCCACAGTCCCGGCCTGCAGGTACTTCAACATCAAAAGAAAATTTGGGTCGCCTGGGTGGCTCAGTCAGTTAAGCAACTGACTCTTGATTTTGGCTCCCGTCAGGATCTCAGGGTCCTGGGATTGAGTCCTGTGTTGGGCTCCATGCTCAGGATGGAGTCCCCTTGTCCTTCTCCCTCTTCCCCTCCCCCAGCTTGTGCTCTTCCTCTCTCTCTCTCTCTCTCTCTCTCTCAAATGAATAAATAAAATCTCAAAAAAAAAAAAAGAAAATTTGCAAAATGAAGGAAGAAGTCTATACTGAGGGACAAAGCTGAGAAAAAAAGGGGGTGAAGTGTTTGTAGGGCTAAAAGCCAGGGAACTTTAGGGGTGAGGTTGAAGGATGAGGCCAGCAGGAACACAGGAGCTGCCCTGGTCTCAGTTCTACTTATCAGGCCCTGCAGCCTTTTGAGTCTGGGATCTCTTATCATCCATCAGAAATGAGCCATTTGCCCCTACAGCAAAACTTCAGCTAGGGGCGCATGGGTGGCTTGGTCAGTTGAACATCTGGCTCTTGATTTCAGCTCAGGTAATGGTCTCAGGGTCCTGGGATGGGGCCCTGTGTTGGGCTCTGCGCTCAGTGTGGAGTCTGCTTGTCCTTCTCCCTCTGCTCCTCCCTTTCTCTCTTTCTCTGTCTCTGTCTCTGAAATAAATAAATAAATAAATCTTAAAAAAGAAAAAAAGAAAAGAGGAAGACACAGGAGGGAGTGATTCATGACTGAAAGGAACCCAAAGCTATCTGCCCTGGCCTGGATATTGGTCCCCTCTGCATCTCTTCCTGTGATTCCGGGATCTGACATTGATCTCACTAGGCCAAGCCTGTGTGATGGCTCTACAATGCTGTGTGAATTTTAATAGAATACATACATTTTTTTTCTTTCCATCATGTTGGCCAAGAAGGGCCATTATGGTGCTGGGAATGTAAGACAGGCAAGAGTGAGTCCAGTTGAAAGAGCTTTTAGCAGCATAGTGAGGACAGTTTTAAGCATGTGGCTAAAAGACTGGGCACAGACATTGGGGGCACTTTTAGAGGGGCTGTGCTTTAAGGCCCCGAAACCTGGTATTGTCAGGCTGATGGTGGGCATTGCTAGTAATCTTACACGTGCCAGGAGAGGGCCAAAGCAACATGGTTATGAGGTCTAAGTTCCGAGACCAAAGAATTTTTGGGGTATGGTTAAAGGAACCTGGTTTTGGGATTGGAGGGGTAGCAGGAAGACATGGTCAAGGAGTCCCTCAGATTGCAGGCTAGAGACTGAACCCTGAGCAATCCCTAAAGGCAGGGATAGAAAAGGATGCAGCAAAGGTTAGGGACATAGAAAAAAAATAAAACAGGAGAGTGTCATAAAAATCAATTGAGACTAATGGACTTGCAGAAGGAAGTAAGAATTAGTTGATTAGGTGCGAAGACCACTAAGGGGAGCATCACTTGGTACCTCTGTTCTCAGAAGCTAGACTTCTGCCACCTTTACACTCACAGAGGGGTCAGGGGTCAGAAGACTGTGCCTGAAGCCCTCTGTGAGCTAGCATGGGGTGGTCATGTATGGAGGACAGATGTGACTCTCAGTGTTTCTTAAGAGGTCACCTCCAGCTAACACTTTGCACTCCCTGTACGCAGGCTTCTCCCTGAGTATGTCCTCGGCTGTGTGATGAGGAGTGATGTCCAGCTAAAGCCTTGTCCACATTACCTTACAATCAAGCCTTCTCCCCTGAGTGTGTTCTCTGGTGTGGCTGACAATTGACTTGTTGTTAAACACACACCCTTGCTCCTTGCACACCTAAGGGTTTTTCCTGAGTGTGCCCTCCGGTGTCTCATGAGGGCTGACTTATAGCTAAAGCCACACCCACATTCCCTGCACGCATAAGGCTCTTCCCCTGAGTGCGTCCTCTGACATGTGCTGAGAGTAGACTTGGGGCTAAAGTCTCGCCCTCACACCATGCACTTGTAAGGCTTCTCACCCGTGTGTGTCCTCTGGTGTGTGCTGAGGACTGTTCTGCAGCTAAAAGCTTGCCCACACTCCCCACACGCATAAGGCTTCTCCCCAGAATGTGTCTTCTGGTGGGTGATGAGGTGTGATTTCACCCTAAAGCCTCGGCCACAGTTCCTGCACACATAAGGCTTATCTCCTGTGTGAATCCTCTGGTGCTTAACAAGGTCTGACTTTTCACTAATGCCTTGCCCACATACTATGCACACGAAGGGCTTCTCGCTTGTGTGTGTCCTCTGGTGTCTGAGGAGGTCTGATCTGTGGCTAAAAGCTCATCCACATTCCCTGCTCACATGAGGCTTCTCACCCAAATGTGCACTCTGGTGGTTGTGGAGGGTAGATATTTCTATAAAGCCTCACCCACACTCCCCACACACAGGAGGCTTTTCCCCTGTGTGTGTCCTCTCATGTGTGATGAGATGTGACTTCCTGCCAAAGCCTCGCCTGCACTCCCTCCACATGCATGTTTCCCCTGTGACTGCCTTGTGTCTGAATAGATGTGTCTTCTGGCTAAAATCTGGTCCATGCTCTCCAAACTCAACTGCTCCAAATCCTGAGGTTTCTACCCTTTCACGAGCCGTGTGCACTTCCCCAGAGTTTGTCCTATGGGCTGGACTGAGTTGTATCTTCAATACTAGGTTGCCTGCCTGGGAGCTTACTGATGGTCCCTGGGGTGAGCTAGAGAAAACCTTGTAAGTGCCCCTCTAATTTGTACTCCCAGACAAGGTTAAGAACCTCCTCTTCCTTGATCTTCTGCTTTGCTCCTCCAGTGGTTTTTATCAGAATGCTGTTGCTGCTGCTGCTGGTCCTCTGGGCTCTGGTCACCTGTGGCTATGGCCCTGAGAAAGTGGCATTAAAATCTCTCCCATTTTTTTTAAGGAGATAGAAGTTTATTGAATACCCTGCAAGGGGGTGGCAGACAGGACAGCAGAAGAGAGACTGCTGAAATCTCTCCCATCCCAAATACATCACAAAACCCTTCCGACTATGGTCAGAGCCATGATTTCCCTTTCCCTTCTCCTTCCCCCTTTCCCTTTTCCTTCCATGGTTTTTTAACCGGAAGAATGGAAATCACTTCACCACCCCCATACAGTGACTATTCCACCCATCTAACTCACTGACTTATCTACACCTAATTTATAAAAGATGGCTAATGACATGCCCCCTTACCACCACACCCTGCACGAGGGGTAACAGCCCCACGTGTGTGGGGTCAATACCACATGAAGTTGGGTTTCCACATGAGGACATGGGGTCCCAGCCACAAAGACCTACGGTCCAGACCCCAGTGAAGTTGGGTCCTGATTGGGAGACTAGGTCCTGAGCACCATCGGAGTGACTGCTCTGAGCAAGGCAGTGGTCACAGCCCCGATTACATGGGTTCGAGGCTCTGATCAAGTGGGCTCAGGGGTCTTAGCAAAGGGGCCGCATGCCCTGATGATGTGCGTCATGGCCGCAACATGTGGGGATCACAGTCACAGTTAGTGAGGTCACAGTTCCCATCACTTGGGGCCAATGGCTTTAATCATGTGGTGTCATGGTCCTGATCACGTGAGGTCATGGCACTGTTCACGCGCGGTGACGGCTTCCAGCACGTGGGGTCACGTCTAAGAACTGGAGGGGGTCACTGCCAGAGGAGCGTTCTGCTTCGGAACTACGCTTTCCGGCAGGCTGCTGGCCGCACCCTGACTCATTTCCTTTAGGATCCCCTCCTCCTTCTGGCGCCACTGGAGGCCCTGGGGTTCGCCGCGCGATCCTCCTTAGACTTGCCTCTGCCAGTGTCACCGCTGCCGCCCCCGCCTCGCCTTCCTGCCAGCCCAGGCTCGGAGGTGGGCCCCGCGGGCTCTGCTCCGGCCTGGGCGGTCCACGGTGAATCGGCCGGCCAGGCGGCCTCGCGAAGGGAAGGGCGAGAGGAAGTGACCCCCTGCTTTATCCCGCACTCCGACCTCAGGCGGCGAGCTGGTGTCGCGGTATCCGAGGCCTGGGCTGGCCTTCAGGGCATGCGGGCGGTTGAGGGCCGGACCCAGTACGCGGAGCTGAGGACCCCTGACTACTCACCTACGCTGTGGCTGGGCGGGGTTTCCCGTACACTGTCCATGGTGCTAACGGCCGCCACCCCGAATCTGCTCTCTGCTCCCGCAGCCATTGGCCACAAGTGACTGTGGACCACCTGTTGTGGCGAGTGCTGCTGAGGAACTACATTTTAAATTTTACTTTTAATTAATTTGTAACTAAAGACTGAAGAAGTCTAAAATATTTCCCCATCCAACACAAATCCATCCTGGATGGATGAAGTGTGTCTACGGGAGAAAGTGTGCCCCACAGCTCCAGCCTGACGCAGCCTTACCCAGGAGCCTCCTTTACCCTATCTGGACAAGGATGACCACGGCCACTCCGGCCACCTCCCCCACTCACCCGACCCTCCCAAGGCCCTTCCCTTCCCTTTCTGCATTCCTGGGACTTGGATCTGGAAGCATAAACCAGGAACACTCCCAGGGTGGGGGAGGTACTGATGGGTCTGAGCTCCGCTGTGCTCCTTGGATGCCAAGAGCAGCATCCGGGTACAGACAGGGCAGGGGGTGGGGCTTTGCTGGCAGACGGGAAGGGTGAGCAAGACCCAGGATGGCTCTGAAGCTGGAGTTTGGCAATGGGCAAGAAAACTTTCCTTTCTTTTACCAACTGTAGCTGAGGCTTGCCAATTTGGACCCTATTCGGATTCTGGAATCAGACTAGTCATGTGAAATTTCCATTCCCTAGTGTGCAATGGGTAATTCAATAAAGATCGTGCCATGATTGGGTGAGAGTGTGCTATATTTAGCTCACCAAACTCTTTTCAGGCAATTTAAGCAAATCTGTCTATCCTGAGGAAGTTATTTGGCCTTTTCCTACCTTGTGTGGGTTTTTTCCCCCCTGTTTTTTGTTTTGGTTTTCCCCCCATGTGAAATGCGCGGAGGTTACCCTTTATCTTCCTTAAGGAAGAGGCGGGCAAGGCAAGGAGCACACATTCCAAGGGGCTAACTTTGGCGGAGGCTTCCAAGTGCCCCCTCCCTGCTCTTGACCAAGGCTCCAGGCACCCTGGAAGCAGCCCATGGGGCTACAGGTTCAGCTCGAGGAAATGCCTTCTGGCTCCTTGTGAAACCACCACCTCTTGTTCGGCTGTCCAGCCACCCTGGACCTCCCACAGGATGCTCCTCTTGGCCTGCCCCCCTCCCCTCCATACTAATGGCTTGTTTGCAATGCTTTTTCACCTCAGGTTTTTCTTTTGGATTCCACAGGCTCCCCTAACTCGGTTTTTTGCCCCAGGTCAAAGATGCCATACCCCAGGCTCCTGAGGTGGTCAGCCAGACCTGCCTGCGGGCCCCAGAACCAGACCACAGAGTCCTCTCAAAACCACGCTGATATGCACGTCCTCATCCCTGCAAACAGGATCTGGCCAAACTAGAAACAGGTGCTTGGTGTGTTTCAAATGCCACAAAGGCCTTTTTGAACAGGGAAGACATTGGTGGTCACGAAAACCATGAGGCTGACTGGCTCCAACATGTGCAAGAGGGGAAAACACCTCTGGCCCCACGGAGCATGCCACCCTCATCTCGTAAAAGCCTTGAGCCCATGTGCTCTGAGGCTGAAGCTCCTGTTGTGGGGCAGTCTGGTGACAAACAGTAAGTCTAAAAGCAGCAGAAGGATAAATACAGACCCATGGAAACATTTCAGTACCCACCCCACTGATTCATTGACCTGTTCAAACAGAGGCTCTCATACCAATCAAAAGCTTTAAAAACAGGGGCGCCTGGGTAGCGCAGTCGTTAAAGCGTCTGCCTTCGGCTCAGGGCGTGGTCCCGGCGTACCGGGATCGAGTCCCACATCGGGCTCCTCTGCTGTGAGCCTGCTTCTTCTTCTCCCACTCCCCCTGCTGTGTTCCCTCTCTCGCTGGCTGTCTCTCTCTGTCAAATAAATAAATAAAATCTTAAAAAAAAAAAAAAAGCTTTAAAAACAAAAACGAACAAATAAAAACTCCAAAAAACTGGCACTGAGATCACAAATAGAAAACATTGTTCATCTTTGGAGCAACACAGTGACCTTCTGCACTAGGTGAGTGGATACTTACGAGGCCAAACTCCACTCATCTCTGCTCACGGGCGGCACCTGGCCGGTTACCCTTGTAACCAGTTAATGCACCTGCCCTGCTGTGCGTTCCAGGGCTCCTCCAGTGAATGTGGCCCCAAACTCTGAGTTCCTATCAGTGATTTTCACCACGAGACCACAGCTGGGCAATATGCTTCCTCTGGGGGCGCCTGGGTGGCTCGGTCGTTAAGTGTCTGCCTTTGGCTCAGGGCATGATCCCAAAGTCCTGAGATCGAGCCCCACATTGGGCTCCTCCCCTGGGAGCCTGCTTCTTCATCTCCCACTCCCCCTTCTTGTGTTCCCTCTCTCGCTGGCTGTCTCTCTCTCTGTCAAATAAATAAATAAATAAAATCTTTGAAAAAAAAAATGCTTCCTCTGCCTTGTGTTTAAAGACATTCCAGCCTTGAGTCACCAAAGTCATCCTTGGAATCACCAGAAAATACAGGCTACCCATCAGCCAAACTTCTCCCCTAAGGGGAAGACAGGGACTGTCATTTCTCAGGTGCCTGTTATGTGTTCTGGAGGCAACAGCCTACAGCCTCGGTGACTGATACAGGTCAATGTCACCAGCTGCTCTGATCTTGTCTGTTTGGGGTGGTTCCTCTTGTCACAAACCTCTGGGGGGGGGAGCATTGTCCCCTAAAAGGACCAGGCTAAAAGCATGCCTCCTGAATCCATGCTATTGCCCCAAACCAGCCACAAGAAGCAAAGACCATCCAAGGAGCAGCTAGAGGATTGACTCTAAAGCAACTACAAAAATAATCCAAGTAAAATATTGATTGTAGAGTCTAATAGGTGGGTACATGTTCACCATACAATTCTTCTAATGGTCCTGTATGGTTAACTACTTTTTAATTTTTTATTTAATTTTATTATTTTTTTAGGGAGCTCTACACCCAATGTGGTGCTTAAACTCACGACCCTGAGATCAAGAGTCACATGTTCTGCTGACTGAGCCAGCCAGGTGCCCGTGTTTAACTACTTTTTAAATAAAATATTGAGAAAAATTTAAAAACAAAATCACACAAAGATGAACACCTTTGATGGAAGAGAAAACCTATTTCCTATAGCAAGAGCCTTTTCAGATCCTTGTAATCAGAGAAGGCCACGTCCATTTACTAAGACAATTAGCTCTGATTTCCAGGGTGATCACAACAATGGCCCACAACTGGGCATGGGAATTCAGTAATTGATGAACGGTGGCCATCACAGAAGGAAGGGTCAAGTGGAGCCCACTCAACATGGGCCCGCTTCAGAAGGTGGGAGCCACAGGAAGCAGAAAACCTTAGCGTGACCTGCTCGCCAGGAAGAAGCAAGCATGACAGATAACAAAGGAAATGCTATGTGATATCCTGCCTCCTGTTGCTCTCAGAGCAGGATGTCTATGTCTTATTTTAGGTTGGCCCCAGAAGCAGATCTAAGACAAGGACGCAAGGGGAAGGAGTTTATTTGGTAGGCGAATACAGAAGGCAGGATCAGGAGCATAAGGAAGTGAGATGGAGCAGGAACAGAAGCCAGAACAGGGTGTGTTAATAACAGGTCATTGCTGTGGGCAACAGGGGCACAACCAGCTGGGGACCTGGGCAATATCTTGGAGTGGACGCACTCAAGGAGCAAGGAAGAGAAAATATTTTCCCACCAACTTCCACCAATCTTTGGTTGAGGTTGCTCCTTGGAGTGCCAACACCCCCAGCAAAGAGCCACTGGTGCTTCTAGTCGCTACTGAATGGCAAGTGAGCAAGACATTGACAGTGTCTGAAACACCCATGTCTCCCCTAGCCAGAGCTCTTCAGCCTGCCAAGCGAGACTCTTGCTTTTAATGGTACCAAATGTTGATACCATTTGATCCCTAAACACAAGCCCCCAACTTAAATCTGCTACCCAGCTAAAGAAACAGTGATGTTTTCCAATGCCAGAGGAGATGCCAGGAGCGGTGGGCTTTTCCAGAGTTAAGATTTTCAAGGGGAGGGGCACCTGGGTGGCACAGTGGTTAAGCGTCTGCCTTCGGCTCAGGGCGTGATTCCGGTGTTCTGGGATCGAGCCCCACATCAGGCTCCTCCGCTGTGAGCCTGCTTCTTCCTCTCCCACTCCCCCTGCTTGTGTTCCCTCTCTCGCTGGCTGTCTCTATCTCTGTTAAATAAATAAATAAAATCTTTAAAAAAAAAAAAAAGATTTTCAAGGGGAATTGGAACTTTATGGGAACTGCACCAGCAGGCTGACCTTAGAACCTAGCCGGCTGGGAGACTTAACTGCCTCCCTGTGTTTCCCAAAATGCCTGGCCCCTCCCTCAGCTGCCATCTCCATAGAAGCAGGAACAGCTCTGCAACCTCTCCACTAACTACACACAGCGTTGATTTTATCACTACTGGGTGTTCAGCGAGGATGGTGGGAGGCATTTGAAGGGCATGGGGAAGAATCCTGAGAATGGAGACACTGTCCTGGCCGTCCTAGCCCTACAGCCTCGCCCCATGCCATTCTGGGTGGAATAGCTGCCCCCACCTTTGTGCTTTGCATGGGTGCGTGTACACATATACACGCGCATACGCGCGCGCACACATGCACACACACACATACACACACACGCGCGCGCAAGTCCTTCCAGAAATGATGACTCAATCGTGGTGAGCAAGACAAGTAAAATTGAAGCTTAGAGGAAGTTGCTTTCACAAAAATTTATTTTTAGGGTCCAGAAGCCTAAGTCAGGGCAAAGCAGACCCTTAGACCCGTGGCCTGGGTGGAAGATTCTTTAAAATATCCCTGATTCCCTTGCCAATTCTCCAAATCCTTCCGCCAATTCCCCGAATCCTTCCGCGAATTTTCTGCCCCGCTTTCTTGAAGAAATCCCGCAGCC
Source organism: Ursus arctos (assembly GCF_023065955.2). Classification (NCBI taxonomy): domain Eukaryota; kingdom Metazoa; phylum Chordata; class Mammalia; order Carnivora; family Ursidae; genus Ursus; species Ursus arctos. The sequence goes on along the minus strand of NW_026622808.1, from coordinate 31,834,559 downwards.
TGACAAATCTGGCTTCCTGGGCCTGTGTGTCAGAAGGAAGTAGTTTCTTTATGGGGGCTGGGCTGGACCCAGGGTCAAGACAAGATCCCTCCCCTCCTAGACACCTCTCTCTTGGGCTCCCCAAAGAGCCTTGGGGCTCCAGTTCATCCTCTGGCTATAACCTTCAGAGTATGTGGTTGATTGAATCCTTACACCCACGAACAGATGAAGAAACTGGCCCAGAGATGGCAGGGGGCTTCCCAGGGTCACACAGCTGAAAGCTCATTACTCAAAGTGGCTCTCAAGCCTCTCAACAGGAGTCAGAATCCCCTGGCGGGTTTGTTAAAGTACAAATTGCTGGGCCCCACACCAGAATCTGATTCTGTAGTTCTGAGTGGGGCCCAAGAATTTGCATTTCTAACAAATTCCCAGGTTCTCAGGACCACACTTTTGAGAACCACTGTTCTAAGGGATTGCAGAGACAGTCCTGGAGACCTGAGGCTCAGGTTGAGGGAGAAGCCCAGGGCAGGAGGGGCTTTCTCTGCCTGGATGCCACAGTGGTTAATTGGCCCATAGGATGTTCTATGCACCGCCACCCCATCAACCCCTCCAATCCAGAAGGGAACACTCACCTCATCACAGTTGATGTCATAGTAGCTCCTGTCCGCATCCAGGGTGACTGTCCCGTTACACCGTTTCACCAGCTGAGAAGAGGAGTCTCCAGGTCAAATTGGAACCCCTGTGCCATAACCTCCCAGCGTCACCCCAGTGGCTGGAAATATTCCCAGGAGGCCACTCGTTCAGCTCCCAGGGGGGCATCTGCCAGCAGCCCCAGCCTCACCCCATTGTCCTTGAAATCACACTCCTCCAGGGGCTTCTGTGTCGTCTTGGGACACACAGTCTCCTTCATGGTGAAGCTCACAGGCTTTGGGATGTCTGGGTTCTCATCCTGCTCAGGAGAGGAAGTGGGAAGACCAGACTCAGGCTCATGCTTGCCTTCTCTAATCTGTATACCTGCCCACCCCCCTGCCCCTGTGCCCCCCCACCAACCTCCCAGCTTAGGTACTGACTCTGTGCTAAGGCATAGAGGTGAGGCAGACAGAGCCCATTCTTGCCCTCACCAAACTGAGAGAGCATGAGCGGACCTCAGACAAGCTCTAATGGGTAGCACCTCCCCCTCAGGGGGCCACGAGAAAGCAGGGGCCTCCTGGAGGCAAAGACATTCCCACTGGAATCTCAAGGCTGAGCAGAGCCCTTCCCTGGGCAGGGAAGTCACATCCCAGAGCCAGTAATCCCAGTCTTAACCCTGGAACTTCCAGAACACTGAATGGGAGGGGCACCTCTTCACGCAGTAGAGATTCTAAGGCAAGAAGCACTCATGCTGGTGGGGAGAGGGGGGCACACGACGATGGAAAGGTTTCTTGGAAGAACACTTAAAGGGAGAAAGGCCTTCCTGACATGAGCAAAGCATGAAAAAAGGGAAGGACGGTACAGCCAAGACTGGCAGGCTGGAGCAGAGCCTCCCTCCTCACTGTCCCCCTCCTCAACTCACTCCCTCGGGCTGTGAGTCCAGCTGCAGGAGACGGTAGAAATTCTCCTCCGAGGACTGCTGGTTTAAGCTATCCACAACACGGAGCACAGCCTCCCTGTAGGTGAGGGTCCGGGAGGCAGCTGGAGTGATCACCAGGCCCAGCAGCAGTAGCAACAGTGACCACCGCGCCAGGGAGGGGCTGTCCCTCTGGGTCTCCATGGTCCCCAAGTCGGCCTCCTCCCAACCTGCAGGTCCCTCCTTTATGCCCAGCTTGGGCCTGATGCAAAGACCCAACTAGGAGCCTTCCTGACCCACCCATCACTGGCTGCCTGCCAGGATGTGGGTTGAGGCTTGCCTCAGCCCCTACTGTTGTTGCCTCACGGGGCTTGCTGGGCAGTGGGCAAGTCCTCCTCATGTGCAACTAAAGAATTCGTTTCTCCATCTCCCTGACAATGTGTTGGCCTCTCCTGGGCCCCACAGGGGAGTGTCATTGCCAGGGTTGCTCAAGACAGTTGAGTCCTTCCGGAGAGAAAGGGAGACAGGCAGGTGTCCAAGATCCTTCTCCCCAGATGACCTCCTCAGGAATCATAGTAATGTAGTGTCTTCACCAATCAATCCCCAGCTCTAGGCACTGCCTTGCACCCAGTAGGCACTCAGCTAATGTTTGATGAATGAATAACAGCAACCAGCCCTCATCTAGAGCCTGAAATACCCAGTCGGTCCTAAAAGGAGACTTTCAAGGCCACACCATGGTGTTCTCTGGACCCAGCCCTCAGCCAGTTCAGAGGCTCAGCTCTGGCTGTCCCCCTTTCCTGCGTTCTTCTCCACTGCATTTTTCAGTCTAAAAATGGCCCCAGCCACCACTAGATGTGGTCCATTGCCCTGGCTTCCCCCCACCTGAGCCTGAAGAAGGGTCATCTACTCTCATTGACCCCCTTCTTCACTCTCTCTCACACTCAAGACCACTGCAGGCTGGCCAGCCCTCACTGGCTGCAGTGGTCACTCTCAAGCCTTGTCTTTACCTATGCAGGCACTGATGACCTCTGCAGCATTGTCCCCTGATGCCACTCTCCTGGTTTCCCTCTCACCTCCCTGGTACTCCTTCTCAATCTCCTCCAGGGACCCTTCTCTTAATATGGGGGGCTTGCAGAATTATATCCTGAGCTGCTTCTCTTCCCAGTCCTCACATCTCCCTGGGGACAACCCCTCTCAGGACACGTTATCAGAGACAGACCCGGTCTGTGTCTCTAAATTCAAGACTCCCATGAATACCTCTGCTTGTCCCCACACACCTCCTGGGCTGGTAGCAGAGCCTGGAGTCTTGTTGCTCCCCATTGCCCTTACCCGCAGTCCAGCACATCCCAGGCACCAGGATGCCCTGTATACTCCAACTGCTCAGACCCCTCCGAGCCTCCTTCTCTCCCTCAGCCTCTGCTCCTGATGCCTCTGCTTGGCATGCCTTTCCACCTTGTGAAGACTTCCCTGACCTCCAACCAGACACAGCAGCCTCCTCCTCTTTGCTCCTCTTTGCATCCTCCAGAAAGGCTCCTCTGAATTGACTCCAAATGAACCTCTGTCCATTGCTCTGGTTGAGACACCAGGCTGGGGTGGCTGGTTCTGGGGGGTGGAGAGAGCACCGCTGGGAGAAATGATCAGCCAAAGCAACAGAGGGGTCCAGAGGCCATGAGGCAAATGCTAGTCCCAGCTCTCCTGAGGAACAGCCATGAGGCTGTGAGGCTGGGGTAGCTCCTGGCTCCAGGGGCCCATGGGACTCTTGGGGGCTTGGGTGGGGCACCTTGGAAGGTGGCAGTCTGGATGCATGCTGCTTGTTGTGCACTCAGCCTTGGGGGAAGGAAGGAGAAATGGGCTGCTGTGCAACCTAGTTTCACGGGCCAGCTGTTGCCCCAGTGGCCTCTTGGTCAAGCAGGGCTTCACATCAGGGCCTTTTACAGCAATTCTGCCCAGACCGCAATTCCCACTGCGCGCCTTTCTCTCCCCTACAGGATTGTACTGCCAGAAGACCTGGAATGGGGGGGATCCTGAGTGCCATCATTTCCTAGCTGTGTGACTTGGAGCAAGTTGCTTTGTTTTCCTGGGCCTCAATGGGTTAACCTCATCTTTAGGTTGGGGATTACATGCCCTGCAATGTCTGCATGGGGACACATGTGACAATGAGTGAGAAAGTGCATGTGTCCTGTCAAGTCTTTCACTCCCAGGCATTTTTGTGAATGAGGTCAAGGTCAAGTCTCCTTGCTCTGTAATGAGTCTAGCTCAACTGTTCCCCAACAGATGCATGCCCACATGCAGGTTTGGGAGCTGTGCCCTCCTTGCCAACACCATCACCCACTGTGCCAGGCCCCTGTTACATTTCTCCTCAGAGTCAGCCTCTCCAGGAGGTCTGGCCCAATGTCACCCCCAGTTGGCATCCTCTATGATGCACCCCACACCCAATGCCAGAATGGGAGGCAGCTCACCAACCTTACCTTTAGTCTCAGGCTGGTCCCCAGGATAGGACTACCTATCTCCTTAGGCAAGGGTCATGAAGGCCTGAGCTGCCCCCTCAGACTTGGACTCCCCAAGCCACCCCTTCCGCCCAGCCTCCCCCCAGGCCAAGGGCTTCCCAAATGTGACAAGTTTATCCCACAGACAGAGGCTCCCGAGGGTAAGTCTCTGCATTCCCTTCATCCCACAGTTTCCCTTGGGGACCGGACCTGTTTCATCTTTGGACCCCTCTCAGGACACAGCACTGGGCTCTGCCCTCAGAGGGGTCTGGCAGTCAGCGGGTCCAGAGCCAGGTTTAGAAAACATCCGTCAAAAGAAAAGCTACATGTCACGGAGGTGGTGATGGGTTATTTCTAGCAAATATGCCTCTGTTTCCTGGAGTGATTCCCAAGAGGGGCCTGGGACATGGTGTCCAGGGAGATGGAAGCTCTGTCCAGCCAGAACAGGGAAACCCAGATATTACCCGGATTTCAGCTTCTAGGGCCCATCTGTCTTCCCCTGGTGGTGATTGCAAGGTGGTGGTGGGGGGGAAGGACAGGAAGTGTCAGACCGAAGCATGTGTCCTCCTGGGAAAGGCCAAGGCAGCTGTGGGCAATCACACCCTGTCCGGTGCAAGAATACCCACCCCGGGCCAGGGACCCATTGCAAAATCAGATTTCCCATCTCCACATTTGCCGCCAATGAGGAAGACAAACGAGACCTTCAGCTTCCTGACCTGGGCAGCCCCTCCTGCTTGCCTGGTGACCTTGCCCAGCTCCATTCCCCATTCCCAGCCTCTCCCCTTGTCAGTGATCCATAAACCCTCTGCAGCTCCAACACTTCTGTGCCTCCAGATGGCTGGGGCTGGTGCAGCAGGAGAGAAGCCAGCCCCCTGATGAGCCTCCCTCTTTCAACCTTCCCTTCCAGTCCCCAGAGTGATGTGACTGAAGGCAGGACTGGCCCATGACCGCCATCTTCCCCTCTCTCATGCTGGCCGGGCAGCCTGCACCTGTAACTCGTATCCATTACCAGTGGCCGTAGGGATTGGGAAGCAGGTGTCTGCTCCCAAATCAACCTTTTTTTGTTGTAATAGCTTTACTGAGATGTGACTGACATGCCGCACAGTTCACCCATTAAAGTGTAAAGTCGATGATTTTTAGTATCTTAACAGAATTGGGCAAGCAGCACCACAGTCAATTTTAGAGTATTTTCATCATCTCCAAAAGAAACCCCTTGGAGGGGCACCTGAGTGGCTCAGTCTGTTAGCATCCGACTCTGGATTTCAGCTCGGGTCATGGTCTCAGGCCCTGAGATTGAGCCCTGTCTTGGGCTCTGCACTCAGCAACGAGTCTGCTTAAGAGTCTCTCTCCCTCTTCCTCTTCCCCTCCCCCCTCCTCACTTGCCTGTGCTCTTTCTCCCTAAGATAAATAAATAAATCTTAAAAAAATAAAATAAAATAAAACCCTGCTAGCAGTCATTCCCCTTTCCCCCACAAGCTGCACACTCAGCCCTAGGCAACCACTAATTTACTTTCTGTCTCTATGAATTTTCCTATTCTCAACATTTATATAAACAGTTTGGCCTCTTTCACTGAGCGTAATGTTTTCAAGATTTATCCATGATGTGGCATGTATCGGTACTTCGTTTCTAGAGCCAAGTAATATTCCATGGTATGGTTATACCACATTTTGTCTACCCACATAGAAATGGATGGACATTTGAGGTGTTTCTACTTTTTGGTTATTACAAGTAATTCTAATTGACTTTTGTTTTTTAAGATTTTGTTTATGTATTTTGAGAGAGAGAGCATGTGTGGGCCGGGGGAGGGGCAGAGGGAGAGGGAGAGAGAGATTCTGGAGTAGACTCCGTGCCAAGGGCAGAGCCCATTGCAGAGCCCCATCCCATGACCCCGAGATCATGACCTGAGCCGAAATTAAGAGTCAGATGCTGGGGCGCCTGGGCGCCTGTAAGTGTCTGCCTTCGGCCCATGGCATGATCCCAGGGTCCTGGGATCGAGCCCCACATGGGCTCTCTGTTCCACTGGGAGCCTGCTTCTTCCTCTCCCACTCCCCCTGCTTGTGTTCCCTCTCTCGCTGGCTGTGTCTCTCTCTGTCAAATAAATAAATTAAAAAATCTTTAAAAAAAAAAAAAGAGTCAGACGCTTAACCAACTGAACCACCCAGGCGGCCCTCTCATTGACGCCTTATGTTTGCTAGGAGCATAGTGTTGAAGTGGAACCTTCCACACTACATCTTCAGCCCAGCATGACAGGGACCAGTTTTAGCCCTCTAGCCGGGCTTTCAAGGTTGTCCATCATCTGCCAGCCTGTCCACCCTCCTCACTTCCTGTTCCTCCCACCTGCATACCAAGGTCTTAAACTTTGGAACACCACACTGGCTTCAGCCTCTAAACCTTGCTAAGGCATCTCCTCTGCCCCTCCTGGGTGTCCTAAGTTCACCCCACAGCACACCTGAACCCAGTCCATCTCTCAAGTTCAGCCCAAATCACACCTCCCCCAGATGCCCTCCCTAATTGCCAATGGCCCAGAGGGAATTCTTCCAGCCACTCCCTGGGGGCCCAAAGTATACATACTGTCCCTAAGTGGTCTCCCCAGTGATGCTTTGTCCTTTATCCTTTACCCCAGAGAATGATAGAGGCCACAGCATCAGGGAAAGAACCTGGGAGGGAGTAACCTTGAACTGAAAGAGACAGCTCCACGGCAGGGGTACAGCCTGAGCAAAGGCATAGTGACCAGCAATGGTCACAATGAAAAGACAAGAGGGGAATGGGGAGTGTTGGAAGTAGTGACAGAGGGAAGGCAACAGTGGCTCCCCAAGAGACTCCGTGGGGACCCAGAGCAGGAAGCAGGGCTTGTTCAAAGTCTGAGCAGGGCAGGGAAGGTAGGTGGTCAGCAGGTTGCAGAGGGCGGGACTCCCAAACTCCAGGGGAGCCTGGGAGAGAACCAGCCTAGCTAGGGCATAAGCTGGCAGGCACAAGGGGAATCAGGGACACTTGAAGAAAATCAGATGGAGAAAAAAATCTCTTAGAGTCAATGACCAAACATTAATTTTCTAAATGACCCATTCACACAGTTGATGAAATTCACTGATTTATCCAAAACGTACATCATGTATCTCTATATGGGATGAGGGGAGGAGTGGAGTCACGGGGCCTGAGAGTATTAGAGGGGCTAGGCCTCCAGGGTTCCAGGGACCCCACCCTCCCTGTGTCCTCAGCCTCCCCGTCTCTGTCTCCCTCTTTTCAGGTTCACCATCCCACATTATGTTTCCATGTCTGCTCAAATTGATTATGAAGAGAAATAAAAGCAGACCTAGCAGAATTGCATATAAATCTTCAAAGTGTTCAAACCAATCCCCTATAACGTGAATTGCTGTAAATGGTATAAAATGTTTGAAGACCTTCTTTGATGAATTGACACCCTTGCTAGATTTTGTGAATTGCTCAGTCTGAAAAACAGAGCAGTATTCTTCAGACACTAAAAGAAGGCACATCAGAAAATTACTCAAAATTTAAGAGACATCAAATGAACCAAAATTTTCATTTCTACAGAGCTAGTCTTTATTGTATAGCAAAGAGACTATGTTCTATGTTAAAAAGACAAACCCGTAAGAAGAACAAACTCCCCAAACTCAGTATTCAATCTCCTTAATATATCTGAGAAATGTCACTACGAAAAACACGTTCATAAGAATATGGTAGGAATGAAGGGTCATTAAAACAAAATGCTGGTAATGTGGTGTGCTCTGTTCGGATGTGGGCCACCAAATGTGGGGCGACCCTATTAGGTGGAGGCCAGCGGTGCAGGCGGTGAAAGAATTCACCCAAGGCAGAATGAATGAGATAGAAGTTTATCGAATACACTTTCAGGGAACCAAGGACAGGACGGGGGTGGGGGTTGTAGTTCAGAGAGAAGTTGAGGAGGTATGGGAACATAGAGAATTTCCCTTCTCTGGTACCCGTGTCCGGGTGTAAGTAACCCAGTGGTCAGCAAGGGGTTGTGGACGTTTTGAGGTGGTCACCTAATGGGCCTGTTTGTATGTTTTCAGTGCTCCATAGTTGCCTAAAAGTGACCTCTACAGGTAACTTTGGTAAATTAAGATATTTAATCCTTAGCCAGCTGACTGCTTTTGCCAGGGGACAGGGCTCAGACAGGTCAAGGGGATCCCCCTCTGCTCCCCAGGATCCTTCCCTGTTCCCCAAGACCTCACCCTGCTCTATGGCATTTTCTCCAGTCCTTAGGGTCTCACTCTGCTCCCTAGAGTTTCTGTCTGATTTCCAGGGCCCCTCCCGCTCCTCCGAATCTTCCCTGACTCCCCACACCCTCAGATGAGGGGCTCTGGCTGAATCTAAGTGGCAACTATTCCTCAGCTGCTCCAAGCAGCTGCCCTCCTTTGATCCTTGCAGGCTCCTCTTGTGGCCGCATTTTGTGGAAATGCAGGGCCGTCACCAAAAGTTCCAGGTTCTCAGCCACACACTGAACAACAGACTTCGGGGTCTCGTGCTCTCTGGAGCAGTCTCTTCTAGTAAGTGAAACACCGTAAGGAGAGCCTGGTGCCCCTTGTGGCCCGCCCGCACCCCCTCATGTCCTCACCGTGGCCGCGTTGTCTAGGAAGTCTGGTCACCCAAGTCCAAGGATGTGGCCTGTGTGTGAGTTGCTTCTGGAGTTCCTCCAATCGCGGAAATTGAACTTACCTGGGAAACTCAACATGCACTTTGATTTACTGGTTCAGTGGTCTTCTTTAAGGAATTAAGAGCTCTAAACAGGCACAGAGAAGTGAGTAACAACGCTGACAGTTGCAACTCCCCACTGTTCAGAAGGAGTAACTGAGGTCCCCAAAGAGCGAGGCAGAAGGCTTCTGGGGGCTTAGGAAGGCCACAGATGTAGCGGCTCCCACACCTCCACCCTCCTGCACCCCACCATCCAACCCTAGGGGGCAGTCTGGAGCCTTGCGAGATGACCTCTGGTTTCCTCTCCGGCACCCCCCACAACCCTCCAAGCCTGCACAGGCCCAGCGGGATCCCCCAAAGGACAGGCTGCTTTCCTCTGCTGGAGCAGCCTCCCAGCCCAGCCCAGCTTCCTGACCTGCCGGAGTCCTATGGTCCTTCAGAACAAGGCTCCCCTCCTCAGGAAAGCCCACCCTGACTCTCCTTGGCCCCAGCTCCTGGGGCTCTCCGCACACAGCTCTCTTTCAGCGCTTTGCCCCACAGTGAGTCTCTGTGGGGGAGTCGTGAGGGGTGTGAAAATATTATGATCGGGACCACAAGTACAGAACTCCTCTTGGGGAATCCTGGGGGATGATCAGTAAGCTGCTACCGGTGATGTGCTCCTGAGAGCGGCGGGCAGAGAAGGATGTGGGGAGGAAGGGCAGGAAGACCTGAGGCAGGAGAAAGAGCTGGAGTCTTAGGCTGGGACACCTGACTGACATGGAGGCCAGGTCCATTTCCTGGTCTGTCTTCCTCCAGACTGCGGGCCCCCGAGGGCTGAGACCAGTTTGTCCGTGGCCCAGCTCTGAGTGGCCCTGGACCCCAGAGGCACTTAGTATGGGGTAGATAGATGGGTGCCCCGCACTGTGAGCTCAGGAAAGGACACTCAGGATTCTCCCAGCCCCACCCCACCGAGGCACTGGGAGCTGAGCCGGAAAACCCGTGAGCATCCCAGACTCTGCAAGTGCCCTTCTCAGCTTTTGCACAAGTGAGCAGGGGAACTAGGCAACGTCTCCTGGAAAGAAACTAGCTTTTCTGTTCCTCCGTTTCCCTCTCTGTAAAGTTGGCCTTGGAAAGCACAGACCTCTGGTGGCTGATAAAGGATGAGGTCTGATAAAGGAGTAAAGCAGATAAAGAATTTGGTCCATAATGGATGTTTATTATCAACAGGGGGAGGAGCCACCCCCAAGGGTTGATCTGGACCTTAGATTCGGGGGTCAGGCAGATGTATATTTGAATCATTGATTTACTTCTCACTCGCTGTGACTTCTTTGGAAAAACTCTGCCCTCGTAGGCACTCTCAGCGGCAAGTGAGTGTGAACCCTACTCACATCGCCTCAGGCATAACTGAGAAGCCCAGCGGGAGAGCAGAACAAGCTATAGCACTGGTCCTTCTGGACGCTCGCTCCAGTTTCCTAATACCCTCAGTCTCCTTCTCTGCCAAATGGGAACAGTTGTGACCCCTTGCCCTGACTTCCTCACAGGACTGCTCTGAGCTCACAGGGGACAGATGGCACAGGAACGCCATGCACACGTCACATCCAGACTCAGGTGGCCAGAGACCATGAGTAGCATGTCCATGGGCAGTCACGGCTGTAGGATTCTATGGCCCCAGGCACGCTCTCAAGGTGTTGTTACCATGACAACTCCAAAGACACAGGTTTTTGCCTTGGTGATGGCAAGGGCCCCAGGGCTGCTCTGAGGGCTCCGAGTTTCCGAACTCCCTAGACTAGGGCTGAAGAGAGGAGAGCATCTCCCCTCCCCTCCATAGGAAATCTCTCCCCAGTGGGAATGATCTCCAAGGCAGGGGACTCTTGCTCAGAAGAGATAGTCACCAACTTTAGAGTCAATGAGGGGAAGGGTCCACTTTGTCCCCAGGAGAAGCCACTAAGGAGTCACAGAGTGAACACCCAGAAACACACTCCCCCAGACACTTGCTCATACACACATGCTCACTCCCAGGCCCCATCCTCATGCACGAGCAGGCGTGGAGTCCCCTCTTCATACCTAGCAACATGTCTCCACACCAAGGACGCTTACAGGAAAATTCGCGTTCCCAGAGCTCTCTCAGGCAGTGTCATCAGCAGTGTGCTGTTACTCTAATCAGGCGTTACATCTCTGTAGGAGGCGGTCTTCATCTCCACTGCGCGCAGCTGGCCTGCTCCAGCCAACCTCCTGAGGAGATGGGAATCTGCCCGAATCACATGGGGGAGCTCTTCTAAGTCCCCTGGTGCAGACCCTCTGAGAAACTCTGGGAGCCTGGATGCCTTCCTCCCTGCCGCCCCAACCCCCAGCGGGAACCATCCGTTGGGATGAACACAATGCCCTCTCCTGTTCCCAAGCCCCAGCTTCTCTGTGGTTTCCTCAGCTTGGTTCAAGGCCCCACTGTGTTCTGGAAGGAGTGTCCTTGGCTTCCATCCTTGAAGTGGCCCACACAGGAAGGTACCTTGCTACCTCAAGCTAGCCCCTCACCTTTCAGTTTCCCTGTCCCTCTGATGAGACCTGCAAGAAGGGATAACTGCCCAGCTGGCCGACTCACCAGGAGGATCAGACAGAAGGGATGGCAGGGAGGAAGCCAAAGCAACCAGGAAAGAGGCCACGTGGTGACCTGTGAGGAAGAGATCCTCTCTGGTGTGATCCTACTTTACCCTCTTTTCCAGCAAGCCACGGTTCTCTAGAGGTCTTACCAGTTCCTCTGTGGGGCTTACTGTGTCCAGGAGGGTGAAGTTTAGGGTCTGGAATGAACTCAGATCCCTGTCCTGGCAGAAAATGGGAAGAAAGGCCCCAGCTTAGAGTTTGCCCCTGGCCTTACTACCGGACTATGAGGGTAGAAGGGAAATGATATGCCAACTTTGGTCTCCCTGAGCAAGGCCACACACCCCCAAGGGACTGGGCAGGAAGGGCCATCTCCAGGCAAGCCCCCTATGTGCTGGACCTAGAGGTTAGCCCCACATCTAGTATTTCCTGAAGGAATCTAGCCAACGCACCTGCTCGGAGCCATAATTCAGAACTATCCATGCGTTCTCGATCCAGGCAATCTAGCCAGGAAGAGGTCCAGGTATAATCAGATGAGTTCATCAAAATCCTTCATTGGAACAACAACAAGGGCGACCAGTGGATCAACTCACCGGAGGATATCAAAGCCAAGCATCACTGGGGCCTCTGCCCAGCCCATCTCTAGTGCAAACCCTGACAGGTGGTTGGTTTTCACTTTTTTATAATGCAAGTGTCAACTGAAACTTTGATTGCCTAGGTATCCACTTCAAAGATTGCTATCTCAGGGGTGCCTGGCTTGCTCGGTAAGTAGACTCTTGATCTCAGGGTCATGAGTTCAAGTTCCACATTGGATGCAGGGCTTACTTTAAAAAAATAATAATAAATGAAATAAAGCAAAGACGGCTACCTCAAATAAACACATGGCCAGCCACTCAACTATGTAAAAAGCCAGGCCACCTCCCGGCACTGAAGGTCCTTTGTTTTAGAGATCTTGGTTGATTTCAGTAACTGACCATTTGGGCCACTTGTTTTTTCTCTTCCTTTAAATTCGCTGGTAACAAGTGAGCCTAGGCCCTCACACTCAACCCCAATAAAAGCAGAACCCCAGGCTTGCTCTCTCTTGCTTTCTCTCTCTTCCTGGGGCCTCGTTCTGTGGCCCTAGGTGTGCCTTGTAATTTCCAGGTCTTGTAAGTAATAAACCTGGTTTTTCCTTTCAAAATTTCCTAATGGTTACAGCTGAAGGGCGTCTTGCAATTATAGTAAGAACCACGAGGGCTGCTCCAGCCACAACATTGGCTATGGATAGGCTAAGACCAACATACAACAAACGGCATAGTTGGCGGGATTGCACCATTGGCCCTGCAATTAGCCACAGGGAATGCGCTTTACCTGTAACTTGCTTATTAACCACCTGACTCAGAGGGTGAACACCATCTGGGAAAGGAGCACCGTGTGCTGGGGCTTGGTTGGGCCGCTATGTGCTTTCGCTTATTGCCTTTGTTGTGTGTTGTTGCCTGTAGTCTCCAGCCCAAAAGGTCACAGATGCCATGATAATCTAATGATGTCCTCAGAGCAGCGTGATCGGGCTATGTTCTTTTTTTTTTTCATATATGAAATCTTTTATTGAATTTAAATGACTTTAAATTTCCATTTTTTTCTTTTTACATTGTTACAAACCTAAAGAATAAGTCAATAAAATAAAAATTATTACTTATTTATACAGAGCTATTACTGAAAAGTATTCTGGTGTTTAGCAGATGGCGGTATAAAATGGGATTCATGGGGCACCTGGGTGGCTCAGGTGGCTAAGCATCCGACTCTTGATTTTGACTCAGGTCGTGATCTCAGGGTTGTGGGATCGAGCCCTGCGTCTGGCTCTGTACTCAGCCTGGAGTCTGCTTGAGGTTCTCTCTCTCCCTGTCCCTCTATCCCTCCCCCATGATGTGTGTGCATGCTCTCTATCTCTCTCTCTCTCTCTCTCAAATAAATAAATAAATAAATAAATAAATAAATCTTTAAACAAAACAAAATAAAACGGATTCATTCACTGTGGGTGCCCTGGTGCACCCCTGGTGTTAGGTGCTAAGCCTATAAAGATAGCTACAGTCTGTGGTCCAGGCCTTATGTTCTAATGAGGTAATTAGACCACTAATTATAAAGGCCGTAATTGACTCTTAATGTGCGTAGGTGTCCTTCTTGCCTCAAAGCCAAGAAGAGCTAAGGAGGGTGAATTGGATCATAAAGCCATTGTCACTGCCCCGGAGGCTCTGGGCTAAAGACACACAGGAAAAGATTCCCATAGGTGAGGCTGGGAGACCTCTGCCCGCAACTATGGAGTCAGGGGGTGGTGTTCCTACTACGTGTCCTACCCCAGAGGAGTGAAGAACCCTGCAACCGGAAGCCAAGGACACCCCCAGAGGGAATATACAACAGAGACCTTTTGTCTCTGTGTCACCACTCGCTGCTCTTACTCTTTGTCCTCTGACCCAATGGGATTCCTTGGGTCAACCCTTGGTGTGATGTCACTAAAAAAATGAATGGACCAATATAAACACCGTGAACGTCTAGTGCCAGTGTCTCCTCAGAACCCTGAGGTGATGCACCAGCTCCCTGAGAAACGCAAAACTCCATGGAGGCTTCCCGGCCATGCTCAGAGCCATGGCGTACCAACATACCAAGACTCTGGTCTTACTTCCAGAAGCTTTACCCAAAGACTCTGCGTGTATTGCGCTGGTGAGGCTGACACCAATCCCAGAGACGTCTCTTGGGACACCAGGGAAAGGAAAGCAACAACCTGCCAAGAGGACTCAAGGGATGTCATCTGAAATTTTCTAGTAACAACATGTAAGATTAAGGTAACAGGAAAAAATCAAGAAATAGTAACTGAGATCTTGTATTGGGACGCCTGGGTGGCTCAGTCAGTTAAGCCTCTGCCTTCGGCTCAGGTCGTGATTCCCAGGATCCTAGGATCGAGTCCTGCGTCGGGCTCCCTGCTCAGCAGGGAGTCTGCTTCTCCCTCTGCCTTTACCCCCGTCCCTGCTCGTGCTAACTTAAATAAATAAAATCTTAATTAAAAAAAGAAGATGCTAACATCCATAATTTTTTTGAAGATCTATCCAAGTTGTATGTTTGTTTTCTCCAAGATAACACAGATCCTGAGCTCCATCGGCTTTCCCGAGTGGGGCAGAACCAAAAAACATGCCTCATGAGAAATCCCTGCCACCAAGGGAAAAGCAGACAGGGTTACCAAGGCCTCTAGTGAGGAAAAAGAGGGAAACGAGAAGACAAAGCCCTAGAACCCCTGATATGTATTACCTGTCTCTGTGCCCATCCGGTCACCACAATGGTCACCGCTAAGGCTCACAGGGAATAGAAAACATTAAGAGAGGCCCTACTACGCAACATTGGCAAGATCCAGTGGGTTTATAATTTCCATGACCACAGGGACCCAAATGATCCCCTCTTCATTTCCAACCCTGAAGAGGTCCCATTTGACCCTGAGTTCAGAGAATTATTCCCTGCAGGGTGCTCCCCCGAATAGGGTCATAGGGTGGTGTTACTACATTTTAATTGGGACTGCCAAAACCAAGGCACTAAAACTCTTAGGGAAAAACCTGTATTTTCTTTCTCTGTCCTTTGAAGATGTAAGTCTTACCATGTCTTTCAAAGGCAGACGCCTCAGGAGACAACTAAAACTCTGCCCCCAATACCTTGAGAAACTGAAGGAAAAAAAAGTAGGGGAGTACCTTTAAAAACACAAACTTCGAACAAACAAGCAAACAAACCACAGGGGTGCCTGGCTGGCTCAATGGGGAGAGCACGTGACTCCCGATCTTGGGGTTATGAGTTCGAGCCCTATGTTGGGTGAAGCTTCCTTAAAAATAAAATCTTAAAAAATAAAAATAGCAAATGAAGATTTTTTTATTTTTTTATTTTTTTATTTTTTATTTTTTAAAGATTTTATTTATTTATTCGACAGAGATAGAGACAGCCAGCGAGAGAGGGAACACAAGCAGGGGGAGTGGGAGAGGAAGAAGCAGGCTCATAGCGGAAGAGCCTGATGTGGGGCTCGATCCCAGAACGCCGGGATCACGCCCTGAGCCAAAGGCAGACGCTCAACCGCTGTGCCACCCAGGTGCCCCTGAAGATTTTTTTTTAAATGCAAACTGCTATAAAAGGCCTATTGTCCAAAAACCTAGTCCACAGCCTCCTTAACATCACTTATTAAGGACAAATATAAATCTTAAAAGTCTTCTCCACAAATATTAGCAAACCTTTAGCTTTGGAGCGCGTAACCGTAACTCGTTCCTCTGCCAGAGACCCAATTTGTATCCAACTGTTCTTTTATAAACTAATGACTTTTGTATTATTACACCTGACTCATGGCTAAAACATTAGAACCAAAACTGTAAGGTCTCTTTACCTACCTACGTGTGTGTGTGTACATGTACGTTGTAGATATGCAATACTTTCCTATCTCCAGATGGTATTGTCAAAATTAATTCGTGGGATGCCTGGCTGGCACAGTCAGTGGAGCACGTGACTCTTAATCTTAGGGTTGTGAGTTCTAGCCCCACGTTGAGTGTAGATTGCTTAAAAATAAAATCTTTTAAAAACCTTTAATTTGTAAAAGAACTCTATTTGATTGGCTTTAAAATAAGCGTTTTCAAGCTCACAGGATGTGAGATCATCTTTGCGAAATAAAAGCTAGCGCGTAAGTTGGGCTTAATTAAAATACGTATGTCTTCAGCATTATCAGCATAAAATACAATGCAGATAAACAACTTATATTACTCTACATGGGTTTACTGGCAAATAAATTTATGTTATCTCTATTACAAAATTTGTGAGCAAGAAAAGTAGCTTGGCTGGGACTTCTGGGGGCTCAGTCGGTTGGGCGTCTGCCTTTGGCTCAGGTCATGATCCCAGGGTCCTAGGATCGAGTCCCGCATCGGGCTCCTTGCTCAGAAGCAGGGGAGCCTGCTTCTCCCTTCTGCCTGCAGCTCCCCCTGCTTGTGCTCACTCTCTATCTCTCACAAGTAAATAAATTTTTTAAAAAATAGCTCAGGGCGATGGCTGACTTTGTCTAGTGTCTAATGACGTTTTCATGGGTGGTCTAGACATAATTGCTGGGAGCAGCTGATTTACATAGATGTAAGTGGGATAACAGTTTCTAAGGGAACTTTTAGCAATGATTATGTGTTATGGTATGTCTGCTTAAAGATAGTTTCCCAGGGTGCCTGGCTGGCTCAGTCAGAAATGCATGCAACTCTTGGGCGCCTGGGTGGCACAGCGGTTAAGCGTCTGCCTTCCGCTCAGGGCATGATCCCGGCGTTATGGGATTGAGCCCCACATCAGGCTCCTCTGCTATGAGCCTGCTTCTTCTTCTCCCACTCCCCCTGCTTGTGTTCCCTCTCTCGCTGGCTGTCTCTATCTCTGTCAAATAAATAAATAAAATCTTTAAAAAAAAAAACAAAAACAAAAAGAAATGCATGCAACTCTTGATCTTCAGGTCATGAGTTTGAGCCCCACTTTTGGTATAGAGATTACTAAAAAAAAGAAAAGAAAAGAAAAAAAAAGTTCCCCAAATCTTTGGTAATTTCCACTCTTAGAATTTTGCTAAGTTAAATTATATGATGGGGATTCATTGAATATCTATGTCACTTCCAAATAAGATGAAATACTGAAACTTTAATTGCTAAATCTGTCTCAGTTTACCTACTTTCGACCTCTTATTACAGAGGAACTAAGGAATTTGGATCTGTTAGAAAATATGTCTTGTGCCACATTAAAAAATTGTGCTATGGGGAAATGTATGTCTCTAGATGTTATGAAATGTATTCATCAATTTGCTAATCCAAAGAATGCTGGTGTAACAGTTCATAATTGCTTACTTTTTAGTTCACAACCGCTTACTTCTTTTTTTTTTTTTTTTTATTTATTCATTCAACAGAGATAGAGACAGCCAGCGAGAGAGGGAACACAAGCAGGGGGAGTGGGAGAGGAAGAAGCAGGCTCATAGCGGAGGAGCCTGATGTGGGGCTCGATCCCAGAACGCCGGGATCACGCCCTGAGCCGAAGGCAAACGCTCAACCGCTGTGCCACCCAGGCGCCCCACAACCGCTTACTTCTTAATTTTCCCTAGAAATTCAGGTTTATATTATTATATTATATTATATTATATTATATTATATTAATTGGAATTAATATATGCAATTAAAACTTCTGTGTACAAAGAAAGCATGATGTGTTTTGAGGTAAGAAAGGTGTGAGGTATGGAGATGAATTTTTATGGGAAATGAAAGTAATTTTGTCCTAAAGTAAAGCTAGTTATTTCAGAATGGGGAAAAGGAGAATAAAGAACAAAATGGTGTAGAAATTTGGGGACAGGGGCACCGGGATGGCTCAGTCAGTTAAGCGTCTGCCTTTGGCTCAGGTCATGATCTTGGAGTCCCAGGATCAAGCCCCACATCAGGCCCCTTGCTCAGCAGGGAGTCTGCTTCTCCCTGATTCTCCCCACCTCGTGCTCTCTCTCTCTCTCACTTTCTCTCTCAAATAAATAAATAAAATCTAAAAAAAAAGAAAGAAAGAAAGAAACTTGGGGTGAGAGGGGCACCTGGGTGGCTCAGTCAGTTAATTATCTGCCTTTAGCTCAGGTCATGATCTCAGGGTCCTGAGATCCAACCCCAGGTTGGGCTCCCTGCTCAGTGGGGAGTCTGCTTCTCCCTTGCCCTCTGCCCCTCCCCATCTCGCACTCTCTCAAATAAATAAATAAAATCTTTAAAAAATAATTAAAAAAAGAAATTTAGGAAGAGAAAGAGAAAGAGAATTTTACCTTGTGTGGTCACAAAATTGACTTGCTATTATAAGGATTTTTAAAATAAACTTTAATATCAATAGTATACTTATGAGATTTTCTTTCATGGCTAAAAGGACAAAGTTTTGAGTATCAGTCTGCTCCTGATGAGGGGTTGTGAAAGGTTTTTCTTTACCTTTTAACTCATCTGGCTAGAAAGCAAAGAATTCGTGTTTTCTCAAAATAATTTTCTGTGCTTCACGTTGTCTTTATCCCATCTTTGATTACCTAAGACAGTTAACTCTTCCCTATTAAGAGCTAAAGTCTTTTTTTTTACAGTTATGTAAGCTTCTATATTTGCCTATAAAATCTTCTGTTGTCACTTTGGTTAAATGTATAAGTATTGTTTCACAGTGACTTGTGATCCTATTTAATCAAGCCACCAAAACTTCTGATATTTTTTACTAATTCCCCCCCAAAATCAAATTCCAAATGCAGACTTGAAGACTTCAAACTAACTTTGAGATTACCCAGAGGGTCCCTGGATCATCTCAAAATATTTGTTCTCTCTCCTTATAAAAAGGGAGACCTTAAAATAATTAGGCTTATTGGGGTTTTTAAAAAATATTGTATTTATTTAATTGAGAGAGAGAGAGACTACAAGCAGAGGAAGCAGCAGAGGAAGAAGAAGGAGAAGCAGACTCCCCTCTGAGCAGGGAGCCCCAGGCAGGGCTAGATTCCGGGACCCTGGGATCATGACCTGAGCTGAAGGCAGGCACTTAATTGACTGAGCCACCCACATGCCCCTAATTACGCTTATTTGATATGTTAAATTATATGGGAAGCATTGTCAAATAGGAAGTAATACTAAACCTTCTTTATGTTGTATGTGTATAAGTATATAAGTGTTTGAGAAATTGTATGAAATTCCTAAACTTCTGGTATGTCCTGATATTATGTTATCATTCATAATTCCAGTTACTATCTTGGAACATTGTGTGTCACTGAAATAACCAAATTTCTTTGTCGATTGCATTGTAATGAACTCTAAGAAGATCTTTAACCATGGCTATTTTTAACTCTTTTGTTATTTACAGTCATTGTTTTCCTCTGAAGCTTTTGCAAAAGTGCTTCACCTTCAGTGAGATTCATGGAAACGATTCTGACAAGTACAAGTTTCTGATAACTTTCAGATCATACCACTGAACATACAAGAATGAACAGCGCTCTAAGGGAGAAACTGGTGGTTTCAGAAAACTGCTCACAAAAGATCAAGATCGACAAGAACTAACTACATGGAACTGAACGAGCTGATGACGATGATTATAATTTTCATGATTTTTTGTTTGAAACATGATGGTTCTTTAATGTTTTGTTTTTTCCAGATTTAAGGAAACCTCCTCTCTTAAGCAATTTGGTAAAGTGTTATCTTTGTGAACAAAGAGGAAATAAGTCCTTTTTTTTTCCCTACCCAATAACTCCAAAATTAGAAAACTCTCCATGAGTGTTCTTATTTTCATGGCCATATAATTATCTGCATAAGTTCAGTAAGAATCTATTCTCCTTGTGATAGGACACAATTGGAAACATTGGTTGTATCACCAGGCTTTGACTGCAACATCGTATTTGAGAGAAATGTATATAGACCCAGATATGACCAGACAGCTTTAAGGAGCTAACGCTGACTTCATGGAGCCAGTAAGGCTCCTTGGAAAAATTGGCCTGGTATCTTGCTTACAAAGTTCGTAGCAGCCTTACCAGGTGAGTAGGGGAGGTCACTTCCTGGCACACCCAGGAACGTCAGGATATTCTAGGGACATCAGGAAGACAAGAATTCACCCAATCTATAGATATTCCAGGTGAGGCTTGATGGTGAGCTCTTGGCTTGGCTTCTTAGCCTGGAGAGGCTTTTAAAAGGTCAATCTGAGATTCCGTATGAAAAGCTCCAGGGGCGCCTGGCTGGCTCCGTTTGGTGGAGCGTGAGATTCTTGATCTCGGGGTTGTGAGTTTGAGCTTCATATCAAATGTAGAGATTACTTAAAAATAAAATCTTTAAAAATAATAAAAACAACAATAAAAAATTTAAAAACTTAGAGAAAAAAAGTTCCAGTAAAGCAGACTTAAAAGAGCCTATATGGGGCGCCTGGGTGGCGCGGTCGTTAAGCGTCTGCCTTTGGATCCGGGCGTGATCCCTGCGTTCGGGATCGAGTCCCACATCGGGCTCCTCCGCTATGAGCCTGCTTCTTCCTCTCCCTCTCCCCTGCTGTGTTCCCTCTCTCGCTGGCTGTCTCTCTGTCACATAAATAAATAAAATCTTTAAAAAAAAAAAAAAGAGCCTATGTGGTCAATCACTATTCTTGCTACACTTATGTAAATAATCAGGCCAATTTTATTGAAATTAGACTTAATTTGCAAATAAATTCTTCTTACGATGCTTATCTGTGATAGAAATGGGGGAGATTGTACAGAAAAGTTATGTTTCAGTAGAAACCGTAATACACACTTGTGGATATTCAATTCTAGTTCTGTTAAGTGTCTTTGAGGCTTGGTTTTCTGCCTGTAAAGCGGACTGGATACAGAATTCTCCTTTCTCCCAATATCTGGCTGCAAGTCTCCAGACGAATGCTTCCAATTTTTCTCCCATCCTTCTGACTTGGAATCACTGAGAACTAAAACTGTCCTTTTTCTGAAGGCATGTAGGCTAACAAGGGACGACACAATATAAACTTCAGAGAAATCACTATAACGGCTCATATATGTCTAGTCTTTGTGCCGTTGCTCTGTGGGCCACTCACAAAACCACCAGAGACATTCAAACTGCAGACTAGGAAAATCTATCAGATCGCCACGGCCTGCCTCACTCCATCTGAAGATGCTTCAAGCCCGGCATCTAGAATCATCTGGACTGGCTGTCTTCAGAATCCAGAAGGGATTCTGGGGTTATAATCTACTCCAAGTATTGACCATTTGCTGCTGTTGCTGTTGTTCCCATAGAAATGCTTCTCGTCAAATGGTTGCTCACAATAGGCCTAACTTGGGGAACCCACCCGTATCACCATCTCTGGAAAGGAGACACAGCCCTCTAACTGAATGGACCTATTCTCAGGATGAATAGACTGGTTCCAGGAGACATGGACCAATCTACCAACTCAGGACAGATTCAAACCTAACTACACAGGATGGCCCAAGCTATGAACACTTTCCACAATATTGCCCAAATCCTTAGGCAGACTCCCAGGGCCCTCAGGATCATTAACTTGTTTTCATGGCAGTACCCTTCAAGTTTGGGACATGGCTACAGACTGGATTTCACTCTATTGCCTGTAGAATTATTATAAAATTTGCTACGGGGTGCCTGGGGGGTTCAGTCAGTTAAGCGTCTGCCTTCAGCTCAGGGCATGATCTCAGGGTCCTGGGATCGAGCCCCACATCAGGCTCCCTTCTCAGCAGGGAGTCTGCTTCTCCCTCTCCCTCTGTCCCTACCCTGCACATGCACGTGTGTGCGCTCTCTCTCTCTCTCTCAAATAAATGAATAAAATCTTTTAAAAATTACAGTAAAATTTGCTACTATAATCCTACTTACATGTGTACTTTCTGGATTACAAGCCCTGACTTTATCAGCTACCCAGGCAGTTAATGTCCTCACCATTGACTCTGATGCCTTGACATCACGGGATGGGTTGTGGTGTTAACCGAGATAGTTGGTTGTGGGGTTTTTTTTTTCTTTTTTGTAATGCAAATACCTGACCTAAGCTTCAATTACTGAGATTATCGATTACCAGTTACCGAGGAATCCACTTCAAAGACACGTCTGCTCCAGAGTGCTACCTTGAATAAACACAGGTCCAGCCACACCGCAAGATAAAAAACCAGGTTCCCCCACCCCCATCCCCCAGGCTTCTTTGTTTTAGAGATCAGGGTGGATTTTGATAACTGATGATTTGGGCCACATGTTTTTTTCTCTTTCCACCCTTTAAATTCCTGCTCTTATATTTTAAATTCAGCAATAAAGAATGAGCCTCAGAAACCCTAGGGCCCTACCCTCAACCCCAATAAAAGCAGAACCCCAGGCCCTTGCTAGCTCTCTCTCTCTCACTCTCTCTACCTGCAACCTCGCTGTGTGGCCCCAAGTGTGCTGTGTAATTTCCACGTCTTGTAAGTCATAAACCTTTTTTCCCCCGAAGTTTCCTGATGATCACTGCTGATGGGCATCTTGCTGTTATGATAAGAACCACAAGGGCTGGTTCAGTCACAGCCTTGTTTATTGATAGGCTGAGACCTGCACACAGCACTGACCCCTGAGTCCTGCTGAGATGCCCCAACAGAGTGCTCCCATCTGAAGGCAGCTGGGCTCAGAGCAGGAGGTGGCCTCAGTTTCCCCTTGCAGGGCTTTGGCCAAGGAGATGGTCTCGCGGGGCCTGGCTCATTTCTCCTGAAACGTCTGACACTCGCAGCCCCCTTGCACTCCGCAGAAGGCCCACTGCCTACTCCTCAAATGCAGCTACCACACCTTCCACTAGCAAACCTTCTCCGCCAACAATCCCTCCACCCAGCCACCTCCTTTTCCACCCTGCCCCGACTCTGCCCCAACCTTGCCTCTGCAAGGTCTTTGCCGCGCCCACCTGTCCCTCCAGCCACAGCGTCCCTGTGAAATCAGCTCTCTCACGATGAGCTCCGCCCACTGGAACTACTGGGATCCTTTTCTATAAGCCCGCTGACCTCTATGGAGCCTGCCTCAGTCCACCAGGTATGCTCTAATATAGTGACGCTCCCGAAGGAAAGGGTTTGGGGTCTTAATCAGGCTGTCCAATAGAACTTTCTGTGATGAAGGAAATAGTCTATGTCCGTGCTATCCAATATGATAGCATTAACCACACATAGCTATTAAGCACTTGAAATGTGGCTAGTGTAGCATAAACTGATTTCTTTCCTTTTTTTCTTTTTTTCTTTTTTTTAAGTGGGCTCCACACTGGTCGTGGAGCTTGAACACGGGGCTTGAATTCACTACCCTGAAATCGAGACCTGAGCTGAAATGCACCTGGGTGGCTCAGTCGGTTAAGCT
The DNA here is from genome assembly GCF_023065955.2 of Ursus arctos. Taxonomy (NCBI): domain Eukaryota; kingdom Metazoa; phylum Chordata; class Mammalia; order Carnivora; family Ursidae; genus Ursus; species Ursus arctos. The sequence goes on along the minus strand of NW_026622808.1, from coordinate 31,811,489 downwards.
TCTGACTCTCGGTTTTAGCTCAGGTCATGATCCCCGGGTCCTGGGATCGAGCACCCGCTCGGGCTCCCTGTTCAGCAGGGAGTCTGCTTCTCCCTCTCCCTCTGCCTCTCCCCTTCCACGCTGTAGAGTGCGGACAGAAGCGCTGGCAATGTGTGGGCATATCCTTCCAGGAAGGAGTGTTGTTCTCTCTCCTCAGCTCTGCACCTTGAAGCCCAAGCTTACATGAGCTGGCCCTTGAGCCCAGATGGGAGAAAGGGCTGGCGGTGAGGAAGAGGAGTAGGCCCCCTCCCTGCGCACTTGGGGAGGCTCTGAATGTGCCCAGGGAAGGGAGATCCAGGTCGTATTCAGGAAGGGAGCCTGCCAACCTGGGGCTGAGGGCAACCCCTCCCTCCTCTGCATTTCTATTTCCTCATGTGTGAAATGAATGTGGGGGCCACACTGGATTTAGAAGGTTCTTCTCAGAGTGTGTTCCGTGGAATAGTGGTCACACAAGACTCTCTATGAAACCATCCCATATTCAGGTAAGTATGGAAAACCTCCCTTGCCAGTTCTTGAAGTCTCGCAATACACATTAGCTTACTAGAACCTCCGAAGAGTCCTGCAGAAAAGGAACCTGTTTCACTCTGATTAACCCCAATTTCCTCCAATTTGACCCTTTTTTCACAGAACTCACAAACATCCCAGAAGGCCTGGAGCAGACCTTAGAGTCTGGATTTTAGGTATAAAAGATCAGAATAGCTCCGGCCTCAATTCCCTCTAGGGCAGGCATTGCTCAGGGCTAGAAAGGGATAGGTCCTGGAAACCAAGCCCCATCCTCTCACCTGCAACCCCCTCCCACAACACCTTGCTTAATGTGGCCATTTGTCAACCAGCTAACAGCAGGATGGCGCAAGATGCCTTAACTCAACCAGGATGGGAGGGAGCCTCAGGAACAATTTCACTTCCCAGAGGCCCCGGGATTGAGAAAGACCAGGACAGGGCAGTGACACCACAGGTCCAGCTTGTTGGCCTCCGGCCCCCACCAGCCGCCCGCACAGAGTGTTTCCTCCCCTCCCCGTATATTCTGGTGGGGGAGAAGGGACAGCACCCAGTGCAAGCTGTAGGAAGAGTTCAGCGGCTCCCCAGGACCTCTGACTTCCAGAGGGATGACCGAGGAAAGGTCACAGGAAAACTTGGCTCTTTACAATGATGCTCTCCCACTGCTCTAGAACCTACTATGACTGCCTATTGCTCCAGTGTCCTCCATTCCCTGCCCGCTGCCTCTGACCTGACTCTGGCCTCACCACCTCTACCCGCTGTGGAGTCACCTGTCTGAAAATGTGCAGCACTCCATACTGACTCACGGTAGTGTACACAAGCGTGCTGCTAAGAACCGTGCTCTGGGCTCTGGAGCCGAAAGATGTAACACGAAGACAGTCTGGGTATAAAGAGGAACAATAGCTTTATTGCTTTGCCCGGCAAAGGGGGCTGCAGCAGGCTAAGGCCTTCAAAACAACATGCCTGCAGAGAGGAAGGGGCTGGGGGGGTTATGGGGAAATACGGGATCTAGCTGGTTTTGACAGGCATTGTGTACACGCTGTCACCCTTGTTTGTCACGTCTTCAGGGTGGTACTGGGTTCCCGAAACAAAAAGGCCAAGAAGGGGGATGCCCGGCTGGCTCAGTCAGAAGAGACCAGTGCCCCTTGATCTCAGGGTCGTGAGTTCAAACCCCACATTGGGGTATAGAGATTACTAAAAAATAAAGAAAAGAAAACTTAAAAAAGAAAAAAAGCCCAAGAAGGGAGGAGGGGAGGTCTGCAGAAGAGAGGAAGAAGATTACTTTAAGATCAAGCTTTGCTGAAGCATTAGCACGGCCACTTTGATTCTTGTTCGACTCTATGCTTTTAAGCAATTTCAAGTGTGGTGTCACATACTCTAGGTTACATTAGCACGGGGGCAGCATGGGGGACAGCGAGGATCAGCAATCCCCTGCTTTTCTCAGTACACTTCACGTCAAATTTCTGAGGAGTATTTAAACAGTTTCCTTTGTTCTCTCTTGCTAATGCCTCTGTGTGGTAGACTGATCAGGGGTCATTCCTCCCATTTCCTTGAAGGTAAAACTGAGGCCAAGAGCGCTCTAGAGGCTGACACAGAAGATAAAGGACCAGCGGAGACCAACAGCACAGGTCTGGGGCTCCCGGCCCTGAGCCGTGTCCCACCTTGCGAAAGGCTCTGGAAACAACCCCCAGCAATTAGAGTGCATTCGGTTTTTCTACACGCTTCCCTTCCATCCCAAGCCGCTCTAACTACAGCGGCCTCTTCTGCCCGAAACCCTCCTCCATCCTTTCCCAGAGAATATGCTCCTGGGAAACAGTGCCCTCTGGCGGCCTCCTCGGGTGCTACGCCCGTGTCCACCAGGAGAAGAGTGGCAGAAAAAGTCTTCAAACTTTTCTGGAGAGAAAGGGGACCCTAGGGACCTGCCATCTCCCTAAGTCCGGTCCATCTTCCATGGGGGGGCGGGGAGAGGAATGACGGCTTCTCGGAGCCCCTTTCTAAACCCACCACCTTCAGGATAACACCCAAATTCTTCGTCTTCATCCACTCCACACATTTCTCCTCATCGCCGTGAGCCAGAGTATCGCTTGAGCCCCAGCAGGGCTTCTGGCTCACCCAGGAGGCCCGAGGCTCTCCCCCTATGTCTGGTTCCCACCCTCGAGGGGCCAAATGGCTCCCTCCATCATGCTATGCTCTCTATAGCATCTTTTTATAGGAGCAATTTGAGGTGGGAGGAAAGTCTGCAGAATGGTGTCCTGAAAGTCAAGTGAAGCGAATGTTCGTAGAAGGGAGTAGTCAACTGCATCCAGGGCTGTAGTGGACGGCTTCTGGAGAGCAAGACAAGGTGTACGAATTGGTCACCAGATTTAGCAAAATGAAGGTTCCCTGGAGAACTTGCCAAACGCCATTTCCGCAGAGTAGGGAGGGTTGAATGTCAGATTGGAGTTGGTTTAAGTCACAATGGGAGGAGGGAAATTAGAGGCAACTTTTTTGAGTTTAGCTGTGAAGGAAGAGACTATAGCTGGAGGGGAAAGTGGCATCAAGGGCAGGTTTTATTTCATATTTATATATATATTTTTTTAATAATAATTTTATTATGAACAATAAACATTTCAGGGGCACCCGGCTGGTTCAGTCCATGGAGCATGTAACTCTTGATCTCAGGGTTGTAGGTCTGAGCCTCATATTGGGTGTAGAGAGTACTCAAAAATAAAATATTTTAGGGGTGCCTGGGTGGCTCAGTCGTTAAGCATCTGCCTTCGGCTCAGGTCATGATCCCAGCTTCCTGGGATCGAGCCCCACATCGGGCTCCCTGCTCAGCGGGAAGCCTGCTTCCCCCTCTCCCACTCCCCCTGCGTGTGTCCCTCTCTCACTGTGTCTCTCTCTGTCAAGTAAATAAAACCTTTAAAAATAATAATAATAATAAATAAAATAAAATATTTTAAAAAAACAAAACAGAGATGCCCAGGTGGCTCCGACAGTTGAGCATCTGCTTTTGGCTCCGGTCATGATCCCAGGGCGTGTCGGGTTCCTTGCTTAGTGGGGAGCCTGCTTCTCCTTCTCCCTCTGCCCTTCTCCCCTGCTCATGCTCTCTTAAATGAATAAAATCTTTAAAAAAAATAAAGAAAGAATTATACCATTCACGCAGAAAAGTGAACAAACCACGAGTGTGCAGCTCAATGAGTTTCCACAGGGCGAACACATTCATGCCACCAGCACCCAGATCAAGAAACCATGTGACCCGTTCCCAGAAGTTCTCCTTACAGCCCCTTCCAGTCACCGCCCACCCCCCACAGATGACCAGCACCCTCACTTCTATCACCAAAGATTAAAAAGCAGGACTTCCATTTTGTAAAATTTCATGTCAGTAGAATCAAACAGCATGTCGTCGTCTGCATCTGGCTTACGGTCAACACGGATCGTGACATTCGTCCACAGTATGGGTAGCTCTCTTCTTTTCGTCGCTGTATGAAGGAACCTCCATTTACCCATTCTATTGTTGACAGGCATTTGGGGTGTTCTCTGCTTGGGGCTAAAATGAATAATGAAGCTATGAACATGTGTTTAAGTGCTTTTTGGTGGACTTATGGACCATAGTGTACTTTCCATGCCATCTCTTACTTTTCCAGAGCCTTCCTGTGGCTACTTCCTTACCTCCCGCCTCTCTCACCCACTCATCATGACCAAGACCTCCATCTGGCCACCTTCCCTGACTCCCTTCAGGGATGTCTCAACCATGGACTGGCCAGTCCCTCCCTTGTGGTTCCTTCCCCAGCCCCACCTCCACAGGCCTCTCCTGCTACAGTCTTCAACGCTGATGCTCCCCAGACCCAGTTTCCAAAAGTACTTTTTGCACATCCTCAATGGACTTACCATCTTCATGCTGATGAACCCCAAATCTCTCTCCTGAGTGCCAAGCCCATATAATACACAAGCACAAAATGGAACTTACCAAATCCCTCCAAGAACTATGCTGCCTATTACTGAAATGTTACCATCCACCCAGTTGCTTAAGTCATTAGCTAGGATTCATTCTAGACTGCTTCCTTCCCCTGACCCCCTCAACTCTGTTATCAAAATCCAATGATCCCTACCTCCTTCCCAAGGTCACTCCCTTCCTCCTATTGCTAAGGCCCCTGCCTTGGTTCAGGGTATCATCTTTCCTCACCGGGGACTGTTTGGATGGCCCCCACCTTGCAGGCCTTCCCACGCTCCCCTCACTGACACACCCTGCAGCAATTCGGATCCCATTATCACCTAGCCTCCACACCCTCCACTGTCCACAGGCCCAACCCTTCAGCAAGCTCTAAGTCAGTCCTTCAAGAGCGGACTCCTTCCCCCATGTGCCCATTCTAAGACTTGGCTGGGGCAACTCAGAAGTAGTTCCCAAAAAGTGCTGTTCTCACCTCCTAGCTTCAGGGGCTCTTCTCCCTAGAAAGCACCCCACCTCAGCCAACCCTAAATTCCCCTTTTCCAGGGACCTACGCCAAGAATCGTGCCAGCCTTCAAGTTTCAGCAGCTTTAATCTCCTTTGAGAAGTACCCCACCTCCTCCAGCCTTCCCCATCTCCATCTCCTCCCCTCCTCCAGGTCCCACCAACCACAAAGGCAACCATTATCATGGTGATGACTCCATTATTAGAAGGTTCATTCTGTGAGTTTGCATTTGGCAGATGTAAGCCCCCTGAGGGTAGGGTAGGGATTGTAGCATTTTATTTCCAACCCCCTGTTTGTCCCAGTAACCAATAAATATTTGTTGAAGGAATGAATGCAAGAATAGGGATGTTGAAACAAGCATGAAACTCCCCAGACAAGAGCAGAGGGAAGACATTTTTCAGATTTAAGGGAGGAAAATATTTGAAATAGTGGACTGGGCAGGAGAGGGCACCTCGGACCCACGGGGACTGTGACAGCAGCGAGGCCTAAATCGTGTTGGGTTTCTTGAGGGCCAGGAGGGTCATGGCTGGTGCTGGGGTGCTTGTGAGGGAAAAAAGAGAGGGAGCAGGAGAGGAGGGTGCCTCACCGTAAAGGATCTGGCATCCTGGGCCAAAGGTTTTGGGCTTCAGCCTGTTACCCACTGCTTTTCAAACTATAGGTAGAAAGCCATCATAACATTAATTTTGTTTGTTTTTGTATTTTGTTTTTTAGAGAAAGAGAGAGGGGTGGGGTGGGGCAGGGGGGGAGAGAGAATCTTAAGCAGCCTCCACGCCCAGCAACGAAGCTAGATCTCCCAACCCTGAGATCCTCACTTGAGCCCAAGTCAAGAGTCAGGTGCATGCTTAATCCAACCGAGCCACCCAGGCACCCCTCATGACCAGGATTTTTTAAGTGACATAAAATAGAAAACAGTGTGTTGTATGAAGTATGAATAAATGATGTGTTGGAAACTTTTTGAAATGTGTGTTCTGGGTCACGGGTCCAAAATGTATGAGAGCCCCTGCTTTAAGCAGTGCTGGGGGGTACAGGCAGGGCTTTGAGCAGAATGGGAAGAAGAGATCAGATTTGCATTTAGAAAGATCACTTGGGGCCAGAGTTTGGGAGTCCAACTAGACCAGAGCAGCAGTGAGGAGAAAGAACAAACAGATGAGGGTGCCGTTTCTGCCAAGGGCCCTGGGGAGGGTCACAAGCTTAGAAGGAAAGAGATGCGAACTTGAGGCAAGTAGAGTTGAATTGCCAGTGGGCCATTCTAGATGGATTCAGATGAGGGGCTGGAACTCAGGAGGGAGATTCTGACTGGAGACAAGAACTTGGGAGTTCTGTGGGTAAGGTCGAAGAAGTAGAAGGGGTGGGGAAGACTTTTCAGGACCACCCATGAAAAAATGGAGGGGCTCCTGCAAGAAAAGACTGTCATTCTAGAGCAAATATTTAGCCATGAGATGAGACATAGCCTGTGCTCAGAATACCATCCTACAAAACTTGTTACCCAGCACAATATAGTAGAAATAAAAATTATGGGGGTGGCTGCGTGGCTCAGTCAGTTAAGCGTCTGCCTTCAGCTCAGGTCATGATCTCCAGGTCCTGGGATTGTGTCCCACATCAGGCTTCCTGCTCAGCAGGGAGTCTGCTTCTCTCTCTCCCTCTGCCCCTCCTCACTGCTCATTCTCTCTCTCTCAAATAAATAAATAAAATCTTAAACAAACAAAAAAAGAGAAATACAAATTATGTATCAAAATAATGTATGTGATCTCTGGTCCTTGGTGTCTTTAAAATCCATACAGTTCAGTGGTTCCCCAACCTGGTTGTGTATCAGAACAATTTAGAGAGCTCTCTGATTGCAAAGATTCCAGGCAGGGCCCCACGCTAAAATTGTGACATCAAAAACCCAAGGGAGACCGGGGCGTCTGTGTTTTCAAAAAAGGAATTGGTAGTTATCAAAAAAGGAATTGAGGAGGGTGCCTGGGTGGCTCAGTCAGTTAAGCACCTGCCTTCTGCTCAGGTCCTGATCTCCAGGTCCTGGGATTGAGCCCCAGGTCAGGCTCCCTGCTCAGCGGGGAGTCTGCTATTTCCTCTCCCTCTGCCCCCCGCCCCCACAGCTCTGCACTCTCTCTCTCTCTCTCAAATGAATAAATAAAACCTTAAAAAAAAAAAAAAGAAAGAAAGAAACTGGGGAACTCTATGATATTCAACCAACTCCAAGATACTTCAAGTGAAAAAAAGAAGATTCAGGACAGTGTTTATATGTTGCTGTCTGTGAAAAATCAAAAGTATGTGTGGGAGAATATGTACTGTTAGCATAGACACAGACTCTAGGAGACACAAAAAAGCTGGCCACGGCGGTGACCAACAGGGAAGAAAACAGGGCAGCTGGCACAGGGATGAGGAGGAGATTTACTCTTGGCCTTTTTGGTTTCATTTGAATTTGTACCATACAAATGGATTATCTACTCAGTAAATAAATCCCCAGACGATTGTGATGTAGAACCAGAATTTGGGAACCTCTGACTGTAGGGACTCCTCCTCACCTTGACAGCATCCAAGACACTGGTTAGAGAGCCTCCTGGACAGGTCATTCATCTTGGAAAGCTCTGTTGTTCTGACCCTCCTTCTTAGTGTAAACCGAAACCTGATAGCCTGGGCGGGGGCGGGGGGGGGGGGGCGGCGGGGAGGGGGGCTCATGCTGCCTCCCATCCATAATCAGGCAGAATCAAACCAAACCTGCTACCAGCACAGGTGGGCGAAAGGAGAATGAGCACACGTAAAACATGAAATCAGAAAAGGAATGTTTCTTTTGCCCCAGAAATGAAGTCTGATACATTGATGGGAAACTATTCTGATTTTTTGTTTGTTTTTAACAAGGGGACTCCCTTCTCCAAACAAAACGGATGAGGCACTGCAATTCCTGATTTAAAAGCCAAGTTTCTGTGGTTGCCAAGGAGTGTCAGGGAGGAGGCAGGAAGCTTGCTGGGGCACGTCACTATTTGAGAGACGCAGTTCCTGTCCACCTCCATCACCACTCACAGGTACGACAGAGGCCTACTTCCCCCTCTGCATCACATCCTGCCTAGTTCAAGTCACCCCCTTCTCACAGCAGGACCTTGTGATCCCCTCCGGACTGGTCTCCCCAGCTCTCCCACTGCTGCTTTGAAATCAATTCCCCCACTCTGCAGCCAGAGTTATCTGTTTAAAATGTAAATGTAAACCTTGCTTTGTTTCCCACAACCTTTGAGATAAAGTCCAAGTTCCAGAATGTGGTCTCCAAGCCCCTGCAGAGTCTGGGCCCTCCCCAACCTCCTCTTCTCCCGTTGTTCTCTGCTCTGCACCAGAGACTCCCTCCAGCCTCAGAGCCTTTGCTTAGGGCCTGTCCCTCTGCCCAGAACACTCTCTTCCACCTCCTAAGGATTTATCCTTCTGGACATTTCCTCAGGGACATACCAGATCAGATGAGGTTTCCTTCTTAAATACTCTATGCATTCATACTTTTCCTTTTTTTTTCTTCTTCACCCCCTCTCCCCCACAGGAGTCACACTTTTTCTTTGTAGCATGTATTCAATCTATATGTTCTGAGGAGTCCCCTGAGCCAGGCACTGGCTGGTACTATACGAGGGGGAAAAAAAGGCAGGGGCCCTACCCTTTAAAGTTTATAGTCTTGGGGGTGGGGGGACTCACCCTGATCCAATAATCACAGAATGAAATGTAAACATACGGTGCCTGACAGGTGGATGATAACAAGGGAATAGATCAGTTAGGATGTCTGAGGGTAGAGCTTTCTGGGAAAGGGTGGGTATTTGCTGAGTGAAGTGACTAAGGAGGTGAGAAGGGCATTTCAGGCTAGTGTCCAGGAAGACACTGACTCTGTTTGGACCTAGCAAATTGGTAGGCTCTTAGTAGAGACTGAATGAATGAGCAAAAATTGACTTGCCGCAAACTGGAATCATATAAGAATTCAGACCTCCCAGTTCAATGCAGGGTTCATCCCGTAACTTAGTGCTCCTCCTGGATTTCAGAGCATGCCTAAGTAAATGGGGCAAAAGGTCAGGTGAAATTATGCTTTTCCTTCTGCTTCTATTTCACATTTCAGACGTCAAGTTTTTATTCCAGTACTTGGATTTGCTGGTGGAAGTGCTTCTGTGTTAGCCCTCTTGGGCTGATCCCATTCAGGGAATGTCTACTCAGGCAAGGAGGGAGAGCTTTCAATTCCCTTGACTCTGAAACGATTACTGACTGTATGTTTACAACGCACACACATGCAAAAAGTTGAAAATGCTAAAAGAAAAAAAGTTTAAAATGTTGACAGTTGTGTCCTTGACGATGGTAAAATTACAGATAATGTTTTAAATTGTGCTTATGTGTATTTTCCAAGGCTATAATTATTTTGTATTGTTGGTGTAATACAAATCTTTGAAAGCAAAAGCTTTTCAAAGAAACACTTAATGAATTTAATGGTTGGCCCTAAGCAGAGGTAATGGTCATAATCTCCACCAGACACCTAAAATAAATATACAATCTAAATAAGCAGAGTGTTTGCTCTAAGCATGCTGTCTCCAGACAAGTCTTCTTGCAGCCTGATCACTGTACCTATGCCCTTTTCATAAAATCATTCAATCCAGGACCTGCCACTGATGCAGGAGATATAAACATGGTCACCTATAAAATGGGAACAATTCCTCCCTCACAGAGCTGTAAGGATTAAATGAATTAGTACAGATAAAGCACTTGGAACAGTGTCTTGCACTTAAACACTATATAAAGGTTAGCTATTATTGTATTTATGGTGCTGCTATCTAGGAACACCCAAAGAGTAAGGAAGGGTAGAAACGAAGGAAATTATTCTGAAAAAATACAGTACGAGATTAAAATAGAGGTGAGCAATGAATGAGGAGTCTGGCAGCCTGTATCGTCGGGTTCAAATCTGTGCGGTCAGTTCGCGGCCAGCACTACAGGAGTGTTAAGTGCTTCGTTGTTGGGGCCTGGGGTTCGAGACGCAGAGTCCAGACCTTGGATCATTCAGTTCCTACTCTCCTTACAAAACTGGCGCCTGGAGGCCCGGGCGGAAGAGAGGGGCCTACGGTACCGCACGGTTATAGGTCGAGCCAAGGCTGGGTCCGGCCCGGCCCCAGTGGCCAGGACAGCTGTCTCCAGCGTGCGCGTCCCCTCCGTGTGTGAACCTCCGGGAAGGGGCTATGCAGCGGTGGCCCACAGCGGGTAGGAGGTGCCTGGACCGCAGGGCGGGGTGGGAACTACGCTTCCCAGCAAGCAACCGGGCAAGAGAGGTCTCTCCGTCTCTACCCGCGCCTCGCAGGTTCTGCTGGGAGTTTTCATTGACCTCTGAGCCGCGTCTCATTCGGATCTGCTCCGGCCTCCTCTAGGCCCCGCCCCTTTCGGAGAGCGGGTGACCTCGCAGAGCCCCGCGAGCTGCTTCCTTCTTCCCCTCTCATTGGCCCAGCGTAGCTGCCATTCGGGAGCGAGGAGGAGAAGTTGCTTACTGATTGGTGGATTCCGTTTGGCGCCAACTAGGAAAGGGGGGCGGGGCAGCGGCGGTCCCTAGTGAGCAGCTATTACCGCGAAAGGCCACCTCGGCTGCGACAGCCCGGAAGGGAGGTGAAGGTCCGCTTGGTGCTCTGCGGCCCCGGGTTCGGGCAAGGGGGTGAGAGAAAAACGAAGAGAGTGTGAGCCCTGGCCGCTTTCTCTTCTCGACCCGACGCGTTTGTTTGGATTTAATCTTCAGGTTGCCGGCGCCCGCCCGCCCGCTGGCCTCGCGGGGTGCGGGGGAATCACCCGTGCATGTGGCTGGCGCCTGCCGGGTCTAGACACCCGCCCGTCCGCGCCGCTTGCCCGCGGCAGCCGCGTCTCTGAACCGCGGGGTCGTGTTTGTGTTTGACCCGCGGGCTCCCGCGGCCGGGCGCGCGGCCGAGGCCGGTGCCGGCGGGGCGGGGCGGGCGCGGCGGAGGCGGAGGAAGAGAGAGCGGGAGCCCTGGGAGGCCGGGCGCCGCCATGGAACTGGGCCCAGAGCCCCCGCACCGCCGCCGCCTGCTCTTCGCCTGCAGCCCCCCTCCCGCGCCGCAGCCCGTCGTGAAAGCGCTGTTCGGCGCGCCAGCCTCCGGGGGCCTGTCGCCTGTCACCAACCTGACGGTCACCATGGACCAGCTGCAGGGGCTGGGCAGGTGAGGAGGGACTGGCGAACGGTGCCGCAGGCCGCTGGGCTCCCAGATGGCTGTCGGGGGGGATCCGGCTGGGAAACGGGCCCGGAGCGGGGCGAGACCTGTCCGCCGCTCGTGGGCCGCCCCGCTGAGCTGGGGCCCGCCATGTGCACCCTCCCCCCAGGCGGAATGTTGGGCGGGAGAGGCCGTTCGGACCCTCCAGGGCGGCCCTCAGCCCCGAGCCGGGCCCGGTAGGGGGTGGGGTCGGCCCGGGTTCCCCAGCTTGGCCGCCCCTTTCAGATTGCTTTGTACTCTTCTTCTGCCCCAATCCCAGGAAGCTCTTTGTAATCTACCCCCACGGGGGCAAAGCGGACCCTTTCAGGCGCTCACTTCCACCCTTTGCTGAACCACCTCGAAGGATCTTAGCTTCCTGCGAGCTTTGTTCCTTCTCGACAGAGAGACATGGCATTTTATTTCCTGGCGTATGTGCAAAATCATCTCAATTCCTCAGCCCGTGCACGTTCCTGACGTCCACCCCTGCTTTCCTAAAAGGCCAGGCCTTTTTATTCAACTTTTCATCCTCCCAAGCTCTCTGGACTTTTCCTCATGGCAAAACATGCATCCCACAGTGTTTCTGGTGGAGCTGCTTTTCCCTCAGTTTTGGACGTCCCATTTTCTCTGTAAGCACATGTCTTGTACGTTTTCCAACCTCTGAAAAAAGCAGGAACTTGTCTGATTCGTCTTTCATCCCAGCAGGTACCTAGAACACATGCTCTCGCTTCAGGAAATACTCCAACATCATAGTCCTCTTGTCTGCAGTGTGGCCCAGGCCATGCCTACCCACTCCAGTCTCATCTTTTATATATTCAAGTGCTAACTGGGTGTTTTGGGTGGCTAAATGGGATCTGTGGTGTTGCCTTAGAAGTAAATGGTTGAGAGCAGCCTGGATACTTGCTAACCTCATGGCCTGTCTCCTGTAAGTAACCTTGTGAGTATGTTTTAGAAATTTATAGAAAGAATTCTTTCTCTTGCTTCCAGTGAATATGAACAGCCGCTGGAGGTGAGAAACAGCAGTCTGCAGAGAATGGGCTCCTCTGAGTCAACCGATTCAGGTATTCCTTTAGTCTTCAACATTTATTCTGTTTACTACATGAGGATGAAAACTTGAAATTTGTTGTAATGTGCACTTCACCTAGGAACTTAGTCTGGTGACTAGTTGAGACAGTAAACAAGAGTCATGGCATTCCGTGACAAACACCCTTAAAACAGGGCAAAGAAGGCCCTGTGGTAGCTTATGGAGGAAACAAGTGTCCAGTGTCTGCATGGAGATGGTGTGTGCTTGATCTGGAGGGTGAGTATTTGGGTAAAATGAACCATAACACCAAGATCAGAAAAGCGTATTGGTTGAAACGCAGGGTCAAATTATTGTTTCAGTGAGCCTGCTATGGAGGAAATGGGCCAGTGCATTTTATTCTAATTCATAAATTCATGGTTATATTTGCACAGATGCTTTATGTTAGGGAACTGCAAGAGCAAAGGTCTTAAAATGTAGACTTCTTCAGAACTAGGGGTAGGATGCTTACTTGTGGCAGCACGGCAAATGAGAATATCAGAGCTAACACTTGACTTCCTGCAAAGTTATATGGATATCATGAGGAGAGGTGTGCACTAGGCAGACGCGGGTGGGTCTGGACCATATTGAGAGCAGGGTCTCCTACGCCTTGCTCCCTTTGGTGAGATGAGCACCTTACTTGGTGTTATTTTGTTAAAGGCAATGAACACTTGGCTTGTCATAGGACTGATAAATGTATTTTTCCATACCCCCAAATTACACATACGGTCTGACAAGATAAATTACTTGAAGTCAAAACTATTCCAGAAAACTGGTACCTATTCTTTTCGTGGTCAGAACTCACAGAAAGTTACTGGGTAATCTCTGTCTGAATAACCAACCAGTCATCAAAAGATTATGTTTAATTCTCACATCCTATTCCCTTGATGATATTTGTAAGTAGGGAAATCGGATTGGTAGATACACTATGAAAATGTTAAGACTTGTGCAGATATGAACTTTTCGACAAATAGTGACACCACTTTAATTCTGGCAAAAGTCCAAGCCATGAGTCTTGATTGATGGCTTAAAGAAACAGTACTAGTATTTTTCTTTTGTTTAATGACAAAATGGTGTTTCATGTATTATTTCCTGAGGTTTTATTATTTCCCACAGGCTTCTGTCTGGATTCTCCTGGGCCCTTGGATAGTAAAGAAAAGTATGTATTCACTGGTTTTAAAAGTTTGTGCTTAGGAAAGACTTTTCTTAATGTTTTATTGAAATTCTTAGTGCTCTGGATGGGAACCCTGGATTTAGCTGACCCTAGTAAGACTTGTGGATCCTGTAAATAAGTCTGGTGCCTTTAGGGAATGAGTTGTTTGTGTCAGCCGTCTGTAGGACTTCCCAGCCTTTATTTCAGCTATAAGTTGTGCTTTTCTCTTCGAGTCTTGCCCAACCCTTTACTTCACTCTCTGGCATCATAGACTTAAATGTGTATTTTAAGAGAAGACCTGGGCTTGCCTTTTTTACCTAGAAGCCCAGTAATGTTAGGGGTGCTTGTGAGAACAGGACAGCCTCAGAAATCTGTTCTTCCATCTTGCTTAAAGCGGGGATGTTTGACTGCTCTGTCCCCAAACTATAGACTACACACGGGATCTGCTAATGTGAATACCTGTCTCTTGTTTTATTCTCATTGTTTACCTTCCGATCTATTCGCAGCCTTGAAAACCCCATGAGGAGAATAAGTTTCCTGCCTGTAAGTTAGTTCCCTGGTTTAATCTGTCTGCTTAGCTATCAGTGGGACCTTAATGGTGGACCTTAATGTAGACAGCAAAGACTGGTTTTCCTTAGTCTTGTAAGCGCTCAAAACACCTAAACAGCCTCACCTTCAGTTCTAACTACCAGTTAGATACAGGAAGTATTCTTCTTTTGCAAATGATATTTTAGGGTTGATTTGGCCCCCTAAATCTCTGCTGAGAGGGCTGTAGACCTACCTTGTGAGGTTAGGTGGGAAGCCACGTAGCGGGACCTTCTATCCCATGTTGTGGTAAGGTGGAACCCTGGCCACATTTCTTGGTTACCACCTGCAGTGTGAGGAGCTAAACCCTCATTGCAGTTTTTGTTTTTCTTTTGAACCTGAGTTTCATTGAATTGTCATTTATGTACCTAATGTCTTTCTTTCTTTTTGACAGCAGAAGCTCTTGGGATGTAGCCCAGCTCTGAAGAGGAGCCATTCTGATTCTCTTGACCATGACGTCTTTCAGCTGATGGACCAGGATGAGAACAAGGAAAATGTGAGTGGCATCAATGTGCTAACAGGATAGAGGTAAAGCCACAAGTGTCAGTGGCTTACAGAGAAGTGGCCGGGCTGCTTTCTGGGAGACTAGACCTCCACCAAAGTCATGCATGGTCTTTGCAGGCAGAGAAACCTGGATTTGAATCCTACTTACTAGCTGTGTGACCTTGACCCATTACTTATTCTTCTTCTTTTAAAGATTTTGTTTATTTATTTGACAGAGAGACAGAGAGAGTACAGACGGGGAGTGGGAGGGAGAGGGAGTAGCAGGCTCCCTGCTGAGCAAGGAACCCGACATGGGGCTCAATCCCAGGACCTGGGATCATGACCTGAGCGGAAGTCAGACGCTTAACCAACTAAGCCACCCAGGCACCCCCCGATACTTCTTTGTAGGTCTCTTCATTTCTCTGTAAGATACGAGTAGCAGTAACTTGTAGGGCATTATGGAATTAGAGAAGATAATGTATGTAAAGCATTTAAAATGGTTCCTGGCAGGGAGCAGTTGCTCAAATGATAGCCCTTAGGAGTAATTATATCCATGAATACTTTATCCAGAAGGCCCTGCCTCTTTGTGCTCACCCTGGGATGAGTTGTAAGCTTAGGAAAAGGCTTCTTGGCAATATTTGAAAGCACAGAGTGAACAAGTCTCAGTGAATCACAGAGTAACTGAACTGGTAGCTTAGAGGGTGAGCTTGTGGTGGTCCATCCAAAAGTCCAAGAACACCCTGGCCTGGCTTTTCTCACACCTGCCAGGTGCCTTGCACAGGGCATCCAAAACAGTTCAGTGACTTGGCTCAACTTTTCCAGCCTTCATTCTCACTATATCCTCATGTCAATTTCCTTCCCTTTTCCGTTCCCTGCTAAAATGCCACAGTTTGTAATCCTTATCATCTCCCAGACTTCGTGTAAAACCTACTGCCTCCATAAATTCTCCCAGTGATTCTTAGCAACTTGTGTGTGGTTCTGAGGGAAAATACAGAAGTGAGTTCCCGCCTTAAGTGCCTGGAGCACTGCCTCGGCCTTTATATACATATATACATATAGTAACTTCTACTGGACACAGGGAAGCTGTACTGATGCCTGGTTTTCCCCTGAGCTTAGCTTTTCCCAGGGTTGCCTGCTTGGAACTTTGTTCTGGAGGGGAAACAGCATAGATGGTAAAGAGCTCTTGTGATCTTAGGCACACCACTTAACCTGTAAGGCCTCGTTTCCTCATCTGTAAAATGGAGGTGATCGGTGATGGTTATATGAGTTAATGCATAGCAAGTACTTAGTGCTGTGTTGGCATGTGGATACTCTGTGATATTAGCTGTTACTGCTCTGAGCACTTCATCACAAGTGAAGTGGCTATTTTAGGTAGGGGGATTATAAGTGCTTCCAAACTTGAAGTAAATGGAATCACACAGAATGTATTCTGTCACTTCTGGCTTTCACTCAACATGTGCGATTCATGTTGTTGAGTGAAACAGTCGTTTTCTTAATTTTCCATTGCTTTGAGTATGGAGTACAATAACTAAGTGGAAAATAATTACCTCCTGTTGGTAGGAAGAAGGCGGAAAATACAAAATCTTCAAACAAATCTAGAGTGAAAAGTTGCGGCTCCCATTCCCAGGCAATTATATTGAAACACTTTGCTTTAGATTTTAGGAAATTGCTGATTTGATTTAGCTTATTAACTCAGTGTTTTGTATACTTGGCTGATATTTATGTTTTTGTCAGGAAATAGTCTTTGTGGTGAGAGAAAAGATGCCGCCTTAGAAGTCAGCTGTTGCCTAAGTCTGTGAAATTCTTAGTGGCACAGATCCGGTGTTGGAGTTAAGCTCAGAAATGGGTAAACCCTTAGTTTGGAAGCAGTTACAAAGGTGAGCAGTGCCTGCTCCCTTGACTGTCTCACCCGAGCTACAGCTAAGGTCATGGTTTTCGTGGACAGTGGAAGATGTCTTGACTCTGCTGTCTTGCAGGAAGCCTTTGAGTTTAAGAAGCCAATAAGACCGGCATCTCGTGGCTGCCTGCATTCTCATGGACTTGAGGAGAGTAAAGATCTCTTCACACAGAGGCAGAACTCTGCCCCAGCTCGGATGGTATGTGCCCTGGCTTTCACAGGGGAGTTCCTGATGGGAACAGAATTAAAGCACCCTCTTTAACCCGGAGTTGAAGACACTACAGTAGCTCTTGTTGTCTTTACCTTGACTTTGTCATTTGAAACTAGACTGTCACATTTTTTGGTGTTTTTGCTGTGTCTGGAGAGCAGACGGGCAGAAGCAGAGTGAGAGATGGTATGTCTGGAATATTGAACTTGAGCAAGGAATATTTGGCCTCGTCAATTCTGGGGAAATAATCTGCGGGCATCCTGGGTCATTCTTCTAAATGTGTGTATGGTGGGGTTATGGGTCTTTTTTAAAACTTGCTCTTTCCAAGTGCCTCCTGAGTGCTAAGAGGCACTTCCCAGAGTGGTTTTGTTCAGAGACAGCACTTAGCTTCTTCCAAAGGTGGTTTATTAAGAACTATTGGATTCCAGTGAACCCACTACCTATGGGCTCCTTGACAATATCTGGGGCCACGTACCCCAGGGTTATTTCTTTGCCAAACAGAGGCGTCACTACTTCCAAAGTTGCCTACTGGCGATCTGACAGCTAGGGCTAGAGAGGCCCAACGAAGTGACCACATTTGGTTTCCAGGTTCTCCTGGGAACTTGCATGTGAAAATACAGCTTTCCAATCTGGCGTGTGGTCTGAGGTTCACCTTCAGCCAGTATCCTTGCTCTGTCTAGCATTTGCACAAAGCACTTCTATATATGTTCTCGTCTTTAATCTTCATAAGCCTGTGAACTAGCTGGAGTTAACCCATTTTACGGATTGGGAAAGGCTGGTGAGGGACGTTGGGTGATCTGCCAAAGGACACAGATAAACAGAAGACCAGGATTTAACAAAATCTGATTCCCAACTACACGGTAATTCTTTAAGTACTGAGTATCCAAAACTAAATATCTTTAGTGTGCCCTTGAAGACCATCGCATCGGGGTTATTGTGGTCACCTGGCCATCCCTCATGATAGGTGACATGTCCGACATTTGCTGTATCACACATGCGCAAGGGATCCCAGAACCTATGTCACAAATACTGGCATTATAATTTTTTTTTTAAGATTTTATTTATTTGTCAGAGAGCACAAGCAGGGGGAGCAGCAGGCAGAGGGAGAAGCAGTCTCCTTGCTGAGGAAGAAGCCTGATGCGGGACTTGATCCCAGGACCCTAGGATCACGATGTGAGCCGAAGGCAGACACTTAACTGAGCCACCCAGGCGTCCCCAAAATACTGGTATTCTAGTGTGAGCCTCAGAGGGTGCTGCCCCACAATAAAGTTACCTGCCCCTTGGTTCTGCTGCCTGGAAACTTGCCAGTGTGCCCAGAGCATGCCCAGGAGCACTTGTGGAGGATCGGAGGCAGCCTGGAACTTCTGTGAGGCAAGCTGGTGCCCGAAGTGGAGGAGGCCAGCTGCAGAAGGGATTCCTCCCTAGGTGGGCAACTGACTCTGAAAACCAGAGGGCAACTTGGGAATTAATGCAGTCCTATTGCAAAGGGATTTGTGTCTCAAGGATTGTCTGTAGGACTTAGGTTGAGACTGCATCCTTACTGTGGGAAAAAATCTCTCTCTGAACATTTTTCCTGGTTTTAGGAAGCACCTGGAAAAGATAGAATTCACTATCAGCAATGTTTGTATTAGTAATGTTCATCTCCAGAATTTTTTTTTTTAAGATTTTACTTATTTATTTGGGAGAGCACAAGCAGGAGGGGAGAGGGTGAGGGAGAGGGAGAAGCAGATTCCCCTCTGAGCGGGGAGCCACATGGGGCTTGATCCCAGGACCCTGAGATCATGACCTGAGCCAAAGGCAGACCCTTAACTGACTGAGTCACCCAGGCACCCCAGTAATGTTTATTTCCGATGGTAGACTTAAGAGTCATCTTTCTAAATTTCCTATATTACATATATATTAGTTTTATGATGAGGGTTCTCCGCCCCAAACAACAACATAGGGTCATCTAGTGAGATACCCTATTTTTACTCCAGGAATGGTTCTCCTAGGAAAGAATGTAGTGGGGAGAGAAGCTTGGGCTTTGGAGTCAAACAGGTGTGCCATGTGATCTTGGTAACCTTTCTTAAGCGTTGGTTTCCTGATTCGTTCAATAAGAAGAAAAGGAGTAACTCCCCTTATGTGTTGTGAGGTTTAAATGGAACCGAACACTTAAGATGATATCATAGAGTCTGGTACACAGTAATTCCTCAGTTAAACACAGCACTTGTCAGTTAAATTCCAGGTCTAACGGACGAAGATAGACTTTGTAGAACCAGGCCACCCTTTACTCTCCCCCTGTCCCACCCCCCCCCCCACCCCCCCCGTCAGAGTTACATAAGCGTTCTCTTGGCTGATCTGTGGGCAGAGATTATATCTCTCACCCTTCCTCATTGCAGCAGGTTATCCTACTGTATCGCAACCCGCATGTTGATTCCCGTTCACCGATTACAGTCCTCTGATAAAGCAAACCTTGCCCTCTGTTAGAGGCTCTCCCCAGATCCCACTTGCCTCTGAGAAGAGGTTTTTATGAAGGCTTCCAGGCCTGATTCTACTCAGGACTATGTGTAGACATCAAATCCTTTATCAACTTAGGCTGCATTTTCCTTTGATGAGTAGCTGCCAAAGTTTTACTTACAATAAATCCTCGTAAAATCTAGTGACCCATCCAAGGAAATCCGTTCTGATCAGTTATTAACAAGCTGTGAATTCTGTCTTCCAGCTTTCCTCTAATGAAAGAGATGGCAGCGAGCCAGGGAATTTCGTTCCTCTTTTTATGCCCCAGTCCCCTGTGACAGCTACTTTGTCTGATGAGGATGATGGCTTCATGGACCTTCTTGATGGAGAGAATCTGAAGGTGCTGTGTGTGTGTGTGTGTGTGTGTGTGTGTGTGTGTTCGTTCATGTGTGTGTGTGTGTGTGTGTGTTCGTTCATGTGTTCGCGTTCCCACCTATTCCATTAAGTGCCCTGGAGGAGTCATGTGAGAAAGAACAGCAATCCCCCAGGGCTTTGGGGTGGCTGATATTTTTGTTCTTTTGGTGAGAATTTATTGAGACTCTGCTCCTAGTCTAATTAAATCTGAGGTGGGAGTGGGGCAGTTCTTCAAAAGAAGACACCGAGAGGATCCTTCTTACCCTGAAGGAGCCGACAGTCTATTTTGCACAAGAGACCTGGAACAAGAACAGTGTAGGGCGAGCTGGCGTAAAGCTGGAGAGCCAGAGTCTACCTCCTCACAAACCCTCGGGGCAGGGGGTGGGGGGGGGGTGCTCTTAGCTACATGTTCAGATGCCCAGTTTGTGAAATGTGATGCTCTTCTGACCTTAACATACTGGTTAGTGGGAAAGAGGAGCGAACATTAGAGGCTTCCTTATCTAGGCCTGTTTGGTACTCCTCAGGCAGAATCACACCTAGTGCCTTCAAACTGTTAGTCTCTGCTGGATCTTTATTATAGTTTTTCTCTTTTAGAACGATGAAGAGACCCCATCATGCATGGCAAGCCTCTGGACGGCTCCCCTTGTCATGAGAAGAACTACAAACCTTGTAAGTTGTCCCCGTGTGTCTGGAGAGAGGTTCGAGTAATTAGGCCTCTGGGACAGAGTGGACTAGACTAAATGGAAAACTAATCCTTCTGCCCACATCACCACAGGGATCAAAAATAGTTTCATTTGATTCTGTCTTTGGGTTGTATGAGCCTCTCCCTTGACTGGTCACTAGTGTTCTTTGGTGTAAAGCATGCTGTTTCTTTATATTTTCTTTTGTCCTCATTGGTGTGTGAGGAAGTCTGGCTGATAAATATACATGTGGTTCTTGTTTTTATAATTTTTAGTTTATCCCAGCCATTCTCGGCCAAGTTAATGTCCTGTGTGTGTGTGTGTCTGTGTCTGTGTGTTTGTGTGTGCATTAATATCCTTTCTGTACAACTCTGATCTCTCTTACTTTCTAGTTTAAGATCTCAGGAAAATATCTGCTAAATTGAATTCCTCACAAGTGACAGTGATTGATGGCACCTCTGTGTTCTAAGCTGTGGGTGCAGGTACGGGTAGTCTGGGGATTGGCCCTGAATGAGGCTGAGTTCACAGGCTGGGGCCTTGCTTGGCCTCAGAACACACCATCTCCCCTAGGAGCTACTGAGGGACATACTTACATGGGCACTCCGAGCTCTTTAGAGCTCCTGTTTGCAAGGTGTGGAGCTGGCTGTCCTCTGTCCCTGGGTCTCTGGTGCTCCTCTTTCTTGAGCTTGTTTCGTTGTCTTGTCCATGCTTTTCGGCATTTGCACAAAGTCTGCCAAACGTTTGGAACACTGCTTTATCTCTGTTTTCTGCTCAAAGATTCTGTTTTACTTCAGGTATTTTCCATGTGGAGTTTAGGATTATTTCATAGTTTCAGGATGCTGGGAATATTACCCATAGATAATTGAGGTTTTACGTCATTTTTGTTTTTCCATTTCTCCTGTATAGACTCACCCACAGCTCACATGTAGGACAACTGTTTGTGTTTCTTTTGCCTCGGTTAAGCTAGCATTGCCTTTGACCTAGCCAGGCATTGGGTTACAACTGTTAGTGATAGAAGCACATTCTTGGATGACTCCTTCATTGCTCTGGGGTCCGAAAGTGGCCCGTGAAGCTCTACTTCACACATCTGCAGAGTGCTCAGAGCCCCCCTCTGGCCCTCAAGCTTGACCTGCTCTGACAGGTTGTCTGAGTTTGAGAAGGGGCAGGCGGCTTGCTGTGGCCACAACATTTGCTTCAGGCAGGGATTTGAGGCGTCAGTAGATGAACTCAGTCTGTGCTTTCACATCGAGACTTCCCTTCTAGCCAGTGTCCTTCGTTAGCCATTTTTATAGCCTGTGTGTCATCGTCTTGTCCCAGGTAGGGTTTTGCCCCACTGTCATCCTCAGCTACACCTTTGTTTAACTCAGCCCCCATATTAAAACCTCACACCGTAAGCAGTAAGACAGCAAGGAGTGGGTTATTTTTCCACGTCTCCGTCGCGGGGGAGCAGTGGAGTTATGGAGCCCCCGATGTGAAGCAGACAGCAGCTTACCCTGTGTGTGTGGCCTTGTTAAACGCAACGTGTGGCCACGTGTATCCCATCAAACAGGTGGGCCTTGTGGACACTTCAAGGGCAGGAACGTCCATCACGTTGGAAAGAGCCATATGCTGTGAGCAGATCGGGGGCTGATCCCGCAGAGAGGGCATGTTTGCTCAGGGTCTCAGGCTGTGTGGGAACTTGGGGGGCAGGATGTATTGATTCATGAAAAAACAGTTCATCTGAGGAAATAGCGTGTAGCCCTGGGAAGCTGGAGAACGGGGATGTATGGTGAGCAGGGGCAAGGTTGTGACGAATGTCACTTGTCTGCCAGACTAAAGGGTTTAGATGGATTTTCCCAGGGACGCTAGGATTTCATTGAATGTGACTATTAACTGGAAGGGAGGACGGGTCAGTTACAAACAGGGTGATTAGGAGCCGGTTATGACTATTTGGCAAAGTGCTAAAGACTTTTCTGAATTACAGGGAGAAGAGGGAACAGATTGAAGGGATCCTAAATTAGGAATAGTGGTATTTAGAAGTAACAATGATAAAGGAAAAGTCATGAGAATGACCCCGAAGTTGTCAGTGGGAGAGACAGTCTTAAAGTACATCCTCAGTTTTGTTGGCTGTCTTTGTGTGTGTTTAAGTACCTAGTGGGTAAAGAGCCCGCTGTCTCCCATCTTCTCCATAGCATTTGGGATGGTAGAGGTGTGCCCTCAATTTTGCCATCTTAGGTGAGTACAACCAAAGGTCAAGTGGAATCACAGGACTTAGGGATCTCGATTTAGATCCCACCTGGGCTCCCCACAAATGGAGACCTTGAGCGATGCATTTCATCTGTCTGCATGTTTCCCACTTTGTAAAACAAGGAGTCTTGATAGGGGGAAGGGCCACATTTGTTGCTAGCTCTAAATCCAGGTAGTTGGAAAAAGACTTTTCAAGTACGAAGCTTTTAGTCTGAAGATTATATGCTTTTTTTTTTCCCCCATGTATTTTTTGATCTTTCTCATGTATTTATATTCCATATTATCAAGCACAACACTTGCCAAACAACAGTAACTCATAGATTTCTATCAGTGTCTAGCCTATAGACTTCGGTTTCCATCAGGGATACTTTCAAACAAAGCTAGAAGCGAGGCTATACCCGCACAGGGACACATCCTCTCCTATGGTACAAGTGCCTGGAGAAAATTAGAACTGTCACAGGACAAAATCAGAGCCCCACACCCTTAGGTATACATATAAATTGAAATCCTTACATTTTTAAACTAGCACAGCCCTTGAACTATAAATACGGGACAAATGAGCTATACTCTTGGGACCACTTACAAATTATAGTAGATTAACGTGCATAGCTATGAGGAAATGGGCTATCCCAGTACAAATGCTTTGACTAAATTTACTAGGTCCCTTTGAAAGACAAAAATTATGTACAGAGCAAGGAAGCTTGGGAAATGTCTATCAGTTTTTTTTTTAATTGGATTTTGATTGATTTATTTTTAAAGATTATTTATTTATTTACTAGAGAGATAGCATGCAAGCGACAAGCAGGGGGAGCAGCAGGTGGAAGCAGGCTTTCTGCTGAGCAAGGCGTCCGATGCGGGACTCAATCCCAGGACCCTGGGATCATGACCTGAGCCGAAGGCAGATCCTTAACCAACTGAGCCACCCAGGCACCCCTTAATTGGATTTTTAAATTACCAGTAGAGTTCTGGGGCCCTTCACAGCAAGGACTTGCCTTGCACGGACACTTACTGCAGACTCACAGTTGCTGGGGCTGTATTGGAATTGTGGTTTCTTCCCTGGAGGAGTTCACAGTTCCCTCTGAGACTATTGAAAGCTGTGTATCCTCTTCCCAAAAATGCCTCCAGCTCTTCTAGGTTAAAAAAAAATCTCTGGTCTTGCTTTTCAGAAAACATTCCATTAAAATAAACAGAAAAATTAGGAGAAAATCCTTGGTCTCTGGGAGAGCTGGCATGGGAGTGGCACATTCTGCTGGGGATTAACCAGAATGTTTCAAGGACGTGTGGTCGAAATTTTAGTATCAGCTTGGAAAAAAGCAGTTTACTGGGGTATGAAAGGAGATTCTGCATGGAAGGGAAAGCCGAGCCAAGGCACACACTCGGGAAAGCCGAGTCATAAGCAGGCACATGAGTTTAGACTGTTCCTACCACTGGTCAGAGCAGCTGCCCTATGACTCTGAGAAATTAGTCTTAGAAAGACCAAGTAGAGAGGACTTTTGAACACCATTTTGAAGGCGTTTGCTCCTCTGTGCACCCCTGCTCCTTACAAACTCACACCTTTTGCACTATTTTAACACCTTGGCCCTGTTTTCTAGCATATCTAGCTACCTCTTAACCTTTTCTGGATTTAGGTGGGGTATTAAAAGCTGTTGAGAGCTGCCCAAGCAAGGTGCAAGTTATCAAATAGAGGGAAGGAGGCAAACCAAAAATGTGTTCCCAGCTGGAGGGTAACAGTTATTTGACTCGTAGGACCCTGTGTAGACAGTAAGCTTTTGAGAGCCGATTGTCTTCCTCGTCTCCATATCGTGTCAGCTGTGTACGTGTTCGTTGGACACCAGGTACTCAGTGGCTACTATGTGCCAGGCCCTCCAGGAGTCGCTGGGACTAGAGGAAGGGACAGTGTCTGTTTCCCGATTTAGGGTGAATTTTAAACCATCCCAGGAAGCCCTTGGCCCATCTGCTTTACCATCCAAGTGAGCAGAGGTTTTTGTTTTGGGTTTGGTTTTAAGATTGTTTACTTTAGAGCTCCAGCAACCGGGGAGGGAGGGGCAAAGGGGGAGAGAATCCTGAAGCAGACGCCCCGCTGAGTGCGGAGCCTGACGCAGGGATTCGATCCCAAGACCCTAAGACCATGACCTGCTCTAAAATCCAGAGTCGGCTGCCTAACCGACTGAGCCACCCAGGTGCCCCTCAAGTGAGTAGGTTTTAATGGAAGATGGGTCTCTTTTTTTCCCTGTAGGGCAATCGATGCAAGCTGTTTGACTCTTCTTCCACGTGTAGCTCCATCACCCGGTCAGTGTTAAAAAGACCAGACCGATCTCAAGAGGAGCACCTGCCTGCAAATACGAAGCGGAGAAAGAGCATGGCTGGGGCCAGTCCCGCCGAGGCAGCCAGTCCAGAGAAGCCCCAGGAGGTTGGTTTTGCAGGTGCCTTTTTGCTGTGGGCAAGAATGATACTTGTATTTTTTTATTCTGAAATTTCCATTTGGTTCTTTTTCTTTGCCAAGACTTAACTATTTTCCATGTGTTTCAAGCATGTTCCTAATTGACTATTGAAGCATTTTTAGGATGGCTGCTTTAAGATCCTTACCAGATAATTCCGGCATCTGTGTTGTGGTGTTGGCTTCTATTGATTGTCTTTTCTTGTTCAAGTTGAGATCTTCCTGGTTCTTTCTATGACAAGTGATTTTTCGATTGTATCCTGTGTATTGGGGGTTTATAAGACTCCGGTCTATGTAAATTTTCTCTTTTAGGCCTCTGATACTGTGGGGATGATAGGGGGTGGAAGTTCAGGTTCCCCTACTGGGTGGGGGCGAGCCTCATTATTGCTGGGTGGGAGCGGGAGTTCAAGGTCCCCACTAGGCCTCTGCTGACACCATCCCAGTGGAATGGAGACTGAGCACCTCATTACAGCTGGGCAAGGGATGGATGTGTAAGCTCCCCACTTGCTGACCAGGCATGGTATAGGGCCATCGTTTTTGCCTTGGTGTTTGGCTGCAGTGGTTATATTGTCTAAAAGTTTTCTGTCTTGATAGGCGGCCCTTTTCCTAGTCCTTTGGCTGGGGAGACCGGACTTTCCTTAGGGTTTCTTGTTTCTTTGGGTTTGCTGCATCACTGTCTCCTGGCCTACTTGGATCTGTACATTTCCCAATACTTTAAGTTTGTCTCACAACTGTGTCGTGTTTTCATTGTATTCTAAGTGTTTCAGTTCCATTGTTTTCTTTTAATTCAGACCTATTGTGGCCTAATGAAAGTTTAATTTTTATAAAAGTTTCACCTGTACTCAAAAAAATATGTATCCTCTTTGGTGTCAAGTTTAGCATATCTAATTCTATTAAATCAATTGCTCGTAGTTTGTTATGGTTTCTTTTCCTGTTATTTTGGAACTTCCTCTATTAATATCACGACCTTTCTATAGGTCGGTACACAAATGTAAATTATTTTTTGTTTGTTTTTTAAAATATGGAACACTTCATGAATTTGAATGTCGTTCTTGCTCAGGGGCCGTGCTGATCTTCTCTGTATCCTTCCAATTTTAGTGTATGTGCTGCCAAAGTGAGCACTGTAAATTATGTTCAAATAGCTGAACGAGAATCCTTGTAATGGATATGCTGTTTTTCTGTTGATTAACATTCAGATTGTTTGTAGTTTTCAAACACTATAAACAATTACAGTATTCGCCGTCCTTGCATGTTCATTTTGGGGAGAATAAGTGGGGTTGTTGAGGCAAGAGCTATGTACATTTTATATTCCCCCCCCATTTATTTATTCTTTTTTTTTTTTTCATTCATTTATTGGGGGGAGGGGCAGAGAGAATCTTCAGCAGGCCTGACACAGGGCTTGATCTCACAGCTCTGAGATCATGACCTAAGCCAAAATAAAAAAATCAAGAGTCGGATGCTTAACCGACTGAGCCACCCAGGCACCCCTACTGTATTCATTTTCTAGAAAGGAATCAGCAATGCACATGCCTGCCAGAGACAGATGAATTGATGACTTTATCCAGAATTTCCTCAGCACTGAATGTTATCATTCCTAGGAGGCTTTTGCTATTTTGATGTCTGAAAAATGGTATCTCGTATCTGTTTCTTGACTCCAGGGGTGATCGAGCGTCTCTTCATTCATTCATTTGTTCATTTAAAGATTTATGTATGTATGTATGTATGTATTGAGAGAGCGAGAGCGAGCAGAGCAAGTGAGAGAGAACACGAGTGGGGAGGAGGGGCAGAGAGAGAGGGCGAAGTAGGCTCCCCACTGGGCAGGGAGTCCAATGTGGGCCTTGATCCCAGGACCGTGGGATCATGACCTGAGCCGAAGGCAGACACTCAACTGACTGAGCCACCCAGGCGTCCTTCATCCCTTCACTTCTTATTGACCATTAGCCATTTCTGTAGGTGAGTGACTTGTCATGGTTCTCTGGGCATAAATCCTATGCGCCTTTGCAATATTTATTCCATGAACTAAAGCCTTCAAAACGTTATTGCATCCTAGCTATGATTACTCCATTTTTATTAATTTGTTTATGTATTTTGGCTTGTATTCATAGATTTCCTCATTTTAAAACTATTCTTGCTTCGTGAAATGTCGTGTTTGGCTTATTTAGAATTGCTTTTATTTATACGCGTTTTTCCTTCATTATACTGTCCTTATATCATCAGATTTTGGTATTAAGGTTTGGTATTAAGCACTGTAAAATAAACTGGAGAACTGCCCATGTTTTCTGTAGCATGAAAAGGTTTGAGTAACCACTAGTTGTCTTAAAAGGTGAGCTAGAGGGGCACCTGGGTGGCTCAGTCGGTTAAGCGTCTGCCTTCGGCTCAAGTCATGATCCCAGGAGTCCTGGGATAGAGTCCTGCATCGGGCTCTGTGCTCAGTGGGGAGTCTGCTTCTCCCTCTCCTTTGCCTCTCCCCCCGCCCCGTTTGTGCTCTCTCTCCCTCTCACTCTCAAATAAATAGATAAAATATTTAAAAAAAAAAAAAAAAAAGTCAGCTAGATGGCAGCCATGAAAATACCTAGGCCTGGTGTCTTACATTTTATAATCTGTTTTGGTTACCTAATACTTGATGAGGATTTTACTTTTTCTAATTAAAAGTGGAATTCTAGGGGCGCCTGGGTGGCTCAGTCGTTAAGCGTCTGCCTTCGGCTCAGGGCGTGATCCCGGCGTTCTGGGATCGAGCCCCACATCAGGCTCCTCTGCTGGGAGCCGGCTTCTTCCTCTCCCACTCCCCCTGCTTGTGTTCCCTCTCTCACTGCCTGTCTCTCTCTGTCAAATAAATAAATAAAATAAAATCTTTAAAAAAAAAAAAGGTGGAATTCTAGGGGCGCCTGGGTGGCTCAGTTGGCTAAACGTCTGACTCTTAATTTCGCTCAGGTCGTGATCTCAGGGTCGGGAGATGGAGCCCCATGACGGGCTCTGCACTGGACATGGTGCCTGCTTGAGATTCTTTCTCCCTCTCCCTCTGTACTGCCCCCTCAAAAAAAAAAAAAAAAAAAGGAATTCTAGACTAAAGGGCAGGAACATTTATAAGACTTTGCATTTTATACATGCCAACAAGTTGCCTTCCAGAAAGCTTCTAGTTTATTTATCATCAATATTCAGGAATATTCATTTCCTTGTACTCTTGCTATACTAGGGATTTATCTTTTTATTTTCTTAATATCGCTTCTAATTAAAAAAAATTTTTTTTTAAATAGAGAAAGGGTAGGGGAT
Source organism: Ursus arctos (assembly GCF_023065955.2). Classification (NCBI taxonomy): domain Eukaryota; kingdom Metazoa; phylum Chordata; class Mammalia; order Carnivora; family Ursidae; genus Ursus; species Ursus arctos. Next base: position 31,783,479 of record NW_026622808.1, on the reverse strand, counting down.
AGAGGAAGAGGGAGAGAGAATCTTAAGCAGGTGGGGCTTATCTCACAACCCTGAGATTACGATCTGAGCCGAAATCAAGTCAAATGCTTAACCAACTAAGCCACCTAGGTGCCCCAATATTATTTCTAATTGTCTCCTAAATGCATTTCCAGTTTGTTCAAATCTGGGTTGAAATAAGGTCTCTGCATCGCAGTTGGTCGCTGGATCTCTTATTACTTGGGCTCCTGTGCTCCATCTTTTTGTTTTCTTCTTGAAATTTATTGGTTGAAGAACTCAGGCCAGTTGTCTTGTAGAAGTTCCCATGGCCCTATGGGATCTTCTAACATTGACTTCTATCCTCTGTATTGCCCGTAAACCCTTGATCAGATTGGGGTTCCATTTCTTTGGCATGACTCTTTCCTGGGTGATTTGTTCACTTTGATCAGGCAGCACGCTGCTGGACAGCCATTGATGATTGTTGCCTAGATTTCATTTAACCAAGGTTTCAAAAAGCGATCCTGCAGGTCCATTGTTCTTCGTTTATTCGCAGAATGTTCCTACAAAGAGAAACCTCTACTCATCAAACTCTTTGGTCACCCTTGGGAAAGGCAAAATGAATGCTGGATCTCTTTAAAGTGAACATACCCCCATAAATACCAACTATGACCAAGAAAGAGCACTAGCCGTAGCGCAGAGCCCCTCCTGTGCTTCCCCGTCAGTAACACTGATCTGAACTCAGCCGCTGTAGCTGCGTTTTGCCTGTGTTTGAACCTGGTCTCCTTGGAGTCCTACGTATTAGTTTCTGTTTCCTAATAGTCATTCTTCTTGGTCCTAGATTTTCCTCTCTGTATTGCTAATCCAAGTTATTGCCCATTTTTCTACTGGATTATCTCTTTATGGGAGTGCTCTGTGTACTGAGAGATGAATCTTTTATTGAAAGATTGTATATCTTCCCACTCTGGCTTGCCTTTTCTCTTAATATTGTTCTTTTGATGAACAGAATTTCTTGATTTTTAAATGTATTTCAATTAATCAATCTTATTTATGTTTAATGCTCTTTGTGTCCTGCTTTAGAAATCCTTACCTCCCCATGACTAGCCCTTTTGACATGGCCTTACTAGTCTGGTAGGTTCCTTGCCACTATCAGAAGGCATTCCAGGTTTATCTTTTACATTTCTTGTCCCAACCTGGAGTCAATCGCTTCTTCAAAAAGCTATGGTTTCTTTTCTTTTTTTTCTTTTAAGATTTTATTTTTAAGTAATCTCTACACTCTACACGGGGCTCGAACTTAAAACCCCTAGATCAAGAGTCACACACTCCACTGACCGAGCCAGCCAGGCACCCTCAAGCCCTGGTTTCTTTTAGTGGGAAATAGTATTTAGAGACCACAGTGTCCTTTAGGAATGCTCCTTGTACCTCTAGAGCTTCTCAGTTGGATAGAACTAAAAAATATTTATTTTAGACTTAGCCTTAATTTTATTTATTTATTTATTTATTAAAGATTTTATTTATTTATTTGACAGAGAGAGAGACAGCCAGTGAGAGAGGGAACACAAGCAGGGGGAGTGGGAGAGGAAGAAGCAGGCTCCCAGCAGAGGAGCCTGATGCGGGGCTGGATCCCAGAACGCTGGGATCCTGCCCTGAGCCGAAGGCAGATGCTTAATGACTGAGCCACCCACGCAGGCGCCCCTAGGCTTAGCCTTAATTTTAATTCCCCTTTTTATTTTATTTTATTTTATTTTATTTTATTTTATTTTATTATTATTTTTTTTAAGATTATTTATTTATTCGACAGAGATAGAGACAGCCAGCGAGAGAGGGAACACAAGCAGGGGGAGTGGGAGAGGAAGAAGCAGGCTCATAGCGGAAGAGCCTGATGTGGGGCTCGATCCCAGAACGCCAGGATCACGCCCTGAGCCGAAGGCAGACGCCCAACCGCTGTGCTACCCAGGTGCCCCCTAATTCCCCTTTTTAAAAACGGTAGGGAGGGGTACCTGGGTGGCTCAGTCAGTTAAGCGTCTGCCTTCCACTCAGATCATGCACCCAGGGTTCTGGGTTCAAGCCCCATATTGGGCTCTTTGCTCAGCAGGGAGCCTGCTTCTCCCTCTGCCTCTGCCTGCTGCTTCCCCTACTTGTGCGCACACGCTCTCTCAAATAAATAAAATCTTTTAAAATAATTTGAAAAGGGAAGAAGAAAAACTTAGTTTCAGAACATTTCGTTTAGACACTGAAATAATAGTAGACCTAGTCAGTGACCCACATTCTCTTTTTCATTCTAGATTCAGTCAAAGAAAGAAAATATTTTATTTGTTAAATACAGGCATTTACATGTCACTCTCCTCCTGGTGACATGTTCTAGGTGAATGTTTTCAAAAGTCCTATTCAGAACACTGGCCTCATTTTCTACCTTTGATTTGTTCCAGATTCTACATCACTCTTTATCCCTGGCATCTTCCCCAAAGGGGACCATTGAGAACATTTTGGATAATGACCCAAGGGACCTTATAGGAGACTTCTCCAAGGTAATTCTAAGCAGACGCAAGGAGAGCTGCCCTGGCTATGTGATTTGGGCTTTGGGATGTTTCCTAGAACCCCCCTCAGCCTTTCTTCCTCCCTGGGGTGACTCTTGCAATGCCCCCAAGAGGACACAGTTTGAAGTTTTTAAAGATAAGGAAACAGACTCATGATCTGATGTATCTTGGTCTCTCTGGGACTGTCGACCTTACTTGTACTGATCAGACAAACTAAGAAGCCACTCACCAGCCACCTCGACTCCAACCCAAAGGCCAGGCTCTTTGGGAACTGTGTTTCTGATTATAAAAATAGTAATGCCATAAACTATAAAGAAGCAAGAATAAACCTGTAGCCTCACTACACGACTGTGTATCAAAAGGTTATCTTAGAAGATCCTAAGTTGATGAATTTCTCTGTTGTCCAGAGAAGCACAGCATTTGAGGGAGAAGGCCCTCAGGGAAGTGCAGAGGAAGATCTGCTGATGATGGCCTGATACGTACGGATTTGCTGAGTGGAGGAGTTGGCTGCCTTTGGGCTGTGGTGAAATACAAGGGTGGGACAGAGAGCGTGTAGCTTGTCTAGCCACTCAGGACACGAAGGCTACCAGCTCAATTTCTTATTCATTAGTTTAGCTGACATTTGTTGAAGCACTTACCTGTTACGTGTTAGGCAAAGATTCCAATTCCAGTATGAGACCCAGTTCCTTCCCTCAAAAAACTCTCATGTGGTAAGACCTGCCATGCCATGGACCGCACGGTGGATGGAAGTGAAGGTCGGTGCAGTGTGAGCAGGCTGGGAGAAATAAAGGGGGCTTGTCTCAGCTAGAAAATTGGGGAAGGTGTGGGTCTGGGCCATATTTCATATTTCAGCCAGGTGAGTTTTGAAGGAATAGGGACACATAAGGGGGTTGAAAATAGGAGACAACTCTATCTGAAGGGAAGAGCGAGCAAGACTGGGTGTGTCCTTGTTGGTGGAACCTTCCACTTGAATTGAAGCTTTTGGTTATATTTGTCATAATGACCTTGCAAATGGCCATGGGGATGGGTGAGCTCTTGATTCAGCCAGTTGCCCTAATGAGTAATTGCTGATGTGCCTGTCTCTCCCCTCAAGGCCAGGCCAGGTCTCATTTTTCCCATCTCCAATGCCTGACACCATGTTCCTTAAAATCTGGCTACTGAGATGAAGGTTCCTGACAAGTAGGAGGAAGGAAATTACCTGAAGTTTCTGTAGTTACATCTGGCTTACTAGCTAGCTGACCTTGGATAGGGTGCCCAGCTTCACATTCGAGAATGAGGATGAGTGCCTTATAGGTATGTGTGAAGATGAGATGTCCGGGTGTTCATGAAGGGCCTAGAGGAGTAGCCAGACGGTTCTTTTAAGGTTTGCGTGTAAAGCTGCCTCTTACCAGGCGGGCTAGCGGTATAAATGTCGTATTTACAGGCCTCGAGACTTGCTAAGTATCTTTTTAAACTTTTTACAGGGTTATCTCTTTCATACAGTTGCTGGGAAGCATCAGGATTTAAAATACATCTCTCCAGAAATTGTAAGTCACCTTTTTGGATCCTGCCACCCCTGCGATATTTGAATCTAGTTGTTCCTGGCAGCCAAAGTTGATTCTCCTGGGCTTTCTGTCCACAGATGGCATCTGTTTTAAATGGCAAATTTGCCAACCTCATTAAAGAATTTGTTATCATTGACTGCCGGTACCCATATGAATATGAGGGTGGCCACATCAAGGTATGTTCCTGAGGCTTGCTGGCGAGTCCTGCTGTTGTGGGAGGCATAGAAGGATCCCTGACAGGATCCGTGATTTTTTTTTTCTTTATTAAGATTTTATTTATTTATTTGAGAGAGAGCACGAGCAGAGGGAGAGGGAGAAGCAGGCTCCCTGCTCAGCAGGGAGCCCGATGCAGGATTCCATCCCAGGACCCTGGGATCATGACCTGAGCCGAAGGCAGACACTTAACCGACTGAGCCACCCGGCTGCCCCATGGATGTGTGATTTGAAAAGGTGGAGGGGTGGTTAGGGTGCTGGGTGGCTTAGTTGGGTACATGTCCAACTCTTGATCTCAGCTCAGGTCTTGATCTCGGGGTGGTGAGTTCAATCCCTGCATTGGGCTCCACACTGGGCATGGAGCCTACTTTAAAAAAATAAATAAAAATTAGGGGCGCCTGGGTGGCACAGCAGTTGAGCGTCTGCCTTCAGCTCAGGGCGTGATCCCGGTGTTCTGGGATCGAGCCCCACATCAGGCTCCTCTGCTGGGAGCCTGCTTCTTCCTCTCCCACTCCCCCTGCTTGTGTTCCCTCTCTCGCTGGCTGTCTCTATCTCTGTCAAATAAATAAATAAAATCTTTTTAAAAATAAATAAATAAATAAATAAATAAAAAATAAAAAGTAAAATAAAGGGGGTGGGTGGTGACACCTGGCTGCTTACTAGCTCACATGCTGGTTATGAGAATTTTTTAAAAGAGGCGTTGATTCCTGGTGCACTGAAGAACATTCCCTGGCCCACACTACTCCACCGCATCATAGAGCAAATGCTCCCTGAGCTAGGCCTCACACCGTCACCACCAAGGGCATTTCTAGGTGGTCCTCCCCGATTCCTATACCAGGCTTAGCGATGCCTCGAAGTCTATAGTTGAATTAAGCTGCAGGGTGGAGGGCGGGTGTTGGGACACGGTTTCCCAGGAAGAAAGTAACCGGTTGTGCCAACTTTAACCAATAAGATACTATTAAAATATAGTAAAGAGGTACATTAAATACAACATTAGTGTTTGCCACAGGCTCCGCGGCTTTTGAAAGTCCCAAACTCCTAAATACCAGTCATGTCCCCATAGTCATAACAGAAGATGAGGTGCCCAATTAAAGATGACTCTCAGAGTCCCTGTCCGCAAGGATGGCACGCACAGGTGCCAAGAGTGTCTGGTGCCCCCACAGGGTGCGGTGAACTTGCACATGGAAGAGGAGGTTGAGGACTTCTTACTCAAGAAGCCCATCGTACCTACTGATGGCAAGCGCGTCATTGTCGTGTTCCACTGCGAGTTCTCTTCTGAGCGAGGCCCTCGCATGTGAGTGCTGCGTGCCGCTGGGCCGCGGGGCACAGGCCCACGGTAACTAGGGGGGTGTGGCGGGGGGCGGCTCACACTCGGTGTGCTTCAGCACGACGCGCACCCTCTCACCTCCCAAGTCATTTCCATACCTTAGCCTGCAAACATGTAAATGTTTGCTCTTGTGAAAGTTCAGATGCATGCGTGGCAGATGTTTTCCCAAATTCTTAACTATTAAGCAGTCATTTGATTTGATGAACAGCTTCCTTGAGTGTGGTGTTTTTATAGCCTTGACCTAGCAGTTTCTGTTGCCAAGGGCTTTGGGCCTTCTCCAGCCGGGCGCTGTCTCTGATGCTAGTGTGGTCCGTGCTGGGAGGACAGAGGGACAGCTAGGGAGAGGGAGGGGTGGGTGCGGTTTTGACTGGGGTCAGCCCAGGTAGACTTTTCATAGGCCCACAGGCCTGGATCCTGGCGCAGCCTTTTCATTTTGAACCAGTTCGAAAGTCAGGTCACATGGGGGCACGTGGGTGGCGCCGTCAGTTAAAAGTCCAACTTTTGGCTCAAGTCATGTACTCAGGGTCATGAGATCAACCCTGTGTTGGGCTCCATGCTCAGTGGGGAGTCTGCTTGAGATTATCTCCCTGCCTCTGCCATGCCCCCTCGCACCACACATATACTCACTCAAAAAAATAAATCTCTTTTAAAAAAACTTTTTTTAAATTTATTTATTTGAGAGAGAGCTTGCGCAGGACTGGGGAGGAGGGAGAGGGAGAAGCAAACTCCCCACTGAGCAGGGTACCCAATGCGGGCCTCGATCTCAGGACCCTGAGATCATGACCTGAGCCGAAGGCAGACGCTTCACTGACTGAGCCGCCCAGATGCCCCTAAATAAATAAATTTAAAAAAAAAGAAGGTCAGGCTGTTTTGCCGCGTTAGCACACACACACCTACAGTGGGAACTTGTCCCCCCACCTGCCTCCCGAGGACAGGGACTTGCCCTGCGTTTAGCACAAAACCGTGACCACAGGAAGAGGTAGGATTTGAGCGGGGACTCATGTTCCTTCCCGAGTGGGGTTACTCATTCAGCCTCAGGTATTTACTGTTGCCTCTCACGTGCTAGTGTTCTGCTTACTGCGGGGAACAGCAAAACGTAGGAGAACTAAAACCCCTGCCTTCACACAGCTTGCATTCCGAGCAGGCGGGAGCAGACAAATACTGATAAAAAATAGGTCAACCATTCGGTGTGTTAGAAGGTGCTTCGGAGAGAAATAAGATGAGAGGTGGGTGCTCCCAGGCAGGTTGCAGGAACAGCAAGGGGGCCCAAGTGGCTGGAGTACAGAGAAGGAGAGGAACGGGGGTGGGGTACCACGCAGTGGGCCACTGTAAGGACTGGCTTTTGTACCAGGGACTGAGAGGTCAGGAGCCATGGCCAGGTGAGGTTATTAGTAAGAGTATTTGGTATTCAGTCCACGCAGAGGGTGCAAGTAGGTGCGCCGAGGCCGGAGCCAGCTCGGCCTATTTAAAAGCCACAGGAAGAAAGCCGCCGGCTTACATAGGAAGTCAGGGAGGGACCCCGGTGGTGGAGGAGGCTGGGGGGCAGTGGTATGCCAAGGGTGGAGACTGCAGCGGGAAGCTGGCTCAGAAGCAGTCACTTCACATGGGTGCCGGTGGTGGCAGTGAGGATGCTGGGCAGGGGCCACAGGGTAGGGCTGTTTAACTTGGAGGAAGGACCGTTTGAGAGAGACCGTCTCCCTTCCACTACCTGTGAACTTCCTAAAGATCGCGTGTGGCCGGGAGCTCACAGCTCAACACGGACCGTTTCCGAGAATGACTGGGAAGCCGTGTGTGAGCAGCTCTCCCGCCGCCCGCCGCCCCCCGTGTGGTCTCGTGTTGCTCTGTCGGAAGAGCTCACCTTGCTTTGGCCTGCCTGCTCCTTGATAGGTGCCGGTACGTGAGAGAGCGAGATCGGCTTGGTAACGAGTATCCCAAGCTGCACTACCCCGAGCTGTATGTCCTGAAGGGCGGGTACAAGGAGTTCTTCCTGAAATGCCAGGTAAGGAGAAGTCTCTGGAGAGCATGGTGCCCCGCTCACCCAGGTTGGACAGTCCGATCTGTCTGGGGGTCATGGCTGTGTCTCGTCCACGGTCTGGGGATCTGCCCTGCGCCAAGAAGGGCCCCGCCTTGCGAGCCCAGATGGGGGGAGCCGGCTTCCGCGCGTGAGGCAGGGGCCCCTCATCTCGTCCTCTCCCGTGTGCAGTCTCACTGTGAGCCCCCCGGCTACCGGCCCATGCACCACGAGGACTTCAAAGAAGACCTGAAGAAGTTCCGCACCAAGAGCCGGACCTGGGCCGGGGAAAAGAGCAAAAGGGAGATGTACAGCCGTCTGAAGAAGCTGTGAGGGCGGCGGCGCCGACAGCAGCGGCTTCTGAGCCTCCCTCCGCACCTCCCCCTTCCCTCTTTGCTGCAGAGAAGCTGGAGCAAGGGGGCCAGCCGCGTGCGTGACCTGCGGAGAGGGCACCTGGGGCTGCCGCGCCTTCCTGTGCGCCCGCGCTCCTGGGCTTGGAGTGTCCTGCCGGCCGCGCCTCTTCCGTCCCTGTAAGACGTTCTCCTTCTGCCACGGGCCTGGCTGCCAAGGCCGCCACTTGCCACAGCACCGTTCTGAGCACGGAGTCACGGAGTCACGAAGTTCTGACTTCTCACGCCCACCCCGCCCCTGCTGCCGGACAGACCACCTGGGGCCTTGCTGGGCACTGTCTTCTCCCGAGGGGAGGGGTAGGAGAGTGGGAGAGAAGTGACAGAAGCGGAAATGCTGCTGGCCAAATACCAAAGACAGCCTGGGAAGGGAATGCTCTCGGTGGGATAACCCGTATCTTTAATTTATTCAACTTCATCAATCACTTTAATTTTTTTTTTTTTTAAATAACTCCTGGAGACTTTTATTTAACTGCTTCTTTAAGTCATAATACTGCCATTCTGGGTAGGGTTTTATCATCCCAGGGACTACCTCTGCTTTAAAAAAAAAAAAAAAAAAGAATGGGGGAGAAGAGGCAAACTTGTGTGGAGGGACAGAGCTAGGAGCTCGGTCACCCCCAGGAGGCACTGTGGTACTGGGGCTGCTGCTATTTAGAGCCAAGGACTGAGGTACTGGTAGGAGCAGGCACTGGACTCAGGCTTGGCTACAGGACATAAGCTAAACCTCCCAGACCTACCTCGAAGGCCACTGAGATCTGGGGGGGGGGTGACCCTGCTCTCCTTCACCCCGGTTCCCTGGGACACTGGCTGGCATAGGAGTCCCAGTCAGGAAAGCACTTCGGGCAGCTTCCATTGGGCCACCCCCAGGTCATTGTTGGAATGTGGTAGCGTAGGTGTCCTAGAGTAGGGGGGAGCGGGGGGAGGGGGGCTGTGTGGGATGGGGGAGGGGAGTGTACACTTGAGTGTCTTCTATTACCCTGATACTCTTGAATAGCTTTTGATTTTCTAAAAATAGTCATTGTATGAGTCAAGGAGTATCAAATCAGTGTTGGCTGGGCCACCCAAGGGTGAAGAGGGGCTGGAAGCCCTGGGCGTGAGGAGAGGGGCGTGGGTGCTGGCATACAGACGACTGTATCGAATGTGTTTCTCAGGAGGCAGCGTGGTGGATTTTGAAGGTGAAACTTTCTGAGTTTATCATGTTTGAATTTGAGGGACAGGGAGTGATGGACCATCACTAGTTGCCCCCTTATCTAACCCCGTGGAAATGGGGGTCTCAAAGGAACAGCTCCTATGCAAGGAGCTGGGGCTGACTTGGTTGATTCTGGACAGGCCTATTTGATTCCTGTGCATCCCCACCCATAAGCATCAGCCTCCTCACCATCTTTGCTCCACTGGGGTGTAGCCAACTTTTTCTTAAACACAAGAGCCAGTCTCCCCTCTTACTTCCCTTCTGCCTCTGGAGGTAGAGAGGGAAGCAGTAGTACCGGAGATGGCTTGTTGCTCTTATGGGTTTGAGTTGCATTTGGCTATAAAACAATCTTGTTAGAAAAAGCAAGTGGGGAGGAGGGGAACAGGAAGAAAGAGGAAGGCCTCTTCCCCCTCTCACCACACATTGAGACACATCTCAGTTGGTCTCTAATCTTGTTTGTAGGGATTCTGTTGGTTGGACGCCTGGAAAGGGAGGTGGGATGGCCTTCAGATTGGACCAGCTTAGCTCACATTGCTGACCAACCGTTGCAGGCTCTGAAAATAAAAACAATCTGAACTTATGCTCTCTGCCTAGTCCTTGATGGATTTAAGAGAATTGTGTTTCCCCTTAAGGTTCTGGGACCATGTGGGGGAGGGGTGGCCATATTTCCTCGAGAGGCCAAAGCATGGCTTCAGGGATAGCCAGAATGACCTCTAGTTACTACCCTGACTTCAAAAACTTGTCATTAAGATTGATTTGCAAGATGAAATAGGGACATCAAAAGCTTACCCAGACCAGGCACCTGTGTGGCTCAGTGGGTTAGGTGTCTGCCTTTGGCTTGGGTCATGATCTCAGGGTCCTGAGATCAAGTCCCGCATCAGGCTCCCTGCTCCACGGAGAGTCTGCTTCTCTCTCCCTTTGCTCCTCCCCCCTGCTCATGCTCTCTCTCTCTTTTTCAAATAAATAATCTAAAAAAAATAAAAAGCTTACCCAAACCACTACCATTTCTTTACAAGATCTATTAATTCATACCAATGAAGCAACAGTCCAAAGGAAGGGTCCTAAAAGGAGTTTGGGTTGTACTCAGGACACCACAGAAGGAAATAGGACAGGTGTTGTAAGTCGTGGGCCCACACACGAATCTTCCGTAAATGTAGCAAATGTGAAAACCTAAACTGTTTCCCCCTTGGTCCCACCTCAAGTCAAGCTTCATTTAGACATTGGTTCCCTTCTGTTTGCATCTGTAACAGAAATATTATTTAAGCTGCTTTGATGTTGTAAGACCGTGCATGAGGAAAGGAGTTAGTTGTGTGTTTATAGGTCGGGAAGACAGGCGAGAACAAGCCCACAGAGTACCAAAGACACCCGAGCTCTTTCACCGCACATCCCAGTTACTCTCCCAGTTTCATTGTGTTTGTTTTTAGGCCCTTCCAAAGAAACGCTGGGTATCTTAAGCATCCCCACCCTTCCCTCCACTCAACTTCTGTCACACTGTATGTTTGAATGAGTGCACAGATTATATAGAGAGATGATTTTCAACTGCAAATAAAATCCGATGGCCGTACTCTAATGCCTCCCATATTACAATACCTTCCCAAAGACAAGAGTCCATATTCCTAGCGAGAAGATTTAAAAGTTTTGAATAATTAGACCACGTAAACTTCAGGTTTGATGTGGAAGTAGTTAATCTCTACTTATAATGAATATTATCTGTACTTATTTAAAAGCACATGTAAAGGGGCACCTGGGTGGGTCAGTCGGTTAAGCATCTGCCTACCGCTCGGGTCATGATCCCAGAGTCTTGGGATTGAGCCTCACATCAGGCTCCCTGCTCTCCAGGGAGCCTTCTCTCTCTCCCTCTGCCACGCCCCCTGCTTGTGTGTTCACTCTCTATCTCTCTAAAATAAATCTTAAAAAAAAAAAAAAAAAAAAACCACAGAAACCGTGTAAGAGGCGCCTGGCTGGCTCCAATGGAAGGTCATGCCACTCTTGACCTTGGGGTCGTGAGATTGAGCCCCATCTTGGGTGTAGGGATTACTAAAAAAAATCAAAAAACCTTGAAGACAATAAAAGCACATATAAAATGTTAATTTGGATATGCTGCTTCCTCTCAATTTTTCAGAATAGTTTAAAACTTCAAGATTTGTTTCGAGACTCTGTACTACTTTCCTGGAACCCATCTTTACCCAAATTATGAGAGGACAGTACGTTTCTAGTTCATGTATGAAAAACTTTATCCCGAGTATCCATTCTTGTAATTAGGATTTGACTCATTTGTCACGTAAGTGTATATGATCTCGAAAGAAATTGGCTTTTTTTAATCATGGAGGACTCCAAACAAAATAATGAACCCCTTTTCTGCCCATTACAAAGCTTCAACAACATCTACTCAGCCAGTTTTCTCTTCCTCGTTCCTCCCTGACTTCGCTCTTTAAATTTGCTCTGAGCAGGTAACCTTTACCTGGATTATTGCAAAAGCCTGCTGGCCTTTTGGTTTAGCCTGTTGTTGCCACAGTCAACTTGCTAAATGTCTAATTAGGTCAGCCCATTCGTACTGGAGAGTTTAATGGCTCCTTATTGGCTATAACATTAAACTTGAACTCTAGCCCGTGTGCTAAGATAAAACCCCAGCCTTACCCTATGTTCATCTGATGCTCCGATAACAGGCAGAGTTCTGTTTCTAGAATGTACCCTGCCCTCCGAGCCTTGCTTGGAAGTTTGGTTGAGAGTTAGTTACCTGAGAATCTTGGGTAAGACAACTCACTAAAAAAAAATTAGGGGCAACTGTTTGCAAGCCATCGTCCCTTGGTTCCAATGAAAAATGTTTAAGTTCGGGGGCACCTGGCTGGCTCAGTCGGTCAAGCATGTGACTCGAGCTTGAGGTTTGTGATTCGACCTTAATGATAAACTGTCCAGTCTCACCCATTCGCTCCAAGGGAACTGCTACCGTTGGCATTGTGACTGTTTCCCAAGCAAGCAGACATAGAATTGCTTTTCATGTTTTAAAAATGCATAAATATCTCCATTTTGTGCCCATTGTTCTGCATCTTACTTTGGATTTTTGCTTCTGTTGTTTTTTTTTAAGATTTTATTTATGTATTTGAGGGGTGCCTGGGTGGCACAGCGGTTAAGCGTCTGCCTTCGGCTCAGGGCGTGATCCCGGCGTTATGGGATCGAGCCCCACGTCAGGCTCCTCCACTGGGAGCCTGCTTCTTCCTCTCCCACTCCCCCTGCTTGTGTTCCCTCTCTCGCTGGCTGTCTCTCTCTGTCTAATAAATAAATAAAATCTTAAAAATATATATATTTTATTTATGTATTTGAGAGTGTGTGCACATGGGGAGGGGCAGAGGGGGAGGAAGAGAATCCCAAGCTGACTCCGTGCTGAGCGCTGAGCCCGATGGAAGGCTTGATCCCACGACTCTGAGATCATGACCCTAGCCCAAACCAAAAGTTGGACGCCTCTCTGACTGAGCCACCCAGGCGACCCTCACTTTGGTTTTTATGATTCTGTTTCTCACACCAAACGGCGTAGGGGCCCTTGGCTCCAGGGAGGGCAAAGCCTGAGTCAGTGATGACTCACAGGCCACACCTCTCCAGCCAAGGAACCTGCTGGAAGGAAGTCACTTCTCTTTCCCTGGTGCCTTTCCTCAGAGATAACAAAGGGCATTTGCAGTAGAAGTTCCACTGCAGCTACCCCTGTCCCAACATTCCGTGACTCAGGTATTTGGATGCCCCAATACCCACTTCAGATCCGCTGGGAAGAAGGGCACCCAGAAGAGCTGCTGCTGTCACGGGCTCGTTCAACAAGCATTTCAGTGGTGCGAGGGAGACGCTGAGGATGATGGGTAACAGGCAGGCCTTCCTCGAGGAGCTCACCAAGTCGTGGGAGAAACAGTCCCTTCAAGCCCGGGAGCACATGGGGTGACACTTCCGTGGAAGAGAAGCCAGGATGGAGACGGGGGTAGAGCAAAGAGGCGCCAAGAGGGACGGACGGAAGCACACCACCCAGGAGCTGGGGCGCAAGCCTGTTCCTGAGCAGAAGTCTCGGGAGAGCGGGCATTCCGGCAAGAAGGAATAGAAGGGTGGAACAGCACACATTCCTGAATGTCGACCAGGAAGGGGACAAGCTTGGCAGGGCGAGGGTGGTGCGGGGGGACACCAAAAACCTTGGATTTGGGGCTGAGGAGTGTGTGGAGAGCAGGACACCACAAATGTAACGGAGCAGAAGTCACACCTGCGGAACTCGTTAAAACCCAGATTCTGGCTCCACAGGCCTGCGCGCGGCCTGGGAGTCTGCATTTTCTGGACCCGGAGATCAAGAGTCGCAGGTTCTCCTGACTGAGCCAGTTAGGCGCCCCCGACTCTGCCTTTCTAACAAGCTGCTTGGTCCACGCTTGGGGAAGCCAGCCGGTGTGACGCAGCGGTGGCCGAGGGGGCTCCTGAGGAGTGGGGAGCGCACAGCCCCAGGGGAAGCCGTGGGCCAGGGACACCGCGGCGCTGAGCACTAGGACCTGCTGGCGGGTGGATGGTAGTAGGGGGAGGGAGAGACCACCATCCTAGCTCCTCGCCTGAGGGACTGGGTGGACCGTTGGCACTTGGAGCAAAAAATATAGGAGGAAAGGAAATGTCTGCGTTGAGGAACTTCATAAACTGCTGGCCTATATTCTTCATAAATGTTGGTGTCACACATGACAGAGGGGCTGAGGAACCTGTTCCAGATTCGAGGAGACTCAAGAGAGCTGACATCTAAATGAAATATGGGATCCTGGACCCAAACAAAAAGAAAGTGCTGTAAAGGACGTTTTGGGGACAATTCACACAATTGCAATACGGACTGCTGATGAAGGTTAAAAGAGTGCCTCCGTGTTTAAAGTTTCTGAATTCGATAATTATCTAAGGATATCCTTATTCTCAGGAAATAGCACTGCAGTTAAGGCAAAGGACTATGACATAGGAGAGTGCCTGGCTGACTCAACTGGTAGGGCACGGGGCTCTTGATCTCAAGGTGAGTTCAAATCTCACCTTGGGTGTGGAGCCTACTTAAAAATAGGGGCACCTGCTTCAACAGATGACTGGATTAAGAAGCTGTGGTCCATATATACAATGGAATATTACTCAGCTATCAGAAAGAACGAGTTCTCAACATTTGCTACAACATGGACGGCACTGGAGGAGATAATGCTAAGTGAAATAAGTCAAGCAGAGAAAGACAACTATCATATGATTTCTCTCATCTATGGAACATAAGAACTAGGAAGATCGGTAGGGGAAGAAAGGGATAAAGAAAGGGGGGGTAATCAGAAGGGGGAATGGAGCATGAGAGACTATGGACTCTGAGAAACAAACTGAGGGCCTCAGAGGGGAGGGGGGTGGGGGAATGGGATAGACCGGTGATGGGTAGTAAGGAGGGCACGTATTGCATGGTGCACTGGGTGTTATACGCAACTAATGAATCATGGAGCTTTACATCGGAAACCGGGGATATACTGTATGGTGACTAACATAATATAATAAAAAATCATTAAAAAAAAAAATATGGGCACCTGGGTGGCTCAGTTGGTTAAGTGCCAGACTCTTGATTTCGGCTCAGGTCATGATCTCAGGGTCTTGGGAACCATCCCAGTGTGAGGCCCCACACTGGGTGGGGAGCCTGCTCAAGATTCTCTCCCTCTCCTGCCCCATCACACCTGAGCTCGCTCACCGCTCTCTCTCTAAAAAAAATAAAAGTAAAGGACTGTGGTATAACTTACTTCCAACTGGTTTAATAATAATAACAAAAAGATGTCAATGTGTGTGTGCAAGAGAGATACACAGAAGAGAAAGCAAATGGGACAAATGTGAACAATCAATGACTTTTTCTTTTTTTTAAGTCAACTCTAGGCCCAGCATGGGGCTGGAGCTCACACCCGGAGATCAAGAGTTGCATGCCCTACCGACTGACGCAGCCAGGAGCCCCCAAAGTCAATGACTCTCGATAAAGGGTCTAAGGGAGTCCTTTGTACTATTTTTGCAACTTTACTGTAAGTATGAAATTATTTCAAAAGGAAAGTTTAAGAGGAGAGGACTTCTGTGCTCGGCTCCTGTGGGGACAGGGCAGGTGTGGGCTGTCCAGATGCCTGGGTGGTCAGGATGAACGGGAGGGAACTGCCCTGGAGAAATAGCCAGGGTGGTGACAGCAACTAGTCCCAAGCCCCCAATTGGCGTTGGATGTTCAGGTGTAGGAGGGAGGTCCCCGGTGGGTGGGGGGACGAGAGCCCCAGGGTAGCAGTGAGAGGCGGGAGGGCAGGCTGACAGGGACAGGGCCGGATCCGGGAAGGGGAGCGGAGCCACGGGGCGGTGCTGCAGGAAGGCCCGGGAGATAAGGGAAAGCTCTGCGGGCTGGGGCGGGAACGCGCCCGCCCGACGACCTTGGTGAACAAAGGCTGCCCACACGGCGCTGGAGGCGGAGGAGCGGCGAGGAGCGAGGCCGGAGGCGGAGGAGCGGCGAGGAGCGAGGCCGGAACAGCGTCAGGGGCGAACGGGGTGATCTCGGGCCGTTCTCAGCCTCCCTGTGGCTGTGACCTGGCGGGAGGGTTGGGGGGGATGACCGTGACGAATCTAAGATCTTAAGGCCTTAGATTTAGAGGCCACTCGGATTTGCAAGTAAGTGATGATGCCTGCAAGTCGTGTAAAGTTCAGTCCAGGGCTCCCTGCTTGCACGCTCCCAGGTCGGGGAGCGCACCCTTTCCAGGAGGCAGCCCCTTGCAGCGATGGCCAGAGAGGGTGAGCTCCTCCGGCAGAGGCAGGTCGCCCAGCCTGACGCCTCCACCCACGGGCGTCCTTTGTTCTCGTTCGCCCCGCTGGGCTGGCCGCCGCGACCACGGCATGGCCGGGGTGTGCCACCAGATGGCGATAGTGCCCCAGCCTGGCCTCCCAGGCCTCCGCCTGCCAGCCTCCCTTCCCCGGAACCAGTAACTGGGAGGAGCTGGGGTCTCTGCAGCCCCTCCCGACCCCACCCTGACTTCCGGCTGCGTTTAAGAGCGTTTGGCCTGCCCTGAGTGCCGGCAAAGCTGCGGCTGTTTGTTCGGCCTGCAGTTCCCAAAGGCTAGTTCAAGCGTGTGCTTCACGCACCCCAAAGCAGGAGCACCAAAAGAGGAAACAAAAAGGAAGGATGAGGGTGGCTTATCAGTGTGTGTATATATATATATTTATATTTAAATTAGTTATTTATTTTTATTTCAAGTGGGCTGGCTCCACGCCCAATGTGGGGCTTGAACTCAAGACCCTGAGATTGAGTCACGTGTTCTACAACTGAGCCAGCCAGGTGCCCCCATCAGTGTTTTTTGTTTGCTTGTTTGTTTGTTTTTAAATAATCTCTACACCCCCACGGGGCTGGAGCTCACACCCCAAGGTTAAGCGTTGCACGCTGTACCAGTTTAGCTAGCCAGGCGCCCTGCCTTTAGTGTGTATTTTTAATAAATACAGTAAACTGGTCATCCTGGAAAGACGCCAGATCTTTGTTGGGTTTCTTTCTTTCTCTTTCTTTCTTTCTTTCTTTCTTTCTTTCTTTCTTTCTTTCTTTCTTCCTTCCTTCCTTCCTTCCTTCCTTCCTTCCTTCCTTCCTTCCTTCCTTCCTTTCTTAAGATTTTATTATTTTTAAGTAATCTCTACACCCAGCGAGGGGCTAGAGTTCACAACGCTGAGATCTAGAGTCGCACACTTCACGACTGAGCCAGCCAGGCTCTCTTTTGTTGGGTTTCTTTATATTTCATTCATGATTTATCTTGGATGACACAGGGTGGGAATCATCTCGATCTTTTCAATGCCTAAACCCTTCCGCCTTGGATGGTCCCGAGCAATTGCAAGGCTCTAATCAAGAAATAAGAAGGCTTACATTCCAATTCTGGCTTCACTCCTAACTAGCTGTGTGTTATATAGGTCTCGTCTATGTGGGATAAGCCTGGGCAGCACCCCCATCCCTCCAACCCGGGACTCCGTGCCATTCCTGCACACATGTCTTCTCCTTTGCTGACACCTCCAAGAAATGCCCTTCTTTTTACACAGAGCTCATTCTTTTTTTTTTTTACTGTTTTATTGAACTTTAAGCAAACCAGCAAAAACGTTTTTAATAAAAAATAAATATTACTGTCAAAAAAGGGAAAGGTGGCGGGTTGATAAATTTTAATTACATTAATGTATTTTTTTTAAAGATTTTATTTATTTATTTGACAGAGATAGAGACAGCCAGCGAGAGAGGGAACACAAGCAGGGGGAGTGGGAGAGGAAGAAGCAGGCTCATAGCGGAAGAGCCTGATGTGGGGCTCAATCCCATAACGCCGGGATCACGCTGAGCCAAAGGCAGACGCTTAACCGCTGTGCCACCCAGGCGCCCCACATTAATGTATTTTTTTAAATGTACATTTACATAGTTGGCCTGTTGCAATAATGAATAATGTTAGAGTATACCAACCATTAAATAATAAATAAAAAGAATAACAATGAAAAATAAATTTCCGTTCTAGGCTAATATGCAGATTCAGTAAAATAGTTCAAGTACAAGGTAAGACTTGCACTATCAAAAACATCACCCCTGGGGCGTCTGAGTGGCTCAGTCAGTTAAGCCTCTGACTCTTGATCTCAGCTCAGGTCTTGATCTCCGGGTCCTGAGTTCAAGCCCCGCATTGGGCTCCAGGCTGGGTGTAGAGTCTACTTAAAAAACGAAACAAAACAAAAAACCCCTTGCAGTTTGTACTCTGTTTCACGTTTTAAAATTTAAACCAATAAATACATAAATACATAAATAACATTTAAACCAAATAAAAATTATAAATGGTCACACAGGTTTTCGTTTTTGTTTTTAACTCATCTTCACAGTCTCTGTCCTATCATTGCTTATTTTGAAATTACTGTTTAAACATGGGCATGTGTGTTGCCTTAGGGGTCGGAGACAAGAACTGTCCCTGAAGCAAATTCAAATGATGCCCAAAAAGTTACAAACCTACTCTGGAAACAAACACATGAGCTAAAGCCACGTATCTGGGGAGCCGACTGTATAACTAGGGATTTTCTGAATTAACATCCAGAACTCATTATTCTTAGAAAACTGAATAACTATTGAAATCTAAAACTCAACTGATGGGTTAAACTACAGATTAGACCCAACTGAAGAGAATTCACTGGAGAAATATGTTAAGAAATTACTTAGAATGCAACAGTAAGACATATACTCGTAATACATATCAAGAGAGCCTAAAGAGGGGGAAGGAGAGAAACCAGAACATGAGAAAGTCTAACTGCATCACATCTGAGTCCCAGAAGGAAAGGAAAAGAGAATGGAGGAAAGGCAAGTTTTAAAGAAAGGACACCTGATGAAAAACGTGAATCCACAACATCAAGAAACTCGTAAGTCCTAGGCAGAGTGAATAAGAAATCCACCGCTGGAAGCACAACGTGGGCAGAATGGCAAAGACATGGGGTCTTGAGCGTGTGTTGACCAGAAGGCCGGAGTCCTTCCACAGGGACAGCTTAGTGGCAGGTCACCATCAGCAGTCGGAGACTGAAGCCTGCGGGACGCTCCCCACAAAATGCAGGAAGTCTCTCCCAGCTAGGACGGTGCAACCAGCAGAGCCACCTTGCACGAGTGAGAGTAAAATAAAAAGAATTACCGATAAACAAAAATAACGAGTTCCACCCCAAGAGAACCGAACTGGATGGACTTCTAAAGGATATCCTTCCAAAGCATGGGGGAGAATCCCAGGAAGAAGGTCAGTAACGCGAGAGGGGACGGGGAGCGGGCACAGTGGTAAACAGTACAGATGCTAGTCCAAACAGACCCTCACTTCATTCTGGTGGGAACAGGGTAGGTGGGCACCCCTTGCTCACATGTCCCTTCCAGGCCGTGTGCTCCTAGAGACCAGGGACAATGAATGAATAACAGACAAATTAACTTGGAGGGTGCCCCAAGGCACTGGGATACTGCCGTTCAAAATCCTCCCAAGAATCTGGGGGCGCCTGGCTGGCCCAGTTGGTAGAGCATGCCACTCTTGATCTTGGGGTTGGGAGTCCGAGCCCCATGTTGGGTGTAGAGCCTACCTAATAAAAAAAAATTAAAAAAAAAACCTGAAATAACAACACTACCACCAACAAAATCCTCCCGAGAATCTGCACCAGTCTATTCACTGGAGGTTATTCCAAGGGTGGTTTCCAGAGAGAAGACCGGGCAGAACGTAGCTCTGACATCTTTCTTTTGAGAGATTTGTAAAGCAGTACATTATACATTATTGTGATCTCCAGCATTTTAAAAATATAAACAAGCGAAAAAAAAAGTGATTTTATTGGAAACCACAGGCCAGTGAATCTGAGGCTCCAACAGTCATGCAGTGCTTATGTTCATAACACACATCCGGGCCTTTGCAGGAAACCAAAGGCTTCAAGTTGGGTACATAACAAAAGCCGTCCTCGTCAGCCTACTTTTGGTGGGTTCAAAATTTCAAAAGTCATGCATGGTCACTGTAAAAAATAAAAACAATATGGAAATGCACCTAAGTCTCACTGAACCCCCACCCTTCTTCCTGATCCCCCATCCCTCTGACGAGACCGTCCCCGTGAATTTTGCAATCTACCTTTCTAGACATTTTTCTGTGCATTTATAAATATATATGTAATAGAAATACACATGATCTATGGATAAGAGGCGTGTCATCTATATCTACACATATATCCATATAGGTACACATATGCATACATACATAGGGAAATATAGGTAGACATAAATCTACATATATTTCTATTTTTCTGTGTTTGTGTATCTTCACCTTAAAAAAAATTTTTTTTTTAAGATTTTATTTATTTATCTGACAGAGAGTGAGACAGCCAGTGAGAGAGGGAACACAAGCAGGGGGAGTGGGAGAGGAAGAAGCAGGCTCATAGCGGAGGAGCCTGATGTGGGGCTCGATCCCGTAACGCCGGAATCACGCCCTGAGCCGAAGGCAGACGCATAACCGCTGTGCCACCCAGGCGCCCCATACCTTAAAATGTTTTTTTGTTTTTTCTAAGATTTTATTTATTTGAGAGTGAGAGAGAACATGAGAGTGGGGTGAGGGGCAGAGGGAGAAGCAGACGACCCGCTGAGCAGAAAGCCTGATGCGGGACTCGATCCCAGGATTCTGGGATCATGACCCGAGCCAAAGGCAGACTCTTAACCGACTGAGCCACCCAGGCGTCCCTAAAATGTTTTTTTGATAGAATTTCACTTCTAGAAATTTATCCTATATAAATACCTACATGAGATCTATATAACAAGAATGTTCACCGAAGCATTATTCATAAACATAAAAACACTAAAATATGTATTATATTGTGTATTTGTGTACATACACCGAGAGAATCAGAAGAAAAATTTCTTTTTTACGTGTGACTTGCATTTTCACTGAAGCACCTAGGTTCAGACAGTCATTACCCTAACGCCCCCTGGAGGTGGATGCCTTCTTTCTTTCTTTCTTTCTTTCTTTCTCTTTCTAGAAGTGACGCTTCGGTTGAAGTTCTTGTACATATATTAAACAGAAGTACTTCTGCAGGATGAGTTCCTAGAAGTGAAATTGCCGATCACACAGGAGAGCCTTTAACATTTTTAAAATTTCTTTTTTAAGTTTATTTTTATTTTTTGGGCTCTCTACACCCAACACGGGGCTTGAACTCACGACCCCGAGGTCAAGAGTTGCATGCTCTTCTGACGGAGCCACCCAGGTGCCCCAGCCTTCATCGCTTTAATCAGTGCAGTCAAAGTGCCCTTCCTCCTGTCAATGTCAGATCCGCTTCCGCCCTCAGGGCAGGAGCACATGGAAGGCCCACGTAAGTTCCAGGCTGCCTCTACCCTCCTCCTAAGTTGAATGCTCTCTTCTCACAGAAGTGAACTTGTTGCCATTCTCCAAACCCCACGGCCATCTGACCTTTGCCAGAAGGACACTCAGAACACGACCCTGCAGAAAGCTTCTTAAAAAAAAAAAAAAAAAATGATTTCTGGGGCAAGTCTGGGAAACCCTGATTTAAACAATTTCCACCTGGTTTCTTTACGGCGCGTTTTTTCAGGACCCCTGACCTGCCAGCACACACTGCAGAAGAAGATACAGCTTTTTCCAAACCTGTTTGCTCATGGAGAGTCTCATGGGACTTGGGTTCCTGAGCGCTGATTTGGGGGATGCTGGTTTCTCTTCTAGGGGTCCAGTCTCACTTGAGTCTCATAGAGTGGGATTTACCCCCATTTTCTGGATGGGAACATTCCGGCTCAGCAAGGTGGGTGTGTTGCTTCTGATTACTTGGCTAACAGCAGGTTGGAAGTCTCAGGCCATTCCTGACTTTCTCCTCATTGAAGCCACTTGCTCTGACTCACACAGCTGAGCCTGCTTGCGGAGAGCACCTGACCGGTGCAGAGTGGAAAGGTGATGGTTCTGGAAGCCCTGGCTGGGGAGCTTTAGAGTGAGTGACTGGGGCAAAGCTTTGTGCTGGATTTTG
The DNA here is from genome assembly GCF_023065955.2 of Ursus arctos. Classification (NCBI taxonomy): domain Eukaryota; kingdom Metazoa; phylum Chordata; class Mammalia; order Carnivora; family Ursidae; genus Ursus; species Ursus arctos. Next base: position 31,761,789 of record NW_026622808.1, on the reverse strand, counting down.
CAGGCTTCATCCTGGTAAGTCCTGCTGCTGCCCAAACAGGAAAGTGAGGGTCCAGCCTCTGAGGCCCTCTCACCTCTGCCGCTGGTCACCCCTGCCTCATGGTCAAGGCATGGTCTCTGGCCACAGAAAGGTGAATGGGACACGCAGGTCAGGGGACAGGTGGAGTTCCAGGAACACCAGGGTGAGAAAGCAGCCAGGGGCCTATACCCCGAGTGTGCAGGGGGCTGTGAGGATCCACAGAAGAGGGTCTGGAAGAAGGAAAGTGCCCTAAGGCCTGACCTATTGTCCCCTTTCTGCAAGATGCTGGGCCCACCCCACCAAGGAACAAAGGGCTCCTTGAAGGGGTGGGAGATTATTTTCAAGGTCCTTGATAGCATTCTTTACTTATTTTTGTCTTCTTTCTCTGTTAGAAGTACTTTCACATAGGACATCTCCTTCCTCCAACACAAGGCGGCACGGGGTGGTGGGAAGGGCAGAGGCTGGGGTTGGCTGGCTCTCTGAGGCCTGGGATGGGCCACCCCTCTTGGGCCTTCAGTTCTGTGTTTGGGCTTGAGCCCCTCTGGGCAACTGTGACGTTGCTGAATTCCCATGAGACTTAATTTCCTAATTTATTATGCTGGGGAGCTTTGCTGTCCCCCTCCTTCCTGGGTTCATGATGGGCCCTGAATGGTTCAGAATCCGGGGAGAAGTTGGGACCAGTTGACTCAGGTTTGAAGAGCAAGATAAACCGTCCCACACCTGAGCAGGGGACACCTCTGTACTCGGTTTCAAGGACGCCATCCCTGTCTCTCCCTGAATCCAGCTGGGTTCCAATTCCAGATGAGTTAACACCGTGATTCAGCTGCCATCCAGTCTCAGCACTCCTGAGCCTGGGAGACACCCTGTCTCTCTCCTGCTCCATGCCCCACGCCTACCCCATACCTTGAGGGTGAGGGCAGCTGGGCCAGCGGAGGAGCTGCGGCTCCCCACCCGCCTGGCATTTGCCGGCACCCAAACAACTGGGCGCGCAGGGGAGGAATGACAGGCCCTGGCAGCCGCCGAGCTACCCAGCAGGGCAGGGAAGGTGGCCAGGTGGGGCTGAGACAGGGTGCGGCGACAGGCCTGGGAGCTCCAAGGCCTGCCCAGACATCTGGCTGGCCCAGGAGGGCTGGGTGTGTTGACAGGTGTGGGCTGACCCAAAGCCGGGCTACCAGGCACCTGGTGAGCACAGGATTCGGTGGGCAACTGAGCGAATAAGGGAACGGGGGATGGAAGCCTCAGATTCATGACCTGCGAGACCAGACGCGGGTAATAGCAGGGCGGTCTGGGAATTCACATGACTTGATACATACAAGGAACTTACAACAGTTGCAGTTAAGTGCTCCAGAATTCCAGGCGTGAGGATTAGCAGCCCAGCAGGTCCGGCACCTGGTTCACCTCTTACCCTCCATACAGTGACAAAAACAGCAGATGAGATCAAGATAGCACCAAAAATCACCTCACGCCAAGCCCTCCTGGAACCGTGTGAGGTCAGTGTCATTATCGAGCCCACTTGGTCGATGGGGAAACAGGCACGGAGGGTCTGACTCACCACGATTAACCAGGCGAGGCTGACACACAGCGAGGAGGGATGGAGTGGCCGCCCAGCGGAGGACCAGGTCCATACGCTGGCTCAGCCAGGGCTGCTTTCTTTCCTTCCTCCACCCTCTGCCGACACCCACCAGCTCAGAGAAGCCTGCTGAGGCAGGTACGCGACTCTGCCTTTCACAGATGGGGAAACACGGCCTGCAGGTGAGAAGCTGACATTCTTTCCCCACGTGACTTCCACCAGCCACTGTCCTCACTCCCGAGCCCATGCCCCATTCTCCCTGGGGGTCACCTGGGCCTCTCTTACTCCAGGAAGCCTTCCCTCCCTGACTCCCCTGAATGGGGAGGGGGCACTCTGGCCCTGGGGAGCATTACCGAAGTGCATGGTGGTCCTCCCTTTCAGCATGACTTTGGTGAACCAGAGAGACAGAGTTACTTCCTGAAGGTGTTGGCCAAGGCTAGGAGACTGCCAAAAGCATTATTTACAGAAAACTTGATCCAACAGCTATCACTAAACATCTGCCAAGCATCAGGCACGTGGGCCTCACCACCAAAGAGCCTCAGTCTGGGGTTCCTTACCAGGAGCCTTGTTTAAAATGTTGAGTGTAGTGACCTGGGGTGGTCCTGTGGTGGCCCAGAGAGGGGACCCAGGTTTCAGATCTTAAGATCAAAAGAGAGAATTTTTTTTAAGAGTTTATTTAAAAAAATTTTTTTAAAGATTTTATTTGTTTATTAGAGAGAGAGAGAGAGCATGAGGCGGGAGAGTCAAGGAGAAGCAGACTCCCTGCTGAGCAAGGAGCTTGATGTGGGGCTCGATCCTGCGACTCCGGGATCATGACCTCAGCCCAAGGCAGACGCTCAACCGACTGAGCCACCCAGGCTCCCCAAGATTTATTTTTTTATATATAATTGCTACACTCGACGAGGGACTCAAACTCACAACCCCGAGATCAAGAGTTGTAGGGGCGCCTGGGTGGCACAGCGGTTAAGCGTCTGCCTTCGGCTCAGGGCGTGATCCCGGCGTTATGGGATCGAGCCCCACGTCAGGCTCCTCCGCTGTGAGCCTGCTTCTTCCTCTCCCACTCCCCCCTGCTTGTGCTCCCTCTCTCGCTGGCTGTCTCTATCTCTGTCAAGTAAATAAATAAAATCTTTAAAAAAAAAAAAAAAAGAGTTGCACGCTCCACTGACTGAGCCACTCAGGTGCCCCAGAGAGAATTCTTTTTTTTTTTTAAGATTTCATTTATTTATTTGACAGAGAGAGAGAGAGACAGCGAGAGAGAGAGAGAGAGAGGGAACACAAGCAGGGGGAGTGGGAGAGGAAGAAGCAGGCTCCCAGCAGAAGAGTCCGACGTGGGGCTCGATCCCAGAACGCCGGGATCACGCCCTGAGCCGAAGGCAGACGCTTAACGACTGAGCCACCCAGGCGCCCCAGAGAGAATTCTTTAATAAACAATTTGCTTCCTTCCCTGTGAGGGGGTCCTCACCCTCAGACGGGTGGTTTGGCTCCGCCAAGGTCTCTTCTGTCCCACTCCGCTCACACGGGGCTGCTGATGTAGAAAACCCCGGCCGTGTCCGGTCCCCATCTGTGAAACGCGCACCTAGTGTGATAGAGAGAAAACGCTCTCGGGAAGCCACTGGGCACTGACTTGGGCCTCTGTGTACACAGCTTTATTTCTCAGCACAAATGCCAATTTCCCTTTTCAAATGCAAAACCGCTCAACGTCCCAAGCAGTTTGGTCGCTGTCTGAAGGTCACAGCCAGGTCCCCTGTTCCGTTTTGCCCCGCTGGCTTTCCTGCCCCCTTCCTGCCTCCCGCCCAGCCAGCCAACTTGTCAGCGGTCCTCAGCAGCTTGCCTGCTCGAAGCTTTTTGTCCCTGAACATGCTGTTCCCTCATGCGAAACACCTTTCCCTCCCCTGCTTTGCGAGGCAAACTCCTGCCGGTCCTTTTCACCGGGGTCAGCTCTCCCCCTCCAGAGCTTTCTCGGACTCCAGACTCCGCTGGGCAACATTCATTGCCTCCGCGCTCTCTCTCCTCGGCTTGTGCCTGCCATTATTTTGCATTTATCCGAACTGCCGTTTTTCTTATTCTTTTCCCGTTTCTCTGGCTCTTGCCTGGTCTCAATGGTTTTCCTTAGAGAAACCGGGGTGGGGAGAGGGCTTTTTAGGGTATCAGAGTGTGGGAATCTGGATCGTTCCCTGGAACCCACAGCTCGGGTGGGGCCCTGTTGGTTGGAATGCTCAAGGTTAGACTTGAGGACTCCCCCAGAGCTGGTGCCCCCGCAGGAACCATACCCTGCCTCTAAGTACTGAGGCTCCCGCTCCCCTGCAGGTGACCAAATCCCAGTGAATCCTGCCGATGCACCTGGACAGGGCAAGGCCAGAGGCTTGCGTCTCTATGTCTGTGCAGAGTGAGGCCTCCTTGGCCGGGAATCCACCTGAACCCCTTTGGCCATCGGAAGTGTGGGATCCTGGCTCTGAGCCCCCACAGGGGACCCCGAGGCTCTGCTGGAAGGATTCTCTGCTCTTTAACTGGGGCTAAATATATATAGTCTCCCCACCCACCCAGATTCCGAATCAGGCCAGGACACAGAACATCGGGCATTCTCTTTGGCTTCCAGAGTCGTTGAACACTCTCCTGCTCTGAATCCCGCCCTTCCAGACGGAAGCTAGACCCTCACTTTCTCAGCCTGTTGGCAGCTGGAGCACTGCCGAGGCCTGGGTCCTGCTCCCTTGTTGGCAACTAAGAACCCCGATGGACACAGGCGCTGTCCACTGGATGCAATCCCTCGCTCTGGGAAGGCTCCTGGAATACGGAGATGAGTCACAGCAGGTAAATATAATAGGGTGCCCCAGAAAAGACTACAATGAGGGGAGGTGTCCAGGGCTCTGGGAGCATCCATGGTGGAGACTTGAAGGGAGGGGTCCCGTCTTACTCATTTATTAATTGCCCTGTCCTGGCAATGAGGTGTCCTATAAAGTCAACTGCATTTAATATCTGAAGACGGGAGTTTAAGTCTGTTGTGGCACGTTTTAGTTGGTATCTTGGGCAAATTGCCACATCCCCAGAGCCTCTGTTTTCTTATTCTCACCTTGAAGGATGTGGGAAGGTAAAACAAGGCAATGTGTGTAAAAGAGCTCTGACAGTGGTCCAGCGCTTATAAATCTTCACTTATTTTTTTTTAAAGATTTTATTTATGTATTTGACAGAGATAGAGACAGCCAGCGAGAGAGGGAACACAAGCAGGGGGAGTGGGAGAGGAAGAAGCAGGCTCCTAGCGGAGGAGCCTGATGTGGGGCTCGATCCCATAACGCCGGGACCACGCCCTGAGCCGAAGGCAGATGCTTAACCACTGTGCCACCCAGGCGCCCCCTTCACTTATTTTTTTAATTGTCACTTCATCCTTTTCAAGTTCTTTTTTTTTTTTAGAGAGGGAGGGGGAAAGGGCGGAGAGAGACTCTTAAGCAGGCTCCGTGCCCAGCGTGGGGCCTGAACCAAGAGTTGGATGCTCAACCGTCTGAGCCACCCAGGTGCCCCTTCACTTTCTTTCTTTTCTTTTTTTTTTTATGATTTATTTTTTTAAGATTTTATTTATTTATTTGAGAGAGAGAGAACAACAGAGAGAGCGAGAAGAGGGGAGGGACAGAGGGAGAGGGAGAAGCAGACTCCCCCCTGAATGGAGAGCCTGACGTGGGACTCATCCCGGGACCTGGGATCATGACCTGAGCCGAAGGCAGACGCTTAACCGACTGTGCCACCCAGGGTGCCCACTTTCTTTTTTTAATAGGGCATCTCACAGATTCTGGCTCACTGTTGGCACTTGGAAGTTTCTACTGAGTGGACAAATGAACAAATAGATGATCAAATGGATAGCAGTCACGCAGGAAATGCTTTATTAAAAATAAAATGTGGGGCGCCTGGGTGGCTCAGTTGTTTAAGCATCTGCCTTCGCCTCAGGTCATGATCTCAGGGTCCTGGGATCGAGTCCTGTGTCAGGCTTCACGTTCAGTGGAAAGTCTGCTTCTCCCTCCCCTTCTGCCCCTCCCCTCCACTCACGCTCTCTCTTGTGCACATTCTCTCTCTCTCTCAAATAAATAAATAAAATCTTTAAAAAAAAGTAAAACAAAGAAAAATGCCACTCTTGGCACACATATTATCATCTAATGAGCTAAGAACTTCACGTACATTCTTTCGCTTCATTTTTTTTTTAAGATTTTATTTATTTATTCGACAGAGATAGAGACAGCCAGCGAGAGAGGGAACACAAGCAGGGGGAGTGGGAGAGGAAGAAGCAGGCTCATAGCGGAGGAGCCTGATGTGGGGCTCGATCCCATAACGCTGGAATCACGCCCTGAGCCGAAGGCAGACGCTTAACCGCTGTGCCACCCAGGCGCCCCTTGCTTCATTTTCACAGTAACCTTGGGAGAAGACTACTTCCATTTTATAAGTGAGGAAACTGAGGCCCAGAGATGTTAAGTAACTTGTCTAACATCACACAGCTAGTAGGTGGCAGGGCTGGGATTCACACTCCAGACCTTTATTCTTGTCCCACTTGCTATAATCTTTTCCACAATACAGTAAATGCCCAGGTATTTCCCAACAGTTTGGCCTAAGTCCCCGGACCTTTCATTGCTACATAAAAACGTAACTTTGTCTATCGCGTCGATGCACCTCTTTAACTCCTGGTGCGAGGCCACTGTTTGACTTGGCGAATCTGGGGAGCCCGTCAAGGATGGCAGTTCCTGAGAGGCCGCTTCCCTGAAAGGGTCCTTCTTTCCACTGTCGCTGGTGCTGGGAGCGAAGTCTTTCCCGTTCTCGGAATCCCTCAGTGGGGGGGTCTCTAGCCCCTGTGACTTTCACAGCAGGTACCCCCCCATCTCCTCCTGTTATCTCAGCTGTCGCTAGAGAGAAGCAGGGTGCAGAGTGTCAGCCCCGCCGTAGGTGAAGGGCCTGAAGTCACTGCTGTCACAAGTCTGCACAGGAACCCAAACCCAGGTCTTTGGACTCGGAGTTTGGAACCCTCGCTACCAAATGGCTTGGCCTAGGATTTGAGCCCCCAAACTGCCTGGACCCCTGAGAGGTTTACTGGAACTGGCTCGGGGCAAAGGCCGCTCAACAGCCTTTGCTCTATTGATCCCTCCCGGGCCCTGGCGAGGGACCGTGTATGTGCGCGGAATAACCGCGTTGGTCCTGTGTAGCACCGGGGCCGGATGGAAGAGCTTGGAAGTCGAGCAGGAAAACACTTTCCTGTACAGCTGCTGGGATGTCCCTGAGGCATGAGGAACAGAGTCTAAGTGCTGTAGACACGAAGTCTGCCGAGTCAGGGGAGCTGAATAGCCACAAAGAATCGGGGGGCTCTGGGGTAGAAGACCAGCATTTGGGTCGTCTGTTCTGACCACTGTGCACACAGGATGCTACTTTTGGACCAGACAGTGCCTCGGCCCTGGGCACATCACAGGCCTAGCGATGCTTAGGAGGGGTGAGAGGGCCCAGGACTTTCAGGAGATCTGGGTCAATCCTGTTTTCATTCTCTTCCCTGCCGGCTGCTTTGAGCATTTTAATTTAACTGAAAGGCAAAAATCCTTTAATCGCCAGATCTCAGTTGTGGCGTAACTTTTGGGGTACGAGGGAGGGGGAGGGCAACGACAGCGGGTCAGGTGAGGCTCAGGGTGGAAGGGCCTGGGGAGGGGTCTGAGTTTGATCTCAACTGGTTAGCTTAGGGTAGGAGAGGCTGGGTTCTCCCATTAGCCCTTTGGAACCAATCCCTTGCCTCACACCTCCAATGGCATTGGCTGCAGACACCCGGAGGGGTGGAGAAGAGTCTGGGGGGAATCACGGTTTACCTTTAAAAACAGCACTTGAAAACACATGTCCTCGGGCACGTGGGAGGCTCAGTTGGTTGAACAGCTGCCTTCGGCTCAGGCTGTGATGGAGCCCTGCGTCGGACACTGTGCTCAGCGCCGAGTCTGCTTGTCCCTCTCCCTCAGCACCCCCCTTTTTGCTCTCTCTTTCTCTCTCTCTCTCAAATAAAAAAAAATTTTTTTTAAGAATTTTTATTTATTTGACAGAGAGAGAGACAGCCAGCGAGAGAGGGAACACAGGCAGGGGGAGTGGGAGAGGAAGAAGCAGGCTCCCAGCGGAGGAGCCTGATGTGGGGCTCGATCCCAGAACACCAGGATCACGCCCTGAGCCGAAGGCAGATGCTTAATGACTAAGCCACCCAGGCACCCCTCAAATAAAAAAATCTTTAAAAAAAAAGATCGTTCACAGGTCATTAAAAAAAAAAAAGAAAACGCGTGTCCACACAAGGGCTAGCCTGTGGATGTTCATCGCAGTGTCAGTCACAATACCAAATCCAACCCTGGCATCCCTCGCTGGTGAGTGTTCAAACCCCCGTGATACACCCACACGACGGACTACGAGTCAGCAGTAAAAAGGGGTGATTTCCTGACACACGCACGAACCTCAGAAACACTCCGCTGACGGAAAGAAGCCAAACACAAAAGACCACACATTGTGTGAGTCCACGTATATGACATTTCTAGAAAAGGCAAACCTTAGAGACAGAGAGCAGACCAGTGGTGGCTTGGGCTTGGAGTGGGCTTGGGGACTGACCACAGGTGGACCCGAGGGAACTTTCTGGAGCTGGTGAGAATGTTCTAAACCTGGATCGTGGAGATGGTCGCACGATTCTGTAAATTTACCAACACTCCTCAAACGGTACACTTAGAATGGGCCAATTTTATGGTATGTCAATTATATGTCCACCAATACCTGCAGTCCTTTGCTTTTCACAAGTCCATCCCAGAGCTTCCCTGCGTGCCAGGCTGGGAGCCGAGGGCACGGTCCCTCCACCTCCTCCTCTCAGAGGAGTTGAGGGCTGGGCCAACTGTGTCTAACACAGTGGTTCTCAAAGTGTGGCCTCTGGGCCGCCCGCAGCAGCACCCCCGGGGGCTTGTTAGAAATGCACATCTCAGGCCCGGGCTCAGAACTGCTGACTCAGACGCTCTGGTGGTGAAGGCCAGCAGTTGGAGCTTGAACAACCCTCCAGGGGGCTGAGGACCATGGTCTGATGGAAGGGGAACAGACAGCAGGCAGGTCGTCTATGCTGAGCGCTCGCTGCATACAGCCCCCTGACAAGCCCTGGGTCACACCGTCCTCACAGCAGCCGGTGATGTCCGTGTTATTATGAACCGGGCCCCAACTTGTGCACGAAGAAACGGAGGTTCAGGCAGCCTGAGAGACTTGTCCGTTAATAAGGGGGCAGAGCTGGCATCTAACACTCCAGTCTCTGACCTGCAACGCGTCTGCCCCATCTCCCCACCGACCTTGCGAATGTGAGCCAGATTCCCAGTGTCTGAAGGCCCAGAGAGGGGACAGGGACTTACGATAAATACAGCCCCCTCAGGTTCTATCTTGGGACAAAGCGTGGGTACAAAGAAATAAACAATAAGCCTAACACTCGACATGCCCAGTATTTTCTCCTCAAGGCTGAAGCAGCCGGCTTTGTTTAACGTGAGATTGTTTACTCCCCGGGGACCAGAGGGTGGGGGAATTCAGAGCGAGCTGCTTGGACAGAAGCCCAGCAGGTCCTAGCGCAGTTCCTTGGGAGCCTGGAATGGGAAGGGCTGGGGATACACAGGGAGCAGAACTCAGAGATCCTGGTCAGAAGGGAGGAGAGCCGCTAGGGCCCTGGGGAGGGTGGGTCTGTGGTTTCCAGATGCGCGGATGACGTAACGTCTGCTGTCTTGCACACACCAGTCCTGCTCCGAGTGGCCTTCTTTGGCCTGCTTCTCAGGGGCTGGGGTACGTCCTGGCGCTGCCGAGGAAACTGAGGCGGACTAGTCCCGCCTCCCTGCTTAAACCCAGCGCAGCCAGAAGCCTGACTCGATGCTGTAAGTGTCAGGGGAGGGGAGTGTCCCTTTGTCACTTCTTTTGGTCATTCAACACGGATTGCTGCTGTCTGTTTGTCTTGCTTGGCCCTCCCACACGAGGTTGACGCCCCCTGCTTCTCCCACTATGGTCACCATTGGCTGTCAGCCTTGATCCAACAGAGAAGTTCTTCAAGCCCAACTATTCAAACGGGCCGAGAGAGGGGAAGGGACTTATCCTGAGTCCTTAGAGCCGGTACCAGCAGGCCGAACTCCTGGCCGTGGAGCTATTTCATAATGATAATCCCTGTCACTCGTGTATTTTCATCAGTTGCCAAGTACGTTCATGTGGTGTCTCCCCAGACCCTCTCGCTCACCCTGTGAGGTGGTGGGTGCAGCATTGCTTGATCGATAGACGAGCAGCTTGGGGTTTGTAGAATTTAACCGACTTGCTCCGGATCCCCCGCTGGTAAGCGACAAGCCAGTGCTCATGCAGATGCTTGGGCCCCAAATTCGTTGCTCGGCGCTTCATTCTTGATGAATGAGCAAGCCCCCCCAGGGCCCAGGGCCTGGGCAGGAGCCAGAGGAATCCTATGAAACACAGCCCCTCGGGATCTATCTTGGAACAAAGTGCGTGCATTTGTCTTGCTTGTTGGCTGAACAGGATCCTCCAAATTGAGCAGGTCCGGGGGGCCCCGGCTGCCTCAGTAGGTGGAACATGCAACTCTCGATCTCGGGGTCATGAGTTCAAGCCCTATGTTGGGCATAGAGCTTACTTAAAACATAATAATAATAAAATAAAATAATAAGAATAAATAAATAAATAGAGCAGGTGGGTCCCCAGCTGGAGCAAGTGACCTTGGCAAGAGCTGCTTCTGACGGCTGAGCATGGGGCTGGTGGCTGCGACCTGCCCCCCGGCTCCACAGGCAGCCTGGAAACAGCCTTCTGCTCCTGCCCATTGTGTTCTTTCCATCAGTCTTTTCTGATGAACCCACAAGCCGTCACGATCAACTTACTCTCCCCTCCCATTGAGCTCAAACATGATGAGGAGGAGGATGGGGACCCTCGATTCCGGTTGCCAAGGGCGTCCTGTTACCTTCCACACATCATCTAGAGGCCTCACAGCTCATGATAAAGGAGCCAGGACTAGAGCCCAGATACAGGGTGGCTTTGGAGAGCATAACATCATCCTTCTGTCCCGTGCTTTTAAGGAAGGATGTGGAGCACACCCGTGGGTCTCAGGTCTCGGGCGGGCGGGTGCAGAAGCTGGTTGCTGCATGACGCCTGTGGGATCGCAGCCAAGTTCTCTGGGGCAGGGGCTTCCTTCCTTACATAGACTGTGAACTATGCCTCCAGGCAGCGTTTTTCTCACCTGGGTGCCCTGGAGAGCAAAACCAGGCTGCCATGTCCCTCTCTGCAGGCTGGATCCTGGACACGAGTGCCAATTGCCCGGGATTCCCCACTGACATCAGTGCTGATCTCTGGCTGGGTTCTGGGGTGCTGTGTGCCAGGAGAAATGCCTGGAGGTGGCTTTCACCCAACCCTCGAGCAGGGAGGGGAGTGGCTTGCCATGATGAAAGTCAGATGTGTGTTTTCAGCTGTGGCATCAGACTTCCTGAGTTCGCCTCCTCTGACTTAACTGACCCTTATTTGGAATTATATTAATTTTAATTAATTATTAATTTTAGTGAGTAAATTTGATGTGTCACATTGCGCAACTTGAAGGTGTGCAGTGTGTTATGTTGATGCACTTACGTATCATAATAGGATCTCCCACTGTAGAGCGAGGCAAAGGGGCCCACGGCAACACGCTTATTAAACGAGCCACCTCGAAATAACCCTAGACCCTAACTGACCCATTACAACCAAGCACAGTTCCCAAGATTACCAAAAAAGGGGAAAATTCCATAAGTTCCCATATTTCCTCACTCTGCCCTTTAACAGTGGCCCCTCAGCACTGGCTCGCGGCAGACAGCCTCTCCCCTGCTGTCCTGCCCGTCGTGCCCTTGTGGTATATTCCATACACTTCTGTCTCTTTTGTTCTGCCTTGGGTGAATTCTTTCACCACCCACACTGCTGGCCTCCAGCCAATTAGAGCACCTTATGTTTGGTGGCCCCCTCATCTGATCGGGGCCCCCACATCCGTGTCACGATATTTATCACATTACATAATTATACTACAATATCATTGTCTATAGTCATCGTACTGTGCTTATCTGCCCCACTGTGAACATACTTAATGTCATTGAACTGTACACTTATAAAAGATTAAAATGATAAATTTTATGTTATGTATATTTTTTAAAATTTTGTTTATTTTTTATTTTATTTTATGGACTTCCCAGGCCAAGAGAGGGTGCTGACCAAAAGCTATAACCCTTCTCTGTCTGGAGAACACAGTCCACCCACTCCTGCCCGAGGGAGAGGTGGAGTCAGGGCCCAAGGCTTCAGGAAGACAAAAGCCACAGTCACAGCCATGAAGAGGACCCACGTGAGCCCTTTCATTATAGAGAGAAACTGAGGCACTGACAGAAGAAGGAATCAGAATGCCAATGCTCAAGCATCAAGAAAGCTCAAGTTATGCTCAAGGCAAGGATGCTCATAAAACATTCCTTTTGGGGTGCCTGGATGGCTCAGTCAGTTAAGCATCTACCTTCGGCTTGGGTCCGTGATCCTGGAGTCCTGGGATCGAGCCTTCCTTGGCCTCCCTGCTCAGCAGGGAGCCTGCTTCTCCCTCTGCCTGCTGCTCCCACTGCTTGTGCTCTTTCTCTGACAAAGAAATAAAATCTTTAAAAACAGAAGCATTCATTTTGATAAAAAGTGTTAAATACACTCTGATGTAATTGAGTGGGGGCTGGGGGGTTGGGGGTTAGCCATTAAAGTCCTTAAAAAGAAATGCAAGTCTGAAAAAAAAAGAAGAAAAAAAAGAAAAAGAAATGCAAGTCTGACACAAGTTAACAACATGGATGAACCTTGAAGACAATAATGCTGAGTGAAATAAGCCAGGCACAAAAGGACAACTAGTGCTTGATTCCACTTATTTGAGGTTATCTGGAGTAGTCAACTTCATAGACGCAGAAATAGAACAGTGATGAGCAGCGGCTGGGGGGCAAGATGGGGGCAGGGAGGAATGAGGAGCTAGTGTTCAATGGATATAGACTTTCAATATGGGATGATGAGAAAGTTCTAGAGACAGATGGTGGTGCTGGTTGCACAACACTGTGAACATACTTAATGTCATTGAACTGAACACTTATAAAAGATTAAAATGATAAATTTTATGTTATGTATATTTTTAAAAATTTTGTTTATTTTTTATTTTATTTTATTTTTTTTAAGATTTTACTTATTTATTTGACAGAGAGAGAGACAGCCAGCAAGAGAGGGAACACAAGCAGGGGGAGTGGGAGAGGGAGAAGCAGGCTTTCCAGCGGAGCAGGGAGCCCAATGCAGGGCTCGATCCCAGGACCCTGGATCACACCTTGAGCCGAAGGCAGACACTTAACGGCTGAGCCACCCAGGCACCCCTAAAATTTTGTTTATTATTTTAGAGAGAGAGCATGTGCTGGGGGCGACGGGCAGAGGGAGAGGGAGAGAGAAACTCAAGCCGACTCTGCACTAAGTGGGGAGGCTGATGCAGGGTTCAATCTCACAACCCTGAGATCAAGATCTGAGCCAAAAGCGAGAGTCCAACGCCCAACCAACTGTGCCACCCAGGTGCCCCTATGTGATGTGCATTTTGCCACAACTTAAAAGAAAGTGTTAAGAGCTTAATGCTTGAATCCAAACTCTACCATGAATCCTCGGGAAGATAAGCCATTACTTCATCAGATAAGTTTGGCAAGAAAAATGCTGCTCTACACTTGTCTGAAATCCTACCTCTTGTGAGACTTTGCACTGTGATATTGTGATTTATGATAAATATATCATAAAATGGTAAAAATATGTGGTCTTCACCCCTGTTCCTGGCATGGAGCTCTTAAAACCCTGGAATTTCTTGAGAGATAAGAACGTCAAGGTTTCTTGGTATTCACAACAAACCCCAGTCAACCACATCTGACTTTATGTTAATGAAGTGCCTTTGGGAAGCACCTAAGAATGGGGGCTGGCTGCCAGGAAAACCAACCACGTGATTAGAAGGTTAGAACTTTGAGTCCCACCCCCTGACATCTGAAATGAGGAGAGGGGCTGGAGGTTGAATCAATGGCCAGTGGCCAATGATTTAATCCATAGTGCCTCTGTCATGAAGCCTCCATAAAAAAACCCAAGAAAAGGATGGGGTTTGAAGAGCTTCCAGGTTGTTGAACACGTGGAAATGCTGGGAAAGCATCTCAGAGAGAGCCTAGAAGCTCTGAGCCCCTTCCCATATGCCCTATAGATCTCTTCCCTCAGCCTAGCTCCTGAGTCAGATCCCTTTATAAGAAACCAGTAATCTAGGAAGAAATGTTTCTCAGAGTCCTGTGAGCTGCCTTAGCAAATTAATTAAACACAAGGGAGAGATCGTGGGAACCTCCAATCTATAGCTGGTCAGTCAGAAGAGCCCGGATTACAATCTGGATTTGGGAATGGTGTCTGAAGAAGGTGAACGGAATTGTAGGACACCCAGCTGGTGTCTGAGAATTGCTTGATGGTGTAGGGAGAAAGCATACTGGAACTGGTGTCAGAGTCACAACACTAAGAACACAGGATGAGATCTATTGGCTGATGTGCTTTGATTAATTTACTCAGCACGTATGGACTGTGGGTCTCCTATGAGGAGTACTGAGCTTGATGCAAGCTGATTGGGTCCAAGGACCCCGAGGGGGTCCCTCTGGACCAGCCAAGAGGGTCCTTGGCTTCTCGCAGGGTGGATATCAAACTTGAGCCGAGAGGAAGTGAGAGGGGAGTTTAATGAAGACGTAGAAAGAGTCTAGATACAGACAGAGTGCCTGGAAGACTTGGAAAGTAAAGTGAGCCCTGTCTTCACTTGGGTCTTGGGTTTTTGATTTTTTTTTTAAGTTTATTTTTTTATGAATCTCTACATCCAACCTGGGGCTCAAACTCACAACCCCGAGATCAAGAGTTGCGTGCTTGGGGTTCCTGGCAGGCTTGGTTTAATAGAGTACGAGACTTTTTTTTTTTTTTTAAGATTTTATTTATTTATTTGACAGATAGAGACAGCCAGCGAGAGAGGGAACACAAGCAGGGGGAGTGGGAGAGGAAGAAGCAGGCTCATAGCGGAGGAGCCTGACGTGGGGCTCGATCCCAGAACTCCGGGATCACGCCCTGAGCCGAAGGCAGATGCTCAACGACTGCGCCACCCAGACGCCCCTAGAGTACGAGACTCTTGATCTCAGGGTTGTAAGTTCAAGACCCACATGGTGTGTAGAGATTCTTCAAAAATAAAATCTTAAAAAAACGCAAAGAAAAGAGTCACGCTTCTAGCTGAGCCAGCCAGGTGGCCCGGGCCTGGGGGTTTTATTGAGGACAGCGTCTGGTGCACGGGTCTTCTCACTAATCCAGGAACAAAGACAAGTGTTCAGGTGTCCTCCATAAACAATTTATGCCCTGGAGCCAGGGGTCTTGATGAGTCAGTGGTCTTGGTTCCTGACCACGCCTCCCAGTCACTCCTTAGATATTATCTATTGTGCTGGAAGGCTTCAAAAAATCATTGAATCCTCGACCTTTACAAGGAGGACCTACATTATCTGTTCTATAAGGCAGGCGCGAGGCGGGGGTGTAGGTCCTAGAAGAACCGAGCCAGGAAAAGGAGTCAATACAACCGTTTTCATGGGGTCCCTTTTGTTTCCCTGTTTCAGGCTGAACACAGGGTTATTAACATTTTATTCATTTTTGCTAATTCAGGTATAATTTACATACAGTAACACACGATGTGTATACAGGTCAATTCATTGTACCTGCATATACATCCATTTAACCACGACCTAGGTCAGTAAGTTCAGCTCGCAGAAAATTCCCTCCTGCTCCTCCACCCCAGGCAGGGACCTGCCCCAGAGGTAATCCTTGTTCTAACTTCTCTCACCAGAGGTTAGTTCTGCCTGTTCTGAGTGCTGTATGAATGGAATCACTTCTTATTGTATTTATCAACTTTTTGTGTCCAGTCGATATTTGCGAGATTTACCTAGGACAGTGCGTGTGCCAGTAGTAAGTTAGTTTTTAATGGCTGGGCAGTGTTCCACTTATAACTGTACCCCAGTTCATGTATCTATTCCTTTGCGAATTTTTAGGTTAGTTCTAGTTTTTGCTTGTTATGCACGAAGATACTCTGAACACTTTTTTAAGTTTTTTTTTTTTTTTTTTTTAAGTAATCTCTTCACCCAGCATGGGGCTTGAACTCATGACCCCTAGATCAAGAGTCACATGCTCTTCTGACTGACCCAGCCAGGTGCCCCTCTGAACATTTTGTACAAATCTTTTTTTGGACACATGCATCTATTGCTCTTAAGTGTGTGCCTAGGAGAAGAACTGCTGGATCACAGAGGTGTTATATGGTGGATATTATTAGAATCTAATAGAGTCTAGTTCATGGATACTTCCTGCTCTTTCTCCCAGGGGTAGGCACCTCCCTCCCCCAACTTCCTAGCATTGCATTTGTTTTTCTCTGCTGGCATTCAGCTATGGACAAGCCGGTCACGTGTTCATTTGCATAATGTACATTTCTTGCCTGCTAACTATGCACGTGGCACTTTGTACACTGGTTAGTGGTGAATACAGATATGAATAGGCATCCATCTCAAGGAGTCTACGGCAGCTAACAGGGGAAGTCACAGACGTAATCATATGGAAGATAGTAAGTGGCCAAACTAAGGTTGAGTTCGAGCATTACAGGAGTTCGGAGAGGAGAAACATACCATCCAGTGGGGCAGTCAGAATAGCTTCATGGAGGAGACAACATTTAGGTTCAGTGCTGAAGGAGAAATCTCAATTAAAACACGTTCAGAATGTCGTCTAAGGGGTGGGCAGAGGCGAGCTTTCTGGATGGAGGGCACAACATGGGCCAAAGCAGATCTGTAAATGTCTGGAGAGTGTGACCCCCTTAAGCTCATGAGGACAGGCCCACACTGGTCTAGCTGGCTTAGTGCCACATCCCCAGTGTCTGGCCAGCCCCGGCACACAGAAGATCCTCAGTCAAAATGTACTGCTTTGAACAGTGAGTGGTGGAGTCTGGCTGCGGCAGAGGGAGCTTGGAGAGAGGCAGCGGGGAGAAGGACAATGTCTCAGTTACCTACTGCTGTGCAACAAATTATCTCCAAACTTGGTGGCTGGATTCCACAAGAAACATTTATTATCTCTCACAGTTTCGGTGGATCAGGAATTCGAGCATGGTTTGGCTGGTCGGCTCTGGCTTGGAGTCTCAAGCCCTGCAAACATGTGTCGCTGGGGCCGCAGTCATCCGAAGGCCTGACTGAGGTGGGGGTCTCCCCCTGTGCAGCGGCTCACTGGCACACCTGGCAGCCTGGTGCTGGCTTTGGTGGGAGACCCCGCTTCCTCCCCGCAGGGGCATCTCCACGGGGTTGCTCAAGTGTCCTAAGGATATGGTAACTGACCTCCACCAGAGTGAGCGGTCCGGGAGGAAGGAGCCAGGAGGAAGCTATAACCTTTTCATGGCTTGACTGCCCAGTCAGAGCATCCCTTCTGCCACGTTCCATGCATTAGAAGCAAGTCACTAAGTCTGGCCCACATGCAAAGGGAGGGGAATTAGGCTCTACCTGTGAAAGGGAAAAATCTCAAAAGCATTTTTGGATATATTTTAAATCGCCAGGGTGATGGTGGGAGGATTTGTCTGCTCAGAACTCAGGGGCTCTCAGGGATAAGTGGGACGCCAAGGGACCCAGCCTCCTTGGGGGATGCGGGAGTCCTGCCCTGGTGTTATCTACTCAGCGGACCCTGAGCCCTGACGGTAAAGGTGAGGGAGTAAAAATGAGCAACGTCGCGAAGACACAGCACTGTGCCCTGGAGAACTCAGACATGGCTCAGCCCAGGGCAGGAGGCACTCACGGTCTGGCGGGAAGATAACTGGAGGATATGAAAGCTCTTTCCCCCAGGAGAGTCAGGGAAGGCTTCCTGGGGGTGGCCTCTGAGCTGTGTACTCCCAATGCTTTTACTGAGCCCACAGGCGCGGTGCTGGGGACACCCCAGAAGGTTAAGTATGTATGGTCTGCCTGCGTGAGGAGGTCAGAGGCTTGGAGGGACCCCCACCGACCATGGCCGCAGATGCTATCTCCGCAGAGACCTTCTGAGGCCACTCACTGTTGGCTTTTCAGATGGCTACAGATTTTCCCACGAGAAAACCGTGAAGTACCCTGGACACTGTGCGTGTGCACTTCTTTTGTTCATTTCCCCCAACAAAGGTCCTTCACCATTGCTGGAGTCCTCCCTCCCTCTCTGCTCCTGCTTCTCTGGACGTGCTGGCCCTGCATGTGCCTCGCTATTTTTTTGCTTCTTGACTCTGTGTCTGAGAGAGCCTAGAAGACCCTTCCCCGCCGCAGCTCTCTTTCTCCCCTCAACAGAGCGCAGACCTTCAGGGCAAGTGTCAGGATTTGCTCAGTGAATGGGTGCATGTGGGGAACTCCTGTTGTCCCTCAGGGAGCAACAAATGCCACCTCCAGGCCTTTTCCATTTGCTGCCCCGGACTGATGAGCAACCCGTTTCCCCTCATCTTCCCGTGGGTACGTCTGGACCCCTGGGCAGGCTCCTCAGGGCCTGATGGATTCTAGTTGTGGGGGTCATAGAATATATTTTTAAAAATTGGTGCTGGGTGCATAGAACACCGTGAAACTGCTCCTTTTGATACTTTGGTTGTGAATTTCTTGGAACTGGCTGTGTGACCTTGGACAAGTTGTACTGCCTCTCTGAGCCTTAAGTTCCTTATCTGTGAAAGAAGAAACATTGTGAGAATTAAAGTTGGTGTGTGTTAAACTTTGGGTTCTCTCTGAACTCTGTGAGGGCTGAGAAAATGGGGCATTTCTGTCCTGTCCTTGCAGGGCTGGTGTGAGGACCACCGCACAGTCTGCCGCTGGGCAAAGGAAGGCCGTGACGATCTGGGTGAGTCACTACGTGTACCCTGTGAACTTAGGGAAATGCAAGGAAGGTGTGGAGGAGAGAAGCCTGGAACCTGTCGTGGTGCAGGCCTCAGGGAGGTGGGAATTGTCGGCCTTTCACGCATTCAGCCCCCGAGGCTCAGAGACCCCTCGTTTGCCAGCAGGGCTCTTCCCAGGTCAGCGAGGAGCAGTGACAGTGACAGCCTTGACTGGGAGGAAGGAGACAGGACAGGTAAGACCATGGGGCTGTGATCAGAGAAACACCTGCAAGTCAAGGGGAAAACGCACGTTTGAAAACTCTTGACTCCCAGCCACAAGACCGACTGCCAGGGAGCTGGAAAATGAACATTTGAGAGCCTGGAAGGCTGGTTGCAAGGAGACCAGGACAGAGACGTCTTGCAGCTGGAAGGAAGCATGGAGGACAAGCAGGCCAGCACCACCCAAATTCCCAGACGAGCAGTTCCAACTTCCAGTGTGTTCTCGCTGGAGGGTGAGCTGCATCTTCTGGACTGTGGCTGAGGGTCAGAGGGCAGGTCAACGGAGAGCCTACTGCTTCAAAGGGAAAAGGAAGTCTTGAGGGAGATCAAAGTTCCAAGAGAGCTGGGAATTAGGACAGACTGAATTATCTTCCTGACTCACGTAAAGACATCTCACCTCTGGGAGGGTCTCCTCTTAACGATTTTTCTGTCACAAAAATTGCCCTCCTTGTCAACTGGCTAATAAAAGCAGTAGAAAACTTGGATCACCTACTCTGCTGTTCACCCCACTGCTGGCTCTATCCTCTCCCCTCCTCTACTCTGGCTGTCAGATGACAAAGCCTCGCACACACACGCACACGCACACGCACGCACGTGTGCACGCCTGTCCAGCTCCGTGGCTCCCCATTGTTTACGGAGGCAAAACCAGATGCCCTTGTCTGTCTTTCCAGGCTGTCCCAGCTTGGGCACGGTTCAGCGCCTTGGCCTCCTCTCCTGCCACTCTGCCCCCAGAGTCCCCCTGCTGCCTCGCAGCTCCCCAAAGGGGCCTTGTATTTTCCCACTGCCCCGTTTTTCCTAGTGGAATGCCATGCCCTCTATCCCTTTCCTTCCCTTGCCTTTAAAGTCTTCTCTTTCAGGCTCATTTCCTAGGACTCCTCTAAGAGACTACCCTTGACCCCTGCTACCATCCATCCTCAGCAGAAACAGTTTCTCTACCACACCGTTTATCGAAGTCTGACTTGAATTACACAGCATTGTCTCCTCCCTCCCCCCAACATTTTATTGTGAAACGGTTCAAATGGACAGCAAAGTTGAAAGAATTTTGCAGTTAACACCCATTTCTCTAGCACCTTGTTACTACTGTTAACACTTTATCAAGCTTGTTTTTATTATGTATCTATTTATCTTTCCATGCTGCTATCCACCTATTATTAATCCATGTTTTTGATACATGTCAAAATAAATTCTAGACATCAGTACACTTCTCTCGAAATATTTTTAGATGTATACTATTAATCAGAGTTTGATATTTTTTATGTTTTTCCCCCTATTTTTTAAAAGGATTTTAGGGGCATCTGGGCGGCTCAGTTAGTTACGCGTCTGCCCTCGGCTCGGGTCATGATCTCAGGGTCCTGGGATTGAGCCCCGCTTTGGGCTCCTTGCTCAGCAAGGAGTCTGCTTCTCCTTCTCCCTCTGCCACACCCTTTGCTTGTGCTCTCTCTCAAATAAATAAATAAAATCTTTTCAAAAAATTTATTTCAGAGAGAGAGAGAGGGAGAGCATGTGCGAGCAGGGGCAGGGGCAGAGGGAGAGAATCCCAAGCAGACTCCACACCAAGTGCGGAGCCACAGGACCCTGAGATCATGCCCTGAGTCGAAATCAGGAGTTGCACGCTCAGCCCACTGAGCCACCCAGGCGCCCCAACAGTTCTTTTCTATTTTGATATGAAATTCAAACAAAATGAAATACACAAATCTTAAGTGTACATTTGCTGAATTTGGACAAGTGCAAACACCTGTTCAATCCAACTCCTATTAACATATGGAACATTATCATCACGCAAATAGCTCCCCAGCAACCTCCTCCCTACCTCCGCCCCAGGCAACCACTCTTCTGATGGTTTTTCCTGTTCTAGAACGTCATATAAATGAAATCACATAGTGTGTACTCTTACGTAAGGCTTCTTCTACTCAGCATGTTTTTGAAATTCAGACCTGTTACATAAAAGCAGTTGTTTGTCTCTTTTTGTTGCTGAGTAGTATTCCATTGAATGGAAGTACTATAATTTTCACTTATCTATTCACCTGTTGATAGATGTCTGGGCTGTTTCCTGTTTGGAGCTATTAAGAATAGAGCTGCCCATTGTCAACTACAATTAAAAAAAATAAAGAATATTGTTGCTGTGAACGTTCTTGAACAAATCTGTGTAGATGTATGTTTTAATTTTCTTGGCTAAATACCCAGGGCTGGAATTAAGTTTGCCTTTTTCTTCCTCTGGATTGTGAGCTTTTTGAGGGCTGATTTATCTAGTCTCTAGCTCCAAGCATGATGCCTTGGTACGTGATAGGTTCTCTGTAGACATTTGTTGAAAGGAAACGTAATTCAAGCACAACATAATTTTCCCATCTTTTGTACAATATGTACCTCCCATTTGACACACTACGGGCCTGGTAACATATGAGCATTGTTTCTTTTAATCTTCTAATGAGCCTCTGAGCTAAGAATTAGTCCTTATCACAAGTTAGGAAACAGGCCGAGAGAACCTAGGTGAGCTGTTGGAGGTCACAATGCAGGTGAGGGGAAGAGTCAGAATTTGAAAGTGACAGTGTGGGAAGCCTCTATGCTGTTTTGCTTCTCTGAAGACCTCAGCTCCTTTAGCTGGAACCCTTGGCATGACTGTCCCAGTTCACCCTTTACCTACTCTCAACAACCAGGCAAGGTAGGCCCTCTCCCTTCCCTCTATTCCCATTAGTCATGAATACTTTTTCTGGTGGAGCTCCAGAACTCTCGTGTAGCTTGACAGAGGCCCAAACTGCACTCCTCCAGATGGGAGGCATTTAGTTTACCTCAAAATGCTGAGGGTCAGGAGGTAAATGTGGACAGACTCGATGACTAAAATTCACATCCGTAGTGAGGGGCAGATGGACACCCCATGCCTCCTGAGGGGATGCCCTGAGAGGGACACGCCATCACTCCTGCAATATTCCAGACTGCAGTGCATAACCTGAATGCAACCGTGAGAAAACATCAGACGCCCGAATGAGATACATTCTTAAAAAAAAAAAAAAAGAGCTGTGTCCTTCAGAAGTGTTAATGTCATAACACACACACACATACACAGGCACAGGCTGTGAAAATGTTCCACATTAATGGAAACTAAAGAGACATAACAGCTGAATGTGATATTTGATCTGACACTGGATCCTGTTCAGGAGGAGAAAAAAAAAAAAACAACCAAACAGGACATAACTGAGTCAAGTGACAAAACTGGAATATGGATGGTTGATTAGGTCAAACTCCTGAGCCAATTTAAATTTTTTTAAAAGATCGTATTTATTTATTTATTTATTTATTTATTTATTTATTTATCTGGTAGAGAGAGAGCACGCGCAGTGGGGGAGAGACAGAGGGAGAGGGAGAAGCAGGCTCTCTGCTGATCAGGGAACCCAACACAGGGCTCGAGCCAAATGACTGAGCAAAAGGCAGACACTTAACCAACTGAGTCACCCAGGTGCCCCAGAGTCAATTTAAATGTACTGAGTTGATATCTGTATTGTGGTTATAAGATAGATCTTTATTATTAGGAATACACACTGAAGTACTTAGGGGTTAAAAGCCATGTATGTGATCGACTCTCTAACGGCTCTAAAAATAACTGTGTTTAGTGTGTGTGCGGTACTCAGAGCAACTGGGAAAAGTGCTGAGAAGAGGTGAATCTTGGTAAAGGATATCTGAGAGTGATATGTACTGTTTTTATCCTTGTATCTTTTCAGTCAGTTTGAAATGATTTCCAAACAGAAAGTTTAGAAAACGCTCCCCTGCCAAGTCTCTGGAATCCTAGTCGGTGGGGATCGTGCCAAGAACTCCGTGGACGTGAGCATCTCTTTCCTATGTTAGCTGGTCCCCAGCTGCCAAATGTGTGATCCCAAGCTAAGCGAAAATGTGCCAAGGAGCTCAGGCAGGCATCTTCTAAAAGAATCCCTTCATCTTTGTCCCCTGTCAGAACATCTTTCCCAGAGCAGGCTCTCATTAGAGGCTTGTTAAATCAGCCAGAGTTGGTTTCCGGCTTGTGAGTGATGATGGTGAACTCTGAATAGGTCTGAGGTCTGGGTCCTGCCTCCCTCTCTCCTGCTGATCTGCTGCATGACGTCAGCCTCCTTATCAGTGGGGTGACAGATTTGGACAAGAGCAGAGGTTGCGAGTTGACAACCCAAGAGCCACCAGTCCACAGATGTATTTGTCCTACATAGTATTTAATTAATTAATTAATTAAAAAATATTTTATTAGAGAGAGAGAGTGTAGGGGGCTGTGGGAGGGGAAGCAGAGAGCCTGACCCAGGGCTCTATCCCATGACCCATGAGATCATGACCTTAGCTGAAACCAAGAGTCTAATACTCAACCAACTGACCTATCAGGTGCCTCCCCCCACTCTTTTATATCATGACCAGTCAGCTTTCTCATTTACAGTTTCTGCTTGGCCTTTGGACTGGAAGATCTCAAAGGGCTAACTGCTCATTTCCCATCTTCTTTGACCATTTCCCATCTCTTTAGGGATTTCAGATGATGTACAAGAGGTTGGATAGTGAAGAGGGAGGTGAAGAAGAATAACAGAACCAAAATGAGAGTTGCCTCAAGTACATTGGCTTACAAAGGGCCAGACTGTGGTTCAAGACATTGCTGTATCCAGTGGAGCTCTAGATGGGATGGGATGCTTGGAGTCAGCTGGGAAGAAACTGGAAGGTTTTAATGGGACTGACGGATCAGGGCAGAAGATGGAAGAAGGATTGAGGGAAAGTCAGGCATCTGGAGAGTGCCAAATACCTGCAACTGAGGGCATTGCTGCGAGCAGTCTTGGGGTCACTGCTAAGGGCAGTTGTGACTTGCAGCCAGGAAGTAGATCCTGGAGAGAAAAGGAAAAGAGAAAAAAATTCAAAAATCAAGGTGTAGTGGAAAGAGTACTGAGCAAGGAATCAAAGATGGTGGCTGTTTATTTCCAGATCTGCCACTTACTAATTGTGTGATCTTGGGCATATCACTCCACATTCCTGAATGTTTCCTCAACTTCAAAATACGGATGATGATATAAGTCCTGCCTATTTTAGTTATAGAAAGGCTAACCTACAATACCAGACAGCAAAGCACTTAGCAACTGGGGAAGCACCATCCCAAAGTAAGATGAAATTTAGAAGGTGCAATTTAGTTTCAGAATTCCGGAGCTTGAAGGGCTGTTTGAGGGTCTGCAAGCCACTCATTTAACAAACCATGAGTCGGAGTCCCCAAGAAGAGAAATTACATAGCAAGTTTAGGGTAGAAGTGGGCACAGTGCTCCATTAGTTTTATTATTTTTTAAAGATTTTATTTTTATTTATTTGAGAGAGACAGAGAGAAGAGAACATGACCAGGAAGAGGGACAGAGGGAGAAGCCGACCTCCCGCTGAGCAGGGAGCCCAATGCAATGTGGGGCTCCATCCCAGGACCCTGAGATCATGCCCTGAGCTGAAGGCAGCCGTTGACCAACTAAGCCACCCAGGCACCCCGCATCATTAGTTTTAGAGTAGAACCCCCTCTGAGCTCCCTCTAGGGATGGGTGAATGAAACTAACCAAAGGAAGAGGGACTAGGGACCTACTGGGGGGATTTGTGTATAGGGAATGTCCTCAAAGTGTGTGTTTCATCATATCTACTTGAAAGGGACAGGTCTTTGTAACTAGTCCTGTGGTTACAGGAACAAGGAAACACTTAGCGAACCTTGGAAGTAGTAGTCTTATTTCAAGAGAAAGGATGTTCCATATTGCACATTACATAGCATGCACAGTGAATGAAATCACTGTGAAAGTGAGAGGTGAAAAGACCATCTTGTTCTACTTCCCCCAACAAAGATGGGGAACCTGAGGCCCAGAGATGGAAAATGGCTTGCCCAAGGCCACACAGCTTGTTCCTGGCAGAGCGGGGACTGTAATGGGGTTTCTTAACTTGCAGTCCAGGGCTTTTCCTCTATGTGCCAGTTCAGATTGCATATGGCGGCAAGTAAGAGAGACTAATGGTGGCTTACACCAATGGAGATTTATTGACTCATGATGGCCTTAAGAGATAGGGGTTAGTTTTCTCACTTTACAGGAGGTCCAGAGGGGCACAATCAGATTAGTGTAGCTGCTGAAGGATGCTAAGGACCTAGTGTCCTCCTATCTTCCTGCTCCTCACCCTCAGCCCATGCAGCCCATGACTTTTGTCCTTACTGTCTTAAGATGGCTGCATCGCCTCTAGGCATTGTGTCTGTATTCCAGCGGAGTTTGTCTCTCTCTTTTTTTTTTTTTAAAGTAGGCTCCACGCTGGGCTTGAACTCCCAACCCTGAGATCAAGACCTGAGCTGAGATAAAGAGTTTAACACTCAACTGACTGAACCACCCCGGAGCCCCTGAGTTTGTCTTTTTTTTTAAGATTTTATTTGCTTATTTGACAGAGAAAGAGAGAGAGAGAGAGAGAGAGGGAACACAAGCATGGGTAGTGGGAGAGGGAGAAGCAGGTTTCCCGCTGAGCAGGGAGCCCGAAGCCAGGCTTGGTCACAGGACCCCGGGATCATGACCTGAGCTGAAGGCAAACACTTAACGACCGAGCCACCCAGGCGCCCCAAGTTTGTCTTTTATAAAGACTTACCTGAAAGCTCATCCAGTGAGGCACATAGCCATCCCAACTGCAAAGCAGTCAGGGTAGGTAAGTATTTTAAGTATCCAGGCACTAAAGTAGGATGTAGCAGGGAGCTTTTGAGTTGTTAGTCTATAATGTTTGCATTATCACTACACTATACCGTTTTATTTGTTTATTAAAGGTTTTATTTTATTTTTTAAAGTAATCTTTACACCCAACATGGGGCTTGAACTTACAACCCTGAGATCAAGAGTCGCACGCTCCTCTGACTGAGCCAGCCAGGCATCCGTATGCTACACCATTTTAAAGATGAAAGGGGCGGGTGCAACAAGCTCCTGGCTGAAAATCAGAAAATAGGTTCAAGTCTGGATCCTGCCATTTTTTGTGGGTCTTCAACACGTCTCAGTTACCTCACTTGAAAAAGGTTTGGGCTAAATGACCCAAAAGATCCTTCTGGCTCTTAATTCTGTGACCCTATCCTAGTCAAATCCTAATCCATACACTTTTATTTCCCTCTCCCCATGGAATTCTAACATAAACATCATAAATTATGATAATAATTGGTATGTAAAAGTTGTATATTTATCTGACAAGTGTTGGTACCCGGAAATTTCAGCCAGAAATTCTTACCTTGAGAGCATCAAGGTATCTCCATATATGTATTTTCTTCTTAATGTTGTCAAGTTTTGGAGTGACTGGGTGGCTCAGTTGGTTAAGCGTCTAACTCTTGATTTTGGCTCAGGTGTGTGCTGGGCATGGAGCCTGCTTAGGATTCTCTTCCTTTCCCTCTGCCCCTTGCGTCCACACTCTCTTTCTTAAAAAAATAAAAGCTGTCAAGTTTTATCATTTTTCTGAAAGGTTTTATTTATTTATTTATTTGACAGAGAGAGAGAGCAAGAGGGCACAAGCAGAGGGAGCAGCAGAGGGAAAGGGAGAAGCAGGCTCCCCCGCTGAGCAGGGAGCCCAGTGCAGGGCTCGATCCCCGGACCCTGGGATCATGACCCGAGCTGAAGGCAAACACTTAACTGAGCCACCCAGGCATGCCTATAATGTTTTTCTATAGAAGTCTTACAACCCTATTGTTAAGGTTAATTCCTAGGTACCATATCGATTTTATTTTTTCCTCTCATATTTTGTAAATGATTACTGGTATATAGAAATGCTATTCCTTCTTGTATATTAACTTTATATGGAATAACCTTGCTGAACTCTTACTAATTCTAATAGTTTGTAGCTCTCCCCCAATTTTCTATGCAGAAAATCATATTACCTACAAATTAGAATAGGCAGTAGAAATGGCATGAGGAAGGTCCTGAGAAGCGAGAGTTCGAGAAACAAAGAAGGCAGGCGATGCTTCGCAGAGTGAGATGTAAGGCAGGTGATGAGGGGCCGGAGAGACAGCATCATTGCACAGGGTCCTGAAAACCATTTTCAGGATTTTAATGCAATGGAAAAACCACTGAAGAAGTTTCTGTTAAAACTGGAAGGAAGTCTCTATGGTAAGTCACTGGGTTCTGCTCATGTCTGTGTCTTCATCAACATTTTGGCCAAAATTTGGATGAATAAACATAAAGCACACTTTTCATGGATAATAAATACATTAGATAACCCTATAATGTCGTATTGTGAACTTGTAGAGCCTCAAGAATGTATCCTTAGACATGGGACTGGATGTTTGCTAAGACCCTTTCCAACTCTGTTGCTGGAGTTCTATGCTTTCCATCTTGGGGACTCTGGCACTGGAGGAAGTGTTCTTTCCCATTGCAGGTGGGGAAACAGAAGGAACTGTACTTTGAGAAACAATCTCTTAGGGCAGATCCACGTTTACATGAATGATTCCACATATGTGGTGAGTGCTGTAAAGTAGAGAGGCATAGAAGGGGTGCGGGAGGAGTGTATGAACTGGAGAGGATAGTGCCTAACTTGTGTAACTCGGACTGAAGCAAGTGGGAGGGAGGGCTTGGAAGTAGCTGTGGCAGTACGCAGGAAAGAGAAAAGGGACTGAGCCAGAAGAGCATCAGTCTTGGTGGAGATGTTTCTGAGGCAGAAGGAGCATCTGGTAGGCCTGAGATGGGGAGAAGGGAGGGAATAACTGAGAATGACTCTTGAGTGACTATCCTGAGATACACATAACATGGTGACTTTATTACCTTAAAGAAGGAAAGGAAAATTCCAACACTTTTGAATTTTCCTAGCCATTTCACTTAAGGAGGTCAAAGCTAATTCCACTCTTGAAGCCTGGGACGGACACTGAGGCTGGTTACTCGAGGCAGGAGGAAGGATCAGAGTAACTTTTTTAGTTCCCACCTGTGTGTTTCCCTTACAACAGTTAGGGTCCTGCTTGGACAAAAATCTGTGGGCTTTGGTATATAGTAATGCTACTTTCACTAGGACAGGAAGTCTATTTTATTTACTTTTTTATAAATGACCCTCCCCATGCGGCCCTTCCTGATATGCTGGTACTCATTCACCGTCTGTTGGATGAATGAATTCAGGCTTGCAATGGCAGTTCCCCTGCTTTGGAGTCCGGGTGTGAAAGAGGGGAAAAGCTTTGAGTTTGGTCGCACAACACCTGCCTTATGAATTGGTCTGCGACCTAGATCAGTCATTTCAGTTCTCTGTGGCTGGCCTAAAGTTCTTTCCAGGGCTCCAAATTCGTAGTACTCTGCCTTTTCCACTTAACTTTCTACTGTTCATTCCTTCGTATTTGTATAGGCTATAAATACTCCTTCATAGTATGAGTAATACTCTGTAAATGCTTGCTAAGTGCTAGGCACCAATCTAAGTACTTTATATGTATCAACACATGTAGTCCACCTAACAACCCTAATAAAGTAGGTGCCACTATTACCCATTTTACAGTTGAGGAAACTGAGGTACAGAGAGATTAAATATCTCCCACAAGCTCACATAACTTGCAAGCAGCAGTTCCCAGATTTGTACACAGGGATTCAGGGTCCAGAGTCCAAGTTTAACTACCTCGCTATGCTACTTCTAGGTCACCCGAATAGGGACTATGACAGAGGCAGGTGATGCATTATCTCATTTTTACTAAGGTAACTGAAGCTTAACTTCCCTACGGTTACACACAAAGGAGCAGAGCTTTCAACCAAGTCCAGTGTTCTTTCTGGTAACCAGCCTGCTCTACAGGCTGACTACATGGCCCCAGTGCCTGGTTGCCTAAGTTAAAGCACTACTCTGTCGATTGCTGGCTTGCTGTCATTACGTCAACTACCAAACTGCTGTGTTTCTCATCTGTAAAATGAGAATGGGGACATTAACACCAATTGTAGGGCATTGTTGTGACAGCTAAGTGAATTCTTAGGTGTCACATACTTACACGAGCGTGCCTGGATATAATAAGTACTCAGTGGGCATTAGCCATCACTTTTCCTTCTGGACTACTGGTATCCAGAAGTATAACGTGACCCAAACACTAATTTTAAGTTTTCTAGTGGCCACATTTTAAAAGGCAAACAACAACACAACAACAAAACAACAACAAAAAAACCCCATGAAATTATTTTAAATGTTTTCTTTAACCAAATATATCTAAAACTGTAATCAATTTTGTAATTAGTTATCCAGTTTATAATAAAATTTATAAAATTATGAATGAGATATATTTTTTGGTACTAAGCCTCGGAAATCCGATGTGTATTCTACACCCACAGCACACGTCAACTTGGACCAGCCACGTCACTTGTGGCTGGCTGCAGGGCAGTCCTGGAGGGGCCCCACACCCGCGTCCCCGTCCCCCCACGGTTCCTTCCCGCGACCAGCTGGCCCGCGCCCTAGGCCCCGCCCCGCGCCCCGCCCAGGTTACATCACAGAGCCCGCAGGCCCCGCGGGCGGGGAGACCCGGGCCCCGGCCGCGTGTGTCCGGCCGCTTGCGTCCTCCCCGCTCTAAGCACCCAAGTTCTGAAAGGAATAGACGTCCACCACAGAGCCACGGCGGCCGTCACTCTACCCGCCGACCGCCCGGGCGCTGGCGGGCGGGAGGCGGGAGTCTGAAGCCCCCATGCGTACCTCGCCGCCAACCGCCCTCCGCTCGCGCCGCTACCGCGGCGAGGTCGAGGCGGCGGGGCCTGCGCCCATTGGCCTGCTACAGCCCTCCGCCCGCCTCCTCGCCGCGCTTATTGGTCGGAGCAGCGGAGCCCGCGGGATAGGCGGTGGCGGCGCTCCTCCCACGCGCCGGCCCTCAAGAGGGCGACGAGGAAGCGGCCGCCTCCCTGCGCCCCGCCCCACGGGCTCGCCTGGTGGCTCCGGCTCCTCCCGACTTCTCCCGGCTCCTCCCGGCTCCTCCCGGCCCTCTCCCGGCTCCCTCCGGCTTCGGCTCCGGCGCGGCGGCGGCGGGTAGGTGCGGCGACAGGCGGGGCCCGATCGGAGGGGCGGCCTCCCCACTGTCCCGGGGGCTGCCCGAGCCGCGCCCCGCGGCCGCTCGGGACCCCGCAGGGCCCGCCCGAGGCGGAGAAGGGCGGTGGCCGCGGGCCTGCGGGACGCGGGGGCGGCGGGGCTGGGGGCCTGCGGGCGTGATCTTCCGAGGCTTTGGGGTGCTATCCGGGGGCCCCTCGGGGCGGAGCGGGCTGAGAGGACCGGGGCTTCGGGCGTCTGCAGCGTGGGGCCGAGCGGCATGCTTCAGGCTCAGGATGGGGCTGCGCTTGCGGAGAGAGGGTCGGCTGCGGTCTGGGGCCCTGGGTGGGGCCCGGGGACGTAGGAAAACTCAAAGGTCGTTCCGTGAGACTTTGGGGGGTCAGTTGAGGTGGGGCTGATTTGAGCTAGAGAGAGTGCCGAGTCTGGGGTTACGGGCGGGGCTGAGGGGCGGTCTGGAGAACCGGGCCCCAGTGTGGGCTCCGTGTGCGCGTTCCCTCCGGCACTGTTGGGGGCTGGCGTGTGTCTGGCTGCGGGAGGGCGAAGACGTCGCAGCAAGGGTGGGGATGGGAGGATTGGGACAGGGACCGGGAGGGGGCAGTTGGAAACGTTACCCAGAACCGAGATTGTGACTTAGCACTTGGACCAGATTCTCCGCTGGTGTGTTGCCTGAGCTCTTTTTTGGTGAAATTACCCTGTGCGGGAACGTTGGGGGTTTTTTGCTTCCACCCAGGAACGTGTAAATTAAATGCATTTGCTGCTTTTGGGAGGAGGCAGTCGTTACGCTTAGGTTTGTGCCTTAGCACCCAGACCCGGTGTGAAACGTGCTTCTCGGGAAGGTTAGTGTTACCCAGCTTTCTCCTGGAAACCCCCTTTCTCCTTTCCCTCCTCTGGTTCGGTTGCACTGTTGCTCCCCAGGGCCTCTCGATTCGCTCTCCCTGGCTGCATAGCATTGCAGTGTTTCTTGCTCTGTGTGCGTGTGTGTGTGTGTGTGTGTGTGTGTGTGTGTGTCCCGCCCGTTTCCCTGCTGCTGCGCTTTTGGCAACTGCCTCTGCTCTTTCCCAGGGATGGTTGTGGCATTGCATCAGGGGATATTTGTGCTTGTAATTTGCTCACTCAGCCCAGGAAGAGGGAGAATAGTATGCTGCAGAGATGGGAGGGGGGTGCCGTCAGCTCGGCTGGGTAGGCAGAGAAATGGGTGTGGTGAGGGAATACAGCTGCTCTAGGCCTATAGGGTAACACTGCCCAGTCATCAGCTCAAAGAGATTCAAAGAGCAGCAGCAACAGCTATTTTTATAAATCAGTCCTGAATCCAAGCTGAGCACATGGATTTAGAGTGAACAGTTGTCATGCTCTAAGTATTACCGGCTGGGTGTTTGGTAGACAACATTGGAGTTGCTAAGTGAGAATTGTACAGTGCAGCCGGTACTTTACTTGCAACTTTTTAACTTTGCTCTCCTCACCTCTCTGGGATGGGACCTCTGTCTTCAGGGGGTGTCTTTCCAATGCAGTGGTTTGATGGTCCAGACTACTCCTTTTCTAGTGAAATGTTTCTGTATCAGTGGTACTTTTCCTCTCCAGTTTGGCTTAAAAATAATAACACTATCACCTTTTGAGCACTTGCCATCCTCCAGGCCCTAGTTGTAGGTATTTGAGGTATTTGTTTACAGATGGGGAAGTTGAGACTAACAGGAGTAAGGGTCACACAGATAGTAATGTGGCAGAACTGACATCCACATCAAGGCCTCTCTCACTACCCCCCCCCCCCCCGCCAGGAGTTCAGAAACACGAAATTTTTGGTTCACACAGGGGTGACTCAAGCGCTCGAGAATTTATTCATGCAAAGTAATCTCACCAGAAACTGATAAACCAGATACCAGTTTATTTACACTGAAAGTATAAAGTGCCATGTACACAATTGGAATTAATTATCCATTGGCTAGGACACCTCCTTTGTTTCTGGGCAGCCAAATCAGTAATAAAAAGGCCATTGATTATAGAATGGGAACTAAGGGCCCTGGATGTTCTTAGGGGATGTTTTAACCAAGTTACTGAATCCTAGTGAATCTTGCTGCTTTTCCCATTGTATGAACAAATTTATTAATTTTGACAGTGCTGGGAAGATTCTAAAAACATTTTCCCACCTTGTCTGGTTTTTTTTTTAAGTCATCTCTTCATATATTTGTCATCTCAGCCTGTTTAACCTGTGTTAAAATTCGCAAGTTTACAAGTAAGTTTACATTACATATTAAAAAGTCATTTTCCATTGTTTGCTGACAGTGAAGGAAGCACCTGGATTTTCTTATCTCTAGGTGGCTTAGCTCTTTTTATTTTTTATTTTTCTTGAGGATATGAAAACTTTTTATTAATTACATACTCTGGCTTTCAGGAGAGAGTAGGACAGGTTTCCCAAGCTTGCTCGAAATGGATTGAGAACTGGGAAAGATCCTGCCTTGTGGTTTTAATTTTGGTTATCGGGTGGGGGTGTTTGTGGAAGTGAGCGTTCCCTTGTATGGGGGGGGGGCTTGTGTGATTTGAACTTCTCACCCACGTCAGGATAGGTGACTTAGCTTTAGTCAGAGAGTTCTTCCTGATTTCAGTGTCTTGTTCTTTTTCCCAATTGATCCATCCTTTGTCTCTTGAAGTTTTTGCTGTTGACCCTTCAAATATAGGGCATCTTCTTCCTTCTCCTTCTCTTCCTCCTTCTCTTCCTTTTTTTTCTTCTTTTTTTTTTATAATTACGTTAATTAATTTATTTATTTTAAGATTTTTAAATTTATTTGAGAGAGAGATAGCCAGCCAGCGAGAGAGGGAACACAAGCAGGGGGAGTGGGAGAGGAGGAAGCAGGCTTCAGCAGAACAGGGAGCCCAATGCAGGGCTCAATCCCAGGACTCTGAGCGGAAGGCAGACGCTTAACCTTTTTTCTTTTTTTTTAAATTATTTTTTTAAAGTAATCTCTACCCCCAACATGGGGCTCAAACTCAGGACCCTGAGTTCTAGAGTTGCATGTTCGGTCCACCAACTGAGCCAGCCACGCGCCCCCCTTCTTCTTCTTTTTTCCTTTTTTTTTTTTTTTTTTAAGATTTTATTTATTTATTTGACAGAGAGAGAGAGACAGCGAGAGAGGGAACACAAGCAGGGGGAGTGGGAGAGGAAGAAGCAGGCTTCCAGCGGAGGAGCCTGATGTGGGGCTCGATCCCAGAACGCCCTGAGCTGAAGGCAGACACTTAATGACTGAGCCACCCAGGTGCTCCCACTTCTTCTTTTTTTAAAAATTAAGCATGGTTAATTGATGTGTCGGTTTCATTTTTCCTTAAAAAGCAAGGAAATCTGAGGAACATTTTGACCTAATGGAAGTCATCTGGTGGTTCATTTGATTTGGTCAATTTGAAAAGGAAATCGAGTAAATGACACTAATTTCACTTTGTTCTTCTAAATGGCACTTTTTTTTAAAAGATTTTTTTTTTTTTTTAAAGATTTCATTTATTTATGTGACAGAGAGACAGCCAGTGAGAGAGGGAACACAGCAGGGGAGAGGGAGAGGAAGAAGCAGGCTCCCAGCCGAGGAGCCCGATGTGGGGCTCGATCCCAGAACGCCGGGATCACGCCCTGAGCCGAAGGCAGACGCTTAACGACTGCGCTACCCAGGCGCCCCTTAATAAGATTTTTTAAAAAATTTATTTGACAGAGAGAGAGACAGCCATTGAGAGAGGGAACACAAGCAGGGGGAGTGGGAGAGGGAGAAGCAGGCTCCCAGTGGAGCAGGGAGCCCAATGCGGGGCTCAATCCTAGGACCCTGGGATCAGGCCCTGAGCCGAAGGCAGCTGCTTAACGAATGAGCCATCCAGGCGCCCCTCTAAATGGCACTTTTATTTAATTTTTTAATTTTTAATTTTTTTTTAAGATTTTATTTATTTATTTGACACAGACAGAGACAGCCAGTGAGAGAGAGGGAACACAAGCAGGGGGAGTGGGAGAGGAAGAAGCAGGCTCATAGCGGAAGAGCCTGCCGTGGGGCTCGATCCCAGAACTCCGGGATCACGCCCTGAGCGGAAGGCAGACGCTTAACGACTGAGCCACCCAGGCACCCCCCTAAATGGCACTTTTAGAACTAGGTTTCTGTGGACTTACTGTTAGGAATTAGTTGAGGACAATTATGGTCAAGAAAGGGTTTAAACTGACATACATGAGGGATCATATTCACCACCTTTTTAGAGCTCTCTAGGCTAATCTCTTGACACAGACCTAATGGGAATTGTTACGTTTTGTCGTTACATTTTTGTTTATTTATTTTGGGGGGGGGGCGCAGAGGGAGAGGGAGAAAGTGTGTTTTCAGCAGACTCTGAGCTGAGTGCCAAGGGATCTGGAGCTCGATCTCACCACCCTGAGATCACGACCTGAGCGGAAACCAAGAGTCCGAGGCTTAACCGAATGTATCACCCAGGTGCCCCTGTATGTCATTAAATTTTTGAGCTTGAAAGTCAATCCAGTTTACTTTGGTATTTCTTTAAATGGTAGAAAAGTTAATCTTCCTTTTTTTTTTAATTTAATTTACTTATTTATTTTATTTGAGAGCATGTGCTCATAGGGGTGAAGGGGGGAGAGAATCCCAAGTGGACTCCCTGTGGCTCTTATCTTACCACCTGAGATCACGACCTGAGCTGAAACCAAGAGTCTGGCCACCCAGGTGCCCAGAAAAGTTAATCTCATCATAAAACCCATCTTACTATTTGCATGTATTTATCTTTCTTTTAAAATGTATCGCTTTTCCTCACTTTCTTTCTGACTTTACAAGAAGGCAGTTTAAAAAATAATTTATTTTGAAATAATTTTAGATTTGCAGAAGGTTATGTAAAGATAGTACAGAATTTCCATATAATCTTTAGCTTTCCTTAATGTTAAACATCTTATATAATGATACATTTATTAAAATTAAGAAATCATTAGTTTAATATTATTTTAACTAAAGTATAGGCTTTCTTCTCATTTCCCTAGTTTTTCCCTAGTGATACCCTTTTTCTATTACAGGATCTCATCTAGGATACCACGTTACATTTAGGTGTCCTGTTTCCCTAGTTTCCGACAATCTGTGACAGTTTTTTAGTCTCTCCTTGTCATTCTCTCCTTGACATCTTTGAAGAGTAGCAGTCAGTTATATGTAGAATGTTCTTGAGTTGGGTTTTCTGGTATTTTGTCATGATTAGCCTGAAGTGAGGCATTTCGGGGAAGAGTACCATAGAGGTGGTATATCCTTCTTGTCACGGCATATTGCATATCAGGGGATACCTGATAGCAGTGTGACTTATTGCTGATGTTAACTTTGATAACTTGATTAAGGTAATATCTGCCTGGTTTCACTAAAGTGACTATTTTTCCATTTCCTTACTTTATTTGTTAGAAGCTAGAAATGAGTCACCAAGTCAAGCCCATTTCTGGAGGAAGGGAATTAAACTCCACCTCCTGAAGGGATGAGTATCAAAGAATTTGTGAGCTTGTGTTAGAATCACCCACAGTAATGAATAAATATTTTGGGGAGGTCCTGTGAAGCTACACAAAGATCGAAGTTTCATCTACGAATTTTAGCATTCATTGGTGAAATCTGCCTGCATGGCAATTACTGTGTAATTGTAGTGGTGATTTTCTGTTTTCCTCATTCCTTCTACGTTACTTGGAATTCTTCTGAAGAGAAGATTTGTATACAGCCCTCCCCCAATTTATTTACTTATTCATTTGTATCAGTATGGATTCATGAATATTTATTTTTTTCCTTTGGGTTGTAATCCAATACAGTACTTTGTTGCTCACATTCTTCTGGCTTTGGCCATTTGGCACTTACGTTCTTTTGATATGTCCCCCTTTTCTTTTTTTGGAGCTTACTTTCTGGTGCTGCAAGATGCTCCAGTCTCATCTTGTATTTTCCCTGCCCCAGCCCCTAGAAAAAGCAGCCATTTTTCCAAGGAGCCTTGGTTTCTTTTATTGGAGAAAAATATTTAGAAACCCAGATCTGGTTTCTAAATGAACTGGATATACTCACTGCTACTGGGCTATCACTGCTTCTAGGTCGTCTTAGAGGGCAGACCAGGGAATGCATGTATGTATACTGACCCAGGTACACACTATCTATGTTTATTTCTTTATCTATCAGTATATAAATGTGATGTGGTCATACTGGTCTCTCTGACTCTAGTCCAGTACCACAAGTGCATTCTAGCATTCCTCTCCTTGCTTATTTGTAACTTTTTTTTCTGACGGTGAGAAACTTGGCTCTAGTTATTTATAATAGATTTACTTAACTGTTTAACCTCAGTGTATGTGTTAAGTAGGAAAATGCAGTTTTTGTTATCATAATAAAGTAAATTTCCAAAGCATTTTGCAGTTGTTAACTAACTTAAATTATACTCCTATAATATTGGTATTTTAAATTACTGTTTTTCAGCTTGAGTGGAGAGGTGATGTCATTTGCCCTTGGCCAAACAGGAAGTGAGTGACTGCAGCTGGAATCGATGACCTATTCTCACTCCCAGTGCTAGCTTGATCCCAAGCAAAGCAGTCTCTTCATATCAAGTATCTTGACTAACAAGTCAACCTTTGTCCCTTCTTGGTGGGATTGCTCCTCTTAATTAAAGAAGTTCCTGGTTTTTAGTTTTTTTTTTTTTTTTTTTTGACAATGTTGACAGCAAGAGTAATTCCTTTTCTGGAGTTACTTTGTCCCACTTAAGTTTTTTCCAGACTAAACAGTTTTTCCCCCCAGCCACCTCTTATGAAATGTGCTTTCTAAACCTTTTACTATGTTGGGCATCTCCTGTGGACATGCTATAGTTTGTCAGTTTGTCAGATATAGTCCGATCCAGATACTGTTTTAGGCCCTGGAAATGAAGCGATTAAGGAATTCAGCATGACCCCTTCCCTGGGGAGCTTACCACTGTTTCCACCACTGCTGCTTTAAAATATTGTTTTCTTTCTTTCAATATCTACTTTTCAGTGTCAGTTCATACTTGTCTAGTAGTAAGCTCCCTTCTAGGTCTTTTTCAGTAGAGCTGCTGTTAACTCAGGTCTTCATTCTTGATTGGTTGATTTTCTGATTCTATGTGTTGGCCTTTTTTTTTTTTTACACTCCTGTTTTCTTTCCGAAAGTCCAGTTTCTGTCCATTGTTCCAGAGGAGGCTTTTGAATCTAGACTCTATTATCCCGTGCCTTTGTTACCCTTCCTATGTTTATAATTTTGATATGTTCTTCCTATATTTTGATTTGAGTTGATTAAGACAATATTCACCTAGAGATTAGATTAGATTAGATTTTAGTAGTA
This sequence comes from Ursus arctos, assembly GCF_023065955.2. Lineage (NCBI taxonomy): Eukaryota > Metazoa > Chordata > Mammalia > Carnivora > Ursidae > Ursus > Ursus arctos. Next base: position 31,724,792 of record NW_026622808.1, on the reverse strand, counting down.
TGTAATTAGAGATAAAACTTAATACTTTTATTTGCTCCTTACTTCTATTACTTTAGTATTTCCAAAGACTTTGGTTCTGATTTTCTGCTGTAGTTTGGGTGCAAAATTATAATTAAAATATTTTACATCTTTTTTTTCCTTAAGATTTTATTTTTAATCTCTACACCCAGTGTGGGACTCAAACTCACAACCCCAAGATCAAGAGTCGCATGCTCTCAGGGCACCTGGGTTGCTCATTTGTTTTAAGTGTCAGACTCTTGATTTCAGCTCAGGTCATGATCTCAGGATGGTGAGAATGAGCCCTGCATGGAGGTGAGCTCAGCAGGGAGTCAGCTTGAGATTCTCTCCCTCTTCCTCTGCCCCTCCCCCTGCACTCCAGAGAGGGCCCCCCCCCCCCCCCCCCCGCTTGCTTTCTTGCTCTCAAATAAATAAACACCTTAAAAAAAAAAAAAAGTCACATGCTCTACGGACTGAGCCAGCCAGGTGCCCCTAAAATATTTTACATCTTATACTCTGAAGGCACAGCTGGTTTGTTCGTTCATTCTTTTTTTAATTTTAATTTTTATTTTTATTTATTTTTTTTAAGATTTTACTTGTATATTTGACAGAGAGAGAGAGAGAGAGACGGACAGCAAGAGAGGGAACACAAGCAGTGGGAGTGGCAGAGGAAGAAGCAGGCTCCCAGCAGAGCAGGGAGCCCAATGCGGGGCTTGATCCCAGGACCCTGGGATCATGCCCTGAGCCAAAGGCAGGTGCTTAATGACTGAGCCACCCAGGCGTCCCTCTTTTTTTAAAATATTTATTTGTTAATTTATATAATGAAAAATTTAGGGAAGATTGAGGATAGTAGTGAGTGAGGAATAGACGTTAGAGATCCTTAAGAAAAATGTTCCTTCCTAAAGTGACTCCTCTCTCTGAGCTTTTTTTTTTTTTGTTAAACTGCCTGAGATTCTTCCTTTTTTTTTTAAACTGTCTGAAATTCTTGATCAGATGTTCATTTGGGTTAACCCATGTTCTCTGTGAGGAGTAGAAATACACTGGGAGGATTCAAGAGAGCTCTTACGCATCTTCTTATCGGTAGATCATATTTTCATTGAAATAGTTTGTACTGGGGTATAAATGTTGCTTTGGGTGACAGGTAAGTGGTTCTTTCCTTCCTTCCTTCCATCCTTTCCTTTCCTTTCCTTTCCTTTCCTTTCCTTTCCTTTCCTTTCCTCCATCCTTTCTTCCTTCCGACAGGTAAGTGGTTTCTGCGTTTGAGGAGTGGGGAAAGGGAGAGGATGGGGGATAAGACAGACTTAGACGTTTTTCCCTTGGTATCAGCTCAGGTATCAGCTTTAGAAAGCCTTTCTGGTCATTTTCTTAGTCTGGTCATGTATTCCTCTTTGGTGTTTTCACCAGTGTATATCTTTGGGCATGTGTTATTCCATATTTAAAAAAAATTAAGGTATAATTCACATACAGTAAAATTTACCATTTTAGAGTATACAAGTAATTTTGAGTTTTGGTATTTTCACAGTGTTGTGTCATCAGCACCACTATATAATTCCAGAACATTTGCATCATCCCCGAAAGAAATCCCAAACCCATTAGGAGTCACTCCCATCCCTCTCCCCAATTTCTGGCACCTGGGAATCTAATTTCTCTTGATGGATTTGCTCATTCTGGGCATATACTGTAAATGCAATCATATATAGCTTTTTGTCTCTGGCTTTTTTCATTAGCATGTTTTCAAAGTTTGTCTATGTAGTAGTATGTATCAGAATTTCATTCCTTTTTTTTTTTTTTTAAAGATTTGTTAGAGAGAGCATGGACATGAGTGCGTGGGAGGGGGAGGAGCAGAGGGAGAGGGAGAGAGAGAAACTCAAGCAGACTCCACTGAGCATGGAGACTGATGTGGGGCTTGACCTCATGCCCCTGAGATTATGACCTGAGCCAAAACCAAGGAGTCAAGGCTTAACTGACTGAGCCACCCAGGTGCCCAAGTACTTCATTCATTTTTATGGCTGAATAATACTCCGTTGTATAGGTATACCATGTTTTGTTTATTCTTTCATAGGTGGGTTGTTTCCACTTTTTAGCTGTTATGAATAATGCTGCTGTGAACATTTTCCTTTTTTAGAGAGAGGGAGAGAGAAGAGAGAGGAGAGAGCAGTGGGGGGAGGGGCCGAGGGGGAGGGAGAGAGAGCATCCCAAGCAGGCACCACGCCCAGTGCAGAGCTCAGTCTCATGACCCTGAGATCATGACCTGAGCCAAAATCAAGAGTCAGATGCTTAACTACTAAGCCACTCAGGCACCCCAGTGCTGCTGTGAACATTTGTGTACAAGTTTTTGTGTGGACATACGTTTTTATTTCTCTTGGTATATACCTAGGAGTGGATGGAATTACTGGGTCATATCGTAACTCTATGTTTAACCTTTTGAGGAACTGCCAGACTGCTTTCCATAGTGGTCACACCATTTTGTGTTCCCATTAGCAGTATATGAGGGTTCCAGTTTTTCCACATCCTCACAAACACTTGCTATTTGTATGTCTTCAAAAATGTTTTTTAAAATTTGTTTTTATTATATACCATATCCATTAATGTGTCTTTACTCTGAGATAGTTTAACCTCTCCAGATTTAATCTATCTTTGGATGAAAAACTTGTCTTACAATGCCTATGACAGTCATATCCTTGACTTGGTACTGGGTGGGTTTGAATTTTAATAGCTTAAAGTTGTTCAAAACATTTCTCAGTTATCATTTACCGCGTAGGCTTGAAGCGAATCCTCCAGATTGTTAATCACTTATTGCTCACTGGTCAGTTCTGTTCATTTGTCTCTCATTCCTTCCTCTATTATTTATTATTATTTTAACCTTTTGAACCCTTTCACCTGATTTCCCACACACCGCCTCTCTGCCTCTGGCATCCGCCAATCTGTTATATGTCTTCAGTTCCATCTAGTGGGTGTGAGGTGATAGGTCATTGTGATTTTGATTTTCCTGATGACTTAACGTACCTTTTGGCTATTTGCAGATCTTTTTAAAAAAGATTTTATTTATTTATGTGCGATAGAGAGTAAGAGAGAGAGACAGAGCAGAAGGCAGGGCGAGGGGCAGAGAGAGAGAGGAGGAAGCAGGCTCCCCACTGAGCGGGGAGCCCGATGATGCGGGGGCAGGGGCTCGATCCCAGGACCCTGGGACCATGACTTGAGCTGAAGGCAGATGCTTAACCGACTGAGCCATCCAGGCACCGCTGTTGATCTTTGGAGAAATGTGTATTAAGGTCCTTTGCTCATTTTGAATTAGGCTCTTGTTTTTATTTTTGAATTTTAAGAGTTCTTTATATTTTACAAATTCCTTATCAAATACGTGATTTGCAAATATTTTCTCTGTTTTGTGGGCTTTCTTTTTTCATTTTCTTACAGAATCCCTTGAAGCATAAAACTTTCTAATTTTGATGAAGTCCACTTTATCTTTTTTCCATGGTTGCTTGAGCTATAGTTCTCACATCTAAAGATCTCTTGCCTACTGCAAGAGCACAGAGATTTCTGCCTGTTTTTCTTTTACGAGTTTGATAGTTGCAGCTGTTACATTTAGGCTTTGGGTGCATTTTGAGTTATTTTTTTATATATGGTGTAAGTTAGGGGTCCAAGTTCTTTATTTTTTTGCATGTTGATATCTGGTTCTTGTACCGTTTTTTGAAAAGACTTGTCTTTTTCCGTTGAATTTTCTTGGCATTCATTTTTTTTTCTTTTCTTTTTAAGATTTATTTATTTTAGAGAGCATGCACAAGCGGGGGGGAGGGGCAAAAGAGAGGGAGAGAGAGAGAAGCAGACTTCCTGCTGTGTGTGGAGCCCCACATGGGGCTGGATCCCATGACCCTGAGATCTGACCTGAGCTGAAATTAAGAGCTGGACACTTAACTGACTGAGCCACCCAGGTGCCCTGGCACTGATTTTGAAAGTCTGTTGACCTTCGATGTAGGGGTTTATTTCTGGATTCTCAATTCTGTTCCTTTGATTTACATGTTTGTCCTTGTGCCAGTACCACACTGTCTTGATTACTGTAGACATTGTAGTATGTTTTGAAATCAAGAACTGTGAGTTCTCCAGCTTTGTTCTTTTCAAGATTGTTTTATCTATGCTGGATCCCATGCATTTCCATGTAAACTTTAGGATCAGCTTGTCAGTTTCTGCATAAAAGGCCGTTGGAATTTTGACAGGGACTGTGTATTTGTAGATGAACTTGGAGCATATTGCCATCTTAACAATGTTAAGTCTTCCAGTCCATGAACATGGAATGTCTACATTTATTTATGTCTTCTTTAATTCTTTTCAATAATGTTTTGTAATTTTCAATGGACGAGGCTCACACTTCTTTGATTAAATTTGTTGCTAAGCACTTTTTTCTTTTTGATGCTGTTGTAAATGGAATTGTTTTCTTTCATTTTCTGATTGCTAATTGCTAGTGCATAGAAATATTACTGATTTTTTTGTGTATTGATCTGGTGTTCTGCAACCTTGCTGAACTTGTTTATTACCTCTAATAGTTTTATATATGTGTGAATTCCTTTGGATTTCTTTTTAAAAAATTTTATTTATTTTTAGAAGGAACGAGAGCATGAGGGGGGGCTAAGGGAGAGGGAGAGAGAATCTCAAGCAGACTCCCTGGTGAACATGGAGCCCAACGTGGGACTTGATCTCACAATCCTGAGATCATAACCTGAGCCAAAATCAAGAGTTGGATGCTCAGTCAACTGAGCCAGCCAGGCTCCCCTTCCTTTGGATTTCTGCATTGTTTTTACTTATATATGCCTTTCCACTGTATTGAGATCCTCTTGAAGAGTCTCTTGAATTCAGACACTGTGTCTTGTATTTAATTTTTTTCTCTATTACCAAACGTATATTCAGTTAACACTGATACAAAAATGCCATTGTAGTGAAACTCGTTGTAGCACAATGTTCAGAAAATGGCACAGAAGGAAAGTGGGGTATTGTTAAGACAGTTTTACCTATTTATAAAATGTTTTCTGAGGTCCAAAAAAGTGAAATCATCTTACTTCTATGTCTCCTTCTGTGTACACTTGCCTCTAGTTACCCTTTGTTACTGGAACTCAGAATAGTTTGTATTATAAACTTCTCTGTGTTGGAATAGGAACCTTGATTTGATTTTATGTATTCTCTAGGGAACCGTGTTCTGTCGTTATTCAAGAACAGTTCTTTGATGAACGTAGGGTTACTTAAGATAATGTGATTGGCTATGGTGGTTGTGTTCACATTATTTTGTGTTCACATTATTTCTTGGGTAAACTTAAGTTCACTCATTTTCATTTCCCTTCTTATCACTAAATCACAGAGAGACAAGGGAGACAAAACATTGGCTGTCAAAGGGCAGGATCTGTCCTGTTCTTTTGTTACTGTTCTTTCATTAGTAGACATGAAGAAATGCTTTTAAAAAGCATCCTGTTCTTCAGAAAGGGGAAGAGTAGCAAATTGGTATTATTAAGATGATTTCTTGAAGAATGGATTCTCAGATTGGCTATAACAAAGGTAGTGGTGAATAATATAAGTAAATTCTGGGGTCTCTGAATATTTCTATATTTGTTATTAAAAATTTAGTGCCATCAGCAATCAAGATAACAATGTTGGCTAGGCCAAATTAGAAATTTCTGAAAGTAGCAACAAGCTGCTTTGTTATGTGGTTGAGGAAACCAAGAGTATGTAATTGCTCCTTCTGTAAGCCATTTCTCAGCACTAGTAGTGAAATATAGTGGCATGAGATATACCTGTATTATTAAGTCTGTTCTGTTTAATTCACCTCTAAGATGTGATCTGGTAGTATCCTTCTATAACTTTGCATATTTAAAGGGAAACCTTTTAGGTCATTACTTGAAGTCCATATTTCTCAAACTTCCCACAGTTTCATTGCCCTATCAATTGTGAGTTTGATTTCAAAATAGTAATTTTTGTATACCTCATTCTTTTTTGTAGGAAACTTCATTAAAATGAAAAATTTCAGATCCATCACAGAAGTTGAGATTGGTATAATGAGATGAACCCCAAGTACTGAACTTTGAGCATGCGCGTGAGCAGGGTGGGGAGGGGGGCAGAGGGAGAGAGAGAATCTTAAGCAGGCTCTACATGCACTGTGGAGCCCGATGCAGGGCTTGACCTCACAGCCCTGAGATCATGAAACCTGAGCCTAAATCAAGTCAGATGCGTAACTGACTGAGCCACCCAGGCACCCCAAGAATACTTGTCTTTAATAATTATCAACCCATAACCAGTTTTGATTGATCTGTATCCCCACTTACTCCCTAGCCCTTCTATACTGGATTATTTTGAAGCAGATCCAAGACACCATGTCATCTGTAAATACTGTGCGATGTGTCTTAAAAGATAGTACTTGTGTTTTAAGTATAATCATAATCACTGGAGAGCCTCTGAATATGATAAAAATAGCCAGTTGATATTCAAACATAGATGTTTTTTATAGCTGGTCATTTTGAGTAGGATACAGACAAGGTTCTCATTTGGTTGATAGGTCTCTTCAGTCTCCTTTTTTTTTTTAAGATTTTATTTATTTGACAGAGGGAGAGAAAGAATGCAGTGAGAGGGAGAAGCAGGCTCCCGGTGAGCAAGGAGCCCGATGCGGGACGTGATCCCAGGACCCTGGGATCATGACCTGAGCTGAAGGCAGATGCTTAACCGACTGAGCCACCCAGACATCCCTCCTTTTTTTTTTTTTTTTCTTTTAAAAGATTTTATTTATTTATTTGAGAGAGAGAAGAGCGAGCGAGGGAGAGAAGCACAAGCAGGGGTGAGGGGGAGAGGGACAAGAACACTCCCCTTTGAGCAGGGAGCCTGATGCAGGGCTCTGTCCCAGGACCCTGAGAGCAAGACCCAAGCCAAAGGCAGATGCTTAACCGACTGAGCTACCCAGGCACCCCTTTCAGTCTCTTTTAACAGAATCTGGAATCCCCACGTTGGGTGTAGAGATTACTTAAAAAAAAAAAAAAAAAAAAAAAAAAAAAAAAAAAAAATCTAACAGCAAAGACCCTGTGCCTAGAAAAAGCTTCTGAGTATGTATATGTGTATTTTGTTCTTATTCTTGAAAAACACTTTTTCTGGGTATAGAATTGTACCTTTTCTTTTCTTTCAGCATATTGAATTTATCATTCTATTATCTTCTGGCTTACATTGTTGCTATTGAGCAGTTAGCCTTGGCGTTCATTTCTGTCAAGTATTCTGTAGCATTGCTAGTTGTTGGTTATCCCAAACTACGTTTACAATTTGAGGGTCCTTAGTTTATCCAGATTAGGAGAACCTTGGGTACCAGTGCACATGAGGGGTATTCCATGGCCATAATTTCTCAGGAATTTTTGGTTCTTTTGCCACGATGGCAGGCTTTTGTATCATCTCTTGTGGTTGTGGTAAATTTGGGCTTTGGTTTAGATCTGGTTCACCTTGAGAGGTATAGTGGGGTGCCTCCTTATAAGAAAGACAACCTTGGGAGGGCCCTGATTTCTGTCCTCCTTGCCCTGTGTGGCCCTCGAACTGAAGCTCTAAATTAGGGCTTCTCAGATTTTAGTGTACGTATAAATCACAGGATCTTCTTATAATGGAGATTCTGAAGGTTCAGAGTGTGTTAGTTTTCAACTCATTTGGGTAAATAACAAAGAGCACAATTGCTGGATTGGATGATGATAGTATGTTTAGTTTTGTAAGAAGCTGCCAGACTGTCTTCCAAAGTGGCTTTGCCATTAAGCATTCGCACCAGCACTGAATGGGAGTTCCTGGTGTGTCACATCCTCGTCTGCATTTGGTGCTGTCAGTGTTCTGGATTTTGGCCGTTCTGATAGTTGAGTAGTGGATCTCATTTTAATTTGCAGGTCCCTAGTGACCTGTGATGTGGAGCATCTTTTCCTACTCTTATTTGCCACTATATATCTTCTTCGGCGAGGTGTTTTTGTTCACGTCTTTTGCCTGTCTCCTTTTTATTTTTTAAGATGTTATTTATTTATTTGAGAGAGAAAGAGACAGATACAGAGCATGAGCAGGGGGATGGGGCAGAGAGAGAGATTGAGAGGGAGTCTGATGCAAGGCTTGATCCCAGGACCCTGGGATCATGACCTGAGCTGAAGGCAGATGTTTAACTGACTGAGCCACCCAGGTGTCCCCGGTCTCCTTTTCTTACTGTTGACTTTTAAGAGTTCTTTGTACATTGTGGGTACTGGTCCTTTATCAGATATGTGTTTTGCAAATATTTTTTCCCAGTCTGTGGCTTGTCTTTTCATTCTCTTACACGTGTATTTTGCAAATCAGAAGCTTTAATTTTAATACTTACAAATTTTTTTTTCATGTATCATGTTTTTAGTGTTCTTCCTTAAGAAGTCATCATCAAAGTCAAGGTCACTTACCTTTCTCCTAAGTTATCTTTTAGGAGTATTATTAATTTTGTGTTTTATATTTAGTTCTATAGTCCGTTTTTCTTATGATCCATTATTCTTTTAATCTTCCATAGTTTTGTTGGTTCTCCAGGTTTAATTCCATAGCAGTTTTATCATTCATGAGCACAAATGATAAGACTTTTTGTAGGCAAGAAAGGTCAGCATAATACGTTGCCTTCTGTTATACAGTGGTCCAAAGGAAGTATTAGTAAATGTATGAGTGACTGATCCAGGTACCTTTTGGTGATGGAACTATTTATTGCTTGCAGAGTTTGGCTGCAGACTGACAATTCCTGAACCTATGTATATTAAAAGCTATATGATTGAGATTTTTTTTAAAGATTTTTATTTTTAAGTAACCTCTACACCCGGCGTGGGGCTTGATTGAACTTACAACCCCGAGATCAAGAGTTGCATGCTCCTCCAGCTGAGCCAGCTGGGCGTCCCTTTATGATTGGGATTTTGTTTTATTTTATTTTTTATTTACTTATTTTTTAAAGATTTTATTTATTTGACAGAGAGAGACACAGCAAGAGAGGGAACACAAGAAGGGGGAGTGGGAGAGGGAGAAGCAGGTTTCCCGCTGAGCAGGAAACCTGATGTGGGGCTCGATCCCAGGACCCTAGGATCATGACCTGTGCCGAAAGCAGACGCTTAACGACTGAGCCACCGAGGTGCCCCTGTGATTGGGATTTTAAAGGCCAGATTTAAGAGAAGTATAGTTTGATTGTGGAGTAATTAACATTTCATATGTCCATAGACTTTATGGACCATAAAGGATCAAAATAAGCATGGCTTGCTGTCATGCTAATGTTGATATCTTGTGGGGTTTTTATCATTATCAAGTTAGTTCATATAGTTTTGGCTCATAGCTCTGTAGTTTTACTTTTATTATTCAATCATGAAGTCTGTTGATTGGCTGTTAAGTCAACTTTCACTTCCATTACTAATCATGAAGGCTGCTTAAAGTAATACAGCACCTAGATTTTCAGATCAGGTTCCATGCAGGGGAACTTAAGTCAGAAAAGACGGCTGTTTTTTTTTTTTTTTTTTAAGATTTTATTTATTTATTTGACAGAGAGAGGGAACAGAAGCATGGGGAGTGGGAGAGGAAGAAGCAGGCTCCCAGCGGAGGAGCCTAATGTGGGGCTCAATCCCAGAGCACCGGGATCACGCCCTGAGCCGAAGGCAGACGCTTAATGACTGCATCACCCAGGCGCCCCTGTTTTGTTGGTTTTAAACAAAGTGAACACAGGTCCCTGTATACGTTTTTTTCTTTTTCTTTTTTCTTTTTTTAAAGATTTTTTTTATTTTATTTTAAAGATTTGTTTATTTATTAGAGAGAGCAGGGTGAGGGGCAGAGGGAGAGAATCTCGAGCAGACTCCCTGCTGAGCAGGAGCCTGACGCGGGGCTCAGTCTCAGGACCCTGAGATCATGACCTGAGCCAAAGTCAAGACCTAGATGCTCAACCAGCTGAGCCACCCAGGCACCCCTAAAGATTTTATTTTTTTAAGTAATCTCTACACCCAGTGTGGGAATTGAGCCCACAACCCTGCGATCAGGAGTTGTATGCTCTGACTGAGCCAGCAGGCGCCCGTTTTTTTCTTTAATTAATGAATTATGTAGGTCTGTCTGGTAAAATAAGAGACTGTCTTGTTATTGAGTGACAGTTTTGTCAGATAAAAGGGATTGTATGGTGGAGATGGTAACCAGTTGTGACAGTTAATCATTTAAAAAAATTTTTTTAAAGATTTTATTTATTTATTTGACAGAGAGCACAAGCAGGCAGCGTGGCAGAGAGAGGGAGAAGTAGATTCCCCACAGAGCAGAGAGCCTGACTTGGGGCTCGATCCCAGGACCTTGGGATCATGACCAGAGCCGAAGGCAGCCACCAGGCACCTGGTGACAGCTAATCTTTAGGAAAGTCTGTTGAAGACACATCATCCCATTCAGCCAGATTCTGTTAAAATCAGCTATACTGATCAAAGTTAGGCAAGTAGAGTAAGATTTTTGATCTAAAAGACATTTGGAAGTTGGTGGGTATACATAGTATTTATGTGTGCTTCTTGGTTTCTGAAGAATCTGTTTTATGCAAATTTTCACTTTATATACATAGCACTTGTAAGCCCTACAAGCTTGCTTGCTTGTTTGCTTGCTTTCTTTTTAACAAGCCAGCAATAAACTAGCTGAAATGATGAGGTAATATCTTTCTAGCTCACTATAGTCTAAGAATGAGTCACTGTTCTCTTTGTGGAAAAACTCCAGGATACCTTATTTTCTTGAAGGCAACTTTTTTGCTCTTGAGTTTTAAGATGTTGCTTGGTTTAAAGCCAATGAAATGGAACTGCTAGTTTTGTTTTGTTTTGTTTTTTAAGATTTATTTATTTGTGAGAGAGAGAGAGAGAGAGAGAGAGAGAAAGCTGGGGGTGGGGGTGGAAAGGGAGAGAGAGTCCTAAGCAGATGTTGCGCTGAGCGTGGAGCCCAGTACAGGGCTCGATCTCACGACCCTGAGATCACGACCTGAGCCAAAACCAAGAGTCCAACACTTAACAGACTGTGCCCCCCAGGCACCCTGGAACTGCTAGGTTTTTAAGCATCTTATATTTTTGAAGTGCTGATTATATTATTCAATCTAATTCGTTAAGTATTTGGTGACTCTCTAATATGTCCTAGGTTTTGGCTTAGGTACCAAGGATATAAGGATAAGTAACTTATAGTCCTGCCTTAAGTTCACATATTTAATATATTGATCAGTTTTTTATATAAATTTTCCATTCTGTTTTTTCTTTTTAAGATTTTACTTTTAAGTAATCTCTACACCCAGTGTGGAGCTTGAAGTCACAACCTTGAGATCAGGAGTCACATGCTGTACTGACTGAGCCAGCCAGGCGCCCCTGAATTCTGTTTTTTTTTTAATTCTATTTTTTTTACTCTAAGAGATAATTACAGGTTCACATGCAGTTGTAAGAAAACAATACAGAGAGATCCTTTATACCCTTTACCCAACCCAGCTCCCCCCTTGTGGTAGTTTGCAAAACAGTATTACAACCAGGGTATTGACATTGAAACAGTTAATGGGAAATGGTACAGCCATTCTGGAAAAGTTTGGCACTTGGCCTGGAAGTGCAGTTGCTGGATCATATGGCAGCTGTATGTTTAGTTTTTAAAGAGATGCCATTTATATTGACACAATATGGTGGAAATCCAGGCTCTTCACCGACAGTGCAGTTACCTTATTTTATAGGTCTGCAGGGATTAAAGTCCTGGCTCCCCTCCTTGGCCATCTCTGCCTCCGCTCTGAAGGGGATGTTAAGTGCCTCCTTCCAGCGTGGAGACGGTGGATGCCTGGTGTTGAGCAACAGTGTTTTCTGTGATGTTTGGCTGCAGTAGAATGGCTATTGTCTAAAAGTTTTGTCTGGCTAGGCTGGCCCTTTAGTGGTTCTTTGGTTAGAGAGAGCAGGATTGTATTGGGGTTTTTCTTGCCTGCACTCTGTTTCTGGGTTGCCAGCTTCGTCAGTTCCAATTCTGAGATACGTGAGGCAAAAAGAAAACCCAAAAAGAAAACTTGTCACTGTATTATTCCTCGGTTCCTGAGATCCCTAGCTGTTTTGCTTTCTCCTCTCCACCTTTCAGAATCTTTGTTTGTTTTATATATAATGTTAGGTGTACCTAGTGGGAGGAATAGGGAAAAGGAGATCTTTTTTATCTTCCCAAAAGCAGAGAGTTTTTATGTAGCGTTTTTTGTTTTTTTTTTTAAGATTTTATTTTTAAATAATATCTGTGCCCAGTGTAGGGCTCAGAGTCACAATCCTAAGATCAAGAGTTGCACCCTCCACCGACTAAGCCTGCCAGGCGCCCCTACATTTGTTTTTAAAATGACATTTATTTTTCTGAGTTAACATGTAATGTAGAAAACACAAAAAGTACAGAAGAGAATAACACTTTGATAAATATTTTTTCTAGCTATTTTCTGTGGATATGTATACATACATATTTTTCTTACTAAAAGAAGAACTGTTTATACTATTTAAGAAAATTTCAAAAAAAATTCTACTTAACTATATCATAAGCATCATTTCTTGTTAACAAATACTTAGTATAATACCATTTTTTGTGGTATCAGTTAAGTTGTAATGTGTATGTTCAGGAGATAATTAGTGTCTATTATTTCCTAGGGTAAGTGCTTGAGAGTTCCTGTACAAATAAAGGTGTACTGTTTCATGTGAATCTCAGTGTTGAGGCATTGCTTTTCAACTAAAGAAATCTGAAGTAGATCAGATTTAGCCATTAGTTTCAGAAATTCTGGGTGTTTGGGTAGGTGTTTAGATTTTAAAGTCTAAAAAGTATCCACATGTCTTTATAAATGCTATTTTCATGAAAATTCTTGTTCATAGTTTCCATAATATCATGAAGGGTCATTATACTTTGTAGGAGAAAATCAGAGATAATAATGGCTTTCTTGTTTGTTCTTGGAGGAAATAGGAGATACTAGCAGTGTTTGTTTCAGTGAACCCTACCATTAGTTTTTTGCTGGAACTGCAAAACATAGGCCAAGATGACTTAAATCTTTTCCCATAGTACAGCTTATTCTAATTGCTGTGCAGTATATTTCCACATGTTCAGATTTATTGGGGAGTTTAGATTTCATAGATTGGGATTTTTAGTATTAGCTATCCAGATTCATGTAACAGGTTTACTAAAAAATTATTACCCCATTTCATTTTTTTTCTCACTTTGTATATTTTTTTCCCTAGCATGATGTCAATACCTTCAACGTAAGTCAAATCAAAACCAATAGTTGTAAAATCACTTTATAGATGAACATAGATCAGGGGCACCTGGGTGGCTCAGATAGTTAAGCGTCTGCCTTCGGCTCAGGTCATGATCCCAGCGTCCTGGGATTGGGCCCTGCTTTGAGCTCCCTGCTCAGCGGGCAGTCAGCTTCTCCCTCTCTCTCTGCCCCTCCCCCTGCTTATACTGTCTCTCTCAAATGAATAAATAAAATCTTAAACAACAACAACAACAGCAACAAATGAACATAGATCCAGAAGTACTGTGTATAATATTTGGAGTTATTTTTAGTTTGTATTTCTTTTTTTTTTTTAAAGATTTTATTTATTTGACAGAGATAGAGACAGCCAGCGAGAGAGGGAACACAAGCAGGGGGAGTGGGAGAGGAAGAGGCAGGCTCATAGCGGAGGAGCCTGATGCGGGGCTCAATCCCACAACGCCAGGATCACGCCCTGAGCCAAAGGCAGACGCCCAACCTCTGTGCCACCCAGGCGCCCCTTAGTTTGTATTTCTTGAAACGTGAATGTACATACGTCATTTGTTTAGGTAGCTATCCTTTCAACTTAACATGGAATGAGTAATTAAACATGAATTATGTTATCGATTATATTTTAAAAGCTTAATTATAACTACATTTACTATTTGCAAAATGGTAAGTAATGCTATAAAAAAATTTATTGTGGTGAACATAGCAGAATGTATAAACGTGTCAAATCATTAAGTTGTACACCTGAAGCTAATGTAGCATTGTATGTCAGCTATACTGGGGGGGGATTAAACTTAGAAAAAGGGGGGGAAATAACAAGTTACCAGTTTTCGTATTCTTCTACAAGAGTTAACAGTTGAGGGGCGCCTGGCTGGCCCAGTAGGAAGAGCATGGGACTCTTGATCTTGGGGTCGTGAGTTCAAGCCACATGTTGGTTATAGAGATTACTTAAAAATAAATAAATCAACTAAGAAAAAAAAAAGTTAACTGTTGAGAAGTGCTTAGCAAGCCTTCTTTCCTCTGCCAGTCTCTGCAGCTTGTGGTTTGGGATGTCCATCGCTGTCTGGCAGTGGACCCTCAGTGTCCCTCCCAGACCACCTTCATTGGGATCACGTGGAGGGTCTTTTAAAATAATTTTGGCATTCTAAATAAACTTTAAAGAAAAAAGAGGGGCACCTGGCTAGCTCAGTTGGAAGAACATGTGATCTTGGTCTCAGGGTGGTGAGTTTGAGTCCCACATTGGGTATAGAGATTACTTAAATAAACTTAAAAAAATAATTTTGGCTTTCTGCCTTTGATTCTGATTCATTTTATCTGAGAGGGAGTCCAGAATCTGAGTTTTTTAAAACAGATTTTTTGAAATATAATTCACATACTGTACAATTAATTCACCCATTAAAAAAATATATTTTAGGGGCACCTGGCTGGCTCAGTTGGTAGAACATGTGACTCTTGATCTCGGGGTTGTGAGTTCAAGCCCACATTGAGGACAGAGTTTACTTTAAAAAAATTTTTTTTTCTGGGCGCTTGGGTGGTGCAGTTGGTTAAGCGTCTGACTCTTGGTTTCTGCTCAGGTTGTGATCTCAGGGTCATGAGATGGAGCCTGTGTTAGGTTTCGAGGAGTTGGCTTAGAGTATCTCTCTCCCTCTCCCTCTGCCCTTCCTCCCCACTCTTTCTCTCTTGCTCTCTCAAATCAATCTTAGAAAGTTAAAAAAAAAAAAACATACATTTTAGTGGGGTTTAGTATTTTCACAGGATTAAGCATCCATCACCACAATTTAAGAGCTAAACTAGGACCTCTCCTCCACCAAAACCCTGCCCCCTTGGCAATGCCTCTCCCCCTCCCCCTCGCCCTAAGGAATTACCAATCTACTTTATGTCTCTATAGATTTGCCTATTCTGGACATTTCATATAAATGAAATCATACAATATGTGGTCTCTGTGACTGGCCCCTTTCCCTTAGCGTGTTTTCAAGTTTCATCTGTGTTGTAGGATGTATCAGTACTTCATTGCTTTTTATGGATGCATCCTATTCTGTTGTATAGATCTATACCACATTTTGTTCATCCGTTTGTAGGTTGATGGACATTTGGGTTGTTGCCACTTTTTGGCTGTTGTGAATAATGTTATAAACATTCTAGTGTATGTTTTTATGTGCACATTTGTTTTCATTTTTCTTGGATAGAATTTCTGGATCATATGATAACTATGTGTAATCTTTTGAGGAACTGCCATATTATTTTCCAAAGCAGCTGTACCATTTTTCAGTCCCCTTTAGCAGTATTTTTTGGGTTCCAGTTTTTCTACATTTTGCCAACACTTATTATCTCTCTTGACTGTACCCATTCTAGCAGGTGTGAAGTGCAGAATCTGAATTTAAAAAGTTTGTCAAATTATTTTGATGGTCTATAGTAGTAGTTCTCAGTGGGGCTTGGGGTAGAGATGTGATCTTCCCCCTAGGGGACATTTGGCATTGTCTGGAGATGTTTTTCATTTTCATAACTGGGGGAAGTGCTATTGGCGTCTGGCGTGTAGAGGCCAGGGACGCTGCTAAGCATCTTACAGTGCCCAGGACAACACCCTACCACAAAGAATTATCTGGTTCAGAATGTCAGTAATACAGGGATCGAGAAACTCTGGTCTAGAAGAGAATTAGGGTTAACAATTGCAAGACCAAATTTTTAGCCCTCACATTGGTCGTAGGATATTATCTTACATGATAGATTTAAATTTGTATCAAATCTTTGAATTTATTGCGACTACACAGATGGCTTGAAAAGGGAACCTTAGGCACCTAAGAGACTAAGTCTAGTTCAGTATAGTATCCTGTGTATTCAGTGAGAGAAGTGGATACTGGCCCAGAGTCTCAGTTGGTATGTATTTGTTGAATGAACAAGATGTGTGGTGATAGTTTGAACTACAGTGATTTAGTTTTTTCATGATTGGTGAATGTCTAGATTGTTAGACTCCACGTAACTGTATTGACTGTGCTCTCCCCTTTAATTCCTCTACTTCACCAAAATTAATGATCACATAAAAGAATGTGCACGAGAATCTGATTTTATTGTTTATTTCAAAGAAATCGTTTTAATGGAAATCACTTTTAAAGTCTTAATAGCCCTTTAAGTGAAATTGGAGACTGACTGGTATGGTTCACTGGCAGAGTGAATGTGTTTGAAATCTTGTGCTTTTCAGAGATGATGCCATTTAATCAGACTAATTGTGGATCCAAGATCTGTCTTCCCTCCCCTCATCCCTCCATTCTTTTCTCCATGTTTGTCAACTTTTGTATTGTATTTGGCAATATGAGGGATTAAAGGAAATGTAAAAGTTACCTCTTTTAAATTTTACAACATTATTGAGAAAAATCAGATGTATAATTTGTGACTACTGTAACTTTTTTCTTGTAGGGAAGAGTGATTTATTGAAGTGAATTTTGCAGTTAAACCCACATTTATTTATGTATATATGTATATATGAAAGCTCTATGCCTAATGTGCAGCTTGAGCTCATGACCTTGAGATCAAGAGTCATATACTCTACTGACTGAGCCAGTCAGGCACCCCTAAACCTATTTTTAAAAATAGTTACAGGGGCGCCTGGGTGGTGCAGTCGGTTAAGCATTGGATTTTTAGTTTCAGCTCAGGTGGTGATCTCAGGGTCATGGGATCATGGGATCAAGCAGTGTCTGGCTCAGTGCTCAGCAGGGAGTCTTCTTAAGACTCTCTCTCCCTCTCCTTCTGCCCTTCCCCACTAAAATAAAGAAAGAAATCTTAAAAAAAAAAAAAGACGAAACAAGTTACAAATGTGGGGCTTCTGAGTGGCTCTGTTGGTTAAGTGTTCGACTCTTGATTTTGGCTCAGGTTATGATATCAGGGTTGTGAGATTGAGCCCTGTATGTCCTGCTCTGTGCCGGGCCTGGTGCTTGCTTGAGATTCTTTCCCTCCCTCTCCCTTTGCACACCCCCCCGCCCCCGCCAAAAGTTACAAATGTGAAGTTTTCTAATTTTCAAAAATTTTTATAGAATTTGACCTATGTGAGGGTTTTTAAAAAGTTTGTGATAAGTTAAGACAATACTAATAAAACAGTGGGCAGCCTGACACGGGGCTTGGTTCCAGGACCCTGAGATTGACCTAAGCTGAAGTCAGATGCTCAGCCAGCACCCAGGTTATTTTTCTTATTTGTTATTTGTTCGTGAGAGCTCTTAGTATATTATACAAATTAGCCCTTTGAGTATTATTTTTAATAAAACTATTTTCCTCTTGTTTGTTGTTTATCTTTTGACTTATTATTTTTAATAAGTTCTTTTTAAAAGATTTTATTTATTTGACAGTGAGTGTGAGCACAAGCAGGGGGAGTGGCAGGCAGAGGGAGAGGGAAAAGTCCACTGAATAGGGAACCCGAGAACCCGACGTGGGGCTCAATCACAGGACCCCTGGGATCATGACCCAAGCTGAAAACAGATGCTTAACCAACTGAGCCACTGAGGCACCCCTTTACTTGTTTTTTTAAATGAACAAAACTTTTAAATTTTTGCATAGTCAAAATTTTTAATATTTTACTTTGATTTTGGGCTTTTAAACTTTTATAAAGTATTTCTTCAACAAACAGAAGGGTAATTTGTTCCTGAGAGTCTTCTTGATAGGAGAGTTTATAATTGAGGAATTTAGTAAGACTTTAATAATTTCCTTTTTTTTTTTTTAAGATTTATGTATTTATTTTAGAGAGAGGGAGAGCGAGTGTGTGCATGTGCAGAAGGAGGGTAGGGGAAGAGGGAGAGAGAATCCACAAGCAGACTCCCCGCTGAGCGTGGAGCCTGAAGCGGGTTCCATCCCAGGACCCCGAGACCACAACCCAACTGGAAACCAAGAGTTGGCCCCTGAACTGACTGAGCCACCCAGGTGCCCCACAGTTATCCTGTTTTTACAGATAAGCAAAATTTGCTCTGGGCCATCATGGGTCCCCCTCCCTACTCGAAAACGAGTACTCTTGCCACTGCTTTGCCCTCTCTAGTGGCTTTAAGCTGAATTGTTTGGCAAGGAGAAAAGGTTCAGATTTGATTTTTAGGGCGATAATTCTTGTGACCTTATGGAGAGTTGGGTGAGAGACTGTGTCGGAGAGATCTGTTGAGAGGCTGGTGTAGAGTTGGGACAAGGGATAGGGTTTCAACCAAGGTACATGGGGATCGATGAGAATTATCAAGCACTGTGCAGTTGATGAAGTTACTTCCTTCCTTCTTTCTTTCTTTCCCTTCCTTCCTTCCTTTCTTTCTTTCTTTCTTTCTTTCTTTCTTTCTTTCTAGATTTTATTTATTTATTTGACAGAGAGATATAGCGAGAGAGGGAACACAAGCAAGGGGAGTGGGAGAAGCAGGTTTCCTGCCAAGCGGGGAGCCCGATGCGGGTCTCAATCCCAGGACCCTGGGATCACGACCTGAGCTGAAGGCAGACGCTTAATGGCTGAGTCACCCAGGCACCCCAAGTTACACCTTCTGAACACTTACTATGTGCTAGAAATAACAACTGCTTTCTATGGATTTAACTCTTTGTAACAACTCCATGATTGCAGGCTTTAAATTTTTATTGTACTGACAAGGAAACTGAGTCTTGGAGAGATTACGTAACTTCCCAAGTTTACATAGTTCCACAGAGGAGAAGCCAGGATGGGCAGGGAGTCTCATTCTGGAGCCTGTGCTCACTCTTGACCGTAATGTCAGTTTGGGGGTTTATTTTCTAATCACTGGAGCTGGTCAGTAGTGAAGGAGGTACCCTGTGAAGCATCACTTGGTAGTCACCAGTCATCTACATCAGGGGTCCACATATACTCTGTGGCTACATTAGGTTGCCCTCAGGAGCTTTCTTAAAGTGTCAGGATTCTGAGATTTGATATACAGTAGTGCTTGATTTGTATGTTGTGGTATGCACAGATTTCACTTACCATGATTTAGTTAGATGATACTCGTTCCCTAATTACACATGTAAAATTTTACACAGTGTATTAGCTGTAATTGAATAAACTACAAAATTTACTTTTAGCTCTTTTATCTACAAATTATTATGTAAATAACAGGTGTGCATCACTATCAGTGATCATCTCACTTTCTTTTTTATTTATTTAATTTTTAAAATATTTTATTTATTTATTTGAATGAGAGAGAGAGAAAACAATGGGGGGACGGGGTGGGACAGAGGGAGAGGGAGAAGCAGACTCCCCACCAAGTAGGGAGCCCCACTCGGGGCTCGATCCCAGGACCCCGGATCATGACCCGAGCCAAAGGCAGGCACTTAACAGACTGAACCACCTAGGAGCCCCACTTTCTTTCTCTTTAAAAATATTTTATTTATTTTTTTAAAAGTAGGCTCCATACCCAGCGTGGGGCTCAAACTCATGACCCCAAGATCAAGAGTTGCACGCTCTACTGACTTAGCCAACCAGGCGCCCCTCACCTCTTTCAAAGCCTGTTGATGACTGGTCACTGCATATCTTTTATTCAGCTCATGCACAGACAGCCAAGTATGTGGTATTCCCTCCTTATCTCAGTGATGAACCCACATTAACATTTTACAAAAATGGATAGTTGAAAGAGGGACTGGCCAACAAAGATGAAAGTGCAAAAAAGAACAAAAAAATAACACTGGAAGTCCAAATTGATCATAAATGGAGTTATGGAAAAAATAGCTCACTGTGGGAATGACACTGCTGCCATTCAAAGACTCTGGATAGGCAGCTGGAGGAAGTGAAGGTGAGCTTATCAGAAAATGAGAAAGTGGTTTGGTGAAAAAGATGAAGATGTCCCAGAGGAAGTGATGCTGGCATTTCACATTAAAAGAACTCTGAAGATACTTTGTGGTATTAAAAGTGCCAAGAATAAAATACTGGAAGCCGGATCTAAACTTTAGGAGTAGGACAATTTGCCAACGTGTAGAAAAGACGCCCATTCCATATCTTAGTTATATAATGAGAAGAAGGCGGCTGGCACTATTCAAACTACTGCTTTAAAAATTTTTTAATTTAAATTCAATTAATTAACACTAGTTTCAGAGGTAGAGTTCAGTGATTCATCAGTTGCATATAATGCCCAGTGCTCGTTACATCAGGTGCCCTCCTTAATGTCCATCATCCAGTTACCCCATCCTCTTACCCTACTCCCCTCCAGCAACCCTCAGTTTGTTTCCTAGGGTTTGTGTTCAAACTACTCTTTTTTTTTTTTTTAAGATTTATTTATTTATTTATTAGACAGAGAGAGACAGCCAGTGAGAGAGGGAACACACAAGCAGGGGGAGTGGGAGAGGAAGAAGCAGGCTCCCAGTGGAGAAGCCTGATGCGGGGCTCGATCCCGGAACGTCGGGATCACGCCCTGAGCCGAAGGCAGACGCTTAACGACTGAGCCACCCAGGCGCCCCTGTGTTCAAACTACTCTTGATGGTTTGTCTTCAAACTACTCTTGTTAAGTTTTTTCAAAGGGATTATACATTCTAATTTTCTTTGTATCTGATGTTTTACAGTGTACTAAATAATTTTCCTATTTTTTCATTTTCTTATACAACAGAATTTTTAATATTCTGACAAAATTTTTAAAGATTATAGAACAGTTATAATTTTCCTTATTGATTATTAACATTTCACAAGGTTTCAGCCTGCACCATCATTTTTCTATCTTGCACCACTGTGCAAAACGAAAACTGCCGATACTTAATTGTTGAGAGTTTAATTTTTTCTTCAGGTTCCAGTGGTGCCCTCTAGCCTTTTCTTGCAGACATTTGTGTGTGCATCCGACAACAAAGCATGCTGCTTTCAGCAGGTGTTGTTGTTTTTTTTAAAATTGTACTTAACATATAAAAGAAATAAAATATCTGTCTTCTGCTAATAAGAAAGAAAATACCTTGAAACTAGTATTAAGGATGATCTCATAGAAAGGAAGATGTTAGTTTCATGTGTGTGGTTCTATCTCTCTCTCTCGCTCAGTAGTTTTATTGAGATATGATTCACATAGAATAGAGTTCACCCATTTCAAGTATATAATTCAATGGTTTTTATTTTTTATTTATTTTTTAAGGATTTTATTTTTAAAATTTTTTTAGTTTTTAAAATTTTTTCTTTTTTGTAGAGGGAGAACATGTGTGAACAAGGGCGACAGCAAGAGGGAGAGGGAGAACCTTAAGCAGGTTCCATGCCCAGCATATATCTCACGACCCTGAGCTGAAAGCAAGAGTTGGATGCTTAACCAGCTGAGCCACCCAAGTGCCCCAAGATTTTATTTTATTTGAGTGATCCAACATGGGGCTCTGCATTCAACATGGGGCTTCAGCTCACCACCATAAGATCAAGAGTCACATAAGTGTAGAATTCAGTGGTTTTTTAGATATTCACAGATACCTGTAACCAACCATTACCACAGTCAAATTTAGAACATTTTCATCACTCCCAAAAGAGAACCTCATACTTTTTAGCCCTCATCTCCTAATTCTTTCACAAACTCCCCCACCCTCCCAAGCCTTTGGCAACCATTGATGTTTCAGTCTCTATAGATTTGCCTATTCTGGACATTTCATATAAATGGAATGATGGTGTATGTGGTGTTTTGTGACTCACTTAACATACTGTTTTTAAGTAGACCTTGTTGCTTGTATTAGTATGCTGTTCCTTTTTATGTTGTATGGATATACCACATTTTGTTTATTCATTTATCTGTTGACGGACATTTGGGTTGTTTCCACTTTTTTTTTTTTTTTTAAGATTTTATTTTTAAGTGATCTCTGCACCCAATGTGAGGCTGGAACTTAAAACTATGAGTTCAAGAGTCGCATGCTGAGCCAGCCAGGTGCCTTATGGGGGCTTTCTACTTTTTTAGCTATTGTGAATAATTGTGCTGTGAACATTTATGTTCAAGTTTTTGTGTAGGGGCGCCTGGGTGGCACAGCGGTTAAAGCGTCTGCCTTCGGCTCAGGGCGTGATCCTGGCGTTCCGGGTTCGAGCCCCACGTCAGGCTCCTCCTCTATGAGCCTGCTTCTTCCTCTCCCACTCCCCCTGCTTGTGTTCCCTCTCTCGCTGCCTGTCTCTATCTCTGTCAAATAAATAAATAAATAAATCTTTAAAAAAAAAAAAAAGTTTTTGTGTAGACCTATGTTTTTTATCTCTCTTGGGTTTATACCTTGGAGTGGAATTACTGGGTGATATAGTAAGTCTGTGTTTAACCTGTTGTGGGACTGCCATATTATTTTCCAAAATGGCCACACCATTTTACATTTCCATTAGCAGTATACGGGGGTTCCAATTTCTCTAAATCCTTGTAAATATCATTATTATTATCTGTCCTTTTGATTAGAATCATTCTGGGATATGAAGTGGCACCTCATTGTGGTTTTGAGTTTTCTTTTCCTGATGACTAATGTGCTTATTGGCTGTTTGTGCGATATTCAGATCATTTGCCCATTTTATTTATTTTTATTTTTATTTTATTTGTTTATTTACTTGAAAGAGGCATGAGCGGGGGTGGGTAAGGAGCAGAGGGAGAGGGAGAAGCAGACTCCCAGCTGAGCAAGGAGCCTGATGCAGGGCTTGATCTCAGGACCCTGGGATCATGACCTGAGCCGAAGGCAGGTGCTTAACCGACTGAGCCACC
This sequence comes from Ursus arctos, assembly GCF_023065955.2. Classification (NCBI taxonomy): domain Eukaryota; kingdom Metazoa; phylum Chordata; class Mammalia; order Carnivora; family Ursidae; genus Ursus; species Ursus arctos. The sequence continues at coordinate 31,701,956 of NW_026622808.1, read as the reverse complement.
CAGGTGCCCCCATTTGCCCATTTTAAAGTTAGATTATTTTGTCTTTTTATTATTGAATTGTAAGAGGTTTTTACATATTCTATGTACAAAACCCTTATCAGATGTATGATTTATAAATACGGTTGACCTTTGAACAGTGCAGGGGTGAGGGGTGTTGACTCCTGTGCAGCGAAAGATTCACATATAACTTTTGACTCCCCCCAGATTTAACTATTAATAGCCTACTGTTGACTGAAAGTCTTACTGATAACATAAACAATAGATTAACACATACTTTGTATATATGTTATATACTGTATTTTTAAGGTAAGCTAGAGAAAAGAAAATATTAAGAAAATCTAAGAGAAAACACATTTACTGTACTGTATGGTATCAAAAAATTCATGTATAGTGGACGTGTGCAGTTCAGACTTCTGTTGTTCAAGTGTCAACTATATTTTCTCCCATTCTGTATATTGTCTTTTCATTTTCTTTTTTTTTTTTTTTTTAAAGATTTTATTTATTTATTCGACAGAGACAGCCAGCGAGAGAGGGAGCACAAGCAGGAGGAGTGGGAGAGGAAGAAGCAGGCTCATAGCAGAGGAGCCCGATGCGGGGCTCGATCCCATAACGCCGGGATCACGCCCTGAGCCCAAGGCAGACGCTTAACCGCTGTGCCACCCAGGCGCGCCTGTCTTTTCATTTTCTTGATGGTGTCCTTTGAAGCAGAAAAGTTTTAATTTTTTTTTAAGATTATATTTATTTATTAGAGAGAGTGCCAAGCACAAGCAAGGGGATCGGCAGATAGAGGGAAAGGGAGAAGCAAGTTCCTTGTGGAGCAGGGAGCCTGACCTGACCTGGGGCCTGATCCCAGGACTTCGGGATCATGATCTAATATGAAAGGCAGACGCTTAATAGACTGAGCCACCAAGGCACCCCAGAAAAGTTTAAAATTTTGATGAAGTTTAATTTATCTACTTCTGTTGGTTGCATTTTTGGTGCCACATTTAAGAAACCATTGTCAAATCCAAGGTCATGAAGATTTGTACCTGTATTTTTCTCTAAGATATTTTAGCTTTTAGCATTCTTTGTTTTGAGTTGATTTTTGTATATGATGTGAGTTAGGAGGTCCAACTTCACTTTTTTAGATGTGGATATCCAGCTATCCCAGCACAATTTGTTGAAGAAACTGAGTTATATTGGCATTTGTTGGAAATTAATTGACTGTAAAAGTGAAGATTTACCTTTGAACTTTCTATTCTGTTGTATTGATCTTTATGTCAGTGCTTATACTAGTACCACATTGTCTTGGTCACTGCAGCTTTGAGTAGATTTTGAAATCTGGTTGTGTGAGTCCTCCAAATGTATCCTTCTGATTTCAAGGTTGTTTTGGCTATTCTGAGTCCTTTGAATTTCCATATGAATTTTAGAATTAGCTTGTCAGATTCTGCAAAGAAGTCAGCTGGGATTTTGATAGGGATTGAGTTGAATCTGTAGATTAGTTTGGGTAATAATTGCCCTAAGTCTTCTCACCCACAAACTTGGGATGTCTTTCCATTTGTTTAGATCTTTACTTTCTTTCACCATAATGTTTTTTTTAGAGTATAAGCTTTACATTTCTCGTGTTAAATTATTTGTAAGTTATTTTTGATGCTATTGTAAGTGGAGTTGTTTTCTTAATTTTGTGTTTGGACTGTTCATTGCAAGTGTTTGGTGCTCTAATACTGACTATTGAATTTAAAACTTTGAGGAATCAAAGGTCTTACTGGCTTGTAATTACAAGAAGTAGAGGCTTGTGTAGTAGGGTGCTCTTACGAAAGCTTTATTTCATCATTGGCTTTCAAACAGTTTGTGGTCAGACTTTGAGCTGTTAGTTGATCGCTTCTGAGCTATAGGCCAATTGTACTTAGGAGTTCCAAACTGATGACTACATATGCCAGTTGTAGGGTAAATGTGACTGGTTTTCAAAAGCCCTTTCAGTTATAAAGCAAATGACTTGGCAGCAAAAATGCCTTTCATTCATATCATTCTTTTGTTTTCATGGTGTGAAGAGCTGTAGTTAAGAGGAAGAGTTTTAGATTTTAGTGGTTTACCAAGTTGCATTAGAGGAAGTCTATAAAAGCATTGTTGAGCCAGACAGCTTTCAGATTAAAAACCTATCTATTAGCAAAGGAGGAACCCCTTACAAATACCCTGGTTAACCCGTAGCTTAGTGTAGGCATGTTTCTGATAAGTTATAGTTTTATCATCTACATCAGAACCATTGAGGGTACTTTGAAATGCAGATTCTGGGGCTTCTACCCAGACAGAACAAATCAGATTCTGGGAATGGGACTCTGTAATCTATTGTAAACCATCTTCCTAACATGACCCCATTACAGTTTGAAAACTGCTTTTAATTGTGTACCTCCATCTCATAAGAAATTGGTTTTTTTTTGCCAGAATTGAAATTTTCAAATTGTGGGTCACAGGCAGCTCTTAAAAAAAAAAAAAAAAAACACACACAAGATATCAGTACATTTTACATAGTAAAGATTAGTATTGATTCATGAAACTTGTTTCATTTGTTTGTATATGTGTGTGAATATGGGTCATTATATAAAGTGAATTTTTTGCCGTGGGGTTGTGATCAAAACAGAAAAATTGAAGACCTCAGAATGTGAAAAATGTACAACCTAGGGGCATGTGGATGGCTCAGTGGGTTGAGCCTCTGACTCTTGGTTTCAGCTCAAGTCGTGATCTCAGGGTTGTGGGATAGAGCCCTGTGTCTGGTTCCAAGCTCAGTGTGGAGTCTGCTGGAGATTCTCTCTCCCTCTCCCTCTGTCTCTCCTGCTCCTGCCTGCTCTGTCTCTCAAATAAATAAATCTTGGAGAAAAAGAAAAATGTACAACCTCTCATTGTTTTATATGTATCATGTTCCTGGAACTGGGAAAGGTGCTGGTGAGCATCCAGAGATCACTGAAAAATCCTTGCTCTTGGGTTCACAGTTTATAAAGGGTAATAGGCATATGAATAATAGTTTGTCAGTGGTGCGCTAGAAGCCCATAGCATATCAAAGTCAGAGGTTTTCGTAGAGATGGAGCTAGTTGAGGTAGGTCTTGAAAAGGTGAAAAAATTGACGTTTTAGTTATTAAGCCAGAGAGCATTATTTTAGGATTGAAAAGGAAGAGGAAGATTTCGATATAAATGATTTGTGATTTGGTGTTACCCACACTCATCCTGATGAAGCTCCTGAGTGCACCAGGAGTTGAAAAGGAGGTTCTATAACTCTCGTAACAGCCTTTCCTCTTCTTTAAGGCATTCCTTTCCTCAGAACTTTGTTTACTGGACTTTACTTGTTTCCTTTTCAGATTTTTTCTTTCTTTCTTTCTTTTTTTTTTTTTTAAAGAATGCTCTTAAAATTGTTTGGCCATTGCATTTTTCTTCTTTTTTTAAGTAGGCTCCTTGTCCATTGTGGGGCCTGAACTCACAACCCTGAGATCAAGAGTTGTATGCTTTACCAACCGAGCCAGGCAGGTGCTCCTCCTTTTCAGATTTTATTTCATGTTGGTGGTTGTATTACCATCTTCCCTGAATGTATTTGGAGCCACCAAAGAGTCCAGGACAGGGTGGGGAGGTATCCTTGAGGGGGAGGGGGAAGGCTTTATGCTAACATCTGCTTTTGTCTGCAGAATACTTTCCAGGCTACGGGCTAGTAATCTAATTTAGTCTTTATCTCCGTAGGCCATAGAGCCATCTTTTTGTTTTATCCTACTGTAGGACAACATTCACCTTTAGATGTCAGTTAGCTGGTGCACGGACTAGAAGAGATTACCATAGCGTCTGTTCTTTATCGTCCTCTGCTGTAGATCCCATCTCAGTCATTGGATTCCGCCGTGCACACGGACACATGCAAATTTAGGACGCTTTCACTCTAAACAGTGCTTTTGATCAGTTTTGTGTTTCCTGCGTGTTTTAGAGCAGAGACTGACATTGACCACCTAAGCAGAAGGCATTGCTTGGGCAGGGGTCTGGAGGTGTGAACCCTGTTGTTAAAGCATTTGGCTGTAGCTCCGTACATGACAGGATGCCTGCTTGGAGCCAAGAAGAGAGGAAGCACATCCATGTCCTTAGAGCACCAGTAATACAGTAAATGATAAATGACAACTCGCTTTAAAAAAATTCCAAAAATAGGGGGAATGGGGGCGCCTGCGTGCCTCAGTTAGGTGTTCGATTCTTGATTTCAGCTCAGGTCATGATCTCAGGATCATGGGATCGGGTCCTGGCATAGGGCCCTGGGTAGGGCTCCCTGGTCAGCAGGGAGTCTGCTGGAGATTTCCTCCCTCTCCCTCTACTCCTCCTCCTGCTCCCGTGCTCTCTTTCTCTAAAATAAATAAATAAATAAAAAAGAAATAGGAGTACAGTTAAGAGGCAGTGAATGCTAATGCGTAGCAATTGTATTTTTTTGGTCGACACTGAAAGAAATTACATTTTGGGGGTCAGGTCAGTAGTGGTCTTGGTGGGAGGAGCTAACTGGTTACCAACCTTTAGGGTCTAGGTTACATTTTTTAACTTTATTTTATTTTATTTTTATTTATTTATTTATTTATTTTTTTTTTGAAGATTTTATTTATTTATTCGACAGAGATAGAGACAGCCAGTAAGAGAGGGAACACAAGCAGGGGGAGTGGGAGAGGAAGAAGCAGGCCCACAGCGGAGGAGCCTGATGTGGGGCTCGATCCCGTAACGCCGGGATCACGCCCTGAGCCGAAGGCAGACGCTCAACCGCTGTGCCACCCAGGTGCCCCACATTTTTTAACTTTAGATACTGACCTTTCAAATGACACTGACTTTGAGTGATTAGAATGCTACATTTTCCTGTTGCTTTTTTCCTCCTTCCTCCCCAGCCCCATCTTGGCTTCTTTTAAATGGATGGATGATGGGTGAGCATGGATTTAGAGCAAGGGAATATAGTTTGGACTCTTTCACCTAAACTCAAGGAGAGCTGGACAAAATGTCTGTTTCCCCCAGCAGAGAATACTGTAAGTGACTGGATTGCTTATGCTCTCCGGGTCCTTGGAAGATAGTGTAGCAATAGTAAGATTTTGCTTTTCTTAGTACCTCCTTTCCCCCATATCTTTTTTTGTGCCAGCATTCGCTGTCTGGAACATCTAATGTCAAAGGCCAAGAAGTCTTTATATTTGCCTATATACTAGCCTGCTCATTTTCCCATTCCTACTTTCCAGCTATACTTCTCAGTTTGGAAGATGTCTTTTTATCTGTTTTAGTGGCTGGGAGTTGGGGTGGGTACTGGCAAGTGGAGGTGGTGGGAGACAGTACTTAAATTGCCTCTGCATTTTCATGGTCTTTTAGCTTACTATAAAAATTGCTGTGAGGGGTGCCTGGGTGGCTTAGTTAAGTGTCTGCTTTTGGCTCAGGTCATGATCCTAGGGTCCTGGGATCAAGCCGCCACATTGGGCTCCCTGCTCTGCAGGGAGCCTGCTTTTCCTTCTCCCTCTGCCTGCCTCTCCCCATTTGTGCTCGCACACACTCACTCTCTGGGTCAAGTAAATAAAAATCTTAAAAAAAAAAAAATTGCTGTGAGAGGCGGTAATTAAGAGTTGGGGTCTGCCACTTTATTGAGTAACCTCAGGCAGGTTATTTAACCTCTTAAGTTCTTTGGTGTCCCCATTTTTATTTATTATTTTATTTATTTTTGTTTACTTATTATTTTCTTTTAGGTTGGGGGGCAGAGAGAGCATGCACGCAAGCACAGGCGTAGGGTAGAGGGAGAGGGAGAGAGACTCTTTTTTTTTTTTTTTTTAAAGATTTTATTTATTCGACAGAGAAAGCCTGCGAGAGAGGGAACACAAGCAGGGGGAGTGGGAGAGGAAGAGCCTGATGTGGGACTCGATCCTGTAATGCCGGGATCACGCCCTGAGCCGAAGGCAGACGATTAACCGCTGTGCCACCCAGGCGCCCCAGGGAGAGAGACTCTTAAGCAGGTTCCATGCCCAGTGCAGAGCCCAACACAGAGCTCAGTCCCACAACCCTGAGATAATGACCTGAGCCCAAACCAGGAGTTGGATGCTTAACTGACTGAGCCATCCGGGTGCCTCATTGGTGTCCTCATTTTAAATGGAGGTAATAATGTACCTATGTACTAGAAACGTTCAACATAGTAATTGAATTACTCTGAGTAGAATAGTATCTAGAATATAAGTGGAGAGGAAGCCTTATTTTTTATATAAATTAGACCAAGGTAGGTTTGTTATTTGGAGTAGAATATGAAGTTTGCTTTTTAATTGCCATAATAATGATTTTTTTCCCTGACATTAAACAATTCTGAAAGTCTTTCTCTTTGGTCACTTGTGGCCAGACACCAAAGAAAGGGGAAAATTCTGTAGAATAAGTGATTTTTTTTTTTTTTTTAATTGTCGGTATGTGAGCTTTCTTCCCCCCTATGATTTCTTTTCCTTTTCCTTGCTCAAACAAAAATAGATCTGGTTTCCTGGGTTATCACAGCTTGTAACAAAAAGCTTTTTGATAAAGTTGGCTGTTGGGTCAGTAGGATGAGATCATTCCTTCCTAAGTAGTTTGCAATGTCTGAAGTATTCGTTGGAACAAAAGCTGGCTGGGTAGGCGAAGCACACAATAAGCCTGACTTTGTGGTTATGTTCAGGGCAGGAGTGTGGGTTTTCTGATAGAATACTACTGATAGGTAGAAGGTGAAAGGTACTTGGCACAATACCTACTCACTCTGGCTCGCACGTGTAGAAAGAGATTAGGATGATAAAGAGGCTCAGGATACACTCGGTCTGAACTGTACTGGTCCACTTAAGCACAATTTTTATTGGATACATAGAGGACAGTACTGTAATTGTATTTTCTCTTCCTTAAGATCTTTCTTACCATTTTTTTTCCTCTAGCTTACTTTATTGAAAGAACATAATATATATATAATCTACAAAATATGTATTAATCGACTGTTTATGTTAACAGTAAGGTTTCTGGGCAACAGTAGGTAATTAGTAGGTAATTTTGGGGGAGTCAAGAGTTATATATGGATTTTTGACTGTGTAGAGGTTGGTGCCTCTAACCCCTGTGTTGTTCAAGGGTCAACTGTGGTAGTAAATCTTAAAATATCATGTTAAATGGCTTATAGTAGGGGTTTGTAGTTATAATATATAGGATTTTAAACCACTGAGGTTACTATTTTAGGAAATATGAGTATGGGTTTTTAAAAAGATTTTATTTATTTATTTGAGAGAGAGCAGAGCTAGAGAGAGCACAAGTGGAGGGGAGAGGCAGAGGGAGAGGGAGAAGCAGGCTTCCCACTGAGTAGGATCCTGGGATCATGAGCCAAGCCAAAGGCAGGTGCTTAACTGACTGAGCCACCCAGGCACCCATGAGTGTGCATTCTTGCTCTTTCCTTAAAGGAGATGTGTCAGAATGGAGCTTTTCATGTCATTGACTAAAACTCTTGAAAGAGGAGTTTGTGGTTATTGTTTCTTAGGAAAGTAAGACCTTTTAGATGTATGAATTAAGTTCTGCTTGTGCGCATAGTATGAGTTTGTTTTGTTTTTGTTTTGTTAGTTTTCTCTCCTTCTCCCATCTTTCCTATCTAGTGAATCTTTCCTATCTAGTGAATCTTTCCTATCTAGTGACTTTGTGATTTAGTTAAACCCGGCCACTAAAACATAGCCAAAATCCTACCACCATTAGGAACTGTTTAGAATTGATGATGACTTAAATAGCTCTAGTTCAGGAGTCTCTTAAACTCCTACAGCATCCTGGCAGTGAAGGTGAGTGAGTGAAGCTGGCTTGGAATAGATTATACTGCATACACTGAGTGATGTCTACAGAAGGCATGCTATTTCTCAGCTCCAGTATAGTATTGCTGAGTGGGAATGCATGTTGGTTGTCTGATTGTATGATTTTTTTGAAAGAAGCGGTAAGTCTGTACTTCATGCAAATATTCCTGATTTTTGAGATGTTGGCACAGCTTTTCTAAAGCAATCTGTAGGCCAACGCACGGAGGGCGTCGTGAGACTTAGGATTGCTACTTTATGAGCTCTGAAGGAGTGCCTCTCCTGCAGGTTCGGTGAGTACTCACCCCGCCGAGGGAACTTTGGGCTGGGTGGGAGTTGGAAGACTTTGGTTCTGACCTTAGCTCTGCCACTAATTAGCTGGATGCCTTTGGGCAGGAGAAACCTCTTTGGATCTCACTTTACTAGTTGTAAAGTCTGAGAGTAAACTGGATAGTTTAAAGTTCCCTCTCTTACTCTTTATTGTTTTATATATTATGCATGTATTTCACTTGAACTGTGAAACAGTGACCATTCATAATTCGAGGATATCAGGAAATTTTATTAGTCTAAGTGCTTTAGTAATAGATGCTGTGCGGTCTCCAAAGGTAACCCCCTGTAGGCAACAGAGGATTCTTCCCTGCTTACCTGAATTCTTGGCATACCTGCTGCGTCCAGTCAGTATCTGGCGGATATGCACATATTAATTGATGGTGCATTTTTATATTTCTGTTTCTTCAAGTAAATGGTAAATTGATTGTAATGCAATGAAAGCTGTATTGATTAGTGGGGTTTGGAGGGGTAGTTGTGATGAGAGGAAACAGTAAAGCTGACAGTGGACAGTATTTTCATAGTTACGGAAGACATACCATTTTTTTTTTTTTAAAGATTATTTATTTATTTATTTGACAGAGAGAGACAGCCAGCGAGAGAGGGAACACAAGTAGGGGGAGTGGGAGAGGAAGAAGCAGGCTCACAGCAGAGGAGCCTGATGTGGGACTCGATCCCATAACGCCGGGATCACGCCCTGAGCCGAAGGCAGAGGTTTAACCGCTGTGCCACCCAGGCGCCCCAAGACATACCATTTTTATAGTTTGATTCGTTTCCTTGTTTTGACTTTAAGCTAGCTAATCAGTGGCACTTCTTTATGGGAATAATGATGCTGTGGTGTTCGTTGCTTAAAGTCTGCATAAGATCGCAGGATGACTTACACCATTTAGTCCAACAGCAAAACTGAAATCTGAAAAACTACATTTTGGCATTTAGTCTACAGAGATAAGACACACTTATCTCCTCCTTTGACTACAGACTGCTTTTTATCCGGAAGGTGGTTTTATTTGGAAGATTACGTTTCTTCTAGAAAAATATTAAAGACAAAGGAAATAAATTTTAACATACTTGTTTTATTTTTTTTTATTAATGATTTTTTATTATACTATGTTAGTCACCATACAGTACATCCCCGGTTTCCGATGTAAAGCTCGATGATTCATTAGTTGCATATAACACCCAGTGCACCATGCAATACGTGCCCTCCTTACTACCCATCACCGGTCTATCCCATTCCCCCACCCTGTTTTAATTTTTTTTTAAAGGATTTTATATTTATTTGTGAGAGAGATAGAGCATAAGCAGGGGGAGCGGCAGGCAGAGGGAGAAGCAGGCTCCCTGCTGAGCAAGGAGCCCACTGTGGGTCTCGAAGTGGGACTCTATCCCAGGACCCTGGGATCATGACCTGAGCCACAGACAGACATTTAAACAACTGAGCCACCCAGGAGTCCCTTAATTTTTTTTTTTTAATTCCAAGTTATTTAACCTAGAGTGTTAAAATTAGTTTCAAGTTTACAATATAGTAATTCAGCACTTTCATACATCACCCTAATTTTTCATATACTCTTAAGAATATAAGTTAATGGTATTCATTAGACATACTTAGATGAACTGCAGCGATTTTGTAGAAGTATGTTGATTTGGTTCTTGGCATTGTCTTTGGAATAGTGTGTTGATGTAAGGGGTTTAGTAAGAAACAGACCTCTATCTTGAGGTCTGGTCTGAATTCCTGTTTTGTACGGATGGTGAACGTTTTTGGAGAAAACTTTGTGTTTGGGATGTAATACGCGCGTTCACGATTAGGCCTTCGTGGGAATGGCTAACTATTTATAAGTAATGTAATGCTGTGTGAGCCGACAGGCAAACTTAATCCTAAATCTTTAAGCAGAAGTCTAAACTGATAGAATGATAGGTAGGATTTATGTTTTACACAGTAACTGCAGCAATTTTGGCCAAAACATCTGAATTAGTATCCTGATCCAATATATTAACTGAATTTGTGTAGTTTCTTTGTAAATCGCACAGAGCTGCAAGTAGTCAGGAGAAGAGAATGTGTAAAAGGTTTTTCTCTCTAACGACAACAGTTCAGGACTAGTTTTTCTTCTAAAAAAATTTGTATACCTAAAAAAAAAATTAGTACTTTTTTTTAACGCGGCACATGGCACTTAGTATTAGATCAAGCTATACAAAAATGTGGTTTTTATTGGTAAAAAAGTCAAATACCAACAATTTTATTTGTTCTGCCTAATATTCAGTACATTTTGTTGCCCTGACCAGAGTCAAATCATAGTCGAAATGAAAGGCTTACAAAGGACTTCCTAGATAATTCTTTTTTTTTTTTTTTTAAGATTTTATTTATTTATTTGACAGAGAGAGACACAGCGAGAAAGGGAACACAAGCAGGGGGAGTGGGAGAGGGAGAAGCAGGCTCCCTTTTGAGCAAGGAGCCCGATGCAGGGCTCTATCCCAGGACCCCAGGATCATGACCTGAGCTGAAGGCAGATGCTTAACGACTGAGCCACCCAGGCGCCCCTGGATAATTCTTTTTATAAATAAAGTGAGGTGACTTGCCAGAGACCTTATATTTAGTTTATGGCTGAGGTAAAGAGAGGCCAGGTGATCTCTCAATGATGAATTTAAATCTGACTTGAGTGTTTGGTTTTTTTTTTTTTTTTTTAAAGATTTTATTTATTTATGTGACACAGAGAGAGAGCACAAGAAGGGGGGGCAGGAGAGGGAGAAGCATTCTCTCCACTGAGCAGGGAGCAGTATGCGGGGGCTCAGTCCCACCCAGAATCCTGGGATCATGACCTGAGCTGAAGGCAGATGCTTAACCAGCTGAGCCTCCCAGGCACCCCATTGACTTGAGTTGTTAAAAGCTTGGTGTTTTGTTTTTTTAATTTCTTCTCCTGTATTAATAAAGGCATAATCAGAAGGTATATATATATATGGTTTTTTTTGAAGATTTTATTTATTTATTTGACAGAGAGAGACAGCAAGAGAGGGAACACAAGCAAAGGGAGTGTGAGAGGGAGAAGCAGGCTTCCCACAGAGCAGGGAGCCCAACGTGGGGCTCGATCCCAGGACCCTGGGATCATGACCTGAGCCGAAGGCAGATGCTTAATGGCTGAGCCACCCAGGCGCCCCCAGAAGCTATATATTTGACCACAGGCGTAATGCCCATACCCTCCATAGAAATGATCACAAATATCATTTTTACATGATAGATAGATAGTATAATACTTTTCAAATACTCCTTACAAAATGAGGGTAGTAGAATAACAAATTATATCAAATTTTATGTAATTTATTGCTCTTTTGTGGTATATAAAGTTTTTAATAACTTTAGCCAGTTTTGCTGATACAAGTCAGAATGTGAGAGCTAGTGTCAATCATAGTATTTGGGATGGGTGCCTCTGAGATTTTCATAAGCATTTTTTAGAAATCCAAGGTCCCTCATCTTTATATGAGAAACTGTCTATCTTACTGCCTTTTTGTGGTCTTGTAAGAAATATTTGGATAATAATATTAATTCTGAATTCAGCATGGAAATCTTTTACTGGGTTAAAGTTCCTGATAGAAAGTCAGGAGACGTGGTATTCTACCAACTAGTTTAATTTTTAGAAAGTTACTTTGTTCATCAGTTTCCTTATTTGTAAAATGAGGAGGTTAGATATGTAAGATTCCTGTATTGGGGTAGTTAATGCTATCTGCTTTAACCTGTCCAGCATTTCAGTGCCTTAATACAATAAAGGTTTATTTCTTGCTTCATATGATGATTGAAGAATTCCATCTCCTTCCATCTGGTGTCTTGGAATCTTCCAGTGGATCCTGTGTATTCATTTGGTTGACAACAAAGAGCACCAGCAAGGAGGATCTCATTAATGCTTTTGTGGTAGAGTGTACTACTTAAGCTGTCTTTCCGTTGACTAGAACCCAGTCATATGGTTTCAGCTTGTAACTGTAAGGGTGGTAGGAAATGTTGTCTTTGTGAATACCCAGGAAGAAGAAAGTGGATTGACGAGCACTGAGCACATCTCTGCCACACTCTTACTTAGCTTATTCTATCTTTAATTTTGTATTCCCTATTGCATGTCACTTTTTTTTTTTTAAGCAAGGGGGTGGGGGAGGCAGAGAGAGAGAAAGAATCATAAGCAGGCTCCATGCCTAGCACAGAGTCTGACTTGAGGCGCAGTCTTACAACCCTGAGTGGAATGCTTAACCAACTGAGCCACCAAGGCACCCCTGCATGTTACTTTTTGTACATTTGATTACTCTGAATTTGCTTCCAGATTTCTTGAAAGAGTATAGTTTGGAAGTCTTTGCAATTTTAGTTTGTAAAGTCTTTGGTGCTTGTTATATTTAGGAGGGTTCCCCCCCCCCCAAATGGTTATACCATGTTATTTTCTTTTGTAATTTCACTTGTGGTTTAAAGTTCTCTTATCTCGTTATGCCTTGCTCATTTTTGAAGGATTAAAAATGCGTCTATGGCAAAAAATCTCCCAGTGTACAAGAAATACAGTAGAATATTGAATACAGCCAGCATCAGAGCGACCAAGTCATTGTCCACCCATGTTCAGTCTGTCAACCCACTAGCAGAAGGGAGAACAGACAGACCTTACACTGTCTTTTAAAGGTCAGCACATGCAGACTTGCAGACCAATAGAGAAGCACATTCCAATGAGGAGGCAAAGTTCTTTTTGCCTTCTGCCCACTTAAGGTTAAATTTGGAGAGTCAGCAAAAGCCTTTCAGTTGATTTCAGCCGCTGCTTTAAAGTTATCCCTGTCCACTCTCCCTTTTTCTTCTGTGATACATTATGTATACCTTTTGTGCCTAAGTATAAAACATATCATTCCTCATGGATCCAGCCTGTGTTAGTAAATTGGATGAGAATATTCTAAACCTAAGTATTAAATTCATTCTGTTCTTAAAATAATTAGCTCAAAATAACGCCACAGCTCCATTTGCGTTGTATTTGACTCAGTACTTTCTTGCGTAGTCCCCCTGCAATAATAGGCGGGGCTATTTTTTTAAAAAGATTTTATTTTTAAATAATCTCTATGGGCACTGTGGGGCTTGAATCCACAACCTGAGATCAAGAGCCGCATGCTCTTCTGACTGAGCCAGCCAGGTGCCCCATCCCTGCATATTTTTAATTGCCTTTTTCCCCTTGATGGCAGAAAAATATATGCTATCTGTACCACATATTTATGTCTTCATTGGAAAAGTATCTGTTCATGTCTTCTGCCCATTTTATGATTTGTTTATTTGTTTCTCGTGTATTGAGTTTGAGAAGTTCTTTGTAGATCTTGGATACCAGTCTTTTATCTGTAGTATCATTTGCAACTATATTCTCCCATTCCGTGGGCTGCCTCTTAGTTTTTTTGACTGTTTCCTTGGCTGTGCAGAAGCTTTTTATCTTGATGAAGTCCCACAAGTTCATTTTATCTTTTGTTTCTCTTGCCTTTGGAGATGTGTCATGAAAAAGGTTGCTGTGGCCGATGTCATAGAGGTTGCTGCCTATGCTCTCCTCTAGGATTTTGATGGATTCCTGTCTCACATCGAGGTCTTTCATCCATTTAGAGTTTATCTTTGTGTATGGTGTGAGAGAGTGGTTTTGATATCTAGTCACTTAAGGTCTTCTAAGTTTTCTAAGATTGTCTTAGCTGTTTGCATTTTTATACAAAATTTAGCATCAACTTTTCAATTTGAATTAAAAAGAGAAAACCTACTGGGATTTTGCTTGTAAAGTTTCAATCTGTAGATCAGTTTGGGGATAATTGACATCTTTAAAATATTGAGTCTTGGAATGCCTGGATGGCTCAGTCAGTTAAGCGTCTGCCTTTGGCTCAGGTCATGATCCCAGGGTCCGGGTTTGAGTCCTGCATCGGGCTCCTTGCTCAGAGAGGAGCCTGCTTGTCACTCTGCCTGCTGCTCCCCATGCTTGTGTTCTCTCTCTGTCTCTGACAAATAAATAAATAAAATCTTAAAAAAAAATATTGAGTCTTCCAGTCCATAGTACATGATCATGATATATCCTGCCATTTATTTAAATGTTTAATTTCTCTCAGTTTTTTGTTTTCTGCGTAGTAGTTCAGGATATCTTTCATTAAAGTTATTCTTAGAAATTTTTGAGAAAATGCCACGAGTGATATTTAAAAAAATATCTTTCAATTGTTTTTGCTAGTATGTGGAAATACAGTTATGTTTTAATAATTTGCCTGGAGTTCAGCAACCTTGCTAAATTCATTTACTAATTTTACTAGTCTATTTATTTCCTCTGTGTATAGTTATTTCCTGCAAACAATGACTGTTGTTATTATTTCTTTATAATTCTTATGCTCTTAATTTTTTTTCTTGGCTCATTGTACAATAGTGGCTAATAGCAGGCATTCTTATTTCTATCCTATCTCAAGAGAATTTTATTTGTGGCGGGTTTTGTTTTGTTTTTGTTTTGTTTTGTAGATACTCTTTGTCAGATAAAGGATCCTCCCATCCTGATTTGTTAATTTTTCCCCCCAGACGCTTTTTTGATTCATTGAGATATGAGCTTTTAGTTTCCCTACTTAATCTGTTGATGTAGTGAATACATCGATAGATTCTCTAAGGTTTTATTAGGCAGCTTGGTTCAAGATGTATATTTTCTACATTACTTGATTTGATTTGCTAATGTTTATTTTAGGATTTTTTTTTCACTTAAGTTAGGAGTCAGCAAATTATGGCTCAAGGTCAAATTCAGCCTACTGTCTATTTTTGTATTATTTATGAGCTGAGGGGCGCCTGGGTGGCTCAGCTGGTTAAGCATGTGTCTTTGGCTCAGGTTGTAATCTCAGGGTCCTGGGGTCAAGCCCAGAGTTGGGTTCCCCATCAGCGGGGAGTCTGCTTGTTCCTATCCCTCTGCCCCTCCCCCTGCTTGGGCTCTCTCTCTCTCTCTCTAACGGATAAGTAAAATCTTTTAAAAAAATTTATGAACTAAAAGTGTTTTCCACATTTTAAAATAATTGACAGAAAATCAAAAGGAGAAAAACATTTCATGACAGGTGATGTACACTATTCACATTTCAGTGTCTATAAATAAAGCTTTATTGCAACCCAGACACACTCATTCATTTGTGTATTGTCTATGGAAGTTTTCCTACTATAATGGCAGTGTTGAGTCCAGGCAGTTTTTGCTTTGCACAGTAGTTCAGGACTGTAAAAAATGGCCATGCAGGGTGAAACTGTGCAAAGCAAAGTTAATCAGTGGGAAAAATTATGATTGTTCTGTGATCTTTAAAAACTTTAAAAGCTCTCTTGTCTGTTACAAAACTTAGGGAAATGAAAAAAATGGGAAAATTAATATTTAGTACACTGTAATTCAAAACTGTAAAAGCATTGAGAATTGAAATGTTTTATTTCTTTGGAAAAAACCTACCAAGAATAATTTGAAGAGTATCAGGCTTCTTCTTACCATATAACTTATGATGTGGAGTGGGCATCTTTACTGTGTCTGTCCTACTCTTTCTAAGTTTAGGTCAGCTTCCAACATTTTATCCTTTGTGTTTTCATTGCCACAAAGTATCTTCAGAGTTCTTCTAATGTGGGATTTCTTACCAGCATCATCTCCTTTAAGGCATTTTCATTTTTTTCACCAAACCATTGTCCTCATTTATGGAGATAAGCTTACCTTCCCTGAGTTCCTCTGGCAGCATATCCAGAGTCTTCTGAATGGTGGTAGGATCAACATTCCCACAGTGAGCTATTTTTTCTGTGACTACATTTACTTTTGATTTGAATTTCGCTTCCTTGTTACTACTTTTTGATTCTTTGCTGCACATTCATGTTTATAGGCCAGTTCCCTCTTTCAATTACTCATTTTTGTAAAATGCCACATGGGTTTATCATTGGGAGATGAGGAGGCAACGCCGCTCTTTATGCATGAACTGAGTAACAGATGTTCAGTGACCAGTCACCATCAGGCTTTGAAGAAGTGATGTGAAGGGCGCCTGGGTTAAGCCTACGACTCTTGATTTCAGCTCGGGTCATGATCTCAGGGTTGTGAGATTGAGCCCTGCATGGGGGCTTCTTGTTCAGTGGGGAGTCTGCTTGGGATTCTCTCTCTCCCTCTCCCTCTGCCCACCTTCCCCTCTAAAATAAATAAATAACATCTTAAAAAAAAAGTGATGTAATAAGTCCCTGATCTCCATGCACACCTGTTATTTGCGTAGTGATTTGTAGACTGAAGAGCTAACAGCAAATTTTGTACTCCCTGCGATTACTCACGGTTAGTATACCATGGTAACTGAAACTTGAACCATGTTGTTGGGGGACTGGTGTTATTTAACTAAACCATGGTAACTGAAATTGGTGCGTATTAGAACCATGCAAAGCAAGGACTGTCTGTTTTGTGACAAAGCATATGGGCCTCAGAGTTTAAACAGTTTACTCTCTGGCTCTGTACAGAAAATGTTTGTTGACTCCTGATCTAAGTTTGTAAGTTTATTTTGGCTTATGATTTTCCTGTCTGGGTTTGGTAACAGGTGTATATTATCATATAATTAATAGCAAATATATAAAACACATACAGTGTTCCACACCCTATTTTATGTATTAACAGATCCAGAAAGTAGATATCACTGTTATCCCCAACTAACATTTGAGGAAACTGAAGCAAAAATGTGAAGAAACTTGCTCAAGGTCATGTAGATGCCAAGTGGTAGAACCCAACTTTGAACCCCTGGCAGTCTGGCTGGAATGTGGGCCTCTGTAATCACTACATTATACTTTTGTTAAGCTCATAAAATGATTTGGTGGGAATTCTTCTATTTTCTAGAGTTTGTATTAGATTGGAGTTATCTGCACCTTGAATATTTGGTAGAACTCCTATAAAATCCTTGGTGTGTGTGTGTGTGTGTGTGTGTGTGTGTGTGTGTAAGACTTAAAAATATTGTTTTAGTTCTTTAATTGATTCGGGACTGTTTAGATTTTCTGTTTATTATAATATTTTGGATCAGTTATTGTAATATATGCTCTTTTAGGAACTGGTCTTTTTTTAAAGTCTATTTTTTTTTAGTGATCTTTCCACCCAGTGTGGGGCTCAAACTCAGAATCCCGAGATCAAGAGTCCTATGCTTCACTGACTGAGCCAGCCAGGGGCCCAGGAACTGGTCTTTTTCATCTGATTTTCATGTTTGTTGGCGTAGTTGTTGATAATCTCTTTTTTCCTCTGCCACAGCCTTATTCTTTTCCTTCCTAAAATTGTTCATTTATGCCTTCTCTTCTTTTTTGGTCAGTCTTACCAAAGGTTTCTTAACTTTATTACTCCTGAAAGAGGACTTTGCTTTGTTGATCTTCTCTTTTCTTTCTTTGTGCCTTATTTTTGTTCAAGATTTTATTTCCTTCCTTTGGTTTTCTTCAAATTTATTTTTATCTGACTCTTAAGATGGATTTTAACTAATTTACTTATATCCTTCTTTTTATAATAAAAACACTTAGGCTGAAGACTTCCTCAAATTCTCTGTTTAAGTATATTCCACAAGCTTTGGTATGTAATATTTTTGTTCTTATTCAATTCTAAGTATTTTTTCATTTCTACTATGATATTTGCAATGTCCTAATAAATTTTTGAAAAATTCAGGTTTTTATCTCTAACTTATTTATGATGTTTCCTAAATGTATATTGTACAGAATGATTTTTTATGAAATTTTTGTTTAAATTCCAGTTAACACAGTGTGATATTTGTTTCAAATGTGCAATAGAGTGATTCAACACTTCCATGCAACAACACCTGGTGCTCATCACAGCAAGTACACTCCTTAATCCCCATCACCTATTTCCCCCATCCCCCCCACTCACCTCCCCTCTGGTAACCAGCAGTTTGTTCTCTTACAATAATGATTTTTAAAATTTGAGATTTGTTTTATGTCCTAGTATATGTTTATTTTACAAATGAAATGTCCCATGTGTGCCAGAAAGGTGTCTTTTTAAAAAAATACTTATTTATTTGACAGAGAGAGTGAGTGAGCACAAGCAGGGGGAGCAGGAAAGGGAGAAGCAGGCTCTCCGCTGAGCATCCGGGAGTCCGACATGGGGCTCGATCCCAGGACCAGCAGGACCTGAGCTGAAGGCAGACACTTAACTGGCGCCCCAGGAAAGTGTCTGCTCCAGTGTACTCTGTAGTCCATTAGCTGAAACTTGTATATTGAGTTGTTCAGAACTTGTATACATACTTAATGATTTTTGTCTACATGATGGGTCAATTACTGAGAGAAGTATATTACAATATCCCCCTAGAAGGAGGACCCATCTGTTTCTCCTCATTAATGTCAGTTTTATGTTTTTGTTTTATTTTTATTGAAGTATAGTTGATACACAACGTCATGAGTTTTGGCTGTACAACTTAGTGATTGGACCAGTTCTTATGTTACGCTGTGCTCACCGCAAGTGTAGTTACCATCTGTCACTATACAGTGCTGTTGCAACATTATTGACTATATTCCCTATGCTGTGCCTTTTATTCCCATGACTTATTCATATCATATCTGGAAGCCTGTATTCCAGCCTGGAAGCCTGGAAACCCACTCCCCCTCACCCATTTTGCCCATTTACCAATATTAAATATTAATCTTATATGTACCTAACAAAATATCTTATCCCCTCTGTCTCCCTCTCCTCTGGCAACCGTCAGTTGGGTCTCTGTATTTATAGGTCTCTTTATTTATAGGTCTCTTTCTGCTCTTTGTTTTGTTTTTTAGATTTCACATATAAGTGAAATCATACAGTATTTGTCTTTCTCTGTCTGACTTATTTCACTTAACTTGATACTCTCTAGGTCCATCCATGTTGTTGTAAATGGCAAGAGCACATCCTTTTTTATGGCTGAGTAATATTAAATTTGTGTGTGTGTGTGTGTGTGTACGTGCATGTGTGTGTGGTGTGTATGTATCACATCTTCTTTATTCATTCATCTGTTGTTGGACACTTGGATTGCTTCCATATCTTGGCTGTTTTAAATAATGCTACAGTAAACATAGGGGTGCATTTGCCTTTTTGAATTAGCGTGTTTTTTTGGGGGTGAAGTTTTATGTTCTTTAAATAGCTGTGTTGTTAGGAAGATACAAAATTAATATTTAATATTGGTAAATCTTAGTGAATTGAACTTGTCACTTTATTTCTACTAATGGTGTTTTGCTTGGTCTCTCTCTCTCTCTCTCTCTTTCACACACACACGCCCCAACCCCCGGCTGCTGTAAGTGTTAGCAAGGGCCATAGCATATAGGAGCCAGCTCTCCTAGAGGTGTCTGGGGAATTATGTCCCTTCCCTTCACATGGCTCTCAGCCAGTGACTGCCTGATGAGGATTACAAAAACCTGACTCCCTTCCCTCATGGTGGGGCTGGCTCTGTGGTGTGGTTGTGCTTCATAGCTTCCTAGACAGGAGGCATAGGCTCTAACCTTTAGCTGAAACCATAGTTTTGGTTCTCTTCCCTCCCTTACAGGTTTCTCCTGAAGGCACTCCCTCAGTAAATCACTTGTATAAGAATCCCTGTCAGGCTCTATTTCTAATAAACTCTATCTAAAGCACCTACCTTCTCAAAACGGGAGAATTTGATCTCTTTCCAGTGTTAAGTTTTACGAACTCTGCCTTATGTTTCATTTCAGTGAACTTTAAGTAGATTGTTGATTAATTCAGTAGCTCTCAGTTGTGGGTGCCCTTCAGAGTCAGCGCTTAGAAACTGAATTGCCCACCTCTGTCCCTGAATGATTCTGATCCAGTGGCATTTCACTTTTATTTTATTTTATTTTATTTTATTTTATTTTATTTTATTTTTAAGATTTTATTTATTTATTCGACAGAGATAGAGATAGCCAGCGAGAGAGGGAACACAAGCAGGGGGAGTGGGAGAGGAAGAAGCAGGCTCACAGCGGAGGAGCCTGATGCGGGGCTCGATCCCATAACGCCGGGATCACGCGCTGAGCCGAAGGCAGACGCCTAACCGCTGTGCCACCCAGGCGCCCCGCATTTCACTTTTAACTCAGATCTTTACTTCCATTTCAGGTGAAATGTTAAAAGTTACATTAAGTATTAACATGAAGATTCCTTTGACTTTTCACTCTGCTTGTTCAGTTTTCACTTAGTATTATTATTTTTACTTTTAGGCCTTTTTTTTTTTTACCCCCTCCCCCCATTTGAAAGCATCTCTAAGGCACTTTTATGTTAAAGGCAAGTCATTTACTACCACCACTAAGGTCTTTCTACAAAATGCCTGCTAAGTACTATAGATTTTATGCCTTCCTCTTTGCTGCTCAGAAGAGCAGGGCTACTGTACCCCAATGCTGATTCTGGGCCCAGGACCCACAGTGGAAGAGCCAGGAGTGTCCTTCCAGCTAGGCAAGTGTCAACCCCAGCAAGAGAAGGCTCTGTCATGATACGGAATGGAGCACACCCGGCAGGATGCATGTGCAGTTGAGATCCTACCAGGTGTTACTACTGTACTAGATGCCCAGGATAAAAGGTGAAGAAGATGTGTCCTTGTCATGTAGGAACTGAGTCCAATGGGACCCTGGAGAAGACACACATTGTATGTGTCTATGATAAATAATTGCAGAATTATCGGCACATCGTCATTCTCCTCTTAATTCAGTCTTCCATTTTCCTTCACTTTCACTGACATCTAAAACAATAAAATGTAGCACGCTATGGCTCCGAGCTTAAGAGAGGATCTTCACTTGGCTTGATGGAGAGTTTTTTTCTTAAGTAGTTCTCAAAAGCTAGGAGCTGATCAAGTGTGAATACTTTTCCCCTTCACCCAATTTCCCCAACACCAGGTAGTCTTAAAATTACATAGTATGTTTACTACTCTTTGACAGACATATGTGAGCTGATACTATGGAGATTTCACATTTTAATAATTATAAAAGTTTTAATATTTATACAGTGATGTTAACATGATGGTGGGTAGCTTATCTCTTCAACAAAATGCCATTTGTTTCTGCCATGTTGCATCATGTCGTTGTGCTTTTCTAAAAGCAGAGGGCTATTTTTATTGCCCTGCCTAATAATGATAAGATGACAGGCTTGGAGAGCTGGCTTGTATGGTTACTCCTTGTTGGCTTTCTTTTCATGATTGCAGACAACCTGATGGCTCTGGCACAAAGCTATGTTTGGAAAGAAGAAGAAATGGGTTAATATGCTAGTTAATGGTGACCCTTCAACCTTGAATATGTTTATTCTTTTTCCAGTTCTGAAGAGTTTTTTGTAGTTTTAGCACCTCTGATTAATTTCATTAAATTAGACCTACTTTTTTTTTTTTTTTAAGTAGACTCCATGCCCAGTGTGGAGCTCCGTGCGTGGCTTGAACTCATGACCCTGACATCTAGACCTGAGCTGAGTTCAAGAGTCGATGCTTAACCAGCTGAGCCACCCAGGTGCCCCTAGACCTACTGCTTTAATTTTTTTTTTTTTAAGATTTTATTTATTTGTCAGAGAGAGCGCACACACAAGCAGGGGGAGCGGCAGGCAGAGGGAGAATCAGGCTCCCCTCTGAGGAAGGAGCCCAACTTGGAACTTGATCCCAGGACCCTGGAATCACGACCTGAGCCGAAGGCAGATGCTTAACGGATGGAGCCACCCAGGCACCCCTGCTTTTTATTAACTTCAGTCATACCGCCTTAGAATTCTGTTTAGCTAGTCCCTTTGTTTTGTTGGTTTTTGTTGTTTTAGGCCATCTTCTGTGTAAAGTTATCCACTAAGAGAAGATACACACATGGCTTAGACATGGTCCTTCCCCTTTGCGATCTAGCAGTTACAGGAGCCGACTGTCAGACTGTTTCAATAGAAATACAGGTGAAGTGTTAGTTCTCAATGGTGCTGGGAGAACAGATCTCAGAATAGGATCACAGAAAAGCTGATAGTTGATGTGGGCCTTGATTTCAAGACTCTGACAAGTGGGAAAGGAGTGAGGAGGATTTGTAGTGTGGAGAGCAGTATGAATAAGGCCATGTGGTGATAATGTCAGTGATAGGCTTATAAAGTGGCAGCTGGTCTCCGGTTGACTGAAGTACAGGGAGAGCCTCCATGGAAAACCACCGATGGCTGTGGTAGGTAGGTCCTAGAGCTGGGTCCTGTAGGGTATCACACAAAGGAGTTCAGAGTGTTTTTTTCCTAGTACGGATTGGGGTCCTTTTAAATCAGCTGAGATTTTTTTCCCTGATGTTCAGGACTCCTCCCAATTGCATTTATACTTTAAAAGGTAGGGCAAAAAAATAGATCTGGAAGTGTAGTGATGTCCTTGCGTCAGATAAAACAGAAACTATAAAATTCCAAGATTTTATCAATTCTGTCACACCCTCCTTGTGTTTCTGGTATTTGCTGGGTCTCCCCTTAGCCTGATTCTCACTCTAGCTTCATTTATAAGTGACTTGTTTTTTCTGGTTCCTTTTTTTGTCAACTGTTAAAGTGAGGGAATTGGAGCCCAGATTATTTGAAGTGGTGTTGTTATAAAAGCCTTTAGAGATCTTAAGTATTTAGAAATAATTTTTGGATAGGTGTAGGGAAACTCTGAATGTGTTTTGGTCTTAATTAGACTGAGGGAGAATAAATGGAATGAATATAACATTTAAAAAAACTTTTTTGCTTTACAATTCGGGGGCATTAGCTCTTGAGCATCATCTTAAGATTCACTCTTTTTCTTTTTTTAAATGGAAATAAAATGGAAGAGTTGCTCTTAAGGATGGTTATAGCAGAAATGTAAGTGCTGTGTCATTGTCAGTCTCTAGTTTTGGCGCACCTTACCAGACTTCAGCAGACATCATGCTGAGTGGATCACATGGCTAACAGTGGGAGGTATCTAGTGTAGATGATTCTTCTTGGAGAAATAGGTTTAAATTCCCTTGGACAGAAATGTGGCAGGCAGGTGCCTGATTAGAGATCCAAAATGCATTCGGTCAGGACTGAACACAAACTGCCTGGATAGTTCCCGTAAGTAAGCAAGCTAGGCTTTCAGGCTTGTGCTTCAAGGTTTTGTGTATGTGAATATGCGTGTGCATGTGAGTGCAGTGTTTTTATGTTCGAGGACAGGGCTCCCTAAAATAGCAGTGGGAAAAGGAACTCTTTGTTTTGGGGACTGCATGGAAGTAAAATCCATGTGCTCTTCCGTATAGGAATGTCCCTAGGCAATGGCCTCAACTATTCTAGTAATCAAGGACTTTTCTCCTGTTGCTAATCCTGTGATGAACAGGACAAATAGTGGTTCGGAACAGAACCCTGTGGAGCCTGCAAATACTATCAGTTCATAATAGTACAACTGTTGTCCTTGAAGTATGTAGGGAGGTACCTGGAGGTGGAAACTTCATGTGTTCTGCAGGGGCTTGGGGCTTATTGCTAGGATCATCAGGCTGTTGCTGAGCTGCACCTTTGCTGTTCTGGTTCCGGGGAGGAGCTGGAGAAGTTTCGACTAGCCTCGGGCATCACATGTGCCTGGGAGCTGTGTAAGGTGGTAGCCGATGCCCATACAGGTCCTTAATAAAGATTTGGTTTTACTTTGAATGAAATACCATTTTGATTGAAAGTAGACATCAAACTAGTTTTCTAGTTAAATAAATTAAAAGCAGAACACAGACATCAGACAAATAAGGGTCAGCTTGCTACGTAATAGACCTCTGAAAGAACTTCATTAAAACCTATCTGAGGAATAAGAGTCCCCATTTAGTAACTGAAAGTTTGCTAGGCAAACTGAAAAAAATCTCATGTTGAATATGAAATCTTCATGATGCAGGCTGTACCACCAACCTGTCAGATTATAAATGGTCTCTGGAACTGGCTGCGATGCTGGGTTTCTTCCAAGCCTGAGGAACAAGCACTTCATTTTGGTCACAGCAATCTCACTAATGTCCTGGGGTAGCAGCTTGGTGTTGGCCTCAAAATTCTCTGCTGTTTACATCAGTCATGCAAAAAAAAAAAAAAAAAAGATACAGAAGAAGAAAATATAAGTCCCACTTATCTTTTTAGTTCTATATCTTTTTTTTTTTAAAGATTTTATTTATTTATTTGACAGAGATAGAGACAGCCAGCGAGAGAGGGAACACAAGCAGGGGGAGTGGGAGAGGAAGGAGCAGGCTCCCAGCAGAGGAGCCTGACGCGGGGCTCGATCCCAGAACTCCAGGATCACGCCCTGAGCTGAAGGCAGATGCTTAACTACTGAGCCACCCAGGCGCCCCTTTAGTTCTATATCTTGTCCATAATTCACCCCTCTACCCCCAGTCCTCCAAAAAACTGACAATATCAGTCATGGAGAAAATTTAAGTGAGCATTATGAGCAGTCTTCTGCCTTTAAGAATTGTTATTAAATGTTTTTTTACTAAGTTGCTTATTTGGAACTCAGAAGCATTTTCCTTAGATAATGTAATAAACGATAATTTCGTTTCTCAACTAGGCCAGGTGACTGAAGAAAATTTTTTCCTTTCTCCTAAAACTGACGGGAGGTAATATTTTAAAAGAGCTTGCCTTGGCATTGTATTACCTCCCTTTCTTTGACGTCCTAGGGCCTCTGGGACCACATACCCTCTCCCTACTTTGATACCTTATCCAGATCTGCTTTGTTCCCTGAAACGTTCCATGTTGCTGAACTAGTATTCTCCCTTGTCACACTGAAACGAAAAACTCGGATACTTTCCGTGGAATTGATCTCCTGGATTAAGAGGAAAGTTAACTTGAGAAAGAACTAAATTCACACTAAGGTGGAGTGATGGACCTTCTGGGATGTAAGTTCCCTTACCCCCTTTGACACTTAACTGACTGAGCCACCTGGGTGTCCCTACCCCCTTTGAAACTGTGAAATAGGATTCTATACTTTTAAAAGGAGAATGCTGGCTACCACAAATGAATCTTGGTACAGATTTGGTTGATGTGACAGAGTGAAATGAAAATATGATAGTGGTTGTGAGAAGTGTTTCAGTATGTTGGTGGGAATTAGGCTTCTGTTCTTTTTCATCATAAGTTTTCTTGCTCCACTTTAGCTTCCAAGCAGCACCTTTGGGAGAAGGGAGGGCGGGGGCAGGGGGTGGGGAGGGCAGTAGACAGGCCATTTGCAAACGAGATCACTAATGGTAATTTCTCATCACACAGAATGAGCGCAGATCTGGAGTGAGTGACGGACCTAAGATCTTCAAGAGGAATTTTGGGACCTTAAAAAGTTGCCCATACTTCTGTGTATTTAAATTAGATGTGAACACTAATCTCTATAGACCTAGAAAATAGTTTAGTTTAGTAACTAATTCCAGAGTTTGTAATCTAAAGTAAACCATACAACAGAGGAGATGCTTTGTGACCTCATTGTATCTTTTTATTTACTCTGTATGAGTACATGGCTATTAATAGTCAGAGGATAGTCAAGAGACCAAAATTCTGTTCTGTGCTTCATCATCTTGTCATGTCATTTCTTGTCTTTGTTCACGTATTTTCAAAACTGTTCTCACCAGATAGTTCCACTTTTGTAGGCATGTAGTCAGAATGAGAGATCAGATGTCCAAAGCGCTATGCTTGAAAACTGTGTGTTCTCTTGGTGCCTGGTTAAATAATATGGGGCTTATTTTCTGGCAGAGTGGTGTCAGTCTCCTTTGATGTTAGCCAGAACTGGGTGGAGTTTCTTAAGCTCCCGTCAGATTTGCTCAAGCAGGGCACTGTGCAGTGATGAGTTTGTTTTTAGTCTCTCCGTTTGCCAAAAAGCTTTTGCCTTTTAATAAACCTCAACCCAGTTATAATTGGGAGTACTTGATGTATAAAAGTCACACGTGCACATTGAGGATCTATATGCAATTTGTTTGTTTATTTCTAATTTAAGTGATGAATCTAAATTATAAGCAGCTTATAGAATAATCAGCCTCAGGAATCATTTAACATACCGCTCTCATTTTACAGATTAGGGAACTCAGCCCCTGAAGGTGTCTCACTGAAAGCTTTAGATTAAGCTGGTGCCTCAGTGAGGCAGAGAAACTTCTGTACCCAGCTTTCTTTTTTTGCCTCCTAGTAACAAATCCTTTTAAAGGTAAAACTAATACAAATAAGAAGAAATAGTATAAATAATCAAGAAGAGATCTTTTTTTTTTTTTAAGTAGGTCGTCCTCATTCACAAGTCTATATTTTTGGGTCTTCCTGAATATCCAGATTTGAGAATAACATTGTGTCATACCCTTTTGTCCATAAATTACATAACTCAACATTTTAAGGCATAACTGAATATTAAGTGACCTTAAATGGTTCTGTAAGTGTGGGATGAAATGCACCCATGAATTCATTAAAATCAATTTTGAAACACTGGCAAAACCAGTTTAACAAACCTGTAGAACACTTAATGAATTTATTATACTTGTATATATTTTAGAATAGAATAACTATAAAATTGAGTCATCTCTTTAATTTATTGAAAACTGGGGCTTTCTGGATAAAAGCCAGTACTTTCATTTTCCATAAGTAGAGTGTGTGTGTGTGTGTGTGTGTGTGTGTGTGTGTGTAAATCATACTTTTATTTATATGTAGTGACAAGAAAGGAATATCTACACTGTGTTGAGATACAGATGCTGGGTGGTTGGCTAGATGGAGTCAGAGCCAGACGACCTTCCTGCTTTCTAGCTGTCTAATTTTCTATCGGTTTTACCTTCTTAGGCTGAATTTAAGCTGCTGTTCATATTCCATGAACCTCAGCCCAGGAAGTGGTTTGGGAGGTTGGAGTGGGGGTGAAGAGGGAAAGATTACAGTGGATAAAGAGCTGCCCTTTGAGAATATGCACTCAGATAAGTGAGACTGAAAAGATATTGTTGGTTTTGTCTGTTTTTTTACCTGTGTCCTAAATTAGGAAGTTTGAGTGGATTCCATGAAAAAGGTGTCCTAGGTATGTATTACGGAAAAAAATAGAGCTATTGTTAAGGATGGTACAGATGTCCTTTCAAGTGCTGAAACTTTGAAACTGTTTAATTATAGTCATCCTTAATTATTTTTGGTTCATAATAGGTTTCAAATGCTAACTGGTAATAATAGTTATCATAAAAAAGGGAAAAGCAATTACTTTTTATGGAACTTATTGACATTAAATTTGTCAGGCTTTTAAAAAGTTCTTTAATGAGTCATTTTTCAGCATTTTTCCTGGCAGGATCTGGAGAGCAATCATACTTTATATGTAAAGTAGCCTGGGTGGCATATAGAATAGGAGTGCCCATCCATATTCATGGGTCGTAAATGTGTTATATGCATGCTACTCCGTATTGATGACTATGATAGGAACTTGTGTGTGGAGACAAAGTTGAAGATAGAATGACTGCTCCTTGGTGTGTATTTCTTTTTCCTTTAGTAAATTTAGTTGGAGAGAGGTGGACAGTGGAGAACGGTTTTAAAGAAGGGCCTTTATTTTTATTATTTTTATTTTTATTTTTTTAAAGATTTTTTATTTATTTGACAGAGACAGCCAGCGAGAGAGGGAACACAAGCAGGGGGAGTGGGAGAGGAAGAAGCAGGTTCCCAGCGGAGGAGCCTGATGTGGGGCTCGATCCCAGGACTCTGGGATCACACCCTGAGCCGAAGGCAGATGCTTAACGACTGTGCCACCCAGGCGCCCCCCTAAAGGAGAGTCTTTAAAAATGGCTCAAATCATAGTAAATTCTGGCTTTTCAAAATTTGGGTTGAGAAAAGGCTGTATGTACTAGTTGAGATACTTTGGTTGCAAGCAATAGATTGAGTAAATTAGGCAAAAGAAAGATTGGAAGGTTGATCACTTAGACTCGAGAAAGAAAGAAGACAGCCAGAGCAACTGAACAGCAGCCACTTGGTGGGTCTTCCATCCAGGATGTAGTTATGAAATACTGCTTTTCCAGCAGTCCTCTTCCTGGTCATGTGCCCACCACCACTGGGGTGGCTGTTGGTGAATATAGGGGGAGATAAGGAAGAATAAATTTTCAGGCAGACAGAAGCAGTAGCTATCATACTATGCAGCTAAGGATTTCTTTCATTCTTTTTTTTTTTTTTTTAAGATTTATTTATTCGTGAGAGGGAGCATACACGTGTGTGCTGCTGTGCAAATGGGGTGGAGAGGAGGGGCAGAGGGAGAGAAAATCCCCAAGCAGACTCCCCACTGAGTGTGGAGCCCAATGCAGGGCTCCATCCCAGGACCCTGAGATCACAGCCTGAAGCGAAATCAAGAGTGGGATGCTCAGCCGACTGAGCCCCCCAGGCACCCCTGTGCAGCTAAGGATTTCTATTTGATTTTCCTTTGCCTGCTCAAGAAAGCTGAGTCTTTTGGAGTCTCTTATTAAGTCAGACCTTTTGAAAGCAGAGATAGTACCCGGAACACTTTTTATTTCCCCACTGTGCTATGTATGTATTGGGAGCTCAATTTATTGCAGGCCCTTTGGCATTTTTACTACACTATTTCTGTATTTTCTGGGCTAGTCACCTGCAGTTTTGCCTGTAGTAGATTATACTTGTTAACTTCAGGTTATGCTTAAAAATTGAGAGCCCCATGTTCTGAAAAGATGGTGATGTATGTGGCCACACAGAGGGGCTGCCACCCCTCGCTCCTCAGGGAACATATCTGTGTTTTTCATGCTAACAGGGCTAGGTATAGTTTGGTTATTGGAGCTAGCCACAAGAAATTCATGAAGAAGCAGTATTTAACCTCAAAAAAATAAGTCTTCGTCAAGAAAGGTGACTTCATTCGCCTGGTAGTAATGTAACCTTTTTTTAATGGGAATATAATGTAATCTTTTTTTTTTTTTTTTAAGATTTTATTTTATTTGTTTGACAGAGACAGCCAGCGAGAGAGGGAACACAAGCAGGGGGAGTGGGAGAGGAAGAAGCAGGCTCCTAGCGGAGGAGCCTGATGTGGGGCTCGATCCCAGAACGCTGGGATCACTCCCTGAGCCGAAGGCAGACGCTTAACGACTGCATCACCCAGGCGCCCCAAATGGGAATATAATATAATCTGACCTCCTTTTGTATTCTTTTAAGAATTATTCTGGGACATGATTTGGAAACGAAGATACATGAGATAGTTGTTTATAAGACTTGAAATCAAAAGACCTGCTTTGAGTCTTATTGGCTGTAAAGGATAAATTAATTTTTTTATACTTAAAATTTTTTTATTAATGACAAAGACAAAATGGGTCTTGCTCTGTTTACTTCTGAGAGACGAGAATGTTTACTTTGGGTAAGACTGTTAACTGAGCTTTAATTTTCTAGTCTGTGAAATGACGGAGCCTCTTCTAGCTCTCAAGTTTAAATTTTATTTCTTTTTTGGTTTAGAAAAACTGAGAAGAGTTTCTAGGAATGTGTTTCCCTTTGCACAGTGCTCATCTTATGAAACATTTTCTCCCCCTTAACCAGGCAGTTGCAGTGGTGCAAAATGGCTGACCTCAGTCTTGCAGATGCATTAACAGAGCCATCTCCAGAAATTGAGGAGGAGATAAAACGGGACTTTATCGCCACACTGGAGGCAGAGGCCTTTGATGATGTTGTGGGAGAAACTGTTGGAAAAACAGACTATATTCCTCTCCTGGATGTTGATGAGAAAACCGGGAATTCAGAGTCAAAGAAGAAACCATGCTCAGATACAAGCCAGGTTGAAGGTAAGTAGTTAAGCCAAGCTGCTGAGAAAGCAGATTAGGGATTATGCTTTGGGTCATAATCTTAGAAACCTTGAGGAAACTGAGCTGAGTTTTTTAGGATAGGCTAGTCACTTTCTCGTTATCTAAATTTCTGTTAGAAACCAAAGGGGTAGGTTCATTACTCTTTAGTTGAGTGTGTGTTCATGAAACTGTAGATTACTTTTAATCTAAAGGTTTTTTCTATAGTCTCAATTACTATAGAGTCTGCCTCATTTCCTAAATTAAACTGTCCGCTGTGCTTTTACTTTTAAAGTAGCTTTGTGAAAAGTCAGATATATAAAATTCTGTGTTTACATCAAGACTGAATTTGGAATGGAATCAGATACCACTTGATGTCTTTGGGAGTAATTCCAGGGCAGGATTAAACCATGGATTAAATCTTTTAAAAGAGGTTTGCTGCTTTTATATATTGCTGGGTCAGATTTGCTACTATTTGGTTGAGGATTTTTGCATTTTTGTTCATGTGGGATATTGGTCTGTAGTTTTCTTATGATGCCTTTGTCTGGTTTTAGAATTGAGGTCATACAGCATCATAAAATGAGTTGGGAAATGTTCCCTCCTGTTCTGTTTTCTAGCATAGTTTGTGTAGAATTGATGTTTTTGTCTTTACTGTTGGATAGACTTGGTCAGTGAAGCCACCTGGGCCTGTAATTTTCTTGGTCAGGTTTTTTTTTTTTTTTTTTTTAAGATTTTATTTATTTATTCGACAGAGATAGAGACAGCCAGAGAGAGAGGGAACACAAGCAGGGGGAGTGGGAGAGGAAGAAGCAGGCTCATAGCGGAGGAGCCTGATGTGGGGCTCGATCCCAGAACGCTGGGATCACGCCCTGAGCCGAAGGCAGACGCTTAACTGCTGCGCCACCCAGGCGCCCCCTTGGTCAGGTTTTTTATTAGGAATTCAGTTTCTTTAAGAGATAGAGAACTCTTCACGTTATCTATTTCTCCTCAAGTGAGCTTTGGTAGTTCGTATCTTTCAGGGAATTGGCACATTTCCTCTAAGTTGTCAAATTGATGGAAATAAAATCGTACTATTACCTGATTCTTTTAATGTCAGTAGGATCTGTTTTATGCCCCCTCTTTCATTCATTGTATTGGTAACTTGTGTCCTCTCTTTTTTCTTGATGAGTCTGGATAGAGGTTTTTAAAAAAGATCCAGCTTTTGGTTTCATAGATTTTTCCCCCTATTTTTCTATTTTCAATACCTGCTTATATCTTAAATATTTTCTTCTGCTTGCTTTGAGTTGATTTGCTCATTTTCTGTTTTTTTTTCTAAGATGACAGCTTAGATCATTGATTTGAAACATTTCTTCTTTTCATAATTGATACAAAATATTAGTTTAAGGTGTATAACGTAATGACTTCCTATTTTGTATCTTGTGAGATAACCACCACAATATGTCTAATTAATTAACATCTGTCACCACACAGAGTTATAAATTTTTTTCCTTGTGATGAGAACTTTTAAGATCTACTCTCAGCAACTTTCAGGTATACAATACAGTCTTATTAACTGTAGTTGCCATGCTGTACATGTCATCTCCAGGACTGACTAATTTTATAACTGGAATTTGTACCTTTTGTCCGCCTTCACCCATTTTGCCCATCCTCCACCTCCCACTTCTGGCAACCACTTAAAATGTTACAAAATTCCCTCTAATCATGGTTTCATGTGTGTCGCATGGATTTTGGTGTGTTATGTTCATAATTCTTATTTGGTTCAAAATATTTTCTAATTTCCGTCCTGCCCTTTTGAGCCAAGGGTTATTGAGAAATATGCTAATTTCTCCATAGTTGGAGATTTTCCAGATATCTTACGATAATTGATTTTTAGTTTAATTCTGTTGTGGTCAGAAGACATCCTTTGAAATTTCAGTTCATTTCAGTTTGTCATGTTTTATTTTATGGTCCTGAATATGGCTCGTCACGGTCAGTGTTCTGTGAGCACTTGGAATAATGTGATGCTGTTACTGTGTGGAGTACTCTTCTTACATCAGTTGAGCCTAGTTGGCTGATAGTGTTTAGGTTTTCTGTATCCTTACTGACTTTATATCTACTTGTAATGATTTCTGAGAGGGAGAGATGTTGAGGTCTCCACAGAATTCTGTGGGTTTGTTTCTTTCTCCTCTCTATTCCTCCAATTTTTATTTCATGTATTTTGAAGATGTTGTCATGTGCACGTAACAGTGTGGTTGACATACAGGGTTATATTAGTTGCAGGTGTACGATACAGTGATTCAGGACTTCCATGCATTACCCAGTGTCCATCAGGGTAAGTGTACTCTTAATCCCCTTCACCCATGATTGTTACAGCTTCTTCATGAATTGATCCTCTTATCGTTATGTAGTATCTCATTATTTTTGGTAATATTGTTTGTTCTGTGGTCTCATTTTTGTCATATTAATACAGCTACCAGGGCTTCCTTTTGTTTAGTGTTGATGTGGTATATCTGTCTGTATCCTTTTACTTTCAGTGCATTTCTTTATTAATATTAGTAAGAGTGGATTTCTTGTAGACAGAATATAGATGGGTCTTGCTTTTCTGTCCAGTCTGAAGATCTGTCTTTTCATTGGTATTTTAGACTATATTTAATGTGATTATTGATATGGTTGGATTTAAATCTGTCATTTTGCTTTCTAATTTCTTCCGTCTGTTCTTTATTCTGCTTTTCTTTCCCTATCTGCTTTTGGATTAACTGAATATTTTTTATGATTTTGTTTTTAACTTTAGTATTGGCTTATTATGTATATTTCTTATAAAATTTGTTTTATATTTGGGGCACTTGGGTGGCTCAGTCAGTTGGGCATCTGACTCTTGGTTTCTGCTTGGACATGATCTCAGGGTCATAGGATCAGGCCCGCGTGGGGCTCTGCACTTGGCATGGAGTCTGCTTGGGATTTTCTCCCTCCCCCACTCCCCCTTTACCCCTCCCATTTCTCCGCTTGCTTACCCTTGCTCGCTCTCTCTAAATAAATGAATGAAGTCTTTAAGGAAAAAATTTCTATATATTTATGTATATATTTATATACCTTTACAGTGTGTGTCTTTAATTTCTTCCAGTTTGCCATCTGGTAATATTGTACCACTTCAGTTACAGTGTAAGATTCCATGCAAAACAGTAAATGCCCAATTCCTCTTTCCTTTTTTGTTTTTGTCATACACCTTATTTTACTTATATTAATAACCTACCTTGTTACTCTTTTTGCTTTAGATTGTCCGTTACCTTTAGATTAAAAATATGGGAATAACCTTTTAAAATTACTCTGATTTTTACCATCTTGGGCACTCTTTATTTCTTTGTATAGACCCAGATTTCTATCTAGTACCATACTCCTAGTGCCTGAAAGAATTCTTTTAACATTTCTTATAGCACAGGTCTTTTAAAAATGAATTATTTCGGCTTTGGTTTATGACAAACAGGCATTCAGTTTTGGAAGCTACCTTTCCAAGGTATGTATTCTTTGTGACTTTTTTCTTTCATTTAGGAAAATTCATCTTCCCACTTGGATAGCTTGTGATGAGAAGTCTGTTATGATCTTTTTTTTTTTTAAGACTTTATTTAATTATGAGAGAGAGAGAACACGAGCAGAGTGAGGGGCAGAGGGAGAAGCAGACTCCCCGCTGAGCAGGGAGCCCGCCGTGGCGCTTGATCCCAGGACCCCAAGATCATGAACTGAGCTGAAGCCAGATGCTCAACTGACTGAGCCACCCAGGCGCCCCAAGTCTTATAATCGTGATCTTTGTTCCTTTTTGCCCCTCTGCCTGCCTTCAGAATTTTATCTTTATCTTTGTTTTTTTGGCAGTTGGAATATGTTGTGTTTCAGTAGTGTCTTGGTATTTGTCCTGCTTGGGGTTCTCTGAGCTTGATCTGTGCTTTGATGCGGTTCATGAGGTTTGGAAATTTTTTGATCGTTATCTTTTAAAAATATTTCTTTGCCTTATTCTTTGTCTTTTCTCCTGGGATTCCAGTGACATTTTTATAAGATTTTTGGGTATTGCCTCACAGCTCTAGGATGTTCTTATTTTTTTCCTCCTCCTTTGTTTTCTGTGTTTCATTTGGGTACTTTCTTTTGACCTATTTTCAAGTTCTCTGATTTTCTTTCCCCCTGGTTCTGTTGAATCTGATGTGGAGCCCGCAGTGGCACTCTTTAGTATTTTTTCTGGTTTTAATCTCTAGCATTTCTATTTGACTCTTTCTTACAGTCTCTTCTGTCTCTGCTGAAGTTCCCCATCTGTTCATGCATATTTTGATCTTTTCCACTGTAGACTTCAACAGTATTCATAATTATTTTAAATCTCTTGTCGGCTAAATTTGAACACCTGGGTCATTTCTCAGTCTGCTTGTTTTGTCTCTTGACAGTGGGTTTTTGTTTGTTTATTTGTATTTTGGCACTTTTACGTGTTTCTCAGTTTTTGAGTGAATACTAGACCTCACATGTAAAACAGTAGTGACTGAGATAAAAAAATACTTATGCCTGGAAGTGGGCATGTCTTTTCTTTCACTAGGTAGTTAATATCAAGGGTTGAGTCCATTTAGGCTAGGGCTGAGTTAGGTTTGAGTTTCGTTGTTACTGTGATTGTCTTCAGTGCAGTACTGGCTTCAGATTCCTCCGTTCCTTGTGCTTAGAGCAGGGAGTGAAGTGCTGAAAGGTTTCTCTCAGTGTTCTTGTTCCACTCTTAGCTTTTGGTCTCCCCATGCACCTGTGTCCCTGACGGGTGTTTCTCCATGTGCTAGCCCCTCCCTTATCAGAAGGTGCTAGCCTGGAAGTAGACAGGAGTTTGTTGTCTTTGGTTTTCCGTCCTGGTTTAGGCTTAATCCTGTGTGCATGGTGAGTCTTTCTCAGTAATGTCCCTCTTACAGTGGTAGGGTCTTCTAATGGTATCCTGCAAGATCTTGGGTAGGACTTACTGCTCCTCCCCTAGGGTGAGAGGGTATTTTCTTAACTCTTTCCCCAGGGGCAGTGGGTCTTTCCCCAGGCGCTGGGGCTGACAGGGTTTGATACCCTTCCCTGCAGCAGCTCAGATTTTGTTTGTGTAGGATAGAAGGGAGGGGTTGCCGGGGTGGGGGGGGTGGGAGGGTGGTGTCAGGGCTGCACACACCTTTCCTCTAGTGGTTGCTTTCTCCCAAGTCTGCAGGAGACTTTCCCACTCTGCTTGTGGTCTTATGAGCATCTGGTAAAAATATCTGTACGGCAGACCTGCAAGTGGGTGTGAACTCCCCTTGTGTCTGTGGATGCCAGGTATCCTATACGCTCATGCAACCCTTCATTTAGCCTTTAGTCTGTCATTAAACTTTTTAGTTGAATTCTTCTTACCTGCTGGTGTTACACAGTGTCTCTCCCTCACATGCTCTCTGACACAGGACAGCCGTGCTTACCTCCCTGTCTTCTGGAGGGCCATGTCTTGCTTTGGATTTCACTTTCTGTTTTCCTTTAGCAATGCTTCCACCACCTGGGACTCAGCTTAGGTGGGTGAGAATAATGACGTGTCAGTGGTAGATTTTCTTATGCTTCATCTTGGGTGATGACCTGTATACCATTAACTTAACCCCAGAAGAGGAAAGTTGAGAAACTATTTTGCTTATAAAAATTATTAAAATTTCCCTAATATTTTAAATATGTGAATAACCTGTAATTAAGTACTATAATTAAAAGTTCATTAATTCAGGGAAACTACTCTAGAAATTGGTAACAGTGGTTACTCCAGGAAGAAGTAGCTGGCTGGAGTGTAGGGGTGGGAGGGAGCCTTATTTTTATTGTATATTCCTTTGGACCATTTGGGTTTTGTACACATGCATTTATTTATTAACCTGTTTAAAAAGAATAATATAAAATTTATAATTACAGGAGAACTAAAGTTTCTGATTTTTTTTCATACGACCTTTTTTTTGTAGAAGGTTTGGTTAAGAATAAGTGGGAGAAGGAGAGGTGGCTGGAGACCTTGCAGAAGAAAGGAAAAGAATTTCTTTATTTGGTCTTGCAGGGATCTGGGTCAGTAAGTGAACTCTCAGGGAGTGGGGGCTTCTCTACTGTGAGTCTGATTTTTATAGATTATCAGACTGATGGGTTTTGCCCAAAGGATAGGTTTCATGTTTGTATTTTGCTTGGAGAACGTTCTAAATAAGATGTTTTTTTTCTTCTGAGTGCTTTTTCAGAAGTGATTGAAGGGCCCTAGACTTCATTATTTTCATGTTTTACTGTATATCCAACTCTAAGTTTGGTTTTGTTATTGGGTGAGATTCAGTAAATCATCACTGGTGCTCTGGATGTAATTTTGTAGCAGGCTGGTGGAAAGTGATCAACCACGGTCCTGCATCTAGGATAGAAATGGCTGTTGAATGGGTTACATGTAATAGAACTCTTGTGTTCCTATTTCTTATAATTCTCACATGCCCACCCTAATTACCCTCAACTTCAAAATTGGGGTAAGCAAGCAGGCCGCCTTTAGGACACTTAACACAGAGTAGGAAAAGTTGCTCCCCCCCGCCCCCACCAAGGTACAGTCCCTGCCCCAGACCTGCAAATAATGATTTCTCACAGCCTTCTTGTTACTGGATTTGTCATTGTTTTTAGGCCTTTTTTGTGGGTACACTATACTCTTTTCCATTTTACACCTATTCAGTTTTGTTTCCATGAGTATTTTTATTTTCTTACTGCCCCCATAAAACGTCTAAATAGCCAAACACCTGTTTGTGTTTGTGTAAACACTGTTGTCATACTACTTCTAAAATGCCTGTCACCTTGGGAAGCAGTTCTGGAAATACTTTTTCAGATGTTTGTGTTGATTTTTTTTCTTCTTCAGAAATGTTATCTACCTAATCATTGTTCATGATCAGCTCTCTATGGCTCCCTTTTCTAGGCCAGGGAGACAAAAGACAGCTTTCTCTTATACATGAATAACAAGACAATAATACTTTTGTGACTTTTGTTCATTCAAAACATTGTCATAGATGTTTGAATGAGCGTCTAGCACATTGTTGACGCTTGGACACAGTTGGCAAATTTGTGAACAAGTCACGTAATTTTTCTGAACTCTGTGCTTAGGTAGTTGTACTTGTGGGAGAGAGAGAATACCTTCTCCCCAGCATCCCCGGAGGTTTTCACGGCGAAGAGCTTGTTTCTATAAAATGTTTTAACATAGGATAGTGGTTCTCCAGGTGTGGTCCTTGGACCAGCAGTATCCTATCCCTTGGGCCACATGGAAACAGAAACTCTGGGTATGGAGCTCAGCAGTCTGTGTTTTAACAAGCCCTTTGATGCACCCAAGAAGAGAAACATCGATCCAGGAGAAAGGGCTGAAGTAAGCCCTGGAAAGGATGATAACTAGATACTGCAGACTTTGTTCAGCTGCGGGGCCTTCCGTCACAGAGCATCGCAGCCAACCCTGCTGGCCACCAGAGGGTGGTGTTGGAACACGCCTGACTTTCGCACTGGAAGGTGCCCTTGCACTGAGATCATGCTGAATCCCCCCCATTTTGCCCAAAGTGACTCACTGTGGCTGTCTTCCTCACAGCACACGCGCGCTCTCAGCTTCTTTCTACTGACCTCTGCCAAGTAGGTTTGCCAGCTGTGGGACTCTGAAGTCCCTTGTGAGAGAAGAGATTTAACAAAACAGTAAATTTGAGTATCTTTATTTCTCAGAGCATGTGATTAATTTAAAAACTTGTTTTCAGTGCCGTATAGGTGTTTAGCTGAGAAAGTTTTCATTTCATGAAATGGCTGTCTCTCTGGGGGAGTTAGTGAGAAGGCAGTGTAGCGTCTTTTGAATTAGGACTTACCCAGTCATGCACAGTGAGCCTCTTTCCTACTCTACAGCCTAATTGCTGGGGCGCCTGGGTGTGCAGTCGGTTAAGCATCCGATTCGTGGTTTCAGCTCAGGTCATGATCTCAGGGTCGTGGTGTCGGGCTCCATGCTCAGCGCAGAGTCTGCTCGAGCCACTCTCTGCCTCTGCCCCTCCCGCTCTTTTTTCTCTCTCACTTTTAAGTAAATAAATCTTAAAAAAAAAAAAAAATTAGGGGCGCCTGGGTGGCTCAGTCGTTAAGCATCTGCCTTCAGCTCAGGGCGTGATCCCAGAGTCCTGGGATCGAGCCCCACATCGGGCTCCTCCGCTGGGAGCCTGCTTCTTCCTCCTCCCACTCCCCCCGCCTGTGTTCCCTCGCTCGCTGGCTGTCTCTCCGTCAAATAAATAAATAAAATCTTAAAAAAAATAAAAAATGAAAAAATTTTAAAAAATAAAAATATGGGACCTATTGTTTTTATGTTATAATGTTTTTGTTTGTTTGTTTTGGGTTTTTTGTTTGTTTAATTCTTCTCTCCTGGGCTTGGATTTTTTTTTTTTTTTTTAGACTGTTAGGTGTTGTATGTAGGTAGAATCTCAATCTCTCTTTTATTTTCTTCTGACCTTCTTGTTTGGCTTTTATTTTATTCTGGTGAGTGGCTTATTTCTTAGACTCATAATTATTACTTAGTCTACTAATGTCACTTAAGCTAGATTTTTGTATAAGGCAAAAGTAAATTAATTTCAGTGTTTTCCTGAGGTTACTTTAAAGTTTAGTGATCAGTCTACAGTTAATCTACAGTTAGTCTGCAGGTTGATCAATCTGGAGCTTATCTATCTATAGTTAATAACAATGAGAATAATAATAGTTGTTAATGTTTACTTAACACTATACAATTGGCACAGTACTGCCTCCAGTATTATTAGTCCTCATGATAACCATGAGAGGTAGATATTACCGCATTTTCCACAGGAGGCTGTTAAGGATTCGAAAGCACAAGGGAGTTGCATTTGATCATTTGGTTAATAGTGACAGACCACAACTGTACATAGATCTCCTGATTTTAAACCCGGTGTTCTTTCTGTAAAACCATACTGTCTTCATGGATGCATACTTTTTGCTTTATTTAATGTCTTACAGATGCTGTTTTTCAAAACTGAAGGTTCACTTATTTAACTCAAGGCAAAATTATTAGACATATAAGTGCTATCTTCAGGAAATATAAAATCAAATCCTACTTCATCTGTATTAGGAACTTGAACTTTGAACCTGAGCACTCTGCTACAAATTCATCTGAATTTGTAAAGTTTTCCACTTTCCTAGACAACTCTTTCACATCTTCTTTCCGTTCCAACTTCCAGCACTTGCTCTCCTGTTCATATTCTCCACCAGTGACTTTTACAACAAAGTGTCAATGGACTCAGTCAGAAGAGAACTTCTGCACAGTCCTCCCGCTGCATATCCCCTGTGCCCTTTACTCTGCTCTTACTCTCCTTGTTACGGGCGAGCTGTGCTCTCACTCAGGGCACTGCTACAGCAATTGTCTCTTCTGTCTCCTGCGTCAGCAGTTCCTCTGTTTCAGCTGGGTCATTCATCAGCGTCAAACATACCATAATTTTTCCCTTCAATAAGAAAATCCTATCGTAGCCGGGTGCCCATCTCATTTACTTCTTTTTTTTTTTTCTCGTTCATTTGAAAAAGGTGGATCTGCTACCTGTCTCACTCTGTCTGGAGCCCCCTTCCGTCCTGCAGGAGCCCATGCCATACCACCCAAACTGCTCCTTTCCCTTCCCCGAGAATGAGTCCTGGATGGCCGCAAGGGTTTTAGCATGAGCAACTGAAAGGAAGGAATTGCCATCATTTGAGATTGGGAAGGCTCTAGAAAGAGTAGATTTTGAGGAGAATGTAATAAGAAATTCAGGGAATTGTGGGATTTGTCAAGTGTGAGTTACGTGACAGCGGAGAAGATACTGAAGTGGAGAAGAGCAGTAGGCAACTAGATAAGAGTCCGGAGTTCAGAGGAGACTTCTGGGCTGGAGATACCAATCTGGAGGTTGATGATATTTAAAGCTTTGGCTTGAGGTGGTAGTTGTAAAGCATGTCATTTTCAGAATGTTTTACTTTTGCCACATAAAAATAAGTTACACCACTCTGTTCAGTGTATCCAAATGCTTCTAAATATATAGCATTTTGATTTTCCTCATCATCTATTTTAAAAATGCATGAGCAAGCTGTTCTTTATCATTGGAAATGTAAATCTTCCTTTTGATTCCTTGAACTCTTACTTCTCCTCTGTGTCTGTCATAGACTTTTATCTTAGTATAATACATTTTTATATTGAAAGATTTTTCTTGATTATTACTGGGTTTTTATAACAAAATATGTATATAAGCTTAAATTTTAGTTTAAAAAAGTTCCTGTAACCCAAAGAAAAAGGTTCCTGTAGCCATAAGGCTTTGAGTATTAACTTGGTCCAGAAAAAAGTTATTATCACAGTTACTAGTAGTACACAATTGATCACATATATTCTAATTTTTGGTAAATCATTACTAACCATAAAAGTTGAATTTGTTTGGAAATGTTTTCTTAATGATGGGGACTAATACTGTTCTCGGATCGTGAATCTGTGGATCGTTATTTTTTGCTATAAGATGAAAGAGGATTTAGCAATTTCTATTCCTTTTTAAAAAAATATTTATTTGTTTGTTTATTTATTTATTTATTTTAGAGAGTGTGCATGCAAACGGGGGAGGGGGCAGAAGGAGACAGAGAATCTCAAGTGGACTCTCTCTGAGTGTGAAGCCTGACATGGGGTTCAAACCCACGACCCTGACATTATGACCATAGCTGAACTCAAGAGTCGGATGCTCAACTGACTAAGCCACCCAGGCACCTTATTCCTATTGTTTTAATAGACATAATAGCCAGAAAACTTTATTCACATAGCTCAGTATGTGGGAATGGAAGTCTTATAATGGCAATGTTAAGAATTCCATAAGTCAATATTATTAGAAATTATTTTCAATTAGAAATTATTTTCCGTGTCCTGTCAGAAGGCAGCTACATTATGACCTCTTTGAATTTTGGTGAAAGCAAAGAATTGGAAACTGTTTAACCTGGAAGAGGATTTGTTACTCAGTCATTAGATAATTCACTTTGTTTAGGGGCTTGCTTTTGTTCATGAATCTGTGACGTTTTCTTTTCTCCTTCTGAGGGAAATGAGGTAGTTTTTTAAAAAGCCTCCTATTTTCTGTATCAGCATTGTTTCCCTGAGTGATAGTTACTGTCTTGGAATGTGATACCTTACTCTTTTGGTAATGGTTTTCCTCCGTTATTTGGCAGTACTGTCTCTTCGAGATTCTCCCACCTCCCTCTGACAGGGATATAACCGTGCTGCCAGGTGGGGTGTGAGGGCTCCCCATTCCATCTGGGGGTTGGCACAAGGCAGACTTGTGGGGCGAGGGAAGGAAAGTGTGGGGGGAATGAGGACTAGCCTGATAGCTTTTTTTTTTTTTAATGTTAGGTTAGTCACCATACAGTACATCATTAGTTTTTGATGTAGTGTTCTGTGGTTCATTGTTTGCTTGTAACACCCAGTCCCCATCATCCTTGCTGTCTGTAAGCATAGAGGACCTTGCAGTCCTGCTTTCCTGTGCCTTCTTTGGGCTGTCGTTTCTTCTTCGGTGTGATCCCATTTGCTTTCATTTTCTTGGATATTCCTTGTAATTTCCAGTATACTGGATTTCTAAGTCTTTCATTACTTTATTCTTTTAAGCCATTTTTTCTGCTGTTGTATTTTTTTTTAAGGTTTTATTATTTGAGAGAGAGCGTTCGTGCGCAGGAGCTGGGGAGGAGCAGAGGGAGAGGGACAAGCTGACTCCACGCTTGTGGAGCTCAACTTGGGGCTCATTCCCACCACCCATGAGATCATGACCTGAGCCAAAACCAAGAGTTGGATGCTTAATTGACTGAGCCACCCAGGCACCCTTATTATTTTTATTAAGTAAGTTCTACACCCAATGTGGGGCTTGAATTCACGACTGAGTCACATGCTTTACTGACTGAGCCAGTCAGGTGTCCCTACTCTTAAATTTTTTAAGGTGCTCAGTTAAAATAGGACTTTATGTCTGTGAAAGTCTTCCTTTTTATCCCTATTTCTGGTTCCCCATCAGTGGCATTTGGTATATATTCTTTCTTTTTTTTTTTTCTGATTATTCGTGCATGAGCATGCATTGTGTGTTTGTGTGTTTCATAATGCTGTTGTGCCATCTTTGCTTTTATTTTTTTCTTAATGTGTCCTGGCATCTTCCCATTTCAGTACATGAAAAGCTACCTCATTTCTTTTAAAATTGCATATTATTTCACAATTTAGCGAACCTGTCAGTGGGCATTTGTTACTTTTTAAACAATGTGATAATAAACATCTCATTAACATTCATTTCCGTGAACTTTTATGTCTTTCTCTGAACTACATACCTAAAGTGGATTGTCAAGTTAAGTATTTAAAAATTTGATAGACTGCCAAATTGTCTCATAAAAAGGATGTTACAATTTATATTCCTCCAGTGGTATATGAGATTACCTAGTTTCTTATACTGTTGCCAACAATGGCTGTTATTAAATTTTAAAAAGATTTTTATAACTCTCATGACCAGAAGATGATTTTTTTGTAATTTGCATTTTCCTGTAATCTGCATTTTATTTTTTATAATCTGCATTTTAAAATGAGGCAGATTTTTAAAATATGTATTCTTTCTTGAGCTAGGAAGAATAAATTTTATAAGCTTACTTGGTGGGAGTAAAAGCAAATTTATGCCAAACATGTTCTATCCCATATTTGGCATAAATATGGGCTAGAATGTCTGGTATCTCTCTGGATAAGTAAAACACAGTACGTGAAGCCCTAGCTTGGTGCCTTGTGCATAGTGGGCATTTAATAAAAGTCTATTCTCTTTTAGTCCTTTATTCCTTTTCCTTCCAATTAATTCATATTCTCCTTTCAGTCTGCCTTGTTCTTAGGTTGTTCTCTGTAGCTGTTCCTCTGTTATCCGAGATAACAGAATGAAAGATCTTTTCTGTGAGTTTATATGAAAGATTTCTGCCTTGGATTTGTGGGAGTCAGAAGGTTGGACAATGTAGTTCATTGTCTTTCAAAGTAAAATCTTGCATTTTATGTTTTTGTAACATACGTTCTAGATTTTTACTTGTCTTATGAAAAATATCTCTGTTAGGCTCTTGAGAGTAGCTCATGGGAAACTCTTGGGTTGGCAGGCTGACAGCAGAGCTAGACCGGTTGCTGAAATGTTACAATCAGAGCCTTTAAGAAAAGGTTGTACATCCTTATATTGATCTGTGTAGTCAATGCAGTTTCATTCAGGATATAGAAGAGCAAAGGGACTAGAATAACCAAAACAGTTTTGGAAAACACCCAGTTTAGAGGACTTACATGACCTCTTTTAAAGACTATACAAATTCAGTAATCAAGATGGTATAGTACTGGAAAAATGAAGAGACTTACAGGCTGGTGGAATGGAAGAGAGAGTCCAGAAATAGATCCACACATAGTATGATCCATCAGTTTTCAACAGAGGTGCGAAAGCAGTGAAATGGAATAAGGACAGTCTTTTCAACAAATGATATGAGAATGATTAGATGTCCATATGCAAAAATACAAATCTAGACCCACATTTTATACCATATACAAAATTTGTCATGTATCATAGGCCTCAATATGAAAACTAAATTCGAAAACTGTAAGAGTTTTAGAGGAAAACATGGGAGAAAATCCTGTGACCTTGGGTTGGACAAAGATTTTTTTTTTTTAATTAACTTTTTAAGTAGGCTCCACACTCAGCGCAGAGCCACCGTGGGGCTTGAACTCATAACCCTGAGATCAAGACCTGAGCTGAAATCAGGAGTCAGTCACACGAGTGACTGAGCCTCCCAGGCA
This sequence comes from Ursus arctos, assembly GCF_023065955.2. Taxonomy (NCBI): domain Eukaryota; kingdom Metazoa; phylum Chordata; class Mammalia; order Carnivora; family Ursidae; genus Ursus; species Ursus arctos. Next base: position 31,658,503 of record NW_026622808.1, on the reverse strand, counting down.
CCCCTAGACAAAGATTTCTTAGGTACTTCCCTGGAAACATGAGGGAAAAGTGAAAAATTAGAGCTCATCAAAATTTAAACTTTTGCTCTGCAAAAAACACAGTTAAGAGAATGAAGATGCAAGTCATAGGCTGGGAGAAAATATCTGCAGAATTCATCTGATAAAGGGTTGGTATTCAGGATATATAAGGAATTCTCGAAACTCCATAATAAGAAAACAAAGAACCCAAATGAAAACGATCCAAAAATTTGACCCTTCAGTTCAGTAAAGAAAGGCATGGCAAATAAACACATGCAAAGATGCTCAGCATGTTTAGTCAGTAGGCAATGAGGCGCAACTATACTCTGTTAGAATAAGTACGACTAAAACAAACACAGTTCTCTGCTTCTAGAAGTGATACTGGTAGCCATGTAATTCTCACCCTCAGGAGGAGCAACGATGATGCTCTGGACTTCTTATGTGGGAGTTGTTTTAATAGCCCTGTGCCCTTGTAGCCTTGGATTTGAGTCACAGATACAAAACCTCCGTGGTGCTTCATAACGGTTTTATGGAGTATGATGGTAATCTTTGACAGTACAGAACAGAAAAGATGTCAGCTTGCTTATTGGGAAGGGTTTTTCTGTAGTGTTTGGGTATCGTGAAATTGAACGACTCAGTTCTCTTCTGTTTTGCAGTTTCCTTTTATTGGATCTTTAAATTTTGGACAGATTTTTATCTGCTTTAAGCTCTTGCTTTGAAGAGTGACAAAACTGTACCTAGTTAGATGGCATCGAATCTGTGTTTCCTGTTGCTGTCTGTCACCGTGGGTAATCACTGTTTGTGGTTGTTGCAGGTACTCCATCCAAACCAACAGGGCTAGCCAATGGTGATCATGGACTAGAAGGGAACGATACTACGGGTAAGTGGTTCCCAGGATTCCCCAAATGCGGGGTGGAAACAATCACAGTAAGCACCTTGACGAGCTCCTTTGAGGAAGATTCTCAGTGAATCACGTGAATTATTTCCAAGGGTATTGTCGTTCTTGTTGGATGTATTCAAGTCCAGGGCCCTCTGCCCCAAAACATCTCCAACAACAGAAAGAAAGAGTGAATTTCCTTTGACGTTTCTTGAATATTTGTTTTAATTATACCACACAAGAGCTGGATCAATCTTAAAAATACGCTTAGAGATGCAGACTAATCATCAAAATTTGTTATATTGGAGGCCTTTGGCCACTACAGCTCTTTATCCAGGCTCTTCTCCACTGCACTTAGCTGGCTTTCCATGGCTCAATGTTAGGAAACCAGTGAGCTGCAAATTAAAAGTTCTTCCCCTTCGATTTTGCCCTCAGTCTTTTTCTTTTTCTCCCCATTAACGTTACTTTTGAAATCTGTCTTTAACTGCTAGCTCATTAACTAGGGCTTTGCTACTCCATCAGCCAGCCCTGAGCCCCTGTGGCTTCCCACCTCATAACTGGCACCAGCCCCGGACCCCCAGTGTATTTGTATTGAGCAGAATTCTCGAAGCAGTAGCAGGGTCCACAGGGATGTACTCTGCAAATTTTCGCTTAGGTAGCTGATTGGAGAGTCAGCTTGTATTTCTGTGAATAACTGCACTCATTTTGCAGTTGTGATCAGGCTGACACTGTTGACCCAAATGAGTACACATCTAATGGTCAAGTAAATTGGTCTTTGCAACAGAGTGTGCTCTTACCTGGGGCATAACATTTGATTCACATTACTGCACTGGAGACAAGCACTAGATGTGGGTGGTGTCTGTGTTTCTCTTGTATGCCTACCTCAGCCTGGAGAAGACTTTCCTTGAGCCACTGTATGACTTCTCGGTTTTGAAGGTTTCGAGAAAGCCAGCAATTATTCCAGGATTTATTCTTTATTCTGTGACCTTTGGAAATGTTGTATATATCTTTGTACCTCAGATTTATTGATCGCTGGTTTCCTTTTGTTGTGAATGTTAGTTTTGCCCAGTGACGTTAACATTCTTATTAGCAGCTCATAACTTAGAAATGCTTTACTTTAAGGTAAAAACAGCCAGAAGTGCCACCTTATCTTCCAGTTTTGTGAACTGAAATTTTTGTATTTTTTTTTATAATCTTTGTTGTATTATTGACTGTTTCTGTGCCTGCTTTGAAAGCAAGGTCATCTATGTAGTATAGTTCTTAGGAAACATTTATGGAAATATCCCTGTGATTAAAGGAGAAACTTGAACATGAATTTTTAAAAAATGAGTAAGTCAGCTTTCTTTAACAAGGAGGCAGTGTGAGGGGAAGGAGAGGCTTGGAGGGGATTGACTTGATGAGCTAGTTGAAAGAGTGGATGCCATTTTCATCCAGAAAGGAAACAGCTATCAAAACTAGAGTAGATTTCTCCAGCAAGATGCCAGGTGTGACCAGAAGAGATGCAAACTTTGTGTAGCAATTGCTTCCCATTGCCAACTCTTAATAACACAGAAAAGAAGAACAGGAAAAACATACAGCCTGGCCCTTACTGTTTCAAGACTTTTAATTCCCTCGTGGCAAAAAAGAACCCAGATATTTATGAACTAACTACCCAATGACATTATGGCAGCAGGTAGAATATAGTTCACATACCTGGGAAGTTGTTTGCATTCTGAATTTGACCTCTTGAAAATATGCATGTTTTACTGGGGATGGGAAGGAGTAGGGAGGGGACAGAGAGTGCACGTTTCTGGAGCATGTTGTGACCTCATTCTAATTTGGCCGTTACTAAACTAGAGCATGTAGTTCAGTGCCATTTTGAAAATTCCCATTTCTGTTTCGTTCAGGATGTTGTCTCTAGTCCTAATTGCAGACCAGCTCCACTGATAGCGTATAAAGGGTTTATGAGCACCTTGCTATGTTGAACTTGCTGTTTACTAATGACCTGTGCTTTTCTGCCCTTTCCTTCCCTTTCCTACTTCTTCCTCCCTTTCTATTTTTCTCCTCCTAGAAGCCTAGCGTGTCTCTCCACACTGGGGCTGCTGCAACACCAGACCAGTGATCTTTCCTAAGCACCGTTACACTTCTAAAACCTTCAGCATTTTGCAGAGCTTTGCTTTTCCTTCCTGGACACGGTGTAGAAGAAGCGGAGGGTAGTTCTTCGGGCCTATTTCTGCTGATGCCTGAGCAAACCACCTGCTTCCTCTTGTGCTCTGCAGGGCTTGATGGAACCTCCTTTCCCTTTGTGAGCACAAAGTACAAGATGAATTCTTTTTAATTTTAGTATTTTATAAAGGTCATCTAAGGTCTTTTGTTTCTTGTTCTCTTTTAAAACTCATTTTATCATTTAATTCAATCTCACGTTTTTTTCTTTTCTTTAAACATTTTGAGTTGGCCGTTGCCATTTGGTTTTCAGATCTTCAAAATGAATCAGGATCTCATAACACCAAATGAGAACGTGTGCTTTCATAAAGGGATTGAGTCCACCAGTACTGCAGCTGACCCTCCCTTTCCCTTCCCCTCCTCTCTCCCTCTGTGAGCTTGCTTTTAGGGAAAGGTAATCTTTCAGGCTACCTATGTTTCTTTCTACCTTACTAAAATCTGAGTAACGATAGCTATTTTAATTTAAAGTTTTCTCATTTAGAGTAGCTCTGATTAAACTTTGGAAAGCATTTCCTCAAATTAAACCGTATTTTGTTATTTGTAAGTTGGGCTGAAATGGTTTTTATGATGAAATTATGGTTTATTTGTGTAGAGGCTTAGATTCTCTTGAAAATCTGACAACCTTTTATTGTCTGTGAAATTTTATAACCAAAGTTACTTTCATAACATGATCATGAGCTATCAAAACAAGAATTGAGAAGTTAAAATGCAACCCTGTATTGTTAGACTACTGGGATGTTGACACAGATAGAAAACAACTTCCTTTATAAAAACATGGGAATGAAAGTACATTGCAGTACACTGAAGAACCACAACCAGCTTATCAGCTTTCTAATGAAATGATTATCAGATTGGACTCACACTCTGTTCAGGTCGTGTCCAGTATCCCTTTGATCTCTGGAGCAGCGTGCCAGTGGGATTGGTGGATCACATGTGAAGACCTTTACCATGAACATTAGAATTTATACTCTGTGTATTTTGAGGATTGTCCCAATGGGACTTTCTTATTCTCGTTCCTCATTTTCCCACACTAAGAGCTAAAAAACCTGGAAGAACCATTTAGAAAAAATCTGCAAAACTTTTCGGATAATAAGCTTTGATTGGATTTTGAGAAATAGAATATAAAACCTGGGCCATGTTTTGAAATCTTAGAGGAGTTCTGATTTAAGGTCCAGAATGTGAAATACTCTTTAATTTTCTGTCCTCTTACTGATTATGGAGGTTGTCATAATCATGAAGTTATTGATTGTTTCAAATTAAAATAAATAATTGGCAGTGTATTCTGTATATTCTGAGGAAGATTTGGAGATGTACATTATTTTAGATCCTCTGACACAAAGCTGCTTTTGAGGTGGAAATATCAGAATATTATGGAAGTTTAAACTGAGTCCCTGCGACTTCTGGAATTTAGGAAGCATTCATTCCCTCTTCTGATCACAAACAGGGGCCACGCTGCCAAGAGTTCTTGGAGAGAAGACACTTAGAGGAGGCACATTTTAGAGGGATATGCTGATGCTTACCTTCTAAGCAGTTGATAAAATATGACAACTCTTACCATGGGAGAGCACCCATCAAATAGAATAGAGCATTTTCCCTTTGGTGTGCAGTTGTTCAGTATGTGTTTTGGTTCTCTGTGTTTGGTTGGTTGGTTTGGCTTTGGTTTTTTGGCTAGGGAAATTTTTAAAACTGGTAGTACTAACTTTTTAAGGATCATGGTTGACATTTTTCTATCACCTCTACCCAGTCTCTACAGCTTGTCTAAGTGACAGGTGTTTGGAGAAGCCTGGGTGCAGCTCTGCTCTGGCAGTGGTCAAAGGGACACACACTCCATTATTACATTGATTTATTCCACTTTTATTTCCATTTTGCTGTGTTTTTGTTTGACTTTTTTTTTTCCTCCAAAAAAAGGGTTTTTTTTTTTTTTAAATGGAATTGAAATTTTCTACTCCTAGCCAGCTAAAATCTGGTGTACATTGTTAGCTCTCTGTTTCACTTGGATGTTTCATTTTGTTTTGCATATAGCTTTGTATGAAGCAGCCAGTTCTATAAGGAAATGCTGTGTTGCCATCGTGGTCACACCCAAGTATGAGGTTACCAGACTGGTCAGGATTGTTGTGTTGAAATACGATGTTTCTTCTTATATGTAATCTCTCTCTCTCTCTCTCTCTCTCTCTCTCTCTCTTTTTCCCTCCCTTTTTTGGCCCAATGTTGAAGATGTAGAACATTGTTTACAAATAATATTTTATATAACCTCGCTCACGCACCTGAGTTTATATTTTTTGTGACTTTACACTTCAACAGTTTGTATATTGGGACATTTTAATGTGATCATTGTGCTAAATAAATTACACTAATAAACATCTTACATTAACACCTTACAGACTGGATTTTGGTTGGAGTCTTAATTATTGAAGTATAACGTGACTAAGATGTGAGTTTGGCAAATACTGAGTCTTGAGGAATGAGTTCTTGGTGTAACTAAACTTGTGATCCTACCCATAATAATTTCATAATTGTACGAGCTTTTTACGTTTTGCCGGACATTTTCATTTTCACTTATGTTGTCATTTTTAATTCTCAGAGTCTGTAAGAGTTAAGAAGCCCAAATGACTGATATTTCATAGCATCTGGTGGGAAAAACAGTTGGCAGAGTGGCAATGTGCAGTTAACCCAAAAGAGTTACATGGCGTATCAATTATTGTTAGATGCCTTCTAATACTACATGTATGTTTAGTTAAAATTCATGTTCACGGTCTTTCTAAAATACGTTCTGAACTATCAGGTGAAACTGTGACATTCAATGACATTTTAATTTTGTAACTGTATTATTTGATGATCTCTAGTATGCTGCAGCTGGGAAGAATTCAGCAGAATGCGCACTTCCCTACCCATTCTGGCTTAGTGTTTCTTTACAGTAGGTAGATTTGCAAATGCAATATGTTGACTGAATTAAGACATTGAAAAGGTTCTATGCCTAAGGTAATTTGTGTGGCATAAATAACGTTTTTAGCTTGGCAAGACATTTCTTTTTATTAAGAAGACTCAATTTAACGTTCTAAGGTATCTTTTTAAAGATTTTGTTTTTAAGTAATCTCTATACCCAGTGTGGGGCTCGAACTCAAACCCCAAGATCAAGTCACACGCTTCACCAACTGAGCCACCCAGGAGCCCTTTTAGGTTTTCTTTTATTAATAGGGCTTAACACAGTCTCTTCTTAGGTTTAAAGCACAAGAATTTAAATACTATAAATAATAATTCACAAATCTCACTAACTTTCTTATAAGCACACTAGGATTAAAGCTTTTGGTGAGATGGGGACAATTCTCGGATCTTATTAGTATATTCATTTTGATGAAAGTGAGATGAGGGGCGCCTGGGTGGCTCAGTTAGTTAAGCGTCCGACTCTTGGTTTCAGCTTAGGTCATGGTCTCATGGGTTGTGAGATTGAGTCCCGTGTCTGACTTGGGGCTCAGCTGGGAGTCTGCTTGAGGATTCTGTCCTTCTGCCCCCCCCCCCACTTGCTCTCTCTCTCTCTCTCTCTCTAAAAATAAAATCTTAAAAAGAAAGAAACAAACAAACCTGGCTACCATTGGATTCTTCCCCCTTGTCGACCTGATAATATGGTGGAGCTAGGAAGCTAGAGAGGGTTCTGGACAAAGACAGGACTGATGGGCTGGGCACAGAATATCAGCTTCATTTCTAAGTAATGTGTAAGAATGGATTATCCTCAATTTTATATTGATGCTATTTCCATTACACTGAAGGCTTAACAAGACTTAACCACAAATTGTTTGTGGTAGAAACGTCTGTGCTACCATGGAGGCTAAGCTGGATGCAGTATGCTAAGTGCTCCACAAATGGCAGTGTTACTGGTGGTTTCCCTTGTGAACAGACTAGGTAGTTTTTTATTGTGAGAACCATTCTGAATGTGATGTGATATCAGTCCCTCAGGTCATAACAGCAGGGTAACAGTAAAACTACTTTGTCAGAGTGTCATGACAGAAATGAGATCCTAGGTGTTTCATCACTGTCTCCTGTAGCATCAGATAAGGTGCAAAGAATTTAGCATTAGGAAAGTTCTGAGAGGAGCGCCTGGGTGGCTCAGTCGGTTAAGCCTCTGCCTTTGGCTCAGGTTATGACCTCAGGGTCTTGGGATTGAGTCCTGCATCGGGCTCCCTGCTCAGTGGGGAGCCTGCTTCTCCCTCTCCCACTCCCCCTGCTCTCTCTCTTTTTCAAATAAATAAATAAAACCTTAAAAAAAAAAAAAGAAAAATTCTGAGAAAGCAGAAATGTGAAATCTTAGCAGAAAAATAGATCTGTAATGTTAGAGTTTCTGAGCAGCTATTATAACCAACGTCTAAATGGGCATTATAACTTATAAATGAAGCCTGAACATAAAGCTGCACACCGTGTTCCTAGACGTAGACACAGCAAGACATCCTTTCCCCCATCCTCCTCCCCGAATCCTGGAAACAAAGGTTTGGTTTCTTTCTTTCATTTTCCAGATATGAGTTGATTGTTGGAGACACACGAGTAAAATATGAACACCTTGTGTTTCTTGAAGGTTTTTGTTGTTTTTCATGGCTTTCTGGTAAAAATGTAGGACTAATCAGAAAATTCCACATATACCCACTAAAACAACATGTTACATTCCCTTCTAGGGTATTTAGGACTCCCTTGAAAACCAGCTTGTGCGCTGAGCATTTAATTGTACAGTGAGCCATTTGATTGCAGTTTCTGTTGGAGCTTGGTATTGAATAAGACAAAACAGCTTCTTCCTGAGCTTTGTGTGAATCTGTTATTCTGATACACTTTTTATTTTTATTTATTTATTTTTTAAAGATTTTATTTATTCATTTGAGACAACGAGAGAGGGAACACAAGCAGGGGCGGTGGGAGAGGGAGAAGCAGGCTTCCCGCCAAGTAGGGAGCCCCTTGTGGGGCTCGATCCCAATCACAACCCGAGCTAAAGGCAAACGGTTAACCGAATGAGCTACCCAGGTGCCCCCTGATACACTTTTTAAACCATAACTTTGGGGGCGCCTGGGTGGTACAGCGGTTAAGCGTCTGCCTTCGGCTCAGGGCGTGATCCCGGTGTTCTGGGATCGAGCCCCACATCAGGCTCCTCCGCTGTGAGCCTGCTTCTTCCTCTCCCACTCCCCCTGCTTGTGTTCCCTCCCTCGCTGGCTGTCTCTGTCAAATAAATAAAATCTTAAAAAAATAAAATAAAATAAACCATAACTCCATAACTTTGTTTATATGATTTGCTTCTCTTTATGGAGTTAAACTCCACCTTATGCCAAAAGGCATATGTAGATACAGATTTTTCTTTTTTATTTGTAATTTCATAAGTAATATATATGAATACATTATCCTTTCTGAAAGAGATTAAAGCATTATAGATAGAGCTATACTCTATCAGAAACCAGAAGAGTTTTACTCAAAGAACTAATTTTCACACACAGCTTCTGTAACTTGATCTTGTATTTTTACCTGAATGTAGACTTGAACAGGTTTTTCTTTTTTTTTTTTTTTTTTAAGATTTTATTTATTATTTGACAGAGATAGAGACAGCTAGCGAGAGAGGGAACACAAGCAGGGGGAGTGGGAGAGGAAGAAGCAGGCTCATAGCGGAGGAGCCTGATGTGGGGCTCGATCCCAGAACGCCGGGATCACGCCCTGAGCCGAAGGCAGATGCTTAACCGCTGTGCCACCCAGGCGCCCCTGAACAGGTTTTTCTGATACATCCTATGAATAATAAGGATAACTGTCATTTGTATAACCCGTAGAGTTTGTAAACTCTTTTGGGATGTGTAACAGTATATCTGATTTTCATTTGAAGAAGTTGAAGTTAGGTTAATAACGGAGCTCAAAATTGAACCTAGGCTGATGAGCTCAGTGCGCTCTCTGCCACAGTATGTCATATCACAGTAGGTCTTCTGAGTGCTACCAAGTGTCACAAAGGCAGTTGAAAGGAACGGACCTTTAAAGGCCTGTTTTAAAGCCCTTTTTAGGCACTACTTTCTGAAAGAAAATCCAGGCTGAGGCAGGGCCTTTGTATGTATGTCGGTAGTTTATTTTGAGAAGTGATCCCATGGAAAAAAGAGTAGGGGACCAGGAAAAACGAAACTGGAAAGCAGAAAAGCCAATGCCATGAGGTATAACTAACTTAGTCATTTCTGTGGACAAAGTGGCCTTAATCCTGTGCCATCTCTTGGTTAATGGTTGTGCTTCTGGGTTTGTACTTTTGCAGTGCCAGGCTGCGGATGTCTCATCTCTGCTATCAGAGATGGGGTGAAGCAGAAACTCTGGTTTGGTTCAAGGGCGGTCACACCACACCTACATGCAGCTGGATGCTGCAGGTATAGGTGTGGAGTGGAAGATGGACTTTTAAGGAGGATTGGGCACAAGAGGTGTCCAGTTAACCAAGAGGTTAATTCAATGAAAAATTCGTCTGCCTATGCCTTATTATAAAGAATGAGGTTCTTGAATTCCATAGAGGGAAATTTGAAGGAATTCCACCTATCATGGAACTAATTTCCAAAGCCTAATTGTTAGAAACTATAGAACTAATCCCAAAAGTTCGTTCTGGAATTTCCCATCCTAATATTTTTCTTCTTGAATTAGTTTCAGTAGTTCCTGCCTTAGGAATTTGCCCATTTCTTCTTTAATTTGTTGACATACCCTTGTTTCTAATTTTCACTTATAAACCCTTTTATTTCTGTAAGATTGGTGTTGACATCTCCTCTTGCATTTCTGAGTGTAGTAATGTGAGTCCTATCTCTTTTTCCTGATTGGTCCAATTAAAGATTTGTCAAATTTGTCCATCTTTTCAAAAGATCAACTTTTGGTTTTATTGAGTTTTCTCTATTTTTCTCTTTTCTACTTCATTTATTTTCACTCTCATTTTATTATTCCCTTTCTTTTGCTTGCATTGGGTTTAGTTTGCTCTTCTGGTTTCTTAAGGTGGAAAGTTAGTTATGTTCTTGATGTGTGATTTTTCTTTACCCCCCCCCTTAATGTAGGTATTTTATAGCTATAAATTTCCCTCTTAGCGCTGCATTAGCTGCATCTCATAAATTTGGGTGTGTTTTCATTTTCATTCATCTTAAAAGTATTTTCTAATTTCCTTGTGATTTCTTTGACCTATTGGTAATTTAAGAGTATGCTGTTAATTTCCACATATTTGTGAATTTCACAAACTGTCTTCTGTTGTCATTTCCTAATTTCATTCCATCATAGTTATATAACATAGTTTTTATGATTTCAGTCCTTTTAAATATATTCAGGCTTGTTTTATGGCCAAACATATGGTCTGTCCTAGAAAATGTTCCATGTGTACTTGAGAAGAATGTATATTCTGCTGTTGTTGCATGGGATGTTCTATAAAATGTCTGTTAGGTCTAGTTGGTTTATAATGTTGTTCAGGTCTTCTGTTCCTTATTGGTGTTCTAGTAATTGGTATTCTATTAATTATTGAAAGTGGGGTATTAAAGTCTCCAATAATCATTGTTGAACAGTCTTATTTCTCAGTTTGGTTAGTTTTTTATTCATGTATTTTAGGGCTCAATGTTTTAAAGGAGAAACAGAATTAACTCTTAACATGGCTTTTATGTTGCTCATGGATTAACTCCTTTTGAAAAATTCTAGGGTGTGGATAAAAGGATGTATACAAATGATTACTACGACAGTGAGCTTCTAGGAGCTTCCAAAGCAGCAGCAAAATGTCAGTCACTGGTAGGAAGTTACTGAATGATCCAGCAATCCCACTTCTGGGTATATACCCCAAAGAATTGAAAGCAGAGACTTGAACATATTTATATACGCGTGTTCACAGCAGCATTATTCACAATTCCCAAAAGGTGGAAGCAACCCATATGCCCACTGATGGATGGATGGATAAATAAAATGTGATATATGCATACAGCGGAGTGATATTCAGCCTTAAAAAAGAAAGAAAATTCTAATACATGCCCCAACATGGATACACCTTGAAGAAGACATTATACTAAGTGAAATAAGCCAGTTACAAAAGAGCAAATACTGATTCTACTTATATGATTAGTCTTATATGAGGTACCATATAGAAATAGTCAAATTCATAGAGACAGAAAGTGGGGGACAGAGTTTAAGTTTCACAAGACAAAAAAAGTTCTGGAGATGGATAGCAGTGATGTTTGCATAACATTGTGAATGTACTTAATGCTATTGAACTGTACACTTAAAAATGGTAAAAATTAAAAAATGGTAAAAATAAGAAATGGTAAAAATAAATAAGCTAGCTCAGTAAAAAAGGTGCTTTTCAACTTAACCATCATGTACACGACAGACCTCTTTAGAATTAAAGTAATGCTTTATATATTAGCTGTCTTGTGGATTTGTTCTAGCTTGTCCAGTCGCAGAGAGAAATACACAAATATGTAAACATTACTTAAATGCTAAAGAGTTATAAGGAGCATTTGGTAAGAACAGATGTGTAATAATAGTTAAATTCCATGAGGAGTTTGGATGAGAACTAGGGAAATTTGATTAGAACTTGAAATCTCCATTTGGATATGAAGTGGACATCTCAAAATTGAGGTGTCCTAAACTGAACTGATTCTACCCCCCCACCCCCAAATCAAAACAAAACAAACAAAAACCAAAACCTACTTCTCCATTCATTAAATGGAAGGAATGTTCTTCTAGTTGCTCAGCCTAAACGTTTGGCTTCCCTATCTCTTTATTTTGCACCCCACATCTAATTTGTCAGAAAAAGCAACCTGGAACCTGACCACTTCTCACCACCCCCACTGTCTTTCCCTGATTGGACCCACCCCCTCTCACCTCGACTACCGTAATAGCCCCCAAATTAGTCTCCCACCTCCATTTGTCTGCTCCCTATAGTGTATTCTCAACAGCATCCAGAGTGGTCCTGTATATAGATCATGTTGCTCTTTTGCTTAAAACCCTGCCAGTGGTTTCCCATCTCAAGTAGCCACTTGTCAAAGCCAAGTCCACAAGGCTGTGTGATACCCCTGTCACCCGTCCCCTATGTTAGCTTTGCTTCCTTGGTGTTCTTGCTGCTGTTACTGAACAAGCCAGGTGGGCCCTTACCTTGGGCTCTGAGCCCTGGCTATTTTCTCTGGATTGTTCTTCCCTCAGATATAAGATACTCATAGTTCATTCTGTAGCTTTTCAGTGAGGCCTTCTCTATTCTATCTAAAATTATACCCCTTCTGTTTTTCTCTCCCAACTTCTTTGCTTTCGTTTTTCCCCACGGTACTTGTCACTTTATAATTCGTACAGTTTAATGATTTATCTTGCTTATTGTCTGACTTTCCCCACTAGAGGATAAATATTATGACGGGGATAGGGTTTCTGTTTTGGTCACTGCTGTGGCCCAGCACCTAGAAGAGTGTTTGGCACCGTAATATGTGCTCAGTAGCTATTGAATGAATCATCTTGTTGAATGTGTAATTAAAAAAAAAAAATCCTGAAGGAAAGAAATGTGTCTCTGAGAAGGTCTGTCCTAAGTTGGCAGTGATATTTCTACTAAGATGGAAGGGTTGGAAGGACGTAAAGAAAAGATGCCGTAAAGTAGTAGGTGAAGGGGGTACGGGGAGGGTGCTCTCTCTGGAGCAGAAGGGTGTTTCTGTCATTGCACATTTCCTGCTCCTGCTAAAGGATATCGGGCCTTCCCCCCCGTAGAATCCCTTGCTGTGTTTCTGCAGCATGTAAGAGATGTAGCAGGCAGTTTTTAATTTATCCAGGATACAGGTAGATGTATCCTCTCCTGTCTTTGGGGGCAAAGCCCACGTATGTGTTATTTAGCCCATTTGCCCTGGTGTTACTCCCAGATCCCTAACAATGTTACATTTACTGTGACTTTCCACCTTCCTCTTTACCTAACACATTTTCATGGCTAAAATGTCACCGAGGCTGAAAAAAATACTTGTAATAATAAAGCCTTGTGCTGCGATCTCTCTATGCTATTGAAGAAATCACAAGCTTCTGTCTAGACCATAATGGCTGTTGCGTTTAATGTGGAGAAGAGCAACGGCCCCCTTGCTATTTTGTGTATAAACAAAATGATAATCTGACTTGAATTTTGTATATTGTGACGTGCCATGGCAGTTTGATCATACTTCCTTCTTCTCTTAACCAGCATCTTTCTCTGAGCAGATGGTTCTCTCTGTTTGTTTCAGGCTTTACATGGGAAAAGAAATTTAAGAGCAAGGCCACATATAATTGCAGTAATTTTTGTCAGGTATCAATACATGTCTTTCTGGAAACAAGTCCCTCTTAGTGATTTGTTTAGATTTGAGAAAGCTGTGGGAAGAGCAGGCATAAGATCTACCCCCATAAGCTTGGGTCTCTTGGGCAAGTTATTTGCCCTCCTTGAGCTGAAGTTTCCTCTTCTGTAAAAGGCGAACTAATAATATAAGAATTGTTTAGGTTAACAGAGAGAAAATAATGTTGGTGCTTTGTAACATGGTGGAAGGGGTTAATAAATGTCAGATATATGAGGATGATGATTAATGTCCACATCAAAAATCCTTACAGGTCCAACCCAGGAAATGGTTTGGCCAATAAATCACTCTCTGTTTGGCCATCAGCCCCCTTTCCTATTTAAATGATTATATAACGGTATTTTAATTGGAAGTAACTAGAACATGTCTGGTGTCCACTGTGTGTTTGGAGATGCTCTATTTCTAGAGGACAGAATTGAAGGTGACTCTTTGAATGAATTCCAGGCAAACTGAAGGAAAGGCTTTTGTTTTGTTTCTTGTGAGAAAACTAACTTAGGACTTTGTCACTGCAAAAACCTGGCATGGCTGAGTCTCCGGTAGGTTCTCAGCAATTTAAAATGAAGTAAGAAGACGTAAAGCTGTGCAAATTGGAAATGTAAGTACTGATGTTCGACCCCTTACAGGTCTTCATGAAAGAGTTCTGCTCTCTGGTTAATAACAGTTAATATTTCTGGTCTTTGGTTTTTCTGTGGAAAATAAAGAGGTGTTTTGTTGTTGAAACAGCTGCTGCTGTTACTGGTGCTGAACAGAAAGATACAGTATGTTCTTTCCTGCACATGATAGCCTTTTAATTAGAAATTAACATGTGCCTTCTGATTTATTTTCTTTGGTTTAAATGTCATTCTTTTCCCCATTTTTTCTAGCCATCTCAACAGTTTTTTAACTCTTTCAATATGCATATCAGTCAGGGTCTAGTCAGGAGATAAACCACACAGTAATTTAAACAGGGAATTAACTTTTAAAGGGTAAAGAAAACTAAGAATACACGAATAGCAGATACAGGAAACAGTTACTACCTCCAGGACTCAGCAGAGTACCCAAGGAAAGAGAAATTTGGAAGAGTGCTCTTCTCCCCCAAAGCTGGTTTCTTACCTTACATGTCTTCAGTGGATGGTAAAGATGTTTGTTGAGTTGATATAAACCAAGGTTGGCAAACAGGAATCTATACATGGAGGTACTGCTGAATCACCAGATGGCCAGCTTTGGGTCACTGGTGGAACTTGCTTGGGAAGATGCTCATGTGAGTGCCCACTAAAACACCAGCAGAGCACCGTGGGAACAAGAAGATGGAAAAGCACAAAGGAAGCAGGAAGAGAAGCCCCTTCCCCCAGCACCCTCTACTAAGCTAATATGCCAGCTGATAAGAGGAGGAGCGTTCACAGGGTCCAGATCCATTATCACAAGCAAGGCAACAAAGGGAAGATTTGAGCCTAAGAGGCAGTACATTGGTAACTGTCACAGTCTACCCCTTTGGCTACTTAGCTTCCATATGTACTTTTCTCCGTGCATTTGAGCTCTCATATATCAATGGAACAACTCTTATATTTCCGCATAACAAGATAGAACTCTCTCTCATAGAGAAGTTCTCATCCTTTTCCCAAACGAGAAGATGCTTAGTCACTGTAGTCACTGTCTCCTTGCTGGACGTATTATTCACCCCTAAATCACAGTTCACTGAATATTCTGTTGTCAAGAGACTGATTGCAGAGTTAACCTTTGGCAACTTATAATGGGAAGAAGGAAGAGCAGAAGAAAAATGGTTAGACTGTACAAATAAACACAAAATAGAACAAAGAGAAAATATGCAAAGCCATCACAGTTCTCGTTTCTGTAATTAGTCGTGAGACCATAATTGACATCTATGTCTTTTTAAAAAAAGATTCCATTTATTTAATTTGAGAGAGTGAGTGAGGGGAGAGGGGGAGAGAGAGAGAATCTCAAGCAGACTCCCCACTGAGCTTGGAGCCCCACGGGGCTCAATCCCACGACTTTTGAGATAATGACCTGAGCTGAAACCAAAAGTCGGATGCTTAGCTGACCACCCAGCTGCCTGATAGCTATGTCTTCTATTCCTGTTTCCCTTGCACTCAGCCAGAATCTCAGCTGGTTGAAGTTCTTTACTTACTTGAAATCACCCAGATTTTCATTTGCTTAGTAGTTTGGCCTTTTTGGAGTAGCTCTAGTATTCCATTAACTTTATTATGAGCATAGAAGTATTAGAGGTATCTCAATGAATCCCCTGGGTTCCAGACATAGTCTTCCAGTAATCTAATTTCCCCTGGATAATCAGGCTCAGTCTTCCCAGCCAGTAAAGTAACCCCCTTTTCTGCATTTTGGTTCAGTGGAATAAGGAGTCCCAAATGGATGATGTTGTCTTTCAACTAAAAGTGTAACTGACTCTTCAGTAAGCAATGCCATCTTTTAATTAGGACAGCCATTCTGGGTGATGGAATGTAATAATACCAGTTAATTCCATGGGCATGGACCCATTTTTTTTTTTTTTTTTAACTTTGCTGTGAATTGACTTTCTTGGTTAGAGGCAATCCTTAAAGAGTTTCATGTTGGTGGATCAGGCATTTTGCGAGTCCACGGCTGGTGGTGCTGACAGAAACATTGTAGGCAGAGAGGGCAAATTTATATCCAGAATACATGTCTGTTTCAGTAAGGACAAATCTCTTCCCTTTCTCCATGATGGAAGATGTTTGGTCTAATCAACTTGCTACCAGGTAGCAAGTCTCTCTGGGAATGGTGCCATATTGGGAGGCTTAGTGTTGGCTTATGCCATTGACAGATTACACACCTGGCAGCAGCTTTAGCCAGGTCAGTCTTGTTTAAGGGAAGTCCATGTTGTTAAGTCCATGCGTAACTTCCATCCCTGCCACCATGGCCGCCTTTTCATGGGTCCACTGAGGAAGCACTTTGGTGGCTGGGGAAAGAAGTTGACTGATATACATATGTATGTCATTCTGTTGACTGGGGTTATGAAGAGCTTCCTCCACAATGACTGCTCTTTAGTGATTATTCACATGGGGCACAAATATTTTAGTCTGTGCTCATTGTGAGAGATTTGTCCACCGGTATTTTCCCCAGATTTCCTTGTCACCATTTCCCTCCAAGTCTTTAACCAATCAATAAAATCCTTCATACTTGTTTATAATCAGTGTGAATCTGTGCTCTGACCATCTCACTCCAGGCAGAGGGAACAATCAATGTACTGTTCAAAGTTCTCCCCACTGGGAGGGTTGTAACAACAACCACTGTCCTTCAGGGTTACCTTTAAGGGAGGCTGTGTGCTGTATTTGTACCAGTGTATTTTGCAGACCCATGTACAAACCAGACTTTGGTTTTTTTTCTCTATTCAGCTAATCTTAATGAAGCTCTTAGGAGGCCGTTGGCATGGGTTAAGGGAGAAGAGGCGATGTGACAGGAGTCAGTGTTGCATCAGGTGTCTGAGCAGCCTGCTCACGTGACTTACTCATATTTTTGGACCTGCTTGAATTTAGTCTCTTACTTATCATTTCCACTTGATGATAGATTGGTACTGCATATGCCTGACTTTACGGCCAGGTGGGTTAGACAACATCCAGTTCATCGTGAGAAGCTCAGGTTATGTGGTCACATTATGCCCACGTTCAGGCATTTAGTCTCTGCCAACAGCCAATAGCAAGCCTGAACCTATTTCTGAAAAGGTGAATAGTTGTCTGCAGAAGAGAATATAGATTTTTTCAAATTCTAGAAGTTTGGACTGTGATTCTCTTATTCTTGCTTGCTAGAGGCCCCATTCAGCATCCCTGTTTGCCATGGACGCTTCAAGTATCTTGGATCAACTGGATCATAAGGCGCAAGTGGCAGACCAGCTTGAACTGCAGTCCAGACTTGCTGCAGAGCCTTCTCTTGCTCTGGTCCTCACTCTAAACGGTTAGCCTTTTAGGTACTTTGTAGAGGGATTAAAGGACACTCAGATGTGGTATTTGTTGCCTACAAAATCCAAAAAGGCCTACTAAGCAGTGTATCTCTTTTTTCATTGTTAGTGTTGTGAGTTGTTGCAACTCACTGTTTACCTTGGAAGGGAAATCTTATGAAGGGCCCTTGAATTTTTGTGGTTTATCTCGTGTCCCCTTAGTTTGCATATGTCTTACTAAGCATCTGTATTTGCTCCTTCCTACACATCAGACCCATTTCGCATAATGTCAGTATGGTGGGCTAGTGTGATATTTTTTGGAATTCCTTGAGGTTCAGCACCTCTGGGCTGTATTAAGGTAGAATCGATGTAGCTCTGAGGCAAAGCTCTCACAAGCGTGTAAAGGCAGGCAAAAGCCGAGTGCTTCTGGTGGTACTTGCAAGTTGGTATTGGAAACAGACATTAGCCAGGTCAGGAACTGTGTACCAAGTACAAGGACTATGTTGATTTGCTCCACTGAAGATGCTGCATTGGGCATCAGCTGCCAGGTGGGGACCTGACAGGTTAGGTCCTAATAACGTCCTAATTAAGTTTAGGATAGAGTTCATTCTCTGAGATCCCTCTGACTTCTGCCCTGACCAAACTGCCAGGTTAATTGTGGATGTGATAGATACCACTGCATTTGTTTTTTTCAAGTCTTTGATAGTGGCATTAATGTCTTTAATTCTCTTGGTTGGGTGGTGTTGCTTCTGGTTCAGTATCGTGGTAGGGAAGAGAAATTCTAGGGGGTTCCCACTTAGCCCTTCCTGTTATTTGTCAGTTGGGTTAGCCAATTAGTAATGTGTGTGTGTGGAAGAAGCCAGTGTGGGAGTTCTGCCAGTTGCCAAGTATGTCTGTTCCCAGTTTTGGGTTTTTCTTGTTGTTGTTGTTGGGTATGTTTGTCTTGTTTTCTTGTTGTTGTGTTGTTGTTGTTGTTTTGAGAGAGTGCATGGATGTGAGCAGGGAGGAGGAGAATCTTTTTTTTTTTTTAAGATTTTATTTATTTGAGAGAGAGAGAGAGCGAGAATGAGCAGGGGGAATGGCAGGGAGAGAGGGAGAAGCAGATTCCCCGCTGAGCAGGGAGCGCCACGTGGGGCTCCATCCCAGGAACCCCTCCCACCCTCCCACCCCCCCCAATCCCGACCATGACCTGAGCTGAAGGTAGACATTTAACTGACTGAGCCATCCAGGCGCCCCCACTAATAATACATTTCTTAATTCCTTAAAGGAGTTTCTTCTGGGCCTTCTTGTACGACTTAGGTCATCATGAAAAATCTATTCCAACACTTCTAGCTCCCTAAGCCTTTGGATTCCCTCTTTTACATCTTGCCGGGGAAGCTTTGGCATCTCTGCCTCATTAAATGTAGTTCAGTTTTGAGTCCAAATTTCGACCAGTTGAATGAGCTGCTTAGAGCTACTTTGAGCTGCATAAGCTAACACATTAAATTTGTAATCTCTAGTGAGTGAATCTGTACCAATATATTAGGACCGATAGAGAATTATATCCTACTTCCTGTGGTCAGATATCCTTAGAATCTATTTTTATACACGTTTCCCTGGTTTAAATACCAGAATCTTAACTTTTTTTTTTTTTTTTTTTTTTTTTGTGCACAAGCTGTTTCCTTCAGGATCTTAGTGTATACCTGTCCCCCTCGATCTGGGTTGGTAAACATTTATCTACAAAGATCCACATTTAAATAATTTAGGTTTTGCAGGCCAGACGGTCTCTGTCACAAATACCCAACTCTGCCATTGTAGCACAAAAGCAGCCTTAGATAATACATAAACAAGTGAGCAGGCTATGTTCCAGTAAAACTTTATTTATGGACACTGAAATGTGAATTTCACATGATTTTCACATGTCAGAAAATTTTCTTCTTTTTATTTTTTTAAACCATTTAAAAAATGTAAAAACCCTATGGACTTGGGGTGATAATGATGTGTCAGTGTAGGTTCACTGATGGTAGCAAATGTACCATGCTCAGGGGAATGTTGATGGGGGAGGGGGCTAGGTGTGGGAGGGGCTTATGGGAAATCTCTGTATTTTCTGTTCAGTTTTGCTGGGAACCTAAAAAAAAAAAAAACTACTCTTAAAGTTCTATTTTTTAAAAATGTAAAAATTATTCATAAGCCATGTATGAAAACAGATGGTAGGGCAGATTTGGCCCGTGGACTGCAGCTTGCCAAACCCTGCCCTAGAGCATGCTGAGATTGGACCGTAGTTACGGGCCCAGAGGCAACAGAGGGTAGTTGTGGTAGGCCATGAGGAAAATGAGCATCCTCTTTCAAGGCATCTGCCCCAGGTGAACTTTTCTTGGGGTTTTGAATCAGGAAGACTAGTCATCCTCCAGCACCAGAGGGCAGGCTCCTTTGCTAGAAAACAAGGCTCAGAGTGACGTGGGATTTCGGGATGGTCAGTCTTGTCTAGATATAACCAGATGTCTCCATTCCAAGTGTCATTGTTCTCTTCTTTTCCAGTCAATGTCCTGACTACACATGAGACACTTGGTGAGGCTGTGAGTTTGTATTGAACTTTTTTGTTTGATTTCTTAACCATAGTAGCCTCGGCTGATAGGAAGTAAGAGAGTCTTTGAGTCTGTGATGTCAACTGTCTGGTTCTCAGACTGACTGTCAGAGCTTGAGAGACCTGAGTTTGTCATTGTGCTTCAGTAAGCCCTCAGTGTGTTCCATAGAGAGAACCTATTCACACTGCAGTCGTAGTCCGCGTTATTGCCTGAACATACTTGGGCTCCCAGGTACTTGCTTCAGTTTGCACCTCAGCAATCACAGGTATCTCAGTTAGTTGTGTTGCTGCGGCAGGCCACGGGTCCCTAGCATCCTCTTCCCCATCGACAACCCCATCTGGGTTAGCGCTGCACTTAAACCCAGAGGCCTGACCAAACCAATCGCTGTATCCCATGTTTGGAAGTTTATCTTCTGGGATTGCCTGACTCTTGGTGCCAGTTCTGTGTCAGGGTCCATTTAAGAAACAGAAACATAGTAGTTTGAATAAGGGAAAGTTAAAATAAAGAATTAGTAACTAGTAAGAAATTTAAGGGGTAAAAAGAGCTCTGAAGAATACAGAAATAGCAGATACAGGGTAATAGTTACTACTTCTTGTGCCTGATAGAGTATACAAGAAAGGAATAAATTTGGAAGAGAGCCCATCCAAGGTTGAGATGCAGACCTCTTTAAAGAAGGTACAGCTGTAGTCCACTAGAGTGTGGAGAAGGGCCTGAGATGCCACAGGCTGAGGCTGGCAAGTAGGAATGCCACTTTCTAGGCAACCAACAAAACTCTCTAGAAAGCCACCCTGAATAGATGTACTAGGAAGCTAACTGGGGTGACAGCGGAACTCACATAAAGCCACGTGTGGGGTGCCACTGAAACTTGTGGGGGTGAGTGCCATTGGTGTGTCACGTACCACTTGAGCACCACAGGATGAAGAAGAGAGGAAGTAACTGGAATTTGGCACATAGTATAGGTACTTAACTTTTTATTTGAATGAATAATCAAGTCCACCTCAAGGTAGCATAAAATTATCGGTATCTTTGTTATGTTTGATTCATTCAACTTAGTTTTAAAAAAACCCAAAGAACCCTGCAATTTGACCTGGTCAACCAGCTGAAATTGATAAATGTGAAATTCCGAATGACTGAGTTAAAAGGATACTTCATTTGGTTTAAAGAAAATTGATCACCTTTTAGGGCACTGACGTACCCCTCTTCTGAAGACTTGGTATGTGTTCGCGCACACTGTTAACACACTCTTGTAAATAGTGGGCCATGGTTACGCCCAGTGACTGCAAAGGACAATACTTGTGGTTTTATTGCATCTGTGCGGTAAAGAGAAAACTATGGCATCAGGTGCTTGCAGTGATACCCTTTTTCTAAACATTAGTAAACCAAGGAATTAGAGATTTGTCAGTTCTAGGAGGATTCTGGAAGATCGTTTCGTCTGGCGTCCCTTGTTGTATGGTAACAGGATATGAGCAGAGTAGGAAGGAAATGTGCCTGTGGTTGTGTTCTGAGTGAGAGGACCAGGGTTTGAAACCTAAACTTCTGCCTGAGTGAATGCCTCCCTGCTGCCTCGGGGTGGAAGATCTCACCACGCGTCCGGCTGTGTGCCAGGAGGAGGAAGGGGTGCGAAAGCAGTGGGAAACCAAACCCTCCCACAGACGTTTTCTGCTGACAAACTTATCAGAGTGAAAAAATTCTTCCGAATCTGACGGAATGAGAAACAGGAGGAGAATAATATGTTTGGACATAGATTTCCTCCTTGATTCATTTGTGTTTTAGTGTTCCAAATAATATTCTGTAATGAGTAAGTATCCATGAATAATTTGCCCTACTTGGGAAAGTGATTTTTCATCTTCGGTTTAGAACTGGAATGTCAGTTATCCATAGTTGTCTGGAAGAAATTGGCCAAATAAGTAGAAATCATTGAAATATGGGTGTGGACACGGATACAGTTCAGTGTTCACATGTGATGTCTACCACATTTGAGTTTTGAATATGGATACTTGTAAATCTTTTTTTTCCTTTAAAACAAAATCTTGTCAACATCTGCCATAATTTAAGTGTGTGTGTGTGTGTGTGTGTGTGTGTGTGTGTGTGTATGTATATATATATATACATATATAACTGGTTTAACAGAATGTGAAAATAGAGATGGAATTCATTGTGAATTGACATTTTAAGCAAATATTTTAATTCCTATTTTGTTGGAAGAGCCTAGTTTTTCTATCCCTCTAATTAGGGTTGCTATACATCATGTCACAGGTATATGACAGTCATGGTTAATTACGCCTGTCACTCAGACCTAATTATTCCTAGTTGCTCCTTTTACTCTCAAGTGTCTTGGCCTACTCTGACCAGGCACATTTAAGTCTTTGAATGAGCCGATTTAGTTTAATGTTGATTTCTGTTGTTGAATGGCCTGAACATTTAGAAAAAGGAAATTATCCACTGATCATAATATCTTAATATTCAGCAAAAATATAATAAAAATAATAAAATTAAGTGGAACAAAGGTGTTGCAAAAAGTAAACTCTTAATTTGTAGGTTGTATGTTTAAGAAAAACTCCGCAGAGTACCTGTATTTTTATCTCCAGATAAATTTTTTTTCCTTGCAAATTGCAGTCATTTGTTCATTCAGCAAAACCATTTTTGTGTACTGTCCAGCAGTCAAGCATGGGATATGGTGCTGGGAGTAGTGACTGGGGAGGCACAGTCATCCTCATATGGCTAACCATGGACCAAGTTGGTATTCAGGCGTTTAAGTGTGCGCACAGGTTGCCATGAGAGAAGTCCTTGAGTTTATAAGAAGGGGTGGTACATGGAGATACTTCCTAGAGGGGTAACCCTGAAAGGATGGATGAGTAAGCCTTGGGCAGGCACACTGTGCGGGGAGCTAAGGAAAGTATTCTAGATGAATAGAGTAGCTTACATAAAATGGTTCAGGGATGTGAGAAAGGAATAGTATGGTTAGCTGGGAAGTGGGGGTGCATGAGGTGGACTGGATGCTTAATGATGTTGAAACATTATTTGAGACTGGCTTGTACAGAATCTTGTGTGAGACAAATTTACCCTGTAATCTCTAGGTTACAAGGAAACATTGAAGAGTTTTAAACTAGAGAATAATATAAACAAGTTTTATGTTAAGAGAGAGACTAGAGCGTTGCCTGGGTGGTTCAGTCTGTTAAGTGTCTGCCTTCAGCTTAGGTCGTGATCCTAGGGGTCCTGGGATCGAGCCCAGCATGGGGGAGGGTCTTTGCTCAGCAGGGAGCCTGCTTCTCCCTCTCCCTCTGACTGTTGCTCCCCCTGCTTGTGCTCCCTCTTTCCCTCTGTCAAATAAATGAATAAAATCTGAAAAAAAAGGAGGGAGAGACTAGAGCCAGACTGTTTATTGTTTTTTTTTTCCCTCAGCAGTCTTATTTAATCTATCCCATACTCCCTACCTCCACCCAACCCTAGACATTTTTTGAAGCAAATCTCAGATATTATATCATTCTATCTTTAAATCAGTCTCTATCTGTTAATAATGATTCCTTTTTTTTTTTTTTTAAGATTTTATTCATTTGACAGAGACAGAGAGAGCACAAGCAGGGGGAGAGGGGCAGAGGGAGAGAGAGAAGCAGACTCCCCGCTGAGCAGAGAACCCAACACAGGGCTCGACCCCAGGACCTGGAGATCATGACCCGAGCCGAAGGCAAACACTTAACCAACTGAGCCACCCAGGCACCCCAAAAATGATTCTTTTTAAAAACATAATTATGTACCACACACATACCAATTCATAATACCAAATGTTCATTCTCCACTATTTCCCCCAGTTGTCTCATTTGTTGTTGTTGTTTTTAAAGATTTTATTTATTTCACAGAGAGAGACAGCGAGAGAGGGAACACAAGCAGGGGGAGTGGGAGATGGAGAAGCAGGCTTCCCACTGAGCAGGGAGCCCAGTGTGGGGCTCGATCCCAGGACCCTGGGATCATGACCTGAACCGAAGGCAGACGCTTAATGGCTGAGCCACCCAGGCGCCCCTGTTTGTTTTTTAGTAACTAGTTAGTTAGGGTTTTCTTTTTTAGGATTTTATTTATTTGAGAGAGAGAGAGTGAGACAGATCACAGAGGGAGAGGGAGAAGCAGACTTGCCCCTGAGTGGAGAGTCCGAAGCAAGGCTTAACCCCAGGACCCTGGGATCATGACCTGAGCCAAGGTTGGCAGATGCTAAATCGACTGAGCCACGCAGGTGCCCCTTCATAACTGGTTTTTTGAAATTAGAATGTAAGTTTCTTTTAATCCATAGATTCTTCTATGGGGGATTTTTTCCTTTAATACAAGTTGGGTTTTGTTTGTATTTTGAAGATGCTAGAGATTTAGGAGCTACTGGGTGGCTCAGTCAGTTAAGCCTCAGATTCTTTTTTTAAAGATTTTATTTATTTATTTGACAGAGATAGAGACAGCCAGCGAGAGAGGGAACACAAGCAGGGGGAGTGGGAGAGAAAGAAGCAGGCTCATAGCGGAGGAGCCTGATGTGGGGCTCGATCCCATAACGCCGGGATCACGCCCTGAGCCGAAGGCAGACGCTTAACCGCTGTGCCACCCAGGCGCCCCAAGCCTCAGATTCTTGATCTCAGCTCAGGTCTTGATCTCAGGGTCATGAGTTCAAGCCCCACATTGGGCTCTGTGCTGGGCATGGAGCCTACTGGAAAAAAAAAAAGATCCTAGAGATTTGATTGTGCTTATAACCAGAGGAGAAGAAGTAAAGAGAGAAGGGTTAAAAAAGCAAGTCATGGAGGTTGGAGGACTTGATGATAAGGGAGATGGGAAAGGAAAAACTTGGTAAGTGGTGTCCTTGGAAAAGAGAGTGACCTATACCTCTCGTATTCTCTGGTTTAGCATTTTCCCCCCACATTAAAAAAATAAAGGTGGAGGATTATACTTCTCATAAATAAGAAGGAAAGAGATAATGATGGACTCATGTAAGTAAGTTTGTGGTAGAGGAAAGGTTAGTTGAAGAATATTGTTTTCCGCAAAGTAAGAGCTTATATGTTGGGGTGGAAAGGAGAGTGTGTGTAGCAACCTCTTCGGAGAATGAGAAAGGAAGTGTAGAGACATGTGTTTTTATAGGAACAATGTACATTCAGTATGATAGTAATTGAGTGTCACGGGGGGTAAAAGGAACAACTGAAACAGTGTAGTGTCTGTAGCTACACCACTGCTTGCTTAGGGTGTACTCTGGCCTCCCAGCGGCATCCTTCACCTGCGCCCACACTGGGAAGCAGCCTGCGGGATTTGTGGTTGAAGCAAAACAAGCATGTCGTGTGATCTTTTAGGACGACCTTCCTAAGACACGCGTGCTGGTTTGTTTTACAGTGAACTGAAAAGAAACTGTTAACACATAGTCATCCTCCCCTTCCCACTCAAGACCTTCAATGCTTCCGTGTTTTCAAATATTATTAGAACTGTGAACTCTTAAAAGAAAAAAAAAAGTAGTCTGCCAGCCATCTTAGGATGTCAAAGATTGTTTAATTTCAGATCAAGAAGATTGGTGGGCTTTTTTTTTTGCCTGTGTAGTACAGAGAAAGACATCCTAATATAGTTAGATATGAATATTTAAATCTATTTTATTATAAAAATTGGAATTAGCTGAAAATCTGAGGCGTTAGCTTTCTTCTATCACTTTCTATTTGTAGGAAATAGAAATATTGAAAGATTTTTAAATTTTTT
Source organism: Ursus arctos (assembly GCF_023065955.2). Taxonomy (NCBI): domain Eukaryota; kingdom Metazoa; phylum Chordata; class Mammalia; order Carnivora; family Ursidae; genus Ursus; species Ursus arctos. The sequence goes on along the minus strand of NW_026622808.1, from coordinate 31,632,943 downwards.
AATTTAAATTCAATTTAGTTAACACATAGTGTATTAGTTTCAGGGTAGAATTTGGTGATTCATCAGTTGAATGTCACACCCGGTGCTCATTTCATCAAGTGCCCTCCTTAGTGCCTATCACCCAGTTATCCCATCCCCCCTGGATGCTCCCCTTCCAGCAATCCTCAGTTTATTTCCTATGGTTAAGAGTCTCATGGTTTGGCTCCCTCTCTGTTTTTATCTTACTTTAGTTTTCCTTCCCTTCCCCTATGTTCATCTGTGTTGTTTCTTAATTTCCATATATGAGTGAAATCATATGGTATTTGTCTTTCTCTGACTGACTCACTTCGCTTAACATAATACCCTCTAGTTCTAGCCACGTCATTCCAAATGGCAAGATTTCATTCTTTTTGATGGCTGAGTCATATTTCACTGTCTAAATATATCACATCTTCTTTATGCATTCATCTGTTGGTTAATATCTGGGCTCTTTCCATATTTTGGCTCTTGTAGACATTGCTGCTATAAGCATTGGGGTGCACGTGCCCCTTCGAATCAGAAAAACTGAAATTTTTATTTTGAAATAATTTCAAAGATAGAAAAATGTTGAGAGACTAGAACAAATAAAACAAAGAACTTTTGTATGTTTTTCTTGATTCACCAATATTTTGCCACAATTGCTTTATCTTTCTGTGATATATATTTATGTATGTATATACATGCTATTTGCCTGTTCAATTTTGATTTATCTTTGTAATAATAATCTAACACATTTCTCAAATGTGTTATTTACATTGTTAATGGTAATTGAAAATGCCATATTCAGAGATTGCCCTGTCTTTGTGCTGTGAAACCCTCTTGCCAGCATTAATTTTCTTACTTAACTCTTTTCATGTAAGTTAAATACTTTCATCATACAGTTTACCCTTAGCGAGATAGTGTATTATGTGTTTCCTCATTTCTCAGATGGCTAAGTTTGTATCACAGAAGCATAAACTTAAAAGTACCAACTAATCAAGCAGTAATATCTGTATATATATCAAAGCCAGAACAATTCTATCAAATAAGATCCATTCCAAATGTAAGGTAGACCAACAGATTTTAATATAACAGATTACAGAACATTCACTGATAAGGTTTCAGATTCTACATTGTGAAAAACCTCTAAGAAATTGCCACTTGTTGGGACACCTGAGTGGCTCAGATGGTTAAGCGTCTGTCTTCAGCTCAGGTCATGACCTCAGGGTCTTGGGATCGAGTCCTGCATTGGGCTCCTGCTTAGCAGGGAGCCTGCTTCTCCCTCTGCTTGTGGTCTCTCTCTCTCTCTCTGACAAATAAACAAATAAATTATCTAAAAAAAAAAAAAAAAGAAACTGCCACTTGTCAAGTTTTAATGTTATGTCAAAGCCTGAACTTTGTCTTGGATTTCTCGATGCTTGGAGGTGGGGGTGTTGGGGAAAGGAGCTAGAAGGGTGATCGTTACACGTGAGTCTACAGTGTATATGTAGGGATGTGGACTAATAGACTTTTAGAACTGGAAGGAAGCTGAAAGACCAGATACCGGTATAATCCTTTCATGATATAATCCAGATATTGAGGTTCAGGGGAATTAAATGAGCTAATAACTAAGATCTCACCAAAGCTGAGTCTTTCTGCCCAGTGTTCTTTTTCCTCCTTCTTTATCCTTTTTCTTTTCCCTCCAAATAAATAGCAGTATTCTCAGGATGCCTGGGTGGCTCAGTCGGTTTAATCTCTGACTCTTCTTCGTTTCAGCTCAGGTCATGATCTTGGCGTCCTGGAATCAAGCCCTGTATAGGGCTCCACGCTCAGTGTGGAGTCTGCTTGTCCCTCTCTCCTCCTCCCCTGCTCGTGTGCGCTCTCTCTCTCTCATGCTCTCAAATAACATCTTTTTTTTTTTAAAAGATTTTATTTATTTATTTGACAGAGAGAGACAGCCAGCGAGAGAGGGAACACAAGCAGGGGGAGTGGGAGAGGAAGAAGCAGGCCCCCAGCGGAGGAGCCTGATGTGGGCTCGATCCCAGGACGCTGGGATCACGCCCTGAGCCGAAGGCAGACGCCTAATGACTGAGCCACCCAGGCGCCCCTCTCAAATAAAATCTTAAAAAAAAAAAAAAAAAAAAGTGATCTCTAGAGGGCGACTGTCTCTAAATACTCTTAAGTCATCAGTTCTCAAACCTGTTGGTATCAAGACAATTTAATGCATAAAAATTAGGAAACTTTTCAGGGTGATGGATATGTTCACTCTCTGTGAGGGCATACTTACCTCAAAATTTATCAAACTGTACACTTTAAATATGTGCAGCTCATTGTTTGTCAGTTGTACCTGAGTAAAGCTGGTTACAAAATTATTAAGGACCCCGAAGAGCTTTTGTTTATATGGGTTACATCTGCCAATATTTATCAAATTAGATATAAAAACTGAGAGACTTTAAAAAATATTTATTAGATTAAAATATAATCATTAACATTTTTAATAAGTATAGTTTCTAAAAAAGTTTGGTAGGAAGTACTGTGTTGTTTTACGTTTTTCTAAATGTCTTGACTATCTGCTTTAATAGAAGACAGCTGGATACTGCAGTCTGCCTCTGCATTCAGTCTGTCACAATATGTTGTTTGAGATGAAGAGTATGAAGACAATCTGTCTCATATATATGTAGTTAAGAGGAGGAGTATTTTGACAGTGTTCCTTTTCAGGTAACTGGATATTCTTTGACTTGACATTAAAACTTGACAAGTGGTAGTTTCTTGAAGGTTTTCACAGCGTAGAATCTGAAACCTTATCAGTGAATGTTTTGTAATCTGTTTTATTAAAATCTGTTGGTCTGTCTTATGCACAGACTTGGAATGGATCTTACTTGATAGAATTGTTCTGGCTTTTATATACAGATATTACTGCTTGATTAGTTGGTACTTTTAATATTTAACCAGTTGCCTTCATTGTTAAATGCTCCAGTGTCACAGTAGATACCGGCTCCTGTTTTTTATCCATTCTAGAATCTTTTAGGAGGACCAGGGTATCTAGGGTTGTTCCTGTTGCGTTATGTAAATTGCTTCTTGTTTAGAATTTCTTTTTTTCTTTTTTCGTTGTTGTTTTTTTTTTTTTTTTTTTACTGAAATAGATTCTCTGAGTAGATTGTAGTTATGCTGGAAAAAAAAAAATGTATTCTGAAGGCTGTTGTTCCTGCAAGGGAGTTTGCCTGGTTTTGCTGTGGAGTTTTCAGAAGGAAATCTAGGTCAGTAGCATTGAATGAAGATGTGGGAGTGAGCCTCTGTCAGATTTGCTCATTAATAATACTGTTGGCTGGAGGCTGGCTCTTCTCCACATTGCTCCTGAGAGAGCTGCTCCAGGCTGTGCTGCAGCACCACTGTGGAGGGAACATAGCCAGTGCCTTCTGCATCTAAAAACCAGAGATGCCGGTTTCTTCCCCAGAATGTATGAGGAAAATGTATTCACTTCTGTGATTAAAAATTGTGGGTATGGGGGGCACCTGGCTGGCTCAGTCAGGAGAGCGTGCAACTCTTGATCTCAGGATTGTGGGGTTAGGCCCCATGTTGGGTGTAGAAATTACCTAAAACTAAAATCTTTAAAAGAAATTGTGAGATTTTTTTATTTTGTTTTACCACAATGAGGTATCACTTCACCCGAGTTAGAATGACTAGTATCAAAAATATGGGATGCTCTGATCAGATAGGGGGGCCACCAAATGCCAGGCGTCCCAATTGGGTGGGGGCTGGCAGTCCCGGTGGTGAAAGAATTCATCCAAGGCAGAACAAAAAAGAGGGAAGTTTACTGAATACACCACAAGGGAGCTGTGGGTCGGACAGCATAAAAGAGAGACTGTCTGCCTTGAGGTGGTGGTGAGGGTGGAGTGAGGAAGTGTAGGGTCGGATGGGATTTTCCCTCTTTGGGGTAACCTTAGGAATCCTGTGCCTGGTTGTAATTGGTCAGTTAGGGCCTATGGCTGTTTTAAGGTGGGTAGCTTCATGAGCCTGTTTGCATTCAGCTCAATGGTCCCCATATGCCTTTTTCCCTTATTCAAGTTTTCTTTGCTCAGGCCTGTTGCCTAAAAGTGGCCTCTACAAAAAAGACAAGAAGTAACAAGTGTTGGCTAGGATATGGGGAAAACGGGAACCCTCGTACGACCACTGTGGAAAATAGTATGGAGGTTCCTCAAAAGATTAAGAATAGAAATAACATACAATCCAGTTATTCTACTACTGAGTATTTACTGCAAGACATATGCATCCCTATGTTTATTGCATATTATTGCAAATTATTTACAATAGCCAAGATACGCAAGGAACCCAAGTGTCCATTGACAGATGAATGGATAAAGAAGATGTGGGGCATGAGTGCGCGCGCGCGCGTGTGTGTAGAAACAATTTTACTCAACCATAAAAAAGAACAAAATCTTGCCATTTGCGACAACGTTGGTGGACCTAAAGGGTATTGTGCTAAGTGAAATAAATCAGACAGAAAAAGACAAATTACCATATGATTCCACTTACATATGGAATCTAAAAAAAAAAACAAAGGAACAAGCAGACTCTGAAATACAGAGAACTGGTGGTTGCCAGAGGGGAGGTGGTGGGGGGGGGGGAGGGCAAAATAGATGAATGGGATTAAGAGGTTCAAACTTCCAAGTGTAAAATAAGTCACAGAGATGAAAAGTGCAGCATAGGGAATATAGTCAGTAATAATTGTGGTAATGGGGGTGCCTGGGTGGCATAGTTGGTTAAGCTTCTGACTCTTGGTTTTGGCTCAGGTCGTGATCTCAGCATGGTCCTGAGATTGAGCCCCGAGTTGGGCTACACGCTCAGCTCAGAGTCTGCTTGAAACTCTCTCCTTCTCCCTCTTCCCTCCGGTTTGTGCTTGCTCTTTCTTTCTCTCTCTCAAATAAATAAGTCTTTTTAAAAATATTAATAATTGCAAGAACGTTGTACGGTGATAGATGGTAACTACGCTTACCGTGGTGAGCAGTGAGTAGTGTATAGAATTGTCGAATCAGTATGTGTACACCTGAAACTGATAAACTTTGTATGTCGATTTCCAGTAATTTAAAAAAATTAAATTGGTTTTTGGTTTTTTTTTAACCAAAGGGTAAGCAGAATCACTAGCCTTTTAATATTTATTTTAAACATCATAGATTATTGTTTAAACTGTCCTGGGGTTTCTTATCTTTTTCATACTAAACATAAATCACTTTCCAAAAAATTTTATGTATGGTGTGAATTTATTAACTTAAATAATCCAGTCCAGAAAAAATGACCTTGTAATAATTTCAGTAGCAGTTTATTTATTGAATGCCATTCTGTGCCATGCAGTGAGCTAGGCTTTTTGAAGAAATAAAGTAATAGCACAATCTTTACTTTTTAACAAAACATAATGAACCGGAGAAAGAAGATTAATACATGTTAAATAATTAATTTTTAAAATGATGAACATAGAACACTTAAAGGTTTAAATATTTAAGGGACGCCTGGATGGCTCAGTTGGTTAAGCGTCTGCCGTCAGCGCGGGTCATGATCCCAGGGTCCTGGGATCAAGTCCCACATCAGACTCCTTGCTCAGCAGGGAGCCTGCTTCTCCCTCTGCCTGCTGCTCCCCCTGCTTGTGCTCTCTTTCTCTGACAAATAAATAGATAAAATCTTTAAAAAAAAAAGGTTTAAGTATTTAAAATTAAAAAAAAAATTTGAGACTAATAAGGAAATACGTGTTCAGGGACTAAATTGTTTTCTAGGAACAGTGAATGTTGAAAGAGCGAAGAGGAGAAGAACGGGCGCTGAAGTCATGAGAGAGGCTGTGTGGAACCTGAGCCTCGAGTCACGGCTTTGGGTTGTGGGCCCAGCAGCAGGCAGAGGTTGATTTTTTTTTTTTTAAAGATTTTATTTATTTATTTGACAGAGAGAGACAGCCAGCAAGAGAGGGAACACAAGCAGGGGGAGTGGGAGAGGAAGAAGCAGGCTCATAGCGGAGGAGCCTGATGTGGGGCTCGATCCCATAACGCCGGGATCACACCTGGAGCCGAAGGCAGACGCTTAACGACTGAGCCACCCAGGCGCCCCAGAGGTTGATGTTTGAGCAAAGGCACAGGGGTAGCAGAAGCAGGGGTTTCAGCAGGGGTCATGAGGGGACTAGCCTGCCCAGAGGAGTGGGGCATAACCCTGCTGTGGGTTCATTTCAGTGGATAAAGAAGAGTCTTAGATTAGTATCCAACATTTGCATTAATTTTCTACGAGAAGCATTTGTCATTTTTGAAGCCCTAAACAAATTGCCTTTATGAGCGTTGAAATAGTAGATGGTAGGTACACCTCCTCTAAACAGGAAGCGGTTCAAAGGTGGAAGTTCTAGTACTGTACTATAGAATATAAAATTATTGATAGCATGTTTTTTTATTACTGTAATTCTAGAACTGAACAAATATCCTTAGAGGTCATTACTGAAACGAAGAGAGACAAAAACGCTGTCCCAAATTTATACATTTAAGCTTTTGGTCGGAGAAGAGTCAGGAATTCAAATATTTCAGTTGGTGCCCAACCCTTTGTTTGCTTGCTTACTTGTTTGTTCTGTCTTCCTCCCTCCCTCCTTCCCTTTCTGTTGTTTAAACTCTGCTACAGATTGATTAAAATATTTAATAATAAATAAAGGGGGAAGAAAAATGATTCTGGAAGGTAACTAAGGACCAGGTTTTGAGACTGCTGCTTATAGTACTGTTGAGTCAGTGACAGATCGATTCTTAACTTCAGCCTCAGAGCATCAGAAAACTATTTTCTCCTGCCATTTTCTGGTTAATTTCTCTTTAATAATCCAGAACGGAGCTGTGTTGTTACATTTGTGCTTTTGTGATTTGAGACGTGAGATAAGTCAATCCATAAAAATTTGTTATTTATATTTTTATTAATTTTAAGAAGTGTTTATGCAAGTATTTGCCACCTCTTTCTCTTCCCTCCTTCATATGCCACTTGTGAACCTTCCCAAGGACACTGTGGTTTGTTTTTTGATTTATAATAGTCGTTCTGGCTTAACAAATGTTCAGGTACTTCATTTATCTAATAACTTCTGAATACTTATGTGTAAGTTATATTTTACTAGGTTTTTGAGAGATATAAAGATGAGTGGATAAGTCAGAGGTCTCAATTTAATTTTAGAATTAAAATGCATTTTAAAAATTGTGTGTCACAACCTCACAACCTTTTTTTTTTTTTAACTCTAGGTTGGTGGTCTGTGGCTCTAAAAGTCTCAAGGTCACACCCAGAGTTAAGTAGCAGAGCCAGGGTTTGAACCTTAAAAGAACTAGGGACTATACATTTATATATTTGTTGGCTGCCTACAGCTAGATTTTTTTTAAAACATATAAGGCTTTTAGAATCATACTTGGCTCATAAGTCTCTCTTTTGCTTTTCTCTCCTCCCCTTGTTCTCTCTTTCTCTGCTTCACTCACTCACACTCTGCCTTTCTCCCTCTCTCCTACTCTTTATTGTCCCCTTCTGTTCTCCCCTGCCCTCTCTTTGGCTTCATTCTCAGGCAGACTCTTTCAAGGTGGGAAAGAGGGCCACTGACAGCCTAAGTGTATCATTATGGCTCAAGATCCAAAATGTCAGAATGTCTGTATATCAAATTTCTCCAAAGGACTTCTGGCCCGGTTGAATCACAGTTGAACTCCTTCGGTCAGGAAAGCAAAAACACGGTGATTGACCTCTGCACCAGGAGCGCCTGGGAGGGAATAGGGCTGTTCCCCTTTGGAAGGGATGCAGGCAGACAAATCTTGGGGTCTGCTTTTTTTGGCCTTTGACATCCTAGCTATTCTCTAGTGGCCCTCTGTGAAGAACTGCTGTCCTCTGTAAGCTTTTTCCATTCAAATTGGTGTGCTCCTTATTTTCCCATTCTTTGTTTTTTAAAGATTTTTTTTAATTTATTCATTTGACAGAGATAGAGACAACCAGCGAGAGAGGGAACACAAGCAGGGGGAGTGGGAGAGGGAGAAGCAGGCCTCCAGCAGAGGAGCCTGACATGGGGCTCGATCCTAGAACTCTGGGATCACGCCCTGAGCCAAAGGCAGGATCACACCCTGAGCCTCAGCTTAACAACTGAGCCACCCAGGTGCCCCTTATTTTCCCATTCTTAACCACGACCTCAACTTGTGGTATATTTGGCTGTGCTGAATACTTTCCCCACTTCTCCAGCACTGCGTAAAAACAGGTATGTGGTCTATACAAAATTGTCTCTATATGTCTGCTGAAATAGTGAAGAATACATATTAGGTATTACAGAAAATTAAACCCACAACTAAGCCAATTAGACTGCAGTCAGCTCTGCAGAACTTCCATGTGTTGAAATGCTGTTTAAAGTTAGTTCTCTTGGGGCACCCCCGGGTGGCTCAGTTGATTAAATGTCCAGCTCTTGATTTTGGCTCAGGTCATGATCTCAGGGTCCTGGGATCGAGCCCGGCGTGGAGCTCTGCAATGGACATGGAACCTGCATAAGATTCTCTGTCCCCAGAGCACCTGGGTGGCACATTTGGTTAAGTGTTGGACTCTTGGTTTCAGCTGGGGTTTTGATCTTAGGGTCATGATCTCAGGGTCATGAGATCAGGCCTTACATTGAGCCCGGCATAGCGTTCTACACTCCATGGGAAGTCTGCTTAAGACTTTCTCTCCCTCTGCCCCTCCCCTCCGCATACGAGCTCTCTTTATCTCTCTTTAAAATAAATCTTAAAAAAAAAGAAAAAAAAAAAAGATTCTCCCTCCTCCTCTTCACCTATTCACCCCTGCTTGCACATAAATTCACTCTCTCCCTCAAAAATTAAAAAGATAAGAAAATAAAAAATAAAGTTGGCTCTTTTAAAGCTAATGGAGGGACAGAAAAAAGAAAGCATAGCGGGGGAGAGACCAAAAGGAGGAGGAGGTGCTTGGAGAAACGGAGGTGATCATTCCAACCTCTGGAGGTGCTTAGACATGAATTTACAGGACCCCATTACAGGGTATTGACATCTCTGCTGGTAGTAGCCTCCGTATCTGAACTGTATTGCTAAGTTTTTCTCTTCTCCCTGGCTCCAAGTTGTACCTTAGCCAGAGGCATTTACTTTTGTACTTGTGTCATTTAGTGAGAGTTGACCTAGGGAATAGCCATGTGTGGACTATCTCTATATCATCCCTTGTAAACTGTCACTGATGCGAGACGATTAGGACGATCAGTTTCTATCTTAAAAAGACAGTTGTTGGGGCGCCTGGGTGGCGCAGTCGTTAAAGCGTCTGCCTTCGGCTCAGGGCGTGATCTCAGCGTACCGGGATCGAGTCCCACGTCGGGCTCCTCTGCTATGAGCCTGCTTCTCCCTCTCCCACTCCCCCTGCTGTGTTCCCTCTCTCGCTGGCTGTCTCTCTGTCACATAAATAAATAAAATCTTTAAAAAAAAAAAAAAAGTTGTTAAAAACATTGCTTAAATTTTGGAAAGAGTACATCTTCTTTTGAAGAATTGATGTGTTTCCTTTTCTTACAACTTATGGCAGAAGTTTCTTAATTGTGTGCAGGTCAGTGCCCATAATAACCTCCAGAGAGAAACCACTCCTGCTGGAGGCTCTGGTTAACACACAGAACCCCGGGAGGGTTTGCCATTGATGACGTTAACTGTCCTGCCTTCCAGCAGATACGTTTCTTAGGGATTTGGTGTTTTACTTATGTAAGAAGAGTTTTAGTTACAAAATGATAATTAAATATCTTGATTAAAATTAGAGTATATTATTCACCTTCCATTCTTGTAGACATGGAAGATAAATTCACAGACTTATGAGGCTTAAGTAAAAATGTTTATAGAAAAAAAAATCTTCCGATATCCAAGATCCTCTCAGGAGATGTTCCTGAAGGAGCATTTTAGAAAATGCAAATCGAGGATAAATGATTTTGTTTTATTCTTCTTCTCTCCTTTCCCCCCAAACCACTTCATGTAGGTGAAATGAGATTTAAGTGGTTCTATGAAACATGAAAATAAAGGGCCACATTGAAGGGGAGCATTTTTTTTTTTAAAGATTTTATTTATTTATTTATTTGACAGAGATAGAGACAGCCAGTGAGAGAGGGAACACAAGCAGGGGGAGTGGGAGAGGAAGAAGCAGGCTCCTAGCGGAGGAGCCTGATGTGGGGCTGGATCCCATAACGCCGGGATCACGCCCTGAGCCGAAGGCAGACGCTTAACCGCTGTACCACCCAGGTGCCCCGAAGGGGAGCATTTGCACCTAGAGGCAGCCTGATGAGTCGGCTGCTAACAAGAGGAGTCCTGTCACTTCACTCCCACTTTGCCTTGAGGTTAGCAGTTGGTGTATTAGCCGTAGAACTTTTTATAAGTACCCTGTGGCGCAGCCTTCTCCTTCTCCCAGCCACATCTTCTTTAGGTCCTCATCTGTTTTCCAGAAGGAAGATAGTAGGGAAGCTTTAAACTTTGGTACTGTGGCTATTCAGCCTTTCAGAACTTCTTTCTCATTTAACTTTCGTGCCCTTCTCAACCAAAGTTCCTTCTCCTAACGAGGAAGTATATGCTAAAGTCACCCTAATCCATTTTGAGAATATTTTTATCACCCTCAGAGTTCCCTGGGCCCACTGATGCTAGTTCCCATTCCTGCTTACAGTCTAGGTAACCACTGTTCTACTTTCTGTCTTTATAGTTTTATCTTTTCTAGAAAATTCATGTAAACAGAATTATACGTAGATAGTCTTTTCTGTCTTGCTTTTCTCACATACCGTAATGCTTTTTAAGGCTCATCTGTATTGTAGTGATTATCAGCAGTTCATTCCCCATTCCACTCGATTTTGCTTCGTGTGCATTATTATGCATAAACTATATTTTGTTTAGCCATTCACCAGCTGATGCACATTGGGTTTCTAATTTTTAGCTGTTATGAATAATGCAGCTGTGAATATTAAGATATTCGTTTTTGTATAGATATGTGTTTTGATTTCTCTTGGGTAGATACCTGAGATTGAAATTGCTGAGTCAGACATGTTTAACATTTTAAGAAACTGTCAGAGTCTAGAAATAAACTCTTACATCTTTGAGCAAGGGTGCCAAGATAAATCAGTGAGGGAAGAATACAGTAGCATCCCCTTATCCGCGATTTTGCTTTCCATGGTTTCAATTACTTGTGGTTAACTGCGGTATGAAAGCAGATAGTCCTCTTTCTGACGTAACAGGTCAGTAGTAGCCTAACACTACATCACAAAGCCTGCGTCATTCACCTCACTTCATCGCGATCATGTAGGCATTTTACCATCTCACATCATCACAAGAAGGGTGAATATAGTACAATAAGATATTTTGATAGACCACATTCACATAAACTTTTATTTACAGTATATTGTAATTGTTCTATTTTATTATTGTTGTTAATCTCTTGCTGTGTCTAATTTATAAATTAAACTTTATCATAGATATGTGTGAATAGGAAAAAGCATAGCGTATGTAGGGTTCAGTACTGTCTGTAGTTTCAGGTGTCCCTGGGGCAGGAGGGTGTCTTGAAACGTATCCAAGGGGGGGTTACTATAGTCTTTTCAACAAATGGGGCTGGGAAACTGGAGATATCTATTTGCAAAAGAATGAAGTCAGGACCTCCTACCTAATATCACATAAAAAAATAAAATGGATCACATATCTAAATATAAGAGGTAAAAGGAAAAGTCTCCTAGAAGAAAACATGGGCATAGATTGTTACGAACCTGGATCAGCCAGTAACGGTTTCTTAGGGCTCCAAAGCACAAGTGACAAAAGAAAAGCAGATAAATTAGACTTTATCAGAGGGCGTGGCTGGCTCAGTCAGAGGAGTATGTGGCTCTTGGTCTCGGAGTTGTAAGTTTGAGTACTACATTGGGTGTAGAGATGACTTAAAAATAAAATCTTAAAAAAAAATTGGACTTTATCAAAATTAAAAATTTTTTGTGCTCCAAGGACATCATCAAGAAAATGAATCTTGGATGGATCTAGAGGGTAGAATGCTAAGTGCAATAAATATGTCAGAGGAAGACAAATAAGATATGATTTCACTCATACGTGGAATTTAAGAAACAAAACAAATGGACAAAGATAAAAAGAAGCACATCCGTAAATACAGAGAACAGACTGGTGCTTGCCAGAGGAAAGGTGGGTTGGGGGGATGGGTGAAATAGGTAAGGTGATGAGCACTGAGTAATGTATGGAATTGTTGAATCATTACATTGTACTCCTGAAACTAATACAACTGTATGTTAACTGTGCTTGAATTAAAAAAAGAAAGTGAATCTTATATCTCAATAATTTCAAAAACCCCAATGGCTCAATTAAAAAATTGAATAGACTTTTTTTTTTTTAAGCAAGATTTGTTTATTATATAGAGAGAGTATGAGCGGGACAGGCAGAGGGAGAGGGAGAGAATCCCAAGCGGACTGTGCACTGCGCATGGAGCCAGACTCAGGGCTCGATCTCACGACCCAAGCCATACTAAGAATTGGGTGCTTAACTGACTGCACCACCCAGGTGCTCCTTGAATAGAAATTTCTTAAAAAAAAAAAAATGCAAATGACTGATAAGCAATGAAAATTGCAAATGACTGATAAGCAATGAAAATATGCAGAACAGTACTAGTCATTAGGGAAATGCAAATTAAAACCACAGTGGGATAGACTTCACACTCACATCTGGCATAGCTAAAATAAAAAAGATCAACAAGTGTTGGTGAAGACGTGGAGAAACAAACTCATACATTGTTGGTTGGGATTGTAAAATGGTGTAAGCGCTTTGCAAAAACAGTTTGGCAGTTCCTCAAAATGTTAAACGTAAGAGTTGCTATATGACCTAGAAATTCTATTTAGGCATATACCCAGTAGAATTGGAAACATATGCCCACATGAAAACCTATACTTAATGTTCATAGCAGCATTATTTACAGTAGCCAAAAATGGAAACAATCAGATGTTAGTAGATGATATCCATACAGTGGAATATTATTTGGCCTTACAAAGCTGTGAAATTCTGACACATGGCACATGGACAATCCTTGGAAATACTGCTAAGTGAAATAAACCAGTCATAAAAGGCCACATATCGTATGATGACATTTATATGATGTATCTAGAATAGGCAAATCCACAGAAACGGAAAGTAGGTTAGTAATTGTTAGGGGCTGGTGGGAAAGGGAAATGGGTATAGGATTTGGAATAATAAAAATTTTCTGAAGTTGGTGGTGGTTGTATAACTCAGCGAATGTACTAAAACCCGCTGGACTCTACACTCATTTAAAGGGTAGATTTATATCTCAATTACACTGTTCATAAAAAAAAGAAAAGGAAACCATCAAACTAATTTTTAAAGTCCATCCAGGAATGAAAGAAATTTCCTTTTTCTCTACATCTTCACAAACTCCTGGCGTCTCATAGTGATTTCAATTTGCATTTCGCTAACGACTAATGATGATGAGCTTCTTTTCATGTGCATATTATCCATTTGTATATTTTCTTTGATGAAAAGGTCAGTTGAAATCTTTTGTGCAATTAAAATTGAGTTGCTTCTCTTATAATTGTGTTGTAAGAGGTTTTTTCCAAGACTTAATTTTTTATTATTAGACTCAACAAAGAATAACATTTTAATAAATATGATCAGAACAAACAAAATGTAAGGGAAATAAGATTAAAACTTTATACATTGTCGCAAGTATAAACAAAACTAAGCAAAAAGACTGAAGTAGCTATTTCCCCCTATTAAATGCTTAAACACGGTTTTGGACACACAGTATGTACCAATATTTAAGTTACTTATAAATATTAAGTTTTTAATGTGATAAGTGAACTTGTTTCTTGTAAAACTTACCTAATGTAGACCATAAGTATAATTATGTTGTAAGAGATTTTGATCTCTTCAGCATACAGGTCCTTTATTAGATTTGTCATTTGCAAATATTTTCTCCCGGTCTGTGGCTTCTCTTTTCATTTTCTTAATGGTATCTTTGAAAAGCAAAAGTTTTAAATTTCAATGATGTCCAGTTCGTCAGCTTTTTTCTTTTATGGATCCTGCCTTTGACAACATATCTAAGAAATCTTTGCCTAGTCCAGGGTCACAGCGATTTTTTTTTCTCCTATGTTTTCTTCTACAAGTTCTTTTAGTTTCACCTGTTTACATTTTGGTTCTTAATCTATTTGGAGTTAGATTTTGCATGTGGTATGAGGTAAGTGACCAGTTGTTTCTGTATCATTGGTTGAAAAAATGATCCTTTCCCCATTGAATTACCTTGGCACCTCTGTTAAAAACCAGTTATCCACGACTTATGCAGTCTTCTTTCTGAATTCTCTTCTGCTCCATTTATCTAATGTGTGGTCTATACCACACTGACTTGGTTATTGTACATTTGTAGTAACTTTTGAAATCAAGTAATTTAAATCCTCCAGTGTGCTTTTCTTCAAAACTGCTTTGGCTATTCTGTGATTTTTACATTTCCATATAAGTTATGGAATGAGCTTGTTGACACCTTCCTCTGGGTCTTTTCATTGTAATTGCCTTGAATCTATTGTCAGTTTGAGAATCGCCATCTTAACAATATTCAGTCTTCTGTTAATGAGTAGTATATCTCCCCATTTATTTAGATCTGACATTTTAAAAAATTTTGGTGACTTGAAATGATTGCTGTTGACAATTTTGTCAGATTTTATACTTGTTCTTGTGTGGGTAAAAATCACTAACCTTTTCACATACCATAACCAGAAGATAATCCTGCAGTGTTTTTAACCTTATAACACACTATGCTTCCAGTATTTTGATTATGTTTTTCTGCCTTAAAATTTTTAAAACATTTCTTGAAAGGCACTAGGGTAGATAGATTTTGTCATATTGTACTAATTGTGATACTAGTAGAAACTCAATTCTAGTGAAGGAGAAGACAGTAATACCTTGTAACTTTTATTTCGTGTTTCTGTTTGAAGGTTCTCCAACTCCATTCCTTGAAGAGAAAATGGCCTACCAGGGATATCAGAATATCCAGAGCTGGCCAGAAAATACAAACTTTTGCTTTGAACCAGAACAGTTGGTGAATCCTACCCAGACTGGTAAGTGCAGGTTTGCTCAGTGTGAGTGATGACATAAACATGAAAAATTTGTAGCCACCACTCAGCTAAAACTTTTTAGCCTACACATAGCTCGAAAAGCACAACCAGAGTGTAGCCCTTTACCCTGAACATTATTAGTTGACCCTCTTCTCCCGATCCCTCCTTCTGAGGCGCATGCCCTTCCAGATCTCCCTTTCGAAGACTGTTTTGAGTAACTTAACTGAAATTCATATTCATTGAAGACCAAATGGTCAGTAGTACCTTAGAACCTTAATTCCTGGGGTGCCTGGGTGGCTCAGTCAGTTAAGTGTCTGCCTTCGGCTCAGGTCACGATCCCAGGGTCCTAGGATCAAGCCCCACATCGGGTTTCCTGCTCAGCGAGAGTCTGCTTCTCCCTCTCCCTCTGCTCCTCCACGCCTTCCCCACTCATGCTTCCCTCTCTCTCTCAAATAAATAAATAAAATCTTAAAAAAAAAGCAGATTTTTAGTATATTCACATATATATATACAGCTATCACCAGAATCAACTTTAGAACATTTTTATTACCTCAGAAACAAACCCTGTATTCTTTAGATACCACTCCCTATCTCCTTATCCACCCCAGCCCTAAGCAACCACTAGTCTACTTTCTGTCTCTCTCAATTTACCTGTTCTGGACATTTTATATAAATGAAATCATATGTGGTCTTTCGTGACTGGCTTTTTCACTTAGAAAGTTTTCAAGGATCATGCATTTTGTGGCAGAGGTCAGTACTTCATTCTTTCAGAGGAACTCATAATATTCCATTGTGTGGATATACCACATTTTGTTTATCTGTTCATCAGTTGATAAATGTGTAAGTTGTTTGTGTGTTTTTTTGTTTGTTTTGTTTTTTACTTTTGTTGGTAATGCTGTTTTAAACACTCATGTACATGGGGCACCTGGGTGGCTCAGTCGGTTAAGCGTCTGCCTTCAGCTTGGGTCATGGTCCTGGGGTCCCGGGATCCAGCCCCATGCTGGGCTTTTTGCTCAGCAGGGAGTCTGCTCCTCCCTCTCCCTCTGCCTCTGCCTTTCCCTGCCTACTTGTGCTCTATCAAATAAATAAATAAAATCTTTAAATAAAATAAACACTCATGTACAGGTTTTTGTGTAGACATTTATTTTCATTTCCCTTGGGTTTATACCTAGATTGGTATTGTTGATCATTTGATAACTCAATGTTTAATCGTTTGAGTACATGCCCAACTATTTTCCAAAGCAACTGTACCATTATATATTCCCACCGGTAGTGGATTAGGTTTCCAATTCCTCCACATCCTTGAAAGTCCTTGTTTTCCCTTTTGAAAAATTACACCTAACCTAATTGGTATTGAAGTGATATCTTGTTACGATTTTTATTTGCATTTTCCTGTTGGCTAATGATGTTGATTATTTTTTATTTTTTCATATGTTTATTGGCTATTTGTATATCGTCCTTAGAGAAATGTGTATTTAGATCCTTTATCCCAATTTTAATTGGTGCGTCTTTTTTGTTGTCCTGTAAGAGTTCTTTATATACTAGACCCTTATCAGATTTATGATTCGCAAATATTTTCTCCCATTTTGTGAGTTGTCTTCTAATTTTCTTGATAGTGCCCTTTGATGCGTTAAAGTTTTTGATTTTGATGAAGTCCAGTTTATCTAGTTTTTCTTTTGTTGCTCATGCTTTGGTGTCATAACTAAGACTCCACTGCCAAATATGAAGTCATGAACATTTATGTTTTCTTTTTCTTTTTCTTTTTTAAGATTTTATTTATTTGTTAGAGAACAAGCACTGGGAATGGCAGACAGAGGGAGAAGCAGGCTCCCTGCTGAGCAAGGAGCCTGATGCGGGACTTGATCCCAGGACCCTGGGGTCATGACCTTAGCCGAAGGCAGATGCTTAACCATCTGAGCCACCCAGGCATTCCTATCCTTATGTTTTCTTCTAAAAATTTTATAATTTCAGCTCTTGTATTAAGGTCTTTGATCCATTTTAAGTTGACTTGTGTGTATGGTGAGAGGTAGAGAGATCCAAATTCATCATTTTGCATGTTGATACCAAGTTGTCCAAGGTGTATTTTTTTGATAATTTTCCCCATTTCGTGATCTTGGCATCCTTGCTGAAATCTGTTGGCCAGAGATACATAGTCTTGTTTATCAACTCTTGATTATTTTCCATTGGATCTGTATGTCTGTCCTAATGCCAGTACTATACTGTCATGATTATTGTAGCTTTGTGGTAAGTTTTGCAATTAGGAGGGGTGAGCTTTCCATACTTTTTGGGGGTGTTTTTTTGTTTTGTTTTGATTTTTTAATGATTGTTTTAGCTACTCTGGCTGGGTCTTTTGTGATTCCATATGAATTTTAGAATCAGCTTGTCAATTTCTATAAAGAAATCAGCTGGGATTCTGATAGGAGTTGCATTGAATCTATAGATAAAGTTGAGGAGTTTTGCCATCTTTACAATACTGTCTTTGAATCCATAAACATGGGATGTTTTTCCCTTTATATCTTTTTTCTTTCAACAATATTTTTGTAGTTTTCAGAGTATAAATTCTGTACTTCCGTTTGTAAAATTTATTCCTACTATTTTATTCTTTTTGATGCTATGAATGGAAGGGTATAGATATACAATTGATTTTTGTATATTGATCTTGTATCTTCCAACCTTGCTGAACTCACTAGTTCTAGTAGTTTTTTAGTGGATTCCTTAGGATTTCCCACATGTAAGATCCCGTCATTTACAAATGTAGTTTTATTTATTTATTTATTTATTTATTTATTTATTTATTTAGATTTTATTTATTTATTTGACAGACATAGAGACAGCCAGTGAGAGAGGGAACACAAGCAGGGGGAGTGGGAGAGGAAGAAGCAGGCTCATAGCAGAGGAGCCTGATGTGGGGCTCGATCCCATAACGCCGGGATCACGCCCTGAGCCGAAGGCAGATGCTTAACCGCTGTGCCACCCAGGCGCCCCTACAAATGTAGTTTTAGTTCCTCATTTCCAGTCTTGATGCCTTTTCTTTTTCTTGCCTGTTTCTTCTGGCTAGAACCTTCAGTACAGTGATGAACTAGAAGTGGTGAGAGCAGACATCCTGCTTCTGTTACTTTCTTGGAGGGAAAGCATCCAGTCTTTGGCCATTAAGTATGGCGTCAGCAGAGGGTGTTTTGTAGATGCCGTTTATCAGATTGAGGAAAGTGCCTTCTATTCCTAATTTGTCAAGTACTTGATTTATCATGAAAGGGTGTTGGATTTCATCAGGTGGTTTTTCTGCATCTATTGAAATGATCATGTGGTTTTATTTTTTATTCTACTGATATGTATGTATTACATTGGTTACCAATCTTGCATTCCTGGGATAAATCCCATTTGGTCATAGTGTATATAATTTGTGTTATTTTCTGGCACATTCATAAACATATTTGTTGAAGAGTTTGGCATCCATATTTAGAGGAGATGCTGATCTGTAGTTTCCTTTTGATGTCTTTATCTGGTTTTGGTATCAGAGTAATATCAGGGTAATACCATTCTATGGTAATACCAACCCGAGAATGAGTTAGGAAGTGTTCTCCCTGCTTCAGATTTTTCTGGAAGAGTTTATGAAGAATTAGTTTTAATTCTTCTTTAAATGTTTAGTAGAGTTCATCAGCGAAGCCATCGTAGCCAGAGATTTTTTTTGTGAGTAGTTTTTAATTACTAATTTAAGTGTGGAAGAAGAGGAACCAGCAAGGGTAACATTAAAAGAATGACCAGTTTTGAGGTTGGAGAAAACTCAAAAGAGTATAATGTCTTGAAAGCCAAGTGTGGTAGTCAACCCCCAAGATGGTTCCAATGAGCCCCACCTCCTGGTATTCACACTTTGTGTAGTAACCTCCTGCATAGTACCAGGCTTGGTCTGTGTGACCAATAGAATAGATGGCAGAAATAATGGTATGTCATTTCTAAGATTAGGTTATAAAAGACACTGTGGCTTCCATCTTGGTTGTTCTCAGTTTACTCACCCTGGGGATAGGCAGCTGCTATGGAGAGGCCCACGTAGGGGAGAAACAGGGGCCTCCAGTCAGTAGCCATGTAAGTAAGCCATTGGGTAGGCAGGTTCTCCAGCCCCTGTCAAGTCTTCTGATGATCACAGCCTTGGCCAGTGCCTTGACTACAACCTTGCGAGACACCCTAATCAGTGGAGGTGGGGAAAATAGATTCTGGGGGACATTTTGAAGGTCAGATCAGCTGGATTTTCTTATGATTGGGAATGGTATATGAAAGAGAAAAGTCAAGGACGACTCCAGTGGTTTTGACCAAAAAGATAGAATGCCATTAGAAATGGGAAGATTATATGAGGGGTGGTTTGGGAAGCATGTTGCATTTTTGCTTTATTTTATACATTAAGAATTGGCAATTTGATACGAAAGTCAAGAAATAAGGAGTGAGGTCTAGGTGGCTGGAGGTACAGATTTGAGTGTTATTAACTTATAGACAGAATTTTAAACTATGAGATTAGATGAGATCACTAAGGGGGGAATGTAGATAGAGAAAAGATTTTCATCCCTTTAACCACTTAGTCCTTCAATTCTCCGCTTAAATATTTATCAGGTGAAGATCTTTGACTTGAACTAAAATATCCCTCTGTTAAATGTCCTCAGCCCTGACCTTCCTTATGTATCTCTGGGTTTTTAGAGCACACAGACTCTGCCGTATTAGAGGCACCTAGAAAAAAGTAATAAATGATAGAAGTTTGTAGAAACCATTAATTTTTACATGCAAGTTAGCAAGTCTCCCATCCTAATGTGCAAACCATACAGCAGTTATTCTCCTTGATGGTTTAGGCATTCTGTTTTCCTTCAGTGGAAGCGAGAGAAGCAGAGCAAGCAGCAGCCACCCCAAACCAAGTGATGCCGGGGAGAACGAATGGTTATAATCTCTCTCATACTCCAGCTCCCCTTCTGTTCCGGAGAAGCAGCTTTGGGGCCTCCTCCGTCCCCAACAGTTTCTCCTTTTGCCTTCTGCTTGTTCATACCTCCCAGTGTCACCGTCTCCCCTGATCTTGACATCCCTTACTAGAAGCTGCCTCAGAGCCCCAGGAATGAACATTCTCCCAAAGCCTAGGTTTTTAAGCATCTGCCCCTGACAAGTGAAGCACCTTAAAGGAATGAGTCACTAGCATCTACCAGGGAACTAGTTAGAAATGCAGATGCTTAGGGCCTAGCAATCAGTGTTTCTTTAAGCCTGCAGGGTAATTGAGATGTGTGCTAATTTTGGGAAGGCCTTCTTAGAAGCAGAATTCTTTTTTTTCCTCTGATAAGGAATTTATTATAGGACTGGCATATTTTATGTTACAGGCAGGGAATAAACGTACTATTAGCCCCCTTTCTAGTACCTAGAATAAAACCATGCAGATCACAAATCTCCCTGTCTAGAATATCAGAAAGATTAATTCAGAAATCATTTAGTCCATTTCTCTAAGTTCTGTTGACCATGGCATGCTTAATATTTCATTTCTGCATCAGGGCAGAAATGTCTTATGAATATTTCATAACTAAAGATCAAAAAGAAAGGAAGCAACTTTAAATAAATTTGGAAATAGTATCCACGGTTAAAGGCTGATTATCCTTTCCTTGAATTGGAACACAGGCTGATTTGTCTGCTCAGGGATGGAAGTAGACGTGCTAGTAGCAGTGAGCACACAGGGCAATTTTTATTTAAATTCTAGTTAGTTAAGGGCGACTGGGTGACTCAGTCAGTTAAGTGTCTGCCTTCAGCTCAGGTCATGATCCCAGGGTCCTGGGATGGAGCCCTGCGTTGGCTCAGGCTCAGGCTCTCTGCTCAGTGGGGAGTCTGCTTCTCCCTCTGCCCCTCCCCCTGGCTTGTACTCTCTCTCTCTCTCTCTCTCAAATAAATAAATAAAATCTTTTTTAAAAATTGTAGTTAGTTAACATATAGTGTAATATTGGTTTCAGGAGTAGAATTTAGTTATTTATCACTTACATACAACACCCGTAACTCATCGTAACAAGTGCCCCTTGGTAGCAAAATTCTTGCTTGGCCTGAATGGCTTTGCTCTTTTTCTCATGTAAAAAGGCACAGTTTCCCTGATGTTTTGAGTGCCTTTACTAATGGCAACTCATGGTTCTGGAGTTTATTTCTCTTCTTAAGATGCTAGCTGTTCACCTTATCTCATTCAGATAACTTTTTAAAAGTAATTTTCTTCATGATGTCCAGTGAGGTGAAAATGTCTTTTTTACTTGTCTGGCTGTCTTTTTTTTTTTTTTTTCCCTTAATAACCTAAAATGAATGTCTAAA
Organism: Ursus arctos; assembly: GCF_023065955.2. Lineage (NCBI taxonomy): Eukaryota > Metazoa > Chordata > Mammalia > Carnivora > Ursidae > Ursus > Ursus arctos. The sequence continues at coordinate 31,611,585 of NW_026622808.1, read as the reverse complement.
TATATTTTGGAGTTTAATTCTATCTGTACTTTCACTTCTTAGCGTATTATAGAATTAAGCATTAGTTGTGCTTTTAATTTTTTATTTGTTGGCTGATTCATATAATCAAATCTTAGAGAATATGAGATTACATATTCTTAATTTATAGCAAAGGAAGTAGTTCTTCTCTACCATGTTCAGTTACATATTATCTCAGTTTATTTAACTTGTGTTGATGACACACATGTAACCAATCAGTATTCATCATAGGATAAGGAATGCTAATCTTTTTAGTTGTATTCACTGGGAATGAGTTTTAAATTTCTTCTTTTGGGGCGCCTGGGTGGCTCAGTCGTTAAGCATCTGCCTTCGGCTCAGGGCGTGATCCCGGCGTTTCGGGATCGAGTCCTACATCAGGTTCCTCCGCGGGAAGCCTGCTTCTTCCTCTCCCACTCCCCCTGCTTGTGTTCCCTCTCTCGCTGGCTGTCTCTATCTCTGTCAAATAAATAAATAAAATCTTTTTTAAAAAATAAAATAAATAAAATAAATTTCTTCTTTTTTCCAGATCCCTTTAAGATGCACCATGATGATGGCCTGGAGGATTTTCTCTTTCTCCCCAGTGGAACAGCCAGTGCTTCAGCATTTACAGAACGAAATGATCCCCTGCAAGACAGTTATGGTATGATGTCTTCAACTGGATTTATTGCTTAACTCCAGGAATTAATGTGGCCTTCTACCTGTCGCCTTTGAAGTTAACCACTAGGCAAAGTCATGTTTTTTGGCTCTGGCTCTAACAAGGCTCTATCTAGATTGGTCTCAGGAGAGAATTCAACAGTTGGGGTGCTCAGGGTTTGCTCACTTCCTCTCATGGGATCTTGAATACTATATGATAGGGCCAGATTCTGTCTCCACATTTTACCAGCTTATTACCTTGGGTAAGTTATGTCCTCTCTAAACTTTGATTCCTTTATCTATAATATGGGGCCAGCACTAGGTCCTACCTTAAAGATGTGGTGACAATTAAATAAAACTTTGTAAAAGCACTTCTCATAGCATCTGGTACTTAGTAAACATTAAACAGATCTTAGTTCTCAATTAGTAGTATCCTTATTCCTGGTTTTGTGTAACTTTTCATATGAGCATGGCCAGGATACTGTGGGGGAGGTGAAACTTTACTTCTTCGCATCTTAGGTTTTCAGCTGAGACTTTAACAGAAGGACAGATGAACAGGAGACAAACAGTTTGCTAATAACACATGCCGCATCCATCATACGGGAGAAAAGTGACTCAGAGTGGTAGTTTCGAATTTTGGTTTATAAAGCATCTTCAACAAAGAACAGTTAATGTGTAAAGAAATGACAGGGCAAAGGAAAGCAGTTTTAGGCTTCGTGAGTGGCAAACTGTGGGAAGAATATGCATGGGAGGGAACTTAAGGGAGTAAGGTTTGTTGGCAAATTCCTCTGGTGCCTTCTTTGGGCTTGCAAGAGTCTGTCTCCAGGAAGAGGAGAATGTGTATGTCCTGCCTTTAAGCAGAAAGTAGGGAGCTTTTTCTAGGTTTATTGCTCCCTAATTGCCTTCAGCTCAAAATAATTTTTATGTCAAAGAGGCATATTTTGAGGGTGACGTTCAGGTTTCCCTCAGTACCTGTCATCAATAAGTCCCACTTCCAGCAGTGCTTATAATTTTGTAAAGATCATGGCTAATAATATGTTGCATTTATGCTTCTCTTTGGACTGCAGATCTCTAGGGGGAAGAATGTTAAATAGGTTGACCTTGATGCTATCTGCGTAGTGTCCTGATGCTTTTCAGCTCACTAGCTTAGTGAGTCATTTAGTCCCATTGACTTCTTTACAGCATCTTTTCTTCCTTTATGCTCCCTCTGCCTTCCCCCATGTAAAGCCCCTGTCACTTCATACCTAGGCTGCTCCCTTTTAAATTCATTCCAAATATACCTGCTGCATTGGTCACCAGGTCCCTGTTCTGTATTCATCATCTCATTTTCATTAAGACCTTAAGACCCTCTTATTTTTTTGCTCTTCAAGTCTAAATTTTCTCTGGCTTTCCAGATCCTTCTTCCATTGTTTGTTATAATCCTGTTTTCCTTCTCTGGTATGCAAGATCTACTTGAATCCAACTAATTTCATGGTCACAGAAGCATTCTTGTCCTATTGGCATTTTCATACTTTTCTTTGCTCAGTGTTCTCCATTCTTGAAACTGACTACTGTCTTCTCCCTTCCTACTCTTGCTTCTTCTGAAGCCTTCTGTGACTATTCTGGTCTTCATGGTTGTTTGTAAACTCTTAGAGCACTTAGTCCATACTATACTATATGGTATTTGATACATGTCTGTCTTGCCTCTCTAGCTAAAGTGGAATACTCTTAATGCCAAGAACCATGTGATACTAAATCCCCTATCAGGTCTGGAAGAGCACAGCATAATAATAATCCTTTAACATTTGTCTAGTTCTTAATGATTTATAAAGCATTTCCACAAAACTGTTGTAATGTTGCAGAGGGAGGCATTGATCTCATTTTACAGATGAGGAATTCAAGACTCACAGTTCCTTACTATACGTTATGTTGTGTCAGTTGTGATATTTATTGGTGCTAGTGTTGACTTTAGTATTTTGACTCTTCACAATACACTGTAGAAGGTAGCCAATCAGTGCTGACTAATGACGTGACAGCCAGTTAACAATTTGCCAAAACCTGAAGAACATCAACAGTTTTTACTTTAAAATTTTCTTGCTTTGTTTTTCATTGGTCCTTAGGTCTGTGTCATTATGGCAATATATAAAGCTGATTTTTTAAAGATTTTATTTATTTATTAGAGTGAGCGAGAGAGAGAGCTTGCATGCAAGAATGGGGAGGGGGGCAGAGGGGGAGGGAGAAGCAGGCTCCCTGCAGAGCAGGGACCACAACTCGAGGCCCATTCCAGGACCCTGGGATCATGACCTGAGCCGAAGGCAGATGTATAAAGCTGATTTTAAATATCAAGTGCCTTTTTCTCCCTATTATTGACCCAGTTTCAAAAATCTGTTTGTTTGTGTTTCAATATTAGGTCTGTTTCCCTGTGACACATTTGCTCCTGCAACTGTTGTACCTCAGGGGTGGCCTGTGGAAGCCCCAAACTCTCCACACTCGGACTCCTTCATTGCGCCAGAGGCCATGCCACAACCTGTGCAGCCCATAGCAGGTAACTTATTAGAACCCCTCTTTATCACGTAATGGTTACAGTATCTTAGTCAGTTTAAATCATCAGACTTTATTTTTTAGCAGTGTAGAGCAGTATAGATAAAAATTTCAGAACTCTCACAAATGCTTTTATTGCTTTAATTACTGATTTCCCAGCTGAAGGAATGAAGGTGGGGTTGAAATACAGCACTTGGTGTTCATGGGCAGAGAAAATCCCTTTTTAATTCAGTGCAGACTTAGGACTCGGAGGTTTTTTTCTGGGTGTCCCACAGGTTCCCATTCTTAAAATAATTGTGTGCCTGTGTTGTTGTTGTTGTTGTTGTTGTTGTTTTTAAACCTGTTTTTTTCCTTTCCTTTTCCTTTCTTCCTCCACTCTTTACTCTCTCAATATCCTGTTCTCAGTACTGGAACTATCAAAGAGTAGGTACAAATACATTAATTAGACAGCTTTTAAAGTTATGTTTAGGGTGTTACGGTCACAAAATCTAGATACTCATATGCTCTTAGAAAGTAAATTTTGAGGGGCGCCTGGGTGGCACAGCGGTTAAGCGTCTGCCTTCGGCTCAGGGCGTGATCCCGGCGTTCTGGGATCGAGCCCCACGTCAGGCTCTTCCGCTATGAGCCTGCTTCTTCCTCTCCCACTCCCTCTGCTTGTGTTCCCTCTCTCGCTGGCTGTCTCTATCTCTGTCAAATAAATAAATAAAATCTTTAAAAAAAAAAAAAAAAGAAAGAAAGTAAATTTTGAATGCAGAGCTATGAGCACACAATGATGGGTCCTAAATTTCCAACTTATTTCCCATAGAGCCAGCTGAAGAGGTAGAAGTGACATCAGCAGAAGAGAGGGCACCAACAGAAGCATTGGAAATCATGATGGGACTGAAGGCTGCCGACATGGCATCATCTAGAGAAACAGAGATGTCTCCAGCCAAGGATATGGCACCAGCCACAGAAACAGAGGTGGCATTGGCTAAAGACATGGAACCATCTACCAAATCAGATGTGACACTGGCTAAAGACACGGAATCATCCATTGAATCAGAAATGGCTCTAGTCGAGGACATGGTACTACCCAGAGAAACAGAAGCAGTCCCACTTAAGGATGCTGTATTATCCACAGAAACCGATGTGTCTTTAGCCAAAGACATGGTACTGCCCCCAGAAACCGAGGTAGCCCCGGCCAAGGATGTATTACCATTCAAAGAAACAGAGAGGGCCTCACCTATAAAAATGGATGTGTCCCTAGTTGAGGGCATGGTACCACCCACAGACAGAGAGATGGCCCCAGCCAAGGGTGTGGTATCACTCTCAGAAATAGAAGTGGCACTGGCTAAGGATGGTGTATCATCCACAGAAATATCCCCAGCCAAGGAGGTGGCCTTGTCCCGAGAAACAGAGGTGGCCCTGACTGGGGACATGGCGCTGCCTCCAGAAACCAAGGTGATCTTGACCGAGGATGTGGCACTGCCCCCAGAAACAGAGGTGGCCCCAGTCAGGGATATGGCTCCACATCCAGATACAGAAAAGTCTCCAGGGAAGGACATGGCTCCACCCACAGAACCAGAGGTGGCCCTGGGCAAGGACGTGGTTTCACCTCCAGAAACAGAGATGGCCCTGAGCGAGAATGTGGCTCCGCCCCCAGAAACAGAAGTAACCCCGATCAAGGATGTGCCTCAGCCTCCCGAAACAGAGATGGCCCTGGCTAAGGATGTGGCTCCGCCCCCTGAGACAGAGGTGACTCTGGCCAACAACGTGAGCCCAGCCAAGGATGTTGCGCCACTCTCAGAAACAGAGGCGGTACGCGTTCCCGTTGCGGACGTGGGCCCTGCACGGACACAGGAAGAAATAAGTGGGGAGTCCCAGTTAAAATCTGTCAAGGATGAGGGGCAGTCAGCTGCATCTACTTTTGTCATTTCTCCAGGTATGGGTTTATGTTTACTCAGTATTTCCGTCTCCCAGGGTGTAGTCTCCAGAGAGATGAGGGACAAACGTCGTACCAGATAAAATAAAGACAATTACACTGTATTTTGCAAGTCTGTACATGTTGCTGCTGTCCTGGACTGTCTTTCTCACCTTCCTCCTCCAGTTTCCAACATCTTCCTCCTCATTTCTCTGCGGATGTGTTTTCTTTGTTGATAATTTCAGCAGTAAAAGAGAACGTTCACAGACTTTGCCACCTCATCTGCCTACTTGTGCACTGTCTTCCCAGTCGCTCCTCACTCCCATTATTGGAAGGATACTGTCCCTGCTCCTAATTAAGGCCGATCTCCATTTTGCCCCTGGATCCCACCTCCCTTTCCCTACGTAAGGATGCCCTAGCCATTCTTTCCTTTCTTGCCACTCATCAGTTTCTCCCCCTGCCCATTGACTCATTCCCACCAACATACAAATACTATTTTTCCCATTTAAAAAAAACAAAAAGTTTCCCAACTTCACCATCCAGCTACCACTCCATTTCTCTGCTGCCCTCGAACATTCCTCATTCCTCCAAAACTGTTCGTGCGTCCAGTTTCTGAAAAGTGGAAAAATGCTGAAATAGTGCTGCTCTAAGAGTTGTGTGGTTTTTTTCCTGTTACATTTAGAACCAGTCACAGCCGTGGGCCAAAAGTACAGCTTGCCAACAGACGAGGATTCTGTGTTAGAGAAGCAAGAGCAGAAGAAACCATTCAGTAGTCCACCTTCTGAACTTCCTTCAGAGACCGCAGGTAAGTGAGGGAAACAGAGTGGATTCTTTGAAACCACTTGAACTGGGAGCAATGGGTTGGTGGTGGTGGTCATAGTCCCTGGTTTTGTGGTGGTAATTAGCAGTTTTGTTTATGAAGTCCATTCTCTTTCTTAGATCCATTTTATCTTGTTTAGGCAGAAAGTCAGCTGCTTACATATTTTTAAATTATTGCTACATCAACTCAGGACATCTATATTTTAACCCAGTTCAACTATTCACTGTTCTGTGCTGTGTGGTCTTGGGCAGGTTATTTAACTTCCCTGTATCTCTGTTTATTCAGCTATAAGAGGACCATATTGGTCAAATGTTCTATAAACCTTTGCCAGTTACATTGTGTTTCATGGTCCAACAGCATCTGCATTGCTTGGGAGCCTGTTAGAAATGCATCATCCTGGATTCCACCTGAGACCTTCATATGCATTTTAATAAGTTCTCCAGATAATTCTTATATACACTAAACTTGAAGAAGCACTGCTCCAAGGTACTTTCTAACTTGGAGTTCAGTCACTCAGTGAACTTTAAGATTACATGTTTTTGATGTAAGCCCAGAGCATGTGTGTATGATTATCAACTTAATGATTCTCTGCTTCCTTTTCTGTAACTGATTAGAATGTGAACTTGAGGGCGGGGACCATAACTTACGTCACTGCAGTTCTCTAGCGCTTACATACTCTCTAGCCCCAAGTAGGAGCTAAATAAAGTTCAATCTTTTTAAATGTTGTTTTACTGACACACCATATCAATAAAGATTTATCAGGTCCTTATTGTGTAGAGTTCACTATGCTAAGGCACATAGATATTTAAGTCTGGGTCCTTGCCCTTGTGTTGTTATATCATAGCCTGGATAGTGAGGAAAGTTGCCAGGCATAAACTCTGAAACCAAAGATTTATATAATAATTCAATAAATAGTGTAAGAGAGAGCACCAAACAGCTGCTGGTTAATTGCCAAATTAAATGTTATAAATGCTGTGGGGTACTAGAGCCTAGCACTTGTTTGAGAGAAGCAGAAACTGACCTGAGGTGTTAAATCAAGGGTAGGATTGGAGGACACTGGAGAATAAAAGCAAGAACAAACAGTACTATATGAGTGTTCTAACCTTCTCCGAAGTCATTTCATCGGGTCAGACTTGACAAGAGCTGTCCTAGCTCTGCTCTTAGTGGGACTCTTCCCAGGATCTTGAATCCGTGCTGCACTGACTTGGAGACAGGAGGGTGGAGCAGTTGATTTCCTGAAACTTTTCTCAGGGTGGTCATCCTAATTATTTTAATTCATTACCCTATTGGGTATTATGTATATTTTTCTGTCTTTCAGGAAGTACATTTAGGAACAGAACATTGAAATCGAACACATTTGTCTTTCAAAGTAGGAGGCTTTGGTTCTGGAACGATGAGGATTTTTCTTTGGCCAAAATACTAATTCAGTATTTTTTACTTTTCTTCTCCATCCCCCCTCCCCCCACCAGTAGCATAAGTCTGGGCTCCTGGTCCGTTTCCCAGAGTTGATCTGGTTAGCCTGACAAGTAATTAGTATAATATTGGTGACAGACTCTAGAATTATAAATTCTGTTCAATATCGTATATATTTCATTCAGTTAATTAACAAATGTCACCAAGAAGAGATAGGAGCTTACCATCTTGTTGCAGAATTGGAAATTATGTACCTATTAAAAATAATGACAAATATAAATAAGTATCAGATGAGATTTACAGGCACTACTTATTATAGAAGGTTAGAAGATCTCTGTTTGAATTTTTTTCTTTACCTGAGATGATGATCTTTGTTAATTTGCTAATCCCAGTTAAGGGTAAGAAATATTAAAAAAAAAAACAAAAAACTATTTTCCTAAATGAATTAGTGTGTGGGTTGGTGAAAATAGACTTAACCGAGTCAGTAAATGGACTTTTTTTTTTTTTTTTAAAGAAACAATAACAAGGAGTTTTTTGTTTGGAATTTTGGCCAACTTCATGTATTACAGGTACCCCTCCCACACAAGGCAAACAAGTGTGCAGACCCAGTGACCGCAGGTCCACTCGGCCCAGACCTGCCAGGGTCCCTCATGAGCTGCTGGGAGGCTCTTCTCCATGGAAGACTCTCGATCCTGGGCTGGGCCCCTGCTCTTTGTCTGAGTTGGGTTGGGTCTCTGGTCCGTCTACCTATGGTGAGCCTGGGAACCAAAGGAAAACTACTCATGTTGACTTCCTTGAACCCAAGCGAGATCTTGGCAGGGAGACCTGGGATATAGAAAGCCCACCAATGATGATGAAGAAAAAAAAGAAGAAACCAAAGCAAAAGAGATATCCTCAACCCCGGGCTGGGGGACCTTGGGATGACGACAGTCCAGACGACCGTAAAGGTCATCCCTTTGCAGCGGACCCACAGAAATCAGGGGTTCTTCCCAGCCTGCCTACCACTGTGGGCACGGAATACGGACTGGCATCCAGAGAAAACTTAAAAAAGGAAAATGAAGTGGAGTCCAGAGCTGCCAAACTGATAGCTGAGAACTTTGTCTCAGAAAGTCTCAGCGTTCCTTTGTGTCCTTTGGAAGAACCCCTGAAAACTGCAGGAAGTTCTCAGCGCAAGCCAGCGATAGAAGTGGAAGTCAGTGGTAATAAGTCAGTACCGCTGGGCCAGGACCAGAAATGGCTACACCCAGGTGAAGGCAAACCAGAGCCTGCATCCCACCTGAAGACTCCCGTGGACAAAAGCCGGACAGTAGGCTCGCCTGGTCTGAAAGAACCCCTGACAGAAGTTTCTGCACACAAAGTAGAAATTCCTCTGGAGATCAGACCCAAAGAGGGTTGCTCTCCTATCTTGGACCAAGAGGCTATGGGTGGCGTTTCAAAACCCACAGCAGCAAAAGACCTGCCTAATCTGGTGCCCCCTTTGCCAGCAGATGCGTCATTAGGAAGTAGTCTGAAAAAAGGGAATGATGAAAGTCAGGCGACTGAATTGCAGAAAGACAAGCAGACAGGTTTTTCTGAAGGCGCTGAAGAGATTAAAGAACTAACAAAGGAAACTCTTCCCAAGCCAAGCCAAGAGATGAGCATCGTGGCTTCCAAGCAGCTGCAGGATGAGGTGTTGGTTCAGACGCCTGGGCTAGAGAACGAGCCGTCTCAGAGAATGGCAGGCGATGGCAGAAGCAGGAAGGCAAGGGCAGGTTCTGGGAAAGTGAGAGCCAGTTCTGGGAAAGGAAGAGCAAGATCTGAGCCACCATTTCTTGTGGACAGCTGGAAGGATGGCCCAGCTGTTCTTGCGCCAAGTGAGCCTTCCCCTAAAACCGAAAGAATGCCTGCTGGGGAGAAGAGTGAGGAGCTGGGTTCTTCAAGCCAACCAGGGACCGTAGTGAGTCTCACTGAGGCAGTGGTGACGGGGGAGCCTACGGAGACGGCTGACGCTAGGGGGGCCAGCGCCTCGCCCATGTTGATTCCTTTGGGAAATGGGTCAGGCACGACTCAGACTTCTGGCGCTAGAACAGAAAGAGGGGCTGCAGCCGTAGATAGGGGTGTCAGTAGCGAGAGCAAGGAAGGAAAGTGTCCTTGGATGAGTAGTGAGGCAGCTCCCTGGATTTCTGAAAAGCCCAAAAAAAGGAGTAGTGAGGGCAAAAACAAAAAGTTCAAAAATAATTATTCCACACAGCCTGCTAGAATGGAGAGCAAGGAAGAAACCCAACCTTCTGTAGGGAAGGCTAGAGATGCTGGTGGTGCTTCTCATCAAAACAGGGACTTAGGACTAGCTGTCCCCTTAAATCATGATCCGTTGTCCTCACGTACATCAGCTGTGCCCACAGTGGAAGTAGGTGACCGGAAGGGGAGGAATGATGAGGTTAATTCTTTTGAGCTTGGGGCTCTTGGTGGGAACAAGACAGACGTAGTCAAGGACTCTGCTGTTATTGAACCAGCTACCAAGGTGACAGATGTGAGCTGCCAAGACCATATCCAGGGGGCAGGGTTTGTCCCTTCAGCACTGTCTGCAGAGAATAAGACAGATGCAGCCAAGGGACATGCTGCCGTGGCTGACAAACCGAATGAAAGGAGCAATGATGGAAAAAGTAAGAAGGTTAAAAATAGTTTTCCCGAGAAGCATCTTTTGGAGAATACGATAGATGCATCAAAAATACGTGTTCCCATGGAAACCACAGGGGACCACAGAACTGAAGGAATGGGCTATGTGGACGAAAATAGAAATATCACATTTACCTGCCCCAGAACAGTCCCAGGGTTGATGAATAAGTCAGCCCCTCCAGAGGCTGTGGAGTCAGCAGCCCGTGAAGGACTGCCCACTCCTGCCTCTCAAGTAGTAAAGGAGGGTGATTCTGTTCCAAACACCTTGGCAGAAAGTGGGCCAGAGACCACTCCAGCCCAGATATCCAAATTACCAGTGGTAGATAATTGCAGCAAAGATGGAGTCCCAGATCAGGAAAGACCCAAGGCCCCCTCCGCTGTTCCGCCTCCTACAAGCACAGGAGGAGGGGTTGCCCTCACTTTTACAGCAGCCGCAGAAACAGTTAACAGCCAGGGAGGTGACCATCTGAAGAATAAAGGGGAGCTTGCTGGTCCCATGAAGAATGAAGCAGGGATAGGTGGAGGGCCTGTGATGGGAGGATCTGAGTCAGCGCCCAGTGGTGCATCTAAGCATTCAATCGAAAAAATCACAGAGCTCTCCAAGGGACACCTTTCTGGAGTGCCAGTAGAAGACCAAAGCCTGCCAGGTGAGGTCAGAGTCCGAGAAGCGTGTGCAGACAGGAATAATTTTCCAACATACCCAGTTAACAAAAAGAAAGAGTCTGAGGAAGGTTCTGCTCCAGTTCAAATTCCTGACTTACTGGGAGACAAAGCACAAAAGCCCAATTTCTGTGAGGACCAAAATGCTGGCAGTGGAGATTCCAAGGACCCAGACAGTTTGAATAAGGAGGTAGATAGGGCCCTTTTGCCTCCAAAAAGTGAAAAAAATGAAGTGGAAGAAGTTAGCCCGACTTCTGAAATCCCGGAGCCCGAACATGTTTCCTCGGCAACACCAGACTTCCAGTCAGATTTCTTAGACGGCAGAGCTGCAGCCACTCCGTCGCAGGTGGTAGATAAGTTAACAGTGACGACTTGCAAGGATCCTGAACACCCAGAACCCAAAGATAAGATCTCGGAGGCCCCTGACAAAATGACCGAAAAGTCTGAGGCGAAGGCACCGGGAGAAGGGAAAAAGGAAGATAAGAGCAGAATGGCAGAACCCTTGAAAGGCTACATGAGACCTACCAAGTCCCGAGGCCTTACTCCGCTTTTGCCAAAGTCTACAGTCCAGGAACGAGAGAGATCCAGGCAGCTGAAGTCCAGCGGTATGACCCTGCCCTGGGGAAATGTGTGTGCTTGTGGCTTTTGAGTCAGCATCCAAAAGGCAAGGAGCTTGTGCTGTGGTTCCATCCAGGCTCTAATCATCCTTGTTAGTCATTGGTTTGTCGGCATGAAAATGTGTAACTGCTAATTACGTGTTTTCTGCAGCCAAGGCATGCCTTGTGTCCAGCTTGGGAGGCTGGTGACTTGGTTGCATGCCTTTTTACCCAGCACTGAACCTTGAGTTTTAGGGGAAGTTGAATTTCAAACACTGAATTGTTCAGCAGAAGGCCTGTCACCATCCACTATTCTTAATTAAAAAAAAAAAAAAAAAAAGTGCCTCCTGTGTGTAAAGCTTACGGCCAGATTTAATCATTATTTTGTGTAAGGATTCACAGGAGGAAAGAAAACATTTCAGGTCCAGCTGTATGCGTGGGATTTATTTTCTTGTCAGTGTATATTTGTAGCTTGTGCTGGTGGGACTGAATATCCAAATTGCTTTTGGAGTCAGTGAAACTGGTCTTCCCCGTATGAGGACATGGTAACTAGCTTCCGACCAGCATTGCTAGGCACAGACTCTGTGTTTCTAGAAGTGGGAAAACGATCTCTCAGTGATGTAGCCACACCTTCTAGCGGTTTGTTGTTCACAGCCATTGGCCACAGTTGCATGTTGGGCGGAGTTCGGGGCATCGTCTTTGTCCATGAGACATAGTCTGCATCCTCGGACAAGTGTGCAAAACTTGCCGATGTGGGATTCCTCCTATTTTTGCCCTTTTTGGATCTCCTCAGTCAAGTACTTGGAATGAGATTGAGAAAGATGATTCCTTCGAGATTTGGAAATGTTTTCTTTCTTTTTTTCCTGAAAAGTATGCATCTAATCATGGCTTCCCTGAGTCTAACCTTCAAAAAACGTTTCCTAGCCTTTGAGCTTTTACACCCTACAGACGATGCTGTTTGTCACCTTGCATGATGCAGCTACTAACTCCAGAAATTAAAAACAAAACACAAAAAACGACAACAAAAAACACCAGTTGGCCTTAGGGTTTTGGACAGACTTTGTCAGGGATGATGTGCTGCATGATACGGACTTTTTGTTTTGGGTAAAGCTTGTGCTTTGCATGAATTTTATACCCAGTAAGGAATATGTGCTGTGTGAGTAGAGAATGCTAAAGGTCGTTATCTGCATAAGACATTCTCATCTCTTCTGTTTTTATCTTTCTTCTATTAGCTACCCTATTGCTGAGGCAGAAAATGAAGCCATATATAGAGGGCTTTCCAGGGTTCATTAGAATTTCCATTGTTCTATCCAGTTCTTTAGCGTTAGTTTTTAGACTGGTTCTTCAGTTTCAACAGTGATGCAAAGGGTGACATGTAAATTTTCTGAATGCTAGCCATTTCTTTTTGCTAAGGATTTCCAAAGAAATGTAGCAAGAGGATTTGTTTTGGTTCTTGAGTAAGCAAAGCAGACGTTTCAGAACTTTCAGGGCCGTGCCTTGGCCAGGCCAAGCTCAGAGATGTGTTGTTAGGGGTGGCCTTGCAGAGTGGTTGAGGAGAGAATGGTGGATTTCAGGGAAAAGTTATTGTTGCTTCTATAATTCTATCACACCTTTCCCCTAAGGATAGTCTTTACTTTTTTTAATAAATTTTTTTTTTTGGTGATTTTGAATCCGTACATTCCCATGGTGTGAAAGGGTGTGCACTGAAACGTAAGTCTGCCTCCGTCCATCAGTCCCCATCCAAATTTCCCTCTCCAGAGGCACCCAGTGTTAACAGTGTCTTATACATCCTCCCAGAGAGTTCATGCATAAAGAAGCAATGACATATATATTTGTGGATTTTATACAAATGAGACCTGCCATACGTACTGGTGTGTGCCTTGCTTTTGTAAATGTAACAATTATTTTTTTTCTTTAGTTTCTTATTTATTTATTTGAGAGAGAGAGCACAAGCAGGGGGAGAGGCAGAGGGAGAGGGAGAAGCAGGCTCACCACTGAGCAGGGAGCCTGATGCGGGGCTCAATCCCAAGACCTGGAGATTATGACCTGAGCCGAAGGCAGACGCTTTACCATCTGAGCCACCCAGGTGCCCCATAAACTTAACAATTATTTTAAAGGTCTTTACAAATCAGTACAAAGAAGGGGGCCTCATTTTTATTTAATAGCTGTACAGTATTTTCATCATGTGGGTATACCCTAACATATTTTACCACCTCTTTATTGGTGGACATTTTGGTGTTCCTAGTTTTTCTTCTATACAAGACTGTCCTTGTATAGACACAGTGTCATACTTGTGCTAGTATACCTGTGTAATAAGGGACTCTGGAGCAGACTCTCTGGCTTGAAGACTGTGTATTGGTAATTTTGACAGGTGTTGCCACACTGTTCCTCATAGGGCCACAGAGATATGCTCACACTCGGCAAATACCCTTACTGGCTCCCCTGTACTTTCTCCACTAGTGCGTAGTTTTTGTTATTATATGTGCTGATCTTATAGGTGAACATTTATTTCTTGGCATAGATTTATTTTGTATTTTACTTATTTAGTGACTTCCTTATGTATCACCAAGTTTATAAAAGAGCATATAGTTTAGCAATATATTCACTTCCCTATTTGCAAGAAGAAGACTGGCAAAAGAGAATTCGTTTAGGGACGCCTGGGTGGCTCAGTCAGTTAAGCATCCATCCATCCCTGCTCTCAGTTTGTAAAAATAACTTCTGTTTTTAATTTTTCACATTCTAGATTTCTGATCAGTGTAGAGTTGGCTGGGTATGTGTGTGCGTGTGCGTGTGCGTGTGTGTGTGTGTGTGTGTGTGTGTGGAGATGTGATGTAGGATTTCTTGGTCATCTACCAACGTGTGTCTAATCTGTCCCCCGCTGAAGTACCACCTTTGTCAGGCTCTATATTCCTGTGTGTATTTGCTGTTTCCTGATCCATTGGTGTTTCCACTGAGGCTTCGGTAGCACAGTGTGGGTATAATGGTATATTGTTGTATCTTAGAGGTCTAGTCCCACTCTTCACCCTATGACTGTTTTTTAGAGTTCTCCTGACCCTTCTGCCTATTTATTCCTACGTATAAAATTGAGAATTGACTTGTATAGTTTTGTAAAAAGAGAAACAAAACTTCAGTCAGCGTTTTTCTTGAATCACATTAAATGTATTGGTTATCCTGGGGAGAGGTGATGTCTTGTATGGTGAGGTTTTCTGTCCAACCATACAGTACTGTGCCATGTTCGGTAACCTCATATGTTAGGGTTTGTGTGCCCTCTTCCCTCGCTGGTATTTTGATGTTTTCTTCATGTAAATCTTCCAGTAAGAAGATCTTCCTTGCAGATTTCTAGTAAGTCTTCTTCCAAGATGTCCAGGAAGCAGGTGAATGTGCAGATACAGAGCTTTAGGCAAGCCTGGGGCTCTGAGGCAGGGAATGAGTGAAATGGGGAGTATAGTGATTTGTGATAGGGGACTAGGCAGGGCGGCCTCTCGTATTCAAGTACCATTGGTTGTGTCGGCTCTGAGGTTTCATCCATGACTGTTCTAGACCTGGCCTTGTTAAATGTTTCCTTTGTCTTCACTTCAGATCATTTGTGTTAACTGCCTGCCCCCAGATTGCCAGTGATTAATAGCAACTACCATCTCTTGAGTGAATACCACGTGCTAGTTATCTGTCGATACATAGGTAGATAGGTAGGTAGTCACACGCACACACACACACACACACCAAACAATGTTAGGAAGTATTCTTTCCATTTTACAGATGAGAAAATGGCGCCTCTCCATGTGAAAGTCATGCAGATAGTATAGTGTCAGAGGTAGAATTTGAACCCAAGTCTTTCTGACATTAACGCCTGTGCTTTTCTCATTCTTGCCTCAGGAACCTTCCAGAAGTTTTAGGTTCTTAAAAAGAAACAGATAAAGATGAACAATTAGTCATTGTATTTTTTTATTTCAATATCTAAGTACTAACTGTACTTTTTTAGGTAGAGAAATGGAAATACCTCATGAGGACGTAAGTTTTGAATCAGAGGCTAATTTGGGATTGGGATCTAGGTCTTTTGGCTCTGTCTAGCATTTTATTCTCCAGGCAGAGACTATGTTTGATTTATTCATGTGTTTTCCCTAACAGCTAGTTTTGAGCTTTACCTACATATGCCACCTAATGACATTTTAAAAATCATAAATGAATTATTTTCATTTAATTATTTGAGAGGGGGGAAAGGAGCAGAGGGAGAGGGACAAGCAGACCCCGAACTGAGCGTGGAGCCCAATGTGGGGCTTGATCTTACAACCCAGAAATCATGACCTGAGCCAACACGAAGCTGCTCGGGATGCCTGGGTGGCTCAGTTGATTAAGTGTCTGCCTTCGGCTCACATCATGATCCCAGGGTCCTGGGATCGAGTCCCACATTGGGCTCCTTGCTCAGCAGGGAGCCTGTTTCTCCCTCTGCCTGCTTCTCGCCCTGCTTGTGCACTTGCTGTCTATCTGAAAAATAAATAAATAAAATCTTTAAAAAAAAAAAAAAGAGTCTGCCACTCAACCAGCTGAGCCACCAGGTGCCCCTAAATGAATTCTCTTTTCCCAGTCTTATCCTCTTTGGAAATACGGAAAGTGACTATATTGCTAACTATTTGCTCTCACTGTTTCCTCTCCTGTTATGTTTTCATGCCAGTCTCAAATTTACGGAAACTTTAGCAGAAGATTTTGTCACATACTCTGCATGTTCTAGGCAGGGAGGCTTGTGATACTTTGGGAAATCTAAGCTCACTTTGTCAGAAAAGGACCTCCCGTGGGACTGTTCTTTATGAATGGAAGAGCAGGTGTGAAAGGATGACCCTCTGCTGGACTCAAGTCTGTGCTGTCACTTCACACCAGTTGCTTCCCTGGCAGCCAGGTAGAGCTGTGAGTGACAGTGCACCCGGCATGTCATCCTGGGAGTGAGACGGTCACCATGGATCCCGGTAGACAGGCCCTTCCCTTTGCCATAGTTAGAACATGGCCTCCTTTTTTGGGGCTTCATTTCTTTTTCTTTAGTTTGCTTGAGCCCTTCTTCCAACAGCTGGGAATGTCAGTTTATGGTGGGAAGTTCTCTTGGCATGAAACTCAAAGTAATTTATAAACCCCAGATCCTAACAGTTTCATAAATAAAGTATGCTCAGCAGATGAAAAAACCGTTTGTAATCTTAAAACTTGCTACAGTGTTACAACTGGAGAAGTATCTACTTGGTAATATCTTTTTTCTGCTGCTTTCTTCCCACCTACCTGCTCATTCTCTGGCTTTTTTTTTTTTTTTAAATCTCTGTATATTAAGACATTTAATGGGAAATTCTATATGTCATACAACTAAAAATGCTACCATTTTTTGATGCTCAGCACTGTCTGCTCAGCACTGTCTTAAACTCTTTTTAACCCTCAAAGAATCCTGGGCTACCGTTTGCCTCATTTGAACCAGTGCATGTAAATATTCTTTGAAATGAATCCAGCAAATATTAATTTTTCTACTTTAAAAAATGAGGTTCTTCCCCTCACACTTCCCTCACCAGTCCCTTTTATCCCCTGGTGACAATAGCATCGGAGGATTCAGAAACCAAATGAGAAACAGTTTAGCTTCTGATTTTTGATGTTGCAGTAATATTTACTTCTTTAAAATATGAAGTGGACAGGTGTGCCTGGCTGGCTCAGTTGGTAGAGCATGCAACTCTTGATCTGGGGATTCTAAGTTTGAGCCCCGTGTTGGGTGTAGAGATTACTGAAAAATAAAATCTTAAAAAATAATAAGATAAAATAAAATATGAAGTGGACAATAAAGAGGTCTTCCCATTATTGTATTTCCCTTTATTTCCCTTACCCCCCCCCTTTTTTTTTAAGATTTTATTTATTTGACACTGAGAGAGAGCACAGGCAGGGTAAGCTGCAGGCAAGGGAGAGGAAGAAGCAGAGTCCCCTCTGAGCAAGGAGACTGACGAGAGGACCGTGAGATCATGACCTGAGCTGAAGGCAGAAGCTTAACCAACTGAGCCACCCAGGCGCCCCTGCCCTTACCCCTTATTTTAACCTAAGATGTCGAAGCAGGTCATCTCAGCTGTGAGCAGATTGAAATTGTTAGTTTTTAAACTGTTTAGCAGTGATGGTAATTTAAGTTTAGACAAAAATGTAATTGTTATACAAACATTGCCTAGTGCTCTGTAAATAGTGGACACTCAAGGTGATTGGACTTTTTAGTATTTAGTTCATCCTTTCATTCAGCAGACGCCAGGTAACATTACTCCCACATTCTTTTATTTTTTATTTTTAAAAGATTTTATTTATTTGACAGAGACAGCCAGCGAGAGAGGGAACACAAGCAGGGGGAGTAGGAGAGGGAGAAGCAGGCTCCCAGCAGAGGAGCCCGATGTGGGGCTCGATCCCAGAACGCCAGGATCATGCCCTGAGCCAAAGGCAGACGCCCAGCGACTGAGCCACCCAGGCGCCCCTACTCCCACATTCTGAGGGTAGATTAATGATACAGCCTCTACTCCTCAAGGATTCTAGAGTGGGGAGATAAACACACAAACATAATTTACTCCAGTGAGAGAAGTTCTGTAATACGAGCTCTGAGTTTGTAGAGCAAAGGCGAGTAAAGCATTCTAGGGGACAAGACCGTGTGAAGGCATAGCGAAGTCCAAGTGCGTGGAATATTTGAGAAGTAGCAAACATTTTGGAGTGACTGGCATATAAGTCAAATTGGGAATCAGGGAGATCTGTGAAACATTTTGAGATGAGATTGAGAGGAAGAATATCAGCTCTTGAAGGGCCTGGGAGCCCTTGCGTTGCCTCAATAAGCAGAAGATCTTAGACTTTATGATGGAGGAGATGAGGGGGGAGGGTGGGTTTACCTATTTTAGTTGGATGATTCTCTTTTCTTTTTCATGGAGGCCGTGGAGGGTCAGTACTATGCTAAAAGAACAAAGGGTTAGAATTTCCAAGGCCTACTTCTTGGGGGACTTTTCATCTATAAACATTTTAATGCTTTGGGTGTCAAATGACAAAAACAATACAATTTAGTAAGGAGTTTGCTGTCCTTTATTCAAAGGAAATCAGTCCGTGGATTGGGGAAGTACAGTGCTTAAGAAGCAGAGGCACACTTCCCGAGGAATTTTGGGCAAGAGCGAGTTTTATAGAGCATTACAAGAGGCACTGCATCACAGCCTGACTAAGCGGTTGGAGACTTCCTTATAAGGCGAGCAGCAGGTCCTATTTTCTAGGGTAAGGTAAGCTGGCTAAAGCTGAGTTGGAGGGTTGTGATTGGTATATGTTAGGTTTCCTTGACAGTGAGGCATTTCCCAAAAGTTTAGACTTAGATTTTTAGACTTGAGATTTGTGATGTGAGCCCGGCCTCCATTTTGTGGGTCCCAGTATGTGATTTGTCTTTATGGGGAGTCACATAAGTTAGATTGCTAGCTTCAGTTTTTTGATCCTGTTTGCTTCCCACTCTTTGAAACTTAATCAGGGAGAATCACAGTTTTCTCGAGTTAAACGTGTACTAAGAAATGTGTCTGAAATTCAGTAGAATATGGCTTTGAAATGTTATTGCATGTAAGTATGTGCATATAAACACAAACGTCATTTCCTTCCAGGTAAGAAACTTAGATTGTAACTTTGTCCCCTTCGGGTTTTATTAGTAAAGAGTGTCATCAGTCATCATCATCAGTAGAATTATCGACTGTCATTGTAATGATAATTTATTAGAAATTGTTTCCTGGAGACAATAACAGGGAACATTTGGTCAATCTGGAAAGTAGCTTCGTTGCCTTGGTAACGGATAGGAAAGATGCAGAGAAACCAGTTGTGGAACGTATCAAAACCACGGCCCTGAACAGGTTGAGTACTAGCTCAAGGCACAGGCAAAACCAGAAACATCTGCCAGTGCATCTGCTGAGATCAGAGACCTGCCAGTTGTGCCAACACTCTTGGAGGCTAGACACGTCGTTATGTGACCTGATGAAGGAGCTTTAGAAGCCACCTACTGACCGGACACATGGGAATCTCTGCACTTTCCTTAGACTCAGACTGGAACGTAAATGTCTTTAACCCAAAGGACCTTCCAAGTTGGAACCTCTCTACATGAGTTTAAGGATGGGAAGGGTCAGGTCAAGTGATACAAAGTCCGTATAAAAGGAATCCATTCATCCTTCCACTGAGAGAACTTTTCTGAGAGCCTACTTAATTGTATCTGGGCACCCCTATGGCAAAAATGGACTGGTCATTTTCTCACTTTCTGGTAGTTCCCAGGAAAGGCACATAAGTAAAAGATTATGGTGTCGTTGCCGAATCCTAAGACGGAGTAGAGCACTTGTGATGTTGTAAAAACATGAATGAGTCCGTTTGGGGGTGAGGGTCTGGGAGACTTCACAGAGGTGAAGTGAGTTCTATAGGAATAGCAGTAGAACGTAGAGGAAAGGAATTCCAGTGGCAGCTGAGTCTAGAATTGAAGCCTTCTGGTCCCTAAGTACATTTATTTTTGCCTGGACGTGCTCAGCCTTTTAAGACTTGATGTAAGTTCCTCATCTACGAACTTGGTAAAGGATCAGAGTGGCTGGGGAGGTTTGAGTTCTTGCTACAGCCGTATCCTGTGGGTGAATGTGAATTCCTGAGTGAAACTATGACTGTAATTCTGAATTGGACCAGAGCACTGATAGAGCCGTCCTCAGATTTTACTAAGTCTTCTGTGCTAGGATTTCCCCATCTTTCGTGATCCAGGTAGCATCCACCTCGTTTGAACATCTTTAAACCCGCTAATTCTTGTTCCGTCTGATCTCTTCCTTGGTATGTATTAAGCCACTCTGTCCCTTTCCCTGTGTAAGAGTCTCTGGATCTCCACTTGTTCTTGCTGAAGCAGTACCTGGGTGCCTGTTCTAGCACCACGAGGGGAAGCTCACAGTGTTGAGGCACTATACAAAATCATAACATAAATTGAAGTTCTCTTGAGAATGGAAACTAATAACCGAAGATTGCTAAGGAAGAAGTTACTCCTCCCTCATTCTTTGCATAATTAAAACAAAGCAAGACCATGATGAAGGTATAAAGTAGACACTAAAACGAAATGCATTGCTGCTTTTTCTCCTTTGTTTCAAGCTTGCCTTTCCCCCCAAGCACATACGTGTATACATACTGTATATTAACTTGGAAGTTTTGAATTGAGCACAGAAAGGTAAATGACAGGTATTATAAATTAAAGCCTGCAGGACTTGTCTTCACTGAGCAAAACAGAAACAATGAAAAGGAGACGCACCCAATGACTTAGATGAAGTTCTGCTCAGCGATGTGGAAAGGCTGGTGGTCAGAACCCAAGCATCTTCCATGCAGCTTTTCCATTAACTCACCATGTGAGCTCAGACCAACCACTCCATTCCCCCCTGCCCCCGCTAGATCCCCTTTGCTCTTCTGTAAAATGGAAGATGAAGTTAGAGTTGCAGCGTTCTGAGCCTGTCCTGTGGCAGATAGTTCATTGTCCTTGCAGTACTGTTTTCACAAAATGATCCTTACCCATTTAAGAAACAAAGGAGCAAAGGGGGGGGGGAAGAGAGACAAACCAAGAAACAGACTCTTAACTACAGAGAACAAACTACCAGAGGGGAGAAGGGGCTGGAGGGATGGGGGAAGCAGGTGATGGGGATGAAGGAGGGCACTTGGGATGAGCATCGGGCGATTTAAATAAAAACTAAAAAAATAATAACAAAAGTATAAAAATAGAATAAAATGATCCTTGTCCTCAGAGATCGGGAGAATAGGATGTTATTTTCTTTAGGCAATGCCTCACATTTTGAGAGCTAGCTAGCTTTTCTTTTTCTGTTATTTGTTAATTATTGAAATTGGGGTTTGTATGGTGTTTCTTGGCAGTGGTGATTTATTTTTGCCTACTTTTGTTAGAGGGGACCTCATGCAGTAATTTTCCAGTCCAGGGATTTACGTTTTATCCTTTCACATCAAATTCCCTACTGGAAGTGGTAAAACCTACTTCATATGTGAATACATTTTCTTAGTGTTTTGTTTTGGTTTTTTTTAGCTAGCATCAGAGGGTACATTGTCTGTGTTAAATGTTTTTTATATTACTTCACCCCTACACAAGGGGTGGATTCTGTGGCCGTCCCCATATTATGCCTTATGTTCTCCTGTTATACTCAGACCCCGTGGTGACACCAAGCTTACGTGTCAGCTTGAGCATGTAGCCGACATGGTGTTTCGGGCACTCACCTGTACTCTGGACTTCCTGTCTGGGCTTACACCTCTTGGCCACTGACCCCTCAGATTGCCCCTTCAGCTCTCTGACCCTTGAGCCTTAGAACTCAGGTCTCTGCTTGGTGCCGTGGCCAGATGCCACATCATTGTCTTCTTCCAGCTGACCATGTGTCAGATAAGTAATAACTTCCGGTCCAGACTGGGTGCTTCTTTGTGACCGGCCAGCTTCATTCTCCTGGTTCCTGCTCCTGGTCTTTGGCTGACTTTGCAGTTTGCTATTTATAGATAGAGTCACTGAGACAGGATATGTGGGATGTGAAGGTACCCAGGACTGGCAACTCTTGTTATTGCCTGAGCTTTGTTTGTTGTGTCTGTCATCAGTGCCAGTGGGAGGGTGTGGAGAGGCTGGTTAGAATTCACCGTCACTGGACTCTGAGAAACAAGTGCCCATGCTTGTTCTTCACCTGGGTTCTCTCCACCCCTTCAGAATACGGCAGCCAGCTCAGAGAGCTGAGTTGTCTCGTCAGATGTGCTGCTACGTTCCCTAGTCATGCCTCTTCCAACAGGCAGCACCCTCGCATGGGGAGCGGCGGGGTCCACTGAGCATACTGGCCCCTGGAGCCCCAAGTTAAACGTTGGACATAGGGACATAGGGACAGACCTGTGATTCCTTGATGCACATTTCAGCCTTTTCATTGAGATGGAAGAGTGTTAAAACCAAGAGACCAGAAACCACCTTCAAGATTCCCTGCATTTTATGGATGAAGAAACTGAAGCTAGGAGCAGTTAAGTGCGGTAGTCAGAATGGTAACTAGTAAGTGGCACAGAAAGATTTTAAAACCTGGTCTTCTGACTCCAAGCCAAATTATTTTTTTCCCCCACAAACCAAAGGTAGACGGTGTCAGTGAATTGAGGCTACGCATGTGTGTTGGGGGCTGGGAGTGATTAGTTTCTGAGTGGTTGGGGTTGTTGAGGTACACCTGATATCTAAGGTATTTTCTAAAATTTGCCTCTGGCTTGTTTGGACAGCGTTGCAACAACAGCCTTCCATCAGACTTTCATAACTTTCATCATATATTATACATACTTAATTATATCATTCACTTTAATGTTTGTGTATCAGAAAGCCAAGATTCAGCTTTATTTCATCACCAAGCTGTACGCAAGACTCATTTTTCATTTTCCCCAAGTACTTAGTAGAATCATAAGCCTTCTGGCACCCCCTTCATTTCATTATGCATCTTTCCTTCCCTTTCCTTGGTGGGAGTTTTGCGGTAGAATGAGATGACCTTGGTTCCTTGACAGTGAAACTTTGTTGGCTTTCACATGGACTGCTGCTAAACTGCTTAAGGTCAAGAGGAACAAGAGGCTCAGTTTATGTTCAGGACAAAGGCTAAATGGAAATGCACATTTTTGAGTATTTCAACGCCACCACTCCTGACCATGAACGGAGCCCAGCGTTAAGTACCATAGAAGGCATACACAGTTGGTTCCTGCACTATAGTTGGGGACTTGAGAGAAGTTACGTGCATGGTGTGAGTAGTAGAGAAGCGGTGCTTGGAGACAGAGGCTCCAGTTAAGGAAACTTCCCTGGTCTGGGGTTTGGTTAACTCGTCACGTTTTATAGATCAAAGAGAGCAATCTTAACTTGCCCGCTTGTTCTAAAAGCATTATTAAAAAACTATAACCAGATCAGTGCAGTCTGACTTTCCTTAGTCTTGGAAAAAGGCATCCCGTGTATTCTTGATAGAATATTTCATGGTATCCTGTGTTAGCACATGATGGTGACTTACAGGGGAAGCAACCAAAATCAGCTCTGTTCGAGGTAGAGTATGGCCAGTCCTTTCAGTGTAACTTTCTTTTTCAAGAATTTTCTTTTATGGATCCTTCAGTCCTGAATGTACAGTTTATAAACTCAAAGGCCAGCACAGCAAAGGACCTTGCTGGATTAAATCGGGGCCGTGGGCCCTGTCACAGATTGCCAGGGTCCCCGTGCTCCTCAGGTCGGGGGAAAATGAACTGGCCCCTGTGTGTTCACATGGCAACTTAGCAGTCGGCTGGCTGGAAAGAGCAGGGCTGGTGCAGGAGGGAGGGAGGCAGCTTGTCCAAGGAACCAGAGGGGAGCAGGGTCAGGAGTCAAAGTGCAAGGGGGATATGTTGTCACACAAGTGTCTTGTAACTGGGATATACGTCTCCAAAGCCCTGACTCCTGAAATCTGTGAAGGAGCCCTTCATTAAACTCTGCCACGGTGCAGAGCCACAGATGAAGCTCTCCCCGGGCTTTGAGGGACTCCACTCGTCAGTTTTCAAATGAATTTGATAAGTTGCTATGACAGCAAGCCCACTCGTGCTCTGAGAAATGAACGCCTCCAGTTTTGATACTACATTAAGGTCTTTTTTAAGTGAAATTTTGAGCCATTTTCTGAAATCATTGTTCTCGAAGGGTTATGACTGGGAATCAGCAAATGAGTCTTGCCTATTTTTAAAACGTTTTTCGAGTGGGTGAATGGGGAAGTGTGGGCATAGTGTCAGATAAGTGAACGTGTGGGTATTCATGTATCTATATCAGTAAGAGCTGAGTAATTACTATCCTCAGTACCCAGATTGGCCCCCTACCGTGTTGTAAATTGCAGATCTAAACAGAGTGCTAGCTAACAGGAAATTACACTTTCAGTTTAACAGTGGCATTTGATTGTGCAGAAAGTAGCAGTTTCTTCCCTTTCTCTTTCTCTTTCATTCTTTCGTTCACACTAGTAAATATGTTAGCACCCAGCTGCTGGAGGAAAGAGGAGCTTTGGGGGAAAAATAGGTTTTGTCATGAGTACTGGGGACTTGGTGTGATGTCACTGCCAGCTCTGTGTGATCGTAGGTGGTGTTAGAGCTCCAGGAGCGCGGGGGGAGAGCAGTCGAAGAGACGATGTCGCTCTCAGACAAGCAGTCTGCCTCTCGCACTGCTGCTTACGGCCAGCTCTGTCAGGGCCAGCCTGCAGAGTGCCGAATGGACCCCCCAAAAGAAATCAGCCAAGCTGGATTTGAGTGGCAGAGGACAGAGGGCAAACTGAATGAAATTGGACTGAACGTCAGCATGGACGGGCGGCTGAAAGACGGGCTTGTAAAGAATGCCGGCTTCCTGGAGCAGAATAAGCTCTGCTTCTTCGAGGGGCAGCTAGACAAAGAGCGCAGCCCTGAAGGGCAGGGCAAGGAGTATCAAGCAACCTCGGGTCACCTTGAGAGCAGGTATGTGATTTCAGAAACCTGCCATTCCTCGGAGGGGAACTCAGTCCACCAGAAGACAGCCGGGTTCCATGTGGGACCCGGAGAGGGTTCAGACAAGAACAAAGCCTCTACAGTTCAGGGGATGGTGGCAGGGAAGAATGGGCCAGAGACCAAGAGCCAGCCAGATCTGGATTTCCCTGCGGCTGCTGACATCCCCACCCGGTATGCTAAGGAGCAAGAAACCAGTGTTTGGAACCCCAACTTTCATCCAGTGGCTCAGGGCCTGAGGGAGGCAACTCCAGGAAAGGAGAATGGCATCACCGCCAGCTGCCGGGTACCTGGGGTAGTGAAGGATAACTCCAGGCTGCCTGAATGTGAGTCCTCCCCACCGGTGGCTATCGCATGCCCAGCCCCCACAGTGGAGCCTTCACCCACTGCCATCCCACCGATCACTATGGTGGAGTTCCCCCAGGAGTATGTAAATGCCAGCTCTCATGACCGAGACCATGAGAAGGAGCTGGAGAGATTGAGTTCTCCCGAGGAGGGGGCTTTGCTCAACCAGGTGCCCCAGCAGAAAAAAGCAATGCGCCGGGCCCTGTCAGAATGTTCTCACCTCTCGGTTCCCCCAGCTGTCAACCTTGCAGATAAATATCCTGAACTCCCTGCCCGAGAAGAGCTTTCTTCTGGCCTGCCGCCTCTTACCAATAGCCCCGTGCCAAGTCCTACGCCCAGGAAAGTGGGGGCTCCTGCCGTAAGGCGCTCCATGACGGTGGCTGAGGAACAGACAGATAGCTACAGATTGATCCCCGGGGAACTGCCTACTGAAGACATGCCTGCTTTCATCTGTGAGGAACCTGTGGCCAAGAGGAAAGAACTGACCCCCTTCAGCAACAGCAGCGGCGGCAGCTCTGGGAAGAAGGAGCTGGGCTCTGCTGGATTGTGTCTGCATGGTAAGCTGGAGCAGATTCCTGAAGTAAGCAGCAAGGAGAAAGGGCAAGAAGATGTTAGTGAAACAGGAACGGATTCGTGCTCCCAGGTCTGCCGGGGAGGTGAGAAACAGCCAGGACAGACGGCTCTGACAGGGAAGAAAGAAATTGAGGTCACTGCAACCCAGAGCACTCCATCGTTCCTGTGTGAAGAGACCCCACGTGATGGTATGTTTCTAAATTTTGCCTCCATGGGGAACAAGCAGACAGCAAGGAAGAAACCAAAGTGACAGATTACCGGCAGGAGCGTTAGGCAGCTTATTACCACTGGAGTCTGTGTGCCTGGGGAAAGCTGAATTCTTTGCATTGGAAGGTTGCTGGGCGTGAGGCGAGAAAGTGCACAAAGTGAATCTAGCTAGGTCAGCCTGAATGTCTGCTGCCATGACGGATAGTGGGGCCTGGGAGTGTGGGCCAACGGGATCAGAGGGTGGCGGACACAAGAAATAGAGCCCCTTACTTGACCTCATGTCACCCTGCCCCCTCCATCCCCCATCCTCCCACCCCTCAGCTCCCTGTTGTTTGAGCCAGATGATTCCTGAGCCCTAAATCATCCAATCACAACTGATTGATTTCCTTGCTTGAAAATCTGCCATGGTGTGGGTTCACAGCGGGCGTATCAGCACTAACCTCCTCATTAAGTAGCACAGCCTGGGTGCAAGCTCTGTTTTCCATTTTGCTTTGGAGAACATTTTACTTTTGTTCAAGTGGAAAAAGAACCTTTTAAAGCTGGCTATTTAATATTCTTTTCCTGTTCTTCATGTTTGACCCAATCTTGATTCTAGTCTTCTCTTTCTGTATGTGTGTGGAGAATTTGTGGGGAGAAGGGAAAGAAAGGGAAAGGAGAG
This sequence comes from Ursus arctos, assembly GCF_023065955.2. NCBI lineage: Eukaryota > Metazoa > Chordata > Mammalia > Carnivora > Ursidae > Ursus > Ursus arctos. The sequence goes on along the minus strand of NW_026622808.1, from coordinate 31,585,108 downwards.
AGAAGGAGAGACTTGCACTTAATAAACAGCTGTCACAGTCTTTGTGGCTGCCTTCTGTGTCTTTCTCTGGCTCTTCTCTTTCCCAACCCCCCCACCCCCACCCCGAGCTTATTGTTGGTGGTCTACAAAAGCTTGTTTTCCTCCGAATCCAGTTTGAGCACAAAGGGCCGTGATTCACAAGCTGCTTAATGGGGATTTAAACCGTGTGTGTTGTCTAAAAAATAGCCTCTTCCCCTAATATTTATTCCTCTCAGTACATTTTCATGAAATTTTTTACTCATTTACTCTTAAAATTAGAATTGGTGTATTCTAGGGGAAGGGGAAGTGGAAAGGACCCTAGAAGACTAAACAGGGTTTTTTTTTTAATGGAGATGGGCAAAGAAGCTTCCATCTCCTCTGTGATTTGTGACTCCAAGATGACACACACTCAGGTCCTCTGCGCTGTTGCTTACTGCTAGCTGGGGCAGAACTGCAAGCCCTCGTGGATCGGATTGTGTCGTCTTGTTGATCTGCTGCTGCCCGGTTCCGTGCCGTATACCCTTCGAGGTGGTGATGAGTGCAGAGTTCCGTTTATTTCAAAAGTTTATCCTAGTTCATGCTAACAGAAGTTCATGGTGGTAGAAAAAAAATTCAAGTAATGCAAACCTCACTGATCTATTCACCTAATAAAATGTTTCAAGTGCCGTCTCTACTGAACACCATGTAGGTACAACTAGATAAAGATTCATTTACTTAACGTGCTTTCCGTCTGTCAGTCACTATCCAGGCACTGGATATTGTCGTTAGATTGCCCAGCAAGTTATGATCTAATTGGGGTGGGGGAAAGGAACGGTGAGAGGGGTGAATCACGGAAACTACCAGGAGGAGGTGGTTTGGAAGCCTTGGATATCTAACATTGCGAGGGAAAGCCTTCCAGGCAAAGGAACTCACGTAAGCAAAGCTATGAAGCCTAGAGAGCTCACATTAGGTAAAAGAACAATGACCAGTATTCATGGGCCACCCTTGTAAGGATTATTTAATTTCAAAGAACGGAAACATACTCAGAGGAACTCAAATTTATAAAAAGGTGTTTATTGACAGGGAGGCTCAGGGAAGCCAATTGCAGGAAGTGTAGCCGGGCTGCTGCCATTGTGTGCCTCTCAGGACATCTGCTTCGCCCTAAACACGTGTTCCCTTCTCTTCCCTTCTGGGAACTGTTTTTTCTCTGCCATCTCTGGCATTTTGCTGTTTCGGTGACTGGTCCACACGGGGCATTGGGTTGCCATGGTTTGGGCTCCATGCCCCACTTCATGCTACCTTATATCCCTTATGTCTGTTTACCTCATTTATCTGGGGGCTTCTCGAGAGAAGGGTGTGAGTGGAGCATACATGTCCAAGCCATCTGTACATACGTGACCAGAAATGATGGGAGAACAAATCTAGAAAGTTGTTTGGAACCCAAGCTTCAAATGCCCCCCTAAGATGTTTTAAAAAAAAGAGTGGCTGCCTGTGACAATACGGTGGCCCACAGGAGGCTTTGGGATGACTCACCTGTTCTCAGTAGATAAGAGGAACTGGAGGACAGACGATGGAAGGCAAAACTCCTTGTGACAACAGCTTGATTTATGTAGTAGTAGCAGGTGAAATATGACGTGAAGGGGAAATAGAACAGGTGAAATCAACTAATCAGCTTGACTCGAAAACTGGATGTGGAGAGAGAGAGGAGTCAAAGTGGTGCTCTGACACTGAGCCTGGGTTTCCCAGCAGGCACACATACTGGAAAAATCCAACAGAGGGGAGAAGCTTTGGGGAGCAGTTATAAGTTCTGTTTTGAGCATTCTTTTTCGAAACTGTGGGGACGTTTGGGTGGTGGTCTCTAGCAGTTGACTGGCACAGACCCCTGGGGCAAAGAAGAGGGTCATGGGGAGAAGCATCATCTGGGTGAGAGACAGCAGTTTCTGCTTATGTGTATGTCACGTGTTCTTCACTGGATGACAACTGCTTATACAGGTTGAGATGTTAACATGCTTATATCGTAGTGCAACTTTGTATACATGTGGTTTACTGAAAAATCTTGTGCCTATTGAAAAATGTTCATAATGATCTGGGGCTAATGGCGGTAAGTCACACGTTTGGTAAGGTATTCTTTCCGCTTGCTATAGAAAAAAAGACATTAGCAACCTTGCATGGTGTTTTTCTTTCCTTCATATTTTAAAAAATATTTTATTTATTTATTTGAGAGAGAGATCATGAGCAGGGGGAGGGAGAGGGACAGAGTCCCCCCTGAGCAGGGAGCCCAATGTAGGGCTGGACCCCAGCACCCTGATCATGACCTGAGCCAAAGTTAGACACTCAACCGACCAAGCCATCCAGGTGCCCCCATATTTTGAAAACAAAGCAAATTCAGTTTTGACAAAATACGTAGGGTTTCAAACATCAAAAAGTACAAAATGCTATACATTAGAAAATCTGCTGAGAGAAGACCACTGGATTCACTTTTCCTTGCTCCTCTCCTCTAAATGCAGCTAAATACTCTGAAAAGAATTCAGCAGACAATTATAAAAGGAATCTGAAAGGTGAAAACAAGAGGGCAGACTGGGTAGGGAGCTCAGGACTTGAAGAAGGACAGTGCACAGTGAGTTCCCTGGGTTTTGTTTCTAATCTCCCACGTACCCAGGTCTGGGCTCTGGGGAGTACCTACAACCTAGAAGTACCAACGAGCATAGGCACCCCCCCAAAAAAAAGAAAGAAAGAAGAAGGAGAAGAGAAGGAAAAATGAAAGAACAAAAAGCCTACTTTCTCTTGCCAAAAGACCAGGAAAGGGGAAGCCCTGTTTCCCTGCTCATATCCAGCAACAGCAGTGGGCTCAGTCCTGCTCAGCAGTGCTCATGAGGGCCTACCTGTTGCCCATGCCACACCTGACAGCACTACAGTACAACCTATCCCTAGTCTCCCACCAGGTGACAGTACCAGTGACACCCACAGGCCTGGTGTCTTCTAGCCTTCTATCCAGGAGCAGAAGGGGACCTTGGGAAGTTTCCTCCTATAGCCTTACCTCCAGCAGAAAAAGGCCAAGTAAGTGCTTTCTGCTTCCAGCAGTACCGGCAGAGATCGAACAGAAAGTCTGCCAGCACCGGGCAGCCAGAGAACTGGTCAAGAGAATCTGCATTCTGTGGGTCCAGCATCACTCAGCCCCCACCTAGTGGAACCACCTGGCCCAGGGAAGTGCCTTCAGCCCTTGCTGGAAGTACCAGCGGGGATTGAATGACAGTCTCATGAAGCCAGAAGAACACAGCAGGCCAGAAGTACATTACAAGTGCACTGGAAACTAAATTGTCACTGATACTACAGCCAGAACATGCACCCTAAATTTAAACAGTGATTACCTGCTAACATACAAAATGAGGATTTAAAGCAGCCATTATAAAATTGCTTCCACAAGCAATGATGGATTATCTTGAAACAAATGAAAAACTAGAAAATATCAGCAAAGAAATAGAAGTTATAAAAAAGCACAAAATGGAAATAATAGATAGGAAAAATACGGTCATCAGATTTTGAAAATGTGTCTCATGGACTCAGTAGTACCCTGGAAATGTCAGAGAACAGAATCCGTGAACTCTTGAGCACAGATTGATAGAACCTATTCTGTCTGAACAGCAGAGAGAAAACAGACTGGAAAAAATACTGCAACTCCTCAGAGACTTCAGGGGTAGTAATGCAAGATCTAACATTCGTATCATTGGAATCCCAAGAAACGAGAAAGAATGTGAGGCCGAACAACTATTGGAAGAAATAATGACCGAAAACTTCCCAAATTTGTCAAAAGACCTAAACCTGCAGATTCAGGAAACTGAATGAACCTCAAAGAGAAAAACCCAAGAAAATCTACGCCAGGACAGATTATAATTAAATTCTGCGAATGAAAGACAAAAAAAAAAAAAAGTCTTAAAAACAGCCAGAGAGAAATTGCGCATTAGCTGTTGGGGAACAGCAGTTCAGGTGACAACGTGCTCCTTACCGGAAACCTTGGAGGGCGGGAGGAGGCGGCACAACGTTTTTCAAGTGCTAAAAGAAAAGAACAGTCCACCATAAGTTCTATATCTGGTAAAACTATCCTTCAGGAACAAAGGGCAAGTAACGGCATTCCTGGAGGAAAACTAAGAGCATTTTTTTGCCAGCAGATATACCCTTAGAGAAAGGCTAAAGGACGCTCTCTGAAAGATAAGATACCATAAGAGGAGGAGGCTTGGAATTTCAGAAATGAAAGAACAATGAGAACAATGGAACGGGTAAAAATAGGGGCAAATATAAATGGACTATCCTCCTCATGATTTTAAAAATCATATTTGATGATTGAAACAAAAATTATAGTGCCATCTGATGTGGTGCGCAGCGTTTGAAAAGGAAATACCTAAGACGTTGTACTTAAAAAGCAGGGAGAACAAAAGATCCTAAATGGAAGTAAGCAAAACTATACCCTCAAAAGCAAAAAGTCAAAATGGGATTTTAAAAAATGTTCAAGTAGCCCAAAGGGGAAGGCAAGAGATACAGAGGGAACAAATAAAAATAAAAAACACAGCTGCCCTCCATGCCCTCCTCGCCGACACCATGCTCCAGTTCCTGCTTGGGTTTACTTTTGGTACCGTGGTGGGAATGTATCTGGCTCAGAACTGTGACATACCAGACCTGGCTAAAAACTAGAAGACATTCAAAAGGACTTGGATGCCAGGACGAAGCCCCCTGGTTCATGGAGCAGACTCCAGTACTTCCTTCTGGATATTCCAGTTCTGCTGTTCTTGAGGGCCTCCTTACCATCTAAACCACCATTTTGTTTGAAATTCCAGCCTCAGCGATTTTCCTCTCCACTAGATCCTGCCTTGTCTGAGAGCACAAATGGGGCCACAAGTTAAGAACTATGCTTTTCCAACATCCTCACCTCTTCCCTTCCTCCTTCCAGCCACTTGAGATGGCCTAAGACTGGAATTATGGTGCTAGATTAGTAAACGTGACCTCTCATTAGTAGTCTCTCCTTCATTCTTTGGGATTTCTGCTACCTTTTTCCTAAAGAAAAATTGATGAGTTTTGTGTAGCTGATCACATTTTAAACAATGCCGATTACACAGTATAGCAATTATAATGGATGTTTAAACATTTGGTACTAAATTATGTTGTTTTGAAATAATTAAAATTAAAGGCCAGAGGGGGGGGGGACAATAAAATGGCAGAATAAGTCTTAGCCTATCAGTAATTACTTTAAATGCAAATAATCTACTACAATTAAAAGAGAGATTGGAAGAATAGATTATTTAAAAATGACCCAAGTACATGCTGTCTACGAAAAATGCATATCAATTGTAAGGACCGTAGGGAGGTTGAAAGTAAAAGGTGGGAAAAGATGTATCATGTTAACATTAATTTTAAGTGGCTCTATTAATACCAGTCAAAGTGGACTTCAGAGCAAAGAATAAAGAATCAGTCCATCAAGAAGACAGAGCAATTCTAAATGTATATGCGCCAAAAAGCAGAGCTGCAAAATACATGAAACAAAATGATAGAGCTGAAAGGAGAAATAGAAAGATCCACAATTACGGTTCAGGACTTACATCCCACTCTAAGCAGTCAATAGAACTATTGGACAGAATATTAGCAAAGATAAAGAATAACTTAACAGTGCCATCATACAACAGGATCCAGTTGACGTTTACGGAAATTCCACCCAGCAACAGCAGCATGAATATATATTCTTTTCAAGCTCCCATGGAACATTTGCCAAGATGGATCCTGGGTCTTAAAATGAATTTCAGTACATCTAAAAGATTAAAATCAGGGGCGCCTGGGTGGCTCAGTCAGTTAAGCGTCTGCCTTCGGCTCAGGTCATGATCCTAGGATCCTGAGCAGGGAGTCTACTTCTTCCTCTCTCTGTGTCCCTCCCCCTTGCTCGTGCTCTCTCTTTCTCTCTTGCGCTCTCTCAAATAAAATCTTCAAATAAATAAGTAAATAAATAAAATCAAACAGAATGTGTGGTCAGCCATATGGAATCAAATTAGAACTCAATAGTAGAGGGGCGCCTGGGTGGCTCATTTGTTAAGCGTCTGCCTTTGGCTCAGGGCGTGATCCTGGAGTCCTGGGATCAAGCCCCGTGTCAGGCTCCTCTACTGGGAGCCTGCTTCTTCCTCTCCCACTCCCTCTGCTTGTGTTCCCTCTCTCGCTGGCTATCTCTCTCTGTCAAATAAATAAAATCTTTAAAAAAAATTAAAAAGATTTAAAAAAAAAGAAATCAGTAGTAGAAAGACCACAGGAAAATCTTTAATCGTTTGGAAATTAAGAGTACACTTCTTAATAATCCATGGGTCAAAGAGGAAATTATTACAGGATAATTTAAAAATAAAATGAGGGCTCTGGCCTGCTTAGTCAATGGAGCATGCAACTCTTGATCTCAGGGTACTAAAAAGAAAACGAACTGAATAAAAATGAACATACAACATACTCAAATTTGTAGAATGCAGCCGTGCAAGTGCTAAGAGGGGAACTTATGGCTCTACGTGTTTACAGTAGAGAAAAGATCTCAAATCAGTAGTCTAAGTTGTTATATCAAGAAACTAGGGGGAAAAAACGAAATAAATCCAAAGCAAACAGAAATCAGTGAAACTGTAAACAAGAAAACAACCAAGAAGTTTATTAAACGAAGGGCTGGCTCTTAAAATACCAATACAGCTGGTAAACCTTGAACAAAATTGACAAAGATAAAAAGAGAGAAGACACAAACCACTAACAACAGGAATAGAGGATATCACTACAGCCATTAAAAGGATATAAGTGCTCCTAACCTTTACACTCCCAGATTCAATAACTTAGAAAAAATTCCTTGAAAAGCACAAATTACCAAAACTCAACCAAGATGAAATAGATAACCTGAATAACCATTAATAAAATTAGACTTTTTAATTAAAAAGTTCCTGAGGGATTTACTGTAGGGGTTTACCTTATATTTAAAGAATAATTAACACCAATTTTACACATTCTCTTCCAGAAAATGTAAGAGGAGGGAATACTTCTGATTCATTTTATGAGGTCTGTATTTGATACCAAAACAAGAGACCATACAAAACAAACTACAGACTAGTAAATCATGAACTTAGATGCAAAATATTAATATCATATCCAGCAATATATAAAAATTGTACACAATAGCCCAGTGGAGTTTATTCCAGATATACATGGCTGGTTCAGTAATCAAAAACCAAATCAACATAATCTATATCAACAGTCTAAAAATTCATAAGCACAGGGGTCCGTGGGTGGCTCAGTCATTAAGTATCTGCCTTCGGCTCAGGTCATGATCCCAGGGTCCTGGGATCGAGCCCCGCATCTGGCTCCTTGCTCAGCGGGAAGCCTGCTTCTCCCACTCCCCCTGCTTGTGTTCACCCTCTCGCTGTCTCTCTCTCTCTAAAATAAATGAATAAAATCTTCAAAAAATAATAAAAAATAAGAAATAAAAAAATTCATAAGCACAGAAGTGCATTCAACAAAACCCCAACATCCATTTATGATAAAACGCTCATCAAAGATGAGAGGGAGAACTTTCTCAACTTGATCAACTTCCTCATCTACAAAAAACCTGTACCGTCACACTTAACATGAAATATTGAGTGGTTTCCCCTGAAACTGGGAAGGAGGCAGGGATGCCTGCTGTCACCACTCCTACTTAATGTTGTAGTTCTGGAAATTCTGATTAGCACAACAAAGTGAAAGGAAATAAAAGGGCATTTAGATTAGAAAGGAAGAAATAAATCTGACATGATTGTATAGAAAATTCCAAGGAATCTACCAAAACAACTCCTAGAACTAGTTAAGTGTTTCAGCAGGGTCACAGGATGGAATTAACTGTGTTTCCATGAACTAACAGTGACACATCTTAATAAAAATCCTGTGCACCAGTGTTTGTCACCGCAGCAGGTGAGTAGGGAAACTGGTAGAGCCGCACCGCGGAATGTGGTCAGCAGTAAAAGGGAACTAGCTAACCGCCGGTAACGCGGCACCGCCGGCGCATCTCAGAAGCATTACGCTGGGTGAAAGAAGCCAGACACAAAAGGGAACATACTGTGTGATTCCATTTATGTAATATTCTTGAGATAATGTTCCAGAGATGGAGAGCAGATTAGTGGTTGCCAGAGATTTAAGGATTAGAAAAGGGAGGGGGGGTGGCCCTAAAAGGGTGACGTGAGGGAGCCCTGTGGTAACGGCACACTTATCTGTCCTGATTGTTAGCAGTGGTTATGTAAAGCTGCACGTGCTCAGATTGCATGGCACTGTGTGTGTGCGCATGCACACGTGCACGCACACGCTCGCAGAGTGCACGTGGAACTGAACACATCCGCGTAAGCTCTGTGGGTGTACCGATATCCGTGTCCTGGTTTTGATAGTGTACTGCATTTTGCAGGAGGTAGTGGTGGGGGAGGCAAGGTCAAGCGTACACAAATTAAGTTCCCTCCGAAGGCCTTTTTAAAGTGCACGTCCAAGGGTATTTGCATTAGAAATGTATTTTGCCCCCATCCCTTCTCTAGACAAACGGGTTTCGTGTTATCTTACTATTCTGCACCTTACTTTTTTTCTTCACTTAATAGAAATGGTTCCAGAGTGGACATGCTTTATTTTTTCAGACGTGGAGATTACATTGATATTTCTGCCGTGGGGCTTTAATCACGTTTCTATGAGCAGACTTCCAGGGTGTTTCCATTGTGTGCTGTTAGGAACAGTGTTCTGATGAAGACCTTACACATGTGCTGTTTGGCTGGTGTATGAATATACCTCTGAAATGAGTTTCTGGAAATCGGATATCTGGATTAGAATTTATCTACACTTACAGTCTTCAGAGACACCGCTGGATTGCCCTGCGTGGGAGTCGTGCCCATTCCACACACTTAGCAGCAGGGAGTATCTTCATTTCTCCCCACAGGCTGTTTTCACCTTGTAGGACTTCTGACAATATGTTAGGTTAAAAATGGCATCTCAGTGTGGTTTTAATTTTCATTTCTCTGAAAATTTGGGCATCTTATTTTCAGTTTGTATTTCGATTCATATTTATTTTTCTGCAAACTAGGTTCAGAATCTTTAGGCCGTTATTCCAGTGGGTTGTTGGCTTTTATAGGAGTTAGTGATTTATAGGCGTAATGTATATAACACGCTCTTTGTCTTTGATGTGATGCTCAGTATTTTTTTTTCCTGTTTATTGTCTGCTCTCTGACTTTCCTTATCATTTTCTTTTTTTTTTTTTTTCTCCTTTTTCTCTTTTTTATTTTTTTGGCCACATTGCCCTTTTTTTTAGTTTTTCCTTAGTCAGACTGATTTGTGGCTTCTGGATTGTGTGCCACTCAAAAAGGCCTTTCCCACACCCAGGTTATACATTTCATGGTGTCTAAGTGCATTCAGGCGTAGCCCTATTGAAATCTGGAGTTACACCCCACGGTGGTGCTGCTGGGCCTCGCCTTAGGCGTAGACTTTATTTCTGGCCTTGGGTCTGATTTCATGGGTCTCCTCAGGCTTGTTGGAAATTTGGGTCACTGCTAGAACCAGATCAAGTTAATCTCACATCCTCCATAAAGTGGTGCTTTACAGGGAAAGGAAGTAAGGGGAGGACATTGGATGATCTTCTGGCTCTTATCCCATCTTCAGCAACCTTTATTCCAAGAGATAAACTCTAGTAGAAGAGGTTTTTGTCCCCTGTGTGCTGCGGGAGTTAGTGGTTGGGTGACAGAACCCCTTTGCCATTCTCCAGGGAAGGAAAACCAAACTTTAAGGGCCATTTCCTTCCATTGGTCATTTGTGCAAATCCCACTTAGGTTGCTTCTCCGCAGGGACAGGCTGCCTGAATCTCTGGAATCTAAAACGGTCCTGTCACAATGAGAGGAACCTGGGAGTCTTGTCCACATTTCAGAGCACAGCCCTGTGGATTTTCTTCAGAATGGAGTGCTAGTCAGTGGTCTGTCTCTCCTAAGACTTGCTTTTTCAAAATGGGTATGAAAAACATCTGCTTAGCATGACTTTACCCCCACTTAGGAATAAGTAAGCCAGAAGAAGGACGGCCTGCTGGGAGTGTGACCGGAAATGACATCACTGCCCCTCCAAACAAGGAGCTCCCACCAAGCCCAGAGAAGAAAACAAAGGTAGGCACAGAGTGGTGGGTTATCTTCTCCTGCTACCATTTCTTAGAACCGTATCTTCTGCTATTATTGCTTGAACCATGAATGAAATTTCCTTTTTCTGAGCTATTAGTAGTCCTTCCCCAATTTTGGACATTCTTAGAAAATATTTTATATTCCTATTTTACCATAGTAACCTAACTCAGCTTTTAAAATCTCTGCCTTTGACCCCATTATCTTGAATACGTGTAGAAATGTTCTGTAGAGGCGGTTTCTGCTTCCCTTAACAACAACAATAACGGGATTTGCAGAACTCTTCAGAAGTAGATTCTGAAAGCTTCAGGCAACTGACTGGTGTTCGGTGCAGAAGACAAATGCTGGACTTCAGTGTGGTCCTAAAACCCTGCCGCTGTTGCCCTAGCAAGGTACAAATACAGACCGTTTAATCACGAGCTGGTGACTTTTCTTCATAGGATTATTGCAGCCACCAAAAGTTAGTTAATTGTTTCAAGCCATCGCTGAATTTAAGTCTTCAGGTACCAAACGGCTGGAAGTTGTGACATTGTCATTAAGAATGAGTTCCCAATTTTCTTTACCTTTCTCATGGCTTCTTACCAAGCTCAGAAGAACGGAATGCCGCTTTTCAGTTGCATATATCTTCATTGCTTATCATTTTACTTTGAATTGTGCAATTTATACTTTTTTTTAATTTGTTTTTATTTTTGTCTGTGTGTTTGATGTTGACTTTAAAACAAAACAAAACAAAACAAAACAACACATCAACTTAAAGCCTTTGGCCACCACTCAGCCTGCAAAGACTTCAACATCGAAAGCCAAAACTCAGCCCACTCCTCTCCCTAAGCAGCCAGCTCCCACCACCTTTGGTGGGTCGAATAAAAAACCCATGAGCCTCGCTGCAGGCTTAGTGCCGGCTGCCCCACCCAAACGCCCTGCGGCCGCCACTGCCAGGCCTTCCACCTTGCCTGCAAAAGACGCAAAACCCAAGGTAAGTAGCCACTGAAGCCTGTGCCAGGGAGACGTGCTCCCCGCCGAGTGTCTGATCGCTCTCATTGCTACCAGGCAGTGCAGTCAAGCTGGTGGAATTGGGGGACGGGGAGAAAGCGACTTGAAAATCTTGGGGGCCCACAGTGCAGCCATAACCTCTGAGGGCCTTTCAGACTCTGTATGTTTGCCTGCCCTGCCGGGAGGCAACACAACATCTGCTTGGGTTTCTTCTTCCTCCCAGCTCCTCCTCACTCTTTCCCGGTTTGAGCACTTGTTAGCCAGTTTGCTCTCCTCCACCTACTGTCACGTACTTTTTGGTACAGTTCCCACCTCAGATTCCCCGAATTCGATTCCTTGTCTTTCTCTTTAATCCTCTGGCAGAAGTGGGTTTTGCCTGTTCCTTTTTTGGATAAGGTCTTCTAGCTGATCTCTGTAGGTTCCAGCAACATGTGACAACTTCCTTTGCTTTTGACATTGGGCCTCTCTCCCTGGGCTCCCCCTGCAGGTTTTCAGTTTTCCAGGTCACCCACACATTACTGCCTAGAAACCAGTCAATTTGGAGCAGGAGTGGCCTCAACAGGATTGTTCTAGAAAGGCAGCTGGAGTCTCTGGCCGCTTTCCTTAACATCTTGTTTTATTTGAGAAGGGTCTTTCAGTCAGCTCAGTATTACCCTTTAAATTCATGGTGGGCAATAGTTTCCCATGTTAAAATGTTAGTGTATCATCTAATCTTGTAAAGGAAATGGGTGGAACCTAGGAATTGTAGTCTAGGTTGGAACCTGGCCAAGAAACTGAGAAATCCTGTCATAGACTAAGAATGATAAAATATGTAGCTTTCTGACCCTCCTCATTTACCCAGTTGACTGCTTTTCTTGATCGTGAGAAGACAACTTATTTGCATAAGAGGGCAGAGGGAGGATGACTGGAGCCCTGGCACGGCAAATCCTGGGGCAGACAGAAGACAGCAGGTGGGGGGTGGTCTAGTGAAATTTCACTCTGCAGTAACAACCATGAAGTGTCCTCTACTGGTTCCTTTATATAAGTTAATTCCTTTGATTCTCTCTCTCAACAACCCATTATGTGGGTATTAGTATTCTCATTTTATAGCTCAGTGAAATAACCTTCCTAAGATCCAGTGCTAGTAAGTAGCAGAGCCAGTATTTGAACCTGGGGCTGACTCCAACCGTGATGCTCAGGGCCTCCGTCAACACTGTTCTTGCCTGGCTTTTGCCATGCAGCTGTTAAACAGCATTCTGAGATACAGCTGACCTGAAAAGGCGATATGCATTCCAATTATTACTGCTGTTTGTCTTTTAGCTATGCAACACATGAAAATATTTTGAGAACAGTTGATTAAAAACTAAAGTCTACTGAAAATTATTTATTTATTTATATTATTTTTTTGAAAGATTTATTTATTTGACAGAGAGAGACAGTCATCGAGAGAGGGAACACAGGCAGGGGGAGTGGGAGAGGAAGAAGCAGGCTCCCAGTGGAGGAGCCTGATGTGGGGCTCCATCCCAGGACTCCGGGATCACGCCCTGAGCCGAAGGCAGACGCTTAATGACTGAGCCACCCAGGCGCCCCATAAGAAAATTTATTTTTATCCTTATTTTGGTAGAAAGATTGAAGAAGCAAACAAAGGGGAAAAAAAAACTTAGAAAAAATAAGTGAGGGGCGCCTGGGTGGCACAGCGGTTAAGCGTCTGCCTTCGGCTCAGGGCGTGATCCCGGCATTATGGGATCGAGCCCCACATCAGGCTCCTCCGCTGGGAGCCTGCTTCTTCCTCTCCCACTCCCCCTGCTTGTGTTCCCTCTCTCGCTGGCTGTCTCTATCTCTGTCGAATAAATAAATAAAATCTTTAAAAAAAAAAAAAGAAAAAATAAGTGGATCCAGGATTCTGGTAGAGAAGACAGTGTAAATTGAGAAACAGCGGAGTAACTGCAGTTCTGAAAGCAGGCTGGTTCTATGGCTTGCTGAAGCCAAGAGCCTGACTTAAGTCAAGGATGTCACCTATATGTTAGAGTTCTCTATCCCTAATACCTTTTTTTCCAACTTATTTCATCACTATTATTAGCAAAATAAGACCCTGGTAGATTATTCTGAATCACAGTCCTAATATTGAGAATTTGAAGGAGACCTCAGAGAGTGTCTGGTTTATACCCGGATCTTAGAGCCGGCAGGAAGGATCTCTCTGCACAAAATCCTACACTCTATTCCAAACAGAGCTGGTACCTGAACCAGTTCCTCCCAAGTCCAGCCTTAGGGTTCCTCCTTCCATACTTAGGGACTTCATTTGTAGAAGTGGTCATTACCCTGCAGTCTCAGGGTTAGACTTGAATTGGATGCCAGCCCTTAATTTCTGAGCATCTCCTTAGCTGATTTTCCATTTAAGCTGAATCCTGCTTGTCTCCACCAACATACGAGCCTGTGTGGCCATTTCTCTTGGCGTAAAAGAGCTGGATCCACTGTGTCTATGATTTGGCTTATTCTCTTGAGTAACTTGGTACTTCTATTCCTGTAGAAACCAGACTAAATTGATTCCTTACTAGTGGTGATGTGCCCAGCCTCCCTGGAAGAGGGTCTGGAGTGACCCAGATGCCAAGTATCTGCACTTGGGAGCCTTTTCCCTTTTGCTCTCAGTCACAGCTGTGACATCAGTGCTTCTTATCCCCTCTGGTGGCCAGGCCTCCCCGCTCCGCCCACCCGGTCTTGACGTGCCTGTGCTCTGAGACTACTCCTCCTCTGATCCCTAACACCACATAGCATCAAAGCTGGTCCCCAGAGACCTGCTATTCGACCTCCTTTATCCGACTGAGGAAATAAAGCCCAGACAGGCTCTGTGATTTGCTCAGGAACACACTGTGAATTGGGGGCCTGACTGGGGTTGCAGCTCAAGCTTCTGATCTGACTGGTGAAGCCAGTGTTCTCGCCGTTTGCGGCCCTAACCCAGCATTCACTGGGTGCATCTTAGCCAAAAGAAGGACTGAATTCGATTAAACTTAATTTTTAATTTTTTGTCTTGTTTATGTATTTATCTGTCTTTGGTCAAGTAATCGAATAGTGATGTATTTCATGTATTTAAATACATGAGGTCCTGAGACAAACTGCATTTGTGATGTGGTATTACTTTCCGGTTTGTTCATTCTCACTGGTCCAGGCTGGACTGAGATGGTTAGACTCCCCGTTTCCTGACTCCAGCTGGCACAGCTCCCTGCGGGGCCCGTTTCTCACTTTGTCTGAAGGACTTAGATCTTAGAGCAGCATCAGCTGTCCTGTCAGTGAGTGCCCCATCAGTGAGATCCACAGTGCCCCGGTGTTCTGGTGTCTGCTGATTTCCCGGGGCTCCTGCTGACCCGCAGCTCTTGTTTCCACTTCCCTGTTAACCAGCCTGCCGCAGAGGCAAAGATCGTGGAGAAGCGGGCCTCACCATCCAAGCCGGCCTCTGCTCCAGCCCTCAGGCCTGGCTCCAAGAGCACCCAGACCGTTCCGAAAGCCACAGCTGCTGCCAGTCCTGCCTCAGCTGGGCCAAGCAGTCGGAGCCCCCCCACGCCCGTGCCCAAGAGGCCCACCGGTGAGTACTGTCACCCTTCACTTCTGTGGGAAGCAGTGGGGAGAAGGCTGGGGCCTTGGCTTTGCCCCAGCCAGTAGCTCCAGCCAGCATCACAGAAAGCTGTGCACCCCTGTTCGTGCACCCGTCCTTAATGGGGTACATTGAAAAGTGAATCCTTGATCTCCACATGAGCTTAGCAAGTATGTATACTCAGAAGATTCTTGAGTGAAAGGGATTCTAATGGAGTGCCAGGTAGGATTTGCTGTTCATTTCTTAGTAACATCGTAGCACTCAGCACATCGTGGTCATGGGCATACGTGACAGGAGATAGGTGGTTCAGTTCCACTGGCCTGTACTGATACCCCACTTCCGAGGCTACGTGGGAGGCACTGGCAAGGCTGTAGAAAAGAATGAGATAGAGTGGGTGGCTGTGTATGCTGTGGAAGGCCACAGTCTTTACCTGGCTGGCTAATTGCCGCCTCCCATTTATTCCCAGAGACTAGCACAGCCCATGGCCCGAAAGGGCCATACTCAGGAATGGTTGCATGAATGAATGACTGAGGATTGGATGAGCCGTTCACTAGGTTAGTTTGTTCAACACTAAGTGTCAAACTGTGTGTGTTCGTGCAGCCATCAAGACTGAGGGGAAACCTGCAGACATGAAGAAGACAGCTACCAAGTCTGCACCAGGTAACACCCTGTCCCCTACTTCGTGGAACCCTAAAATAAACTCTACCTGTCTGAGGCTCTAAGGCTCCCTTTTGCTCGCTCCCCCTGAACCTTTGTTCTCTCTCACTCCTACCTTTGCAGCTGACTTGAGTCGCTCCAAGAGCACGTCCACCAGCTCCGTGAAGAAAACCACCACTGTCCCTGGGGCCGCCCCTGTGGCAGGGGTGGCTCCCAGCCGAGCCAAGCCCACACCCACCCCTCCCCGGCCCTCTGGGACTCCTTCCTCAGACAAGAAGCCCACGTCAGCCAAGCCCAGCTCCTCTGCCCCGAGGCTGAGCCGCCTGTCCACCAACGCTTCTGCCCCTGATCTGAAGAATGTCCGCTCCAAGGTTGGCTCCACGGAAAACATCAAGCACCAGCCTGGAGGAGGCCGGGTGAGTCCAGGGAGCTGGGGGTCTTGGCATGCCAGCCCTTGCTTCTTCTGCTGCCACACCCATCCGCTCTTCCCCAGGCGTGTCCTCACATCAGCCCCAGGTGCCCACCAAAGAAGGGCGATGGGGACGCTGGATTCAGTGCCAGGGACTTTCAGCCTGGGCTCCAGGTCTCAGCAGCAGGCTTTCTCTTCCCGTCCCCATCAGAGGGGCTCCTGTTCTGTATTTTGGGATTTAGGCTTACATTTTTGTTTGGAGGCAAAAGGGTTCTTCTCCTTAACAAGACAGAGGAGGACTGTGAGACTGTGCGAAGGTGAGAGATTGGACTGCTCCCTACCCCTGCGATGTCTGAGCGGCGGGACCTGTAGGAGGTGGAAGCATTGACGTGGGGGGGTCTTCTGCCTGAAAGAGGGTAGGGTGTCCTCTCGTGGCCGGGAGGACTCGCTGCTGCAGGCCTCCCGCTTTCCTAATCACAAGGGCTGCCGTGGGGAATTGTGATCGCAGGGCAGGCCCTGGCGCTTCACTCTTAAGGACTGTCTGGTTGCATCCATCCCAGAATTATTTGTGAGCTATTAGAACAGTGGGACTTTGGTGTATGAAAAAGTGGTAGCGAACGTCCCAAAGTCCTTGGAGCAGGAACGTTCTCATTTCCTATGTGATTCTGTAGCATTAAACCACCACTCCTCCCACTCAGGGTAGGACAGCTTAATTTGCTTCAACCCAGAACCTTAAAAAAGTTGAACAGGGTCCAAAATGAGGCAGAATCCTGGTACTTTTGGAAAACACTGATGGCAGACTGAGAGTAGTCTGGAAAAAGGGCCTGAGAGTTGCTTTCGCTAAGAGGCTGCGGCTCTGGCGTACCTAGTGCATGACCCATCTCCCCCTTCCTGAGCTCTCCTTACGCTTTCCTTGAGCAAAAGTTGCAGGTGGTCTTGGTGGGAAGTTGAGTGACTCGGCCTGGTGATCGAATTGTTTTCTGCTCTAACATACCTGAGTGGTGTGACGCTTCCCAGCGTCGGTTGTGGCTCCTGTTGACTTGGCGGCTTCCTTGGGGTGGGACACTGAGTGGGAGGGCATCGTGATTGGAAAACACACTCCAAAGAGAATTCACTGACTTAGCCCTCCTTCCCGCCTTCTCTCTGTGAATGCTATCTTGATCCCTTCCCCGGGTCTCAAGACTTTGGTCTGCAGCTCTTCCCCCTGGCTGGTCTACCCTGGAAAATGGTGTTTTTTTCCTAGGAGCACGGGTGACCTGCTTCTGCCTGGTGGCCTGGCCTGGATTCGAGTCCCCTACAGCTTTCTTCCCTTCTTGGCATTTGGGCTCTTACCCTCTTGGTTTGAAATGTGCCCTCCCTTTATCTCCATCCAGGCCAAAGTAGAGAAAAAAACAGAGGCATCTGCTCCGGCTCGAAAGCCTGAACCTAACGCAGTCGCTAAAACAGCCGGTCCCATTGCGAGTGCACAGAGACCACCTGCTGGGAAAGTGAGTTTTATGTAGACTTTTACCTCTTGAAGGTGAAAGATGATAAACTGTTTCTTCCAGCCTGAGTCACTTTCCCTTCTATTGCACTTTTTCCCTGTCCTTAACTAGTTTCTCCTTCGCCCCTGCATACCCTCCTCTTTGTTTGATGACTCAGCCATCAGAAAAATTTTTGTATTAACCCCGACAGTTAACCGAGTTGGGAGCCCATTACCCCTTGGGGAATATTTATTCATCCGGATAACATGGATCCAAAAACGTTCAAGCCACTTCCTTCACACTGACCTTCATGTGAAACCCCACCCATTTTGCACGCAAAACACACACACCGAGCACCCAGGTGCTGCCACAGGGAGACGTGGCATTGGCTCCTTCCCAGCACCAGGAACCCTGGAGCCCTGGTGCTTTAGACTGACCTAGAAGGCCGCTTTCATAACATGCTGGCTGTGGAGATAGCTTCATTTGCCCTGATTCCCCAAGTCACCTGCTCTCTGAAAGTGTGGATGCTCATTCCCTCTAGAAACCCACTCAGCCTAGGAATTGCGCAGGTAAGCGGAAACTCTGGGCTCTTTCCTCTTGCCTCCACATCCTGGAACCAGGCCCCTCCTGCTGGCTGTGGGAACCTTCTTCCCTTAGCTGTGGCAGGTGGGTGGTCTCTCCAGCCACGGGCTGCCAGAGGAGCCTAACCTCCCGCTCTCAGGGACCAGGATGGGCGGTCTCAGCCCAGGGAATGTGTACAGTCGGCAAGGCTTCCAGGTGACTCCTAGAGGTCCTTGGGGGCTCTGGTTCAGAGCAGGGTTTCATTAGGAAATGGTTCGCTAACCAGTTATTCATCACTGACATTGTAAAGAAGGCACGAAACCGTGAGGTATCTGGGTCGGAATTTCTCGGGGTGGACTTCTCCGCTCTGTGGAAAACTCTTCAGCTTGGGGCCTGCCTGCTTCATTTCTGAAGGGCTCTGAAGCAAAGGAAGGAAGGAAGCTGGCAACTGTTTCTTTTTCAGAAGGCTCAAAGAGAATTCTTTGTTCCAGCCCTTAGAGCCTGGGCCTTTGTGTGGCTGCGTTCCAGGGAGAGCCATTCATAAGCACTACAGTGTGCAGTGTCGTGCCCCCCCACCCCCGGCACCCCGTTATGCACCACTGCAGCCCTGCTTGGAGCCGCTTCTCTCTGCGCGTGAAACTCACAGGGCACAGGATTGGGCATCTGGAGGATTGAGGGAAGTGTTTTACCCTTGAGTTGAAAAAAAGTCTAGACCAGAAGCTCACTTGTCCTGTGCTCACTCCAGCCTGGAGACAAACAGCCCGTCTGTGGAGTGTGGAGCTGCCTGTCGAGCCTGTGGCCTGCGCTCCCCCTGGCGTCGGGATTCTGCATGGCAGGTCCAGCGGCCTCTGGTCCATTTGCCTTTATAACTGAGCTGTGATGTCCCTTCCCTCCTGTGTCAGATCTGTGCCCCGTGAGCCAGCGGCCTGGTGATTCTCGGAGCGGCCTTTGCCTCCCAGAGTGGGTCTGGCTGCCGCAGTTCCCAGCCCCAGATTTAAGGGAAGGGCCAAGCTTGGTGAGAACCAGTCCAGATGAGCAGGACCCTTGCAGAGAGGAGTCCCCTCGGGGAGAGAGCTGGCGGGAGCAGGAGCCGGGCTGTGCCTGGCTGGGCATCCGGGGCGTGCTCCTAGCTGGGCCTCGCGAACCGCAGCCCAGCCCCGAGGAGCGAGGAGGACCATTGGCCCTTGTGCAGCCTCTGCTTCTGTCCTCGTGTTGTGTGTTCTTGTCTTCACTCCCTTTCCTGCTTCCTTCACATTCCTTCCCCTGCGCTTCTCCACAGCGGTGCTGCTGCAGGTGGGGGCGGAGTTGTAACAACACTCTGTTGGCCACTGTGATCACGTGTGGACTCACTGCCTGCCCTTTGTCGGTTCTAACCAGCCCTCTCCCTTTGTGTTGTTTTTTTCTGTTCTCTAACACTCCAGGTCCAGATAGTCTCGAAAAAAGTGAGCTACAGCCATATTCAGTCCAAGTGTGGTTCCAAGGACAATATTAAGCATGTCCCTGGAGGTGGTAATGTAAGTATGAGCTCTGGACAGCTGGCGTCTGAGGCCCAGCCCCCTGTGGGGCGCACTGGGGAGAGGGCCACCTGCCCGCGCTGACGGGACCACGGCATCCTGGCCCGGGGCTTCCTTCCGGACGCAGGCTAGCAAAGTGAGGGGAGTCCTCAGTGCTCCGGTGTGTTTAGACTGGCTGTTTCTGGGAAACCCCTAAATACAAAAACCCAGTGACGCCCACTTGGCATCTTCTCACCCCTCTTTCCTGTCTGCTCTCTTACCCCCACTTTTCCCCTTTCTGAGTCCTTCCTCCTCTTATTCCCTCAGCCTCTCCTTTTCTCTTTGTCCCCTTCCTTCCTTCGTCCAGGCATCCCTTCATCATGCTGCCCTTCTGTGCCGGCCCTAAGCTCTGTGTTGGGGACACAGGTGACTCTGGCTAGCAGGGAGGCCCTGGTGCAGTGTTAACACTTTCCACGTGTCCCTGTGACCGTGCAGAGGCAGGCATGACTCCAGCACACGCCAGAGGGACGTGTGTGATGGGGCCGCCGCGTGCGGCCTCCGCCTTCACTGCTCCTCACCCGCTTCTCTCCCCGCCCCGGAGTGAGGGAGCCCGTCCTGCTCTGTCATCCTGCTCACTCCCTTCCTTCTCCTTACTGCCCTGAACTGGGCTGAGTCGTGCGCTGCTCACCCCGTTCATTTTCAGGCTCTGTCCCTCCTGCCCCCCAGCGGCCACGCTATCCTGCACGTGGCTTACCAGCACCCCCCACCCAGTTCTGTTGTGGGAAATCCGCCTCAGGGCTTCTCTTTCTCGCCCCACAAGCCCCCTTACTGCAGCTCCTTCCAGTCACTTCCCCACCCATGGCTCTTCTGGCAGGGGCAGAAGCCGCGTCCGTGACACGCAGGTGGAATGCCCCTGGCCGGCTTGGTAGCTGGCCTGACGGGAGCCGGCCTGGGGTGGGATCAGCTGAAGTGGGTGAAGCGTTTAAAGACCGTATCTAGTTAAGGTGGTGGAGGTCAGCTTACGAGGGCCCCGGGTAGCCAGCGGCTTTAGCTTTGCCTTCCGGGCTTTTGGCCTAGGTGAAAACAGGAGGTGAGCGGGGGATTCTGAAGGCCTTGGTCATTGCGTGTGTGACAGAAATGCGTTTAGTAGGGTGTGCTGTGTATGCACGAGCTCGGAAAACAGGCATCATTATCCCCTACTGTGCTCTTCCCACACTGCTCACATGTGACTTCAAGATTTTTTTAAAGCATTTTTTAAAAAAGGTTTTATACGAGAGAGAGAGTGCGTGAGCTGGGGGGAGCACACGATGACCGAGCAGGAGGGAGAGGGACAAGCAGACTCTGTGCTCAGTCTCACGACCTGAGCCTAAATCAAGAGTCGGCCGCTGAACTGACTGAGCACCAGGCGCCCTGGAAGCATTTTATCGCAGGAGGCGTCCTGAGACAGCAGGGCGTTGAGAGACCGCCGGGGAGCAGCGTGTGCGGGCGGGAGGAGGAGGGTAGCCGCGTGCACGGAGGCCTGTCCTTCCTTCCCTCGGCCCCTCCGTGAAGCCACCCCAGGTAAACATGCAATGGAGAAAGAGCAGGCCCGCTGTGCAGGCGAGCAGTGTCACACGTCACACACAAACCCCGTCCCCTCCTGGATGGAGATTCTGAGGCTAACACCTGGAGGAGAGGCCTGGAGCAGGACCCCAGAGAGTGCTCCAGAGCGG
Organism: Ursus arctos; assembly: GCF_023065955.2. Taxonomy (NCBI): domain Eukaryota; kingdom Metazoa; phylum Chordata; class Mammalia; order Carnivora; family Ursidae; genus Ursus; species Ursus arctos. The sequence continues at coordinate 31,564,104 of NW_026622808.1, read as the reverse complement.
CCCGGCACACAGACACACGTCCCCCTTGTTGAGAGCCAGGGGCACGTGAGGGCAGGGGACGGAGCAGATTTTCTCCCCCGATTTAAGAAGTTGTGACCATCTTTCTTCCGTTTCACCCTCGTGTGTGATGGGTTCTTAGACCTGGTGGCTGTGTCGTCTTAGCAGCCTCCACCGCTGGCTCTGGGGGCTGCGGGGCGTCCCAGGCTGGGGGGGCAGACCATGCGAATAGCTAGAACGAGGTGCAGGGATGCCGGGGTTGGTGGTGCGGCGAGAGGACCACAGGGGCGGCACGGCTTCTGCCGGCGGTCGGGCTGCGCTGGGGAGGGGACATCTGAGAAACACACGTCCTAGGCCAGGGAAGCGGCACGTGGCTCCAGAAGCATTGAGTGGAGGCGAGTGGCCAAGGGAGCACAGGACGGGGCGGGTTGTCTGGAAGGGACTGTGGCTTCTCTCCATACCAGCCTCAGGAGGGAGAGCCTCATCTCAGATGTGGTGGGCCTCGTGAAGTGAGGGGGACACTTATACTTTTTAAAATTTGTAATTATAAAAAAATTTCAAATACATACAAAAATAGGAAAAAAAATACTACAGTGAGCTGGATATACCTTTTACCCAGCTTCATTGATTATCCTTGTAGCCAGTCTTTTTTTTTTTTTAAGTGATCTCTACACGCAACAGGGGGCTCAAAATTAAGACCCCGAGGTCAAGAGTCGCTGGCTCCGCCGAGCCAGCCAGGTGCCCCTCCTTGTGTCCCATCTATCTGTGTCTGCCCACCCTGACTGTTTTGAAGCCAGTCCTAGATACATCGTTCATCTGCAGATATTCCGTTTATAACTTTAAAGGAAGTCTTTAGTGTACGTGTGTTTATGTGTGTGTGTAAAACTACTGATGTGTTAAACAGGTTTGCCTACTTCAGTCAGAACACAAGGAAGGTCCATAAATTGTGATTGGTTGTTGTGTCTCTTTTATAATCTGAGGTTTCTTTTACTCTGTGGGCTCCCTTCAATTTTTTTATAGCAGTATTTTTCAGGAGTAAACCAAGTAGCTTGTTCTAGAATCTGGATTGTGCTGATTACACCCCCGTGGTTTCATTCGCGTATTCCGTTGTCCCTCGATAGTCTTTAAATTGATTCAGGTTTGATCCCCCCCCGCCCCTGCCGATTTTTGCAAGACTTTCGTAGGGAGCGGTGGTGTTTCCGTCAGGAGGCACGTCCTCTGACGGCCAGTACCTAGACCCGTGCGTCAGCGGCTGTGCTGCGGTGAGACTCCCTCCTTCTCCATCCGTGGCTGGAGCACGTGTGTAAAGCAGACTTGCCCCTCGTCAGCTGCTTCCCCTGAGGACCAGGCAAGGAGTAAAGAAGTGCTGGCTCGGTTGCACGACGCCGGCCCGGGAAAGGCGCGCGCTCCAAACCTGGGCGAGGGAGCTCCGGAGCTGCTCACGGCGTCTGGGGGCTGGCACGAGACGCGCTCGCCCCGCTGCTGCAGGACACGTTTGTCGTGGTTCCAGGGGCTGCCAGGCGTTCGGTTGGGCAAAGTACTTCCCTGTGTTCCCGTTGAGAGAGAATCGCAGCCTCATTGGAAATAGACAAAGCGGAAGCTGGTGTCGTGAGGGTGGTAGGTCCTTCCTGAGTGATTCCCGAACACGTGACGCAGTTAGTGTCCTTTTGATGCTGGTGGCCCTTGGAGAGATGATGTGAAGAAGAGGCGGAGTGAAGCTAGAGCCTGGGGAGGCTTTGGAGAAGGTGGCCCTTGAGCTGGGCTTCGAAGGCCGGGGAGGAGAATGCAGTGGGCCTGCTAGGCTAGGGAGCAGCACGAGCAGAGAGTGAGGGTGGCTGAAGCAAGTGAGGATTGTGGGAAGTTACCCTGTGGCAGGCCCTGGGCTGTGGGTGCGCACATGGAAATGCAGTAGGCATCGCCTGTGTTCTCTTGCAGTACAACGGAAACAGTATTTCCTGACACTGAAGAAAGGGAGACAGGGTCCTAGAAGGTGATGAAGCCCCACCAGAGGGTGTGGCACCTGCTGGCAGGGCTCCCTGGGCCCCTGCCTGGAGGACTTGACTGCGGTGGAAAGCCAGGCTCTTCCACAGGACCGAGGAGCAGCTGGGTCAGTCACAGGGACCCTGGAATCTTCATCCCAGAACCCAGTGCCCACTGTAGCTGATGGGAAACACGTGCCCTCGGTCCCAGGTGCAGGACGTTCACCCCAGCGGGATTCGAGTCTGATAAAAGGCTGTTCACCCTTCCGATGACTCACCAGCGGTGGGCAGAATGTCCGATTAGGCAAAGGCCTTGCGGGGCCTGCAGGTTGCGCCTGGTGGCTGCAGATGTCGGGCCCCGGGCTGCCGGCTTGGGCTCCGCGCGGACACGACTGCGCTGGGCACGGCTCTTCGGGAGAGAGCCCAGATGTCACAGCCGATGGTGGTCAGTGCCCTTAATAATGAGCAGAGCACCCCAAACTGAGCCGTTCTCACGTATAGATGAGCGAAGTCGTGGTGGTGGTGGTTTTTGTTTTTTTAATTTCTGTTTGCATTTTATGCAGAACTTACTCTCAAGCCGTAAGTTTTTGTTTCTTTAGTTTCTTCTGAGACCCCATTTTCTCCTGTGCGGCCTCGTCTTCTGGTTTAGGAGCAGTCTGCTCTTTTCAGTGAGGCCCGTCTCACTGTGGCAGGGAGAGCTCGTGTGCGGGTGATGCGACCGCGAGTCCGTAAGTTCTGCGCCGCATCCTGGGGGCTTTGTGCTCCTGGTGCGCTCCGCGCCCAGAGAGTCTGCGTCTGGCTCCTTCAGTTCAGCAGGACTCTCCGCGTGTGTAAGCACGTGCAGTAAAAATTCAGCACTCCCTTGGGCCACCCACCCTGTGGCCAGCCCTGCCGTTTGGCCTGGGCACCCGTACCAACTCCACCATCATGGCCACAGCGCGGCTCACGATGGCTTCTGCAAAGTGACGTCTTTCAGATACGCCTGCTCTTGATGGCCTGGGCCATTTCACACATGTTCTTAAAGTGAACGCGAAGGTTTGAACCCTTGATTTGTCTGATTTTGTAGGGTTTTCTGGGCCAAGTGAATAGCAAACCATTTTCAGAGATCACCTCAGGCTGCTTACGGGAAGAGCGTTACTGTTTTTAATGGGAATATCCAGTGTGGGGAGCATATGGTGAGACACACACTTAAGCTCGGTGGTAGATGTCCATTGTCACATTTCTGGAAAGTAGTTAGGCCTCATGGTTTAAGAGCCTTAATGCATACAGTCTGAGCGTTTGAGCAGGTAACCAAAGTTCTGGGCATCCTGCTTAGGGGTCATCAGAATTGCCATGACTTCTAGTCACAAAGATTTTTATTGCTGCCGTGGTGTTTTGTTTTGTTTTTTAAGATTTATTTTAGAGAGAGAGCAGGGGGATGGGGTTGAGGGAGAGGGAGTGCTAAGCAGACTCCACACTGAGTGTGGAGCCTGACACGGGGCTCGATCCCACATCCCTGACAGATCCAAGCTGAAACCGAGAGTCAGATGCCCAGCCACCTGACTATGCCACCCAGGTGCCCCTGCTGCTGCCATGGTTTCAATGGTGAAAAATGAGAAAAAAAGCAAATGTTCACCATCAGGCATGGGTTAGGTTTTTGTAAGATCTTAGAGGATAGAGGATTATGTGGTCCCATCTTTACATTTCTCAACTTTGTGGGAAAATGCTTGTAGCATGAATTAAGCAGGAGTACAAATCGTAGACAGACAGATACCTGTGCAGCCAGCCAGGAGGGAAAAATGCGCTGAAAAGAACTGGACGGAGAACATGAAAACACTATTCCAGGTTGTCTCTGAGCAAGGAGTTGATAGGTAAGATTTCAGGTGGAACAAAATGACATTTTAGGAGATTTGGATTCAGAAAAATGGGAGAAGAGCTGCCTGGCGGATGCACAGGTCCGGCGGGGAGGGAAAGTCCTGGTACTGTGGGAACGCTGGCTTGGTTGGGCTGGAGGTGGGCTCGGAGGCCGCAGGCCCTGAAACACACCCTCGCTCTGAGGCAGTGATGTTTCTGTGGTTTGTTTCTCAGGTTCAGATTCAGAATAAGAAGGTGGACATCTCTAAGGTCTCCTCCAAGTGTGGGTCCAAGGCCAACATCAAGCACAAACCTGGTGAGTGCTGCCCCCCTGACCCCAGCATGCCTGGGGCGTGCGGTCCTGCCAAGACCGCTGGCTTTCACCCCTGCTCTTCGGTCATTCCGTAAAGATTCCCAGAGCCGCGCGCGCCCACCCGGGAGGCAGCGATGGAAACCACGCAGTTCAGTGCCTGTCAGGGAGGGGATCTGGGTGCTAAGCTCTTAGGGGAGCAGGTGGCAAAGGCTGCCGTTGGCACGGGCATCACCGTCTCGAGCACCTGCCGCGTGCCTGGCGCTCCCGGATCGCGTGCCAGGAGCTGATGCCGAAAGAGTCATCGGGGCAGGAGCCGGGGCTGCTCCGAGGCAGGGAAACCTCGGCAGCCAGCTCTGGCCGGTCTCAGAGTCGCTCAGCGGTGCCGCCTGGGCTGCGGCTGGGGGTCTCTGCTGCAGCGGGTGTGTGGTGGGCCCGGCGCCCCCACAGACGCCCCCGAACAGCCGGGAACGCGGCCTGGCCTGAGCCCAGCTGTGCCCTTGCCACGGGCCCCGGGCGAGGGCAGAGCTGAGGGTAGGCATGCTCGGCTGCGGCTCTGGCTTCTCGGAGGCCAGCCACCGGGGGCCACGTCCCTCTCGACAGTGTCCTCATCCATTTTAGAATGCGTTCTGTTTAAAAGGATCAGAACATTTTGGCCCTTAACTCCCTGTCATTTTCCCCTTTTATCTGGAAAACCCACTCTTGTGCGATCCCTCCCTCCCGAGGGCCGCTGACTGACAGGAGGCCCGGGTGGGGGCCGTGGGGGGAGGGCTCCGGTGTGTAGGCAAGCTGGGTGCTCTGGTTTGGGACGGGAGCTGAGGAGGCGGCCGCGTGAGTGAGGGGTGGGCTCGCAGGGAAGCCAAGCTGCAGGGCCTGGAGAGGGGTGGGCCCACCAGAGCAGTCTGGGCCTGGATCCTGTGGCGGCCCTGTGGCACGGAGCTCTGAACCTCGCCCAGGCTCGCAGGCCGCCTCCCTGCCCCTCGCCCTGGCTCGCAGGCCGCCTCCCTGCCCCACCACGCAAGGGCACTGGGCACTGGGCCCCGGGGCCGGGCTGGGCCTTTCTCAACTGGTGCCGAGAGGACTCCCGCCTCTCCTCCTCCTCCACTACAAAGAAGCCACTTTCCACTTTCCTTCTTGTCACTACAGTGTGGCTCAGTTAAACAGCTCAGACCACACTTCCATCCTGTCTCTGCCCGTCACCAGCTTTTGACAGTGACTTTGGGCAAGTCACTCTTCTCCAGTATCGGCTCTTGCAGCTGTGAAGCCAGGATCCCGACCCTGACGGGCAGGGCATTCGTAGACTGAAAGGAAGCTGGGGCGCCCCGTACCCCCCGTCAGTCAGAGGAGTTGTTACATCGCCAAGAGAACCTAAAGCAGACGTGCCCGCAGTGCCCTGAGAGGCGTGGCTGGAGGCTGTGCGGCGGGCCTGCGGTTCTAGGTGGAGGCGTTCCCGCCGGCCCAGTGCAGATTGTCAGCCCGGCTTTGAGATTAGCCCTGTGTGACAAGTGCCGTCCACTGTCCTTTCCTCCATTGTCCTCAGAGCCACTGGGAGCAGGTCATGTTGGTGTCTGTACTGGGTACATAGCGAGTCCTTAGCCACGTTGGGATTCCTGTTTAGCCTCCTGGCTTTGCCCATGTGACCGGTGGTTTTTGGTTCCAGGTGGAGGAGATGTCAAGATTGAAAGTCAGAAGTTGAACTTCAAGGAGAAGGCCCAGGCGAAGGTGGGATCCCTCGATAACGTGGGCCACCTGCCTGCAGGAGGGGCCGTGAAGGTAGCAATGGGGCAGCAGGGGACGCTGCTTGGGAGGAGTGGGGGGGTGCAGCTGGAGTCTGGGTCCCAGCAGCTGGGTGCCTGTCACCGCCCCTCAGTATTGTCAGGAGTCCTGTTTCCCCCACACCGTTGTGTTTTCTCCCTGTGTCCATCATCAGTCCTGAGTGAGGCAGGAGAGGTAAAGAGGCCCCGGCCCAGCTGCCTCTGCCCTGTCCACCTGGACACAGAACCTCTCCTGAGAGCCGTGGCCTGCCTGCCTTTTTGGACCCATCTTGGCCATTTCCAAGGGGCCTGTGAGCTGGGGCGCAGCTCCCCCACAAGGCGGGTGGTCTGTCCCCAGCTACCTCATAAGAGGCCATGTGGGGACGTGCTCCATGCCAGGCTCCACGCTGGGCCTGGGAGCAGGGTAGCACGTTGTCAGCTGCCAGGACCGCCCCAGGCTGGGGCTCTGGGAGAGCGCTCAGGTGGGCAGGGCTTCCCATCCTCAGGACTGGCTGGGCCTCTCCTGCCTTCCCTCCCTCCCTCCCTCCCTCCCTCCCTCCTGCCTTCCCTCCCTCCCTCCTTCCACAGCACCGTGAGACCCTTTGTAAAGTGCCAAGATGCTCTTACCCTCTGTTCCATGTTGTTGGGCGGGGGGACCCGTGGGGCAGCATCTTGCAGGCTTCGGAGTGCGGGGCTAGCTCGGCGGCTCGGGGGGTGAGCGAGGGAGAGGGCAAAGAGCAGCCGTGGTGGGCCTTCCCTCCTGCCCAGCCCAGCCTCTGTCCCAACTTCCGTCCGTGCCCCCCTTCAAGGCCTGACTGGCTCCCGTGAATATTGGGGGCCCTGGCTCTGTCACAGGCTCTCCGTCATGCCTCCATACCTTGTGAGGAAACTCCCTAGCCCGTCCCGTGGGGCACTGGCTCGGGGATAGTCACTTGTCCGAGGCCACGTGGCAAGGACCCGCAGACCAGAGTTTACACCTGGGCCTTCTGACCCCAAGTCTTGTGTTCTTTTCTTTATTCACATCATCTCCTATTCTCTATAATTTCTGGAATTGTTTTCCTAATACAGAGGCCTGTCTCCTTCACTGTTCTGATTAGAAACCCCTGTGGCGTCTCCATTGTCACCTTTGGGCATTCTGGGGCCCGGGGGTTCCAGCTCCCCGCTGCCCTTCCCTCTTCTGCTTTACTCACACTGGATGTTCACTGCCCCCCATCCTCCTCCCAGAAAGCCCAGCAGGCCCCCGAAGTTTCCCTCGGTCACACCTCCCTGGACACCTTCCCCCCTCCCCTGTGCGCCAGGCTCCAGGAGGGCGCCCAGCACAGAAGAGGCCTCAGTGTCCAGAGATGGCTAGATGAACAGGCAGGGCTGCCCCGGGAGTTCCCAAGAGAGCCCCCCTGAGCGTCCCCTCTGTGGCGGGAGCGGTCTGGGATTCACCGAGTCAGAGGTGGCAGGCTGCACCCCTCCGAACTGACTTCAGGCTCCCAGAGCTCCCTAGCTGGCCTGCAGCAGCCCTGCTTCCCAGCCAGTTCCAGACGTGCACTCTACCAACTGTCCCAGGGCTTTTGCCGTCACAGCTAGGTGTCTGGTGTCAGCCTTGCTGAGAAGCCTGCACCCCTTACCTCTCACCTCAGACTTCAGGAAGCCTCGCCCCTCAGAGGCATTGCCCAGAGCGTCATCAGCTAGGCTGCGCGCTGCGCCAGGGCTGCACTCTCCTGCTCCGGGGCCTGTGTTCTTGCTCTGCGCCAGGCCAGGCCTCTGAGCCAGGAGCGGGCGGGGGGTGGGGTGGGGAGTACCTGGCCTAGATTCTTCGGATGACTGGACCGTAATCCAGCGGGGGGCCGGGGGCGGGCGGGGGCTGTGTGTAAAACCCACCACCATCACCCATCCCACCTCCTCCCCGACTGACCCTGCACTGTCTCCCCCACTGTTTCATTGTAGACTGAGGGCGGTGGCAGCGAGGCCCCTCCGTGTCCGGGCCCCCCTGCTGGGGAGGAGCCGGCCATCCCTGAGGCAGCGCCCGAAACTGGCGCCCCCACTTCAGCCAGTGGCCTCAGTGGCCACACCACCCTGGCAGGGGGTGGTGACCAAAGGGAGGCCCAGACCTTGGACAGCCAGATCCAGGAGACAAGTAAGTGGCTGGGCTTGGCCTGAGGGCCAGCCGGGGGCCCTGCCACTGGCTACAAATTGAAACTCCTTTTTTTTTGACTAGAGTGTGGCCTAAATTTTAACCAAGCAACATTTTATTTTCCAGGCATCTAATGATGACATTCTGGTCTCGTCTTCCGTCCCCCGTGTTCCCCCTCTTGTGTCCCTCGTTACCCCCTCCCTTCCCTCCTCCCGTGTCACTGCAGATTGAGACCTACAGGCTGACGTTCCGGGCAAACGCCAGGGCCCGCACCGACCACGGGGCTGACATTGTCTCCCGCCCCCCCCACTTCCCTGGCGGCCCCAGCTCAGGCACCCGGGCCCTTGGCTCCCTCTCCCGGGCTGTTCTCTAGACCCCACTCAGCTTGGGTGCTGGGCGGTCCTCCAGGCCCCACCCTCCCCTGCCTTGCTTGCCCAGGGCAGCAGCCAGCCCGCCCCAAACCTCCTCTGCTCCCTGCCCTGGGCCCCGCTCCTTGCTTTGTTCCTGTCCCGTCATTGCGCACTGCTCCACAGACGAGATTGGGAGGTGAATGGGATGGGGAGGCCAACTTGGGATCTTGTGGGATCTAGGAGGGGGGACTCGGATTCCAACCTCCTCTTTGGGTTTTCTGGACCAAACCCAAGAGAAACTGACATACCTTCCCTCCTCGCTGGGTCCACCTGGAGAGAAGAGTGGAATTGGATGGCCGTGTGGTGGCAGGATGCTGACTGCATCCCTGGAGCCCGCTAAGCCACTGCCTCTCCCTTTGACCCCTCCATGGTGCCCACCGTGCAGGGGGAGCCAGGCGCCTCTTGCCGCCCTGCCGCAAGTTAGTTAGGTAGGGGTCGATCTGACTGGCCCCACTGCTTCCCATACCTGCCTAGCTGCTGTCACACTTTTTTCTTGTTTTATCTTTTTTTTTTTTTTTTTTTAATAACCTAAAAACTGGTAGAGGAGTTTTGCAGGTGAAGCCATGTCTTAATGAAAGTCCTCAGTAGGTGTTAAAGGAAACAGGGAGGGGAGATCCTTAAGCCTCCAGCCAGGAGGTCAGGCCTCAGGGGCTGCCCTGGCCTGGGCAGCCTGGGGCCCTGGAGGAGGTGTGGGCAGGGCAGGTGAGGTGCAGGGCCTGTGGCCTGGAGAGCAGGTAGGGCACACTAGGGGCTGGTCAGAGTGTGGACTGCTTGTGCTGGTATTTTGTGTGTATGCTGCTTTTCTTTCTAACCAAGAGGCTGGTTTTGGCATCTCTATCTGTCTCATTCCCTGGGATCTACTGGGAGATATAAGTTTGGGGCTAGAGAAACAGGGAAGGGCTGTGGAGGTCAGAATCCTCCAGACTCGCAGGCCTAGGACACCAGAGCCCTCAGTTACCAGGGAGCCCAAGATGTCCAGAACTCATGTGGGTGATGGGGAATCAGGTGTGGAAATTTTTAAAAAGGCATGAGACAGGCCATCTCCCCGCCCCCTTACAGCCTGACTGGGGAGGGGGAGAGGCGAGGCCAGCCTGTGGAGGGGTGTCCCAGCGAGGCCCGGCCTGGGGTGGCTGCAATGAGGAGAAATCCCGGGAATTGTATTGACACGAAGATTCTTATTGCACTTGTATTTTTTTTTTTTTTTGTATTAAAGTTTGCATGGTTTCTAATAAAGGATTAAAATGTAACAGTTTGTAGTGAAATGGCCGGGGAGTCTTTGAGGGCATCTCCTCTGGAAGAGCATTTCCTGCAGCGCAGACTTGCCCCTGAGGAGGCCACCAGACTTGGCCCCTCGCCCTCCCCGCCCCTGCTTCACTGTCCCCCTTGGAGCCCAGAAGGTAGGGTTCTTGGCTTAGGTTCAGAGCGGACCTCCGTGTGGAGGGCATCTGGGCCGGCAGGTTCTCACTTCTGAGGTGGCAGTTCCCTCGGGGCGGTGGGCCACCACGTCCGTGGCTCCCGAGCACACGCCGCCAGGGTCTTGTGGAGGAAGTGTTCCCCGCGCCAGACACTGCAGAAAGTGGTGCGCCGAGGACGTCAGGGCACCGTGTCTTGTCAGGAGGAGGGGGCAGAAGGAAGCTGGGGAGAAGTGGTAGAGCGTGCAGGGCCTGGTTACCTGTGCCCTCCTTGTGTCCATCCCAGGGCCACACACGTGCCGAGGTGGCCAGCTGGTCCGAGGGTAGGAGTGGGAGAGGTGGCCCTCGTGGAGAACTGTCTGTCTAGGTGGGCAGGAGTGGTCGCTGTTGTGAAGGGCGGTCTGGTCCCAGCTCCCTTGAAGTGTTCCCCAAGCCAGAGAAGCGAAGGCACCCTGACAGTGGGGACCGGAGGCCCCTGTGTGCTGTGGACCACCTGCAGCCGTGTGGGGGTGCGCCGTCTCTGTACCCTCAGTTTGCTTCTGACTCAGCCGTTGCCTGTGTCAATCTGTGATTCTGTTGTACCGGTTTCAAGAGTAAATAAAGCTCGTGATGCCCCACCACACAGGCCCTGCATCTTCTGTACGTCCTGGTTTGTCTCCACCTGCAGCATCCCTGCCCTTGCCCCCAGCTCGTCCCCTGGCCTCAGGGGGCTGCTGTGCAGTTGTAAGTCCCAGCTCAAGGAAGGGCCACGAGCTTGGTTGTACGTATACAACCCAAGGCTGCTTGAAGGTTAAGGTTCAAGTGGCCCTTGCTGCCTGTGGAACTTCTCCCCGGTTCTGCTCGGGGTGAGGAGGCAGCAGCCAGATTCGGTGAGAACCCGCTGCAGACCTCCGGCTCCGAGGGGGAGGCTGGCGCGCGCGCGCGCTCCGTACCTGCTGGCCAGCCTGCCAGGACAGGGCCATTCGGCCAGGGTGCCAGCCGCGCAGGCCCCGAAACAGCGGCGGCCCTGGCCCTGCCAGGAGTAGGAGCGTGGGTGCTGGGGCCCCGAGAGAGGAGCCCCCAGCGGAGAGCGATGCTCACAAGGGATAAATAGAACTTTATTTTAAATAAACATTTGCACTCTGTACACAGCCCCAGCAGACAACGGGGCTCAGTCATCCGCCGTCTTGCGCACATCGAAGCTGCCGCAGGGCCCACGCAGCAGCTCCGCCAGCAGCGCCAGCAGCTGCCCGTGCTCCTGCTGCACGCCAGGCGGCAGTGCGGCCAGCTCGCTGCGCAGGCTCCGCTCCACCATGCGGCCCAGCGCCCGGCGCAGCTCCCTCAGCAGCCGCACGGTGCGGGAGTCCCCCTCCAGCCGCAGCAGGTCACTGTCGCTCAGGGAGATGGTGGCCCGGCGCCCATCGTCTGGGGGGAGGAGGAAGGGGCGGCGCAGAGGCGAGGTGAGGCTGGGCTCCCGAGGACACAGACCAGCCCAAGCAGCAGTGGGGCGGGAGACGAGCAAGTACCCACCACGGATGTGGACGTCCCCGTCGGTCAGCAGCAGCACGGCTAGCGGGTGCACCTGGGAGGAGTCCCGGACGAAGACGCTGCCGTTGGACTTGACAGCCATGAAATACGTCAGCCATCGGCTCCGCAGCCGCGTGGCCTCCCTGCGGCATAGGGGGCGGGGGTGAGCCCACCCTTCTCGACCAGGTCAGCCGCCCCTCCCCGGCCCTGCCTGCCTCCCACCTGTTAATGGTCGACTTGTGCAGCAAGATGTTGCCTGATTTGGTCCTGTAAGTGACACTGTTGGGCTTGAACTTGCCCTGCCGGGTCACCTTGCCCTGCCTCACCTGCCAGGATGAGAGGAGAGACGGGCGGGCTGAGTGAGGAGCCTGGGGGGTGGGGGGAGGAGGCTGCGGCCCGCCGGCCCCTTCCCCAAGGCAGCACCTGGATGAGGTTGGGGTAGAGGCCCGCCATCAGCACACCCTTCACCAGCTCCTCCTCTTCACTGTACTCGTTGCACTGGGCAGAGGCCAGGGTGCAGTCCGAGGGCTTCCCCACCAGGAAGGCCTCGTAAATGTTCTCCGAGAACTGCTTGATGAGTCCTGGGGAGGTGAAGTCGGGCTGAGCCTGCGGCCCCCTAAGCCACAAGGCTGGGGAACCACAGGCCCAGGCCGGGGTGGGGGTGGGCACTGACCGTGGATGAAGCGCAGGCTGGGGGCGTAGAGCAGGTTTTCCTCCAGGTAGTTCTCACGGGAGCTGCGGTCCTGCCAGCGCAGCACCTCCTCCCAGCCGGCGACGGCCCGCACGAAGGCCAGGTGGTCACTGCCGCTGTCATGGCTCAGCAGTGCCTTCACCTGGGAGGGAGCGGGAGGGGGCACCGAGGCCACAGGGTGAGGGCGGGCGGCGGCCGCTTCAGGACAGAGGGCGGGGGAGGGGCTGGGTCTGACCTTGTCCACCTCCGCCCGGTTCTGCAGGCTACTGCTGAAGGGGTCCCGGGTGAGGCAGGAAACGACCACCAGCAGCGGGTGCAGGCAACGGAAGATGGCGGCCAGCACTATGGCCTTGGCCAGCCGGGGGTCAGTGGAGATGTGGGCCAGGCGCTGCCCCAGGGTGGTCAGGTACTCCCGCTGGTCCAGCACTCCTGCAACAGCTCAGCTGTCAGACTCGCCCTTGAGAGCCACGCTGCGGCCCGGCGCGGCCCGGCCCGGCCCCACTCACCGATCTCCTGGAGCAAGATCACAGCCTCGTCCACCGCCTTGATGTTCGGACTGTCCACGGCCTTGGAAAGGAACTCCACTGCCTACAGCAAGAAGCAGCCAGAGCCCGCCGTAAGCCCCGCATCCCACCTGTCCCTCACCAAGTCCAGCCCCAGCCCAGCCCAGCCCAGCCCGCCTCTGGCGCACCGTCTTCTCGGGCATGTGGATTTTGGCTTGTAGCACCAGGTTCTCGAGGGGAGTGCGCAGAATCTCTGGCACTTGGAAAGGGACCATCTTCTCCAGCCGGCTCCGCGGGAACAGGTGGTAGGCAAAGCCCGACTGGCAGCGGCCTGCCCGGCCCCGGCGCTGGATCACATTGGCTCGTGACACCCACACAGTCTCCAGGCAGGACACCTGGGGGAGGGGGCAGGTGAGCAGCGACGCAGAGGCCAAGAGGCCTTCCTCAGTGCTGCCCCTTGTCTGGCCTTCACCTCACTTAACCCCTCAATGGCCCCCCCACGACAGGGATGCCGAGAGCCCACGAGTGTGGCCTTCTCTGGACACACACGGCAGGTCCAAGGCTGATCTGGGCTGGGGGCCACCTCGGAACTTGTAGTTCTTCCCCCAGGGGCTGGCTGGGCCCGGGAGACGGGTGCCACCTTGGTCTTCAGGTCATAGCGTTCCTCCTTGTGCAGACCGCTGTCCACCACATGCACGATGTCATTGACTGTAATCGACGTCTCCGCGATATTGGTGGCCAAGACAATCTTGCGCACCCCAACTGGTGGCTGCTGGAATATGGCCTTCTGGTCCATCATGGGGATGTTGGAGTGCACTGGTGGGCAGCAAGAACACGCTGGTTATGGGCACTGCTCCTGTTCCCTGTGATGAGGGCACAGGGCAAGGATTTTGACCCATTTTGATGAAACTGAGGCCCAGATCAAGAATATGTGTGCCCAGTCAAGGTGGAAAAGCCAGCAAAAGCAGGGCAGCCTGGTCGGAAACCCAGGCCCCTTGAGCCCCAGTTGGGTCAGGGTCCCCAGGCCAGAGGGCGCTGTTATCTTGGGGCCATCGCGCCTCGCTCGCCCGCTCTCACCTGGCAGGATGAGGTACTTGCTCTCGTGCATGCCCAGGGCCTCCTGGAGGCGTTGCTGCACTCCTTTGATCTCCTGCCAACCAGGCAGGAAGCAGAGGATCCCACCTGTAAAGGGGCCCTGCAGGCATGAGCCATCACTCGGCAGCTGGAGGTCAGGGTGGGCACAGGGCAGAGGGGAAAGCACCCACCTGGCTCCCCTCGGGCATCGATGTGCAGAACCAGATCCGTCACGAGGTCCAAATCGAGTGCACACTCATCCTCAGACTGGGGTGGGGGGAGAAGCCACAGTCACAGCCCCAGAGCAAGGACGCAGTCACTCTGACTTGGTGAGGCCAAGGCACTCAACAGGTCACCCCCAACCCTCACCGCCCCCTCGCCCAGAAGTCCTGATCATTCTGTTTCTGTCAAGGACACCGAGACTCGGGAGCATGACCTCGCGTGCTCGCCCTAGGCCACGGTGCCACAGGGACAGGGAGGCGGGAAAGCCAGGGGAGAGGCTGGGGAGGGCGGGGGCGGGCGGGTCCCCTCACCTCGTGGTGCCTGTGCCGGTGCGGGTACTGGTGCTTGCCCAGCTTGGCCAGGATGTCCTCCAGGTAGTGCTCCTTGACCGGGTACATGAAGCCCGGCACCTTGATGACAGGGCAGCCACCAAAGTAGCGGGAGAAGCGCTCGTTGTCGCCCGTGGCGCTCATGAGCACCAGCCGCGGGGCCGGGTTGAGCCGCTGCAGGCCCTTGAGCAGAATCAGCAGGAAGTCTGTGTTCACGTCCCGCTCGTGGACCTCGTCCACAATGACATGGCTCACGCCCTCCAGGCTGGGGTTGCTCTGCAGCTTCCGCAGCAGGATGCCCACGGTGCAGAAGAGCAGGGCGCCGCCGCGCACCGGGGGCTTGCTCTCCAACCGCACCTGGAAGCCCACGTTCCGGCGCAGAGAGGGGCCCAGTTCATGGCTGACCCGCTGTGCCACGGACACGGCGGAGATGCGGCGCGGCTGGGTGACGATCACATTGCAGCGGGCGCCGCGGCCCTCGGTCACGTAGCGCTCCAGCAGCAGCTGGGGGATGCGCGTGGTCTTGCCGCAGCCCGTGTCCCCAGAGATGACCACCACCGGGTGCTGCTCAATGGCATTGAGGATGGTGTCCCGATGCGGGTCCACGGGGAGCTGGGGGGCCTCCTGCCAGACCGGCCCTCGCCGCCGCCACAGCTCCAGCAAGTTCTGGCTCAGACGTACCTCCTCGGCTTCTGACAGGGGCACGTAGGGCTTGCCCGTGATAGGGTCACTCAGGGGCCCTGAGTCCTTGCCCAAGGGCAAGACGTCCTCGCTCTGCAGCCGGAGCTCTGGGGAGATCCAAGAACTGTCCACAGGGTACTGAGGGATGGGAGAAGCAAGCACAACGGTGAAAGACGGACACCTCCCTCATTCACTCGCGAGCCCCTCCACACGGTTCACCTGGGCCGGACGCTGTGGCCCAGCCTGCTGGCGGGGCACTCCGGGCACACCTGCCTGAGGACGCTCGCGGGCAAGACAGGGCTGCTCGGGGCCACCCGGGCTCTGGCCTCAGTGGGGACAACGGGCGGGTAGCACTGCCCACTGCACGTGGAGGCTTTGTCAGGAGAAGCTGGAGGGGGCAGGGGTGAGGAGGGGTTCTCTGGGCTCTCTTACATGGTTCAGGAAGGTCTCTATCTTCCGGAGGATGGGCTCGGGCACCTGGATGGTGCACGGCCGGCGCTGCGTCTCGCCAAGCTCACGCAAGGAGGCCAGGTTATACATGGCGTGGGTAAGCGGCTCGTTGTTGCGGTCCACCAGGCCCAGGCTCTGCAGAGGGGACACGCACAGCTCGCTCTGGGCCCCTGCCTCCCCAGAACCAGCCCAGACAGGCTCGGGAGCTTGAGGGAAATCACGCAGAGCAACTGCTTCCCTAAGAGATTTTGGTTTTTAGCAGACATTGTAAGAAAAGAGTCATTAGAAACCCAGAAAATGTAAATCTCCACACCATCCCAAAATTTAACTAGTTAAAATCATTACGAGAAAAACAAAACCTGGAATGTCCAAGAGAACTGCCCCTCAGACACCCCTCCTTGAGCAGCTGGGGCCCCCACAACAGCCCAGTCTCGCCTCTATAAATTCCCTGCACGGACCTCTAAGCCAGGAGGGCCGGGCCCTTACTGACCTCATCACAGCCTCACAGCACCCCGTCTGCACTACCTCCAAGGCACACCCCGCCCCCTCCAGACCTCTGGTCCAGCTGCCACCCCACCCCGTCTCCACATGGCACCCGTTCCACCTGTGACCCCATCATACAAACACAGGTAGAATTTCTTAGAAATGTCTATTCACACAACTCGATAAATACCGCATCTTGTTTCCCTACATGTCCAACGTCACCTCACGAGACCTAACCCAAGGCATCCCAACACCTCAGGCAGGTGTGCAAAACCAGTCCTGTGTTCCTGTCCCCTGTGCTATCAGGACTGCTCGCTCCCTAAAGCTCCAAGACTTCCCTCCTTCAGGAAGACTGCCCCCACAGAGGCCCGCCCCCTTCCTTGGGCTCCTGGCCAACCTCAAGGGCAAGCATCCGGTCCCTGGGCCACGAGGTGCCCACAGCCACCTTGCTCCCGGAGAGGCTTCCACCTTCCCCAGGCCTGCGGGTTACCCTGTGGCCTCTGACCGGCAGCCAGCCAGTGGCTCTCTCTGCACTGCTAACAGCTGGGGGCTGGCTCCTTCCCACGACACGACTCGCCCTCGCTGCAGGACTGATCATCGGTGCGGTGTCTATCCAGCTGGAATTCAGACTGCCGCCAAGTTCCATCAGTCAGCCCCAGTTCTGCCCTCCAGAGCCCCAGGTGCCTGTTCCCCTCCCTCTTCTTTAAGATTTTATTCGGTCGGTTGTTCGTTCATTCCTTCCCTCGTTCATTCCTTCCCTCATTCATTCCTTTGAGTGTGCGCGCGAGGGGGGGGGAGGGGCAGAGGGAGAGACTCTCGAGCAGACTCTCTGCTGAGCATGGAACCCAACCACCGGGGCTCGATGCCAGGACCCCAAGACCATGATCTGAGCTGAAACCAAGAGTCGGACGCTTGACCAACCACACCCCCCAGGCGCCCCGATCCCTCCTCTATGCTCCAGGCTCTCATTACCTCTCACCATCAGCTGTGTCTAAAATGGGGTCCCCAGAGCTGAACACGCACCAAAGGTCTATCTGACCAGAGCAAAGAGCAGGGCCTCCTGGTCCCCTTGCTCTGCGCTAAACCCGTGTCGACGTGGGTTCAGAGCCCACTTCTCGGGCCCTCACGGCAGTGCTCGCTCCCGCCGCCGGGCACAGCTGGCCTCCGAAACCTCTTCGAGGGAACTGCCTCACCCTGGGATTCATGGAATCGTCAATCTCCATCCCAGGGAACGCCTTACTGTGTCTTTTGCCCACAAAGCCCAGGTAATCCAGCTCTTTCTAGACACCAAGTCTGACACAGTACAGGGACCATTCCACCAGCTTTGTGTCATTCCAACAATACGCATGTCCCCTTCCAGCTTCATCTGGGTTCTGGCAACATCACCGAAAAGGCTGAGCTCACAGGCAGAGCAACTTTGGAGGGAGTGAGACGTTCCTGGAAACAGCAGCCACACAGCCCGACAAGCAAGGCGTGGACACCAGATGCTTTGTTCTCAGGCTAAAGGCCAGGTGTGGTGGATTCCGTCTCCTGGAGAACTGCACCGGTTCACCAAGGGCAGGGGAGCTCCAAGACCCCCCACGCATCGTGCCATGGACCCCCCGACTCACCTTCAGCTTCTTGCAAGCCAGGGCTGCCGCCTTATTCTCAGCCTCCGCTTTGCGGCGCCCTTTGGCGACAAAGGTCATGGGGCAGGGCCAGAGCAGAGTGAGGGTGGACAGCTTGGTCTTCGTGCCCACGGTATGGAACTGCATGAGATTCTACATGGAAGGCAAGAGAGAGGGCTATGAAAAGGCAGAGGAAGCAGCTCTCAGAATGCCAAGGAACCCAGCGATAGAATTACCCCATCGCAGCAGGTGCCAAACATCGGCCACACGAGACGGGCCACTGGACAGCAGAAGCAAGCCCTGACAGGGCCGCAGCTCCCGAGGCCAGGGCTGGTGTCTCCGGCCGTCCTGTGGTTTCACGGCAGAAGACAGTGTCTGGGCAGTGCTGCCACCCACCCTCCTAGCCCACTGTGCTGCCAGCACCTTCGAAGCAAACAGTATGGTGGCAGCGGCGGGTGGAACCTGTCAGCCTGAGCCAGAACCAGGCACGTTCTGGGGGTGCATAAAGGCCTTACCCCTGGGGAGAAGCTGTGCTTACTGAAGCCCTGAGCCTGGCCACAGAGACGAAATTCAACCCCAGCCAGACAGCGCCATCCCCACTCCATTCCTGCCAGCACCCCCGGACCACTCGGGTCTCCCGCTCCCACGGCGCCAGCCCAGCCCCCAAGCTCCCACACCGACTTCAGTCCCAACCACTTCACCCTCTTCACAGTCCAAGGACCGTGAGCCCCCTGACTGGCCTAGGTGCGGGCTGAGGGTATAGGTAACCTCGGCCCTCCCACACACCTGTAGCTTCCCTCCTACCTGGTCCCGGGGACCAGCAGACACAACAAGCCAGCTCCCCACCCACACGCACTTCCAGGAGACCCGACTCACCTTAGCTGTGGAGGATGACGTTGCTATCTGAATCACTTTGGCCAAAAGGTTCTTGGGAAGCGGAAACTGGGTCAGAGCCCTAATAGCACTGTCGTCGTCTGTCATTTCAAAGGAACCCCCCCTGGGAGGACCAAAAGTTCAGGTGAAAAAGCTCTATCTCTTCCTGGGCCCATTTCACCTCCGGCTCTGAAGCCCAGGGGGCTAGGACACTGCAGGGGTGTGGCAGGAGGCACGGAAAAGATGGCAGGCCCAGCGTCTTCGCGTGGCCTGTGATCCTCTCTGACATACGGCACGGCTACACTCCCTCAGTTCCCCCTAAGAGATAACTGAGGGCAGGCAGCAGGGGCCCAGGGGCAGGCAGAGTGGTGGCTGGGCCTTGGAGGGACCAAGTGTGACCCAGAGGGAGGGCCCCTGCTGCTGTTCTACAGAAGCCCAACTACACAGCAGAATGGGAGACGCACCGGTAGAATGACGGGACACGCAGGCGGAGATGCAGGGCAGGGACCCTCCCGTTTCAGAGAAGGCTCCCAGGGAACATCACCCAGCCCCATGTCAAGATGCAGCTTCCCTGCACCCCCACGTCCAGCTGTACCTCGAGTCCCTGAGTGGGGTGTGGGAGTCCTGCTGGGTCATGGACAGGAAGTCGGTGACATCAATGGTCCCCTCTTCCAGCTCTTCCTCCTCATCCTCCTCTTCCTCCCGGCCCAAGGAGCGGGACAGGCCCCCAGGTCCCCCTGGCCGGATGCTCTCAGGGTTCAGCTGCCGCCAGGAAGTTGGTGGCATGGTGGGTTCCGGGCGCCACCAGCTGTCGGCCGGAGAGCCAAAGCGATCGGCTAGCACACGATATTTGGCTGCATCAAACAGCTCGTTTCGGGGACCCAGCAGGCCCCAGCCCTGGGGGGGAAGGCGTGTTGTGAGGGGCCATCCTCACACTTCAGTCTGCCCAGAACCTGCCCCCTTACCCTGTAACTGCCCTATGTGGGAGCCGTAGCTTTGCACCCGTCCACCCGCCTCAGCCCCAGGTCCAGAACTCGGCATCAAGAGGGCACTTAAAATGTCTAGCTCTGACACATGAAAATGACAAGGTAAACTATTACATCTATTAGACAAAAAACTGGGGGGGGGGGGAACCAAACCCCACAGGCAACGGGAAAGCTGATGCATTCACAAAGTGACCTAGAAAGCTTCGGTGAATACAGCAGTTAGGAGAAATGAAGCCCATACCACAAAACAGATCTATCTCTGCTCTGACCTAAGAATCCTATGCTGAGAACGTATTCTAGAAATAACCTGGAATGCTTGTAAAGCCATTCATACAAAGTATATTACTTTGAAGTGTATTACAGCATCATTCTCTTCTAGAAAGAATACCAAATAAAATGTGCTGATTGTCTAGCATGCACAAAGCAACGTGCTGGCTACCCTGAGTGTCATCAGGAGAGACGGGACCTGGTCTCTGCCCGCAAGAAACTCCGAATCCACGAGGCAGAACAGAAATGCAGGTGACCAGGGTCTAAGGAACCACACTGAGAAGCCTGATGAACATTAAGTAACATAATTCCAGTCCAAGTCTGGCTAAGCTGCTCGGGCATTTGACAAGAGCACGCTCAGTGACCTCTGTGCTGCTGGCAATGGGCACCGAGCAGGAGGGCAACGCTTAACACACACTCTGGTTGGGGGGGGCCGGGGAGGGGAAGGAGCTGCCGAATAGAGAGTGCAGACATTGGGGAACGAAAAGGCTGTGAACTCCCATGTGAACAAAGGACTCCATGACAACAAAAACACCCACCTGATTAAACAACAGGCAAAGAACTTCAGACATTTCTCCAAAGAGACACAGATGGGATAAGCACAAGACGCAACGGCATTCTCCAGAACTATAGCTCTTTGCAGCGTGACGGGCACAAATCCTCAAAATCTACTCCCACCTGATTTAGGTATACATTTGGGGGAAAAATTCTTTTTCCCCTCCAAAGAACTAATTAGTATATGTGACTAACGGAACTGAATTTTCCATCAATTCACCGTCGGCTTGATTTAATTTTAAAAGCTCTTTAGAGCTTCTGCTACATTTTCAACTCCATCAGGTCAAAAAGAAGAGTTTATGAAAGCAGTCCCTTCGCCCCCACATCTCAGAAGGAACTACCTCCTTCCAGTCAGGGACGAAGTCTGGGGGTGTGAAAAGCACACTGTCTCCTGCTGCATTCTGTCCTTTTCAGCTCATCTGTCCAAGGCCTACCACTAGGAGGCGATATTTTACATACTGAGAAAGCCCTGTGCAGTTAATACAAATTTAAGAATTTACCTTAAAAAAAGAGAGCGAGAGAGAGAAAAGACGGTCAACATCAGTGTCTATCAGGGAAATGCCAATCAAAACCAAGAGATCCCACCTCGCACCCATCAGGACAGCACCCAAAACCAGCACCCAAAGCACTGGTACGGATGGAACGAAACCACGCCCTGTCCGTGGGAACATAAATGTTACAGCCACCGTGGAAAAAGTTAAGTACGGCAATTCCTTTAAAAAATTAAGAACAGAACTACCATACGATCCAATAATTCCATTTCTGGGAACTGAAAGCAGTGTCCTGAAGACAGTATTCGTACACTCATGGTCACAACAGCATTATTCACAAGAGCCAAAACGGTGGACACAACCGAAGAGCCCATCGGTGCATGAATGAATAAACAAAATGTAGCATGCCCGTACCATGGAGTACTCCTCAGCACTAAAAAGCAGGGAAGTTCTGACACAAGGGCATGAAGGGACCCTGAGGACACTATGCGAAGTACAATAAGCCAGTCACAAAGAGACAAATACTGCATGATTCCACTTATATGAGGGTATGAAGTCCCGAGGAGTCAAATTCATACAAACAGGCAGTAGAACGGTGGCTGCCAGGGGCTGGAGGAAACAGGATTTGCTATTTAATGGGTATGGAGTTTCAGGGGGCGCCTGGGTGGCTCAGTCGTTACATGTCTGCCTTCGGCTCAGGGCGTGATCCCAGGGTCCTGGGATCGAGCCCCGCATCGGGCTCCCTGCATGGCTGGGAGCCTACTTCTTCCTCTCCCACTCCCCCTGCTTGTGTTCCCTCTCTCGCTGGCTGTCTCTCTGTCAAATGAATAAATTAAAAAGTTAAAAAAAAAAAAAGGGTATGTAGTTTCAGTTTTGCAAGGCGAAAAAGTTCTGGAGGCAATGCTTAATACTATGCTTAATAGTACTCAACTGCTCGCTGAAAAATGGTTAAGATGGTAAATCTTATATTTTGTGTAACTTACCACAATTCAAGAAACATAAACAAAAAAGAGGCTCTGAGGGGAGCAGAGACAGGGACAGAGAAAGGGCGGGTCAGGAACGGGACCATGACTTGCTGCACACAGGCCCCCTTTAAACACGCAGAGAAGACTCTCTCCCCCTGAGCACTACTGGCATTTGGGGCCAGCTAATTCTTTGTTGTCGGGGGTTGTCCTGTGCACCGCAGGGCATTTAGAAGCTTCCCCGGCCTCTTGCCAGAAACACTCCTCCAGCTGTGGCCACCAAAAACATCTCCAGGTGTTGCCACATCCACGTCATCCCCTCCCCCACCCCGGTGAGATTCCCTGCGGTAGAGCTGCCCTAAGAGACGCAGATTTCTGAGAAATTCAAAAGAAAGGGTGCCTGAACCACTGAGAGATTTCCCCAGGGAAAATGGGTAGAGAGAAAACAGAGGTTAACAGACAGTGGGAGAGGAGAAGAGCCTGTAGTGACCCAGGGAGGAGGAGAGGGCAGTGTCACCCAGGGGCTGAGGAAAGCCACCCGAAACATTCAAGCGAAGCGAGGACTCAGAAGGGCTGGCCAGCCAAAGCGTTGTTCCAGTCATTCAACAACCACCCGGTGACCACTGCTATCTGTCAGGCACTGCGGGGGGTAAGGCCACCAGTGAGCAGGACAAGGGACACAACACTGGAGTGGGGAAAACACACGCCACAAGCACAGAGCGCCGTCTGCTCTCTGGCAACTGTGGAAGCAGGGCCAAGGGCAAGGAATCAGGGCACCGAAGTGTGTGCAAAGCCCACAGAAAAGACTCAAAAGAGGAAGGATCTGAAAAAGTAAAGGGTGGGAGAAGGGATGGAGAAGAGACGCAGAAAGGTGACACAGACAAAAGAACGAGGTGGGTATGGGGCCCCGGCGAGGAAGAAGGCCCTTCTACCTCAGATGCAGGGAGCAGGCGGGGACAGTGAAGGCCTGGGGATTCAGTGGGAGGGAATCTAAAGGAATACCCGCCCTACAGCTCTGTCCCCACTGGAGCAGAAATGAAGACCGAGGAGCCCGAGCAAGGGTCAAGGTTGGCACAGCCATAAAGGGAGCCAAGTAGGGATGGACAGAAAGGCTGGTGAGCAGCACTGAAGGGCTAAACACTGGGTAACCAAGAACCTGAAAGCAGCCCGTGCCCAACCACTGGGGAGTGACAGAAGCAACGACGGTGCTTCTGTTACAAGGAACAGACAACTGTGTGGGTGCAAGGAAAACCCACGTGAAATCATGGGAAAACAAAAACAGAAACCAAAATGGAAGTATACCCACGGTGCTGTACAAAGGGAACGTTTCCCTCAAGAGCTCTCCTCTGTGTTTTCCGACACAGAAAGTAGATAACTACAGTGGCAAAAAAACAAACCAAACCAAAACACACAAGTAGTTCCTTGTTGGCTGCACAGCAAAAGAACCACGAGGTGGGAAGGACAGGTGAGTGAGCAAAACCCCATCAACCGCCACCTAGAGCACTTGGTACCAGAAAGCCCCTCGGAGCCCAGGGCAGGGACCTTCCGAGGACAGAAGTCGGCCCGGCTCCCGCTACGGAAGGGTCACCTTGAATAGCTGGCAGGCCGCGGCTGCAGCCTGCCGTTCAGCGTCGATCTTCTTGCTGCCATAGCCTTCTACCTCCACGCTCTTGGGCCACTTTATGTGGAGGGTGACTTTCTGGGGAAGAGAAGAGACAATCAGGACCCTGGCCTCTCCAGACCGCGGAGGAGCTGCAAATCACACGGAGTTGCTGTGGGCCTGATGGCAGCCGAGCCGAGAGCAGGCAGCACCCCGCGCCAC
The DNA here is from genome assembly GCF_023065955.2 of Ursus arctos. Taxonomy (NCBI): domain Eukaryota; kingdom Metazoa; phylum Chordata; class Mammalia; order Carnivora; family Ursidae; genus Ursus; species Ursus arctos. Next base: position 31,540,782 of record NW_026622808.1, on the reverse strand, counting down.
GGCTGACCCCCGTGAGGCTCTAACCTTCCCATCCTCAAGCCGTTCATCCCACCTCAAGTTGTTTTGCTTCTTCAAAGTGCCATGTTCTAGCCAGAGAGCAAGGTGGGACCCATCTTTATTGTTAAAAATCTTCATTCAGAATGGTTTGCCTGCATGCTTCTGTGGGTCCCAGGACCTACGAGACTCTAGGAACAGGAATTTTTTATCAACTCTGACCCTCTGCAGTCCCAGTTATTCAACAGGGACCAGAACCAGGGGTCAGTGCAGAGGCCTGTCATACCCAAGATGGGAACTCCTCACCTCATCTCCTCTGTGTTCCCTTCTTCTAAACCAGGCTCTTTTTCAGACCTAGCTTTGCTTTGAGAGTGTCTGCTGACCATTTGCAATTCACAGAACCTACTCTATGGCCTCCCTGACAAAGACACCTGAGGGAGAAAAGGGCAGCCGGCCTCTTTCCTGAGAGTCACACCAACACGTCTCCCAGCCACCAGTGAGTTACCTTTTTCTTCGGTCCATTCGTGTGCACGTAGACCAGTTTGTCTTTTGCATGTGAGATGCCGAGGGCTCTTCCAATTACACTGTTGAGAAGGTTTTTGGGCTGTGGGAACTCTTTTAATAGGTCCCTAGAAGCTAAGAAAATAAGAACAAAAGCGTTATAAACTCCATGGGGTGTGTATCAAGACAACCCTGGGCTGGATACTGAGGATGTTGGCTCATGACCCCAAACCACCCACGAGCATCTAGGTAAAGGAGGGAGGAATGGCTTCAGGGTTTACAGGGGACAGTAAACGTGCACAACCAGACCCACTTGCACAACCATTTCCTGAAGGAGAAGGACCAGTGAGCCACACACCACAGAGAAGAGCCAGCATCCTCTTCCCCATAAGCTCCTGATTTAATACATCAGCTACAGAAGCCTAGGCGGCAACAAACCCCCCTTGTCTGAAAGAAGGTACTGAACAAAAAACAAAAACAAAACTCCACCACACACACACAAACTGGAGAAAAAGACAATGCAAGGCCCCTCCTAAAACAAACGACACACAAAAGGGAGGGTTGGTCCCAAAGTCTGAATACCAGGCCCCAGCTCTCAGCTGCACCTCAGCACCCTGCAAAAGGCCTCTTCGAGCCAGGTTCTGTTTGGGACATTGAACAGGGACCTCCACAGCTGAGACACAGGCATAACCTATTCCTCCCCCAAGTTCGCTGGAGTCAAGTGGAGGCAGGATGCATCAGACACCCCGAGAAGTACCCCACTTTTTTCCACTTGTACTTTGGCTCAATCCCAGAGTACAAATGGCTGAGATGTCCAACTAGAGGCAGTTTGTACCAGACATAAGGCCCAGCCAGGCCGTGAAGAAGCCTGCTGGGAGCAGCTAAAAACAGAAGTAAAGGCCCCAAAGCACCAAAGTGGCCCTCAAGAGATGCAGGGTCAGAGACTGGCAGAGGAGATGGGGAAACCTTTTCATTCTCCACCCAGTCTCTGGCGTTCTATTCGGCTTCAAACAAGCTCCAAAAAGAAAAACCTTGTACATGTGCCCCTGCACGCAGCAGTCATAAATCACCCAGGGAGATTTTTCACCATAATGGGCACCCTGACCCTCATCAGGCCACTTAAGAATGGTGGTGATGTTGGGGGAAGCCTCTGTACTTTGACAAAGGCGCCCCCCGCCCGGGAGTTCTGGTGTAACCCTAATCCTGGGCTGAGACGGTTTCCCTGGAGCAGATGACTGTGTCAACTGGCCAAGAAGGAGGACTCTGCCTGACTCTGCCTCCCTCTAAAGAACTTATAAAGCAACCGAGATTCAAGCAGTTAAGACTGGTACTTAAGTAGACTCAAAGGGCTTCCCACAGAGGGACCCAAAGTTAAGAGCCTACTAGACCCCCAGGCACAACAGATGTGCACTGGTCCCCCCTCCAGCTCTACAGGGCAGGAGGGGGTTGATAGGGATGCTCTCACCAGTCTCATTCCCTGCGCTATTCAGGAGCCACAACGCTGGGAATCATTCTGTCTCTACCTCAAATCCTGAAGTACCAAGTGTATTTTGGGCTCTTTCCCACTCTGGTGAGGATGTGCTTACCCTTGATGCTCTAACCCTTGACCACCCATTCCGGAGGGAGGTGGATGTTTCCCTGTTTTCCCCCACGCCCTCGAGGTCCCGCGCCTCTCACCTATTCTTGCCTGGTGTAGGCGCTCCGGTCCCCGAACCTCCGCGCCCGGGGTCCATTTGGGCCTGTGCCACACTGAGCTTTACACCAGCAGCGCTGCAGCCCGCCACCGGCCGGCGGTCTCGGCCACTAGCGGAGAGGGGCCCCGGCCCGCCAGGCCCGACCCCGGCCCGCGCCCCCAGCTCTGCCAGCCCCGGCAGCCAAGAGCGTCGCGGAAATGCCGCCCCGACCCTCACCGTTCACCATGCTCCCGTCGCCTTCTCCGGGGCCGCTAAGGGTCACCCCTGCCTCGGCCTCGGCGGCCTCCTTCGTGCCATCGGGGTGGGCGCAGCCTGACGAGAGGCCGCGCGAGCGTCCCTGTCGCCCGGTGGCGCGGGGGCCCGGTGGTCGCAGGCGTGGAGAGACGCCGGCAGCCAGCGCCATGAGCCTCCTGGCGGCCGCCATGGCGCTCCCGCCGGCCCCCGCGTGCTCGGAGCCGGGAAGCCACAGGCGGGAGAGCGGGAGCGCAGGAGCAGCGGCCCGCGCGCCCCCTGGCGGCCGGGAGGACCGGGAACGGGGACCAGCCATCGCGGTCCAGGCGCCCAGCTTCCCAGCCTCCCGCGTCCCGGGTTTGTCATCCGGTGGACAGCCTGACCCGGCTGGCACCCAGCTCAATTCACTGCCCCGGCAAAACCCAGAGACTCGTCGTCTGAATAGGAGGCAGGAAGGCGGAAGGGGACTTTTCGGGAAAAGTTCAGGCCTTAGCTCAATCAACGTCCATCCAAGGAGATGAACTCCAGGCTCCTTCTAGGTCCCACCCATTGCTCATAAATACCTCTCACATGCCCTGGCAAATTGGCTTGCACCCCAGACCCAAGAGGGAGGATAACCGCTAAACCAGGGCACCCCCATCTCATTTAATGGCTTACAAAGTAAACCTGATGAAGAATCTGGTTCCGGGACAGAAAAGACCTCCCGAACATAAGCAGACCACTTTTAATTCCAGGGCTGGAGTCAAAGGTGAAAAATACCAGATTTGGATAACGTGCCCAAGAACTGAGCTGGTCCAGCAGTGTGAGCCTGAAGCTGCTGTTCCTTACTTGTTTGAAAGCCAAATGGATTCTATTTCCAAACTACTATGCCTGGGTTCTAGCCAGTCTCGTTCCCCTTCTGCTTCGTATGGCACTGAGGAACAGAAATTTGGCTCAGCTGGGAATCACACTGAGTCTGCACGTTGGGGCAGTGACAGCAAGGGGCTTGGTTAGAGGTTGGCAGTGCAGCTGGGGATACGCTGGGAGGGAGGGTTTTGTTTGTGTGTTTGTTTTATAATTCTAGATCTGACTCCGAGGACTCCTGGAGAGCTTGTTAAAACATTGCTGGGAGCCGCCCCCAAAGTTTCTTATTCATTAGGTCTGGAATGGAGCCCAGGAATCTGCATTTTTAACAAGTTCCCAGATGATAATGAGACTGCTGGTCTGAGACCTCACTCTGAGAACTGCTGGCCTATGGCAAGAATGTAGGATATGACTCCTAATACCTGGGCTTAGTCCAAGCTCTGTCACTTGCCAGCTGTGAACCTTGGGCAATTTCATCAGTTGGGAAAACGAGGACACACTTGCTGTGCTCATTTGGTATGGCTGTGGTGAGGATAAAATGGGACTGTCCGGAAGGCGGCTCGGCAGGGTGCTCTGGTAGAGAAGCCCCTCTGAGGTCTGAGACAACACACCCGGCACAGGATGGGTCAGCTTCAACTCCCACTTCTCTATTCCCTCCTCGGAGGGCTTTTAGCAGGAAAGGGGCAAAAGGGAAAGTGACCTTGGCGGCAGGTCTGACCTCACAAGGGGACACCACCATCTGTATCAAATGCCCCTATCCAGATCACCCACATTGGGATGGCGAGACCCCTGGGGCAGGAGATGTTTCCACAATGGCTTTGACTTTGGCCAAGTGTCACTCTAACTGGCCAAATGCCAAGGCATCCGCCCAGCTTCTCGGTAGTTTTCAGGGACTGTTAGCAGCCCAAATTCCCTCAAAAGAATCTAGAAGCTTACCAAGCCTGATAATGGCATTAGGGGCTGAGGCCAAATTTTGAAAACGGTAGTGTCTGAAAGCTGAAGGAGACAAAAGCCTAGACAAAGACCCCCACCCCGTGGAAAGCAGGGCCTGGGCCCATCATGGTGCTGCGGCAAGCCCTCAGTATAGCACCCTGTTCTGACAGCCACTTAGTCAGGCTAAGGTCAGAACACTGATTTCTTGGATCTGCTCCCAAAGGGGCCAATGTGGAGGGATAGACACAAATTAGGACTGGCCATGAGTTGTTAACTGGTCAAGCAGGGTGATAAGTACTTGGGGTTCACCATACTATTTTCTCTATTTTAGAAAATGTATTTTGAACAGATGTTTGAAATTTTATGTATAAAAAAAAAGCATCATGTGGTGCCAACCAACTAGTTGGTTCTCAGGTAGCTCCTTGACCCCCTTTGCTATTTCATTTACTGCATCTGGGCTCTAACAGCTGGTATCAACTTGAGCAAATATTTCACTTCCACGAACCTCACTGCCTCTTATAAAATGAAGGCAACTCTTACATCCGGGTCTTAAAAATCTTCTGGTTTTGTGATCTTCTCCACATTGGTCTAGAGCAGGGGTTGCCAAACTACAGCCTGCAGACCAAATCCACCCACTGCTTGTTTTTATAAATAAAGTTTTATTGGAACATAGCCATGCTCATTGTTTGTGTATGATCTATCACTGCTTTCACACTACAGTGGCAGAGTGAAGGAGCTGCAAATGAAACCACACGGCCCAGAAAGCCCAGAATATGTATTTTGTGACACTTAAAGTTTGCTGACTCCCGCCTCAGAGAATTTTGAAGAAAGTTAGAAGGGCTCAGGTATGCCCTCTTCCTTTCCACCAACATTAAAGACTTCTCCTCCACTCTCCATTCTTTGGGGAGGGAAAGTTGACTCCTCCTTTGCCTGTGAAAAGGAAGAAGCTTTTGAAAAAAAGAAATGTTTTACTGGCTCGGGGATCCCTCCGTTCATTTCTGACTCAAGCACGACATCTGGTACTAAATGTTCTAAACAACAACATCTGGGAGTGTGGAATTAAAGTGTGAAGGAGCTGCTGAATACACAGGAGGATGTTTTAGGACCCTAAACTTTAGAGGCCCCGGGAAAAAGCAACAAGAGGAAGCCCGAGATAGTCCAGACTTGGGGCCGACTAGAGAACTTCTGGGGGCGGAGTGAGAAGGAGCATCTCAGTCAACATTCTGTCAGTGTCTTCAACCACAGGTAGATTTTGTGGACGGTCGAAATGGCAAGACATGGTGCCCCTGGCTGGCAAAAGGGAAGGTAAAGGGGGCTACAGGAGCCAGGCAGCCACCCTGACTGCCCTACCCATCCTCAGGGCTTTCCCATCCACATGTGTAAAGCCACAGGGTCCCCTGAGGTAAACCACCGCGCCAAGAAGAGGGGACACATGTGTATGAGGGAATGGACAGGAAGGACTAGTCCTGTGGCCCCAGGATCCTGCCAGAAGGGCTGTTATCCCACATTGCTTTCCAGTACTGTCTCAGATCAGGGTGGGTGGGAAAAACCGACAGAAGGGGCTCTGAATTTCCTCACCCTTTACCAAGGAGGCCTTGGTAAGAGGTTGGCGGTAGAATGGGGGGAGACTGGCAAAGGAGCTGGGAGTTTGTTCCAATTCCAAATCTGACTCTATAACCTATTCCAGTGGCCACCATTTTGTGAGCTCTGTCTTCCTGTCTGAACACCAGAGAGACTGTTTCTGCCACACACACTTCCTTGTAAAGGCAGAGGCACCAGTGAAGCCACTAGGGAATCAGAAAGCATGGCAGAAAGGCCCAACAGTCATGTGTGGACTAAAAGGTCTGTTGCTTCTGGGATGAAGAAATGGAGGCAAGAAAGGGAGAGAAAGGGAGAGAGAGAGAGGAGGCAAAGATGCATACAGCCATGGATGCCTTCTGGAGGCGCAGCTGTGAGGAGACAATCAGGCTCAGGGGGTCTGTGCTCCTACAGGGAAGACAGCGCAGGGACTGTCCCCCACCGGGAGCAGCTGCCCCCCAGTGCAGCAACCTTCTCCTCTGCATGTGCTCAAGGAGGCACTGCCTAGCCGTGCTGCCTGGTTCATCCCGCCTAACCATCTTTAAGCTTAGCCAAAGCACATCTGACACTCTCAGAGCCACTCACCTGCCATGTTGGAAATGTTAACGTTCAGCCTTTTCGAGTTACAGGGCATTTTAAGAAAGAAAAAAAAAAGGGCAATCAACTCTTGTTTTGGCAACGGGAGGGGGGTGGCATTTCTTTAACACCTAAGTCAAATGGTCAGAGGGGCTGGAAGTATTTCTTTCTACGCTGCTGTCTGGAGTCGGGGCCACTGCAGCAGGAGGACGTCGCATGTGGACACTGCGTGGGAACAGGGCAGCAGCGTGGGCCGCAGAAACTGAGGTGCTCTGTGCTCCCCGACCCTTCCTGAGCTCTTGACCTTCAAAGCACTTTACAGACAGAGCCTAAAGTGGACATGCTGTCTCCACAGGAGGCAAAGACTCTATGGCCTAAAATCGTGTTCTTCCGCTAGGCAACTGGCGTTGGGGTGCGAACAGCCAGCCAAGGGGCAGAGGGCAGCTGTCAGAGGAAAGCAAGAAGTCACCAGGGGCACTGGTCTTAGCAGACCTGGAAAAGCTCTACGTCTGAGGGAGGAGCGGAGACACTCACAGGCAGGCATGCTCCCCCGGGTCCCATCACTGGCCCCATCCCTGGGTACCAGTGGAACCTGAGGGGAGCTACCACCTGTCCGGGCGTGCTCACATCCTCCCCAGTCAAAAGGAGAGCCTACCCTGCCAAATGGACTGAGAGACAGATCTGAATGTCAGTAAAGTGCTTTGAGGAGCTGGGGGGAGGTGAGGAGGGGATCTGCCAGGCATCCCCAAAGCCTCCAAGATGGAGGACACGGGGCCTGGTTAGGGCTCTCTGTTCTGGCCCTGCTACAGGCGCCCTGTGCTTTCTGAGCCACCTGAGCCAGGGGCCACCTAGAAGAGCCAAGCCCTGCAGATTCTCCACACTGGTGCTGAACACCCAGACTGAGCCTAGGCTTTATGCCTGGTCACACGAGGAAGCCCAATGAGACCACAGGGTCTAAGCCAGGGGGCCAAGGATCATAAAATAACCCAGACCTTTCCAAATCATCTCTCCCTGAGGGTTCCAACAGCTCCGCTAGCCCCACTCTTCCTCACTGGCTTTCCAGAGGACCATGACCCTGGCACCCGGGCTCCCACTGCCGCCCGCCTCCCCAAAGACCCTGGACCAAGCTGATGCTGGAGGCAAGGCTCCTCCCTTACCTCGAGAGATGGTCCCTCCAGGGGCAGGGTTGACACACATGGGTGGAAGGCGGGGTGGGGGAAGTTTGCACTGACGCTGCCTGTGCTGGGCCCGATCTGGGGAAAGAGAGAGGGCATCAGGGTGACGTGTTCTCACCCCTCACAGTTACAGATCCCTGGACTGACTCACCCCAGAGCATCTGGGAGGAGCTCTGGGCAGCAGGGCTGCTGGACGGTATGTGCAGCCAGTCACAGGCTCTGAGAAACAGTGCCACTGATTCCACACAGAAAGAAGACAACTGTCTTACGTAGACGGGATACACGATAACTTTGTAGAGATCCCTTCCTGACTCTCAAAACAGCCCTCAAACTCTCCTGTTCCCTGAGCCACCTTCTGTGAGTGAAACACCCATCCCACTTCCTTCTCTACAGTCATGAGTGGTGAGGATGAAACAAGAGAACAGTTGAAAACTGAAAAACCATGGTACCGTATAAATCCCCTTATCTGTCTTCCACTTATGGTAGCTATCCCCTGTGTCTGCTGTTGGTTCCCAGATGGCCATTTTAGCGAGCAGGTCTCAAATTATTCTTTCCCTCTAAGAAATGGGCCAGAAAAGGACTGACTGTTGGGGTCCTCCCTAAGCCAAGACCAGACCCACACTTACCAGCTTTCTCTCTCTTTATAAAAGTCAGTGGTTTGCCATTCCAAATACTTCCATTCATTTGGAGACTAAATACTACTTATCAGCGACCTATAAAGTATGTTTTTAAGAAGTTCCAAAACTTTGCTATGCATGAACACCACGGTCGCACAGGAAGGTGGGAAGGTACGGGGAGTAAGGTTTATATGTTGAACACACTGACACGACGAAGGCGTCACCGCATCCCTGGGTCTGTGGGGAAGGTGCACGCGCTCTCTGCTCTCTTTGCCCCACTGGTTTCCATATGATAAATGGGGTAGGAGAGGAGCAGGGAGAGACAGCCACACGCACCACACACTTGAGCAACGGGCTGTGCGGCTACCATGATGTCCACTTCCACAGTGCAAACTGGCTCATATGCAATTGGTACAGGAGGGAATGACATCAGTAAAACGTGAGAGGGGCGCCTGGGTGGCACGGCGGTTAGGCGTCTGCCTTTGGCTCAGGGCGTGATCCTGGCGTTATGGGATCAAGCCCCACATCAGGCTCCTCTGCTATGAGCCTGCTTCTTCCCCTCCCACTCCCCCTGCTTGTGTTCCCTCTCTCCCTGGCTGTCTCTATCTCTGTCGAATAAATAAATAAAAAAATCTTTAAAAAAAAAAAAAAGTGAGAAGACTCAGTTCAAATGTGATTTTTCTAAGGCAAGGGAACTGAAACAGCAAAGGGAGAATTATAATTTTCAACAAGAAAACAAAAGACCCCCATATACATGTATGTATACACACACACACACACACACACATATGTATGTTTATTTTTTTTGAGAGAGAGAGGGAGCGCACACGTGCGAGCAGGGGTGGGAGGGGCGGAGGGAAAGGGAGAGAGAGAGAATCTTAAGCAGGCTCCCTGCCCAGCACAGAGCCCAACACAGGGCTCGATCCCACAACCCTGAGATCATGACCTGAGCTGAAATCTTGAGTCGGGCGCTTAACCCCCCGAGCCACCCAAGCACCCCTCAACTCTATTTTTTAAAACTTAAAATTAAGTGCCTGTAGGGAATCAAGGTGACAGATACATGGGTGCTCACTATACGATTTCTTCAACATTTCGGTAGTTTTGAAAATTTCCATACCAACGTGTGGGGGGGAGCCAGCACCTGCAGTGAGCTCCTCCTCCCCCACACTGTCAGCTGCACGTGCGCCTTCCCGGCAGCCCCCCGGGCTCAGAGCCCCACTGCCACCCGCGCGGCCTCAGCCCAGCCAGCTCTGCGCCCGTTAGAACACGTTCTGTACATTTTTAGCATTGCATGGCGCTGCCTGCCTCGGCTGTCCACAGCATCTCCCCAGCCCCCAGTGACTGCTGTTGTCACACTCGGGCCATCAAGTTGCGCTGTACCGCCTCTGCTTGGTTTCTCCCACAAGCCTTCTTATGATGTGAGAGGTGTGTGATTCTGCAGAAAACACATACGGTGTTACAGCAGAAATGCCTGCAGGGTCTTCTGGAACAAAGTGCCTAGGATCAAGGTTTATCTTGAAATTAAGGCGGGAAATGACCAGCTCAACCTCTCCAGTCCGGTTTGAGAAGGTTCTCATTCATATCCAGGGACGCTGGATTGAAAAAAAATAATAAATGATTTGATGATTACCTGTTTCATTAAGCATGTTCAGTAATGGGGGGGCAGGGGAGTTGTTACAATCCCATAACATCACTGAGCCCTCTTCTGACCATGAAGCTGGAGGGAAATTGCACATTCTTGTTGATCTCGGGTTTTTCAAAGTTTTGTGCTGACTATAAAAGACTCAGCTTGCTCTCTGTGGCCTGATTCTGATGGCATTACCTCCAAGAGACAGGAAACTTGTGTTAAGAAGCCAGCAAAGGCAGTAACAGGCCACTTACCAGGCCCACAAGCGTGCTAGCCGGGAGGTGCTGGCAGCTCCGCTGAATTACGTAAGAGGAAAGACGGCAGCCACAGACCCAGTGGGCCACGGTCCACAAAGCTGCAGGGGACTGCTCCAGCTCTTACCTTCAGAAGCATCCGGTGGCCCGCCCCATTGAGACTCGAAGCCCCGGAGTGCAAGAAAGCATCTCTGACACAAAGCTGTCTCCACACTAGTGTCCCCTACACAGGTGCTCAATCGTGCCGCCGCACAGCACACCACATGCTGAGGCCAGGCTGTCGCTCTCCGGCAAAACTCCGGCTATGGGGCTGCACCCCAGAGAGATCAATCCTCTCACATTTATCAAGGGCCCGCCAACTCCAGACTAAGGGCTGGAGACAGACCACAGCCAAGCGCTTTTCCTATATTATCTCTAATCTTCACTATACCTCTGAAGATAGGGAATGGGAAACGGGATCGGGTAAGTTAACACCTTGCTAGTGTTAATGGGAACCAGATATGAACCCCAGAGAGTCTGACTCAAGCTTGACGCCATGTGACATTTCCTCTCAGGATTCATGACACCTTAGGGAGCTCATAATCTCATCATGAGGAGCAAAGAAACATAAAAACTAGATAAGAGATAAAGAACAGTCCTATACAACAATAAAAATGTCACAAGGCCACACATGACCAATTGCCAAGGTCATGGTGCAAACCACAAGTGATACTAGCATTCAGAAGACAGGAAAGGGCATTCGGCCTTACAGTCAGAAAAGAAAAGGCAGGTTTGCCTGAAGGAAAATATTCAAGGCAGTAAACTCTTTCTGATTAATGGTTTTCCCTGAGACCTTCAAGCATAAAATGCTTGTTGGTAAGAATATAACACTTACCTGTGTGGAAAGCAAGGCCCCAAATCAGACTATGTCTGCTTATTACGTCCTGAAGCTACTTAATACCACAGATTGTGAATTTACCAGGTGTCAGGCCCTGTTCTAAGCTCTTTATATGTATTAACTCATCTGATCCTTAGAACAACCCTGTGAGGCAGGTACTAAGATCTGGCCCACTTACATCATGAGGAAATGAAGGCACAGCGGCCCAGTCACCTGCCTCCAGCCTTGGTCAGCAAGGGTGCAGAAGTGTGATGTGAACCAGGCATCTGGCTCCAGAATTTTTGCACAGTGAGGCTATGTTGGCTCCCATGAGACTGAATGCTAACAACGTCACTCCTGATGAAAAGCCTCTCGAACAAATCAATCCCCGGCTGAGAAAGGAAAATCACAAATGCTCTAAAGGAATTTTGCCACAACTCTCTCACCTGGTACCATCTCCCTAACATGTGGGAGTGAAATAACACAGCAAAAAGGACGATTATGATTTTTACTGCGCTCTCCATCTCTTTACAAAATCAGTGCTGTTCATTCAGACACTCCCACCACGAGAGAACCTATTTTCATCCAACTTTCACAAGTGGGTGGACAACAAAGCCCACTGATTAATAAGTAAACACAAAGCAATTAAGTGTACTTAATTTTCAGCTCAAAATGTGCTGTCCACACTAATCTCAAACCCAGTGTTTCCCTTTTCAGTCAGTTAACCAATGAAACCAGAATGATAGAGATTAATTTTTTCATGCAATATGAAAACACACGGAGTAGCTAAAAACAAACAAGGAGGGGGCGCCTGGGTGGCTCAGTCGGTTGGGCGTCTGCCTTCAGCTCAGGTCATGATCCCAGGGTCCTGGGATCAAGTCCCACATTGGGCTCCCAGCTCAGCGGGAAGCCTACTTCGCCCTCTCCCTCTGCTACTCCCTCTGCTTGTGCTCTCTCCTTGCTCTGTCAGATAGATAGATAGATAGATAGATAGATAGATAGATAGATAAATATCCTTAAAAATAAAACAAACAAAAAAGGAGGCAGAAACGTTGTTCTGAGCCCTGGTACATCCAGCCCTCCTCCTGACCCCATTCAACAGGACACCGCTCCGCCAAGGTTTTCCAGGCCTTTAGGACCATAAGTGGGAGAGGACACACAATGGGGAGGAAGACCTTTTTTTTTTTTAATTTTTCGTAGGCTCCACACCCAGTGTGGAGCCCGATGCGGGGCTCCAATTCACGACCCTGAGATCAAGAATCACATCCTCTACCGACTGAGCCAGCCTGGGGCCCCCAGAGGAGGACCTTTTTAATCAGCGGTTTTGGAAGGTCTATTACAGTTCTCACTGATTTGTAAAATACGCTCAGACGGGAGTCTCACAGTCAGCATCAACAGAGATAACAGGCCTTTTACTCATGTTCCGTCAGAGGAGGAAAGTCATGCTCCTAAGATACGCACAGCCCTCTGGAATGTGGTCCTTGAAGGCTTCACCGGCTAGAGCACTTCTTCTATGCAGGAATGAAGGCTACCCTACAGCCCAGCCATGGTTCAATTCTGACAATCCTCTCACCCTATTTGCTGGAAAGCATGGATTCTAAAACTTGCCACAGTTTCTATGACCACTAATAAAGCAATGACTCGATCTACTTTCCCCAGCGTTTGCTGAGGCCTACCCTGTGCAGAAGACTGTGCCAGGTGCCACAAATGGTAAAGGAGCATGACAGGCCCTGGCTGCAGGAAGCTTCGAGTCTAGGGATGTGACAATTAGTTCAGAACAGACTAAGCGCAAGAGCGTACCGATAAGGTGCTGAGGAAAGTCAGAGAGAGGAGAGACTGTTATTTGGCTGGTAGAATCAGGAGTGGTTCGTGGAGGAAATGGTGTAAAACACTGGCTTAGAAAAACAGTTGGGAATCCAATGAGCAGTGAGTACGTGTGAGAGGATACTCGGGGGAGGAGCAGCAAATGAACACAGGGACTCGTCCAAGGACTCAGCCACAGGTTATAAGCACCGTGCAAGGGGAAGGCAGAGAAAGGACTTCGGTAAGTCATGCAAAGAAGGGGTCTAGGGCTCCACACTGGTAAGGGATCTCCACAGCCCTCACAACTGCCCATCACAGGGAGGGAGGGCATGAGGTCACACGCACAGCTACGTTCTTACCTTTTCTGAATGAGTCCAGGCTGAACATTTCTGGCCAGGAGGGAAAGCTGGAATCCTAAGAAGGGGGGTTGTGAGGCAATGGTTACTATTCTTGGTCCAGAATCCTACAGAGAAGACTTCAATAACACAGAGAGCGCTGTCCAGAAGTCAAGAAAAATGAAGCTCTTCACTAATAAGCCCCAACTGCTGTTCCCAGTCTTAAGGATGCAAGGGCCATCTCCACTCTAATTATATGGCTTTTGTTTCTTTCTCATTGAGAGCTTTCTTCTTTCTCTGTCCTAAACGCCCTGAACCCTGCTCAACAGAACGAGATGCATTTCATCCTGAGAGACATATTTCCACCTCATCACAATACTTGCAATTTTCTTGGGACTTCCGGAAAGGAAGGAAATTCTATACAGACCCCTTTTCTCATGTGGCATCAGTGAACGGGACTGATGACTACTCTATGGACAAACTAGCTTACTGGTCTTTCACAAAACCCAGTCAAGCCCCTAGGGATGGGACTTGATGCAGTATCAAAGAGTAACTGTATCATAATTCAAAATAAAAAGCTTTTCATGCTGGAGTCTATTAAATAACAAATATCAACTTAAAGTTCAACTGTTGGGCAAAAATTTTGGTACATTTCGTTCATTTAATTGAAGAGTATACCTAGAACCTTAAAACACACACACACACACACACACACACACACACACACAGATAAGTAACACCGCTGGTTTAATGACTTTGTTTTCAAAAACACTCAAACTCACTTATTGATGTTTTTAATAATGTAGTGCTCCGGGGTTGGTGCCGTAACCTTATGTGGCCTCAGTTTAAAAACATCTACACAATGTTTTAGCAAACCAGGATACTGTCCAACATTACAAGGAGTCTAATAGGGCCTACACTCCTGCTCCTGACTGCTTTCCCGTCTAATTCTCAAATGGCGGGAAGATGGGGGTGGAGGGCTGACCTGGGGCTGAATCTTTCAGGTCCATAGCAGGTCTGCCCTGATGGCCTCCTCTCCCCCAGGGATGCCGGAAATTTCAGCCGATAGGTTATGGTCGCTCAGAGAGAAAACTTCAATACAATATCAACAATGATACAATTCACTTTAAGAAGTTACATTCTATAGACTCCTTCTCTCCAAATTAAAAGAAAAAGGGTGTAATTTGAGATTCTAATCCTAAAGAAAAACCTGCAATACTATAAAATCTAAACCATCTAAGTGATTATTATTCAAGAGACAATACTTTCTTGCTAAGAAAGTAAATTAATTCGCTTGTAAACAGACTACTTTGCTTTTAAAAAGCCCCCCGACCCTCTCCAAGGCTCACATAACAGTATCTTTTCCTGTATCAGTCTTAAAATATGTATGATTTTCAAGATAGGATGTTTTAGAGATAGTTTACTGAGCTCTAAAACATGCCATAGAGATTGAAAAGAAAGGTTTTCTTGACATATATTTTCTTGAAATATATGTCCTTGAAATATAATTATGTTGGAAACTTTTATGATTCAGAGTTGCTCTTAAATAATTCAAAGACAAGTAAAATAATATTATGTCAAGAGTTCTTGCATAATGAAACACCACTTAACTCCAGGTAGAGTCACTATGGGACAATTCAAGGACAGAGAGATTCCGTAATGACTAATTAAAAATGACACCCTTCTTCCAAGACAGTCACAAATGGATTTAATACGTGCCTTTGCTTTACAGCGTGGCTGAGTATGAGGTCCGCCTCTGTTCTGTGTGCATGGCTAAATCAACTTACCTTACACGAGCAGTGACAGTCTCAGATTTTGTAGGCTTTTGAACTGGAGCTGAATTCTCTCCTTGCTATTCCTCATCACGAGGCTGGGCCTCCTCCTAAAAAATACAAGGCTGGGTCACTAAAGTGATGGGCCCCACGGGGCAAATAAAGTTGCTGCACACCACTGAAACCCATTTACTAACTCTAACGACAAGGACGAGTTTTGTTAATGGCATGAAGCACACACTGGACACACTGGCCTCACTTCAGGACCTGCCATGACAGACTCAAGACCCATCAAATTGTGAGCTGCCCTATACCAGCACCTGTAAGATACCAAGAAAGAGATGTCATGGTAAAGAGGGGTTTGCAGTCCTGAAAGCATTTTCTCCAAGCCCAGCGCAAAATCCCCTTCAGTTCTGAGTTCTAATCCCATAAGGTAGATAAAGAAGCTCTTTCAGATTAGGAAAATAACAACTGAACTAAAATAACAACATTTTTATAGTTCACAAAGCACTTCCCTAGACTTTACAGCACTTAATCTATGCAACTACCCAGGGAGGTTGAAATTATCTTTCCCAGAGAAGGAAATGGAGGCAGATTTTCCCAGAGAAAGTTACACAACTTGCCCGAGATCCCACAGCTGCCTCAGGACAGAATGGAAATCTGCAGTTAGGTACTGGACTCCAAAGCTTTACAAGCTTATACTACACTATTTTTCTTACTTCCGTGATACCATGCTGTTGCCTAGATGTCCCATGGTTCATTACTGGAAATAATATTTTATAGTGATATAAAGTTTGAAAGGGGCAAGATGGTCCAACTGATAAACTTCAGACCATGGCTACATAAGTTAAAACACTTGGAGAATAAATATCTTCTGGAGATAAACGGACAACCTACACAGGTAAAAAAAAAATGCAGCAAAGTATGTATTTCCTGCATCTTCAACAGCTCTACAAATAAAGAGCACTATCATAAATGCTATCAGGAAAAGAGGTGTCCGTCCTGGAAACTCCAACACTCCAAGATTTAAGTGTAAATTGTATATGGTCAAGACCCACAATGAGAGCGGCTTTATTGCTTTCAAAGAAACTGCAAGGGAAACCATCACACAATGTCTCCTTTCCTCTGGCCAGTAAGTTGCAGTCAAAAACAGTTTGAGAGTCTGCACCTGGCCATCTGCAGTCCACCTGCTACAGTGTATGGCAAGCCCCTGTGAATTGGGGTTGCAAAGTGGGACAATCTCTGTCTTGCAATATCACAATTAAGGTGACCAATGTTGCTACACGAGGACTAGCTAGACAGCATGCTGACGCCATACTCCGGGCTTGGGGGTTCTGAGGACCCCTGGGACTCCAGTTCACTGCAAACAAAGGACCCAACATGCATTAGGTCTTCCCCTGCGAAATGGGGCAAGTCACCACCAGCAAACAAAGAACACCTCACCCCTTGGCCTCCCCCAGTGACAAGGTCGGTGCAAAAAGGGGCAAACCAGGGGGGCCAGAATGCACCAGGCCTCCCTTTGGATGAACGGTCCAGGCGGCACGGGGGACAGACAAAGGTCCCGGGGCACTCCGGGGGCTTCCTCCAGGCCCTGCCTCGGGGAACCGAGCATCCCCTGAGGCGGAGGCGTCGTTGCGCCAATGAAGCGGCCTCTCCCGCGGTCCCCGCGGAGCCCCTGGCTACCAGGCCCGCCCCGGCGGACCGGCCTGGCCCCCGCCCCCGCCCAGGCTCCATGGCAACGGCAGGCCGAGGCCTGGCTGCCCACGGCTCGGCCGGGCCGGCTTCGCGGGCAGGCCTAGGATGCCCGGCCTGCTCCTCGGGCCCGCCCGCTTCTCCTCCCCACTCTCCGCCAAGCCGGCGGTCGGACCCGGGCCCCTCCTCGCGCCGACCACCCCCGGCCACGGCAAGCTCCTCAAGGGGACACGAAAGGGGAGAATAAAAAGCCCAATTCACCTGTTGTTACAGATGTGAAACAAGCCTCGGTGCACCGCGCATGAGCCGCGGGCCCCCCCAACCACAGCGGGACTACAACTCCCACCAGCGGCGGCGCGGCCCCTTCCGGGTCCCGTGGCGGAAGTCCCGCCGGCCGCCCCGGCGTTCCCCGCCCCGCCTCCCGCGCCGACCCGGAGTCTGAGCGGGTCTCCAGCGGGTCCCCCACCCGGGGCTCGCAGTGGCCTCCCAGGGCTCAAGCCGCTGGGCGGCCAACCCGCGGCGAGACCCCGGCGCCGGGCCCAATGGGGGGGCGGCCGTGGCGGGCGCAGGCGGGACTTCCGGCAGAGCTACCGAGGGGGTGGGTGCGCGGGCAGCTGTGGGGCCGCCGAGGGAGCGGGTCTGGGCTGCCGGGGCCCGGGCCCCACACGGCGCCCCCTCGCAGCGCCTCAGCATCCGGCAGTGTGAGAGCGGGAGGGCCCTCGCGCCCCCGCCCCGCGGCCCCCGACCAGTCAGGGCTGAGCCGCGAACGAAATCCTGCTCGGGCTCCGGACCTCACCCGCCTTCCCCGCCACAGCCCGTGGCCACGCCTCTTCTCCTCTCCATCTCCCCTCCGATCTTCTGTTTCTGTAGGGAGGTGAGAATTTCTGCCTCACGACATTGTTAGGAGACCAACGCGATGGCACGTTGTAAACTGTACAACGGTGGGAGAAAGGACAAGGTGGCACTTGCTGGTCCGAGTGCCGCTGGGCGGCTCTGGAGGTCTGGGCCCCGCTCCCTGGCCTCGGAAGTGAGCAGGGGGCATGGTCCCTGTCAAGTGCCGCGGTCCTCTAGATCAGGCTCCCGTGGGCGTTCGGTGGAATCCAACTTCAAAAGGAAAGAACTCAGTTGGGGTTGCTCTGAGGCTGGGTCAGGATTTTACAGCTGGAACGACCTAGAACATGCTTTTAAAACGTGGCCTTCCAGGATATATGAAGAATTAGTGCCATATCCCGTCATTTTTGTCCAAGCAATTAAATGCAACAAGTTGTTTTTTTTTTTTTTTTTCCCTCTCTCTCTACATTGGACCGAAGGGTGGGGGAGGTGAGCGTGGAGCAGCATTCATTCATTCATTCAAATAATTATTTCCTTTTCTGAGCAGGACATGGTGCTGGGCTATGGGGGGTGGGAAATGATCCCTGTACAGATAAACTTGAGTGAACTGTAGAGCAATTGTTAGAAGCAGGTTTTGAGGATACAACAAGCTGCCCTCGAGGGGCTTAGGGCCTGGTAGACAAGGTGAAAACATTGTGTGAGGCAAAAAGAAAGTGATAAATGCTGGAGAGGAGGTATCAAGTGTTAGAGGGTTGAGAGAAAGGAATAGTTAATGGCAGAATCAAGGAGAAGGAACCACAGAAGCAAAGACAGCCAGTGGAACAAAAGGCAAATTCTAAGAATATGCGGTAGCTTGCTGTGACGGGAGGGTTGGATATGTGTACCGGCTTTAGAGGCGATGGAACAAAGTATAGGTGGGAATGCTACGCTGAGGGATGTTGACTTTATTTGTATGCAGTTACTCTTCCTAAGACGTTATTTTTACAGGTCTAAGTAGGAAAGTAAAATAACCGTCGATTTTGAGGAAGGTTATTCTAAAAGTGTAAGGGGAAGATTGGCTGGAAAAATAGAAGCTGGGGTACTAATGAGATGAGAGGTACTGAGGGATTCAACTGTGCTCAGGAGTGAAAAAGGCAAGGAAGAGGTATGACAGGGTGATGGTAAAGCGCCAGGCTGAGCCCTAGCCACAGGTATGTGGAGAGGTGACAGATCTGTGCCAGGGGACTGCAAGGATTGCGCACTGTTACCATAATGAAGGGGCAGGGCAGTCGGAGAAGACGATGGATTCCGCTTCATACAGAGTATGTTTGAAATGCTGTTGGGAACATTAAGTGATGAAGATGTGGTCCCTACTGCAAAAGATGTTCTGATAGAATGAGAAAAGCATGTGAACAAGTCTTAAAACCTAGGGGAAGCCCTGCAAAAAAGACACAAGTGGAACATTCGTACTGCTTTTCCTTGCTGCAGATTTTCTCCTTGGAGCCTTCTTTCTTTTTTTCTTTTTAAGATTTTATTTATTTATTCGACAGAGATAGAGACAGCCAGCGAGAGAGGGAACACAAGCAGGGGGAGTGGGAGAGGAAGAAGCAGGCTCCTAGCGGAGGAGCCTGATGTGGGGCTCAATCCCATAACGCCAGGATCACGCCCTGAGCCGAAGGCAGGCGCTTAACCGCTGTGCCACCCAGGCGCCCCTGTAGTCTTCTTTCTGAAGGACCTTTCCTTTTTCCTGAGCTTTCAACTATTCTTAATGGTTGTATCTGGTGAAGTTGATAAAGTGATCCACTTTATGATAAGGTGAATGCTGGGAGTGTCTTTTTCCCTTTCTCCCATATATTTCCCCTCTTGTTTCCTGCTCATTTCTTTATCACTACCTTATTTTCCTGGGTCCAGTCCCTAGACTTCACTCTTGGCTAACATCTCTGCCTAGAAACTCCTCTGCTTCCTCAGACCATGTAAGGCCCTCTGGTCGTTTATTCTTCCCCAAGGTATAGCTTTGATCTGTCTTGCCCAACTAGCACGCCAGTCTCTTGGAGTTATATTTGGGTCTCAATGCACGTAAGTGCTCCAAGGAGTGTTTGGATAATGGCTTCCCTCCATCAGATTCTCGTCCTGTGGACTCATCCTACTTAGGTTCCTTTTCTTCAGTTTCTTAAGGTTGAAGTGTTGGTAGAACCAATTTTATTTTATGTATTGAAGTAGAACTTGTAACCAAGGCCATCGAGCCACAGCAAATAGGGTGGAAGAAGAACATAATTTTTGTCGTGGGATCTACAGCCACAAGAAGTGGGACCGAAGAGCTCTCTCACACATCTAAGCTTCTGTTCCTATGTGCCTGCAGGAAATTCTGTGTTGCTAGCCCCACGGTATTTCTTGAATTCCTTTAAACCTGCCCCCACTTTCTGTCAATAGTCTCGTTTGTAAACTCTAATTCAGTTGCCTAGTTTGAGTGGCATTTTTCCCTCTTATGTTTATTGCCCCAGACTAAGGTAATTTTGTGGGTACTTCAAAGTAAGTTTTCAAAAAAGGCTAAATACTCCCTTTCTGTGCTTTGTCAGAGCGAAAGCAGGCTACTTGGCAAAATATACTGTAGAGTTAGAAGATTCTTAAGTCAGAACAAAGTTGAACCAGATGGCTTTTTAGGCCATTTCAATTCTTGAAATTTCATTACTCTAGACAGAATTCCATTTACAGGGGTGCCTGGGTGGCGCAGTCAGTTAAACATCTGCCTTCAGCTCAGGTCATGATTCCAGGGTCCTGGGCTCAAGCCCCACATGAGACTGCTCAGCAGTGAATCTGCTTCTCCCTCTTCCTCTCCTTCTGTAATCTCTCTCACTCTCTCTCAAATAAATAAGTAAAATCTTAAAAAAAAAAAAAAAAGGGGGGGGTTCCCTGGGTGGCTCAGTCAGTTGAGCACCTGCCTTCGGCTCAGGTTGTGATCTCAAGGTCCTGGGATCAAGCCCCATGTCAGGCTCCCTGCTGGCAGGAAACCGGCTTCTCCCTCTCCCTGCTCTTGTTTTCTCTCACTATCTCTGTCTCTCAAATAAATAAATAAAATCTTCTTTAAAAAATCTTTTTTAAAAAAAGGATTCTATTTGCAGTAACTAGTGCTTATTCAGATCTCTCTGTAAATATGGAAAATTCCATAAACTCTGGTTTTTATTAAGGTGGGAAATTAATTCACTTAATATGCAAAGAGAGTTTACTGATTAATTTTTTAACATCCATAATACAATAGAAAATGGGTATTGGGCATGAATAGGACGTGAGCAAAAAAATGCATTTCAAATGACCCTTAGGTTTAGGAAGAGAAAGTTCAGCCTTGCTTTTTTTTTTTTTTTTTAATGTTCTATCTTTTATTGTGGCAAAATACACCTAACATAAAATTTGACATTTTAACCACTTTAAAGTGTACGTTCCAGTGACATTTGGTACATGTACATGTTGTGCAACCATCACTACTATCTAGTTCCAGAACATTTTCATTACCCCAAAAGGAAGCCCCATGTGTACCCATTAAGCAGTCACTCCCCATCCTCCTCCCACCCTCCCCAGCAACAGCCCCTGGCAACAACTAATCTGCTTTCTGTTTCCATGGATTTTCTTATTCCAGATATTTCATGTAAATGAAATCATATAACGTGGCCTTTTATATCTGGGTTTTTTTCAATTAACATCGTGTTTTCAAGATTTATCTGTTTTGTGGCATGTGTCAGTGCTTCCTTTCTTTTTTCTTTTTAATTTTTAAGTAATCTCGACACCCAGCATAGGGCTCGAACTCACAATTCTGAGATCAAGAGCTGCATGCTGTCCCAACTGAGCCAGCCAGACAGACCCCCAGTACTTCATTTCTTTCTATGGTTGAATAATATTCCATTTTGTTTGTCCTTTCCGTATGTTGCTGGGCTTTTGGGTTTCCACCTTCTGGCTATTGGGAATAGAACTGCTGTGAACATTGGTGTACATGTTTTTGTTGGAACACCTATTTTTATTTTGGGGGTACATACCTAGGAGTAGAATTGCAACTTTCCTTTTTTTTTTTTTTTTAAGATTTATTGATTTTATTTATTTTAGAGCACAAGTGGGAGGAGTAACAGAGAGAGAATCTCAAGCAAGCTCGCCCTGAGCGTGGAGCCCGACACAAGCTCGATCTCACAACCCTGAGATCATGATCGAGCCTTAATCAAGAGTTGGATGCCCAACCCCACAACTTTGCTTATTTTTTTAAGACAGTTAAAACTATGGAACCCACTTAGCATTCTTCCTTCAAGTGATTTATAAGATTTGTTTTCTCTCTTCACCTGGGTCTCTGCTCAGATGTCATCTCAGAGACAGCTCCCCAGACAACCTTGTGTATTTATTTATGTTATCTTTACTTATCGCTTGTTTCTCCCCTAGAATAAAGGTCTTGAGGGCAGGGATTTAATTCTTTGTCACCACTGTCTTCTTAGCACCTTGCACAGGATCTGGCACTGTTGAGAAGTACGTGTTGAGTAAATGCTGAATGGGCACTTCACCTGGGAGACAAGCACTCATAGACTATTGTGGGAACTGTAAATTGTAGTACTTATAAAGAGGGTAGTTTGCCAGTATCAGATTTAAAATGTTCATGCCCTTTGACTCATTTCAATTCTAGGAGTTTATCTAAGCATAACCCCATATATATGTAAGAAAATTCATTGCTGGGGTGCCTGGGTAGCTCAGTTGGTTAAGCGTCTGCCTTCGGCTCAGGTCATGATCCCAGGGTCCTGGGATGGAGCCCCCCGTGGAGCCCCACATCGGTCACCCTGCTCAGTGGGGAGTCTGCTTTTCCTTTTCCCTCTGCCCCTCCCCCTGCTTGAGAGAGCGTGCACACTCGCTCTCAAAATCTTTTTTTTAAAAAAAGAAAATTCACTGCTGCATTGTTTGTAATATATTTTTTAAAACCCTACCTATCCCTTATTAAGAGGCTGGTTGCAGGGGCGCCTGGGTAGCGCAGTCGTTGAGGCGTCTGCCTTCGGCTCAGGGCGTGATCCCGGCGTGCGGGGACCGAGTCCCGCATCGGGCTCCTCTGCTGTGGGCTTGCTTCTTCCTCTCCCGCTCCCCCTGCTGTGTTCCCTCTCTCGCCGGCTGTCTCTCTGTCACATAAATAAATAAAATCTTAAAAAAAAAAGAGAGAGGCTGGTTGCATTGAATAGAATATATCTGCATTAGTCTCCAGCTATCATAATAAAATACCCCAGTCTGGGCGGCTTAAACAACAGAAATTTACTTTCTCGTAGTTCTGGAGGCTAGAAGTCCAGGGTCAGGGTGCTACCAGAGTTGCTGAGGCCTTTATTCCTGGCTTGCAGGTGGTTGCCTTCTTGCTGTGCCCTCACGTCGCCTTTCCTCTGTGCTTGTGGAGAGAGGTCTCTGGTATCCGTTCTTTTTTTAAGGACATTAGTCCTATCTGATGAGAGTCCCAGTCTTATGACCTCATTTAGCCTTAATTACCCCCCTGAAGATCCTATCTTAAACACAGTCACATTGGGGGCTAGGGTTTCAACATATGAATTTGGAGGGGACACAAATCATAATGTCATCAATTAAACGAAGTAGTATGCAGCAATTTAAAAGAATTAGTGCAAACACAAACACTGAAAAATATCCAGGAAATGTTGAGTTTAAAAAGTCATGTTTTATGATTGTATGTTTATAATTCCAACTGTGTTTTTAAAAAGACCATGTGTTTATACATATGCTTATGTAAGCTTAGAACATTTCTGCAAAAATATAACAGAACTGGGTTTGGTTTTTTTTTTAAATTTTTAAGTAAGCTCTACACCCAATATGGGGCTTGGACTCACAACCCAGAGATCAAGACTCACACGCTCTACTGACCAAGCTAGCCAGGCACCCCTCTATTAGAACTGTTAACTGTGCAGCTAAATCGGAGTCTCTTAGTTTTCACTTTATACTCTTCTATATTGTTGGATTTTGGGTGGCCGAAAGTAGGTATTCCTTTTATGGTAATAAAAAAATAACTATAAAACATATGAAATGTGCAGGGCTCTTGAGAGAGAAATTTAGTTATAATGGTAGCCATTAACACACCTGTGCTAGCTAGCCATGCATGCTGTTTTCAAATATATTAAACTCAGATGTACATTTATTTTTTAAATGTATATTTATTTTATATTATAATTAGATAGTAATTCCATAATAATTTGAAACATACACAAAGTCACGAGATAGTATCTGTTATGCCACGGACCCTGAGGGTCCCTAAGGGTTCTCGTTGGATATACCAAGAATTCAACGCCCTACCTGCTCCTCTTCACCTGGGCTGTTGCTCAGAGTCACATTTTCAGCAAGAATCCTTGAGGGATGAAGTATTATCTCCCTTCGGACAAAAGGCGGACTTAACTTCCACTTACTATAAAAATGGAAGCCCCCAAGCTCAGTGTTTTCTTCTGATAATGAGACACTATGTGAGCAGACAACTATGGTCAACGCTTTCGTATCACACCCAGGAAACTTGGGGGCATAGGGAACTGTTACAAACCAATGGGAATCTCTGGCTACTGCTTTTCCTGTGGATGAAGTCCTTTGTGTCTGACCCAGGAGTCTTGTGTCTTCTGTCAGCACCTGTGAAATAGTAACAGAGTAGCTACTAGTTTAGTTTGTAAATTCGTTAAAATTCCAGACCTACACCTGCGACCCAATGTCCACCACCCCAGATTTTTTTAATCATATCATACCATTTCATTTGTAATAATACCAGAGTGCGTTTCTATAACATTCTATTCGGCACAACCACAAAACCAATTTTATACCTTGGAAGGCCAGTAAATCCTTACTATCATTTGCATAATACTTAAATGTAGATGAATTTCTTTGGGTAAATTAAAAATTATCCCTGTCCTTTGCATCAGTATTTTAAGTTTGGTATCACTGCAACATTGAAACATGAATATATTTCATTTATATGTGGACTTCTTTCAAAGCCTTGGGTTAATTTTTTGGCTCCGAACTGCAGAAATAGGAGGGTTTGGATAGTGGAGTATCACATTTTTCGGTATGTAGTAAACACTTATAAATCAGTTGTTTCTGACAAAAGCTCTAGTTAACATCATTGGCTAAATTGTACAAATCAGTTATTCTCAATCTTAGAAAATATTTATTGGTAAAACTGGAAAAAGAATGTATAGCTCCAGGCTGCTTTTTTTTTTAAGATTTTTTTCCCCCAAGTAAGCTCCACACCCAATGTGGAATTTGAACTCACAATCCCAAGATCGAGAGCAGCATGCTCCACCCACTGAGCCCGCTGGGCACCCCCCAGGTTGCTTTTTAGCTATCACTGTTAACCATGGTACTGTCAAAGGACCAACATATAGGCTTTTTTCAAAACGTGAATGAAACTGACTTCTGGTCAGGGTAGCTTTGTACACACTTTGATGCCACTCCCTTTGTTCCAAACACATAGTAAAATTAATAAAAGATTAAAATTACATATGCATATTCAAAAACAAGATAAACATTTATGTTGACCAGAAACAGAGCTGTAATCTTGCTGGGCTATGGATCCAGAAATAGAGGCAGTCTGAAGTTTATAATCTATAAGATAATATGATTGAGTGGGTGGGGACAAGTGCCCCATGTAATGGGGATAATGGCCCCAGATTACTGCGTGCACTTAGGAATTCAGATGGGGCTCCCTAAACTTAACAGAGATTGGAAAAATCTACAGCCCATCCATTCCTGAAGATGTAGCTTATGTGAAGTTATATACTTAGGAAGTAGGACATTGAATGCAGACCTAAATCCAACTACCCCTCACTTGGTGCATGGATCTCCTGTCTCCCAAATTTTATAGTGGAAACAGAGTCTCAAGTTACAAATGTAAAACTTCTTTCTGGTTGGGTTTCCTGGACGATTCAGTAGATGTTATCACAAAACCATCAGGGAAGGAGATTCATGTGTAGGGAAATAATCCCCATTCATGAGATGTTTATAAATCAAGCTTTCAAAACATACAAGCAAACCTAGCCAAAAGAAAGAACCAACCAAATCAGCATCAAGAGATGAATTCACTGCAATTAAAATGAAAATAATGGAGTAACCGGACAATAACTTAATGTATTTTAGAATATCCAAAGACATAAAGGAAGCATACCTATTTTAAAAGAAAAAGAAATTATGAAATAAAAGTTATCAGAAATGGAAAGGTGGGGGCGCCTGGGTGGCACAGCGGTTAAGCGTCTGCCTTCAGCTCAGGGCGTGATCCCGGCGTTATGGGATCGAGCCCCACATCAGGCTCCTCCGCTATGAGCCTGCTTCTTCCTCTCCCACTCCCCCTGCTTGTGTTCCCTCTCTTGCTGGCTGTCTCTATCTCTGTCGAATAAATAAATAAAATCTTTAAAAAAAACAAAAAGAAATGGAAAGGTGACAAATATGTAAAGAACTGGATGGAAATTGTAGAAATTAAAAATGCAATTGTCGAATAAATATAGATGTCATGAACTCTAGGTAGGTCTTAGTGGGAAGAGGTTTAGTGAATTGGAAAGTTATATTGTATTCTGAGTGAATAGCTCATTACTAAGAGAAAAAAAGAACAATTAAAAAACATGAAGACTAGATTGAAGGACTTCAATGTAAGTGTATAAGTTGCAAAAGATTACCCTAGAGGGATTGCAGAGAAGTAATACTGCATTTAACACAATGTTTGGAAATGTTCCAGAATTGAAGATACATATCCTCAGAACAAATGTGCACACTGAATGCCATGCAGGATAAATAAAAGTAATCACTTGGACAAAGTGCAAGGGAACTACAGAACATTAAGAATAAAGAAATCTTGCAAGCTACCAGAGAAAAAAGGCACAAAACTCACAATGGAAAGCAATTTGACAACAAACATTTTTCACAGCAATAAAAGATAGCAGACAATGGAGTAACCTGGAATTTGCTGAGAAATAACTGTCAACTTCAAATTCTATATCCAGTTAAACTCTTGCTAGAACGAGGAAAAGGTAAATACATTTTCAGTTCCCTAATGAATAAGAGATGGTCTCAGCCAGTGACCCTCACTGAAAGAACTAGAGAATGTGCTTCTCAGAAGAAAAGTTAACCCAGTGGAAAGGAGTGGGATAAAATAAACAATGACATGAACTAATATTAGAAAAACATATCGGTAAATTTTAATTTACAATTGACTATTAAAATAGTTTTTGTGTGTGTGCATGTAAAAATAAAAGTCGGAACTAAAATTTTAGGTAAAAATAGAATACAAAGTATGTGTCATTTGGGATGTTTGGAGCAACGAGAAACAGAAACCTTGACTGAAGCCTGGCTTAAAGTATACAGACATGCATTGTCTCACATCACAGGAAATCCTCAAGTACAGCGGGCCAACTTGACTGATTCAGGGGACCCAGGTTCTTAACATTTTTCTGTTTTCCACCTCCAGAGTAGGCCCTGTCCTCCGGTTTCTAGCAAGATGGGTTTAACCGTTCTCCTGAAGATTCAAAAGACTCCTTTTCATGTTTCACTGACCACAGCTGGACACCGTTTTGTGAATTTATCCCTGCCCATGGGGAAAGAGTCAGCCCTGATGGTGGAGTCAGTTCTTAATTAGGAGGAAGATAAAGACAGTAAATAACTTAGGATTTTGTTAGAAAATTTTATTTAGAATATATAACAATTAAACAAATAGAAATATAATTTACAGCTTCCAAGACAGTCAAGGGGAGATAAAGAAAAAATATTCATTGAACAGAAGGCAGGAGAGGAGGGGCGCCTAAAATATTTTTGGGGCGCCTAGGTGGCTCTGTCAGTTGAGAGTCAGACTCTTGATTTCGGCTCAGGTCATGATCTCAGGGTCATGAGATCAAGCCCCACACGTCAGGCTCTGCACTCAGCGGGGACTCTGCTTAAGATTCTTTCCCCACCCCCTTTTGCTCCTCTCAACCCCCCATGCTCTCTCTGTAAAATAAATAAATAAAATCTTACCAAAAAAAAAGAGAGAGAGAGAAAGGAGAAGGCAAGGAGAGGGAAAAAAGGAAGCAAAGAAAAACCATGGTAAACAGGGAAAAAAACATATAAGATGACAGCAATGCATCAAAACATGCCAATGATCACAATGAATGTAAAAGGTGTAAACTTGCCTGCTTATTGCCCTCACACGAGGGAACTCAATGAGCAGCCAACCAGCGGTTTCTTGGGTACCAGCGCTGTTTGCGTCTTTTTTGAGTGGGAGATGTAATTCTCCTATTAAGCACTAGAGGTCAGCAACATTCATTACTGAATCTGTTTTCCCTGTACTCAGTCTCCGCCGTCAGGAATGTGCTTCTTTCAGAACTGACATATAATCTTCCATCTAAGGATTATTTTCAAATTAAAAAAAAAACATTTTTGGAGCACCTGGGTGGCTCAGTCAGCTAAGCGTGGGACTCTGCATTTCGGCTCAGGTCACAGGGCCGTGAGATTGAGCCTCACATGGGGCTCCACGCTCAACAGAAGTCTGCATGGGATTCTCTCTCCCCCTCTGTACCCCTCTCATATGTGTGTGCGCGCTCTCTCTCTCAAATAAATAAATAATTTAAAAAAAAACACATTTTTATAGCACTTAGCATTTCAGCTACTCAAAATAGTTGTCAAGAATGTATTTAAGTGCCTGGTAGATCAGCAGACGTGGAGGCCAGCTCCTTTACGGATTGCACATCTTACTTGATGGGAATTAGTTAGATGTTCTGTGAATATAGATTCTTTAGCTATGATTCAAATAGGACATATGCAGCTAGAGAGCCTTCATAGGCTCTAAGGACAGCTAGATTTATGCAAGTTAACGTCTTTACTGTTGTTGGAAGGCTGTTCTCTTTCCGGCTAACAGTTACCATGAAAAATCATATGGCTTGTTCACTGTCTGGGAGGTGTGTTACCAGATAGCACTCTTTTCCTCACTCTGATGTCTTTATTTTATTACAAGCTTATTGGATTTTGTTTTAAGTCTTTACAGAAGAAGCAGAAGGTGAGGGGCGGCTGAGTGGCTCCATCAGTTAAGCGTCTGCCTTCAGCTCAGGTCATGATCCTGGAGTGCTGGAATAGAGGCCCACAAAGGGCTCCCTGCTCGGTGGGGACCCTGCTTCTCCCTCTCCCTCTGTCCCTCCCCCCCCACACTGCTCGAGCTCTCTCTCGATCTCTCTGTCAAATCAATAAAGTCTTTTAAAAAAATAAAATAGATTGAAAAAAAGAAGTAGAAGATGAACAGGGATTCATAAAGGGGGGCACCTTCGGCTCTGACCAGTTGCCCAGTTTTGCCGATTTCACTTTTACTTTAATCTTTATTACATTAATTCTAGTGGCAGTGGCTATTAGTCAACAGTCACTGACTGCAATGAATACTTGGTTACTTGGACTGAGTTTAAAACCAGCAATTACATTTAACTTGTGTTTAAGCAGACAATGGCTCATTTGAAATTCGCTTATCTGATGCTGTCATGTGGGAACCTAATTTCATTGTTTTGCTAAGACATATTATTATAGCCCATCACAGATGTCTAATAACTTTGTGGAATCAGTATGAATTGACTAATGGGATCTTTTCTTTCAGGTTTGACTACCAATGGATAGAAATTCCATTTTTATTTTTTTGAAAGATTTTATTTATTTATTTGTCAGAGAGAGAGGGAGAGAGAGTACAAGCAGGGGGAGCGGCCGGCAGAGGAAGAAGCAGGCTCCCTGCTGAGCAAGTAGCCCAATGCAGGACTCGATCCCAGAGTCCTGGGATCATGACCTGAGCTGAAGGCAGACACATAACCGACTGAGCCACCCAGGAGTCCCAATGTATAGAACTTTTGAAGCTGAGCTGCAAAATTCACGGTTTGTTACATGCCTTTTCCAGAAGTGAACTGTGCCTTTTGTTAAAGTTTTACTTAATTAAATTAATTAATTTATTTCTTAGAGAGAGAGAGAATGTGCATACACAGGTGTTGGGGGAGGAGCAGAGGGAAAGAGAGAGAATTTCAAGCAGGCTCCATGATGCAGGGGTCGATCTCACGACCCTGAGATCATGACCTGAGCTGAAATAAAGAGTCAGTCTTTGTTTTAAAACCAGTAGTGAACTCTCAGAATTTCATACTTAGGTTTCGAATTATTTGTATGCAGGGGGAAAAAAAGTCTAACTTTCAAAGTAAGATTCAGTGTTAAAACCCCTGAGGAATTTAAGGTATTATTAAAGTGGTAAAACTAATTATCTGGTGCAGGAAGTCAAGACAATGGTAATCTCTGAGATTAAGAAGCAGTTGTGATTGGGGAAGGCATGGAGAAAAGCTTCTGGGCTGATTCCCAGGTTCCAGGTCATAAGTTGGGTGGTGGTTACACAGGCATGTCCACTTTGTCATAATCTGTCAAGACCTACACTTATGATTTATAGGCATTTCTGTAATTACATCATACTCCAGTAACATTTTTAAAAAATTGTTATATACGGAACATCACTTTCAACCAAACTGTATTCTAAAATATCATCGGTAAAAGAAACTTTTCCAGGGTAGTCTTTACCCTGCCTTTGAAAGACTTTGGTTCCTTTGTGTTCTGGGAGTCCTGCTGAGAATGAGTCTTCCCCAGTGTATTCCAACCAAGACTCAGAGGACCTAGAAGTGGTGTCCCCACTATCCTTCTGAGGGTATTATACTTTATGTTTTATGTTTGAGTATTCATGTCTCCTGTGCTTTTATTTGATTCCCAGGCCATGTAGGCTCTGAGAAGGAGAGTGGGAATGCCCTGGGAACCATTACTATAATCAGCACCTGAATAAATTACTAAACCTGGTTTGATCATTATAAAATTATCATCCCTACTGTGATATCAAACACTTGTGATAGGTTTGGACTGTAGTGTCAGCTATATCTAAGTGTATTTTTAAAAGTTTGAAGTAATTTCACCAGCAGAAATGTTTAAAGAATAATGCAAAGACTTCCTGTATACCGTTTACCAATGTCCCCATAGTCGACTTTATCACATTTCCTTTACATTCTGTCCCTGTTGAAAGTAAGTTACAGACGCAATGCCCAATTACCCCTAAATTCTTTGCATTTCCTACAAATAAGGGCAATCTTCTACATGTAACCATCAAAATCAAGAATTGAACATTGATATCACACAATCCATAAACCATATTCATGTTTCGCTAGTTATCCCAATAATGTACAGCATCACGTGTTGCAAATATATATGTCATATCTCTTTGGTCTCCTTCACTCTAGACCAGTTCCTAAGACTTTCCTTGTCTGTCACAAGCTGGACAGTTTTTAAAAGCATAGGCCAGTTGCTTTCCCGACTGCTTCTCAGTTTGGATTTGTCTAATGTTTCCCTCACGATTAGATGTAAGTCAAGCATTTTGGCAGGAACGTCACAGAAGTGGCCGGTGTCCTTACATCTGACATGCAGTGTTGATTTGCCCCAACACTGGCCTTATTGATTTTGATCCCTTCGTTAAGGTGGTGTCTGCCCATTTCCTTCACTATCAAGTTATTTGTAACTATCCATTGGGAAGATACTTTGAAACCAGGTATATATCTCAGTCCTCTAAAAAATGTCACCACTTCTTCTAGCATCTATGGATGATTCTTGTCTGAACCAATTTTTACCGTGATGGTTGCCAAATGGTGATTTTCTAATCCCATCATTCTTCTGCATTTACAGTTGGCATTCTATCATAGGGAAGCACTTTCTCGTCTCTCCATTTATCCATTAACTCATTTATTTATATCATCATGTGTCCACGGATTCCTATTTTATTCAGTGGTTAATCAATCCATTACCATCACTATTTATTTGATACTCAAATTGTCTCAGATTTGTCCAGTGGGACCCCCTTCACAATGTCCTCTTAATGTGTTCCCACCATTCTTTGAGTACCTCCTTACTTTGTAACATAAGATGAACCATACTGATCTTGTAGTTTCCATGCCCTAGCCCTGGAACCAGCCACTTCCCCAAGGAGCTCTGGTTCCCTTTAGTGGAGTAAGGTGTTTAGAAACCAAGATCTAAATACTAGGTGTGTTCATTGCTAGTCACTATATACTCACGCGCGCACACACACACACACACACTCATATAAGTGCATACACTTACAACTTCCACTTACAACTCTATTTCTCTGTATACTCACACCAATACTTTCAATTTCTGTCAAACTCCACAAGCCTCATTCTAGCCTTCCCCAGACAGTTTTTGTAACTTTGTGGGAAACCTGGCTCTCAATACCCTCAATATATTTACTTTCTTGCTCAATCCCCCTTTAAGTAATCAATCTTTGGGCAAACTGACCTCCTTGAACTTAATTGTACAGGCTACCTCCTCACTTGGCCCAGGTGCTGTTGGTTGTCTCCCATAAATATTGGGGAAAGAGAAAGTCATCTAAGGTTTATCGATTTTTGTTTTAATGAGGTCAGTAATTGGTGAACTATTGAAGGTATTTATTGTAGAATTTTATTTATTTGTTTGAGAGAGAGACAGAGAGAGAGAGCTCAAATACAAGTACGGGGGAAGGGGCAGAGGTGGAAGGAAAGGACGAAGCAGATTCCCTGCTGATCAGGGAGCCCGATGCGGGGCTCAATCCCAGGACCCCGGGATTATGACCTGTGCCAAAGGCAGACGCTTAACCAACAGAGCCACACAAGCACCCCTTGAAGATATTTTTGAGTGATCGCATGATAAAAATGTAGTTAGATTGTGGTTAATCACAGATAATTCATCTCAATAATAATTTCTTAGCTAAATAGAGTTCCAGCTAAATATAAAGAAAAAATATGTTAAATTTGAGGATAAATTTGAATAATAGTAAAAACATAAATTTGTATAAAAATAATACAGTTCACATTTTGGAGCTCTTACTATGGGTCCATCACGAAGTACCGTGCATTTGTTATGTCATTTATCTTCCCAGCAATTCCAGTTATGCCCACTTTTAGTGTCTCTGTTTTGCAAAGGAGGAAACTGAAGTTCAGAGCAGGATTAAGTAACTTGCTGAGGCTGCTGAGATTTCTAGTGGTGAAGCCTTTGAATTGAGTCAGTTCATCCCAAGTTTGTACTGTTAACAGTAGATGATTCACCATTAGACCTTGGTTGGTTTTGTGTGTTTGTTTGAAATTAAGAATAGAGCTGACTTAGACCACTTTATAAATCTTAAAATCCTGGGGGAGAGGTATATGTTTCTTCTACTTCCTTTGCAGTACTTCTTTTCTCTTTTTTCAATTTTTTAAAAATTAAAAAAAATTTTTTAAAGATTTTATTTATTTGAGAGAGAGAGAAAGAGAGCAAGAGCGGGGTGGGGGTGGAGGACAGAGGGAGAGGGAGAAGCAGACTCCCCTCTGAGCAGGGAGCCCCAGATGGGGCCCCATCCCAGGAACCCAAGATCATGACCTGAGCTGAAGGCAGACTCTTAACTGACTGAGCCACCCAGGCACCCGTTTCTTTCTTTTTTTTTTTTTTTCAAACCTAGTACGTATAGGGGTGCCTGGCTGGCTCAGTCAGTAGAACATGACACTCTTGATCTTAGGGTCCTGAGTTCAAGCCCCATGTTGGGGGTGGAGCCTGCTTAAAATTTAAAAAAAAATACATTAAAAAGAAACAACATAGTACTTATATACATAGAGGTTAAAATTTTTTTTTTCTTTTTTCTTTTCATTTTTTAAAAGACTATTTATTTATTTATTTATTTATTTATTTCAGAGACAGAGAAAGAGAGGGAGCGCACAAGCTGGGGAGACAGGCAGAGCGAGAGGGAGAAGCAGACTCCCCGCCGAGCAGGGCGCCCAACACAGGGCTCAATCCCAGGACCCTGAGGTCAGATCTGAGCTGAAGGCAGACAGACGCTCAACCAACTGAGCCATCCAGGTGCCCCAGAGTTTAAAATTCTTATATAGAATGAGAAAGGTACTGAAATGAAGAATAAGAGATTATGCACAAGTACAAATAAATTTTTTATTGGATGTACTAGTCTACTATACTTCAATTACCTAAAGTTGTATGAATTACTTCAGGTTCACTACTATGTACACCCAAATGGAATAAAGGAAAAGAGCTGCAGTGGAATGAAACTTGGTCTATAAATTGTGCTTTTTTTGCTTTCTTGTTTTTAGACCTTCCCTTTCACTTTTTGGTGAGGGCAGAACCCTTTGTAACACAGCAGTACTGTTGGCAGTCTGAGACTCAACCGACAGCAGTAACTAATTTAACAACTATGTCTTACGTGCAGGTTAGACACCAGGACCGTGTTTTATACATTGAGGATATAAGGCATGTACACCACCCTCGAGGAGTGTTCAGTTAGTGGGGTGGACTGATAAGTTTGTTCATCCATTCCATAGTTCCTTCAGTTTTTCATTTATTCGGCAGATACTCAAATTGTGCCGGACGGGATGCTTGGTGCTAGAGTATAAGGGTGAACAACACAGAAAAGTCCCTGTATTCAAGGAACTTCTATGCCTCGAGAAAGAAACAAGAGAATGACACATGCATATTTATATCTCTAGTTGTGATATGTGTCATAAAAGAAACACATCAAGGGCAGAGAGTAGCAGCTGTAGGCAGGGGTGGAAACATAGCTTCTTTTAGATTGAGTAGTCAGGAAGGGTAGATGTGGACCAGTAGGGCCTTTCGGCTGAAGTAAACAAACACCAACCAAAGACGGCATAAACTGGGAAGACATTAACTCACCTAAAAGAGGTGTGGACGTAGGTGGTAGTAGGGTTGGATCAATTTCCCCACTTGGTTCCTCCATGGCTGCAATAACTCCAGGCATCCTTAACTAACTCAACCACATGGAGGTCTTCTTCCTGCTGCTCTTTTTTTTTTTTAATTTAAATTTTAGGTAGTTAACCTACAGCTCAATATTGGTTTCTGGAGTAGAATTCAGCGATTCATCACTTACACACACCACCCAGTGCTCAGCACAACAAGTGCCCTCCTTAATCCCCATCACCCATCTAGCCCACCCCCCACCCACCTCCCTCCATTAACCCTCAGCTTGTTCTCTATCATTAAGAGTCTCTTATGGCTTGTTTCCCTCTCTCCTTGTTTTCTTTTCCCCCTTCCCATATGTTCATCTGTTTTCTTTCTTAAATTCCATGAATGAGATCATATGATATTTGTCTTTCTCTGAATGACTTACTTTCACTTAGCACAATACACTGTAGTTTCATCCATGTCATGGCAAATGGCAAGATTTCATTCTTTTTGATGGCTGAGTAATATTCCATTGTACATATAAATAGCACATCTTCTTTATCCATTCATCAGTTGATGGACATTTGGGTTCCCTGCATAGTTTGGCTATTATTGATAATGCTGCTATAAACATTGGGGTGCCTGTATCCCTTTGAATCTGTATTTTTGTATCCTTTGGGTAAATACCTAGTTGTGCAATTGCTGGATGCTGGGGTAATTCTATTTTTAACATTTTGAGGAACTTCCATAGTGTTCTCCAGAGTGGCTGTAACAGTTTGTATTCCCACCAACAGTATAAGAGGGTTCCCCCTTCTCCACATCCTCACCAACACCTGTTGTTTCTTGTGTTGTTAATATATCCATCCTGACAGGTATGAGATGGTATCTCATCATGGTTTTGATCTTCATTTCCCTGATGATGAGTGACGTTGAACATCTTTCCATGTGTCTGTTAGCCCCCTGGATGTCTTCTTTGGAAAAGTGTCTATTCATGTCTTTTGCCCATTACTTAACTGGGTTATTTGTTTTTTTGGGTGTTGAGTTTGATAAGTTCTCTGTAGATTTTGGATACTAACCTGCTGCTCCTTTTCATCCCAACGTACTTCCCCAACTTCTCACTAACGGGAACTTGGTCACCTGGCTGTCCCTTACCCAAGCCCCTGGGATTACCATGATAGCCTTAAAACAGTGAAGGCTTGGGCTATGCTGGATCCAGGTACCATTGGCAGCAGGCAGCACTCCAGGGCTTCTCCAGGCCTGGCCGCGGATGGTTCAGGGCTGTGGCCTGGGCTCTGGGGACGCCCAACCAGAGCCCACGACCTGACAAGCTCCCCTCTCCCGCACCCCCCAAGCCTGTAGGCAGCAGCCACGGCACCCAGCCAGAATAGCATGATCCTGAAGCCTGGCTTCCATGAGGACTGGCAGCGGCACGTGGCCACATAGTTCAATCAGCCAGAGCAGAAGATCTGGAGATGCACGGCCGGGCAAGCCCAGACACACCCCAGCACCCCGCATCCTATCAACCCATCCAGCCCATCGTGAGGTGCCCCACGGTGAGGTATCACGCCAAAGTGTGAGCTGGCAGGGGCTTCAGCTTGGAAGGGTGATGGGGAGGCTGGCCCGGACCACTGAGATCTCAGTGGATCCAAGAAAATGGAGGAAGTCCGCGGAGCCCCTGCAGGCCAACAGGTAGTGGCTGAGGGAGTACTGCTCCAGGCTCATCCTCTTTCCCGGGAAGCCCTGGGCCGCCGGAGAGGGAAGCTGCTCTGCTGAAGAACTCACATTGGCTCCCCGGATGACAGGATCGATCACACCCATATTGCATGTCTATAGAAGGAGAACGCCAGAGTCGTTACAGAGAACTTTAAGGCATTGGCTAGTCTTCCCATGGCCCATGCCAACACCTGGCTCTTTGGCTTCCAGGCAAAAAGGTCCAAGAAAGCTCCAGAACAGAATGTTGAAAAGAAAAAATTAAATGTCTCTGGCACCTTGTGGCTAATGCAACCACAACCACAGCCATCACCACCACCACCATCACCACCACCACCGCCAACAACCCAGGGCAGGCTCATGCCCTGGGACCGGGGAAAGGGAAGCTGTCCACCCAACAAAATCCGTGTTGTGCTAGCAGGCAGGAAGCAGAGAATGGCTGTTGGGAGGCACAACAGTGTCTGACTGGGAAACCTCTCTAAATTGGTGACACTCGAACTGAAACCTTAAGGACAGGAATTAGTATGCAGTGCAAGGATGGGGTGGGCAGAAACAACCCTGCAGAGAGAAAAAAACCAAAAACCTGTGCAGAGATCCTGAGGCACTGGAGACTGCTGTGTGCGACACAGAGGATATAATACAAGCTCTCGGTGCCTTTGCACTTGCCCGACGATTCGTATGGAATGGTCTTCCCAAAGCACTGGCTGGCTTCCCCACCTTCTCCAAGGTTTTCTGCACAAGCCTCATATAAAATCTGTACCCCCAACATCTTCTATCTCTCTCTCATGCTTTATATTCTCCCCCTGAAACTTATGGCTATTTCACATACTGTGTGTTTATTTTCCTACTACACACTGACTTGCTCTGTAACGGCAGGGATTCTGATCCATTTTGTTCACTGCTTTATTCCTATGACCTAGAACGGTGTCTAAGACATACGAAGGCCTTAATGAATTTTAGATATTTTTCCGTTAGTAATTTAGCAAAGGAGAAGAAAGTCCAACTCACTATGGCTCATCCATAAAGCAGACGGTGGAAACTATAGTTGAGAGCGATGAGTGGATTTGAACTCAGTGTCCTCAACACCTATGCAATCAGTGTGCATTATTTCCTCCTCGTCCATCCATGCTGAGCAGCACACTTCTCAAAAGAAAGTAACATCACGGCCCATCACCCCAGAGGAAATGGAGTCAACCAAAGGTTTCACTCCAATGTGTTTAGGTATGGCTTTTTTTCTTCTTTTTCTTCTTTCCTTTCTTGGGGTTCTTGGTCTTCTTGACTCTTAGGATTATTGTTGGAAATAAAGTAATTTTTTTATATTTCTTTTTAAAAATTTACTATTTATTTATTTAAGTGTTTATTTTAATTCCAGTGAGTTACCATGCAGTGGTATATTAGTTTCAGGTGTACAACATAGTGGAAATAAAGTATTTGAAAGTTATCAGCCATTATTATCAGTCATCAAATTTCACCTCTGTTACACACTCTTTCTTTTCTCCTTCTGGGAATCTGATCAAATATATGTTAGGACCTGTCTATCATCTATGCGTTTTACTCTATTTTTTATCTTTTCTTTTCTTTTTATTTCTCCATGCTTCTTTGTGGATATTTCTTCCGATTTTTCAGTTTACTCAGCTGTGTCTGTTTTGCTCTTAAAACCATCCATCAGGTTACCAATGTCAATTATTGTGTTTTTTAGTTTTAGCCTTTCTATATGCTTCCTTTCTAATCTGTTATGTTTGTTTTTCTTTCCTGAAATTTTAAATCTTTTCTTCTCTCTCTTTAAACTAGTTAGATACTGGGGCTCCTGGGTGGCTCAGCTGGTTAAGGGTCTGCCTTTGGCTCAGGTCATGATCTCAGGATCCTGGGATTGAGTACATCCCCCGCCTCGGGGGGGAGGGTGGAGGGGGGAGTCTGCTGTGTTCCTCTCCCTCTGCCTTCTGCCCCTCCCCGCTTGTGTTCTCTCTCTCTCAAATAAATAAATCTCAAAAAAAAAAAAAAAAAAACCACAACCTAGTTAGGTATTTAATTTTAGTCTGTGTGTTAACTACGTTACCTACAGCCCCTGGAGATCTGTTCAAAAGATGGCGGCTCTGATGCTCCATCTCAGCCTGTTCTCTCTGTGGAGAGGTTTTCCTCACCTTGCTCAGGCTCTGCTAAAACATGCCAGGCGCCTCTCCCATGTGAAAACCCTTCTCATTCCACCTAGGCTCCGATACCCCATGCCAGGTTGCCCCCTATACTGCCTGAGCGCCCTCCTCACCACATTCGAGAAATGACACCCTGTCGTGGGTTGCCCCCACATGGATACCCTTTTTTTTTGTTTGTTTTTAAGACTTTATTTATTTGACAGAGCGAGCGAGAGAGGGAACACAAGCAGGGGGAGTGGGAGAGGAAGAAGCAGGCTCCCAGCAGAGGAGCCTGATGTGGGGCTCGATCCCGGAACGCCAGGATCACGCCCTGAGCCGAAGGCAGACGCTTAACGACTGCGCCACCCAGGTGCCCCTAAAGACTTTTTTTAAAAAAAGATTTTATTCATTTATTTGAGAAAGAGAGAGAGAGAAAGCACAAGCAGAGGGAGTGGCAGGCAGAGGCAGAGGGAGAAGCAGTCTCCCCCACTAAGCAGAGAGCCAGATGCAGGACTCCATCCGAGGACCCTGGGATCATGACCTGAGCTGAAGGCAGACGCTTAACCGACTGAGCCACCCAGGCACCCCTAATTGAAAACTTTGGGTTCTAATACATTTAATATAATTGCTGATCCTTATGGCTGAAGCTACACTTTGGTCAGTTCCACTCTTCTATTGCCTATCATTTTTTTCACTTTACTACTCTGCATGATACGCAAGGTCTCTACTCCTCCAGTGATGCTCTAGAAAT
The DNA here is from genome assembly GCF_023065955.2 of Ursus arctos. NCBI lineage: Eukaryota > Metazoa > Chordata > Mammalia > Carnivora > Ursidae > Ursus > Ursus arctos. The sequence continues at coordinate 31,502,194 of NW_026622808.1, read as the reverse complement.
TAAACACACATCATTAATTTATCAAATATTAACCAATATATTTACCTTTTTAGAAGCCTACCATTTCTGGGGCGCCTGGGTGGCTCAGTCGTTAAGTGTCTGCCTTCGGCTCAGGTCATGATCCCAGTGTTCTGGGATCGAGCCCCGCATCGGGCTCCCTGCTCAACGGGAAGCCTGCTTCTCCCTCTCCCACTCCCCCTGCTTGTGTTCCCTCTCTCATTGCCTCTCTCTCTGTCAAATAAATAAAATCTTAAAAAAAAAAAAAGACTACCATTTCTCCACTCACAATGTACTTATTATTCTTGTTAAATATTTAAATTCTGTGTTTCAAAATCCCACAAGAGGGGCTCCTGCGTGGCTCAGTTGATGAAGAGTCTGGTTTTGGCTCAGATCATGATCCCAGGGTCCTGGGGTCGGGTCCCCTGTCGTCGTCGTCATCGTCATAGTCAGGCTCTCTGTTCAGCAGGAAGTCTGCTTCTCCCTCTCTCTCTGCCTGCTACTCCCCCTGCTTGTACTCTCGCTCTCTGTCAAACAAGTGAATAAAATCTTTAAAAATAAATAAATAAAATAAAATCCCACAAGACAGGGGTGTCTGGCTGGCTCAGTCGGTTGAGCACGTGACTCTTGGTCTCTGGGTTGGGGGTTCAAGCCCCATGTTGGGGGTAGACATTACTTTAAAAATAAGATCTTAAAATCCCATCAGACATTCTTCTTGTTTTACACCATTAATATTGAGAGTTACTCATCATGTACCACTTTCTTTGCTCTTTGTGGTTTTTTGTAGTTGTTGTTTTGCAAATCAGGGGGTCATCTTTCCTCTTTCTGATATACATCTTTTAGAATTTCTGCAGATTTGCTTAAATGAGTCTAAATGAGAATTTCTCTTTGTCACGCTTGGGATTTCTTTGGTTCTTGAATCTATGAATATCAGTAATAGTTTTGGGTAATTCTCAATCATTTTTCAGTTATTGCCCCTACTCTCCTTCTCATTCTTTGAGACTCCAGCTTATTGAATAATAACTACCCATTTTCCCTCCTCAAGCCCCTGACAATCACTGTTCTACTGTCTCTCTTTATGATTTTTGACTATTCTAGGTATCTTCTGTATGGTTTGTGTGTTTGTGTGATTGGCTTATTTCACTTAGTGTGATATCCACCATGTTCATTCCTGCTACAACGTATGTCCAATTGTCTAATGGTTCCTTTGTTGCCTGTGCATTTGGTGTCGTATCCAACAAATCATTGTCAAATCCAGGGTCATGAAGCTTTTGCCCTGTGTTGTCTTCTAAGAATTGTATCGTTTTCTCTCTTACATTGTGGCCTTCGATCCATTTTAAGTTAATGTTTGTATATAGTGTGAGATAAGGATCCAAGTTCATTCTTTTGCATGTAGCTAGCTAGTTTAACCAACGTCATTTGTTGGAAAGGCTGTCCTCTCCCCATTGAATAGCCCTGGCGCCCTTGTCAAAACTCATTGCACCATGTGTTCAAGAGTTTATTTCTGGGCTCTCTATTCTTTCCCTTGGTCTATATGTTTGTCTTTATGCCAGTACCACACTGTTTTGAAGTTAGGAAATGTGAGTTCTTTGGCTTTGTTATTGTTTTTCAATACAGTTTGGCTATTTGAGGGCTTGAGATTCTACATGAATTTTGGGATGGGTTTTTCTATTTCTGCAAAAATCATTATTGGGATTTTATTTTATTTTATTATTTTTTAAGATTTATTTATTTATTTCAGAAAGAGGCAGGGTAAGGGCACAGGAAGAGGGTGAGAATACCAAGCAGTCTCTGCACTGAGCACAGAGCCCAATGAGGGGCTTGATCCCACAACCCCAAGATCATGACCTGAACCAAAACCAAGAGTTGGACACATAACCAACTGAGCCACCCAGACGCCCCCATCATTGGGATTTTATTAGGGATTGCATTGGATCTGTAGAATGCTTTCAGTGGTACTGACATTTTAACAATATTAAGTCTTCCAAACTATGAACAAAGGATGTGTTTCCATTTATTTATGTCTTCTTTAATTTCTTTCAGCAATATTTTTATAGTTTTCATTGTAAACTTCTTTTACCTCCTTGGTTTAGTTAATTCCTGAGTATTTTTTAAAAAGATTTATTTATTTATTTTAGGGAGAGAGAGTGCATGCATGAGCAGGGTGAGGGACAGAGAGAGAGAGAGGGAAAGAAGCAGACTCCCCGCTGAGTGTGGAGCCCCATACGAGACTCAATCCCATGATCCTGAGCTCATGACCTGAGCTGAAACCAAGAGTCTGAGGCTTAACTGACTGAGCCACCCAGTAATTTTTTTTTTTGATGCTATTGCAAATGGAATTGTAATTTCCTTTTCAGATTGTTTATTGTTAATATACAGAGATGCAACTGATTTTTGAGTCTTGACTTTACACCCTGCCACTTGGCCAAAATTATTTATTAGTTACAACAGTTTTATTGTTTCAGGGCTTTCTGTGTATGAGATCACATCATTTGCAAACAGAAATAATTTACTTCTCCTTTTCCAATCTGGATGATTTTTATTTCTTTTTCTTGCCTAATTGCTCTGGCTAACACTTCTCGTACTGTGTTGAATAGAAGTGGTGAAAGTCAGCATTCCTGCATTGTTCTTGATCTTAGAGGAGAAGCTTTCAGTCATTTACCATTGAGTATGATGGTCACTGTGGGTTTTTCTTATATGGCTTTTATAATGCTGAGGTGGTTTTCTTCTCTCCCTACTTTATGGAGTATTTTCATCATGTAAAGGCGTTCAATTTTGTCAAGTCCTTTTTCTGCATCAGTTGAGATGACCATGTGTCTTCTCCCTTTCTTCCGCTTATGTGGTACACCACGTTGATGGATTTTTGTATGTTGAACAATCACCCTTACATTCTAGGAATAAATACCACTTGGTTATGGTTTATTGTTTGCTAGTATTTTGTTAGTTTTTTACACCAATGATCTGTGGTTTAATTTTCTTATAGTGTCTGTCTGGTTTTGGTATCAGGGTAATGCTAGACCCATGAGTTTGGAAGTGTGCCCTCCTGTCCAATTTTTTGAAAAAGTTTGAGAAGGGTTGATATAAGTTCTGCTTTAATGATTGCTAGAATTTACCATCAGGGCCAGGGCTTTTCTTTGTTGGGAGGTTTTTGATTATGGATCCATCAATCAGTGTATGATTTTTTTATAATTTATGAAAATGGTTTTAGAACTAAATCCTCGGAATATTAACCAGACTGCTTTAACAATCACCCCATAGACTGTGTTACATAATCTGTTCCTTAGTAGCTTTTAGATTATTCCTTGACATAAGCATTAACATATCTATTTTAATTAAACATGATGTCAGGCTTTTCCTCACTAAGATAAAGTTTTTGTTAATTGGCTTGACAGGAAGGACTGGTTTTGTCAATTTAGGTTATATGGCAAATATTTTCCATAATTCGAATGAGCTTAAATGTGTGGTTCTAAGGTCTAGATGAAAATACATCTAAACTTTCTGATAAAAGTATTTCACCAAAAATATTGTATAAGTTTAATGAAATTAACAATAGTGTGATTTTCTCAAGCAGGTCTGAGTAAATTGAGTTAAACAAGATGCTTCTAAGTCAAAGGAACAGCTGTAAGAGTCTTTGTCAGGGATCAACACGCTATAACCCACAAGGCCCAATTTGCCTGCCTCCCATGTTTTGGTTTGTTTTGCTGGTGGTAAAATACAAGGCTATTTACCATTTTAATCATTTTTAAGTGCACAATTCCGTGGCAATTGTGAAATATATATTCATAGTGCTGTGCAACCACCACCACTATCCATTTCCTGAACTTTTTCAATATCTGAAATAAAAATGCTGCCTACCACCAGTTTTTGTAAATAAAATGTCATTGGAACACAGCCATGCTCGTTTATTTTCATATTGTCTACAATACAATGGCAGGGTTCAGTAACTGTGACAGGAACTATGGCCTGCAAGCCTAAAATATTTGCTATCTGTCCCTTCAGAGAAAATGTTTACAAACCCTAATCTTTGATACGCTGTAGAAAAGCCTTCCGGGTATCCTCCTCGGAAATTAATCAAGCTGGGGCGTCTGGGTGGCTCAGTTGTTAATCGTCTGCCTTTGGCTCGGGGCCTGTTCTCAGGGTCCTGGGATCCAGCCACGCATCAGGGTCCCTCCTCCGCTGGGAGCCTGCTTCTCCCTCTCTCACTCCCCCTGCTTGTGTTCCCTCTCTCGCTGGCTGTCTCTCTCTGTCAAATAAATAAAATTTAAAAAAAGAAAGAAATTGATCAAGCTAATGACTTTAAGGACTGGGAAACAGTCATGCAGTTTCCATTTCTTTTTTTCCCCTCAAAATTGAAGAAACTTAATCCACTTTTCACCTATAGATGAATAAATTTTTGATAGATCACTATAATTTGGAGAGCTAGCTGAGAAGTATGTTTCATCTCTAAACACTCTGGCACGCATTTTTTTAAACTTTTTTTTTTTAAAGATTTTATTTATTTATTTGACAGAGATAGACAGCCAGCAAGAGAGGGAACACAAGCAGGGGGAGTGGGAGAGGAAGAAGCAGGCTCATAGCGGAGAAGCCTGATGTGGGGCTCGATCCCATAACACCAGGATCACGCCCTGAGCCAAAGGCAGACGCTTAACGACTGCGCCACCCAGGCGCCCCAGCATGCATTTTTTTTAAGATTTTATTTTTTAAATTAATAAATTAATTAATTTATTTATTTTTAAAGATTTTGTTTATTTATTTGACAGAGACAGCCAGTGAGAGAGGGAACACAAGCAGGGGGAGTGGGAGAGGAAGAAGCAAGCTCTCAGTGTAGGAGCCTGATGTGGGGCTTGATCCCAGGACTCCAGGATCACGCCCTGAGCCGAAGGCAGACGCTTGATGACTGACCCACCCAGGCGCCCCTCCAGCATGCATTTTTTAAAAAGATTTATTTATTTTGAAGAGAGTGAGAGAGAGAGAGAGAGAGCATGGGGAGGGGCAGAGGGAGAGGGAGACAGGCAGACTCCCTGCTGAGTGGGGAGCCTGATGCTGGGCTTGATCCCATGACCCTGAGATCATGACCTGAGCCGAAAATTAAGAGTCAGATGCTCAACTGACTGAGTCACCAGGCGCCTCTCCAGCGTATGTATTTTTAACAAGAGATCAATATTTGTCTAGAGTTCTTTTCTTTTGAGGGAAAATTTACAGTGAAAGGCACAGATCTTGTGTTCCATTCCATAAGTGGTATGCATACCTCTGTGTAAACGCAAATCCGTTTCAAACTACACCTTATAACTATCACCCCAGAAAACTCCCTCATGCCTCTTTTCCTCCACTCCTGTGAGGCAACCAAGTCTGTTCTATAACGTCATTTATATTGAATCCTACTGTATATACTCTTTTGGATAAGACTTATTTCACTCAACATAATGTTTATGAGATTCATGCATAATGTTACATGTACCAAGTTTATTCTATTTGGTTATTAGTTGATTAGTCAACTGGGTTATTGATCCTTTCATATTTGAGTTGTGAGAGTTCTATTACTCTAGCTACAAGTCTCTTATCAGATATATGATTTACAAATATTTTTTTGTTTTGTGCTTTTTTTCATTTTCTTGTTGGTGTTCTTTGAGACATACTATTTTTTAAAAATTAGTTTCAGGCATATAACATAGTGATTTGACAATTCTTTTTTTTTTTTAAAGATTTTATTTATTTATTTGACAGAGAGAGAGCACAAGCAGGGGTAGCGGCAGGCAGAGGGAGAGAGAGAGACGCAGACTCCCTGATGACCAGAGAGGCCAACAATGCAGGGCTCCATCCCAGGACCCTGAGATCATGACTTGAGCAAAAGGTGGACGCTTAACTGACTGAGCCACCCAGGTGCCCCTATATCTAATTTCTTTCAACAATATATTGTCTTTTTCAGAGTATAAGTGTTAAAGTTCTTTTAAAATTTATCCCAAATATTGTGCTTTTTGATATTATTGTGAATGTAATTTTTTCTTAATTTCAAGATTATTTATTTCAAGTGTATGGAAATACGATTGACTTTTGTATAGTGATCATATATCTTCCAACCTTGCTGAACTCATTTAGTTTTCATTTTCATTTTATTTTTTAGAGGACTGATTAGGATTTTCTATATAAAGGTCATGTCATCTACAGATAGAGATAGCTTTACTTCTTACTTTCTAATCTGAATGCTTTTTTTTTTTTTTGCCTATTTGTCCCAGTTAGAACTTCAATGTTGAAGTGGTGAGAGCAGATATCTTTGTTGTGCCTGATGTTAGGAGAAAAGCAATCAGCCTTTCACCATTAAGGATGATGCTGTTGTTAGCTGTGGACTTTTCACTGATGCTCCCTAGCGGGTTGAGCAATTAATTTCCTTCTACTTCATATTTGTTGAGTGTTTTTTTTTTTTTTTTTTTAAAGATTTTATTTATTTATTCGACAGAGATAGAGATAACCAGCGAGAGAGGGAACACAAGCAGGGGGAGTGGAAGAGGAAGAAGCAGGCTCATAGCGGAGGAGCCTGATGTGGGGCTCGATCCCATGACACCGGGATCACGCCCTGAGCCGAAGGCAGGCGCTTAACCGCTGTGCCACCCAGGCGCCCCTGTTGAGTGTTTTTATCAGGAAAGGGTCTTGGACTTTGTGTGATTTTCTTTTTTAGTCAATTGATATGAAGTGAAACTCAAATCAAATATAAATTGCATCACAGAAGGAAGAGCTGACCTTGGGAGTATTGACCCCGAAGCTCTTCCAGAGACTCTTGAGGAACTGCGTTATGCCGAATTTATCCATACAAATGAGGAAAGTGTGACGAAAAAGTGAAGTCAACTCCGAGGAGTTGATACCTGCCAAAAGCTTCACATTAAAAGTGCGAAGCACAAAATGTTGAAAACTGATCCAAGCTTAGAAAGGGGTATGAGGGGCGCCTGGGTGGCACAGTCGTTAAGGGTCTGCCTTTGGCTCAGTGCGTGATCCCAGCGTTCTGGGATCGAGCCCCGCATCAGGCTCCTCTGCTGGGAGCCTGCTTCTTCCTCTCCCACTCCCCCTGCTTGTGTTCCCTCTCTCGCTGGCTGTCTCTGTCAAATAAATAAAAATTAAAAAAAAATCTAAAAAAAAAAAAGAAAGGGGTATGAGAATTTGACAAAACACAGAAAAAAAATGCTTGCTTCTAACTTATATGAGAAGTTCAAACTGCTAGAGGTTAAGTTTTTCACCAAAAACCAGAACACTTTAATTCTTAATATTTCTGGTTTATTATTTTTTGTTTATTTATTTACTTTTAGTAATCTCCACACCTGATGTGGGTCTTGAATGCCAGACCCTGAGACCGAGAGCTGTGTGCTCTTCTCACTGAGCCAATCAGGCACCCCAATATTTCTAATGTTTGCATAAATTTAATTATACTATATCCATTTCTTTATACAGTTACAACTGATAGGGTTTTTCATGTTTTGATAAAAAAGTTTAAAGGCCATGGAATAATCGTGATTGTCCGCACTGATTATTAAGGTTGCTTTGCTTAGTGTCTGCTTGCACAGTCATTTTTAGGGTATTACACTCCTGTGCAGAAAGGACTGTCTGTATTAGAATATGGTCACCAAATTATTACATATTTAGACTTCATTAGGTTTTAAGAGTGATGTCTTTTTAAATGATTTATTCATTTATTTGAGAGAGAGAGAGTGCGGACGCATAGAGGGAGAGGGAGAAGTAGACTCCCCGCTGAGCAGGGAGCCTGATGCAGGACTCGATCCCAGGACCCTGAGATTATGACCTGAGCTGAAGGCAGACAGACACTCAACCAATTTAGTTACCTAGGCACCCCAAGAGTGATGTCTTCTTACTTTTCCTATTCCCTTACCATCTCTTCTAAAATAATTCAGTCCTAAAGCCTTTAGGTGGTGTCAGCAAGGTAGATAAGCATATCAGGGTGACTTAGCATGTGACTGTAGCAGGATCGAGTCCTGCATCAGGCTCCCGGTTTGGTGAGGAGTCTGCTTCTCCCTCTCCCTCTCCCTCTGCGTGCACTCTCCCCCCGCCCCCAGAGATCTATAGAGCTCCCCCACCATGTGCTCACACACGCACTCTCTCTCTCTCTCTGGCAAAATTAAATAAAATCCTTAAAAAAAAAAAAGAAGAACTTCACAGTAGAGAAGCCTCCCAGATACTGTCTTAATCAACTTATCAAAGTTATGGAAGTCATGAAATCATGTGCCATTTGTATGCAGTGAAAAGAACACAGCATGAAAAACATCAGCCAAACTCAAATTGAGGGACATTCTACAAAATAACTGGCTTGAAATCTTCAACATTGTCAATGCTGTGAAAGTTAAAGCCCAAGGAACTGTTCTAGATTAAAAGAGACTTGAAACCTATCTAATAGGATGCATGATTGTGAACTGGAAAGTGCTGTAAGAGTTTCCAGGGGCAATAAGAAAAATGAATGGGGTCTGAGGATAGTATAAATGTTAATTTCCCGGTGTTGATGGGTGTATTATGATTATGTAACAGAATGTACTTGTCTGTGGGAGATATACACTAACATTTTTGAGGATGATGGGGCATCATGTCAGCAACACACTCTTATATGGTTCAGGAAAAGAAAAAGCTCTTTGTACTATATTTGCGACTTTTTTGTAAATTTGAGATTATTTCAAAATAAAGACTTTTTAAATGATTTATTTTTAAAAGATTTTATTTATTTGAGATAGCAAGAGAGCACGAGCTGAAGGGGAGGGGGAAGCTGGAGAGGGAGAATTAGGCTCCCCCACTGAGCAGGTAGCCCAATGCAGGGCTCAATTCCAGGACCCTGGGATCATGACCTGAGTGGAAGGCAGATGCTTAACCAACTGAGCCACCCAGCTGCCCCCAAAATAAAAACTTTTAAAACATGATATAACCATATTTTTAAAAAAATACCCATCTTTATAATGTGCTCAATGAATTGTATTGAACAATTTCAGATGTTTTTCTTAAAAAAAAAAGGTATGTAGTTTTCCAAATTACTTTAGAAGTTATATGAGCAAAAGAATTGGAATACCACTAGCCTGGAAGAACTAACTTCCTTCTCTATGGCTCCAGGCAAATGAAATCGTTTTCTGAATTCCTCCGGAGCATTTACTTTGCTCTACTCACAAGCAGTTAATAGAAACACAGTTGGGGTGCCTGGGTGGTGCAGTCAGTTAAGTGTCAGACACTTGGTTTCGCTCAGGTCGTGATCTCAGGGTCATGAGACGTAGCCGTGCATCAGGCTTCGAGCTCAGCACGGAGGCTGCTTAAGACTATCTCCCTCTCCCTTGGCCCCTCCCCTGCCTCTCTCAAATAAATAAATCTTTAAAAAAATGTAGAAAACACAGTGTACTTAGGAGGGGGGGTGCAGTAGTATTCCAGGGTCTACTGCCTGGGTTCATAAACTGACTCTAATACCTGCTAGCCAGTTACTTAACCTCACCTCTCTCTGCCTTAATTTCTTTATCTGCAGTAATACAGGTGTACTTAGCACAGAACACAGCACATACAAGTGTCCCATTAACAGCAGCGATTGTCAGTATTTCTAAAGTCTGAGCTCTCAGGGGGCAAGATTCACATCTTACTCATATTTTATTCTCATTGTTTCTGTCCTACACTGTTTATCAGGTCATCTTTTTTCATCTTCTTCCTCTCACATATCATTCATATTTGCAACTATTATCTTCCTAATCTATAGATCTGATCATGTCATTCTCTCTGTTCAAGCTGATTTCCCAATGCTTACAGGATAAAGTCAAAATTCATTACCACAACCAATATCTCTGCTTTCACAACATGGGCTCAAAGAAGGTTTCACCCAGCTTGTTTTCATACTTTAAAGCCTTTGATCCGTTTTGTGTGTGTGTGTGTCTGAAATGTCCTTTCCTCCCTGATCACATTCTATTCGTTCTTAAAAGTTGGTCTCATGGGGCACCTGGGCGGCTCAGTCGTTCAGCGTCTGCTTCAGCTCAGGGCGTTACCCCAGTGTTCTGGGATGGAGCCCCACATCAGGCTCCTCCGCTGGGAGCCTGCTTCTTCCTCTCCCACTCCCCCTGCCTGTGTTCCCTCTCTCGCTGGCTGTCAAATAAATAAATTAAAAAATCTTAAAAAAAAAAAAGTTGGTCTCAAAAACTCACCAGACTTTCTCACAAGCAATTAGTCACCTGCTGTTCTGGTGTTACATAACATCATGTTTATAACGCCATAATGGCCAATCACACTTTGTTAATAATTTAAAATCTTTCTGCTTCTCCGTAGGTCATTCATTCACTCATTCATCAAATATTTATGGAATATCTATTAGATAACAGGCTCTGTTTCCAGCACTGGAAGTACACCTGTGACCAAGACACGATTAGGTTCTCATGTAATGGATGCGGACAAGTAAGAAAATAAGAAAAATACCAGGTCGTGATGAGTGCTACACAGAGGATGTCGCGTGAATATGATTAGCTGTTTAATATTGTACGGTCAGAGATCGTTTTTTCTAAAGTACCCTTAAGCTATGAATTTGAAAGCGCCTAAGTGACAGTTATAGGGGAAGAGCTGTCCAGGTCTCAGGAACAGCTGGTGCAAGGGCCCCGAGGTAGGAAGAGCTGGTGTGGCTGCAGCCACGATGGGGCGGAAGGTGTGTGCTGCCGAAGCAGCTCCGGGTGGTGGTCCCAGGTGACGTTTACAAAGGCTACGCGGCCAGTTCGTGCAGGAAGTCTGCGGGCAGGGGGGAAGCAGACGCAGATTCCCACCCCGCGTAGGGCTTCCTCGGCCAGCACTCGACACCCTAAACGGGCTTCCCCTTCGGAACTTCTCACGCCAGATCTTTCCTCTCCGGCGGTGTCAGCGGATGACACAGAACCTCCGTGCAGTGGTTGACGGGATGCAGGAACTTGGATACAGCACAACCCGCAGAGGCCCAGGTCGTGTAGTAGAGAAGGTGCGCAGCCTTCCTCGGCTGGCGGAAGAGGCGGGGGCAAGTGCTTGTCCCAAGCCCTCCCGGCGCCGATGCTGCGCATGCGTGCGCGCGTGCCCTCTTCGGTTAGGGACCGAGTCCCGAGAAGGGGAGGGGCTGGCCCTCCGGGCCGGAAGGGGGTTGGCTGGGCGGGGCCGGGAGGCGGTGGCAGCGGCTGCGCGCGCGCGCGCGCGGGTGCGAACGGGGATCGCCGCGAGGGCCGGGGCGGGCCGGGCGGTGGGGACGACAGACGGCGACGATGGCCGCGGCGGCGGGCGGCGGCGGGCTGGGGGCGACGGCGGGCGCCGCGGGCGCGGGAGGCGCGGCGGTGGCCGCGGGCCTGGCAGTTTATCGGCGGAAGGACGGTGGCCCGGCCAGCAAGTTTTGGGAGAGCCCGGAGACGGTGTCCCAGCTGGACTCGGTGCGGGTCTGGCTGGGCAAGCACTACAAGAAGGTGGGTTCGCGCGCCCGTGGGGGCCGGGGAGGCCACGCGACTGGAGCCGGGCGCAGCTACTGGTCTCGCGGGCCTCAGGCCGCCCCTCCCCCCCGCGCGCCACGAGGGACAACAAAGGCAGGCGCCGGGCCCGCCACGCCCCCGCCGTCCGCTCTCTGTGCCCGCGCGCCCAGGGCTTCACCGGGCCCTCGGGGCCAGGCCTCTGGGAGTCCCCGCACCGCGGGCGAGAGCCCCAGCTCACCTCGGTGTGCAGGAGCATCTCGAGCTCAGCAAACCGGAGGGCGTGAATCTCTTTTGTTAGCTGCACTGGGCGTGTGTACAATGATTATCACAAACTGTCCGAGCCAGGGTTGTAAGAGCAGCTTAAAGTTTTGTTTGGAGACTCATCTTCAGAGTCAAGTGAGGTAGCTAAGGTTCTACTACCTGTTGTTGGTTTGGTATAGAATGACTAAACGATTGTAGTCGGAAGTTAATAACAGTAGGCCAATATAATGGATGATAGTATTGATGAGCACTGATATTAAAAAAATGACAGTTTTTACTTCATTGTACCTTTAGTTCCGTATAGTGTGGGTACAGGAGTTAACGTTCTCTTGTACCTAATGTGTTTGTACCTAATCGTACCTAATGTGCCTTCCCTGAAAACCCCATTTGTGCTAGACTGCCGCACTTTTATATCACCTTTATTTTCTTTGTACCACTTTGTGAGATTATGTTTTTCATTTAGCTGTTTCTCCTACTTTTGGGCGGTAAGTTTCGCTGAGTCAGTGGTATTGAAAGTTGTGACTTAACCTTTTATTTATAACGAGTGTTTTTTAACTTCCCCTTGTAGGTAATAGGAATGACTCCCTTAGAAGGTGTAATGAAGCAGACAGCCCAAAATACGTCCTCTGCCCCAGATCTCCGAACACCCTTTTCAAGTTCCATACTTCCCCCATTGAGAACCGTAGCACTGGAGCAAGAACCTTGTCAGGCCTCTTCACTGCATTCCCCGCCCCCCCCCCCCCCCCCCGCAATGGTTGGTACTCATTGCCTCGCCCTTAGTAGTTGCTTAGTAAATATTTGTTCAGTGAATGAAAAGACGAAGTATTCTAGAAACCTATTCATTTGAGTTGTGCAGCGCAATGGAGTCTGTCAGGTTTTGAAGGTTGATAGGGACAGGATCTTGGGTTCCTTTGACATTACACTGTGGTACTTTCAGAAGTGACTGTTTCTTACTGAAGTTTTAGGAAGTGAGAGACAATATATATTTTTATATGCTTTGACTTTTTTCGCCCTGAAATTTTGCAGTTACATTTGGGGTTGCCAGTTTTTCTCATCTGCATGTAAGCAGACCGAAATATTGCTCTCGCTTATATAGTAATAAATTGGACACTTTTTTTTGTAGGCAGCAGAGCTTCTAAAAGTGGCTAAGGGAATTGAATATATTTATATTATGAAAGTATTATTTTTATCATGTGCCCTTCAGCCAATGCTTTCGGTTTTAAATTCAGTGTACCTTAATGAAGCCTTCCGCCTGCCCCAGTCTGAGGTATAATTGGCATAATAACGTATTAGTTTGTCAATGTAGTTTTAGCAGAAATGAGGAATATTCCTTTGGATATCAAGGAAGAGAAAGGAGAAAGAGAAATAATAGTCATTTCTACCTCTCCAGACTGTGTGCATCTATTTGGGCCCAATTTTGTTTGAATGGGTTTGTTTGGTGGGTAAAGAAGTGGTTCTGGGGCTGACTGAGGGATTTGTCCCAGTGTTGAGGCCATTGGGCAAATCTTGGCTCAGTGTTATTCAGGCCATAAAAATAAAGTAAAAGTTCGTCTCAGGGTTTCATAAGGCCAGTGTATATTTCTTGGGCCTCCTCAAATTGAGGATTGTGTATTCCTTATGCCTGACAGCCAGAATCCTGTCAGCCCTAGAGAGTGGTATTGGAGTGGCGAAAGTACCATCCAGGACACAATATATTTCCACTCAGTATACACATTGATGAGTTTTAACTAAAGTTTTCTGTTGCATTTAATACTCCATTTTTACATTCATGAATCTCAGCAACTGAATGAAACATGGCATTGGTAGTCCCATTTTTATTAATGGGTTTATCCATGCATTCCATGAACAACTGGGCATCTAACTGTATCTGGGCACTTAAATCATAGCTCAGATCCTTACAACAGTTGTGAATAATAGACATTTATTTCATTTTACACATGAGTGGAACCCGAGACTCCAGATCTAAGTGACTTCTCTAAGGTTACAATGAGGAGTGGTAGATTTGGAATTCAGTGAAGGTCTGCCTGGCTCCAAAGCCCCAATTTTTTTTGCCACATATAATCCCTCTCATCAAGGAATGTAGTGAAAGGTAGTGGAAAATGTAGTGGTAAAGGTAGACATAGACACTTACTTGTAAAACTCATGTGGTTTCAAGTTAAAAGAGAACTTCCTTGTATTGTGTTTGTTTTCTCTGTGTCCTTAGTACATGTTTGTTCAATGCATGAACAGATTAGTCTAGGAACCTATTCATTTAAGCTTTGTTGATAAATTTGGCTCAGCAACAGAGAAGGGAGAGGGACTACTTTTTGATTAGGATGAGCTTCAACTAGGCCAAAGAAGTGCGGAGGAGGGGCCTCCTGGAGGGAGGCACAGATAGGTGAGTGGGAGCACAGGGCGATTAACTGTTGGCGTGAGGTTGCCTTTTAAGCCCACCAGCAGTGCAGAAGCTGTTCATCTCCTACCTGAGCTGCCGTTGTATTATTGGGTACATGTCTTTCATCCTCACTTTGATGAAGATGAAAGCTATATTTCTGCCCATGGTTTCTGAGTGGTTTTCAAATGATCAAACCTTACTGATCTTAAATGGGTTCAACTCAGATACCTTGGAGGTGAAAGATATCTGTGAACTATTAAGTTCCCAGGTAAGTTTCTTCCTGGTTTGACTTATTTGTGAAATAAGATTTAAGATGTTAATCTAAGGGTGATCACCAAAATAGACCAGATCGCCTAAGGAATGCATTTCAGTACACTTTACATAAAGTTTTTAACAGTTAAAGACAGTTTTTTTTTGTTTGTTTTTTTTATGGGGCATTTGCTGCAATAGGTTTGTTTAGGGACAAGTTGTTAAACTTTTGATACTTTATTAATACCATAGATAGCATAAAGCAGATATATTGATAAAACTTTCTCAACTTACCTTCCTATCTTTCTTTTTTTTCTTTTTTTTTAAATCTTCCTACCTTTCTTAATCAAAATACTTGAGACTAAAAATTTTTGGTTGTCTTAAGTAAAACATGCTGTTGAACTTTTTTTTGATCAAAAAATAAAATGTTTATGACTGAAATAAACTGTAGTCATTAAATTTTTTTTTGTTAATCAGGATTCAGTATTTTGAAAGTTGTCAAGAACCTTTTGTGTTTTAGGTAATGTTTTTGGAAGCCATTTGAAATGCACTCTATTATGTCACTATAGGATAGTGAATGAGCATTACACTTTGGAAGATGTGAGTTCAGTACTCTTGACTGCTAATTGGTGATGTCCTGGAGCAGATGACTTGATTCCTGTTTCAATTTTCCATATGTAAATTGAGAGTAAGATTGACTTCCACTAAGTTGTTGAAGATGGGGTTATGTAAATTTGAGGTGGTAATGATATTTTTGCGTATATCCTGCGGTCAGCTTGCTTTATTCTTATTGGTTAAATAGAATGTTAATATTTTGAGATGTTTAAAAGTTGATTTAAAAACCTTACAGTCATACATTGGCTGCCTTTTGAGTGGGTGTGAGGTATAATTTAATGCATTAACGTGACAGTTCATTTATAAATTAA
Source organism: Ursus arctos (assembly GCF_023065955.2). Taxonomy (NCBI): domain Eukaryota; kingdom Metazoa; phylum Chordata; class Mammalia; order Carnivora; family Ursidae; genus Ursus; species Ursus arctos. The sequence goes on along the minus strand of NW_026622808.1, from coordinate 31,486,964 downwards.
AAATGTCATCTTTTTCATGTTTGGTAACTTTTGTGGGTGATTTGGGAAAAAGTAACCAAGGTTAAATATAATTAAAAAATTGGGGGTGCCTGGGTGGCTCAGTCAGTTAAGCATCTGCCTTTGGCTCAGGTTATGATCCCAGGGACCTGGGATTGGGTTCTGGGATTGAGTCCCGCATCAGGTTCCCTGCTCCACAGGAACCTGTGTCTCCTTCTGCTTGCATCTCTCTCTCTCTGTCTCTCCTGAATAAAATAAAAATAAAATGTAAAAAAAAAAATTGGTTTTTAAAATAGCTAAGGTAATAATTTTGATTGAATTTTGAACCTGGCCATCTTTATTCTGAAACTATAAGGTTGTCCACATGGAACCTTTTACATGTTTTTGTATTCTGAATGATATATCAGATGAAACATGCATAGTAGTGAAATTTAGAATATATATGAAGTTGTGTATACAGCAGTTGCTAAACTTAGTTTTTGCCTAAAGGGTTGATTTGGTTTTTGCTGAACAGCCTTCCTCCAAGATGGTGTGTTTTTCAGTTTTAGGATTTGGCATTGTTTGGTTATCTACAGGTATCTGAAAAATAAAAAGTTATTAGGCTTATTAATTTTTCATGTTGCTTTACTATGTACAAAAAATTGCAGTACACTATATGAGTTCTTTGAGAAATCTGTTCTTATAAAAATAATAAAGTTACCTTGTGGATATATGCTCCATATTTTGTCAGTTCTGTAGGATACATTTGAGAAGTTTATTAAAGATTATGTTACGTGAGTGCTATGAATAAGAAATACTCATAATTGTATATTTTATGAGTATTTCTTATTAAAGAGTTACTGTGTTAAGTTGGAAAAAACCAGAGAATGAATTGTCACTTGTAAGTGTATAGTCCTTAAAAAAGTAAACTTGATAATTTTTATGGGAATTGGTAATTGGCAATATATTATAAGAAAGGGGAATTGTAAGTAGTTTTCAACGTTTAAAGATTGTTTAACTGGTTTTTAGCTTTTATTTTTATTTATTTTTAAATTTTAAAAAAGATTTATTTATTTGAGAGAGAAAGAAAGCGCGGGGAGAGGGAGAGGGAGAAACAGACTGCCGCGGGGCTGGATGCCAGGACTCTGAGATCATGACCTGAGCCTAAGTTAGAAGCTTAACTGATTGAGCTACCAGGCACCCCTTTAACTTTTAAATTATGATAAAGCATATTCTTTAACTAAGATGTGTAGTAATACCTGAAACAGATTTTTTAAAAAAAGTTTAGTGATGCTTAAAGTGGGTTCCTGCTCTAGTTGTATCACCCAGAACTTCTTAGAAATGCAAATTCTTGGACCTGACCTGTGGAATTAGAAACTGGGTCTAAAATTTGAAGAACATTACTTTAGGGCCAACAGAATTGACATCTTACATGCTTAGTTGTATGAAGTTTGTTTCCATTTTTTGACTGGTATCTGGCACAGGTGTTTCACTTTGTGGCCTTATGAAATGTGTTTTCACAGAATACCCTTAGTATAAAAGAAAACTTTTTATAAGGATGAAAAAGGAATGGTCTAGAACAGGAATAGGCAGACTTTTTCTATAAAGGGCAGGAGAGTAAAGATTTTAGGCTTTTCAGGTCATGCTGTCTCAGTTGTAACTGCTTGACTCTGCTGTTACATGAAAGCAGCCATAGGCTATGTGTAGTGAATATGTGTGCTGTGTTTTGATAAAACTTTATTTATAGGCACTGAAATTTGAATTTCATGTAATATTCATGTGTCATGAAATTCTTTTTTTTGAAGATTTTATTTGCTTATTTGCGCGTGCGTGCGCGTGCAAGAGAGAGAAAGCACAAGTGAAGGGTAGAGGGAGAGAGAGAAGCAGACTCCCTGCTGAGCAGGGAACCCAACATGGGCTTGATCCCAGGACCCAGAGATCACAACCTGAGTTGAAGGCAGACGCTCAACCGCCTGAGCCACCCAGGTGCCCCGAAATATTATTCTTTAAAGTTTCTTTCCAGGGGTGCCTAGGTGGTACAGTCGGTTAAGTGTTTGTTGGTTTGGGCTCAGGTTGTGATCTCAGGGTCATGAGATCAAACCCTGTGTTGGGCTCCCTGCTCAGCGTGGAGTCTGCTTGAGATTCTCTCTCTCTCCCTCTGTCCCTCCTGCTCATGCTGTCTCGCTCTGAAAAAAATAAATCTTTAAAAAAATGAAATAGAATAAAATTTCCTTCCAACCATTTAAAAATATAAAAACTGTTCTCAGCTTGTGGGCCACAGAGAAACAGACAGTGGGGCTGGATTTTACCAGCCTTTGGTCATGTAATATAAAGCATTCCAACAAAATACCAGTCTTCAGCAAAGTGAACTGCATGCTGGCTGTTCCATTTAGAGTGGAAAGCTAATGCACCTGAATAAATAACATTTGGAGGATACTAAGCTTTAAGAAGAATCGCCTGTTTATATCATGCTTTATCTTTGCTCGGCAGTGGTACAAATTGAGAGCCATGGAATCTAGTGAGAGTAGATTGCAGCTGATAATCATTTTGCCATATATATATATATATATATATATATATATATATATCACTTACAAATATTTTTTGTAGTAGAAACCTACCACATTAATCTTGAAATGTTGGATGATACTGGGAAAGAGGTTTATTCCAGGAAGAAAAATTCATTTTATTATCTTTTGTTATCTTTTCAATTTCAAGGAGGTATAGATGTTTTTCCTGCTCAAAATTGGAAGTTTAAAAAATTTTATTGAATGTATTGGCTTTTCAAAGTGATATCGAACATTTCATACTTAAATAAATTTTCACATTTAATTTAACTTGCTAATTTATGCTTTCCTTGTCATGTTACCTGTTATTTTCCCTTGCTTTGGAACTAGCTTGCTGTCTGCCACTAGTTTGGCCTTTGGACATTGTTGACATTAGTGTGCATAACTTTTCAAATATATTTGTTTAAAAAAATTTTAAAGATTTTATTAATTTATTTATTTGAGAGATAACAGAGATAGCAACAGAGAGTGAGAGAGAGCACAAGCGGGGAGGAGAGGGAGAAGCAGGCTCCTCACCGAGCAGGGAGCTTGACGTGGGGCTTAATTCCAGGACCCTAGGATTATGACCTGAGCTGAAGGCAGACACTTAACCGACTGAGCCACCCAGGTGCTCCCCCCCAAATTTTTTATTGTAGTAAAAAAAATAACAGAATTTTCCTTCCTCACCTGTTTTAAAAACAGTGCAGTCTGCTCTTTGGCCACAAGTTATTTGTTTATTTATTATTTTATTTTATTTTATTTTTAAAAGATTTTATTTATTTATTCGACAGAGATAGAGACAGCCAGCGAGAGAGGGAACACAAGCAGGGGGAGTGGGAGAGGAAGAAGCAGGCTCCTAGCGGAGGAGCCTGATGTGGGGCTCGATCCCATAACGCCGGGATCACGCCCTGAGCCGAAGGCAGACGCCCAACCACTGTGCCACCCAGGCACCCCCCACAAGTTATTTATAGTCATCCCACATACAAAATACATTTGCATATAATAGGTCTCATCTGATTACAGTATCAGGCTCAAGTTTGAGGCTCAGGATCTCACCATCTAACTTTAGGTCCAGGTGCACGCGAGATGACTTGGATTCATTGCTTGGGCATGGTTTCTCTCCTGAGACCTGTTAACTAAAGAGATCAGCTATCTTTCCCTCCCCAGTGCCCCCAGTATTTATTTTTGTAAGCCCCTTTACAGCAGAGACCATGCTTCAGACCTCTGCAAATCTGTCACCTGGCCCGTGCTTAGTAGGTAATAGGAAGTGAGCTACCATTCTCTGCCGCACGATTGTCCCAGTTTTTGAGTCCCCGTCTTTATCTTGCAGTACGTTCATGCGGATGCTCCTACCAACAAAACGCTGGCTGGGCTGGTGGTCCAGCTTCTTCAGTTCCAGGAAGATGCCTTTGGGAAGCACGTCACCAACCCGGCCTTCACCAAACTCCCGGTAAGTACGTCGGCTTACTGTAACACTGGGGAACCTGCAGTTTCTGTACTTTCAGGTGCAGTCTCCAGCTCTTGCCTTTACTGCTGCTAGCCTGTAGAATAAACAGAGCATTATTGTTGCTTTTTAAGTATAGGAAGCTCCACTTTCAGGAGTCATTTAACATTTGCATGAAACATCCCAACAACTATTTATAGACTTAACTGTTAACATGTAGCTAACATTTTACTATGTTGTAGTTTCCTTGTAGTCTCTGCTATATCATGTCTTCTCTATTCTTTCTCCTGATTCAGTTCTTGTGTAGGATACTTTTTTGTGCAATTTTTATCTTTTGTTGGTAAGATTTTCTGAGCTTGTGTGTTGTCCTTGCAGTTGATACTTTGATAGTTTGGTTTGGTATACAAATACTGGGTTACGCTTTTTTTTCCTTTCCTTCCTACCAAAATATGTAGGTTTTGTTCTTTCCTTTCCTTTCCTTTTTATTTTTAAGTTCGTTTATTTTTAGTAATCTCTACACCTAGCGTGGGGCTTGAACTCACGACCCGGAGATCAAGAGTTACATGTCTACAGGGGCGCCTGGTTGGCACAGCGGTTAAGCGTCTGCCTTCGGCTCAGGGCGTGATCCCGGCGTTCTGGGATCGAGCCCCGCATCAGGCTCCTCTGCTATGAGCCTGCTTCTTCCTCTCCCACTCCCCCTGCTTGTGTTCCCTCTCTCGCTGGCTGTCTCTATCTCTGTCAAATAAATAAATAAACTCTTAAAAAAAAATAAAAAGAGTTACATGTCTACCAACTGAGCCAGCAGGTGCCCGTGGTTTGGTTCTTTCCTTAACATTAGATTTTGTGGAGAAAAATCTGATACTTGATTTTCCCATTTTTATACTGATCTTTGAAATATTGATCTTTGAAATTCAGAAATATGACTTGTTGTAAGTCATGATCTGAAGACTTAGTTATGTTTCTTTAGCTCAGGGAATATTCAGTCTATTAGTCTTCTCTCCCATCCCATATTCCTTCATGTATATTTTTGAACTCTGTAGAACGTTAGACTTCTAGGAATTACCTGTAGCTTTTCTCATAATTTTTGTCTTCCAATTCTCTGATTTGGGTTTTTGCAGTTTCCTGTCTGATGTTTGCTGCCTCCCCTGAGTATAGGTAGACCTTTTTTTTTTTTTTTTTAATCTCAGAAGTTTCTCATTTGGGTGTTTCTTATTTCATCACTAAACTTTTTATTTTAACAACCTATTGCTCTTTCAGGTATAACTGAGAATAGGAGATAGTGTATGTTTTTTACTGATCTTGCAGTAAACGTGTTTAGTTTGCTTATGGTATTTTTGCTGTCAAGACCTTTATTTTTATTTAGTCAGATATAGAATTGTGTTGTTTTGTTTTTGTTTTTGTTTTGTTATCTCTACCCCCAGTGTGGGGCTGGAACTTATGACCCTGAGATCAAGAGTCACATGCTCGGGGTGCCTGGGTGGCTCAGCGTTAAGCATCTGCCTTCGGCTCAGGTCATGGTCCCAGGGTCCTGGGATTGAGCCCCGCATCGGGCTCCCTGCTCGGTGGGAAGCCTGCTTCTCCCTCTCCCACTCCCCCTGCTTGTGTTCCCTCTCTCGCTGTCTCTCTCTCTGTCAAATAAATAAATAAAATCTTAAAAAAAAAAAAAAGTCACATGCTCTACTGAAGGAGACAGCCAGATGCCTGTAGAATTGTGGTTTTTGAATCATATTAGGAGGCTTTCTTCACTCGTAGGATGTTCTTCTAGTACTCATATAGCTTCATATTTTATACTTAATTCTCATCTGTTTAGAATTTATCTTGGTATTCAGTGTGAGCAGTGGACCCAGTTTTATCTTTTTTCTTATGATGATCTGGATGTCGTTTATTAAAAGTGCTTCTTTCCCCCCACTGATCTGAGCTCATCAAGTATTAAGCGATTGGTTATTTATCAAATCCTGAGAATTTAAAGAGCAATACAGTGTATATTGTTTGTCCTCAGGGGGTGCACACTCTAGTGAGCTGAATGAATAGAGCCTTTTACGTTTCCTGGTGATCTCAGGAAATGTTTTCCAGGGCAAAGGGCATTTGAATCTGAAACTTGAAAGTTGAGTGTGAGTTCTTCAGGGAAATGCTGAAGTGTGGGATTTTTTAGGCAGTAAAAGCATAAAGCATAAAAGCATAAAGGCCTGAGAAAATGTGGTACTTGAAGGCAGTTGTAACAGTTCAACAAGATTAGAACTGAGGACAAATAGGCAGAGAAGTGGGCTAAAATCAGTCATAATAGGCCAGGTTTACTGTGCTAGATGTGTGGCCTTTATCTCGAAAGTGATGGGGAACCACAACAAGGGAGAGAGTAGTAGGTGACTTAGTTGATTTTGGGTTTTAGAATAATCCCACAGGCTTCAGTGTGAAGAATGGGTTGGAAGCTAAGATTGGAGGCTTTGAAAACTCTTCATGAAGAAACCGCTCTCATAATCTACTGTGGTGATACCCTGTGAAGGAAGCAGTGGATTTAAAGAGGGCAGAAAGGAACTCAGAGTTTAAGGGGGCAGAACTTGGTAATATTTGGGGGGGGCGGAGTCTAGGGGCTGGACAGAGAAAGAATTTATTAGGAGGACTACACTGAGCAATCAGACTCCTTCGGCATGAAGGGGAAAGCCAGAGTAAAAGCAGGTTTCTGGGGAAGGGTACTCAGTGTAGTCTAACTGTGTTATGGTTGATTCTCCGATAGGCACTTCAGGTTTAGAAATCTTGTGGGTACAAGAAATGGGATCTGGAATTTAGAGTACAGGTTGAATGAGAAGAAGAGATTGGGAGTTACTGGGTAGTGGATGAATTCACAGTTGTGGAGCAAGGTCATTCCTTCTCTTTGGATTTGCTTTTTAACTTTATTCTTTTAAAATACCTACTTTTTAATGTGCGATTTATGTCATGTATGTGTAATATATTAGCAATGTAGTAAGTACCTGTGTATAATTTATGAATAAATTTTTAGATTTTGGAGGTACATGCTCATTTTGTACTAATGGGAATTACTCAACTGGATGATGAATGTAACTTCATTTTCTGAGCCGTGTGACTAATTGAGGTTTTTTGGGTAACTTTTGTAAGTTTAAAATTAATTCAAAGTAAAAATTTTGCAAGAATAATGCAAAGAACTTTCATTTTCCCTTTATTCAGAATCCCTGATTGTTAACATTTTACTGCATTTGCTTTATCACTCTTATTCTCTGTGTGTGTGTGTTTTTCTGAATCCTTTGAAAGCTCTGTGTTCCTTCACCTCTAATTACATGAGTTTACTTCTTATTCTTGTGTATTATGAACCAGATTAGAATTATTAAATTAGGAAGTGGTTGAAGTTATCATTTAAAACACTGTAACATAATACATATAGATTGCACTTTATTAAGTATAACGTTACTATTTAGAATAAAATTCATAGATATATTACACAAAGTATTTTATATGATTCATATTATATTGGTATTTCTAATTAAGATTGTATGAATGGTCTTAAAAAATAGTATGTACAGGAGGCTTTTTTTATGGGGTATTTAACTCTTGGGAATGAAACCATTATTTTTTTCCAGATTTTAAAGATTAGGGAAGAATATTTTTAGGCAGAAGCCATAAATAAAAATAATTCATGGCTTAGTGCCAGTGGGACCAGATGTACTTCTCTTCCTCTTAAAATAGTGTTTAACATTTTCCCAAATGAAAGGGATTGATGTAATGTGTGATGGTGTTAAGCAAAAGTGGATGAGAAAGACAGTTAATGAAGCAAAGAATGTTTTAGTGAAACATGTCAGCTGTTTAACCTTAAACTTTTTTTTTTTTCTTTCTGAATAAACAGTACTGGTATAAGAGTTCACTATTTGGGCTGATTCTTTTTTTTTTTTCTTAATCAGAGTGGAACTTTATATACTGACTTCCTAAGTCATACCGGATATTAAACAGCTGGCTCAATGTAGGGTATGTTCTATCTAATGCTAAATTGAGAAGTTAGAATTTAGGGAAAATTTGAAGGTTTATAAGACTAAAAATATGTTGTATAGGCAGGGATACCTGGCTGGCTCAGTCAGTAGAGCATGCGACTCTTACTCTCAGGGTTGTGAGTTTGAGCCCCACATTTGTCATGGAGCCTACTTAAAAAATAATATGTTGCATAGGCAAACGTAACATGAATTGAAACAGAAGAAAAAAGTGTTTTTACCTCCACCACAAGTAAAAATTCTTGTTTTTCTGTAAACTCTTCAAGGCTCAGTGCATAACATCATTGTAATGATAGGGTAGAGGCAGTTTTGTATTCTGCCTTTTAAAATAGGTCATAAGCAAGTGTGTTTAAAAACAAAGCTCTGAGATCTAGAAGACTGCTAGAAGGTCAAGTCAGAGTCTAAAGTAGCAGAAGATTTTAAGTACGTTCATGAGATGTTCAAAATTTTCACTTATTATCACATTTAAAAAAATTAATCATTTCATTTGCAACTATAACCTGACTACACGTTGCTATTCCATAAATTTCAGAGTGGAGAAACTACCTTTGGGAACATGGGACTAGGAAGAAGATTCTAAGTGTTTTATATGTATTGGAAGTTAGTCCTTTAAGTTTGTAGCTTAGACCTCTGTTTGATGAAAGTAGAAAGTAAGTGGCTGTTTAAGTGAGATGATGTGGGACATTTACTCTGTGATGCAATGATTTAGTTTCATTTTGCTTTTCTTCATATGTATCACCATGTCTGTATGAAGCTCTACAGAGAATAGTGTAGTTTTGCTTGTCTTTGAATTTTATAGGAACGGAATCCTAAGTATCTGTGTTATGAGCCATGGAGGAAGTATTTGTAACCGTGAAAAGACAGGTTGAGCCAAAATGAGGGAGATAGTCCAGCTGAACTGTTGAGCCGTGTCCCTGTAGATAGTATAAATTACTGTAGATAAAAGGATAAGTCCGAAAAACTCTGGTCGGTTCTTTTCTTGCCCTTGTAATTCATCTGCAAGATCAGTGAGCCTGGATGATCGGCATGACTGGTTAGAGCACAGCGGACCGCAGAGTATGGGCTTTTAGGGCCTGCACCTGTATGCCAGGCAGAGGGCATGCTGGGCCAGGTGTTGATCAGGGTTCCAGAAAACTATAGGACCATTGTTAATGGTGGGCCTGTAGTCCCATCCACACCATGTAGAGTCACAAGTAGAAACCTTAGTTCACTGGCATTGTATTCCTGATCTGTTCGGGTGATGTTTTATTTATTTTTTACCTGCCCCCTCCATTTTACTTCCCCCCCCATTTCCCTCTTTCTTTTCCCATAATGTTTCTCTCTCGAGCTTTACTTATGTCTGATTGATGTACTATAAGTGGTACATGTTTAAAATATGAGCTCAAGGTAATGAACATTTCCATCATCCCCATCATAAGCTTCCTTGTAATCTGTCTCCCACCCCGGTCCCCTGGCAGCCATTGAGGCTATAGATTCATTTACAACTTCATGAAATTGATATAAATAGCATCAGAGTATATACTTTTTTTGTCTTGGTTCTTTCATCATAACGGATTTTGTGATGTGCATCATCTGTGTTGTTCCATGTATTATTTTTCCTTTTTATTATTGATTAGTATCCCGTTGTATGGATAAACCACAGTTCATTTATCCTTTTACTGTTTGATGGGAATTTGGGTTGTTTCCAGCTTTGTGAGTAAAGCTGCTGTCATTGTTATAATGTACAAGTCTTTTTGTGACATGTTTTCATTTCTCCTAGGTAAGTAACCCAGGAGTGGGACGTTTGGGTGATAGCGTTGGTAGCATTTAACTTTAGTTCTTAAGAAAGTGCCAAACTGTTTTCTAAAGTGGTTGTATCATTTTACATACCATCTAGCAGTGTACTGTATGAGAGTTCCCGTTCCTGTGTATTCGTGTCAATGGTTGGTATGATTAGTCTTCATAATTTTATCCATTTTGATAGGTATATAGTGAAATCTCATACTTTCAATTTGCATTTTCATGATGACTGATGATGTTAAACATCTTTTTATGTGCTAATTGACCATTTGTGTCTCTTCCTTTGTGAGTTGCTTATTCAAACAATTTTTTAATTTGGTCCCCAGGACCACCCCACGTTCAGAGTTGCTAGATGGACTTATGGAACTCAGCCTATGCTTGTACTTACAACTAAGATTTTTTTTTTTTTTTTTTAAGTGTATTTATTTAAGTAATCTCTTCACCCAGCCTGGGGCTGGAACTCAGGACTCTGAGATCAAGAGTCGCATGCTTTTCCAACTGAGCCAGCTAGGCACCCCATGTATAACTAAGATTTGTTACAGCAGTCTAGTAAGTATACAAAGCCTAGTCACAAGGGGAAAAGACACAGGTGTAACCTGGAGGAATCTATGCTGCAGGCTTCTGTATGCTCTCTTCCTTATGTGAGGGGTCACACAAAGTGTATTCTTCCCCGGCATTGAAAATGTAGCATACGGGCAATATTTCTGCTCAGGGAAGCCTGTTAAGAGTCTCACACCCAAGGATTTCATTGGGGGCTGGTACCTTCTGTCTAGCACATACTTAGACTTCTAGATTACCCAGAAGGAAAGCAAGTATTCATAAAATCACAGTGTTTGTGCAAGTAGTCTAGGCTCAGTGAACCACCCTTCTTATCAGTTGACTAGGACTACTCTTAGAGGTAGATTTCCAGATGCTAGCCAAGGGCCAATTGGCAAGCAGGCCGTAATTACTGAGGATAGTCATCTCGGGCCTGCTGTGTTAATTCTTTTCTGCACAGTTTTTTTTTTTTTTTTAATTAAACTTAAAAAATTCTTTATATGTTCTGCATATGGGTTCTTTATAATATATATTGCAAATATTTCCTCCGAGCTTGGGATTTGACTTTTTGTTTTCTTACAAGCATCTTCCCAAGAGCAAAAGTTTTGAATTTTGATGAAGTCCAGTTTATTGATTTTTACAGTTTGTGCTTTTTGTGTTCAGAGAAACCTTTGTATACCCCAGAGTCACAGACTGTTTCCTGTATTTTCTTCTAGAGATTTTATAGTTTTAGGTTTTATATATTTTGGGTTAATTTTTATGTATAGTGTGAGGGTAAGGGCTAATGTTCTCTTTTATTTCAGTATGGATATCCAGTTATTTTAGAGCTACCATTTGTTGGGAAGATGTTCTTTCTTTGAATTGGCTTAGCGCTTTAGTTGAAAATCAGTTGACCAGATGTGTGTGGGTGTATATCTGGGTTGTTTTTTCCTATTGATTGAAATGTCCATCTTTTTGTTAATACCACATTTTTTATTACTATAACTTCATGACAAGTTTTCTTTTTTGCCCCCGATCTTTGTGCTTTTAATTTCTTTTTCTTGCGCCATTGCTGGGTAGCACCTTTGGCTCAACATCGAGTAGAAACGGTTAAGACGGGGGGCACCTGGGTGGCGCAGTCGTTAAGGGTCTGCCTTCGGCTCAGGGCGAGATCCCAGCGTTCTGGGATCGAGCCCCACATCAGGCTCTTCTGCTATGAGCCTGCTTCTTCCTCTCCCACTCCCCCTGCTTGTGTTCCCTCTCTCTCTGGCTGTCTCTATCTCTGTCAAATAAGTACAATCTTAAAAAAAAAAAAAAAAAGAAATGGTTAAGACGGGGCTCCTGGATGGCTCAGTTGGTAGAGCATGTGGCTGTTGATTTGGGAATTGTGAGTTTGAGCCCCACATCAGGTGTAGAGATTACTTAAAGTGTTTAAGACAGGAATTCTTTTTTTTCTTTTTAAAAATATTTTATTTATTTAAGAGAGAGAGAGAGAGAGAGAACGAGAGGGGGTAGGGTCAGAGGAGAAGCAGGCTCCCCAGTCAGAAAGGAGTCTGATGCGGGACTTGATCTTGGGACTCCAGGATCATGACCTGAGCTGCAGGCAGTTGCTTAACCAAGGAGCTATAAGACAGGCGCTGTAAGACAGGAGTTCTAACCTTATTCTTGTTAGTGGAAAAACATCCAGTTTTGCATTATTAAGTATGATATTAGCTGTAGCTTTTTCCTATGTGATCTTAATTCGGTTTTGGAAGTTCCCTACTATGCCTAGTTAGCCGAGAGCTTTTATTTCGAATGACTGTTGGATTTTATCATGTGCTGCTTCTGCATTTTTTGAGGTGGTCAAAAGGTTTTTCTTTTATTCTGTTAGTAACGTGAGCTTCATTCATTTGCTTATTTTCAGTTCATCAACCTGGTATTCCAGGATAAACTCTACTTGATCATGATACATTATCCTTTTTATAAATTATGGGGTTTAATTTGCTAGTATAAAAGTTTTCTTAAGGTTGAGTAATTTCTTAAGTATTTGATAGAATTCACTAGTGAAATAATATGGGCTTAGAGTTTTCTTTTGGGGGAGGTTTTAATAACTGATTCAGTTTCCTCAATAGGTACAGGGTGTAGATTCTGTTTCTTGTGTCAGTTTTGGCGATTTGGATTTTTCAAGAAATTTTTCAGTTTCACTGAAATTGAAGTTCAAATGAAGTTCACGTTATGCAGTTAATCCTTTTTTAGAGCCGTTTTAGGTTCATAGCAAAATTGAGCAGAAGTACAGAGATTTCCCATATACTCCCTGCCCTGACATATGGGGCATAACCTCTCCTCTGCCGGAAATCCTGCATCAGATTGCTACATTTGTTACAGTTGATGAACTTACATTGACACATCATTATCATCTAAAGAAAGTCCGTAGTTTACATTAGGGTTCACTTTTGGTGTTGTACATTGTACAGGTTTTGACAAATGTATAATGACATGTATCTACCATTATAGTATGACGCAGGATAGTTTCACTGCCCTGAAAATTCTCTGTGCTCTGTCTGTTCATTCCTTCCTCCCTTACTAACCTCTGACAACCATAGATCCTTTTACTGTCCATAGTTTTGCCTTTTCCTGAGTGCATATAATTGGAATATGTAGTAGTCTTTTCAGATTGTCTTCTTGCACTTAGTAATATGCATTTAAAAGTTACTCCATGTCTTTTCATTGCTTGCTAGCCCATTTTTCTTAGCACTGAATAATATTCCATTCCACACCAGCATTTGGTGTTGTCAGTGTTCTGGATTTTGGCTGTTCTAATAGGTGTGTAGTGGTATCTCATTTTAGTTTGCATTTCTGTGATTACATATGATGTGGAGCATCTTTTCATCTCTTTCTTATTTTATCTTTATTTTTTTAAGATTTTATTTATTATTTATTAGAGAAAGAGAGAGTGAGAGTGCACAAGCAGAGGGAGAAGCGGGCTCTGTGCTGAGCAAGGAGCCCTATGTGTGGGACTCGATCCCTGGGATCATGACCTGAGCTGAAGGCGGTCGCTTGACCAACTGAATGACCCAGGCGTCCCTTATTTTATTTTTCAAAAGATTTTATTCATTTATTTCTCAGAGAGCACGCACAAGCAGGAGGAATGGCAGGCAGAGGGAGAGGGAGAAACAGCTCCCTGCTGAGCAGGGAGCCGAGTGTGGGGCTCTATCCCAGGACCCTGAGGTCATGACCTGAGCTGAAGGCAGATGCTTAACTGACTGAGCCACCCAGGCGCCCCTTGAAGATTTTATTTTTTAAGTAATCTCTACATCCAGCGTGGGGCTTGAACTCACAACCCTGAGATTAAAAGTTACATTCTTCACTGTCTGAGCCAGCCGGGCACCCTAGCTCTTTCATTTTTGAAGGGCTGTTTTGCAGGATACAAACTTCGATTGACAAGTTATTTTTCTTTCAGCACTTTACCTATATCTTCTCATTACCTTCTGGCCTCCATGGTTTCTGAATAGAAATTGGCTGTTAATGTTACTGAGAGTTCCTTGTATATGATGAGTTACTTCTTTCTCCCTGCTTTTTAGATCCTTTCTCTTTTGACAATTTGAATATAAAGTGTCTTGGTGTGGATCTCTTTGAGTTTATCCAGCTTGGAGGTTGTTGAACTTCTTGGATGTGTAAATTCATGTTCTTCATAAAATTTGGGAAGTTTTGGCCATAACTTTTTCATAAATTTGGTGTTCTTTTCTCTCTTTTGGAACTCCCATAATATGTATATTGGTAAAATTGGTGGTGTTCCATGGGTCCCTTACACTGTGTTCATTTTTCTTCATTCCTTTTTCTCTCCTCTGGAATGGTTTCTATTAGTTTTATTTTTTTCCCTCTGAATGGGCCATACTTTCCTGTTTCTTTGTATGCTAGGTAATTTTTTGTTAAAAACAGGGCAGTTTGAGTGTTGTAATGTGCTAATAACTCTCGTAGTTAGATTCTCTCCTTTCCCCAAGGATTGCTGTTGGTGCTTGATGAAGGCTGCAGTCATTTGTTTGCTGAATTTTCCAAACTGCTTTTGTAAAGACTCTATTCTTTGTCAATATTGTCTTTGATGTCTCTGTGCTGTTATTCTTCATGGCCAGCCAGTTCTCGGAGATTTCCTGTTTTACTTTTGTTAGAAGATGTTTTGTGTATTATATCAGCATTTTTAGTTCTTTTCGGCTGGATGATTCTGGACACTTAGCCCAGGATATTTCCTGTAATGACTTTTTTAAGCATCATTTCAGGTTTTGGAGATCAGAGATAAAGTACAGGTCTCTTTAATCTGACTTGAATCAGGAGTCTGGAGAGAGTGTAAAAGCTGTTGATTTTGCCAAAATAAAGCTCATTCATTTCTTAAATTGAACTAATGTAACATATGGAATCAGATCAGTTTCTGGAACCAGGTGTTATGAAAGAGCCCTGGGCTTAGGAGTTAAATAGCTATGTCCTAACACTCTGTGACCTTGGGGAAAGGTACTTCCACCTGTACTACTACTTCTGGGAAAATGTTTCTTGCTCTGCTGACACTATGATGTAGCTGTGAGAATCACAAGATATGTGATAATGGAAGCTCTTTGAGAAATTAGAAGTGGTGTATAGTACTTAACAACATGAAAAATAGATTGCTCGCTTGTTCTATCAGAGGTTTTCTTGGTAAAAGTAAAAATGTAGATATTAAGGTAGACATATTCTTTGCACATTTATTATACTAGTTTGCCATCACCTCCAGCTCTTAAGGAAGGCCCCAAAGAGCTAGGTCTTCTGTTTCAACTCAACTCGTATCTGAGACAGTGTATTTTATGTAAACCTGAGGACTAACAAAATGTTGTAGTGTCGTTTGAACTGAAGCCATATTTTATCAATTAAACATTGATAAGATTTGCTTTACTTTCCTACTCACTGCAAGTGTTTGGTATGTATTTACTAATTGACATGCCTTTGTTGTGATGTTAGAAACTGCCTCAAAGACAGGAAGAGTGAAAGGCTGTTAATGAAGTTAGCTGGAGAACTGAATAATATTTACTTTGTGAAATTGATCTTTTCTTAAAATATTTATAGAAATGTAAAACACAGTGCTGACTTATTTTAAATCAATAATCAGAACTTAGTGAAATTATTATTTCTCTAAAGGAGGTTCATTGAGATGGTTACCTATATTCAGGGACGTGCATTAAATTATTTGGAATTTATTTTCAAACTGTCACAGGAACTTAACACATTTTAATATATAACTTTGGAATACATGTAAATACTTTGAAGGTAAAATTTATTGTCAAAGCCATTTCTACAAATGAGGCTGTGTATTTGGACTGGGTAGTATTATTTTGGGACATTTTAGATGAGTCACAGTCTGTAGGCTATCTCTCTCCGACACTTTGGAATTTCTGTCCAGTAAGTGTGACTGACTTCATGGCAGAGATTCTCATGAACTTGGTCAGTCTGGTGTAATGGAAAGAATATGAATCCGAGGACCGTCACTTTGGCAATCACTTTCCTTCATTTGATTTAGTAAACCATGCTGTGTGGTAAATAAGTTTTAGGGAGAAGGAAGTTGTTAAGAGGCATATAGTTATCAGAAAAGGAGTTGGACCTGATCATTGGTTTTATAATTGTTTCTTGCAGAGCACCTGAGTGACTGAGAGAACAGAGGAATAAATGGGGAGGTTTAAGAGGAATCTGTTGTTCCCAAGTTTTTCACTTTGAACAGTTTTTCTTGATTGACTTCCTTTTGAGCTTTCTGCTCCTAAAAGAGTTGTGTGGCAAAGAAACATTAGAAAATTGTTGAATTCGGTGAACATGATGATTCCTCCAATTTTCGGTATTTTATGATCTGTATCTGAGAATAGTATTGTTCTGCTAAGATCATGCAAAATTCTAGGACTTTTTGGAATGGGGAAGGGTGAAAGCCAAGATTAGCATGTAAGTCAAACAAAAGGACTTCTGAGGACAAATCACCAGTCTGTCACTACAGTGACTGGCGCTCTTGAAGTCACTTCAGAAGTTCCTGGTGTCCAGGAGATCCCATCTAGTAAGGGGAGGGTGCGGCTGGAGACTTCAGACTGCATGCAGCATGGCTCTTCTTTAAACCTTGTCTTACAACAATCAAATTTAGCAAATTTAACATTGGGACAGACATGCTGTTATTTACTATATAATCAGTCTTCACATTTCAACAAATTGTCTCAAAAATGTCCTCTTTAAGATCCAAACCAGGATTGCACATTTTATTTAGCTATGTCTCTTTAGTCTTAATTTCAAATAGTTCATCCTGTCTTTGTCATTCATGACTTATATTTTTGAAACATATAGTATAGGCAAGCATATTTGTAAAATTCTACCATGTTATTACTTGGAGATGAAATTTCTTCATTCTGATTGCTGTATAAGGGGTTGGTAAATTTTAGAGGGACAGATGGTAAATATTTTAGGCTTGCAAGCCATACAGACTTTGTCATAACTAATCAGTTCTGTTGTGGCATAAAAGCAGCCAAAGATAATATCTAAATGAGTAGGTGTGACTGTGTTCAATAAAAATTTATTTGAAAAAATGGGCGGCATTGTCATTTCTTGCCATATAGTATTACATTGTAGGAATATTCCGCAATTTATTTATCCATTCTGTCATTGATTGGCTTTTAGGGTAATTTGCAGTTTAGAGCTATTGTCAGTATTGCTGCTGTGAATATTTTTGTATGTATATGTCTTTCGGTAAACGTATGTATTTCTGTTCTATCCTTAGGAATGCAATTGCTGGGTCATGAGTGCATGTTCAGCTTTGGTAGATACTGCTAATCTTCCAGAGCAATTGTACCAATTCATACTCCCACTGGCAACGTACAAGGGTTCTAATTCTTTACTTTCTCACCCATGCTTGGACATTTTTTTTTTTTTTAAAGATTTTATTTATTTGACAGAGATAGAGACAGCCAGCGAGAGAGGGAACACAAGCAGGGGGAGTGGGAGAGGAAGAAGCAGGCTCATAGCAGAGGAGCCCGATGTGGGGCTCGATCCCACAACACCGGGACTACGCCCTGAGCCGAAGGCAGACGCTTAACCGCTGTGCCACCCAGGCGCCCCTTGGACATTTTCTTATTTTAGGTTTTTTTGTTTTTTTTTTTAAGATTTATTTATTTGAGAGAGAGAAAGAGAGCGTAAGTGGGGGGAGGGGCAGAGGCAGAGGGAGAGAACCTCAAGCGGACTCCCCGCTGAGTGCAGAGGCCAGCGTGGGGCTTGATCTTATGCCCCATGAGATCATGACCTGAGCCCAAAATTATAAGTCGGACACTGACTGAGCCACCCAGGTGGCCCCTTATTTTAGTTTTTGGGTGGATTTATGGTGATACTGCATTTTCTTTAGTTGCTGATGACCAGTGAAATTGAGTACCCTTTTGTATTTATTGATCATTTGGCTGTTCTCTTTATTGAAGTGCCTGTTCAGATCTTTTCCCCATTTTTTAAAATCTAGTCATTTATCTTTCTCATTTAAAAAAATTTAATTCCATAACATACAGTGTTTTATTAGTTTCAGGTGTACAACATAGTGATTAAACAATTCTGTACATTACTCAGTGCTCATCATGATTGATGGACACTTGGGCTGCTTCTATAATGTGGCTATTATAAATAACGCTGTAATAAGCATAGGGGTGCATATATCCTTTCAGATTAGTGTTTTTGTATTCTTTGGGTAAATACCCAATTGTGGAATTACTGGTCCATAGGGTAGTTTTATTTTTAACTTTTTGGTGAGCCTCCGTACTGTTTTTCACAGTGGCTGTACCAGTTTGCATTCCCACCAAGAGTGGGAATGTTTCTTTCTTTTCTTTTCTTTTTTAAAGGAGTTTTTCTTACATGTTTTGATTATGAGTCCTGTGTCAGAAATATTTATTGCAAATATCCTCTTGGTAGCTTATCTTTTTATTCTCATGATGATGTCTTTTTGATGAACAGAGGTTCTTAATTGTAATATAGGGCAGGGATCAGTAAACTTTTTCTGTCAAAGGCCAAGTGGTAAATAACGTTTTATATGCAATGTCTGTAAAAGGCCAGATAGTAAATATATAGTCTCTGCTGCAGCTTCAGTAAATATATAGTCTCTGCTGCAGCTTCTCGTCTTTTGTGTGAATATAGCCTCAGACAATGAGCATGGATTTTTTTCCAATAAAACTTTATTTACATAAACAGAAGCAGGTTGAATTTGGCCTGTGGGCTACAGTTTGCCCATTGCTGATATAGAATAATCTATAAGATTTTTTTTATGCTTAATGCTTTTTATGCCCTTTGCCTATTCCAAAGTCATAAATATATTCTGTTGTATTTTTCATAGAAGCTTTATTGTTTTATCTTTCACCTTTATAACTATAATCCATCTGGAATTGACCTGTGTGTATCATGTGAGGTGTAGAGGTCAGCATTCCTTTTTTTTCTTTTTTCTTTCAAACATGTGCATCTCCGGCTGTGGCTCCTATGTTTTGATGTGTGATGTTTTCATATCATTTAGTTCTCAAGTATTTCTGATTTCTGTTTTGACTTCTCCTTTGACTCTTGCATTATTATTTCAAAAGGTGATTGGAATGATTGATTTTTATTATAAATTTTGAATTTTGTTACATTAAGAACATATTTTAATATTTTTTGTAACTTGTTGAGATTATTGGTGTTGAGAAATCTGTCAGTCCAGTTGTTTGGTTTTTTTTAGGTACTCTCTTTTCTTCGGGTTGCTTTTAAGACCTCTTTGTCTTTGCTGTTATGCAGTTGCACTATGGTATGCCTCTGGGTGTAGGTTCTGTTATGCATTTTTAATATATTCCTCAGGGCTGATATGTTTCTTGAGGCGCCTGGGTGGCGCAGTCAGTTAAGTGTGTGACTCTTGATTTTTGCTCAGGTCATGATCTCAGCTGCCTGGGATTGAGCGCCTGCATTGGGCTCCATGCTCAGCAGGGAGTCGGCTCGAGGATTTTTCTCTCTCCCTCTGCCCCTCCCCCTGCTCTAGCATTCCCTCTCTCAAAAATAAATAAATCTTAAAAAGAAAAAAAGTACTGATATGTTTCTTGAAGCTGGGGATTTAAATCCTTCACAATTTCTAATCCTTCACAAATAAGTTTTAAACTTTTCTATGTGTAGTTGTGTAATCTGCTATATAAACTGACAGTTGTGCTTTTACTTTCATTGAATGGTGTGTGTGCTAGGAGTTACATGTATATCTTTTTCAAATCTTTCTCTTTAGTGTGTTTTAATCACTTTACATATTCTAATTGTACAAGTCCTATCGTATTTTTTTCTTCTATTTGAAATGTTAGGATTCTTTTGTTTTTTCTGTTGACTTAAGGGAACAAAACATAATTAAGATTTGTGTGTTTTTTGAGTTTTGGAACATCAGCCCTTCCTTCAGTGGAATTTTACCTGGGAATCCTGTTGGCCTGGCTGAGAATTTGCTCTTTAAGTCATTCCAGAGGACCTGCCAAAATTAGGACCGATTCTTATGTTAAATTGTCATGGGGTTCCTAACTGAGTGGTTAGTTAAATTTCAAACTCAAATTATCTTGAGATGGAACCTTGTTATCTTCTTTGCTGGCAGGTATTTTTTTCTAGGTCATCCTGTCCCTTCTGGTGCAACCTGTTGGTAGCCCTGACTCTACATGCCTGTATGGTGGGTGATTGCCTTAGTTCTGACGTCCTCCTTTGCTTATATCTGTAGTCTTATTTCCTGTCCTGCATCGACAGTGAAGAGCTAACCTTTATCTTATCAACGTTGTCATTACTTGCCTGTTTAGTCTCATTATCCCCGCCCCACGTCACCCTGGCGTGGTTTTTTTTTTTTTTTTTTTACCTCAGAAGACTGCCACTTTGACTTTTAGTTTGATTTTTTTTTCTTTGATTTTTGCACCTAGGGATTTCCTTTCTTCCTAGAAATCCAGCTACATTTAAAATAACATCTGTTATATTTTGTCCAGCATACATTTGAAGTGGTAGGGTTTTCTGTTATTCAGCCTCACATTGCTGCAGCCAGCAACACTTTTTCATCTGTAAAATGGCATGAAGAGTCAACTTCGTAGGATTGTTGTGAGGAGTAAATGAGGTACATTATTCTCATCTAAGATGCCAACACTATGGAATTGCCACGACTTGTGCATTTTTTCAGATGAATAGTAAGTTGTCAGTGATGTATATACGGTGCCTCATGGTAAATTTAAATTCTCAGTAATTGGTAGCAATGATAATGCTTTTTGTTCTCCCCAGGAATAAGAGTACTACAGCAATAATTAGCTATGATTAGAGGTGCTAATTATAAGACTATTATAGTTTCTCTTATTAACAACATTGGGAAAAATTTCTAGAAAGCACTATCTGAACTCCAAAGCAGTTAAAGTACACAGAGAAATGTAAGGAATATTTGATTGTCATATTTTGTGAAGTAAAAAGGTTCTGGACTCTCAGTGACGTGCCTTTTTTCCCCACAACTTTTCAAGGTGTGAAGATGACATTGTGATTTTCTGTGAACTTTCTTGGTGTCTTGGATGTACTCAGTTTCTCTTCCTTTATTCACTTTCTCATGTTTACTGTCTTGCACCATCACATTGATTAATAGACCAGGTCACGGCATTAATAGATGTGAAAGTTCTACGTACCAAGTATACATCCTCCTCCTTTTTTCTAGTTAAGACAAATTGCCTTTAATAAATAAGCCAAAGAAATAAATAAGGACACTATGGTACACATTTTAAGCACTTTTAAGTATTGCAGTTAGATTTATCTTTTCCTAGGTTTCATCAGCTCAGCAGAATTTTAGGTGGGCTATAAATAGGTAGGATGAGACCACTTACGTACATCCAGAATAGGATTAGATTAATTTTCCAAATAGTTAACCAGAGATAGAACAGCTTATCAGAAGCAGTGTAGTCACACAGCTGGGAATAGAAGCAGCGTGTTAGCGCTGTCCTTGATCCCCTGTCTCTGATTGGGGTGTGTAGCTACTGAGATAACTTTAGGCGAAGCAGCAGCTTGCTGGCTCTGGAAAGCTCAAGTTTTAGAATCCTCTTGCCCTTTTATTCTGTACATTTTTCAATACTTCTCAGGAGGAATTTACAACGAACAGTCCATGCTGCTCCTTCAGAGAATGTCTAAGAACGTGAGCTCTTGTATTCGAATTAACATCCAGTGTCAGTTAGGACAAGCCTTCTTCAGGGTGGGGGTGGTTGGGATGAGAGTTGGGTGAGGGGATACAGTCAGGGTCCCATGGGTGTCCCTGCCAAGTCTCTTGTCTCAGCCTCCAACTTGCCGTCCCCTGACTTCGATCTGCTACTTTTTTATCTGGGTGATTTTGATACTGAGCTTAATCATTAGGACCAGAGTCCCAAGTCCATTCCCATGTGGGCTCTAAGAATCCTTGATGTCTGCTGAGTGTCCCTTTTTGGTTTTTTTCTGTCACATCCTTATGGATTTATGTTTTCCTTTTTGCACTTGATTACTGGAACTAGTGCCCTTGACAGGTTCCCAAGTTTCCCTCTTTCTTTCCCTTTATTCAGATGTTACCTCTGGAAAATTGGAAGTCTTAGTTTCTCCTTCACTCATCATTTGTTCCTGTAGTGGTTGATACAAGTTACTGGGTCTGTGTTGAGCATATATCTAATATTTTAATTTCTCATATTTACTACCTGTCCAGAAATTGACCTTAAATTATGTGTATAGATGTTTTATTGTTCGGGTCTGGTCTGGTCAATGTGTAGCACGGCTATGAGTTTTTAAATTATTTTAGTATACTTGAACTATTGAGAAAAGTTTTACCGATTACCTATATTGTCAGGCACTCTGTTGAATGTTGATGTTAAAGATTTGACTAGGACACTGTTCCTGTCCTCAAGGAGTTCATATTGCAGGCGAATGTGTAAACTAGTCATCTCAGTATTATGCTGTGAGTGGTTTGCATGTGCGCACAGTAGTGATACGCATGTGTGGTTGGAGAGAGCATTTTAGCCCAGTCTCTGCGGCTTCAGGGAAGGCTTAGTAGAACTGTTTCATTCTATTCTTGTAGGTACCTACCAGCACATTATTCTAATTTAAGATGCCAACACTACAAAATTGTAATAACTTGTGCATTTTCTCAGATAAATAACATGTTGTCAGTGGTAAGAATTGCACCTGGCTGTATTTGTTTAGGAATATGTAATGCAACATTTGAGGTGTACTGGGAATAGTGTTGGGCAAGAAATTCGGAACTCAAACCTATGTATTTAAAAAGCCAACAGCATAACCAGAATGACTTGGAGGGCTTACTTGTTAGCTTATTTTGAAAGAGCTCATCTTTGATTCTTCTTAGTATTTTTTATTTTAAAAAATATTACTTATTTTTCATTGTAGTAAAATATTTTAATCATTTTTATGTGTGTAGTTCAGTGATATTAGTATATTCACATTGTAGTCCAGCTGCTACCACCATCCATCTCCAGAACTTCCTCATTTTCCCAGATTGAAACTCTACTCATTAAACAGTAACTCCCCATTCCTCGCTCTCCCCAACCCCTAGCAACCACCATTCTGTTTTCTGCTTTCTTATATTTGACATCACACAGTTCTTTCCATTATATTATTTTGTAAGAATCATTTTCAAGGAAAAAAATGCATGCTATATTTCTAATACTTCCATCTTATTGGCCTATTTGATGATCAGTTTATATGAAACTTTTACTTCCATAATATAGAAGTCATTCAGCATTTGATTTATTTGAGCATACTTTTATAATCGATAAAGTGCACATCTCTTTTAAATTGTTGCACAGATTTTAGCTATAATTTTATATATAATTTATAGTTACACTGTGTTTCATGGTCATTGAAAATATTATCGCAAGAGTTCAGTTATAATTTTTGCATGATTAAAGTCAGGGACCTAAATTGGGAAAAAAGTCTAATGTATACTAATATTTCTTACTCTGTAGGAAAATCATATTGTTGGAAACTGTATTTTACTAGAATTTTATACATTTTAAAAATTGTATTTTAAATTTACCAGTGGAGTTTGTAGTGTATCGATATTCTGTCCATTAGTGTTTCCTGCTGAAATGTTTTGACTTATTTTTTATAAATTTTGTTTTTCAGAGACTGTTTACTAAACGAGTGATATGTTAATTGAATTAAAAAAATTTTTAATCCACTTTTGGAAAAATTTCCTTATACCTTACTTGGTTCCAGAAAGTTATTTAAGGAGGTTAAGCTACCAGTTGTTTATATCTTTTGAGTTTATAAAACTTTTTTTTTTTTTTTAAAGATTTTATTTATTTATTCGACAGAGATAGAGACAGCCAGCGAGAGAGGGAACACAAGCAGGGGGAGTGGGAGAGGAAGAAGCAGGCTCATAGCGGAGGAGCCTGATGTGGGGCTCGATCCCAGAACGCCGGGACCACGCCCTGAGCCGAAGGCAGACGCTTAACCGCTGTGCCACCCAGGCGCCCCTGAGTTTATAAAACTTTGAATTCAGACATGACTAATTTTGTCAGAACTTTTATTTTTCTCATGTGTAACTTGTGTCATTTTTAGGCAAAATGTTTCATGGATTTCAAAGCTGGAGGGACCTTGTGTCACATTCTTGGGGCTGCTTACAAGTATAAAAATGAACAGGGATGGTAAGTTTTTGTGTTTATTTGTGTTTTGATGTGATATTTAAATTATTTAATGTTGAATCCTCTTCCTTCTTTGTATGGTGTCTAAAAGCACATTATAATTAATGTCCAAAGTGGAAGTTTTATCTGGTTTTCTAGTTTACTTTGTGCCTACGTCGAGGAAAAATATTGACCAACTATTGTATTTATTAGGCAAGTTATTTCTCATATATGGTTGTATCTAGGTAATAGATGAGGGTGCATTGTTAGCAAATTAGAAGGTAGGCTCACTGTGCAATATAAAAATGTGTATTGTGAACTTAGGTTGTGCTAAAAGATAGCGGCTTAAGTGTTCCCGTGAGCCCGGCCTTCAGAACGGGAGATGTCTAGTGTGCTGTCCTCAGGACACAGATGAGAGGAATCCAGCTCAGGAGCGCAGACCACTACTCGGGCAGTGGTGCAGCTAGGAGTAGAATCATTGCTGCTGTTCTTGCAATGTTGCATTTTCCCTTCACTCTTCTCTTTCCCTTTTCTTGCCCTGTCTCTCTTGGTGCTTTCTTTTCTTTCTTGAACTCTGGCATTTCTGCCATCTCTGGGAGGGAAGTTCAGCTGCTGAGACTAGTGAGTGTTTCATGGTGATGGTTCTGGAGTTCAAGGATAGCGGGGAGTTACTTCTCGAGCAGGGTTTGAAGGGGTGCTGGAGGGAATTGACTTGAAGTCCCGTCGAGGTTTTAGTTGTGTTGTCTATGTGCAGTTCAGTCTTAGCATCTTTCTAGAATACTCATGTAATTTGGGTACTTTGAAATTTAAGCTAATCCAATACTTTATGGCTGGGAAATACAAGTAAGTATTCACATTGATAAATGGGGCAAGTTTATAAGGAAATGATTTATTTATAATGAATAGCAAGTGACACAGACTTTGTGCATTTGCCGAACTTTTTACGTATGGGTGGGTGTTTAATAGAGATTGGTTAATTGATGCCATGAGCACAAGAGTGTTGTCACCAGAGGTGGTTTGCTGTTTTTGCAGCTCTGCTTCTGGCTGTGGTGTTGTGACTCTTACAGGGTGTTTCCTGAGCTAGGATTGATGGCGTGTCTGACTACTATCAGATGTGATTCGTACCCTACTGTTAGCTCTTGATTCCCACATGGAACTCTCTTCTTATTTTTTTGTTCAGTTTGTGTTCTTTTTTTTTTTTTTTTAAAGATTTTATTTATTTGACAGAGATAGAGACAGCCAGCGAGAGAGGGAACACAAGCAGGGGGAGTGGGAGAGGAAGAAGCAGGCCCATAGCAGAAGAGCCTGATGTGGGGCTCGATCCCAGATCGCCGGGATCACGCCCTGAGCCGAAGGCAGACGCTTAACCGCTGTGCCACCCAGGCGCCCCTCAGTTTGTGTTCTAAATCCTGACCTGGATTCAAGAGGACAGTCTCAAAGTGAAATAACTTCTCCGAAGTCACCTGTTGTGTGCCAGTGCAATGGAATATTTTTCGGTGGAAGGACTTAATGTGGTTTAGAAGAATATGTAAAATAAGATGTCTTTAAATTAAAAGGGAGACCAAGAAAGAAGTAAAGGTTAAAGTTAGAGACTTTAAGAGGAGTGAGGAACAAGAATTTTTCCAAGTCTTTTACTCACGTTGTACCAGAATCCTCCCCTTTCTGGTGAACCCCCCCCCCCCCCCCCCGAGACTTACACACTTGCAGTGAGTGGATCACTTACACTCTGACAGCGCATATTTTAGTAACCCCCTCTCCCCCCAATTTGGATGTCTGAATAGTGGCCTGTGGTCTTGACAGTGCCTCTGACTTTCCCCGTGCCCAGCATACACCTCTGAACCTCGTCTGTGTTCTCCAGTTAACGTCACAGTCTAGCTCCGAAGTTTGTTCATTTCCTTCTTACGGCCAAATGTTCTCTTTTCCTCTTGTTTCTGTTTGGTTCTTTCTTACTTCCTGCTTTCTTTTAGCTTTCAGTGATGTCAGGCTAGAGTATCATTGATGAAGTTGGGTGGGAACATTCAACAAACAGTACAGATTAAGATTCTAGAGTGTTTGATCTTTCTGGATGTCTCTAAATAGTCAGAAGTGAATGCCATATTTGTAGGTTTTCATTAAAGGATAAAACTTTCGGCTGATTTCATGTATAGTTGTATATAACTGAGGGATACCAAACCAGGAGAATTTTGACATCCTGTGGAAATCTAAAAACATTTCCTGAAGAAGGAGAGATTAAATACAACCAAATTCAACTCAGTAAATGTCAGTGTCCTCGTGCAGAGTGATTAGAATCCTATTCTTACCCTTCTACACAGATTACTGTGTATTGTAATCATATTTCATGCCTTTTAAAGAGATT
The DNA here is from genome assembly GCF_023065955.2 of Ursus arctos. Lineage (NCBI taxonomy): Eukaryota > Metazoa > Chordata > Mammalia > Carnivora > Ursidae > Ursus > Ursus arctos. The sequence goes on along the minus strand of NW_026622808.1, from coordinate 31,460,751 downwards.
ATTGCTTGAAAATAGTTTGTGTTTTATTAGTTTTGCTTGGCTGTGGTGAACTAGGCTTAGTTAACATAAAGTTTAGACTTTGTCTTAATGTGAAAAGTGAGTGGCCTTTTATTTTTCCCTGTGACATGATTTACTGCCAACATTTATTTCTTGCAGATAAGCTCAGTCCTTACTTTTCTTTCTGCCTTAAGATTTGGTGGTTCAACTTTTATTCCCTGCCTTCAGAGTCTCCTTTTGATTTTTGCTTTTCAGATATTACTGCCGTAAGTCTCGGGTAGTGGCTTTCGAACTTTAGGAATCGCTTGGAATACTTTTTTTTTTTTTAAGATTTTATTTATTTATTTGACAGAGAGATAGAGCCATTGAGCACAAGCGGGAGGAATGGCAGAGGGAGAGGAAGAAGCAGGCTCCCCACTGAGCAGGGAGCCCAGTGTGGGGCTCGATCCCAGGACCCTGGGATCATGACCTGAGTTGAAGGCAGGCCCTTAACCCACTGAGCCACCCTGGTGCCCCCACTTGGAATACTTTTAAAAATATAGATTACTGGGCCTCTTGGACATACATTGTTAACTACTAAATGTGGTGTGAAAACTAAAAGTCTGCATTTTCACAAAGCACTCTAAATGGTCATCAGGCTTTACTCTGAGAAATGCTAGTTAGTGGGATTGTCATTCTAGCACAAACATGGTTTAGATCTTTTTTTTTTTTTTTTTAAGATTTTAAAAATTTATTTATTCGACAGAGAGAGACAGCCAGCGAGAGAGGGAACACAAGCAGGGGGAGTGGGAGAGGAAGAAGCAGGCTCATAGTGGAGGAGCCTGATGCGGGGCTCCATCCCAGAATGCCGGGATCACGCCCTGAGCCGAAGGCAGATGCTTAACCGCTGTGCCACCCAGGCGCCCCCATGGTTTAGATCTTTTAACTTGTGAAGAATTATCCATTTTTATAGCATATTTTAAAACAGCCATCTAGCTTTTAAATTTTTAAAAAATAATGTAGCAAGAGGCGCCTGGGTGGCTCAGTCATTAAGCGTCTGCCTTCGGCTCAGGGTGTGATCCCAGGGTCCTGGGATCGAGCCCCGCATCAGGCTCTCCCTGCTCCACTGGGAGCCTGCTTCTTCTTCTCCCACTCCCCCTGCTTGTGTTCCCTCTCTCACTGGCTGTCTCTCTGTCAAATAAATAAATAAAATCTTTAAAAATAATAATAATATAGCAAGGATCCAAAATACTTTAATTATCCCCAAAGCCACATATCTAGCAGGATATAATTTGTTGTCTACTTCTGTGTAGTAGACCATCCTCCTGCGTGTATGCTTACCTGTTTCAGGCTGTTTTTCTGTGGGCTATTTGCTCCCCATTTGGAGTGTGGCGTACAAGACCATCCTTCTGTTGATGGTCTCCTACAAGCTTTTGTAGCTTGCCGTTATTAGACAAAGCGCCTTACTCTCGAGGCCAACTTCTGTCACTTCCCACACAGCTGTTCCGCTATACTGTTGTCTGCTTTTCGCCTTGCTTCCAGCTCAATGCATTTTTGTCTTGCCTTTTCCAAGTTTGCTTCTGAAGTCCTTCACACCACTCTCCAAGGAATTAAAGTCATTCTCCAGGATCCTTTTTTGATTATTTTTATTCAGACTATATTTTCTATATGTAGCTGAGGATGAGAAGAGAACATCCCTAACAGTAGTCACAAGAGGCACAAAATTGGAGCAATAAAGCCAATGAAGGCCTTTTGACAGACAGTATTGCCTTAGGTTAAAAGGCAGATTGCCCGAGGAAAACAAAGCAGAAGACTCATTAATTAGTAAACCCTCAATGGAGAGCTCATATTTACATTTTAAATGGCCAAAGCTTTTAAAAGCCAGAGAGTTAGTGTTCCTTCCTTGTCTCTTCTAGAGGGCTGCATTAAGATCCAAAAAGGCTTTATAATTTTAGTTTTAATTTGCATTTCTCGTGTATAGGTTTGAGCATTTTTCTATATTGTATAAAGTGAAATTTATTTAAGTAGTGTTGGTTATTTCAAAACAAGTGAGATTAAATCTTTCAACTAAAGGTTATACCATATTTACCTGAGTTTATTTCAGTTTTTATTTTATTTTTTTTAAAGATTTTATTTATTTATTTGACAGAGATAGAGACAGCCAGTGAGAGAGGGAACACAAGCAGGGGGAGTGGGAGAGGAAGAAGCAGGCTCCCAGCAGAGGAGCCTGATGTGGGGCTCGATCTCACAACGCCGGGATCATACCCTGAGCCGAAGGTAGATGCTTAATGACTGAGCCACCCAGGCGCCCCTCAGTTTTTATTTTTTTAAAAGATTTTTAAAATTAACTAATTAATTAATTTAGAGCACAAGTGGGGGGAGGGGCAAAGGGAGAGGGAGAGGGAGAACCTCAAGCAGAGCCTGACCCTTGATCTCATGACCCCGAGATCACCACCTCAGCCGAAACCAAGAGTTGCATGCTTAACTGACTGAGCCACCCAGGTGCCCCATCTCAGTTTTTCATAATATCCATATATTTTAAATAACTTTTTTTGCTCACATAGCATATCGCTGAATCAGGAAAGCTTTAATTTGTCATGTTATTAAATCATTGTTTGGCAAACCATTTGAGTTTATTATGGAATCTCTAAACTATAAAAGCAGAGACAATAATATAATGAATTGCTATTTACCTTCATGAACCTTCAACTTTATATAATTTATCTATAAATATTTCACTGTTTCTAAAATTTTTTAAAAACATAGTATTTTGGGGGTGAAGGGGGAGAGGCAGAGAGAGAATCCTAAGGGATGCAAGGCTCAATCGCACAACCCTGAGATGATGATCCAACTGAGGCATCCAGGCGCCTCATGAGATTTTTTTTTTCTTAGGTAATCTCTGCCCAAGATGGGGCTTGAACTCCCTACCCTGAGATCAAGAGTTGCATGCTCTACCGACTGAGCCAGCCAGGCACCACTAAAAATCCTAGGCTATCCATCTATCTGTCTGTCTGTCTATCTATCTATACATAGATACATAGATACATACATACATACATACATACGCAGGCTACATGCCCAGTCTGGAGCCCAACACGGGGCTTGATCTCATGACCCTGAGATCAAGACCTGAGCTGAGACCCAGAGTCAGGCACCTAACCAAATGAGCCAGCTAGGCGCCCCAGCATAGGATTTAAAAAAATTTTTTAAAAGATTTTATTTATTTATTTGACAGAGAGACAGCTAGCGAGAGAGGGAACACAAGCAGGGGGAGTGGGAGAGGAAGAAGCAGGCTCCCAGTGGAGCAGGGAGCCGGATGGCGGGGCTCGATCCTAGGTCCCTGGGATCACACCCTGAGCCGAAAGCAGACGCTTAACGACTGAGCCACCCAGGCACCCCCCCAGCATAGGATTTTTTTTTTAAAAGCATTACAGCAGTGCCATTATCACAACTAAGAAAATTATCAATAATTTTTCAGTGTTATTAAATACCCACTTAGTGTTCAAGCTGCCCTGATTATTTCATGGATGGTTTTTATATTAATTCATATTGTTAATATTAATTTGTATTTTTGTGTTAATTTATATTAGTCAGTATTCAAACAAGATTCGTACATGGCATTTGGTTGATGTGTCTAAGTCTCTTTCAGAAAATTGGGGGACCTGGGTGGCTTAATAGGTTAAGATTCCCAACTCTTGATTTCAGCTCAGGTCATGATCTCAGGGTTATGAGGTCATGGAGCCTGCTTAAGATTCTCTCCCCCTGGGGCGCCTGGGTAGCGCAGTCCTTGGGCGTCTGCCTTCTGCTTGGGGCGTGATCCCGGCGTTCCGGGATCGAGTCCCACATTGGGCTCCTCCGCTGGGAGCCTGCTTCTTCCTCTCCCACTCCCCCTGCTTGTGTTCCCTCTCTCGCTGGCTGTCTCTCTGTCACATAAATAAATAAAATCTTAAAAAAAAAAAAAAATTCTCTCCCCCTACCCCTCACCTCCTTAAAAAAAAAAAGAAAATTAATAGTTTTCCACCTTGCTCTCTTCCCCCTCTTATCCTTGAAAGTTATTTATTTATTTATTTATTTTTACAAAAACGAGTTATCTTGTAGAATTTTCTGTGTTCTAGATTTTGGTAATATGTTCCCTAGGATATCATTTAACATAGTCTTCTAAATTTCTAGTAAAGTCGTAGTTAGATCTGATTGAGGTTTTTGTGTGTGTGTGTGGTGTTGTTTTTTTGGTCAACAGTGCTTAATAGACAGTGTTGTGTTCTTCCCTCTGGAGGCATACAATGTCTGGTTGTTTCTGCTCGTAATAGACCAATGTTGATGTTCAGTGCTTAGAATCATGCTTTCGTTACAACTTTTACCAAGCTGTAGCCTTCAGATTTTGAAAAAATTAGAAAGTAAGTATTCTAAAATATAGATATAGGTGCTTATTGTTTTTTAGGTAAGTCTTTGTAAGACTGTTACTCTCATTCCTATTTTATTTATTAGCTGCAAAACTGAGAAATTTAACTCATCAATAATCAGAAAGGCAGAATAAATTCTTAATTTTCTTTCTCTATTACCAAATTCATTTAGCTTTTAATCTTCATTTGCAGGTAAATCCAGGCAAGCCTATTTTAATTTGTTTAATGACTACTTTCAAACTATTTCTGATTTCTGGGAGTGACAATTCCCTTCAGCCTCATGTGAATCATTTACTAAGGAAGCAGTTTCTCTATGAATAATACGAGTAAAGGCTTATGTAAGCAATTCTGAAATGAGACTTTTCTGGATATAGTTCTTTTGTTATCAGAAGCCTGTGAAAGAGTGACCCTTTAAAAAGGGGAGACATATGTCGCTCCCTTTATTGTGCTGAAAGAACGAGCGGAAGCCTGTCTGCTCTAATAGGGTTGTCTCATTTAGTCATGTGTTATTCTGTTGTTCTGCCAGTTAATGGAAATTGCTTGGAATTTCTGACCTACCCTACCCCTTCCTCAGAAGCTCTGAAGTTAGGAAGGAAAATACTAAACAACCCAAAAAATGGGATTTAAGGATAAGTTCTGTGTACCAAGGTTAATTCAAGATATGGTTACTTGGGACAAAAGTCCCTCCTACATGTAAATGCCATTTTTGAAGCTGTAACTAGTTCCATTCCAGATTACCTATTTCTGTGCTTTAGTGGACACTTTCCTTAGTTTCCGAATTGGATCTCAGTCATAATAAATATTAATTTCCTGAGTGGTTTGCTTTTTAAAGCCACACTTTTTTTTTTTTTTTTTTTTTAAAGAGAGATGTGAGAAAGGGCAGAGAGAGAGGGAGGGAAAGAGAAGAATCTTAAGCAGGCTCCATGCCCAGCACAGAGCCTGACACAGGGCTCAATCTCACGCCGTTGAGCTCATGACATGAGCTGAAATCAAGAGTCGAATGTTTAATTGGCTGAGCTACTCAGGTGTCCCAGGAATTAAAATGGAGCAAAATCAGAGTAAATGTTGAATAAAAAATATGGAGAAAGAAGCATTCAAATTTAAATGGAAGTGAGTGAAAATAGGCAGACAACATTAGAATGTTATGCATGGGTACTTACATAAAAAGACACTGGGGAGAGAGAAAAGGTAAATAGATGAATTTACCAGATTTCGGACAATAGTAGGCTCAAAGAGAACACAGACACTGATGAATTTGAGCAAATGACTTTTAAGCATGTATAATGTAGATAAACTTCCCTTATACTTGAAGAATGGTATAGTCGTTCATTGCCTTTGGATCTGTGGACTCCTTTTCTGTATACTGTAAGATATCTTAGACTTGAGGAAAACAGGTTACTTCATGGAATTGGTACTTCGTTTTGACTGGAGTGGATCTTAATGTCATAATACTTAAAACATTAGTTCAAGAAGATTTTGACACTGCTTTCTTATACTGAGAAAATACCCTCACATGTTTTGTAGAACACTTTTAATTTCCAAATCTTTGCAGTTCATTTCTGTTGAGTGCTAAAACTAAGTTTTCACTTTTGTTTAAGGTACAAGACAGATTAACTAACGATTTTCTTCTCTTTAGGCGTAGGTTTGATTTACAGAATCCATCCCGAATGGATCGGAATGTTGAAATGTTTATGAACATTGAAAAAACATTGGTGCAGGTAACTCAGAAAGTTGAATTATTAAAAATTTTTTCCCTTTAATATAATTTCAGTTTTTTAAGATTGGCTTTTTTGAACCGCCAAAAGATCACAGGAAGAAAAATTTTCTGAACTCTATTCTTTATTCTTTTTATGGATTTCTGGGGATTAGAGCTATAAAGTATGACTAAAACTTGTCATTTATAGAATATTAATCCTAAACGTCTGGTGAAATAATCTATGATATTTTCTTTCTTTCTTTTTTTTCTTCTTTCTTTCCCCTTCCTTCCTTCCTTCCTTCCTTCCTTCCTTCCTTCCTTCTTCTCCTCTCCTCCTCCTCTCCTCTCCTCTCCTCTCCTCTCCTCTCCTCTCCTCTCCTCTCCTCTCCTCTCCTCTCCTCTTCTCTTCTCTTCTCTTCTCTTCTCTTCTCTTCTCTTCTCTTCTCTTCTTTCAAAGAGAAAGAGGGGTGGGGGGAATGGGCAGAGGGAGAGGATCTCACAAGAGAATCTTAAAGGGCTCAACCTCACGACCGTGAGATCATGACCTGAGCCAGAATTGAGTCGGATGCTTAACCGACTGAGCCACCCAGATGCCCTGATATTTTCTTTCTTTATTTCACCTAATCCGTTATTTGAATCCCTTTCATATTTAATATAAACGCTCTCAATCTACTGGTCACTCATTTATATAGTCTTTTTTTTTTTTTTTTGGATTTGTTTCATGGTTGTACCATAATTATAGATCTTATTTCCCCAACTAGATATAACCTGGAAGAGAGAACACTTAGTTTTCTTCTTTTCTTTCCTAGTATTTTCATTGATTACTGAATTAGCCTTCCTGGGGGGAGGTAGCTGAGAGAGATTCAGCTAGGTATTATCATTAACTTGATGCCTGAAACTTGTCTCATGAACTGTTAGCTAGAGAAAGAACTTTCTTTTATTGGTTCACTGATTTTTGGTGATGATTTGAGGCGTTAATATGCATGTTTTAATAATTGCTATTTGTAAGTTTAGAAATGGGAAAAAGAGCTATAAGTAACTTACATATGAGCCAAAATGGGCATTCCCCTGGGATCCACCCCTCAATACAAGGTGTAGGTTGAAACACTACATTAGATTTGGACTATTAAGGTCAGTTCAGGTATGATTGGCTATAGGAGTATCAATATGTCAGTGTGGTACCTTAATAAAAAATACGGTGAATTTCTTTAGGTTGTGATTCTGAACATATTTTGTCCAAGGTGTACTTAGCTGCAGAGAAGGGATCTGGGGATGGCATTAAGTGGCCTGCTGAACACCTAGGTTTTATATTGAGATGAGACTTCTACAGTCTGTACTAAAAAACGTCTTCCCATTTTAAGCACTATGGCTTTGAATGTCAACTTTGGCCATTAGGGTAATTCATTAATAATGTGACATCATTTCAAAACCAAGAGAATTTCAAAATCTGTTTGTTTTTTTTCTCCTCAGAGCAATTGTCTGACCAGACCCAACATCTACCTCATTCCAGACATTGATCTGAAGTTGGCTAACAAATTGAAAGATATTATCAAACGACATCAGGTAATAGACATGATCACTTTAGAAAATTGTGTAGTAAGCATCTTACAAATCTCAATCATATTATTTTTTAGTTTCTGTATATATCTGCATTAAATGAAAATTCTTTCTCTTTGGGTTCTTACAGTACCAAGTTTTTTCTCTCCATTCACCTCCAGTTCTTATCCTAAAGCATTTTCCCTCTTAGCATTGTTGAGATATAATTGACACCTAACATCGTGTAAGTTTAAGTTGTACAATATGATGATTTGATGCATATATGTATCCAAAATTAGCATTTAATAGTCACTAGTATGGAGTGATTGTAGTCTTATTATGAAATATGCTTATGCAGTTTATTTATTTTTTAAAGATTTATTTAATTTTATTAAAAATTTTTCAAAAAATGAATTTACTTATTTATTTGAAAGAGAGGAGAGAGAGAGAGAAAGCACAAGCACGAGTACAGGGGAGGGGCAGAGGGAGAGGGAGAGAGACAAGCAGGCTCCCTGCCAAGCAAGGGGTCTGAGATGAAGGCAGATGCTTAACGGACTGAGCCACCCAGGCGCCCCTAGATTTATTTATTTGAGAGAGAGAGAGAGAGAGAGAGAGAACAAGTGGATGAGTGAGTATAGGGGGCAGGGGCAGAGGGAGAGGAAGAGAGAATCTCAGGCAGACTCCCTGCTGAGTACGGAGCCCGGTAAGACCCTAAGATCATGACCTGAGCTGAAATAGAGAGTTGGACGCCTAACGGACTGAGCCACCCAGGTGCCTCTGGGCTTATGTAATTTAAAGAGACCATGTGGTCTGCATCACTGTAATCACAAAGGCAAACAAAGTAGAAGTTGATGACATAGTTGTTGGTAAGAGGAGAGCAAATATTGTTTCAAGTAAACCTGTCTTTCCTCACCCCCGCCACTCCAGTGATACGTATTGTGTTTATATATGTGGACTGGAAGATTGTATTTTCCCATAAGCCTACATTCTCTTGATTCACATGTGCCAGTGCTATCTTCAGATGTCTTTCCCTCCCTCCTCTAACCTCATTTTAGGCCGAGACCTGGATATTTACTGCATGTACGTTTGTGGCTACCTGTGGCTGAACTGTAAGCAACCCCATATCATAGTAAACTAGCTGAGGAGACCTGGGTAGAAGATAATTTTCTGAAACAACATCATTTGAGTGACAGAGTTTTACTAATCCTTAGGATTAGTTGAGAAACCTCCTGAAATATCTTTCTTTTTTCTTCTGCAAGAGAGGTTACCAGTTGTATTATGTTTCAGTTATTAGTAAAATATCTTCCAGGTTCCTAAAGTGAGAATTTCTAATACTGTTTACATTTGGAGATTTAGTATAGCCCTTTTCTTACACACAACGTCCCTACCGAAGAAGAAGATGATATAATTGTACTGTCGGATCAGGCAGTCTCAAGTACACTTCCTTGTCCCACCAGCATTTTGACTTTGAACCAGTCACTTAACCGTCTTCTTTTCTCTTCTGGACTGCTTATTGGAGTGGCTGTGAAGTGTAGTTTAATTACATGTAGAATGTTAGAAGGCAGAAACGGAACACATTAACGTGCTGGCGATTACCTTCAAGCTGAAATTACCTACTCTTATTGCTACCGAGTTAATCCTGGAAGAAGCTTAATGTATTTTCCTACAGTTGATACTGAACGTTTAGTTTTCATTTTTCTTAAAAGTCTGGCTTAGCGATTGTGTTCTAGGAATAACCTCTAGAGGGATATAAGGATTTTCCTGGTATCATAGAATCGTAGGGAAGAGACATTAAGCTAATGATATTATTGAATACTGATGATTAGGCCATTGCTCAAACATTTAAAATGCATTAATAACTCCAGTGTTTGAGTACTTAGAGTGTACCTGTCACTATCCTTAGCTCATTGCTAAATTGTAACAATTCTTGTGAAATAGGTATTTTTACCACTCTATTTCACAGAAGACACTGAAGCACAAAAAAACCTTAGGTATTTGTATCACCCACGTAGTAAATGGTGGAGCTGAAGTTCAAACCCAGGCCTGTCTGATTGGACTCCAGAGGCCAAAATCACAAACACTGTGCTCCTCTGACTTGCCTCACACTCAGTACATGTTAATATCCCGTTTTCAGCATCTTTTGTGGTTGTTCAGAAGTGTGCCCAAATACTTGTAATGATTGAGAATGCCTTGCTTTATAGTAGTTTAATTCATCTTTAGATAGCCCTCAATTTTAGGATTTCTCTCCAGTTGGAAATAGCATTGTCGTGTTTTTCTGATTGTAATAATTAGTAAATACTCATTGTCACAGATAAAATTTTAAGACTTATTCTAAAAAAAAAAAAAAAAAGACTTGTCCTCATTCTTATGGTCTCTAGAATGAGCACTTTTATATCTAAATGGCTTCCAAGTAGGGGTGCCTGGGTGACTTGGTTAAGCGTCCGACTCTTAATTTTGGCTTGGGTCATGATCTTGGGGTCCTGGGATTGCATGCTCTTCCTGTCTCAAATAAGTAAATAAAATCTTTAAAAAAAAGGCTTCCAAGTCATAATCTAGATTGTGTGCTGTAGTCTAGCTGTGGCCTAGCTACACCTTAATCTTAGTATTTATATCATCCACTATTCTTTTTTTTTTTTTTTAAAGATTTTATTTATTTATTCGACAGAGATAGAGACAGCCAGCGAGAGAGGGAACACAAGCAGGGGGAGTGGGAGAGGAAGAAGCAGGCTCCCAGCGGAGGAGCCTGATGTGGGGCTCGATCCCATAATGCCGGGATCACGCCCTGAGCCGAAGGCAGACGCTTAACCGCTGTGCCACCCAGGCGCCCCTATATCATCCACTATTCTAACATTGACTTAAAATAACAGTAGCATACATACATGATAGAGCCAATTCAAATGTCCATCCTATATGTATGTAACTGTAAGTTATTGCTCATGGTCTTAATTAAACCTGCATTGACTCACTTTAGATAACTGTGGTAATTTCTGATGACTTTGGAGTAACTTTTAGAATTAGAAATAATCCTATTACTGACAAGGTTTCCTAGAGAGATACATAGAGAATTAGGTAAGAGGTACTTGCATTATTTTTCTATACAACAATATAAACTGTGTCTAATAGATAATTTACGTGTTTCTGTTTGTTCTTGTTAATAATTCTTTTCCTTGACTAAAAATAACAAATATTATAGTCTTGAAACATAATAAAGAAGGTAGTGGCTTTATGATTCTTAGGCACTTTGCATCTAGCATTGCATAGTCTGTTTGCCATGCGCTTTACCCTTATGTTGTTCATTTCTTTCCAGGGGACTTTCACTGATGAGAAGTCAAAAGCTTCCCACCACATTTATCCATATCCTTCCTCACAAGAGGATGGTAAGTTAATTTTTGGTTATGAACTCCTACTTCACTAGATTTTAAGTTTTATCAGAGACTTAAACAATATAACTAGCTTTTTGAAAAAGAGACTTTCAAGTATTAAATAACTTGCATTGGTTATTTAAATGTTTTTCTATTTTTTTGCTGAATTGGTCTAAGCAAACTAATTCTTTGATGTCCAACTTTCTGATCATTGGACTTTTATTTCTTTCTTTGTTGGTTATTATCTGCGTGTTAAGTTTAGGTGCGCCTTATGTATTAACTTTGTTAATGTTTGCTGTGTCGCTTGTGTTCTGAAAATTAAGAGATATTGCGAAATGAACATTACTGGGGAAGATGGGCTTACTGGCTGTCTGAAGGGGCCCCTGAACAATATTTTAGTTTGCTGGATTTATAATGGTTCAGATTCTGAACTTCAGCTCTTCCATCCTGCAGGTTGATTTTGTCAGTGGCCAAAATTTGATAGAGCTATGGAAACTGATTTGTTGAGAAAGAAAATATGAATTAATAAATTAACCAGATTAATTTGAGAAATAGGTCTCCTATAAGTGATCAAGTCTTCTGGTTAGCATAACATATCCCTTTAGGACATCTGTATAAGAAGCTAAATTTTATCAGATTTGAATTACTAATTACCCCATGCTGAGTATTTTTTCTGATCAGTGCAGTTATACTAGAAGTCAATAACAACAAGATTACCAGACAATCCCTGTATGTTTGAAAATTAAGAAATATATTGCCAAGTAATCCATGGGTCAAAGAAGAAATTACAATGGAAGTAGAAAATCTTTGGAACTGGATAATTATGAAATGAATGATAAAGTACAAGAACGTTAAATTTTGTTGGACATAGCTGAAGCTATGCCCAGAGGGGAAATTTATATCTTTAAATGTGTATGTTAGGAAAGAAGAAAGGCTGAAAAATCAGTGATGCACACATCTTTCTCAAGACATTGGAAAAATAACAGCGAATTCAACCTAAGGAAAGAAGGAAATAATTGAGAGCGAAAATTAATCATGTGGGAAATACACAGGAGCAAGGTGCTCAGTAGTGTCAGAAATGGTTCTCAGAAAAGATCAGTAAGGCTATTCAAATCTTGCTGCAAATAAGCAAGAGAAAAAGAAAGAAGAAATAACGTCCAGAATGGAAGGAGGGACCTTGCTACGGATCCTCCAGGTGTTGAAAACAGTTCGTAGGTTAGGTTGCTTGATTGCTTGTGCATGCCGTTGCCTCATCCAGAGCCATGAAGTTTTACAACCTGTCTCTTCTAAGAGTTTTACAGTTTTAGTTGTTACATTTAAGTCTTTTCGTCATCAGTTTGATAGCTAAAAGTTTGATTTTATTTGTTACAGTCAAAATCTCAGCTCTGTGATTATTACACTTTTATAAAGTGAGAAGCCTCATCCTGCCTTTAGTGTTTAACTGGTTGTTTCTTAGCCTTTTTCCTGTTCAGTAATAGCAACTGGTGTCCACTAGGTGGGGGTGGTGGATAGCTGTGATGGTAGAATACTGCTTCTGTTGCTGGCTCTGTTTCTCTAAGGCTGATACAAAACTTTTATCATGTGAGCTTTTTGAGAAAAATTGCCTTTTACAAACTATTTGAACTGTAATTGTTACATCTGGCTACTTAGTGATTCCTTAGTGGTGCTAGTTTTATTTTTCTCCTTTGCTTAATACAACCTAGTTTAGTGCATACTGATGATGAGAGCAGTTGTTAGGAGATAGCATTTAAATTTAATTTTTAATATTTTGAAGGTTATTTTTGAAATATAAGACATGATTTGGCACATTGTACAATTTACCTTAGAATAACTGTCAGGTAAATGTTGACTCTCGGCAAAGCCTTGTGTTGGGCACCTTACAAGTACTTGTTTCAGGTGAGTGTGTAGATGATATCAGTTATCAGCCACAAAGACATTACAAACCATATTCTAAAACCCTTGAAAATGCAGTATACCTTTAATGAGGATTAGTCAAAATTTAAAATAAAAGGTGATATTTAATGGGCCAGTTGGTAAGATGTTTGGGGTATGGCATTCTAGAAGCGGGTGCACAATAAGCAAAAGCATAGAGATAATAAATTATGACCTTTGAGGGAACGGAAATGGTAAAATTTGGCTGTATATCTCAGGATGGTGGGAGAGAAGAGTAGGTAGGTGAGAGGACAAAGCTCTAGTGTGAAGAGTTTTGTTTTCAGTAGGTGGATGAGGGTGAGGGTGGATGATATTGATGACTCTGGTGGAGAGAAATATGCAACTGTGGCTGTATTAGGAAAATTTTCCTGGGAGCTGATTTCTGGGGTATATGATATAAGGAGACTGGTCAGAGAGCAAGACCCTTTGGGATGCTCTGAGTTAGATTGCTGAGTGAGGCAAAATTGTGTCATTGGATGAGATAAGTACATTTATCAGGAGAGCAAAAGAAATTACTCAGATGGCAAGCCAAGGATGGTCCACATCTTAAAAGTCATGGGAAAATAAGGAAAGTGTTTTAAAATGCAGGAGGTTGGCAATGGAAATCTTCTACAAAGAATAAAAGTGAGGCCTGAGACAAGCCATTTGGATTGGTCAGTAAGGAAATAATTGGTAACCTATGGGAGTGAAGTTTTAGTAACTTGCCAGTGAGAATAAGTTGTAGAGTGGGTGGAAGATCATCAGTTTCTCAGAATGTATGACAGAGAAAAGAAGATTGAGAATGCCACCCAGCAGGTGGCCTGGCTTTTGTCTTTCAAGATTTGGCTTTATAGTTTATTTCTGGGCAGAGCAAAAGTAAACTGAAACACATAATAGAGTTGAAACCTGGAAGGGATAGAAGAATTGATTTACGAAATGGGTTGAATGACTGGTTTTAGCAGAAAGAATATGTATTTCCTTAGAGATGAAAATAAATGAGAATTTTTAAAAATCGAGATATTCATTAGAAGAGGAAGACAAATCTTACTCAAAACATTTATTTAGATGAGTGGATATGTCGCATAGGTTTTCTTATCTTCATTCTTTTTGTTCATCTGACTTGAGAGTTTCAAATGTCCAGACTTTGAGTTCTCAGATTCCTCTGATTGGTCAAATCTGATGTTGAACCCTCTAGTGGAGTTTTCAATTCGGATATTCTATTCTTTAACTTTTTAAATTTTTGTTTGATTCTTTTTTATAGTTTCTGTCACTTTGTTGATATTCTGTTATTATTCACGCATCATTTTCCTAATTTTGTTTAGTTGTTTAATGTGTTCTTTTGTAGTGCATTGAGTCTCTTTAAAACCATTATTTTGGGGCACCTGGGTGCCTCAGTGGGTTAAGCATCTGACTTCGGTTTGGGTCATGATCCCAGGGTCCTAGGATTGAGCCCCGTGTTGGGCTCCTTGCTCAGTGCAGAGCCTGCTTCTCCCTCTCCCCTCTGCTCATGCTCTCTCTCTCACTCTTTCTCCAATAGATGAATAAAATCTTTTTAAAAAACCCATTATTTTAATTTCTGTATATCAGTTTCATATTCTGCAACTTTACTGAATTCATTTATTCTAAAAGTTTTTTGGTGCAGTGTTTAGGATTTTCTATATAGTAGCATGAATTCTGCAAATAATGATCGTTTCACTTCTTCTTTTCCATTTTGGATGCCTTTTATTTCCTTTTCTTGCCTAATTGCTGTGGCTAGGACTTCCAATACTGTGTTGAATAAAAATGGTGAAAGTGGGTATCTTTGTCTTGTTTCTGATCCTAGAGGAAAAACTTTCAGCTTTTCACCATTGAGTTCATATGATGTTAGCTGTGGGCTTGACATATATGGCCTTTATTATGTTGAGGTATGTTCCCTCTATACCACTCTATCAAGAGTTTTTATTCATAAGTGGATGTTGAACTTTGTCAAGTGGTTTTCTCTACATCTGTTGAGGTGATCATATGATTTTTGTCCTTCATTTTGTTGATGCGATATATCACTTCGATTGATTTTCTGGTGTTGAACCATCCTTGCATCCCTGGTATAAATCCCAGTTGATAGTGATGTTTGATCTTTTTAATGTATTGTTGAATTTGGTTTGATAATATTTGCTTGAGGATTTTTGCATCTATGTTGATCAAGGATATTGGCCTGTAATTTTTTTTTTCCCCTGGCACCCTTGTCTGGTTTTGGTATCTGGATAATGCTGGCCTTGTAAAATAAGTTTGGAAGAGTTCCTTCCTCTTATTTTTTTGGAAGAGTTTGAAAAGGATTGGTGTTAAATCTTGGAATGTTTGATAGAATTCACTAGTGAAACCATCTGGTCTGGGACTTCTGTTTGTAGGGGTTTTTAAGTTACTGATTCACTCCCCTTACTAGTAATCAGTCTGTTCAGATTCTCTGTTCATGATTCAGTTTTAGAAGGTTGTATGTTTCTAGGAATTTATCTGTTTCTTCTAGGTTGTACAGTCTGTTGGTGTTTAATTGTTCATAGTAGTTTCTTAACAATCATTTTTATTTCTGTGGTATGAGTTGTAACATCTCTTTCATTTTTGATTTTATTGATTTGATCTCTTTGTCTTTTTTCCTTGATGAGTTAATTTTGTTAATTTTTTATTTTTTTAAGATTTTATTTATTTGGCAGAGAGAGAGAGAGAACAAACAGGGGGAGCAGCAGAGGGAAAGGGAGAAGCAGGCTTCCCACTGAGCAGGAAGCCCGACATGGGGCTCAATCCCAGGACCCTGAGGTCATGGCCTGAGCTGAAGGCAGACACTCAATCCACTGAGCCACCCAGGCACCCCAGTTTTGTTTGTTTTTTTTCAAATAACCAGCTCTTGGTTTTATTGATCTTTTCTATTGTCTTTTTAGTCTCTTTTTCATTTATTTTTGCTCTGATTTTTTGTTTGTTTTTAAAGACTTTATTTATTTGAGAGTGAGAGAGAGCATGAGCTGGGGGAGAGGCAGATGGAGGGGGAGAGGCAGATGGAGTGGGAGAGGCAGACTCCCTGCTGAGCAGGGAGCCTGATGTGGGGCTCGATCCCAGGACCCTGGGATCATGACCCAAGCCGAAGGCAGATGCCTAACCTACTGAGCCACCCAGGTGCCCCTATTTCTGCTCTGATTTTTGATATTTTTTTTCATTCTATTAACTTTGGGCTTCGTTTGTTCTTCTTTTTCTAGTTCCTTGAGGTGTAAAGTTAGGCTGTTTTTTTGAGATTTTTCTTGTTTCTTGAGGTAGGCATTTATCACTATGACCTTCCCTCTTAGAATTGCTTTTGCTGCATCCCACACATTTTGGTATGTTGATTCTTTTTTGTTTTGGACTTTTTAAATTTCTCTTTTGATTTTTTTGTTTTTGTTGTAGTTGACCCATTGGGTTCTCATTTAAAATGATTATTTTGGGGCACCTTGGTGGCTCAGTTGGTTAAGTGTCCAACTCTTGATCTCAGCTCAGGTCTCCATTTCAGGGTTATATACAAAAAAAGGATTTTTTTTATTTGTCAGGTAATTAATAAATCTTTTTTTTCTCTAGGGTCAGTTTTTGAGATTAATTTTATTCCTTTGGTTAGACCATTTTACTTTCTCTTTGTGTGTCTTGTTATTTTCTGCTGTGTTTTTCCTTTGAAATAACAGCTGCCTCTCCTGGTCTTCATGGTCTGACTTTGTACAGGGCAAGACTTTCACCAGTCAGCTCAGCTTGAGATTCTAGGCATCTCTCAAAGGTTTTCAGAGGATACACCTTCTCTGCGCTTGTGTGTGAAGAGGTTTGCTGGTTTCTCGTTCGGGAGCTTGTAATATCTCGCTTTCTCTGTGTCTCTCTGCTTTACCACAAGTTCTGTCTTGTTGCAACAAGCCATTTAGCTCTCTTTTGATCTTTATGGTGCCCAGGCTTCCAAAGAATGCCGGTTCCCCATCAACACCGAGTCATTTGAGACAGAAACCTGTCCCTTCGGCAGCCGTCAGAAAAGCCAGAACATAGGTTGTACATTCCACTCGTCTTTCTCCCTGCCAGGGGAGAATCTGGGATCTGGGTGCTTTCTCCTGATCACGCCTAGTTGACCCAGCCTCTGTCTGTGGCATCACTGGTTCTCTGGTACTGCAACAGGTCGCTTAGATTTTGTTTGTTCTCATTGCCCACCACACACCGAAAATATAAGTGTTCCATCAGTGCTTTAGGTCAGGTGAGGCAAACAGCCCCCCTAATAATTTGGAATATCGGATGCACATTCAGTCGTCTGTTTTCAGCCCAAGGGAGAAGCTGCAATGTGAGCTTTTCCTCCTGATCCTGCTAAGCTCTGCTGGCTTGAGAGAATTGCTATTGTGGTTGATAAGAAATGGCTTCTTTTACTGTTACAATGCAGCTGTTCTTGACTTTGAGCTTGCCTGAAGTACTGCAACGCCTTAGTTGGTTCCTAGAGTTCTCATGGAGACTTTCTAAATGGTATATTGGTGTTAAGTCAGTGTCTCTGTAGCAGAACAAGGTCTGGGGCCCCCTGTAATCTTACTTTGCTGATGTTACTTCCTATACATTATTCCCTTTATGGCCAAATAACATTCCATTAGTGGATATACTACCTTTTGTTTAGCCAATTGTAAGTTTATGAACACTTATAAATAATGCCATTATGATCATTTAGGTACAGGTTATAGTGTGGATGTATGGTTCCAATTCCATCGTGTTTATACATAGAAACTGAATTGCTGAGCCATGTTAGCAACTCTGTATTAAACATTTTCTGATACCACCACAGTGTTTCCCAAGGTAGCTATACCATTTTACAGTCCCATCAGTGTTGTATGGAGATATAAATTTCTCTACATTCTCATCAACACTTTTTATTTGCTGTCTTTTTGTATTAGCCATCCTGGTGGGTGTCAGGCAGTATCTTTGTGGTTTTGATTTGCATTTCCCTGTTAATGATCCCAAGTGTCTTCTCATATGCTGTTGGGCCATATGTTCTTTGGAGAAATGTTTCATTTGATCCTTTGCTTGTTTTTTGTTTTTTTTTAAGGATTTATTTATTTGAGAGAGAGAGAGAGAGCGCACATGTGGGAGGGGCGGCAAAGGGAAAAGGAGAGAGAAAATCTCCAGCAGACTTCATTTGAGTGCGGCGCCTGACGTGGGGCTTGATCCCATGACTCTCAGATAATGACATGAGCCAAAACTCAAGAGTCAGACTCTCAACTGAGCTCCCCAGGTGTCACCCCCCTTTGCTTGTATTTTAGTTAGACTATGTCTTTATTGTTGAATTGTGAGAGTTATGTATATATTCTCAGTTTGGACTAATTTTTACTTATAAAGCTGTGGTTGTTTCATCGGTTCTCTGTAGCGTATGATTATCTCTGGGAAGAATGTGGATTTACATCTCTAACCTTTAGTTATTTCTGCTACTGGGAAAATTGCCAAAGGCAATCATTGCCACAGTCTCTTTGTATCAAAATCAGCTGTAAAAAGAATGGTATTCTTTTTTCTTTACCTCCTAAAGCTGCCCAGCCTTTGAAGATAGATTTAGTATCCTAAAGGGCAGCTCTTACTAGTTAAGGGTCAGTGTATTCTATTTGTTGCTACATAGTGAGTTATGAAAAGACCCACTGGCCACCTCTTCACTTTTTCCTTGGCCATTTTGGAATACAGGTTAAGGACGCAGGCTTGATTTCTTCCTATTCACTTTCTCTCAAGATAGTAAGGTGAGCAGTTGGATGCTTGAAAAAGAACACAGGCTTGGGGCATCTGGCTGGCTCAGTCAGTAGAGCATGTGACTCTTATCTCTAGGTGGTGAGTTCGAGCCTTACGTTGGGTGTGGAGCCTACTTCAAATAAAAATTTAAAAACAAAACAAAACATAAGCATGTGGGCTTTCATGTTTAGTCAGTGCAGCTGGGATGATTTCTTGTTGAAATTGGCAATGAGGGACACCTGGATGGTGTCAGTTAAGCGTCTGCCATCGGCTCAGGTCATGATCCCGGGGTCTTGGGATCGAGTCCCACATCGGGCTCCTTGCTCAGTGGGAGCCTGCTTTTCCCTCTCCTTCCTCTGTCTGCCGCTCCCCCTGCTTATGTGTTCTCTCTCCCCTCTCTGTCTGACAAATAAAATCTTAAAAAAAAAAAAAAAAAGAATTGGCAATGAAAAGCCACTCTTACTTAGCTGATTTCACTTAAGTTTTTCTATTTTGCTATTTCTTGGGTTTCAAGGGGCTTACTTTATTAATTTAATTAATTTGAGCACTAGAGACAAATTTGCTAAGCTAAATTTAGACTACCACAGAAACACCTCATAACAAGTACTAAAATATAGATATAATACAACTATGATTCAAATCAGTAAGGATCATCCTATAAATTTGTATAAATTTACATGTATCTTTGGTAAGGAAATTTGAAATAAATATATCTAATATCATATTGCTTACACTGTTGTTAGGAGGGCTAAATTAACAGGTAGGACACCATTAAAAAATAATAAAAATAGTATTGTTGGTAAAAGCTTGATGTAGCACTCTGTGAAGTGCTATAGGATACCACAGAAAGTGTATCTAGAGGAAGAAGAGTATATGGTAAAACTTTCATCAGGGACGTGAAGCATGACTTACACCTTGAAAAATGTATAGTACTTGCAAAGACTCACAGAGAAAGGGAGGAGAGGTTTTGGAAATGTAGTGAAGAATATAGTGATCATGATTTGGATGGAGTTGGAGACAAACAGGCAGGTGGGTGGGAGGGGAGTATTTTACTGCAGTGGACAATTGGATTTGCCAAGAGTAATGGATAATAGGCCTACACTATAGTAATTCTGAACACATGGCTGAACAACTTTCCCTTAATATAATAGATATGATATTCAATTATGAGAAAAAAAGTTTTGGGGGGGTGCTTATGAGCAAACCAAAAATTCTAAGTAGAAATTAAGTCTAAATAATAGTTTATTCATTTATTTTGTTAGCTTGACTAAAGTATTTTCTTTTTCCCTTTCAGAAGAATGGTTGAGACCGGTGATGAGAAAAGATAAGCAGGTGTTAGTGCATTGGGGGTTTTACCCAGACAGGTAATGTTGACATGTCCTGAGATCTGGTATAAAGATTTTTTTCAGTGCAAGTCAGAGTTATTTATATATAGTTTCATTTTCTGAATAGTGACAATTTTGTTTGCTTCAGTGCTTGATCTCACTTTTTGAGTCTTATTGATTTTTCTTATTGAAGTTATGGGATTCAATTCAAAGTCCCAAGGCTTTATTTATCTTAATAAACTGATACGTTTGCTGCATTTGCCAAAACACCCCTTCAATATGGTATTAGAGTGCTAATCTAGCTTTGTTTCCTTCAAGAAATGAATTTTTCTCCCTAGTATTTTATGAGTATTTAGTTTTATTTGTTTCTTTAAAAAATCTTCATGCCATACAATTAAGAATGAATTATTTTATGTCTAAAATTAAGTTTTTCTTCTTGGCAGAAATTTATTTCCCTATTGTCATTATTACTTTGAGATAATCATAATTCATACTGTGTTTCATTCTCTAAGTATAGATAAAGAATTTTATAAATATGAACTAGATGTTAGTGAAAATGGTGATCCTTTTTAAATTGATACTATACCTACATAGGACACTTAAAATAAGGATAACCTTCCATGAACTTTATCTTCTTAAACCTATAGTGGCGCTGTGGGGAAGATTCTGACCGTTGTGGTTTTTCATGTCAGAACAGTCTTCTTTTACCTCTACTTCTGTCCACTTTGAGCCTTCTCATATTACTGGAAGCAAATCTCAAACATAACATTTTAATAATAAATATTTCAATATGTATTTCTAAAAAACAAGGCCTCCTTTAAAAAAAATAGTAAGTGTAATATTGTCAAATCTAAAAAACAGAATTCCTTTATATTATCTATCCAGTGTTGTCATATAAGTGACATGTATGATTAATTTATAGATCGATATTTATTGGAAGTAGAATTCAACCACATTTTGTGATTAATTGATATATCTCTGAACCCATTTTTCAGTGTCTAGGTTCTGTCTCTGTCTTCCCTACCCACCTGACCACATGCATTGTCTCATTTAAGAAACCAGGGTATTTGTCCTGTATGTGGGATTTTTTTTTTTTTAATGACATCACTGTGGTATATTTGAACATGTTTCTCCATTCTCTGTATTTCGTTTAAATTGGTAGTAGGATCTAGAGTTAATCAGAGTCTATTTCAGTTTATGGAGGGAATAAGACTATTGCATAGATGTGTTCTTCATCTAATGATAAACCGTAATGTCTGCTTGTATGCTCTTTTTAAGTTAATCTATTTGAGTAACTTTATTTTACTTGTAAAGATACTTATTTATTTATTTACTTATCTTTTAAAAGATTTTATTTATTTATTTATTTAACAGGGGGAGAGAGAGAGAGAGAGAGAGAGAGAACATAAGCAGGCAGAGTGGCAGGGAGAGGGAGAAGCAGGGTCCCTGCTGACCAGGGAGCCCGACACGGGGCTTGATCCCAGGACTCAGGGATCATGACCTGAGCCCAAGGCAGACACTTAACCTAAGCCTGAGCCACCCAGGCATCCCAAGATTTCTGTTTGTTTGAAGATTTATTTATTTGAGCGAGAGAGAGAGAGAGAAAGAGTGGGGGGGGGGGGCGACAGACAAGGAGAATCTCAAGCAAACTCCACATTTGAGTGCAGAGCCTGACATCGGGCTCGATCTCATGACCTGAGATCATGACCTGAGCTGAAACCACCAAGTCAGTTGCTTAACCAACTGTGCCACCCAGGCACTCCTATAAAGATTTTTTTTTTCATATTTTAAAATTTGAATTCAGTTAATTAACATATACTGTATTATTGGTTTCAGAGGTAGAGGTCAGTGATTCATCAGTCTTTTATAATACCCAGTGCTCATTACATTACGTGCCCTCATTAATGTCTATCACCCAGTTACACCATCCCCCCACCTCCCTCCCTCCCAACAACCCTCAGTTTGTTTCCTATGATTAAGAGTCTCTTATGGTTTGTCTCCCTCCCTGATTTTATCTTGTTTTATTTTATCCTGTCTTCCCCTATGATCCTCTGTTTTGTTTCTTAAATTCCCCATATAAGTGAGATCATATAATTGTCTTTCTCTGATTGACGTATTTCGCTTAGCATAATACCAAGGTTTTTTTAAAAAGAAGATAAGTCTTTAGATATGTTCAGAATTTTAAGAGTATATGCACAGTTTTCATACAGGTTGAGTTAATTAGAACCAGACTGAATTAGCTTGAACCATAATTCATTACTTTAAATGAACTAACAGATTTTAAAATAATATTTAAATGAATGCTTTCTTAAAACATCTCTATTCTTGAGGCTTCAAGTAGTCCTTGGCGCTTTTAAGTAAACCTTTCAATATTATAGGAACTCTTAAAGGAAATCAGTTTGCCCTTTGAAACATTTAGGTGGAAACTCAAATTTATAATGACTAGCTTCGTAAGTACACATTTGAAATACATTTTATAATAACACGGTAAAAGTACGTTAGCCTGTTTGCTAACCTGTTCTTTATGGTTCAGATAAGATATAGTGGCTTGTCTTCTCAAGGCTTTGTTCACTTTTTCTTTATTAACTATATAGCAGTCACCCCAACCCCCTCATCTGTGAGGGACTCTAAATTTTAAAGACCCCCAGTGTACGCCTGAAACCACGCGTAGTACTGAACCTTCTATATACTATATTTTTTCCTGTACGTACATACCTGTGATAAAATTTAATTTTTAAATTGGGCACAGTAAGAGATGAACAGCAATAACTTATAATAATAAAATAGAACATTTGGAACAGTATAGTGTAAGAAAAGTTATGTGAATGTGGTCCCTCCTCTTAAAATACCTATTGTGCTGTACTCACCCTTCTTGTGATGACGACGATAAAATGCTTGTGTGATGATGAAGTGAGGTGAGTGGTACAGGCACTGTGATGTTGCGTTAGGCTTCTGCAGTCAGAAGGAGGACCATCTGCTTTCAACCACGTTTGACCGCGGATAACTGGAGGTGTGGAATGTGAAACCTGGGGTAAGGGGGGGACTGCTGGAGTTTGTGCCCTCACTTCTACTTCTGTGACATTTTGTACTCAAGACTTTTAGAGAATGTAAGGTTATCAGTTGCTAACTCACCATTGTTATCTTTACCTGGTATGATTAAACTTGGCACAGGATTTTTTTTTTCTCCAGCTCATGTTTTAAGTGTTCCTAGAAAACTTGCCAGGGTGCTATTAATAGACGTGTAGAGCTGTGCTTGTTCCAAATGCTTTTTGAACTGACTTCTGAGTAGTGGCTACAGGGAGCCAGTGCTTGTTACCATACTTGTATTTAATTTAGATATCCCTTGCTTTTACAATAATTTATTGGCCCATATAGTAGCGTTGACAGAGTTTCGATTTGGTAGATAATCTTATGCTTACCTCAAAATTGTGGAAGAGCAGGGGGAGTGATTCAAAGAGAGAACCCTTGAGCAAAGAGGTGTGAAGATATGGGGGGTGAGCCATATGGTATCTGGGTAACGAGGAGCCTCTATAAAGGGCTTTAAGTGGCCACTGCCTGGCATTTTTAAAGAACACCATGAGAGCCCATGTGGCTCGACTGAAACATGAGTGAGGGGAGAGTACTAGGAGACGGGGTCAGAGTGGCGGTCATAGGACGGGATCATGAGGTCTTGGCAATCCACCGTAAAGATTTTGGCTCTTTGAGTAAGGTAGGCGTTGTTGGAAGGTTTTGAATAGTGGTAATGTGGACAGATTTGATTTTCAAAAGGATCACTTTGGTTGCTTTGTGAAAAATGGACTCAGGGGCCTTGGGCAGAAGTAGAAGGGTGAGAAGTAGATAGATTCTGGGCATATTTCGAAGATGGAATGAACTGTAGAGGTTGTTAATGGTTGGATTATAGGATGTGATTGAGATCGAAGTCAGGGATGTCTCCAGGGATTTTGGCCAGAACGATTGGAAAGATGGAGTTGGCATTTACTGAGATGGGGATGATTGGCTAGGGTATATTTTTGGGATCAGGATGGCATTGCATGTTGAATTTTGAGTGTGTTAGTTTTAAAGCCTTCTTGAACATATAAGGGGGAATGTGGCTTTGGCAGTTGAATTCATGAGTCCAACATTCAGAAAAGAGGGCAGGTGAGTATGTATTTGAAGCCATAGGGCTGCATGAGATCAAGAGAGTGGGTAGACAAGAAGAGGATTATTCACAAACCAAAGCTGGGACCTTCCAGTGTTGAAGAGGTTTGGGAGAAGAGGAGAAACTGGCCATGCAGGCTGGGGAAAGGCTGGTGGCTGGAAGAAACAGCAGATAATAGTGCTGTCTTGGAGGCAAAGTGAGGGAAATGCTTTGAGGAGAGAGTAATCTCCTCATTAAAATTCTGCGCACTGAGGCTTGAACTTTGGACTTAACAGTGTCAAGGTCACTATAGACCTCTATACAGAAGAATTTTCTTGTCAGAGTGGCAGAGACAAAAGTGTGTGAAATATTGCTATTACTTGATCCTAAGAGTATTTCTAAAATACAGTTTTACCTTTTTATAAAAGATCTTTTTAATGAATGAATTTGGGTTCTAACCTGTTTTTCCTTTTTTCATTTCCTTTGTAGCTATGACACTTGGGTCCATAGTAATGATGTTGATGCGGAAATTGAAGATCCACCAATTCCAGAAAAGCCATGGAAGGTGAGAGATCCTTTTTTTAAAAATTTATTCTTATATAACTTAGTTTTTCTCAGCTTTCTTCCATAACAGTGCTTCAAGAAAATACAGAGTGGGGATCTTCCTTTCTTGTCATTCTATTAAGCTGTCCATGACCACGAAGAACTCATTATCTAGGTCTTAGTGGAAATGTTTGCAGTGGAGTTTGAGGAGACCCCAGAGTCCAGTTCCATTGTGGTTTGGGGTGGTTGAGAGAGGAGCAGGAGGAGTGCAGTGAAACATTGGTGGTGTCATTTAGGAAGGCTGGAAGCCGTGCCTACACAGCTCTTATGATGAAACAGACTTATTTTATTAGTCATTTCTATTACAGTGGTAAGAATTCATACATCAACTCTTATTTTTCGACTTTAAATGTTGAAATAATTCTGAAAGTTGCATGAACAATATACAACAAAATGCTACTTCATGCTCTTCTTCCAGATTCCCCTGTCGTTAATAATTTCAGGATGTCAATCCTTGAAACAGTATTAATACCTGATACAGAGCCCGTATTCCCTTTGCACCAATTGTCCCAATGATGTAGTAAGTTTTATACTAAGTCTCTTCCCTGATCCAGGATCCAGTTCAGGAGCCCACACTACATTTAGTTGTGAGATCTGTTTAGTCTACTCAAATGTGGGACTTTAAGCCTTTCTTTTTCTTCTGTGATTCTGGCATTTTTGAAATGTATAGGCTAGATTTTTATGTCTGTTAGAATGTCTTTTTTTCCCTAAAGGAATTTTTATTTAAAATATTTTATTTATTTATTTGTGTGAGAGAGAGCATGAGCAGGGGGAGCAGCAGAGGGAGAGGGAGAAGCAGACTCCCCGCGGAATAAGGAGCGGTGTGGGGCTTGATCCCAGGACCTTGGGATCGTAACCTGAACCGAAGGCAGACGTGTAATCCGACTGAGCCACCCAGGTCCCCCTAGAATGTCTTTGAATTTGAGTTTGTGTGGATATTTCCTCATTATTATATTTAAGCTATGCATTTTTGGCTGCAAACCTACATGAGTGATTTTGAGTAATTAGTCTTCAGTGCCTCACATCAGGAGGTGTGTATTTCAGTTTTTCCTGTTGTGGCTGATTGTTTGTTGAGGTACCGTCTGCCTGGTTTTCCCATTGTGGCATTACCATTTTTCTCGTTGAAATTAAAAATACCTTACACGAAATACTTTGAGATTATATGAATATCTTTTTCTTCATTAAATTTGTATCCCAAAGTGTGCTCACCCATTAATAATTCCTGCCAGGCTGAATTAGTTACTACTGGTGGTTTCCTCACTCTATCCATTCCATCTGTGGTTGTAATTGACATTTTGCAGGGGGAATGGGCTTTCCTTTCCCCCTGTACCTGTGCCTATAGTATCCGTGTGCACTGTGGAGCAGTGACACGATCGCCATTCTTCATTCTGATGAATTGTCCCCGTTTTGGCCAATGGGAACTCCTTTAAACTGCCTCCTGTGACTTTTTGGTATTATTTGATTCATTTTTGTATACTTTCTATTTCTGGGACAAAACGATGTTCCAAACCCTTTTTGTAATTCCATATCCGAGTCGTGGAATCAGTATTTCTGCAGGGAGCTCTGGTCCTGTCCATGAGCAGTGGTAATTATACACAGTTTTTATTGACTGCTTTATGTAGTATACTGAGCACTTAAATTGCATCAAAATATTAGATGGGAGACCTGATTCACCCTATTTCAAATTGCGTGACCTTCTGAAAGGCTTAGCCTTCGAGCTTCAGATTTCATCTGAGGAAAATGGAATTAACAAAAATTAGACTTCTTTGAAACCTTTTTATTTGGAAATAATTTCAAACTTAAATAACAAGAATAAAAATAGTAGGCAGCATACCTGTACACCCTTTATCCAGATTTGCCTCTTGTTTACATTTTACTCCCATTTTGATTTATCACTTCTACTCCATGTATTTTTATATATACATTTTTTATTCTTAACCTTTTGAGAAAAATGCATATACTTATGGCCTTTTCTCTAAAACATAAGTTTGTATTTCCTAAGAATAAGGGATTCTCATTCATAAGCACTTTGCAGTTATCAACTTTGGTAAAATTTCTAACATTGACCCAGTACGTTAATCTGCCGTCTGAGTCCAGTTTTGTCACGTGAGCCAATAATGTTTTTTGCAGCATTTTTTCTGTTACAGACTACTGTTGACTATCAGCTATTGCATTCAGATGTCCTGTCTCTTCAGTTTCCTTTAATCTGAAACATTACCCAGTGCTTCCTTGGCTCTTCTGACATTTTTGAATTTGAAAGGAATGTTTCTTGTTTGGAATTTGTGATCTTTTTTCATGGTTCAGTCAGATTATGCATTCTAGTCAGAATATTGCGTACGTGATGTGTCCTCCTTAGGGCATCGTATTGGGAGGCATGCCGTGTCCATCTGCTCCTTGGTGGTGGTGCTGATCACCCAGCCACGGTGTGTTCTGTTGGCTCCACTGTATAGTTCCTTTTTTTTTCCACTTGCAATTTATAAGCAATCTGTAAGAGATTCTTTTAGGCCATACAGATATCCTCCTTCTCATCAAAATCCTCTATCTGTTGCC
The DNA here is from genome assembly GCF_023065955.2 of Ursus arctos. NCBI lineage: Eukaryota > Metazoa > Chordata > Mammalia > Carnivora > Ursidae > Ursus > Ursus arctos. Next base: position 31,433,557 of record NW_026622808.1, on the reverse strand, counting down.
CAGATTTAGCATCCACTTGAAATTCTTGCCTGAACCAATCTTTTCTTTGATGATTGCACAGTGATAATTTTCCATTCCAGCCCTCCCCCTGTGTTTACCAGTTGGCTTTCAGAGTTGTATAAGCAAGAGTCCTTCCTTTCCCCTCATTTACTTTTTTATTCATCTCTTATCAGTGTGGGTTTATGGAGTTCTAATTTTTCAGGGGTCAGTAACTTACTGCCTAATTATTTTGGTGCTGAAATTGTTTCATATTTGTGTACACAGGGAAGGATTGTCTAGTCCCAAATTCCAGTGTACTCCCTTTGAAAAATTCTGTTGGATAATAGGAATATGTAGGCTAGGTCTATGGTTTCAGTATCTATATCTACATCTGTATCTATACAACATTCAGAGAACCCATCATTTTTAAAATTCTTACGCAAAAACACTAACAAAAAAGCAAGAGAAGTTGCCATGTAAAGGGCTTGGAAGAATCCTGAATCTGACTCTCACTTCTCCACTCCCCAACTGTGGCTATCCCTGAAAGGTCTCCACAGAGCACCTGTGTACTCGACAGGGCGAGGTGATGGGTCTGATGATAGGTCTGTGTAAATGTCCTCTTTCATCATTCCTTAGAATTTTGTTGAATGCATAAACAGAGACATCCTTCATGCCTAGAGCAATGACTAGGCCTATTGCTTTGAATGGCCTAATGCTGTTGAATGTTTTTATCAGTGGTTTTCATCAGGATAAAGATGACACAGTTAATGAAATAAGCCAAACGGAGAAAGATAAATCCTGCATGATACTGCTTGTATGTGGAATCTTTAAGAAAGGAAAAAAACCCCTAGAAACAGTAGAGAAATGGTTGCCAGTGAGGAGGGGTAGGCGGAGTAAGAAGTTGGTAAAAGGGCACCAACTTGCAGTTGGGAGAAGAATTGTCTGAAGATCTAATGTGAAAAACATGGTGACTAGAATTGATGACACTGCATTGTATAATTGGAATTTGCTAAGAGAACAGAACTTAAATGTTCTCATACATAAAAAAGTACGTACGGTGATGGATGTGCTAATTAATTAGATGAGGGGATCCTATCTCAGTGTGTATACATATCATATCATCATGATGTATATACTTCGAATATCTTACAGTTTTATTTTTCAGTGATACCTAGATAAAGCTGAAATAAAGACAAATGACATGATTATCAAATTTCAGGGTCAGTTATTAAAACCTCAGTCTTTGCAAAACCAGTGATGCTTTCTTACTATATGCTGTAACATGGAATAAAAGTTAGAAATGGTTAAGTGGCCATTCACAGGTCTTTAATAGTCTCATGGTTGGGTTTCTTATTTTTATTTTTTTAGATTTTGTTTATTAGAGAGAGAGAAAGCGTGTGTGTGCTCGAGAGAGCAAGCGGGGGCTGGGGGGTGGTGGTGAAGGGACAAGCAGACACTGCACTGAGCTCCGGAGCCTGACACAGGGCTCGATTCCAGGACCCCAAGATGATGACCTGAGCTAAAACCAAGAGTCTGAAGTTCAACCAAGTGAGCCACCCAGGCGCCCTTATAGTATTACATTTTTAAACTTTTATGCAGTTGCAACTTTGAGTTGAGAGTAATTAAATACACTTCTTTAATTTCGAATACTTTAAAAACTGTAATGATTTACTATTTATATAGATACACATGCTTGAATGTCATTTTAGGTTCATGCAAAATGGATTTTGGACACTGATGTTTTCAATGAATGGATGAATGAGGAGGATTATGAGGTGGATGAGAACAGGAAGCCCGTGAGCTTTCGTCAGCGGATTTCAACAAAGAATGAAGAGGTATTTGGTTTGGCACCATTTTTCTCCACTTGATGTTTCTTCTTTCTGGGCCTCGCTGTTGTCAAATCTTCATGAATAAGCTCTGACATACAGTCCAAGGTGCATCACTTGTCAGGTATATAGGAAAGTTAACCAAATGGCCGTACAACCGTCTCAAGAGCTCGCATTCCCAAAGAAGGGGCATGCCAGTCTCAAAGTGGCGTAAGCAGTGTGGCAGCGGTGCAGCTGATTTTGTTTTCTAGGTCTGATTTCGATTTTGTGAACCAAATATTATTATGGGATAATGTAATTTAGTTGTTGGTTTTTCAAGGGAAAACTAATTTTGTCTTAATATTCTTTAATAGCTTTGTTACTGTACACACAGTAGTTAGTACATAGTATAGGTCTTAAAGGTAGAGTTCAGCCCTTTTTTAAGGCATTTATTACTCATTAATCCTTCGAGAAGCCCAACCACCAAAAGTTTTAACCATGGTTCTTAAGAAGCCACAACCTGCGAGGTAGGTGTGTCACCCAGAGGGAGGGGAGTCTAAGAGGGCTTAGATGTGTTGGTGTCTGCTGGTGACTGCTTAGGTAAGATTCTCATTCCCTTTCACTGGGGACACATCAGGTTTTTGCTTTTTGTTTTGTATTGTAGTTCTTTGAAAAATTTCTGAGACAGAAATACTTTTAATTGTTCACTTAGAATGTACCATTCTTTCATATCTGTTTTCAGCCCTGAAACTTTCTTACTAAAACTCTTTGGCACACAATGTGTATTTTTTATTTTTAAGAAAAATATTTTAAAACTGGGTCTTTTTTCGTATCCTTTCATTTTTAATTTGTCCTTATTTGCTGTGGAATTTGACTTAAATTTTATTTTTTATTCAGCCTCCCCACCCCATATGCTTACATATTTGCTTTCCCTTAATGCATTTCCAGCCAGTCTTTTTTGTCGTTAGGAATATTCTGACTTCTACATCACATTATTACAGAGGCCTGTCCGTAGCCATCTCTCTTCAGATTTAGATGGCTTATGTATTAATTTATTCACTTATTTTTAGGGTGATTCTATAAAAATGCATTTAATATCTCTCTTTACAAGTTTAACTTTAGATTTACTGTGCAGTGTGTACAGTTTAGATTTTCTTTAAAACTTCTTGTGTAGGCCTGTAAGAAGACTTAGATTTCCAATTTGATGCTACCGGGCTTCTGAAAGGAAATAGTTGTAAGGAGTATGAGGTTACCAGAGATAGTGAATGTTTAATCTCTGACTTTTTTTTTTTTTTTTTTTTTTTTTTTTTGGCACCTCAGGTACAATACTTTGGATCATCTTAGGTGTTAGTTCTTTATTGTCTATTTTATTAAATCCATAATTATCACCTACAGGTTGACTTTCGTATTTTGATGTGTATCCTGCGACTGCTGAACTCATTAGCTCTGATCGGTTTTTGGTAGATGCCTTAGGTCATCTATATATAAGGTCATGCCATCTGCAAATAGGGATATTTGTACTTCTGTCAGATTGACTTTTAAATCATAAATTGCAATGTTATTTAACATCTTTTGTGTCATAAAGTTTTCTCCTATTCCTTTTACTGATGTGTCAGGGCTAGTTCCTGATACACTTTCACAAGGTCATTCAGCCATTGTTTGTAGTTTTCATTAATTACGTTGCATATGTTTCGTATTTTCCAGTAGTTGTTGAAAATGCTTTTCCCATCTGGAAGCAGAAGATGAACAGGAACAGTTTTTGTTGTGCAGGATTTGGGCATGTCTGTTTTGTAGCTTATTTCCATTAATATTTCCATTGGTGGTTCATTGCCCGTAAGGTCAGAGAGTCTTGACTGGTGGTGATAGAGGATACTCTAGTGGTATTGGTATTGTCTTTGTGAAACTCACCTTTGGACAAAGGTTTGTAGAAACTGAGGAGTCAGAAAAGCTGGCTGATATTTATTTCCATTTACTTGTTCCTAGCCAGTCAGAAGTCCAGAGAGAAGAGATAGGAAAGCATCAGCTAATGCTCGAAAGAGGAAACATTCGCCTTCCCCTCCGCCTCCTACACCCACAGAATCCCGGAAGAAGAGTGGAAAGAAAGGGTAAGAACTGCAGCATGATTCAGATGCATTAAAACAAACTGCAGAGGGCATTCCAGATTTTACATTTATACCGGAAGTTTTGCTCAAAGGAGGTTGTCTTACTTTGACTTGGTAGATGTCTTTGCTCTGGTAGCTCATCTTGTCAGATGTTATCTGATGGCCATCTTCTGTTGTTTTTATGCTAAGGCACCTTATGTACAATCTTTTCTTAAATTGATGTGTATAATGAAATAATCACCATAAATCTGGTTAACATCCAACACCAGACATAGTTATAATTTTTTTTCTTGTAATGAGAACTTTTAAGATCTACTCTCTTAGTGACTTTCAGATGCACAATACTGTGTTAACTACAGGCGCTGTGCTGTATATTACACCCCTAGGGTTTGTTTATTTCGTAACGGTAAGTTTATACCTTTCACCAGCTTTCCCATTCTCCCCCGCCCCCTACCTTTGGCATCCACCAGTGTGTTCCCTCTATCTATGAATTTGTGTTTTTTGTTTTGTTTTGTTTTTTAGATCACATATATGAGAGATTATCTGGTATTATTTTTCTCTGAGTTATTCCACTTAGCAAAATGGCCTCATGGTCTATTCATGTTGTCCCAAGTAGCAGAATTTCCTTCTTTTTTTTTTTTTATGGCTGAGTAATATTCCATCACACACAGACACACACACGCATACCACATTTAACTTTGTATTCCACAGAAAACTCAACTGATATCTAATCTGTATTTAAAATATAGCCAGTCCAATTCCATGATCAAAATATGAGAGAAACTGTTTTTCCTGTCTCTGGCCTAGCCACGGGAAGGGGATGAATCTTTGCCTTCTGGATTGGAGCTTTGGCTCACAGGTTAGTGAGAGTAGAAACCATGTACAGAATCTTAAAACTGAAAGGGATCTTTGAAGTAGCATAAGCATCTTTATCTTAAGAAATAGAGATTGAGGTTCAGGATAGGGAGGTGACTTTTCCAAGGTCACACAGAGATTTTTGCTTAGAGTCAAGATTCAAAGCTGGACTCTGCTTCCCGTTAAGTGTATCCTTTCAAGTAAGTTCTGTCACCTTCACCAAGGTCTGAGGGTGAATTATTTGGCTCTTCATCTTTGTTTTCCTCTTCCCTTATTTTTCTTTCCTGTTTCTTCATCTCCTTTATAAGATGGCCATCTGATGTTGTATTTATACCAGGGCACCCTGAATACAGTTTTTTCTGTGTCTAATTGTATATTGAGCAGTGTGGCTGGTAAGGAATTTAAGAAATTATATTCACTATAGTTAGTGTCTCTTTCTCTGATTTTACCACCTGTCCCATTTGTGATCAGAATGGCTCCCTAGAGGAAATGAACCTGTGTCTCTTACATGTTCAGCAGAGTGCCTTGTTCAGGGCATCACATTTGTACTTTAGTGAATCTTGCTTGAGTGGGGATTCCGGTGTCTATTGAATAAGTTGTTGTGGGGATCAAGTGAGACTTTAAAGCTCCTGAGCAGAAATTTGTTAAATTTCTGGCTGTTGACTGGACTGTAAAGATCTACTTGTCATCTTCTCTCAGTTAGCTTCCTTTTATTGAGTTTTTCCTATAGCCAAATGAGCATTTTTATGCCCAGAATATGCCTTGAATCATGTTATTTCTTGAAGGGTAGGGTTATCCGTGTACAGAAACTGTTAGGGAAGTTAAAAAAGACTCCTAGTTTTATAAATAATACTAAAGAGCCAGTCATAGTCATAAAAGGATGTTGTTATTTTGTCAAGTCACATGTATTATGATATAAAAAACCCACAAAAGTAGATTTTTTTCCCGTGATTAGTGAGAGTAAGTAACCATATTTCTTTTTTCTTTTCTTTTTTTTTTTTTTTTAAAAGATTTTATTTATTTATTTGACAGAGAGGGAAACAGCCAGTGAGAGAGGGAACACAGGCAGGGGGAGTGGGAGAGGAAGAAGCAGACTCCCAGTGGGGGAGCCTGATGTGGGGCTCGATCCCAGAACGCTGGGATCATGCCCTGAGCCAAAGGCAGACGCTTAACAGCTGAGCCACCCAGGCGCCCCAGTAACCGTATTTCTTAAATCTCTAATCTGAGTCTTACGATTGATGCGCAGAGAATTCAGAGCTTCTTGATATCCCTGTGAAGAAAGTCATACAACTTTTCCAAGTGTTCCTGGGCCTGAAATCAATGCACCCTTCTTCCCACTGAGGGGCTGAGATGCAGCGCCAGGACACTCGTGGTCCCCAAACCAAGCTGTGATATCCTGGAGGCTCACAGTCATGGCACTGAGCCTCTACTCTGAGTATAAAACCTACCAAATTGAGTTTCCGAAAATACATGTATTCATGTCCTTGAACTGATTACATCTGTGTTCTAATGAGCAGTCTTTCAGGTTTCGTGTTAAGTTTCCTTTAATGAAAAGACATTGACATCTGTTTTCCTAACTCTTGTTTTATTGACCTTCCCTGCATTTTTTCTTCCTTTTTTAAGTATTTTGTCTCCCTAACACCTACAGGCTTTTGAAAAATTGTCATGCAGTTTTTATTTAAAAATTTTAAAAATATTTTTACCTGTATACCTGATTCTAACCTATGCCAGTATGTGGTCCGTCACAGAAGAGAACTCTGCTCACTCTCTCAGCAGTGTGAGGACTCAGGCTGGCCCACTAGGTATTTCTGTCAGCTCTTTTTCCACTCCTCACTGGTTTGTGTTCTGGGTTCTTGCCTGTTCCTTCCCAGAACAGGTTATCTCTTTTCTTACGCCTTTATGCCTGTACTCCTTATCCTGAAACATTGCCTACTTTTGGTGAAGTGTTAGAGCCCCCAAGGTTTAGCTTAGGGTAACCTTCAGTCTTGATGAAGTCTTATTTTCTTGGTACACTTCCTGTTATATGAGGTAGATGGTAATTCCTGTGTACCCCGTAATTCCTCAAGATAAGGAGTTCTTCCATTCTTGTTTGAACGCTAATCTGCTTCTGAAATGTGTTAGTTCAAAAATAAACTAAAGAAAGAGCAATGGCAGTTTTTACACACACACACACACACACACACACACACTCACACAGTACCATCCTAAGTGATTTTACTCTGCAGTTTTTGGTATTTGGATGACACAAAGAGCGAGGAAAATACGGTTGTACATATCTTTGAGAAAATTTCTTATGTAAGTGATTGTTTATGTGAGATAAAATATGTGCCATATTTACTTAGCAGATAATCTTTTATTACATAATTGAAGCCCCCTTTAGGATACTGTCTGCAATTTGTATGGTAAGATTTCTGGGCCCATTTCTTACTTCCAGTAACCCGTATTTTCCTTCTGGCTGGTTAGATGTAATTTGGGAATGTACCTAATTTGTTTGATTTTTATTTGTCTTTTAAAGCGATTCTGAGCATAGATTCTAACAATGAGGGTAAAGCCTCTGAAATTGTCTGCTCTGAGTAGCTATAGTCAGCCATATTTATATTTATATTTATATTTATATTTATATTTATATTTATATTTATATGCATTGTATGTTTTAGCCAAGCTAGTCTTTATGGGAAGCGCAGAAGTCAGAAAGAGGAAGATGAGCAAGAAGATCTTACCAAGGACATGGAAGACCCAACACCGGTACCCAACATAGAGGAAGTGGTGCTTCCAAAAAATGGTTTGTATTCTTCTGCCTAGACTGTGAGATGCGATCTAATCACTCTTAGCAATGCCATAGGATGAATCCTTTCTTGCTCTGTGCCCCCAGTTCCCAACTTTCAAGGTGAAGATGTTTATGAAATTACCTCTTTTCCTAATCTTTTGGTGTACTTTTGCTGCTTATTGAGAAAAACACTGTGACCAAAAAGTTCTCTAATGGGGCGCCTGGCTGGGTCAGTTGGTAGAGCATGTGATTCTTGATCTCAGGGTTGTGGTTCAAGCCCCACATTGGGCATAGAGCCTATTCAAAAAAAAAAAAAAGAAAGAAAAGAAAGAAAGAAAAATTTTTAAAAAAATTCTCTAAATTGAGCAGTGCTTTGAAATAAATGGTTTTTAAATCCCAATAGAATCAATATACAGGTGAGAAGGTGGCAGTACATTTTAACCTATTTAAGTCAGTTTTTGGGAGAAGAATATTAGACCGTTTTAACTATATTTGTATATTTGTCTATTTTTTTCCTTGATTCCTGTGAATGTTTTTTTCTTTTATGTATTTTCTTCATGTATTTGAAGCTCTGCTATTTAAGGGCATAATACACTTAGGGTCATCATGTCCTCCTGATGAACTGACTCTTATGTCTTGTGTGTCTACATGCCATAGTAGTGCTTGTCTTTAAGGCCAGGTTCTCTGATGATAATAAAGCTTCATCACAGCACACCCATTTCTTTATTTCTACAATTTTTGTTTATAATTTTTTTTTAAAGATTTTATTTATTCATTTGACAGAGATAGAGACAGCCAGCGAGAGAGGGAACACAAGCAGGGGGGGTGGGAGAGGAAGAAGCAGGCTCATAGCAGAGGATTCTGATGTGGGGCTCGATCCCAGAACGCCGGGATCACGCCCTGAGCCAAAGGCAGGCGCTTAACCGCTGTGCCACCCAGGCGCCCCTATTTCTACACTTTTTTAATTAGTCTCCGCTACTTGACTTTAGTAGTTTTGTAAATTACACAAGCTTTGTTCTTACATGTTAGATTTCCGAGTTACATCTCTCTTGCATCCTGTTATTTCATTTTGATTATGTAAAGCATGTCGATTTTAAACAGCATATTGTTGAGCTTTGCCTCCCTCCCCCCACCCCAATACACATTTTTTGTTTTTAGTCGGGAGTATGTGGTCCACTGAAATGTAACAGAATTATTATTGATGTCGTTGGGCTTAAGTCTGCCATTATGATATTTTTTTCCTATTTGTTCTTCTCTTATGTCTTCCCTTCTTTCGCTTTAATGCACTACTTTTACTGTTCTATTCTGGCTTCTGTGTTTGCTTTTCTTCTTCCTTTTTTTCTTTTTTCTTTTTGAAGATTTTATTTACTTGAGAGGGAGAGCGTAAGAGTGCATGAGCAGAGGTGGGGAAGGGCAGAAGGAGAGGGAGAAGCAAAAGCAGGCTTTTCCACTGAGCAGGGGGCCCGAGGCAGGGCTCGATCTGGGGACCCCGGGATCATGACCTGAGCTGAAGGCAGATACTTAAACGACTGAGCCACCCAGGTGCCCCTGCTTTTCGTTTATTTTAGAACTTCTGTGACTTCCTTTTTTATATCGCATAGTTCTAATTGAGATATTCTTCACATAGCATAAAATTCACCGGTTAAAGTGTATTTTAATCACTCCAGTGGTTTTTTTTTTTTTTTTTAGTGTATTCATCATGTTGTACAATCACCACCTCTTAATTCTAGAACATTTCCATCCCCCTGAAAAGAAACCCCTTACTTACTGGGGGTTAGTGTAGGTTATCTACTTCCTCCCATATCCTGGCAACCACTATTCTGTTTTCTTTTATATCGATTTTCATATTCTCTTTTTGATTTTTACCTTTTTTTTCTTAGTGGTTGCTGTAGGGATTACAATATGCATCTTCCAATTGTTTGGTTTTTTTTTTTTCTTTTTAAAGATTTATTTATTTATTTATTTTAGAGAGAGAGTGCGAGCGTGTGGGGGAAAGGCAGAGGGAGAAGGAGAGAGAGAATCTCCAGCAGACTCGGCTGCTAAGCGTGGAGCCCGTTGGGTGGCTTGATCATAAAAGTCAGATGATTCGCTGACTAAGCCACACGGGCGCCTCTCGGTTTTTGTTTTTTAAAGATTTTATTTTTAATCTCTATACCCAGTGTGGGGCTTGAACTTAAAACCCCAAGATCAAGAGTCGCATGCTCTACTGACTGAGCTAGCCAAGCATCCCCTAATATTTTATTTTATTTTATTTTATTTTAAGTTTATTTATTTAAGTAATCTCTATACCATTTTGGGACTCGAACTCACAACCGTGAGATCAAGAGTTGCATGCTCTTTGACTGAGCCACACAGGTGCCCCTCAAATATTTAAGTAAAAGAGCTATGTAGGTGATGGTAGTCCTAACACATAACTAACTGAGCTGTAAAAGCTGTAATAATGGATATAGTAAGATTTGGACACAGGAATGGCTGAATCCATCAGTAGAGTAGAATGTTTGGTTCATTCTAGGTCCATGTTTGTTTATCAATTTAATTTATTATGAATTTGGCAGTGCCAATTTGTGGGAAAAGACCAAACTGTTCCATAAATACTTCTGGAAAACATTTAGTACTGTTCTTTGTGTCATAAATAAGAATTTAAGCTTCGGGTGGAATAAAGTGCCAAATTAAAAAAAAAAAATGTAAAAGTAAACGTCCAAATATTAATGTACTTTTAAGCAAGTGTTATTAGCCTTGGGAGAAATATTTATTAGCCATTTAACAAAGAATTAGAACTCTGAATTTGTATAAAGATTCTTACACTCTATAGAATAAGAGACAAAGTATTTTGTACTGGTAATTTTATCAAACTTCGGGGCCAGTAAATGTGTGAAAAGATGCTCAACTTCATTTAACTATATATAAATTATTAAAGGAACATTTTTCACCCGTTTGATTTTCAAAACTCAGAAAGTAGATGATTCCCAAAGTACTGATGCTTTGAGAAAGTGGGTACTCTCAAATGCTGTTGGTGGAAGTGTAAATTGATGAAGCCACTTAACACAATTTGGCCAAATCTGTTCAGTTTTAAAATGTGTACATCTAGTAACAGTTTTAATTTCAGAGCTCTCATTTTAAGTAGGTATATGCGTGCTTATAGGTGAATATAAGAGAATGTGGATTACGCTGCAGTAAAAAATTGCAGATAAACAAAGTTGCCATTAATATAGGACTAGTCACCTTATGACCCACCCATCGACACAGTGGGTTTATTGAAAATGAAAGAGATGTAATTTAACTAAAAACACGTAACATGGAAAGGTCATATAGGCACACTGTTGAATGAGAAAAGTAGAATGCTAAGCACAGTATGGATAACATTTCTGTAAGATTTAAAAGCTAGGTCTTGAAGCCTACATAGGCATGTAAAAGGTACTCGTTCTCCCGCAACTTATCTACGTGAACGGCACAAAAATGGGAATCAACAAATGCACAGAAAATGTAGTAAAAAATATTTTGGGGGGAGGGATTGAAAGGTTCTTTTCAGGTTTTACTCTGTGTATTTTTGTATTGTGTCCTTTTGTCATGAAAAACTGGTGGTTGGGAAAGTAATTACACAGTGCAGTCTGTTACAGTAAATGTGCATCTTTCTGTGTTGGGCTTGGAGTTTTTCATGAAGGTGAGCACTGGATGATGATGGATTTACAGTGAGATTCACGTAGGTTTCAATCATCTTTTATACTGTTTTCTTCTTTTAAAAAAACTCTCCCCCTAAAACATGATTTTTTTTTTCTTTCCAGTGAACCCAAAGAAAGACAGTGAAAACACACCCGTTAAAGGAGGAACTGTCGCAGATCTAGGTAAAAACCAAAACAGTCTATACACTCCTGTGTTGTTTTCTTTCTCAGAGATTCAGTTCCTCTGGTAATTCTTTCTTTCCTGAGAGATGTTGCTTCCAGTTGCTGCTGCCTTTTCGGTCCAGCACAGACGTTGACCATGGCTCCCTTAGCACTACTGTCATTTCATTTGCTGCCATATCAGGAAATTTAATTTCCTGTGATCCATTTTTTCCCATTCTTACTGATTTGATTTTGCATCTTTAGAACAAACGTCTGTTGACTCTTAAATGCTTTATTTTCTAAAGTATTTCTTCTAGCTTTCTAAATAGTGTAAAATGAGAATCACATCATCTGCTCATAGTATGTAGAAGTTACAGAGTACATTTTCACAAGTGAGGCATAATCCTTGTATGTGCTGTTGGGTAAACAAGAGGAGTGTAGTCACTTGTTTAAGTTTAAAAAAGTAGAGGTAGTTTTAAACATCTTTGTTCTTGAGTGTTATATATGGATCTCAGTTTCTTTCTTCACCCGTGAAATTCAAAGGAGGGTCTCCTGGGTGGCTCAGTCAGTTAAGCTTCTGCCTTCGGCTTAGGTCATGATCGCGGGATCCTAGGATTGAGCCCCACCCATGTCAGGCTCCCTGCTCAGCTGGGAGTCTGCTTCTCCCTCTCCCTCTCCCCTCTCCCCTCACTCTTGTTCTCTCCCTCGCTCGCTCTCAAATAAACAAAATCTTTAAAAAAAAAAAATCAAAGGAGAACCTAGTGTTTTCCGTATATACTAAATTTTTGAATTTAGGGTATTTTACATCCGGAAGGGGTATTTGAGATTTCCTTATGTGGAAAATGAGACTTCAGTTTCTCTATCTCCTCACTAAGTGAATTCTGGATTTCAGACAAATTGCGGAGATTCTTTTTTTCCCCCCAGAGATCTTTTTTTTTTTCCCTTAAAGATTTAGTTATTTATTTTAGAGAGAGAGAGAGAGAGCGTGCGTACGCATATGTGAACTTGTGAGCTGGGGGAGGGGCAGAGGGGGAGAGAATCCTCAAGCAGACTCCCCACCGAGCACAGAGCCTGACGTGGGGCTCCATCCCAGGACCCGTGAGATCATGACCTGAGCCAAAATCAAGAGTCAGCCACTTAACTGACTGAGCCACCCAAGTGCCTCTTTCCCAGAGTTTCTTGATGACAGCTATGAGTAGGTGGTTAGGGTTTTTACTTCATTTCACTACACTCTCCTTTCTCTGGTTAAAGCCTGTCATTTAACATCAGTGGATGACTCCATTTTTGATTATGTCAAAAGTAGAAATAGGAAACTGTCTTGATGACATTTTATGTAAAGATGGTGTTAGGTCAACATAGTAAATGAAAAAGAAATGCTGTCAAAATATTATTCCTCTCTTAATTGTCTTTAACATTATTAATAGAATATTAATAACTATTAACAATTTCTGTTTTCTGTAAGTTTTTATAATGCCTGTTCCACAACTGGTACTTACCATTGAATCAAAGGCCAGGAAAACAAAACTAGCTATATGCAGCCTTTTCAGTACTGTAGCAGGGTAAATGATTGTTAAGATTTGATGATCTTCACTGGGACAATTTGTTAAACAGAATGATAGTTTATTTTTTATTTTATTTTATTTTATTTTTTAAAGATTTTATTTATTCAACAGAGATAGAGACAGCCAGCGAGAGAGGGAACACAAGCAGGGGGAGTGGGAGAGGAAGAAGCAGGCTCATAGCGGAAGAGCCTGATGTGGGGCTCGATCCCATAACGCCAGGATCACGCCCTGAGCCGAAGGCAGACGCTTAACCGCTGTGCCACCCAGGCGCCCCGATAGTTTATATTTTTTAAGTATATATCCTGAAAAGGAATCAATCTGTAGTTTTAAGGGAGTAGGTGATTGTCCTTTTAGAAGTGGAGGTAAGTATTGGAGTGTTTTTATAATAGACTTCATCAGAGGAGTCAAATTGAAGCCAGTTTTAAGAAATGGTTAGAAGTGTCAATTGGATTAAAATTTTTAGCGCTGGTTGTAAGAGGTCTTCCCTTTGTGAACGGTTTGAGGTCGAAATAGTAAGGGTTTTGTGGCTCAAGATCCTGCTCATCACAGCTGGAGAGCTAGAGTCTGTGGAATTTGAAACCGTTGTCCTGGCCTCTCATCCAGGGAGCAACAGGCTTTCCATGTATCACTTAAGCATCTGGCTTTCTGCAGTAGGTATATTCTAAACCATGCCAGCGGTAACTGATCCATCAACCGGGACTTCTGGTCACAGAGCTGTTGACTGTTTTCACTGGTCCATATTCTGCCTTCTGTGTCACGTAGCTGCATATACCCAGTCCTTCCTTCCTTTCTGTCTTGAGATCTCCAGAAGGTCAAGGTCTAGGGGTTGAGGCGAGAGTGTGATTGCCTACATCTGGAAGGAGGAAGAGAACATTTATCATTATTGTTTAGGAATCAGGAAGCAGGACAGCTGTCCCTCCTACTTTAGTATTATCAGAAGTCTATTTCCATTGGGTACCAAGACTACCGCAGGGTCAGAAATCTGTCATGCTAAATTTAAATGGTACATATATTGACCAGAGAGAGATCATTAGGTTGTGTTCCCACCATCTAGAGAGAAATTGTTTATCGTGTGTTTTAGCAAGATCCAAAGGACAGAAAGTTCATTTTGACAACCTTATTTAGATCTGTTCATCACTTCCTGGAATACAAGTAGTCACTGTGCAGAGCTGGATGCCCATAATTTATTTACCGCACAGTGAATCCCATATTCGTGCTAGCAGGTGTTTGTCTGACTTACAAATCAAGCGGCAGTGTCCGTCTCTGTTTTGCGTGAGTACCTGCCGGGTATCATTCTACATACGTTTGCATTTCACTGTAAAACCATGTTAGCCCCGTGTCATTGATGAGGAGATGGAGCCTGGAGGGGTTCAGTAATGTTTCCAAGCATACAGCTGTTAAGTGACAGAGCATAGACTCAGGTCCAGGTCTGTCTAACTTTCATGCCCATGCTCTGTGTCACTGCACTCTGCTCTTGTGCTGTGCTCATTTCTCCCAGCCTTTATTCATGCTCCTAGTGGCCTTTGAGATCTGTGAAGGCGTCGGGTCTGCCCCACCTGCGGCCCTTTGACCAGGCTGCTTCCTGTCCGGGGAAGGCTTGCTTTGTCCTTCCCTTGTGTTTCAGCTAAAATGTTACCTTTTCAGAGAGGCTTCCCTCTTCATTTGGAAGGGTCCACCCATTCAGCCCCTCTCTAAAATATATTGATTTGTTTTCCTCTGATACCATATGATACCTTTTGTGTGTTTTCTGTTCCATCTCCTACCACTCCTAACTGGAATGTGAACTCCACGAAGACAGGGACTTTTCTTTTTCTTTAATGTGTGCATTTGGACTGTGGCTGGCATGTTAGTAGAGGCACTCTACGAAATCCAGTGGAAAGTTTGAAAACTACCTATTCATGTACTACTGATCTTTTATATTCTCTGAAGTAGAGGTTGGTATACTTAACCTGGAAAGGGCCAGGTAGTAAATATTTTAGACTTTATGGACCATATGGTCTCTGTCTCAGTTAATCAACTTTCCCATTATAACGCACACACAGCCTTCATTCATACATAAACAATTATCTACACTGGCACTTCTAGTTTTCGCTATGGAAATCAGCTGCCACGTTTAAATTATACTTGGGTTTACTCTTGTTCTTTTGCAAGGCCAGCATTTATGTCCTGGAGTCCTCAGAATATATTAACATTCTTACCAGGACTTTGTCTCTAGTGATTGATTTTCATGTCTTTTCTTTACTCCTCATTTCCTTCACTCATTTCCTCTGAGATCCAAAATGTCATTACTTTGTTTCATCAAGTCTCAGGAGGCAAGAGCCCTAATCAAGTCCTTTACCTTTTATTAGCAAGATCATGACTGATAGTAATTAATTATAAACTCCTTGTTGTTGGAAATTTTTAATTATTAATGCTTTGAAGTTCTCACCTTTGTGCTTTTGTGTACAATTTCAATTTACTAAATTACTAGAGGTGGATTTGCTTTAGTAATGCTTTAGGTCTTTCCTTTTCTCTGTATGTAACAAAGTTTTAAAAATTATCTTGAAGTTTTCAAGTAATCTGAAGAACGTTTATCTGATTTTTAAATAAATCTTTTATTTTGATTTTACAGATGAACAGGATGAAGAAACAGTCACAACAGGAGGAAAGGTAACAATTTAGTTAGGCCTGGTGGAGAAGTAGCTGTCTGAGGGTCCTGTGTACGGAGCAGTAGGAACACTGATTAGAAGTGTCCTTAGAAATGTTCGATTTTGAGGCCCTTCTGATTTTTTTTTTAACACACCCTGAAATAACTTGTTTTTCTTAACTCTGAAAACTTTATTGAAAGGAAATTTCTATCTTCTCATGTAGTGTTCCTCTTATGCTGTAATTTCTGGTTCTGGTTGCAAGGTAGTAGTCAGAGCTGACTGCAGTGTTCCAGGTGTCCTCTGACAGGACAGGTAAGCAGGGCCCCTGTCGATTGCCTGGATTTTCTCACTTCCATTTCTGTGCGTACATCTCCAGCCCACAGCCTTTGAGCATTCTCAGAAGCTCTCACAGTCAGCAGCTTCCTGTTTCATCAGTCCTGTGGTAGAGACATAGCAGTCATTATGTTGTTGAAAGATGTTAGATTTAAGGCAGGATTTGACTTTCCTTTTTGGTAAATGGCCCATTGTTTATTCAGACTGTCATATTTGAGTGTGTTAAGTGTAGCTAATCCCTAATCCTTGAAATAACAATCCCCTTGAAATAACTCCCTTACTTTGCTGAAAATGGATAGTTCTTTTTCATTGAGTTAGAGAAATCCCCCAAATTGACATTTATTGTTTTTTATACATTCAAGGAATGAATGTATTTATAATAGGAGTTGCCTGAAAACTTTCAAGAAACTCATCTACATAAGGCTCTTTAACTGAATTGTTCTTATGATTCTTTTTTTTTTTAAGATTTTATTTTTTAAAGTTTTGTTTATTTTAGAGAGACCTAGTTCGAGTGACCGTGCATGCGCAAGTGAGGGGAGGGGCAGAGGGAGAGAATCTTCAAGCAGACTCCCCACTGAGTGCAAAGTCCGATGTGGGGCTTAATCTCAGGACTCAGGAGATCCTGATCTGAGCTAAAACCAAGGGTCGGGCACTTAACTGACTGAGCCACCCAGGCGCCCTAAAGATTTTCTTTTTAAGTAAGCTCTATACCCAACGTGGGGCTCAAACTTACGACCGCAAGATCAAGAGTCGCACAGTCCACTGACTGAGTCAGCCAGGCACCCCTATGATTTTTTCTTTAAAATTAGACTTTTTAGTTAAAGAGCTGCTTAGCAACCATTAACAGATGTTATATTTGTAAGACGATGTCATCATTTAGTTAAATACTATTGTGTGGTAGTAAAAGAGACCAAAATAAAAAGCCAGACAATTGACCTGTATATATATTTTTTTATGCCAGGGGCAGAGGGTATCTTGAAACCAAGGCCAAGTCTGTTGTAAAACTGAGATCAAAACTGGTTAGAAGTAGTTACTCTTAACAGCTGGTCCCATAATGTCATCCCGTGTGTGCCCTCATTCAGATAATTAAATCATGGACTATTGGCTTTTATTAATTGCAGTGCCAATCTTTCCCTGGTTTTCCTGCATAAAGGAAATTTTTTGTGTTCTAATTGAGTTTGTGAAACCTACTTGTTAAAAACTCATTAACCATGAGCATATTTTTTACTAGCTCCCCTGATTTGGGAAATAACATTTCTTACCTTTGTCATCAAAATTGTTTCAACATCATTTAAGTAACAAGCAGAGTTTCCTTGGGGCTTTCATACATTACATTTTTTTTCTATATTCATTGATCTTAAGAAAATTATTGTCTTAAGTTTCTAGGCAGTAACACTAGATCCTCACTACAAATACTATAAATTTGATGAATTAAAGGTAGAAATTAAGCTATGGAACCAGTATAAAAGAGTATGATTCAAAATTTGGTTCTTAATTGAAAAAAATTTCGTAAGAATAAAAACAGTAAAATACCACAGATGAAAGGTTGATAGGTAAATGGTATAACTATAGAAAATAGGAAAATATCTGAATGTCCAAAAACTTACTTCCTGTGGTATCCTTGATAAAAATATTTGATCAGAAGTTAATTATGAAGAATCAGTAAGATAAATAGAGATTGTAAGATATCGCATAAGTCACTTGGTCTGGAATTTTGAAACATTTGAATGTCGTAAATCCCCCCCTCCCCCAAAGGGAGGCAGGGACTAAAGGAAACTAAAGAGATGTGAGTATCCTATAATGTGGATTGCTTGATCAGGTTCTGGTTTGGGGAGAAAAATGTATAAAGGGCATTTCTGGGTTAATTGGAACCATTTGAATATAAACTGTATTACATGATATGATTATTTAAAGCTAGTTATTATTACTCTTTACTGGTAGCATAAGAAATGTTCTTGGGTTTTGACCCAAAGCAATGATTTTTAAATTACAGTATTAGCCAGTCCAGGTCTTTAGGTGGAATCGTTTGTAAAGCTTCCATAAATCTGATAAAAATCAGAGCTGACTTTCAGTAGTGAAAGTGATTGAGAGTGTAGGCCCTCATACTGAGTTTTCTGAAGTTATACCCTGTTTATAATTTCCTGGCTCTGTGCATCATTTTCTCATCCATAAAAGAGGTGATGATACCTGCTGTTATTGTGAGGAATGAATAAGATAAGGTGCATATAGTCACTAGCAGATACTTACTGATCAATATTTGGGATAGGGGAAGGCGTGCCATTATGCCTCATTAGTGTTCTTGAGTCACCTTCTAAAAAATAACTTGAGAACTAGTAATTTAGATTTGTGACTCCAGGATTAGAAAAATCTGGCCAAGTAAGAAGCAAGCTATTGTGGGAAAAGTTTCGGGCCTTCTCTGAGTTGATTACCTCATCTGTAAAAGGGAAGAATCTACAATGTCATTTGGACATCTTATGAAGGTACTTTAAAAACTGTGAAAGGCTGTTTTTAATTAAAATTTGTTTTTCTGAGCCTTGAAATTGAATCAGGTAACTTTATTTTGTGCTCTAATATGAGTAGCTTGAAAGTGGCTATTTATGTCCTGTAGTTCTCTGTTTCTCTAAACTCTGGCTTCTTTTCTGTAGGAAGATGAAGATCCTAGCAAAGGTGATCAGAGTCGCTCACTTGACCCTGGAGAAGATAACGTGACAGAGCAGACCAATCACATTATTATTCCTAGTTATGCATCATGGTTTGATTATAACTGGTGAGTGGGCCACATACACCTGTGAGTATGGTACTTAGGTGTGGGAGAACTTCCCTGCCCAAATCCCTGTATCACTAATCACTGTCAAATTGAATGAAGGGAAATCTTTAAAAAAAAAAAGTTGGGTGGGGGAGCCTGGGTGGGTCAGTTGATTAAGTGTCTGTGTTCAGCTCAGGCCCTGATCTCAGGGTCCTGGGATTGAGCCCCACATCAGGCTCTCTGCTCAGCGGGGAGTCTGCTTCTTTCTCTCACTCTCCCTCTGTGCTCTCCCTCTCTCTATCAAATAAATAAATAAAATCTTTAATAAAATGGATGAAGGGAGATGAAAAGTGATTCTATTTTCACTTTGGAATGTGTTCTTTAGAGCAGTTTAGGGATGGAAACTAAATTGCATTGTACCTAGGGATTGTAAAATTTTGTCAGTTTAGACTTAACTCATTTAGAATCAGTTACAATTCAGACAGGCAAGTAAGTATTTAATAATTTTAAAATACCGGCATTCATTATATGATTTTAAAATATAAGGGATGCCTGGCTGGCTCAGTTGGTGGAGTGGTGCAACTCTCGATCTTGGGGTTGTAAGTTCGAGCCCCACATTGGGTGTAGGGATTACTGAAAAATTAAAAAAAAAATCTTAAAAAAAATACATTAAAGAAATACATTTTAAAAAGAACCCCTCTCACTACCTACTAATGGCTTCATCTTAATAGGAATTTTTTTTTTAAGTGAGTTCTACACCCAGTGTAGAACCCTTGAGTTTGAACTCATGACCCTGAGATCAAAAGTCACATGCTTTACTGACCGAGCCCACCAGGTGCCCCAGTAGGAAATATTTTTAACGTTAAGAGGCTTTTCATGTATAAAAACTTAAAAGAATGGGGCACCTGGGTGGCTCAGTCGGTTAAGCGTCTGCCTTCGGCTCAGGTCATGATCCCAGGAGTCCTGGAATCGAGCCCCGCATCAGGCTCCCTGTGCAGCGGGGTGTCTGATTCTGCCCCTCCCCCTGCTCCTTCTCTCTCTCTCTCTCAAATAAATAAATAATCTTTAATAAGAAAACTTTGAGAAAACACCTTCCTCAGCATCTTCCCTGTCATGTACCACAGCAGTGTGGCATCATTGGAGTGCCGTTAGAGTCCTGTGTATCTTATTTGTTGATTACTTACGAAGTGTGACTATTTCATATCAGGCTGATTTTTATTTGGCTTTTTAGTTTTAAATATATGTACCAGAACTTACCCCTCCAAGCAGTTAGCTTCTTTAAGGTACTTTCATTAGAAAGTTGTACACTTAACTCTAATGATGTTGCCCTTACTTGGAATCTTGTGGTCTTATTTGGATCTATTGCTTGCTCTCAGTTGTTAAACATTATTTTTCTGTAAGGATAAATGTGATTTTATGTATGTGTGTCTTTATACATATACGTGTCTTAATACGTGCATTTGGACATATATATATATATCTTCAGAAGGCAGTTTAAAAGAATAGGGTGGATGATTCACTTGGATATATACCTAACTTTTTTCTAAAAACCACAAAGTATGACTCTAACATTGAGACTTTTCTGCATGCCTTTAAGATCAACTCTGAATGCCATTCCTAAATGGTTTGAATAAAAAGAACCTGGGACAGAATAAGTATATAGCTCTTCTCTGAAGGTCAATCGTCTTTACATTGATGATGTGTATTTTTAAATTTGGAAGCGTCTCAGTCTCACTATTGGTAATTATAATTGCATTTCAGATTCAGAATGGCTTAAAAGGACATACTTGAGAAACTAGTGTTCTTTTCCTCTAAAATTAAAAAAAAAAAGTGCAGTCATAACAGTATATATAACTTGGTAGGTTTTTACAGGTTGCAGAAACACTCATTTGCATCATAACCATTGCATGTCCCATGCCTTGCTCTTATGGATAGTGGAGGTGTAAGTCACATCCCTGTTTTATGGATAAAGACAAGTACTGTGTGTCAGTGAAAGCATTTCAGTGTTGCAGTGGAGAGTTGGAAGAACTCGGGTTTTCTGATTCTGATCACCCCACTTCCTGACTCATTCTCAGAACCTAAGGAGTCAGCTCCCAGCAATTCAGAAAAGAAAGTGTTAGGGGTTAAACATTTGTGTGTGTTTTGCTCTTGGTGAATATAGAAATTGTGTTTTTTGTGGGCTTCCTAACTTTTAAAACAATGAGAGGTGTATTTGAACTATATAATTAATTGCTTACAGCTATTTTTTTAGTAAAACTTGTAAAATCATTATACATATCTATGTAATATTAATTCATTTTAGAAATTATCTTCCTAGAAGTTTTCAGGTAATTCATTATTTTTATAGTATTTGGCAGTACAGATCCCGTTCAAACAATTTAAATGTTCCCAAATAATGCAAGAGTGAATGCTTTTTTTTTTTTTTTTTTAAAGTAAACTCTATACCCAACGGGGGATCGAACTCAGGACCCTAAGGTCAAGAGTCACATGCTCTACTGAATAAGCCAGCCAGCCGATGCCTTTAGTTATGTTCACAGATTATTGATTTACTCTTCCCTGCATAACCAGTACATGTTGCATATCTGGAAAGCCACTAAGAAACTAGAAGGTGTTCTCAGTAAAAACATTGATTAGTATGTGTCAAAACCTTTGTAAGAGATACACAGTTGGGTCATTTGTGCAGTGCATTAGGCCTGATTTTTACCTGGTCTCTGTAGTGCTTGATAAGCCTTTAACATTTTATAAAATTATCAGTGCCTTTATCTCAATATTAAAAATTAGTTCTATAACCTTTTTAAAGGCAGTAGATTACTGAAATCTTTAAAAAAATTCAGTTTAGCACAAAGTTTCTGAGGGCTGGACAAAAGGGCGCATTGATAATGTTAAGAGCACGGGAGACTGATTTTGTAAATTCCATCATCTTTTGGCCAGTAGTTCACTTCATCGGTGTGTTGCCATGCCAGCTGCTGTGATGTCTGTCCATTTCTGAAGAACTCTTTGTATTTTGTGGCTCATCATCTACTTATGATGTGTTAATGTCAAGAACATAATAAAACGTATAGTTTTCAATGTGTTGATAGAAGTTTTTGAGTTTGGGTATGGGAATAAAAAAACTATAAGTCTTGAGGGTGAGAGAGGGAAAGCTTTCTTTAACTTTATCATATGCTGCTAATACATAGGAACTTCTGCAAGCCATTAAGTTTTGAAAATAATGGTCAGTTATTGGATTTATCAGTTTTACTTTGAAAATTAAACTTAGCTTAAATTTCAAGATTTCATTTTTCTAAGAGGACTTTTAATTTTTTATTCCCCAGTATTCACGTGATTGAACGGCGTGCTCTTCCTGAGTTCTTCAATGGAAAAAACAAATCCAAGACTCCAGAAATGTGAGTGAAATGTGAAGGTGTAATTCTGATACTATTACTTACTTCAGAAGGGGCCAGTGTCTAGAAAAACTGTTTATTTGAATGTGTTGGGCAGGGGCTTTTAAAAGGTTACTTCTGAGTTCATTTTTGCTAATGTGTGGAAGTTTGCAAATGTGTGATTCCATTCAGATTCCGTTCCATTCCATTCAGAACAGTGTTCATATCTCAGCCACACAGAATTTCTTGTTATAGAGGGAATTGTTCCAGATTTGTTCTTCTTTCATTTGCATCTTAAACCTACAACCTTGAACCACATGCATGTCAGCTCTTACAGCAAAGATTGGTAACAGGCATTCACTAAAATGGGTTCAGGTTTCTCCCTAACAGTTCCCATCTTGTGTACATATATGTTATAGATTAGATAATATAATATAATATAATATAATATAATATAATATAATATAATATAATATATGTATAGTAATTTAGGAGAAAGTGGGATCTTTATCTTATTTTCCTGATGAATGACTAGTAATAGAAAGAATGTCAAATATGATGACATAGCTGTCTATAAATCGATCTTAATTACATAAAGCATTGTTGTGCTTTTGCATTGGAAATACAGAAACTTGGATGGAAGAATCTTGTCAGGAAGTATTTTTGCCTTTGCCTGGTGACCCTGAAATCACATTTTCTGGAAACCCTTTCCCCTAAAATAAATCCGCACCTATCATACTAAAAATATCTTTCTGTATATTATCTCTATAGTATTAATTCATTGTTTGTTATGCTCATGTGACTTCACAAATAGATGTCTCTTGTTTAAATTGTCAGAGAAGGATCATTTTCTACATAGAACATGTTGGAATATAGATAATTGAATAATAAATATTTTCTTATAATAGATTGTCCATGATAGTTTGAGATTTTAAGTTTAGATGTCAGAGATAATTCCAGCCTTCCCATAACAAAGCTATAAGGTTTCATTTGAAACCATAATCAGAGAGTTGGCATAAGAAACCCTTTTAGGTTTTCCATCTAGTTAGACATGGTATATTCTTCTAGCTAATGTGCCGATGGCCAGCCTTTGTAAATACCTATGGTTCTTGGCAGTCTTCTGTTTACAAGCATAGTTTAGTGTTTTAGCCAGCTTAAATTTAAAAATTTACCTTTAGGTCTTTGTTTATCCGCCTGTGCTTAATACAAGACCTTTTTTGAGCAGTGTATCTTTTCTACTCTGATGTAGCTACCCTTAACCTGCCAGACTTTTGTTTTACTTTTGTGGCAAGAACTTTTGCTGGGTCTCTAGCTTTTCAACACTCTTGTTTTAAATATTTTATTGCAGAAATGCTTGGGTATGTTGTGAAATCTGCTATGACTCAGTTTTTCTCTCCTTTTTTTAATCCGTTCTTGTCTTAGCTTTGGTTTTGGCCCCATGGGTTCTAGTCCTCGCCTAGCTAGGGATATAGTCATTGTTGGAGCCAGATCCACATGTGGCTCTAGGAGGAATCTAGAAATGAGATGCAGCATGTGTTAAGAGCATAGATTCCAGAGCGGCACCCCCCCCTCCCCTGCCCATGTTGAATTCTAGCTCCATGCTTAACCAGCCTTGTGGTCTAGGACACATTCTTTAATCACTCTGTGCTTTAGTTTGCTCATTGATAAATGAGATGATAGTACATCCTACTTCATGGAGAATTGTGAGGTTTAAATGAATTATGACTGGATACATAGTAGTTAGGGAGACAGCCTAAGTAACCAGGTGTTATTTGCAAATTCTGCAGGGCACTAAGGATTTATCCACTCAGCCCTGTGACCACTTTTGTATTTAAGTTAGTTCACATTGTTACTACTGCTATTATTATTATTATTTTTAATGTAAACTCTGTGCCCAGTGTGGGTCTCGAACTCACCTCCCCAAGATCAGGAGTTGCATGTTCTACAGCTGAGCCTGCCAGGCGCCCCTGTGTTACTTCACATTAACTTCATCAGGTTTTACTCCATTTTACTTCTTGTTAAATATTAGTAAATAGTTGTTTTGCATATTAGGGGTTCTTATCCTTGGTTACATTCATGACTGTAAATACTCAATACTGTTGTTGGTTGGAATAGTAACTTTTTATTGGATTTGGTTGTGAGGAATAGGATGATTTTGGGCTCTATGAGCTATTATTTCTGAAGGATGTGTGTCCACCTTATGAATTTTGCCACTGCTTTTTAGATACTTGGCATATCGAAATTTTATGATTGACACATATCGCCTAAACCCCCAAGAGTATTTAACCAGCACTGCTTGTCGGAGGAACTTGACCGGAGACGTGTGTGCTGTGATGAGGTAAAACACTGCTTTTTTCTCAGATGCTTCATTTCAGGTGGTTACTGATGTACGGCTGTTTCATGTTGGACTCATTAAACTCGATGTTGTCTTTGTTAATAAAATACTGTAATCAGATGTCTTTTATTTAGGGGTTGAATGAATGTATTTAATACCTTGGCGTTTTCTCCTCATTTTAAGATTTTACAATTGACATCTTTTATTTTATCATGAAATCATAAAATGACCAGGGATGGAGAGTGAGCTGAGCTGGAGAGTGGATAAGCTCTGTACGCTATAGATCTGTCTAAAGAAACAAATCAAATGTGTATCTCCTTGTTTGAATTTGGTCTGTGTGTGAGTTCTTTCACTATGGACTTAACATTTCTTCTCTTATTTCTGTGATTGAAATAATTAGGCTTTGTGAACTAGGTTTTGGGGTGCTATGCTGTCAACATTGAGTTTATAGATATTGTCCCTCCTACAACAAACCGAACTTGTCAGTTAACTTTGTGATGGTTCATAGCCTACAGAGAATGTTTACTTGTTTTAGTGTTCTTATTTTTTAGTGAAATGTATGATGGTTACGTAGGAGATGGGGGTACATTCTCTAGATTTTAACTTTCAGAGCTTTGCTCTTCCAGGGTTCATGCCTTTTTGGAGCAGTGGGGACTTGTTAATTACCAAGTGGATCCAGAAAGTCGACCCATGGCAATGGGACCTCCTCCTACTCCTCATTTTAATGTATTAGCTGATACCCCCTCTGGGCTTGTGCCTCTACATCTTCGATCACCTCAGGTAACTTAATTGTTACACTGCTATTATTATAATTCTGGTATTAGTGATTATTACACTAATAAACTAGTATTAGGTATTATTATTACACTATACACTGATTGTGTGAGACTTCTTCCCCTTCCTGACATTTGGAAAGTGGACATCCATACACATATTCTGGAAAAGATGAGTATGTCAACTAGATTTTATAAAGCCTTAAGTTAGAATAACGTGAGTCTAAGGTATAAATTGTTCTTCACATGAAACGGGAGAGCATATTAAAGAAAACTTGTCTGTTTTCTCTGGGATTTAAAAGAGGCAGAAAAATGGTGCTTACACAGTATGTTGAAATGTTGTTGGAAGTGTAGGGTGAAGGTGTGGGTATTTTTTTTTTCTTTTTTTGTAACATCTCCTTAGGTGTCAGTATTAAGCAATGTCTTAAAAACTTCTATCCCCTTGACTTTGTATTGGTTAACACAGCCATTTATCATTTTTCCAACTCCTAGGTCCCTGCTGCTCAGCAGATGTTAAATTTTCCTGAGAAGAACAAGGAAAAACCAATTGACTTGCAGAACTTTGGTCTTCGAACTGACATTTACTCCAAGAAAACCTTAGCAAAGGTAAGGACATTTTTCTAGGCACAGTTGGTCTGCAATTCAGCATGTCCCCTTCTTTGTCCTTCTAAAAAGTGTCATTTTTCATAAGAAACTTAACTTTCTGTTGTGTAAGAAGGTACACATTCTACTTAACCTTGTTGGCATTTTATAAAACAACAATCACTTATCTTACTATTTCTTCTGTATGGTTAGAATATAGGTATTTTATATTTTATATGATTAATATGTTAAAGAAAACAAGAAAAAGGGGAGAATTTCAACATAATTGGAATCTATAGAAAGGATCAAATGAATATTGTGAAATTGAAAAATACACCTGAAATTAACTCACTGGATGTTTTAACTGCAGGCCGAACACAACAGAAGATAGGATTAGTGAGCTCTATACAGGATAGTAGATATATTGAAACTAAAGCACCAAGAGAAAAAGAAACTGGATGAGGGTGAGGGAGGGGGACAGAGAGAATGGAATGCAAGGGCTAGGTGAGCTACTGTAAAAAGAATTCATGTTTATCATTAAAGACCTGTAAGAAGAGAAAGAATGAAGCAAAAGTGATATTAGAAGATGTAATGGCTAAACATTTTTGGTTAAAAAAAAAGATAATAACTCATAAGAGCCTGAACAGATCCAAATACAGAGGAAACCATGTTCAGGCACATCATGCTTAAACTTACCTTAAAAACTAACATCTTAAAGACAGCCACATTGGGGGGGGGGGCGGTGAGTGGGGTTGGAGAAGGACACATAAAATTCCAAGGAACAATCATAAAACTGATGTCTGACTTTTCAACAGAAATGACAGAAGCCAGAGGGGACAGCATAATAACATTTTAAAATGCTGAAGGTGAAGCTGTTGTTCTGGAGTTGTGTTTCCAGCAGAAGTACCTTTCAGGAGTGAAAGGGCAGTAAAGACATTGAGAAAGGTGTGAGGGCATCACTAGCACACAGGGTAGGAAACCCAGGGGCAGTTTTTCAGGGTGAAGGACTCTGATCCCTGACGGATGCACATGACTAGGAAGGAAGCAGTCCAGGGAAAAGAATGAATGTGTGGTTAAATATAAAGGAGTGTGGACTGTTGAAGCAGTGACCATTTTCGGGGGTTTATAACATGTAGAAGTGGCCAAAATGGCAGAAAAACAATTATATGAAGTCCAAGTCCTGATATCCTTTAGAAATGGGATCAAAATGCTGATTCCGGTTAAACTATGTAATACTTTGGGAAAGCATTTTGGAAGAGGCCTGGATCTACGTGAAGAAGAATGAGTGCCAGCAGAGGTCAACACCTGTGTCCATGAAAAGAGCTTTTCTCCTCATTTGCAGTTTTAAGAATGATAACCAGCAAACCTTTAGGTTTACAACATGTGAATGTTAAAGAGCACACATGGCTCAAGGCACAGGAGGGGAAAGTGGAAGTATACTGCATTAAAGTTCGCTACTAGATAGGGCATGTAAGGTAGTATTTGAAGATACACTGTGGCAAGTTAGACATGAGTATTGTGAATCGTAGAGTATTTAAAGACTCGTAACCAATAAGTTAATAATGGAGATAAAGACAATAAGAGTCCAAAAAAAGTTACTCTATAAGAGGGAAGGAATGAGAAAGGCAGGGGATAGATGTGCCCCGTAGACAAAGCCAGATGGGAGGTATACGCATGTCCACGGGGATAGCAATAACCTTGAGTGTAAGTGGTTGGAATATTCCCGTTAAGCAGCAGAGATTGTCAAGTTGCATAAAAAACTAAGTACAAGCATGTATTGTCTATAATAAATCCCCATGAAATATAAAAATAAAAGAATGAGGAAAAACATGCCTTCTAAACATTAATCAGAAGAACACCAGAGTCATGATGTTAATATTAGCAAAAGTAGACATTAGGGCACGTTATTTTACTAGAATTAAACCGTGGATATTTCATAATAAAGGAGTTAATCAAAAGGATATAATTGTCCCAAGTATGTGTACAGTTAATTTAAAAACTTCAAAATATATAAAACAAATACTGATAGAATAGAAAGGAGCAATAGGCAGACACACAAATATAGTTGGAAATTTCAGCAGTCCGTTCTCAGTAATTGATAGAACAAGTAGATTGAAAATTTACTGACTTAGAAGACAGACCAACACTGTGAACCAATATGACCTATTTGGTATGTAGAAGGCTCTGTGCAAAATAACAAAAACACTGTTTTTTTTTTTAAGATTTTATTTATTAGAGAGCATGAGCTGGGGTGGGGGAAGAAGGGGCAAAGGGAGAGGGAGACGCAGACTGCCCACTGAGCAAGGAGTCTGAGGCAGGGCTTGATCCCAGGACCCTGTGATCATGACCTGAGCTGAAGGCAGATGCTTAACCAACTGAGCTACTCAGGTGCCCTGAAAACACAATTCTTTTAAAGTTCTTGGGGAACACTCACCAAAGTATATTCAGTTCTGAGCCATAAAATGGGTTTCAAGAAATTTTAAAGGAGTGATACTATAAAATTGTATGATTTCAGATGTGTGATATAAATGTGGTTGGCTAACCACAACAAAATTAAGCTAGAAACCAAAACCAGAAAAACAGTAGAAAATGAATGAAATAAGGAGATGGTTATTTGGAAGGATTAATACATTTGATAACTGAAGTGATCAAGAAGAAGAGAAGACACAGATTATGGATCAGAAAAGAGAGAGAGGGAGAAAGAGAATCTTAAGCAGGTTTCTTGCCCAGCGTGGATCCTGATGTGGGGCTCAGTCTCACCACCCTAAGATCATTATAATCTGAGCTGAAGTCAAGAGTCAGGCTTAACTGACTGAGCCACCGGGGCACCCCCATGACATCTTTTAAGAGATGAATGCTGAGGGATTTGCAGACAGAAGAGGAAAGGACAGGGTACCTGGGTGGCTTAGTTGGTTAAGCATCTGCCTTCGGCTCAGGTTGTTATCCCAGGGTCCTGAGATCGAGCCCCGCATCGGCTTCCTGCTCTGCAGGGAGCTTGCTTCTCCCTCTGCCTCTTCCTCTCTCTACCTCTCTCTGTCTTTCATGAATAAATAAATAAAATCTTTAAAAAAAAAAAAAGAAAAAAGAAGAGGGAAGTGCACAGGTTAAAATGAGGTGGCTACAAACCAAGGAGTTCTGAGGCAGCCACCAGAAAGCAGAAGAGGTGTAGAATGAATTCTCTCCGAGAGCATCCAGAAGGAGTGCGGCCCTGCTTAACACTGTAATTTTTTGTCTCAGTTGTATTGATTTTGGACTAATAGCCTCCTGAGCTGTGAGAATGAATTTTTGTTAGGCCATCAGATTTATGATAATTTGATTACAGTAGCCACAGGAAACTAATGCACTTGAATAGCCTTGTATTGGTTATATCTATATATAGTGAGACACCTTCCTGAATACAAAACTCTAGGCCCAGGTGATTCTACTGATGATTTGTACCAAACATTTTTTTTAAGATTTATTTGTCAGAGATAGAGCACAAACGGGGAGCAGCAGGACAGAGGGAGAAGCAGGCTCCCTGCTGAGCAGGAAGCCCGATGTGAGACTCGATCCCAGGACTTTGGGATCATGACCTGAGCCAAAGGCACACTCCCAACCGACTGAGCCACCCAGGCGTCCCAGGACCAAACATTTAAGGAAGAAATAATACCAACCTATATAAACTCTTCCAGGAAATAAAAGTAGAGGGAACACTATTATAGCTATATATATAAACACACCCAGTCACTGAGCTCCTGGCTATATAAATAAGATAAATGAGTTTAAAAAAAGAATGAATATATAAAAGAATGTGCGTGAGTGTCCTTAGCAGCCTTATCTAAGATAGCCAAAAACTGTAAACAGTGATCAGTCAAGCATGGATATGGATGGATAAATTGTGGTTTAGTCAAACAATGTAGTATTAACACAGAAATGAAAAGAATTAACTTCCTTCATGTAAAGAGTGTGGTTGAATGTCATTGACATAATATTAAGCCAGACCCACAAACTCATACTGAATGGTTTACAAAATTCAGATCCAAGAAAAACTAACCTATGATTATAGAATTGAGAACAGTGTGTACTTCTGTGGGTTGCTATCAACTGGAGGTTTAAAGGAGAGACCCCTTGGGTGTTGATTTGAGTGGTCATTATATGCGTATATATGTGAAATTGTATTTAACTGTACACCGAAGATTTGGGTATTTTATCGTAGATACATTCTACCCCAATAAACACAAAAGAAAAAATTTCTAAAGTCATGCAGAAATCCTCACAGACATCTCATGGGCCCTGTTGAGATTATGCACTCTTCCCAGAACCAGTTTTTATCAAGAGGAAAAACTATCCTTTGTGGCTGAGAGGTAGAGAAGTGCTCACTGCGCACGTACCCAATAAATGCCGTCATGCGTAGCTTGTACGGATCTTTCCTGCAGTCAGGTTTGCCTTTTTCAGGACTTGGGTCAAGTGTTAATGAATTTTGTTCCTCTCGGAGCTCCAAATCTAATTGATGGTCACTTCTGAGGTTGGTTCACTAAAAGATGAACATTGGTTGTTGTAAAGTAATCCTTAAGGAATCTGACAATGTATTGTGAATTATAGCTATATGCATTTTTTCCCCTCTCACAGAGTCATGCTGTAGGCCTTGAATTCTACAATGCTTAGATTCCTCTTTATTCTCTAGTTAAAGGACTAGTTATTTTTAGTACATTTTTTGCAAAAATTTCAGAATGGTATGTATTGAATACCATGGAAACCTAGCAAGTCATAATTTAATTTTTACCCACAGCATATAGCAGAGTTATGCAGAAAGGTTGAGTCAAATAACTTGAAAAGCTTTATTGTCACAATCAAGGAAATAACAGGCCATAGAAATTTTCTCTTCATTTATAAAATTGTAATCTCCCGAAGTAGAGTTTTCAGAGAAGGGATATGTTAGAATTGGTAACATTTATAGGTGAAGAATAATGTCAGGTATACCACACATCCAGTTCTCTGCCAGTCTATGAATGGAGTAAGGCCTACCAACTCACGAAGTATGAATCAATTGATAAATCTTAATTTTTACATAATACAAAGTTGGCTTTCTTCTACCCCATGCTTATGTGAATTGGCAATTAAAGAGATTCTTACAGAAAGTGATTTGAAGTTTAAAGAATCACTTGGTGATTATTTTAATCAAGAGCTGTTAAAATTGAGAATATGAACTTGTTACAATTGGAATTAAGAGTCCCTCGGAGCGATTTGTCTTTGAATCTTGGAAAAAGTACTTCTTTGAAGTTATACCAAATATTTGTGTTATGTATAATATCATAGCCAGTTCATGGCATGCATTAAAATATTGTAGCCTTTGTAGCTTCAAAGGTATCGTTAAATATCAAAATAATAGAAATAACATATCTGAGTGGTCTGTGAGTCCTTGTTGGACAGCAAGAGATCGTTGACATAGATCTGCCTTTCTGCTGGATGTTTAGGGTCCTGAAGTGTTTTATCCCTCTTGCTCAGGGACTTATTTTGTGGTTTGCATAAAACAGCCCCCTCTACATAGAAGGGACTTGTGCAGAGCTCCATGTTCAGCCTTTAGGAAACGAGTACCTAATTTCTGGTTTTGTTTCTTCAGAGTAAAGGTGCTAGTGCTGGAAGAGAATGGACTGAACAGGAGACCCTTCTGCTCCTGGAGGTAAGCTCATGAATAGCAGAGCCCTGTTACCACACAGGAGATGGGTGCTTAGTTTGTGTGACTCACATTTGAAGTATCCCTTTGGAATTAATCCTGAAGTTTTTTGAACCATGTATTGAGTTTTAATAGAATTTTCTTGGGCCGTCATTATTTACATATCGTACCTTAAAGTGATGTACTGGCTATCCGTAGGGAAGAACAAGCCTGGATATGTGGGGTTTTTGGCCCAGGTTGTGTTGTTTTGTCTATTTGAAATCTTTGCTAATGTGAAACAAATATTGGAGCTTTGCAAAAGTAGTCTAGATTTCTAATTTTCCTCCAAAATTGGAAGATGGGGCAATTCTGGCACCTCATTCCCACATAGCAGTAATTGGCTGACCTCAAGTACCAGATGTTCCTTTGAAGTGGAGTCTTTCTTCAGTTTCCAGTTTTCTTTAAACTTAGCCCACCTTTGTCATTGTCGATGCGTTCTCTAGTGCTTGTATGCTTTTGAGTGTACAGCCTCTGTATTTGCCAAAAGGGGATTCCAGAAAAGTCGATAAAGACATCTGTCCCTGAAAATAGTGTTTTGTTCTTGAAAGCAGAATACTATGGTAAACCGATGATAATTCAAGATACCTGTCAGTCAGCTTGTTGAATGCTTTTTGGATTTCTTCATGTCTTTGGAGATTCTTGCAAATACTTACACAGGTAGATCTTAGTAATTATTTCTGCCCTGGAGAGTAGAAAATGCAGAATATTGGGGTCCATATTTATCAACCATTTCTGAAGAACCATTTGTCTTTGGCGTAGAAGAGTCATTGGGTAACAAGAAGACTGTGTGACACTACTTATTAGTATTTGTGGGTAGAATGTGCATGTGAGAGCTAAATTAGGACTAAATGAGGAAGTTTACTATTTAATCTCTTAGGAATGCTTTTGCCTACAAAGAACAGAAAATCTAACTAGCAGTAGATTAAACCAAAAGGACATTGGTTTTTTTGTTCAACTGGCTGTCTTCAGATTGGCAATTCCAACATTCCTTTTTTTTTTTTTTCCGGTTAAGATTTTATTTATTTATTGTGAGAGAACATGCGCGTGCTTACACAAGTGTGGGGGAGGCAGAAGGAAAAGAAGAAGCAGAAGCAGAGTTCCGGCTGAGCAGGGAGCCCAATGCGGGACTTGATCCCAGGACCCTGAGATCATGACCTGAGCTGAAGGCAGACGCTGAACCAACTGAGCCACCCAGGCACCACCCCCAGCATTCTTTGCACTGCTCAAGTTTATCAGCGGGTTCCTAGCTTTTCTGTTGTGTTGTTCCACCTTCTTTAGATGTCCATGTTCTGTCTCCGTGTTTTCTCTTCTGGTCACAGGAAGGCTTGTTTGTTTCCTGGGTTCATATCCCCATTAAAAATAGGAAGAAAGTTGGAAAGGGCACTTCTGGGGCCTTTTCTTCTTCTTGGGCTCTTCTTGGAATAAAAAGCTTAACGAGAAGTTGCTCATCAGTCTTTTTAGACGGGAGTATGCTATGCCACCTGGGTGTCTGCAGTAAGTTTGGTGTCAGTACGGTGACCTCCCCAGAGCAGGGGCCCACCATGGTGCCTGAGGCAGGGTGAACTGGCCTGGTCAGAAATGGAGCAGATCAGGGACGCCTGGGTGGCACAGCGGTTAAGCATCTGCCTTCGGCTCAGGGCGTGATCCTGGCGTTATGGGATCGAGCCCCACATCAGGCTCCTCCGCTGTGAGCCTGCTTCTTCCTCTCCCACTCCCCCTGCTTGTGTTCCCTCTCTCGCTGGCTGTCTCTATCTCTGTCGAATAAATAAATAAAATCTTTAAAAAAAAAAAAAAAAAGAAATGGAGCAGATCAGAACTCCCGTGCTGATCAGAAAATGTCTGCCAGATATCTGTGCCTCCAAACCATGGTGTCAGCCATTTGTTCTAATGAAAACGGCCTTCTATGAAAATGGTTAGTTGAGCTTGATACTCAAGTGACGCACAGTGCTTTCCTTCAGACTGCTAGCATGCTCGGATGGTTGATTTATAGTCCTCTCGTGTGCCTCACATTTCATTGTACCAAATACTGAAAACAAGTGGACTTGGATGTTTAGATTCATAAAATTAATAATTTTAAAGTAAAGTTGGATTGCTTTTGTGAGTATGTGGCAGTGAAGAGTAGAGAGCCTCTGAAGACAGTCTGGTACCACTGCCTTGATTCATGCTGAGGCTCACTCACCACTGCTTTTGCACCGACCGTGCACATGTCATTGTAATGAAAAAGGCAACGGTGTCCTGTTGTTACTAGGAAAACGGGTTGATCTCTGGGCCCCCCTGAAAGAGTGGTGCCCCGTGGGCCTTGCAGGCGACACTGAGATACACTGGACCTGCTGATGGCTCATGGTTCTGAATTGCTTTAATTTGGTTTTTCGAGTTGATCCAACAGTTGTGTTTTTAAGAAGTTTTAGTGGTGTATTAACAACTTCCTTTTCTTTTTTTTACACCCCTCTTCTTTTCCTTATTCTCTCTCCTCAATCTCTCTCCTCAATCTCTCTCTCTCTGGATTAAAATTCAAAAAGATTTCTTCTTTTTAAGTTTTTACTACTATTTTAATGTACTCTCATCTACTCATTCACTAGTAGTGATACGCAGAGAGCTGCTTTACTGAGCCACCCTTTATTTCGGGACTGTTTTGTCCGGTCCGATTTGCCATGGATGTTAATGTAAAAGTTCCCAGTACCTGGAGGGAACATGATAACACTTTCATATTGCTTTTTTAGAGTCTCTGGGCTCTGGGGAGAAATTTAGTTGTACAACACCGGTTGGAACACCAGGCTTATCAGTTCTTGTTCTTGCTACACACTGATACTCAAACTTTTCTCCTCTTCTGTGTTTGAGAATAGTGAATAGTAAATACAGAGTGAGGACAGAATGGCTGAGCTACTGTTTACCCTGAACATATCCAAGAAAACCATAGTATCCTTACACAATAGTACATTTTTTTCTCCTGCAGGTGGAACCTGTCCAGTGGCTGGTTTTTCTTTTAAACATGTAGTTGGATCAACAGGTGTTGTCTGCACTTACACAGAGGCTCCCCAGCAGTGCTGTTTACCACTAACACCTTCTATTTCTTTCATTTATTTATTGGTAATTAATAGCTTAAGAATATGAAGTGGATTTATAACCAAAACCAGTTAATTTTTTCCTAATAAATACATAAATCTGGAAGATTTGTTAAGGTCTCTGGTTCCCCCCCATCACACGATTTTATTAGACAAATGTTTTACACAGGCAGCATCCCAACTATTTTAGATTATTTTTAGACCACCCGCTTTTATTTTAAAAACACCTTATTTGATATGGTCTCTCATCAAAGCACAGTTCTTATATGGAATGCTGCAGGTTATTATCTGTGGTTATGTTCAGTTCATTGTGTTATTACAGATTTTGGAAGCATAGTTTCAGTTTTGCAAATAACCAATGTGGAATCTACACATTGGATGAATAAATGCAGTTTGAAAAAAGACCTTGAATTGGTAGACATGAAGGCTAATATTAGGCTTTATATTAGTTTTTTGAAAAAAAATATTGCATGAAATAAAGATAATGGAGACTTGTCTGAGTAGATTTCATTTGTAAACTGTGTGAGGAATTCCAGGTGTGTCACCTGAAAATGAGTCACCAGTTTAAGAAGCCACAAAAAGCTAACCTAGTCCTTCCATCAGCTTGGTTTATTTAGGTCTTTAATTTCTTTCAGCGTGTTTTATGTTTTCCAGCATGTTGATCTTACACATTATTATATTTATTCCTAGGTGTCTTATTTTTGTGGTATTTTAAATGCTTTTTTCGTGCTCGCTTCGGCAGCACATACACTAAATGCTTTTTTCAAATTTAAAACTTTTCATTGAGGGGCGCCTGGGTGGCACAGCGGTTGAGCGTCTGCCTTCGGCTCAGGGCGTGATCCCGGCGTTATGGGATCGAGCCCCACATCAGGCTCCTCCGCTAGGAGCCTGCTTCTTCCTTTCCCACGCCCCCTGCTTGTGTTCTCTCTCTCGCTGGCTGTCTCTATCTCTGTCAAATAAATAAAAATTTAAAAATCTTAAAAAAAAAACTTTTCATTGAAATAAAATTGAGTTTTTCCATTACATGTCTATCCTTGACTTTGCTAAACCTTTTAGTTTCGGTATCTTTTTTGTAGATTTCTTTGGATTTTTCTATATAAACAGTCATGTGTATTAATGAAAGACAGTTATTCTTCCTTTTATATATGTATGCTTTTTATTTATTTATTTTTGCCTGATTGAGATTTAATATAATTAGGAAAGCTATCAAATCTGTCTATTTTCTTGGGGCACCTGGGTGGCCCAGTCGTTAAGCGTCTGCCTTCGGCTCAGGGCGTGATCCCAGCGTTCTGGGATCGAGTCCCACATCAGGCTCCTCTGCTGGGAGCCTGCTTCTTCCTCTCCCACTCCCCCTGCTTGTGTTCCCTCTCTCGCTGGCTGCCTCTCTGTCAAATAAATAAATAAAATCTTTATAAAAAAAAAAAACTATTTTCTTATGTACTGTATAATCATTTTCATTATTTTTTTTAAAAACCCATCTAAAGAACAGTCACAGGCTTCTGATATTGTTATGTATTAGTTCCTTAGTACCTGATGCTAAAGCTCTTGGTTTTTTTCTGTTGTAGGCCCTGGAGATGTACAAGGATGATTGGAACAAAGTGTCTGAGCATGTTGGCAGTCGTACCCAGGATGAATGCATCCTCCACTTTCTGAGGCTTCCTATTGAGGACCCATACCTTGAGAATTCGGATGCTTCCCTGGGCCCCTTGGCCTACCAGCCTGTCCCTTTCAGTCAGTCAGGAAACCCAGTTATGAGCACTGTTGCTTTTTTGGCGTCTGTGGTGGATCCTCGTGTGGCATCTGCTGCGGCAAAAGCAGCTTTGGGTATGGACATTCCTGTACCATGTCACCAACACAGTAGTTTCAGATAATGGTTTAGTACTTTCCTTCATACACATGCTGGCTCAGATTTAAATAAGTGTTATCAGCTGCTGTGTTCATTTCAGTTGTATAGCAGAAAATCAGACATTACCCCTCTATGTTATATTTAAAAGTATTATAATATTTATTTTTTTAAAGATTTTATTTATTTGAGAGAGAACATATGCACAAGTGGGGCAGTGCAGGGGAGAGGCAGAGGCAGAGGGAGAGGGAGAGGGAGAAGCAGACTCCCCGTTGAGTTGGGAGCCTGACTCGGGGCTCGATCCCAGGATTCTGAGATCATGACCTGAGCCAAAGTCAAATGCCCAACTGACTAAGCCACCCAGGTTCCCCTAGAATATAATAGTTTAAAATAAAGAGCGTTTGTTAAGAATCGGAGGGGCAAAGCAGAGTTTTTGTGGTATATTTTGTGATTCATTTGGACGTTGACATAACCAGCAAAAGAACCATTTAACATTGTTGGATTTTATTATAATTAGAACAACAAAGAATTGTAGAATTTCATTAGTGTATATGACCATCTCATTTGGCGTTCTTGTTTTGCTGGGATAGATAAGACTGAGTCCCCAGAAAGGGCACTGTATGCAAGACCCTAAGGTATTGGATTTCCTAGTGGTTTACGTTAAAGCAAATATTTGTGCAAAACCAGGTCACACTTCCATTTTTATTCTTGAACAGAGGAGTTTTCTCGGGTCCGAGAGGAGGTACCACTGGAATTGGTCGAAGCTCACGTCAAGAAAGTACAAGAAGCAGCACGAGCCTCTGGGAAAGTAGATCCCACCTATGGCCTGGAGAGCAGCTGCATTGCAGGCACGGGACCTGATGAGCCAGAGAAACTTGGTGAGTTATGGCTGTCCCCAAGGACAGGGCAATAGATGTCGTAGTTTTCTATCAGCCTGCTAAAATAAGCGGGTTTGTTTGCACTTTTTAAGTGAGAACAGGGCGCCTGGGTAGCGCAGTCGTTAAAGCGTCTGCCTTCGGCTCAGGGCGTGATCCCGGCGTACCGGGATCGAGTCCCACATCGGGCTCCTCTGCTAGGAGCCTGCTTCTTCCTCTCCCACTCCCCCTGCTGTGTTCCCTCTCTCGCTGACTGTCTCTCTGTCACATAAATAAATAAAATCTTTAAAAAAAAAAAAAAAATAAAGTGAGAACAATGATTAGTATCAACTTGTCCCTTAAGATTAGTATATGATTTTTTTTCTCTTACCCCTTCCTTTTATGGTAGATAGAATTTAAAGGTTTTCTAAGAGCTGTTAATAACATCACAGTTGTGAAGTATCTGATGCCAGCTTTTAAGATTTATTTATTTAAGTAATCTCTACACCCAACTGGGGCTCAAAATCAAGACCCCGAAATCAAGAGGCATACGCTGCACCAACTGAGCCAGCCAGGTGCCTGTGATGCCTGTTTTTAGATCTAGGTTTTCAGCGTTTGAACATAAGAATACTGAAAGGACTTTCGTGATTATTTTAATTTATACATTGCTGGGTAGGTTTGAGTTCGTTGTTTTTTGTTTTTTAATTGAGGTAAAATTCATATAACATAAAATTCTCTATTTTAATCACTTAAAGGTATTCAGTCTAGTAGCTTCTAGTACATTCACAGGGTTGTGCATCCATCACCACTAACTCCAGAACACTTTGATCACCCCAAAAGATAATCCCATACCAGTTAAGCGGGTGTTTCCCGTTTCTTCTTCCCTCGGCCCTGGTAACCACTCATCTGCTGTCTGTCTCTGTGGATTTGCCTATTCTAGACATTTCCTGTAAATGGAATCATACAGCACTAGGGCTTTTGTGTCTGACTTCTTTCAGTTAGCATAAGGGTTTCAAAGTTCATCATTTGTAGTATAAGATCACTACTTCATTCCTTTCTGTGCTGAATAATACTCTTTCAGCGGATACACCACATTTTACTTATCCATTCATCGGTTCATGTACATTTTTATTGTTTCCGTTTTTTCACTATTTTGACTAACGCCGCCATGAACGTTGAGGTGTACAGCGTATTTTGTGAACATAGGTTTTTTGATTCTCAGTACTTAGGAGTAGGATTATTGGATCAAGTGGTAATTTTATGTTTAGCTTTTCGAGAAACTACTCAACTGTTTTCTGTAGTGGTTGTACTATTTTATGTTTTTACCAGCAACATATGAATGTTTTGACTTCTCCACATCCTCACCAGCACTTGCCCCCCCCCCCAAAAGATAAAACCGGAGTGTTTGTAAAGTATTTTCATTTGCATTCAATTTGGGGAGTATTGTCATCTTAACAATATGAAGTCTTTCAATCCTTGAACACAGGATGTCTTTCCATTTATTTAAATCTTCTTTAATTTAAACATTTTTTTTGAGGTTCTTGGTCTTGCATGTTCTTGGCACCTATTTTATATTTCCCTTAGTTAAATTTATTCCTTTGTATTTTATTCTTTTGAATGCTTTTGTAAATGAAATTATTTTCCTGATCTTAAGGGGAAAGTGTTTCATTATTAAGTATGATGCTAGTTGTTGGATTTTCCTAGGTTCCTTTTATTAAGTTTAGGGAAATTCCCTCTATGCATAATTTGTTTGAATGTTTGTATCCTGAAAAGGTGTTGGAGTTTGCCAACTGCTTTTGCTGTATCAACTGAGATGACCATGTGGTGTTTTTACTTTTTTCTTTAAATATGTTGTATTAATTGATTCTTGCCTGTCGAACTACTTTTGCAGTTCAGGAAAAATCCCACTTGATTGATTATGGGAATATTCCACATAATACTCTATTGGATTTAGTTTGCTTCTAGTATTTTGTGGAGGATTTTTGCATCTGTATTCATAAGGGACATTTGTTTAGTACTTTTCATTTTTTGTGGTAACTTTATCTGGTTTGATATCAGGGTAGTACTGATCTCTAAGAATGAGTTAGGAATTGTTCTTTATTTTTTTGAAGAGTTTGAGAATTACTGATGCTCATTCTTATTTAAATGTTTGCTGAAATTCATATAGGAAGCCATCAAGTCCTG
This sequence comes from Ursus arctos, assembly GCF_023065955.2. Classification (NCBI taxonomy): domain Eukaryota; kingdom Metazoa; phylum Chordata; class Mammalia; order Carnivora; family Ursidae; genus Ursus; species Ursus arctos. The sequence continues at coordinate 31,394,273 of NW_026622808.1, read as the reverse complement.
ATTTTTTTTTTTTAATGTTTTTTAAGAACTGATTTAATCTGTTTACTTGTTACAAGTCTGTTTAGGTTTTCTGTTTCTCTTTGAGTCAGTTTTGGTAGTGTGCATCTTTCTAGAAATTTGTCCATTTCATGTACACTGTCTCATTTGTTGGCCACACACACATACAAATCATAACAACCAAAAGTGGAAACAACTCAAATGTCTATCAGCTGATGAATGGGTAAACAAAATGTGGTGTTACGATGGAATATTATTGAACCATAAAATAGAATGAACTGTTGACATAATGCGACCTCATGGATCATCCTTGAAAACATGGTAAGTGGGGGAAAAAAACCAGTGAGAAGAGACAATCTATTATTTAATTCCAATTATATGAAATATCATGAACAGGCAGATTTATAGAGACAGAAAGTAGATTAATGGTTGCTTAGGGCTAGGAAGATCAGGCAAAGGGGGATGATAGCTAAAGGGTATAGAGTTTCTGTTTGAGATAATGGAAGGGTTTTAAAATTTACTGTGGTAATGATTGCATGTATCTGGGAATATACTAAAACTCATCTAACTGTACTCTTTTAATGGGTTGATTATATGAATTATATCTCAGTAAAGCTGTTTTTTAAAAAGGTTTATAATATCTTTTTACATTCCTTTTTATTTCTGTAAGGTTGATAGTAATGTCCCCGTTTTCATTCCTGATTTTAGTAATTTGGTCCACTTTTTTTTTCTTCGTCAATCTAGCTTTAGACTTACTGATTTTACCAACTTCTGATTTCAGTGATTCTTTCTGTTGTTTTTCTGTTCTCTGAGTTATCTCCAGTATAATCTTTATTCTTTACTTCTGCTCGTTAAGTTTGTTTTCTTTTTTCTTTTTCTTTTTCTTTTTTTTTTGAAAACTTATTTATTTGAGAGAGAGAGAGAGGTTGGGGGGTGGGGAGGGGGAGGGGAAGAATCTTAAGCAGACTCCCCACTGAGCCTGGAACCCACTGTGGGGCTCGATTCCACAACCCTAAGATCACGTGAGCAGAGATTATGACCTGAGCCGAAATCAGGAGTCATGCTCAACCAACTGAGCCACCCAGGTGCCCCTAAGTTTCCTCCGCTTTTTGATATTTCCTTACTTTGGAGGATGGGATATTGATTTGAGATCTTTCTTCTTTATTAATGTTGACTTCCATAGCTATATAAATTTCCCTCTCAATACTTCTTTTACTTTGTTCTGTAAATTTAGGCATATTTTATTTCTGTTTTCATTCTTCTCAAAGTATTTTGTAATTTCCCTCTTGATTTCTTCTTGGACCCATGGGTTGTTTTAGGAGTGTGTTGTTTAGTACATACCAGTTAGTGAATTTTTTAGATTTTCTTGTTACCAATTTCTAATTTCATTCCATTGTATTCAGAAAAGATAATTTGTGTGGTTTCTATCTTGTAAAATTTACTGAGGCATGTTTTATGTCTAATATATTGGCCTGGTGAGTATTTCTTTCACATTTTGCTGTTTTTGAATGGCATCTTCTGTGTATGTTTGGTTGGGCTGGTTTGTAGTGTTGTTCAAGTTGTCTACTTTATCATTTTTCTAGTTGGTCTATCCTTCATTGAAAGGATGTCTTGAAATTTCCAAATATTATTGTTGAGCTGTCTATATTCCTTCCTTCAGTTCTGTCTGGTTTTGCTTCGTATATTTTGTTAGTTGCATACATATTTATAATTGTTCTTTCTCATGAATTGGCCCTCTTTTTGGAAAAGATTTATTTGAGTGAGAGAGGGAGAGAGAGCACGAGTGGGGGAAGGGGTAGAGGGAAAGAGACAAGCAGACTCCCCACTGAGCAAGGAGCCCGATGCAGGACTCGATCCCAGGACCCTGAGATCATGACCTGGGCCAAAGGCGGACGCTTAGCCCACTGAGCCACCCAGGTGCCCTGAATTGGCCCTTTTATCATTGTATAACATCTTTTTCTCTTTAACCTTTTTTTTGCCTAAAAGTCTATTCTATCTGATAATGACATACTGTTCCAGCTCTCTTTTGGTTACTGTGTTTGCATGGAATATTTTTTTCCATTAATTTACTCTTCAGTGTATTTGTGTCTTTGAATCTAAGATATGTCTCTTTTTTTTTTTTTTTTAAAGATTTTTATTTATTTATTCCACAGAGATAGAGACAGCCAGCGAGAGAGGGAACACAAGCAGGGGGAGTGGGAGAGGAAGAAGCAGGCTCCTAGCGGAGGAGCCTGATGTGGGGCTCGATCCCATAATGCTGGGATCACACCCTGAGCCGAAGGCAGACGCTTAACCGCTGTGCCACCCAGGTGCCCCCTAAGATATGTCTCTTACAGACAGTGTATTGTTTGTTGAATTTTAGGATTTTGCAGACTTAGGTTGTACCTTTGGTTCTGCCCTGCATAGCTATAGCACTTTCAAAAGCTGTTTACCTTAGTTAGCTCTGAGTTCTTTCATGTGTGACAAGAAAGTGATGGTTAGGTACTCTCTATAACGTACCGTATAGTTATGCTAGTTGGTGATATTGGACAGATGACATTTTTGCTATTAAGGACTTTGGATTATTATTTTTTTTTTAAATTTATTTATTTATTTATTTGACAGAGAGAGACAGCCAGTGAGAGAGGGAACACAAGCAGGGGGAGTGGGAGAGGAAGAAGCAGGCTCCCAGCAGAGGAGCCCGATATGGGGCTCGATCCCAGAACGCTGGGATCATGCCCTGAGTTGAAGGCAGACGCTTAACGACTGAGCCACCCAGGCACCCCTAAGGACTTTGGATTATGTTTATTTAATTTATTATGAAGAGGAGTAAAATTTTAGGAAAGTCGCTTCATAAGCAATACCTGGCTTCTCAAATGGCAAGTGTTCTATATGTTAAAAGAGGCTTAATTTTCACACCTCGGTAAAATATTTTATATACAGTTATCAGTGGTGTATTCCCAACATTTCTTACTGGTTCATTTTTTCTTTTCATTTTGAAACAATTTCTGATGAATAACTCAAGTTAAAGGTTTCTTGCTGCCACCTTGCCAAATTCCATCTCTGTCTCAGTTGTATACACTTTATTAACTATGCTTCAACTGCAGTCATTTTATTTTTGTGTCTTTCATTTATTCTTGTAGAATAAAGGTTATGTGAAGTAAAAAGTAATACTGCCAGGCAGTACTCCACAGATGACACCATCTGACCTCCAGGTGCTCTGTTCTGGGTGGTTCAAGTAGCTCTCAGTGAGGTCTCTACAAGCATAAAATCTTACGGTCTCCATGGGTTGCACAGGTCCTACCCCTGGTGTTCCCTCTGCTTTCTTAAAAGTGTCAATTTAGCAGTCTTATTTTGCAGATATATCTGGAAACATTTTCAGATTAATCAAACCTCTCACTTTTAGCCCTCAGAGCAAATTATTGACCTGTTCTTTTTTTTAAAAGATTTTATTTATTTTTTTGAGAGAGAGAGAGAGAGAGAGAGAATGCGTGTGCAGGAGGGAGGAGGGGCAAAGGGAGAAGCAGGCTCCCCGCTGAGCAGGGAGCCTGATATGGCAGCCTGATGCGGGAGCCTGACGTGGGACTCGATCCCAGGACCCTGGGATCATGACCCGAGCTGAAGGCAGATGTTTAATGACTGAGCCACCCAGGCGCCCCTATTGACCTGTTCTTAAGAGAGTATCCATAGTATTTCTTAGTTTGAAAACTCACTTATTTTTCTGTCTTAGATGGACACCCAAATTAGCAAGCCAAGCCGCATCCCTCTTGCTTTTTATTGATTCTGCACCACCAGGCAGCGCCCAGCTCAGGCGGGGGAAGCCTGGGCCTATTGAATGCCTGGGAAATGTCTTACTTTCCTTGATGTTTTTGTGGTTTTGGTTCATTTGCAGGGTCCTTTGGTTCCCTGTGGTTATGGAATTGAAAAGGGTTGGCACAGTCTTCTTAGTTTGATTCAAAGAAGTTTCTGTACTTTGCAAAATCAGGGACAAGTTTCTACATGTAAATCTGTTTTTAAAATTTTGGTAGATGATACCATAGAGCATTAGGGGTTAAGAAACAGGTTGCAAACTTAGCCATTTCTAATTTAGCAGGACAAAACCAAAATCTAGCGACCTCAGTCTTTGTGGGGTCCTTTTTCTGACTCAGTAGTGAAGGTATGGTTTCCACAGTATGCAAAGCTTGGATCCGACTGCTGCAAAGAGCACTGGTGGTGACAGGGGATGATTCTTTGAATGGCACGGAAAGTAAACTTCATTCATGGTAGCTGGAAGTAGCCTATGAGAAAACCTCTCTGAAGTGCAGTGGATACTCACTAGTTGTAGCAACAGAATGTGGGTCCTTTTACCATTTAATAAGGGCAAAGGAAAATACCAGTATAGTATGAATATTTTGGAATGAGTTGTAAATAGAATTGTAACTTAATGCTGGCCTATGATAGTTAATGTGATTTATGTTGGGCTGTGACTGGTAGAATAAATTAGGAGACAGCAAATGGTTCTTAGGATGGAATTGGTCAGCAAAATTGTGGCATGAAGGCAAGAGCACACCTCCTTTCCTTCTGCTAGGGGGTTAGGGAGTTCAGGGAAAGGACGTATCAGTTTTACTTTTAAACTGACACTTGATATAACAAAATAGTGCCACTGATTTGAAATAGAATGATGTAGGATTTTCCTTATCAAGATAATTGTACTTGAATGGGAGATTGACATACTTTTTATTGTTACACGTAATTTACTGTGTTGTCCGTGTTAACTTACATGTATTAACAGTGGTGAAATGACAATACAGGAAAAAATAAATAAGTTTCCTTGTGAAATACAGGACTCCTCTTGGATTTCTCTCAGTAACGTATCTAACTTTTCATTGTGGGTTTGGAATGGGGGGAGTGTTTGGTAAAATCTGAAACACCTCTTATTTTCATTTTAGGAGACTTCTAGGAATTCTTGAGGAAATGAGTGCTCGCTTCTCAGAAGGGACTTGTCATTTCATTCTCTATAACTCTAGTCATTCACCAATATGTACTGACTTCTCTAAATCTGTATGGTTTTTTGTTTCTGTTTGGCCAGGGACCATTCTGGGAATAGAAAAAATACTGATATTTGAGATCTTTTGTATTTAACTAAAAATATTGCCAGGTTTTATTTGCCCTGGGTTATAGGGGAAGGTGAGGGAAGTTAAGAAATGAAAAGAATTTTTAAACATTTTTCAGAAGTCGCTGGAAATCAGCATTTCTTTGTGACACGTTTGTATAGGGGTTTTCTGACCGGTCTTTTGAGGGTTTTTTTTTTTTTCTGGATAATCCTTTGGAGGAAGTGGCATTGTTTTTATTGTAAAACCAAGGAAACTAAGTTTTATCAGATTGTATAGGCTTGTGAGAATCTGGTTTAAATTTTGAACCTGAATCTCTGGTCCTAAAGCTCAGCCTCTTTTTATTATGGCATACTGCCAGAAGTAAAATGTATTGGTACGTCTGTGTAGTTTTCATTCATTGAACAAGGATCATTAAGACCTTAGCTCCATCGTACTGTCCTTATATCCTATGGGAAATACAGTAGGAAGAGACCCAGGTCCTCTTGAAAATCTGTAGGAGCTACATAAGGAGACAGGCAAATGTACCAGGAAGAGCACTGGGTGATTCATCTCTACGAGATCAAGCGCTTAGAAACCCACGCCAGAATTTAGTCAGAGTGATTCAGTGTACGAGCCTACACCACGTAAGCATTCTTGAATGGGAGGTCAGGCTTAATCTAGAGTTGTTGTTGTTGTTTTTTTCCTTTTAACTCCTGGGGATAAATAAGACTGTAAATGTGTTGTGTTACCTGTCATTTCATTGTGTTTTAGGTGCTAGGGTACTGGTGAGCAAAACAGACCAAAATCCCTGCCTGCAAGGATTGTATATTTTCAAGGTGGAAAATGAAATATGTGATACATAAAGCTTAGATTGTGTAAATTTAATATGTATAAAAAGTATGTTGGCTGGTAAGTGGTATGGTGAAAATTAAAGCAGGATTCAGAAGATAAGCATCAAGTGTGTGGAATTGCAGTTTTCAAAGGTCAGGAATATGTTACCAAGAAAGTGACCTTCGAACAAAGATGTAAATGAGGGAAAGGAATCGTCAGACATCTAAGGTCAGAGTGCTGTGGGCGTTGGGAGCAACCATTGTACAGGCCCCTAGACAGGAGCTGCCTGGCATAGGTGAGGAATAGGAAGGGGAGATTATGGACAAGTAGCTGGATTGCACGGTAGAGGTGGTCATGGGAGATGATGAGGGGCTTATGAGCCATTGTAAAGTTTTAATTTTTACTCTAGGTGAGGTGGAGCCAGTGGGGGGGGGGGTTGACCAGAAGAGTGTCAGGGTCTGACCTATATTTTTAAAACTCATTCTGTTAGGTTGAGAACATCACTTGTCTAGGAGTCGTTAAGTTGATGTATTTTTCAGAGAACTTAACGTGATATATTTGAATATCAAAGATAATTTTTTTTACCGCATCACAAAAGCTTTTATTGAACACTTTATTAAATTTTTCTTTACTTGACCTCAGGTCTAAACAAAATAGCTTTTCTGATAACCTGTTTACTTGTAGTCAAACATCCTGAAATACTGATAGGATAGCACAGTGAGATTTCATGTGCCTACCAGTTAGGTGCAGGTTCAACTTTGCCGTATCTATCTATCTAGCAATCTGAATGTATGATTTTTATTTTGTTTTTGGTGAACTATTTCAAAGTAAGTTGTAGACATCATGAGTCTTTGCACCCTAGGTAATTCAGCGTGCGTCATCTTGTAGGAGTAAGGACATCCCTGTATAATGATCACGGTATGGTGGATCTTAGTCCCTTTTGAGGCCAGCAGCCTTTCCTCCCCCAGGGAATTAGAATGTATGTGCATATTCAAGGGTCTGTCGAAGACTGACTTACTGTAACCCCCATTTGTATTTCCTGATCTCAAGTATTGGTTTTATTTTTTTAATTTTTTGCCTCTGAGTAGATTTACTGTCTGTATCTTAATTTTGGTTTAGAGAAATTTGAAAGATTAAGTTAATCGATGCTTATTCCTTACAATTGACTGTGTATGCTATAGGGCTATTGAATCGCAAGTAGAATGTTCAGAGAAGATTCTTTTATATCAGTAAGTGGATTGTCCACCGAGCTCCTTAACACCCTGTGGAATACGCACTGCAAAGAGTGTATGTTGAGCCATTTGTCCCAGCTCTGTGTAGAAGAGCCCAATTAATCACTTCTAGTTTTCAGGAAGGTTAAAAACTAGTCTCTAGTTCATCAGGTGGTTAAGAAGAGCATCCTGACAATAATGTCGAAAGGGTCCCTTTCTAGGAACAGGAAGCCCAGAAGTGACGTTCTTGTTCTTGCTTCAGATACTATTCATCACTTATAAATAGCCTCATTCTTCTCATCACGAGGATTTCCATAACATTTTAAAAATCTGGCACTTCTAGAACACCATGTGTGAAAACATGCTAGGCTGGTGAACCTAAGCAAACAGTGGAACAGTATTTGATCATGGGACTTATATCGTGCAGGGTGGCTTCTCTCTTCTCTTTGTCAATATTCTATTTGAAGGGCTCTTTTAGATTTCAAGAGGCAGAGAAGGATAAGAGTCACTTTCCTGAGCAGCTCATAATTGGACATCTAACCTCTAAGGACTAGTTAATGCTGGCTCGGATTTAAGTAACTTTCCTAATGACCCATATTTATTAAATGGTAGGATATGTATTTTTAGGAAGAGATTGGCTTCCATTATATAATTATATAATGCCTTTTGGGGACTTTTATCAAATTAGGCCTTTCGGTTACTTGTTAGAGATCTCTTGCTGTGGGCTACTATGTAAGACATAAATAATACCCTCTATTCGGGGCACCTGGGTGGCTCAGTCACTTAAGCGTCCAACTCTTGATTTCAGCTCAGGTCATGATTCCAGGATTGTGAGATGGAGCCCCGTGCTCAGTGGGGAACTAATTCTTTCCTTCTCCCTCTCCCTCTGCCCCTCTCCTCTCTTGCATATGCTCTTTCAAATCAATCAATTGATCGTCGATCAGTCTTTTAAAAAAAGCAATACCCTTGCTTTTTTGTGATGGGCTACGCATATGTGGAAAAATTATTCAGTGTTCAAGGTTTGGAGACATAATGAAGCATACGTATATAGTATTAATTGTTCAGGGAGGACTGGGTACGGGAAGTGCTGTAAGAGTTAGCATAAAGGGACGTGTAGGTTTAGACTGAGGAAGACTTCACAAAGAAAGGATTTGAGCTGAACGGTGAAAAGGAGGTTTAGGATACCACTGAGCCAGAGTAGAGCAAGTTTTCGGTTCTGCAGAACAGTGTGAACAAAGGCACAGAGATGGTAATGGAAGGTTGTGCGGAGCGTGGGACATAAACCAGGTTAGCCGCAACCCAGAGTTCAGATAAGGACGTGGGGAGATGAGATGCACAGCTAGATGGGAGCAGAGTGGCAGAGGGTGGTGCAGGCTGGGACTATATATTGGCAGTTCCGTGGAACCCTTGAACTGTACTACAGGGAGTGACATGGTCCGTTTCCCGGAAGGGCTGAGTGAGTTCCTGCCATAGGCCTTACTTTATTCTCTGTTCCCTGAGAAGACACAAATTATTGGACTAGCAGCTCTCAAACTTTTTTGGTCTCAGGACTTCTTTATGCTCTTTAAAAATAATGAGGGAACCAAAATGCTTTCATTTATTTGAATTATATCTGTTGATATTTACTGTATCCAAAATTAAAACAGAAACTTTTAAACCAAAACAATACACGGGTGCATGTTCCTGTGGCTGACTTCATGTGTCATGCAGCCTCTGGAAAGCCAAGTTCCACACTTGGGGGAGAGGAGAGTGGAAAGGCAAATAACGTCTTTTTGTTGTTACAAAAATAGTTTTGATCTTGGGGACATTTCTGCCACTGAGGGCGGGGGATTGGTACCTGGACCACACTTTGTGAATTGCTGAATTAAACACTTGCCCTTGAAGAATATTCAGTTAGTGTGGGGAGACAGTATAAGTAGGTAGGTAGGAAAGGTAAGCAGAGAAGAAGGAAGGGAGGGAGGGAGGAAAAAGACAAAATACAGTTACAGACAGAGGCACATGTGAAGGAAACAGTTATGCTTGGGTCAGTTAGAGAAGGCTTCAGAGGAGGTAATCTTTTAAACAATAAGGAGAAAGGATAAAAGGATGAAAGTGTGTGACATATTCTGGAAATACTACCAAGAAGTCTGTGGGGAGCAGGTACTGTGGCCAAGTGCAGCCGTATAGATGTGTGTGTGGAGGGGGTTGATTTTGAACGGCTTTTACCCTCTGGAAACCAAGAAGTCTCCAGGAAAGAGATATAACAGGATTCAGTCTGTTTTAGAAAACCTGCAGACAGTTTACAGATGACGTGCAGGAAATGGAAGAGCTTCCACCAAATAATCGTAGTTCTTTTCCACAACGCATCACTACTTATTTGTAACCCACTTTCTTATTTTTGCAAGCATTTTGTTCTTTCCTTCAAGCTACCTTTCCCAGTTCTTTCAGCTCTTAGGAGACAGGTGCGGTGCCCATGAGAGGACAGTGTGGTGGCCTGGTGGGGGGAGGGGGTAGGAGCTCAGCTCTCCTGGAAGAGTAGAAGAGACATACAGCTAAAGTAGGTTTGGGGGCGCGGGGCAGATGTGGAGGCAGAGGCTGGAGTCGGTCGGGGGATCGGTGTTGTATCTGTGGGAGACAGAACAGGAAATAGAATGGAATCCGATTGGCGTTACCATTTCTTGTTTCTAGTCTCCGAAGAAATTGTCATCTCGTGGCTGCCAGCTAAATTGCCTCTCAACCTTGGTTGAGCTTCATTCGAAAGTCCAGTAGGTGTATAGATAGTTATCTATTGCTGCATAGTCAGTTACCACAAAGTCGGTGACTTAAAACCGGTTATATTTATTGTCTCGTTGCTTCTGGGAGTCGGAAATTTGTGCATAGCCTAACGGGGTCCTCTGCTTAGGCTGTCACGAGGCTGCGCTCAAGGTGGTAGCTGGGTTGTGTTCTCATCTACTGAGGAATCCACCTCCATGTTCCCTCCTGTTGTCAGAATTAGTTTACTTCTGCTTGTAGAACCGGAGGCTGCAGCTCCTTGCTGGCTGTTAGCTGGAAGCTGCCCTCAACTACCCGAGGCCCCCCACTGTTCTTCAGCATCTGGGCTTCCCCACCATGGCAGCTTGTGGCGTCAGGCCCGCAAGGAGAGTCTCTAGAGTGAGTGTAGTAAAGACAGGGCCTTATATAACTGAACATTCCATCCCCTTGCCCTTATTCTGTTGGTTAGAAACACGTCACGGATGCTGCTCGCTCTCAGGGGAAGGGGATTGTGCAAGGACATGAAAACCCTGAGTCAGGGATCAGTGGGGCCACTCTAGAATCTCACCACCTTGGTAGCCATTCTCCCGGGTTCTGGTCACAACCCGTTTGTCAGTGTCCCTCAATTCCCAACATTAAAGTTAAGACCTTAAGGGTTAGAGATGTCCACAGTATCTGGATTCATAAGCAGGACTGTCACAGCATGAACTTTCTGTCACAAGGTTTAGCAAACATACCAGATTGGGAAGGACCTTTGGAAGTTCAGGGCAGAATGAGAATCCTCTGTTGGTGTCACTGAGGCAGTGCTAAGGGCCATGGCAAGAGCTCATGTTAGTAGAGAGAGAAGACTTGGGTCCAGTCCACTGAATTTGCTAATAACATTACTGTCGTTGAGCACTTACTACGAGCCAGGTGTTATCATTTTGCATGGAATAATTCGTTTAATCGTTAGCATTGCACTTATGCAGAAGGTACTATCATTGTTCTCCTGTTGTAGATAAGCAGACTGAGGCATCTGGCAGCTAAGTGGCTTGCCCACAGTCACTTGGCTAGTAAATTCAGGGACAGGGTTTGAACCTAGACAGTCTGGATCCAGAATTCACCCAGGAAATTTTGGTTGTTAGACTAAATCCAGGTTGTCACCTGCTTTTATTTAGACCAGAATATATAAGAATAGTTTTTACATTTTTAAATGTAAAAATCAAAAAATCAAAAGAAGAGTAGTATTTTGTGACACATACAAATTATAGGACATTCACGTTTCAGTGTCTGTAAAGTTTTATTGAAACATAGCCACACTCCTTCATTCCCAGGCTGCTTTCACGGCTTTGACTTAAGACTCACGTGGCCTGCAAAGCTGGGAATAGCTACTCTCTGCCCTATGCAGAGCTCTGGTCTCTAGCATAAGGTCTGACTTATGAACTATGATGTTGATAGTTTCCCCTGGCTGACAGGGCATCCTCTCAGCGCAGTTGTGTGTCAAAGGATTTTGTACAATGTCCTCCTTTGTATGTTTGGCGTTGGCCCACTAGTTTGTTTTAGGTGCCTTCTTGCTTAAGTTTGGAACTCTTTTTTAAATTCATTCTAGTATCTTCTTCATTTATCTCCACAGACATGGGTCAGACCACACATTTGTAGGGACGGATTATCAACCGCCTAGTTTATAGACATCAACAAGACGACATGGCATATGGAAAGGGCTGCAGCCTCTTAAGCGTTTACGCTTCCAACCAGAATTCAGACCAAAGAGAAGCTGTTGTTTTGTGTTTCTTTTTCCAAGAAGATGTCTAAAAGCAGCTTGAAAAAATGTTTTGTAGGATAGAAACCACTTTACATACTCCTCCACATGGCATCTTGAGGAACACACAACTCCTAATTAACTCTTAATAGACGTCTCATTAAAGGTCTCAGCACTAGCCGCAGGTTTCTCCCCTTTAACTGTACCATCATCATACAAATAGGTATTAATGTCATGTAACCATTCATCATGGACTCATAGCTGATTAAAAGAGTTAATATCAAATGTGACTTGCCTTGTAATAGACAAAGTGAGTGTGTGATCTTTTTAGAATGTGGAGCTATAGGTTGTGGGTCGTCATTTAAAAGCAGATTATCTTTTTAAAAAAATGTACTGCATTCCTCCCACATTAATACTTAGTCTGTAATTAAGCTGACTCAGCAAAGGTGGCCTAAGGCCCATTCAATTAACAGTAACTTGTGAAGTTAGGTTTTTTTTTAAATACCCCATCTGTGTTTGGTTTTTGTTCAGATTTCTTCATTTTTATAGTTTAATGTGTCTTAATGCATGCTGCATATTTCATCTGAACTAAGAATTAGAGCATTAACTGTAAGATTCATCTCTGTTTCTTCCTTCTCACTTTCCAACCGCCAGCACTGACAGTCCTATATTTTGAAATACTGTTCTACTTTGTAAATGACTTTCATCTCAAACACGTACTGTATATGTTAGGTGTAATTTTGTTTGTTTGTTTTAATAATTTATTTGTCGAGAGAGAGCGAGCGAGCGCACAAGCAGGGAGAGAGGCAGAGGGAGAGGGAGAAGCAGGCTCGATCCCAGGGGCTCGATCCCAGGACCCTGGGATCATGACCTGAGCCGAAGGCAGACGCTTAACCCAGTGAACCACCCAGCGTCCCAATTTTTATTTGTCTTTAAACTTTATAAAACATGGTTTATTTTGACTTCTGAGACTGTTTTACTCACTCTTAGGTGTTTAGGGCACATCCACATAGCTACGTTGTCCAGGTAGGCACAGTTCAATGATTTCACTGCTGTGAAATAGGCTTTTGTGTGATTGTAACCCACTTTAATCATCCGTTCTTCTGTTACAGGGTGGGCAGTTTGGGTTGTTCTTGTTTGTTCTGTCTCAAACATGCATGTCCAGTCTTGGACGTACCGCACAGGGTACCTCTGCAGGGTTTCACTGAGACACCGCACTCCTCCAAGTGTGCTTGGTGGAGCGGTCGTTACATTGAGACAAGGCGCTGGCATCACTCAGCCCTCTGTTTAAATTGGTTGTTACTTTTTCATAAGGTGATTTTTTTGGTAGAGGAAAGTCAGAGAATTGAATATTTTGAACATTGAATCTTGATCATTCTTGTGTAACTTCTTATTTTGTTGTGGACTAATCCTGTGAGTTGTAGGGTTTTAGGAAATTCTAGTTTTTTCCCCAAAGTGAGTGTATCAGTTGACACTTGGACCATAACACTTGATCATGTACTTCTTAGTGTTAGGTTCTGCGGATGTAGTGGGTATAAAATCACATTCCATTGTGGTTTTATTTTTTTTTTTAACTTTTTAAAGATTTTATTTATTTATTTATTTGAGAGAGAAAGCCCAAGCAGGGGGAGTGGCAGAGGGCAAGGGAGAAACCGGCTCTCCGTGGAGCAGGGAGCCTGATGCGGGGCTCAATCCCGGAACCCTGGGATCATGACCTGAGTCAGAGGCAGACACTTAACAGACTCAGCCACCCAGGTGCCCCTCCGTTGTGGTTTTAAATTACACTTCTCTGTAACTCATTTGAGTATCTTCTGTTTACTGGGCATACACACATCATTCTGAACACAACTATTTTGTCTTTTGCTCACTTTTTAATAGTTTTTATGGTTTCCTTTATAAATCTGATATGCAGCTCTAGTTGTTGTGCTGCCTCTGTTTTCTCCTGTTTGGTTACTTGTTCTTCCTTTTCGGCATCTTTTAATGAAAAGAAGTCCTTGATTTTAATAGAGTGAAGTTGGAGCATGTGGGTGGCTCGGTCGGTTAAGCGACTGACTCTTGATTTCGGCTCAGGTCGTGATCTCAGGTTGTGGGATAGAGCCCCACGTCAGGCTCTGCTGAGCATGGAGTCTGCTTCCGATTCTTTCCCTCTCCCTGTTCCTCCCCCCACTGACGTTCTCTCTCTCTCTCAAACAAGTAAAATCTCTTTTAAAAAATAGTAGAGTGAAGTTAGTCCTTTATGATTAATATGAATATGAATGTGATGTAATCACATGAATAATATGATTAACACTTTTTGTGTTGTGTTACAAATATCATTCAGGTTTTGTTTTTTTCACATGTCTTTATCTAGAATTGGTTTTTAACATATGGAAATGTGGTTGCTTCTGTATGTTAATTTTATAGCTAACCACCTTGCCCTGTGATTATTTCTAGTAACTTTTCGGCAGATTCTTTCAGGTATACAGTTTTATTCTCTGCAATCATAACTGCTTGCTTCATTTTCTTAATTGACTATTTTGGGCTACAACCACTATGGCAGCATTAAAGGGACATAGTAATACTGTTACTGTGTCCTGCTCTTGATTTTAGAGGAGATACTGTAGGCATCTCTCCAGAAAGGATGACATTTATTGTAGGATTATTGATAATAGTCTTCTGGGGGCTCAGGAACTTCCCTTGTGTCCTTGGTTTTCCAGGAGCTTGTCATGAAAGATACTGAGTTTTCTCAAATACTTCATGGGTGTGTGTGATCAAATAAATCTATAGGCTCATAAATGTTAAATTATCTTTCTGATACTGCATATTGATTTGTCATAATGTAGTGCCTTTTTTATACACTGCTGTATTCTGTTTGCAGATTTTTTGCCTAGGAGATTTTCATTTGTGATTATGAGTGAAATTTAGCCTAATGGCTCTACTATACCTTATCTGTTGTCTGTATTTGATCTGTGAATCAGGGTTATCCTGGCCTCATAGAATGAATGAGGGGGTATTCTGTCTTCTGTTCTCTAGAAAAGTTTAAGTAAGTTTGTAATCCTCTGTTCCTTAGAAGTTTTGTAGAATTCCCCCAGTAAAAACACCTGGACCTGTAGTGATTTGGTTTAAGTTTTTAAATTTTAATTTAATTTTATTTTATTTTATTTTTTATTTTTGTTATGGGACTATTCAGGACTTCTTTTTCTTCTTGAATCTGTGTGGTAAAATACATTTTCTAATAATTTGTTCATTAAATTTTTCTGTTTGGCATAAAGTTTTTGGGAGTTCTTTGTCACTTTTGTTTTGACTTTTCCTTATTAATAGTTATGACCTTTCTTCCAGTCCTTACACAATTAATTTGTGCCTTCTTTCTCTTTTCTTGACCTGTCACATCGATTTATTGACTTTCTTATTTCAAAGAACCAAGTTTGGGGTATATTGAGTCTCTCTGTTGTATGTTTTAACTCTGTCAGTATTTTTGTTTTTTATTTCTTTGATTTTTATCCTTGTTATGTGTTTCTCTGTACCTTCTTTATTCTGTTGTTCTTTTTCTGCTGCTTCTCAAGAATATAGAGCATGTAAACATCAAGCATGTTTTTCTTTTCTGATGTAAGTTTAAGAAGCCTTTACATTTCCCTCTTCATGCTATTTTTACTGACTCCCAAAATTACATTTCTAAGCACAGAGAAATTTATCTGTATATTTTGAACTTCTAATTTCATTGCGTTGTGGTGAGAAACCTTGGGCTGTATGTCATTGACTTTTTGAAATTTATTAAAATTTGCTCTTTGACTTAATTTGTGATCAGTATTTTTTAATGTTACATGTGAGCTTGAAATTAAATACGTATGTGTTCTCTGATTGGTCGGGATAGAACCATCTTGCTGCATTTACATCCACTGTTGATCTTAATTGAGTAAAGTATATTCAAATCCCCCACTGTGAGGCACATTTTCATTTCTGTCCTGCCTTTTTGTCAGTTTTTGCATTATATAGTTTGACACTCTTTTATTAGGTTCCTAAAAGTATGAAAAATTAAAATTTTCTGGTGAATTAAACCTTTTCTTCATTACATTGTCACCCTCCATTTCTAATAATGCTTTATTGATGCCTGTATTAAGGAATAGCACTGTGAAAACGCCACCGTTCCTTGGATTTGCTTTTGCCTGGCTTATCTTCTTTTATGCTTTTGTATTTCCCATTTTCGTGGTCTCGGTATGGATCATTTCTTTAGAGGTATTTTATAGTTTTGTACTTTTCCTTTTACCTGGTTTAATCTGTTTCCCTTGACTTTATTTCTAGAAAATTTTTTGATCCTTTGCATTTTTAAAAAATCTCTGCACATCTCTAATGCTCTCTTTTTGATCGTAGATCTTTATGATTCTCTCTTTTAATTCTCTGTTGCATCGATGGCTGTGCTAGATTCAGGATCTGGCAGATCTCATCTTGGCAAACCTTGAGTGCTGAAACTGGCCGATAACGTTTCTGCTCAGTATTAGTGGCTTCCTCTCTTGATGTTTTGCTCTTTGTGAGCTCAATACTTGGACGGCTACAATTGGGATTGGAAAAACTGTCTGCAGGGGATTTTGTTTCTCTTGGTAGCCAGGGGTTGCCACAGGCTTTAGATCCGCCCCCGCCCTCCCACGGCCGACTGTAGAATCAGGCTTCCTTTCTCTGCCCTGGACCTGGTTAGTCCAGGGCTCAGCTTCCTGATGCTGAGCTACTTTAAGCAAATATGTCTGGGTGTGACCTTGAGTCTCCAACTTTCCATATACTTGATCCAGGTGCAGGATCCAAATATAAACCCTGGCTCCACTACTCCCACACTATGGCCCCACTCCTGGCACTGTAGTCTTTTGGCATTTTTTGGAAGGTGGTAATCTTCCACCTTATGTGAGATTCGTGATATCCCAAACTATCCTGTCCCCCCGTGCTCCTGGTCAGTCAGAATTCTGGACGCAAGGTTTGCTTCCATCTGCAAGAATTAGAGCAGGAGGGATTTTCCTGTTCAGTAACTTCAACACGATTAGTTTTAAATATGTTTGTTTAAATATGTTTTAAGTATTCTCACTGAGGACAAATACTATTAGTCTTGTCATTTACAAGAGAATAAAATTCAAATTAAAACTGTAGGATATTTGAATGCTTTTATTTAAAACCACAGCAAACCGTCATTATGTGTGAAATATTTGTTTCCGTATAAAATTCTAAAACCAAAAATATTTGTCTGATTGTATTGTCTTTGTTTTTAAAATCTTCATTAACTTCTTAGCTACAGCATATAGTTAAGACTCCCTTAGTACCACATTCAGGGCTCTTCCTCATGAGCATTATGTCCGTCCTTCTGATCTCTCCCATCTGTCCCCCCTTTCCTAGTCATCACCAAGGACTCCCATTTTCCCTGCACCCTTGAGTCTTTCTGTCTCTTCCCTTGAAATATCCTTCTCTGTACTTGTACTACCCACCCCCAGCCCCAGCCATGTCTGCCTAGAAAGCGCTTGTGTAGCGGTGTATTCTTCCCCGACTGAAACAGTCGTGTCCTCTGTCCTTCTCACAGCGTCTACTACATTCACATCTGTGATGGACTTGTTCCTTTGTGTCTTCTCCAGCCAGAATGTGATGCCCTGGAGGTTCAGTGAATATCTAGCTCAGCATTATTTCTCCAGTACCCGACACAAAATATTCAAAATACATACTCATTAAGCATTGATTAAATAGTTGTAAATTATTTGGGGCTCTTTTTTGCTTCTTTGTACTTAAAATTTTTTTTGAGGTTTTCATTTTTATACATGTAGTAAAAACCCTCAGTGCACAGCTCCATGCATTTTCACAAATTAAACACATTCATGTAAACAGCCCCAAGATCAAGAAACAGATCATTACCGGCACCTCAGGCACCCCCTTGAAGCCACTTTTTGTCTGCTCGCCCCTTCCCTGGTTAATGGCTGTCCTGATTTCTAACACCATTGATTACTTTCATCTGTTTTTGAGCTTTGAAATTAATATAAAGTCTGTGTTTTATGCCAGACTTCTTATGTCAACCTTACAGTTGTGAGACTTGTCCATATTATTGTGTGTACTTGTTTTTCAAGCATCACAGCTATATGATAGCTTTTATCTTTGTTCCATATTGTGTTACTTGTTCTTGTTCTTTTGCTTGTAGAAGGGGCTGAAGAGGAAAAAATGGAAGCAGATACTGATGGTCAGCAGCCTGAAAAGGTGAAGTCTGTGTGTTTGAATTCTCCTACAACAGAAAAGACACAGAGAGAGCATGACTTTCATAGCATAACGGTTTGGGTTTATTTTGATCTTTGATCCCTTTCAGGGAACTACAAATGATTCTATCAGCCATTGGACTTTGCTGGTTTAAGGTATAATTCTCACAAAGCCTAACCTATGACAGTTTTCACGTACTTATTCAGGGAAGATTTATCCACTCCCCAACCTCCTCTTTTATATCTCTTTCAGGCACAGTTGGGAAAATGAATACAAAATTATGGTTTTTATGAATATTGAATTACAGGGTTTGGTCCTGTACTTGTGCCAGAAGAGAATTATAGAATATTAAGGGATTTTGTAGGAGAGTTAACTGCCAGCAGGAAAATAATTAGAAAAGTCTTAATGAGAAGGTGATATTTGAGGTAGGTTTTAAAGAGCCAGTAGCACTATTAACGTTGAAATTGAAGCGGAGCGGAGGGACTCAAAGATCCCACTGGCAGTGAAGGAGACATGCTAAAGCCAGTGTGCAAAGGTACCATCAGAGTGCCCCCTGGGTTTGTGACCAATCTCGGACCCGAGAAGCTCCGAGTGCACGTGAGTAAGGCAGAACAGGACTTCATAGCCTCTTCGAGATCAGGGGCACGTCATTTAAAAATGGGCAAAGGACCTGAATAGACATTTTTCCGAAGAAGACATCCAGATGGCCAGCAGACACATGAAAAGATGCTTAGTATCGCTCATCAGCAGGGACGTGCAGATCAAAACCACAGTGAGTTGTCACCTCACGCCAATCAGAAAGGCTAACATCAAAAAGACAGCAAGTGTTGGCAAAGATGTGGGGAAAAACCAACCCTTGGGCACTGTTGATAGGAATGTAAATTGGTGCAGGCACTCTGGAAAACTGTGGAACTTCCTCAGAAAGTTAAAAATAGAACTACCGTTAAGATCCAGCAGTTCCAGTAGTGGGTATTTATCCCAAGAAAACAAAAACACTAATTCAAAAAGAGTTAGGCACCCCTGTGTTCACTCTAGCATTATTTATAACAGCCAAGACATGAAAGCAACACAAATGTCCATTGACAGATGAATAGACAAAGAAGAAGTGGTGTGTATCTCACACACACACAGGAATATTATTACTCAGCCATGAAAAAGAATGAAATCTTGCCATTCCCAACAACATGAATGGACCTAGAGGGTATTATACTAAGTGAAATAAGTCAGACAGAGAAAGACAGCTACTGTTAATATTTAACTTATATGTGGAATCTAAAACACAAAACAGAAATAGACACATAAATACAGAGAAAAAGCTAGTGATTGCCAGAGGGGAAAGGGGTTAGAAAGATGGGCAAAATAGGTGAAGGAGGATTAACGTACAAATTTCCCATTATAAAATAAATAAGTCACGGGGTTGAAAAGTACAGCAGAGCGAACATGGTCAATACTGTAATAGTGTATGGTATATGATGACACTAACGATTTATCGTAGCATCGTGTAATGTATAGAATTGTCAGATCGTTATGTTGTACACCTGAACCTAATATAACCTTGTATGTCAACTATACTCAATGAGAAAAAGGTAAGGTGAGGAGCACATGATGAGCATTCATTCACTATATGAGTGAACATATACAAGCTGGGATTTAAGGTCTTGATTGCATGTGTTGTTTTAAAATTGTATATAGATGAGGATGAGGATAATAGTAAAACTATAGTTCTTATACTGTTCTAAATATTATGCTTTATACTTTACACTTATGCCTTTATTAATACATCTGGTTCCTAAACAGTCTCATCAAGTCAGTGATAACCTCTTCATTTTATAGACAATGTTACATGATTTGTCTGAGGTCACAGGGATTTCAAAATCCATAAACGAAACCAAATTCCGACCGGAGGAGTTGAAGTTTTTAGTCCCCAGAGCATAATCACTGATGCCCTGTTGTGGCTCTTCCCAAAAACCATTAGCAAATGACTGTATTAAAGGGCTTTGTCAGCTTTTTTATTTTGGCAGCATTCCATCTTGCTTCTCTGTTGATCAGTTTAAATGCCCTTGGCCTTTTGGACAGGTAGTCGATAATTCATTTGTTTATTTTTGAAGCCTGTCTCTCTTTAACCAGTGAGTAATATGCATGAATTTCCATGACATCCTTTGGACACTGTGACCTGGCTTTATAGCAGAGGGCAGAGAGGGCAGGGACTGTGTGTTTTGGAGGCATATTGACATGTGAGCACTCAGGTGTTGAGGAAGTGAAAGGTATTTCTTTGAATTTATTAATTTGCTTTCCAGCTCTTCTCTCTAAGGCCCTTCTGAACCTACTTCATTTCCTGCCAAAAATAGTAGAGGCTTTTGTTACTCTAAGGTAATGTCACTTGTCGAAGGACTGTTTCTGCTCACTCTTCTGTTCTCTTCTTTTGTACCCCTTTCAGGCAGAAAACAAAGGGGAAAATGAAACAGACGAAGGCGAGAAAGCACAAGACGGAGAAAATGAAAAAAATAGTGAGAAGGAGCAGGACAGTGAAGTTAGTGAGGATACCAAATCAGGTAATTTGACGAAACTCTTTAAGACTTGATTTTTTATATATTTATTTATTTTAAAGATTTTATTTATTTGAGGGAAAGCTAGAGGAGGGGCAGAGAAAGAAGGAGAGAATCTCAAGCAGACTCCCCACTGAGTGTGGAGCCCAGCTCGGGACTTGGTCTCATGATGCTGAGATCATGACCTGAGCCAAAATCAAGAGTTGGATGCTTAATCAGCTGAGCCACCCAGGCACCCCACCCCCTCTTTAGACTTCATTATGTAAAACTGAAAAGCACTGGAGAAGTGCGGCCAGTTTAATTATGCAGAAATATTTCCTTACCTGTTCTGGGTTTGTTTCTTAATGTAACAGTAAATGTGCATTAGAGTTTGAGTTTTATTTTGCTCCCCCAGGGCTAATGCTCGTGGCTGCCTTGTGTCCGTAGCATGTAGACGGACAAGTTGTTCAGTGTGACTGAAGTCACCACACAGACCTGCCCTTTTAGTCTCTGAATCTGAGCTGGTGGCTCCATCGTGCCCATCTCAGAAGGCTTGCGGAAGTGCTTTGTTCTCAGCTTCTGATTTCCTGCAGACCCCAGGGTTTCCCGGAGCATTGCATTGACCGATCTTGTTCGTCTTTGGGCTCAGTTCCATTTATATCTTCAGGAGCTACACAGAAAGCTTAGAGAAATGAAGGGGAGACAAAGTGTACTATTTAGAAAATCCGTCTCAGATAGAGGTGCAGTTACATGCATGGAATGAGTCTGCAAAAATCTTAAAAAGAAGGCGGCGGCGGCACTGAGATCTCTTTGTAACCGCAGTCCTAGTTTGTCATGTGGCGGAGGTGAGAAGTACCGTGGCTTATTGAGGCTGGGCACACTGGTAATAAAGCTTTCTGATTTCTTTCAGAAGAAAAGGAAACTGAAGAGAACAAGGAACTCACTGATTCTTGTAAAGAAAGAGAAAGTGATCTCGGGAAGAAGAAAGTAGAACACGAAATTTCCGAAGGAAATGTGGCCACGGCCGCAGCAGCTGCTCTCGCCTCAGCTGCAACCAAAGCCAAGGTTTGCGCTCAGAGCCCCTGCCAGGCTCCCTTCAGCCCTGAATGGTCGCCTTGTTTGCAGTTATTGGGAACGTTAGTACAAAGAGCCTTGCACCCAACATGAGATGACTGCTTGACCGGCATTTCTAGGTTAAGAATTCTCGGGCAGGAGGAGGGGGCGGGGGAGGGGGTGCGAGTCACAGATCTGATCTTGAAGCTGGGGGCGGGGGGGGGGGGGGTGCTGCCTTCCTGGCGTTCCTTGTGCTGCTCCGCGCTCAGCTTTCGGCTCGTGGACACTGCAGGGATGGGGGGCAGAACTTAAAGTCCCTCACATTGGCCTGCAGAACTTGTTTCGGACTATTGTTCCAATTTCTGCTCTATTGAAATGTTTGTGATTTTTAAGACAAAAATCTGTTTCCTTGTATAAATACTTCACCCTGCTCTTACAGACTGAAAGGAGAGAGGGGGACCTAAAATAACTCTTTTTCTTCTTGAATTTGCCAGCTTTTCTGGGGGTGGTTTTCTCTATTTATAACCTAGTATTGGCTTCACGGCATATTTAAGAAGAAAGGAGAATGTTATTTTCCCCACTTTGTGTTAATTTAGCATTTTAAAGCCTTCCAGGCATGAGTATGTGAAGTTTTAAAAAAAAACCTTTTCACCTCTTCTCCATCTTACCCTCCGAAGTAGTTTCCTTCCATTGTAGGTTCCCACGTTTTGAACAGTATTTACTGGAACATACCTAATCGTTTTATCTTGAGCTGTTCTTAATCCATTGGTAAAGATATTCTTTCATGGTCTTTAATACCCACAGACTGTTCTGCTGCAGACTACTTCTCCAAGTGTTTAATCTGTGATGCATGATTTATAACAGACCCACAGATGACCCAGTTCAAACCACAGGACCTCCATTTTGAGTGCCCACCATTGGGTGTGGGTGCCACCCGTGAGGAGGAGGGGTGTAGCCAGTCCGTCCAGACGGCCACCGCAGTAGCTGGAGGTCCTGCGTGTTCAGACTTCCAGGCTCTTCCAAGGATGCCTCCTGATCTTCATGGTGATTTAGTTGCAGTATTAGGTATTCTCTCTCCTCTCCCTTCCCCTACCTCTGGGGACTACTGAGGGGCACCCTTGACGAAGTGAGTACTTCTCTGGACACCAGTTTGACCGTGGTTTCACATTTGTTCCGTTTTGTTCCTTCAGCTGAAGCAGTTTTTGGAGCCTCTCTTTCTTCTGCCAGGTTGGACTCTCTGGCATCTCATTGTCTGTGAGCTGAGTTCTCGTGGTTCAGGCTATCACCAGGGACCTTAAGGGCTGCCTTGGGCCTATTTCACAAATGAGCTGGGGGCCAGGAGGGCTTCTGTCCTTCGTGACTTTTTTTTTTTTTTTTTAAGATTTTATATATTTATTTGACAGAGATAGACAGCCAGCGAGAGAGGGAACACAAGCAGGGGGTGTGGGAGAGGAAGAAGCAGGCTCATAGCGGAGGAGCCTAATGTGGGGCTCGATCCCATAACGCCGGGATCACGCCCTGAGCCGAAGGCAGACGCTTAACCGCTGTGCCACCCAGGCGCCCCTGTCCTTTGTGACTTTTATCAGGAGACAGCACACCATCCCCCAGTCTTCAGATACGCAGCCTGCGGTCCTCTCTGTCTCCTCTCATTTTTTCCACTTTCCACGGCTGCTGAGCCACCAAATCCTTCCTGGTGTGGTCGTGCCCCTGGTGATGCCCAGCCCTTTCACTACTCCCTTAGGCTGGCCTCCCATCATCTGTTGCCTGGCTCTTTCAGCCCATTCTCTGTTTTCAGAGGAATCTTTCTCATTTTTTAATTTTCCATTGAAGTATAACTTACATTTGAATAAGTCTATTGAATATACGTCTACAGCTAGTGAATTTGTCGCAGACTGAGCCCACCTCTGGGCTCACAGACAACACCCACATCAAGCAGTATAACATTCCCAGCCTTCCAGAAGATTCCTCATATTCCCTTCCAGTTACTGTGCTGCCCCCCCCCCCCCGAAAGAATGGTTTCTAGCCTATTTCTTAATGCCATGGATTACTTCCTGCTTTTTTGACTTCATATAAATGGAATTATACAGTATGCAGAAAAATCTTTAAAAATACAAACAGGAACATGATACTTCCTTAAATAAGCTCCCTAACTCTTTCAGGCAAAAATTTCAAACTCTTTAGTGTGGAATTTACGAGTTTTTCATGCGCAGGACCCTTCTCTGTTCTCAAGCATCATTTCTTGCCTGTTTGACCTGAACTGTTTCTTGCAGTTCTCCTGGACAGAAGCCACTATGACCTCTCCAGCTGGGCTGTTTTGGGCCCACTTCCCTCTCACAAAGATGTTTCTCTCCCTTGCCCTCCTGTTGTCTCTTCTCCCTCTGCCGCTGTGTCTCCTTCACTGTAGGTTGCCAGAGAAGGAACTAAAATGGTAGACTCCATAAAACATCTTACAGATGCTTCATGATGTTTTCATGGTGGATGAAACCATCATGGCGTCATAGCTGTAAAAGTGTGCAGCTTCAGGCACAAAAGTTTGTGTATTGTGCATGGCTGACTGCCTTGCCACAGCTGTTTGGTTCCTTTACTGCAGAGAAACTGCTTTTATGGATCAGTTGCCCTGGTCCTTCGATACTCTGTACGAGGCTTAGAAGAGTCCAAAGAACATTTCCCTTCCAGATCACTGAATTTTCACTCCCTCATCCTCTCTCCCTCTTATTGCTGATAACGGGGAACTTAGATCGTTATTCTCATGACAGCTGCGTTTTCCCCAGATCTGTGAGTGATACACATGTGTGTGATGCATGACTTGGCACGTTTGAGCTGTTGAATGCCACTTACAGCTGGGTCTCATGCATTTCACAGCACACATAATCATCTTGGTGCTACATGGGAATTAAGGGTAAGGAATTCACTGAAATGACTGTAATTAGTACAGCCTATCTAGCCAATCCAAGTTTTCTCTTATTCTCTTTTTGTTCTTCTGTATCTATAAACAGCTTTGTTATTAAGAGTTTTCCTTGATACATTTTAATTGTTTGTCACACTGACATGGAGTGGTAATTATAGGTTCTGAATCTAGCTCCACAACACACAGGGAGGGTGGGCATGCTTTCTGGCTCTTCCCCATCCTTGCCATATGAGGGACTCGTTGGTAGCATATCCATTTCTTCGTTGCACCTACTGACAAGCTGTGAATTGACCCACCTGAAGAGTGGTGTGTGGGTGTGAGAAGGAACGCCATTGGCTGGGTGCTCTATATCCTTTCCATCTGGGTGCTTAGGTTTAGCTGGAAGGAAGAGTCCAGAACTATTGCTGGAATAAACCAGAAATCCCCCAAACTAGAATATGTTCTCTTTTTTTTCAGCAGCAGGAGGATTCAGTTCTTCCAAGATAGCAGAGATCACATTTTCTTAAGACCACAGACATTTTCTTCAGATTGATTCTGTCACCATCCCATGTCCGTGTACCTTGAAATGGCTAAAGTAGGTTTGTCTTCAAGGTTACCGGGTGTTAGTTCTATAGTAACAGGAAGATTCTTTCTCACCCCCAGTGACACCTCTTGCTCCCTTTTGCCTGAAATTCTCTTGAGATAGAAAATCTTTCATTGTACATTGTAGTCCTAAGGCTTTACCAGAGTAAGTGTTGACTGAAATCAATTGATAGTATGTGCATTGATCATTGGAACCATATCTTTTTACTTGATACTGTGAAGAGAAGACAGAAGGAAAAATTGACCTATTTGATCATTTTGCCTACAGTTCCCTCTCTTCACTTTCATCCTTATGTGACTAAACAGAGCCTACTCTTGTTCTACTACTTGAAATCCGTACTTTATTATATAAAATTCACCTCAATTCTATTACAACCAGCTAACCTCTTTGTTATCATTAATCTTTTTGTGGTTGTTTCTCCACATAGCATACTTCTGGGGCACACCCCCAGACCTCATCATTCTTAAGTTCCATAAAGCCAGTATGTGAAGAGATGGGTGTTCCCTGCAGCCCTTCTTGGGAAGGTCCTGGTCATTACTGCGGCCAGACCTTTGGGAATCCGCAGCCTGAGCATCAGCAGTGCTCTTGTCCCAGTTGACCGTGGCTGTGTACCCACCACAAAACCTGGCAGCTTAAGAACATCATCACTTTATTGTATCTTACCATTTTTGTGAGTGAGAAGCTCAGGCTGACTTAGCTGGAAAAGTCGTGCTCTGCATGGCTTTGGCTGGGCTGTGAGGGGGGACCAGGGGTGGCTGTACCACGGGACTGGCTGGCATCACCGTCTCCACACAGCTCATCTACAAAGTCATCTTGGGCTTCTTCATATTAGGGTGGTATCACAAGAGTTGGAAGCTTATAACTTTACGAGAAGAGTGTCCCAAGCAATGAGAATGGGAACCTATCAGTGTCTTACAGCTTGGGCCCCCAACCTAGTACTGTATGACCTCAACCCAGCTCTACCAGTCAAAAGTTCTGTGCAGATTCAAGGTGCGGGGATCGTTGACCACACCTCTAGATGGAAGGCATGCCACCTTAACCCCCGCAGTCTGCCCTCTGGTCACAAATTACCCACAGTTCTCCTGGTTGAAAAGTAAACAACACTCCATTGTCTCATATTTATGATACCAGGCTAAAGCTGGGGGTCTGAGATCTTCTCTAAATCAAGTACAGATGTGAAGCTCCTTAGGAATGGTCTTTCAGGTACAGCTCCTTGCATGTTGGTCTTCTCAGTTGGAAGAACTTGAGGACTGACTAACAGTGGTGGGACACATAGAGAAAAACTGCACTTACGTTCAAGAAAGGTGAAAATGGGAGGCACCAAGAGAGCACTCGTGGTTCAAGGCAACTTTCAAATCTAGTCAGGTGCACATTTCCAGGGTCTTTATTCACCGGGGCCCAGTCCTGCCCCTTATGACTTATTCTTTGCAGCTTTCAACTTGGCCCTTTGGGCTTTGGATTCTGCCTTCTGAGTCATTTTCCTTTTCCATTAAAAAAGCAGCCCAGTTTTGCTGCGAAGGGGCTTTCTTGACCTGCAGTAAGAGTCCCAGAAGAAAAGGAGAGAGTGAAAGAGGCAGAGGGGGAAGAAAGAAATTATGGCTGATTGAAAACTCCAAACTTGAATGAAAACATTAGTTTATGGTAATATAGAATATAGGAGACATGTTCTTAAAGATACATAGAGGTCCTCCCATCTAGTAGAGAGAGTCTAAGAGGTTGGCATACCCTTACGATTCTTAGAAATCCTACCATGTACTTGGTTCAGGAGCTCTTACACACACACCTTGATCTGTTTACTCTGAGGTCATGATTAACATGTAGTGCCCTGGAATTTATCTTTGTCCTGAAGCCATTTTCTAGTTTCAGATCCTTTCTGGGAGCAACTAGAGATGAGAAACCATTCTTTTTTCAAATCCTGCTCTGTTTGCTCTCAGTTGTCTGGGAGATTTCTGACTCTAATAATTATGGCCTGGACTGAATAGTTCCTTCTTTGGTTCCTTTCTCTTCTGGCTGCTTGTAATAAAATACCTAGAGGATGTTTATGTTTTGCCTGGAAATCACTCCAGCCAGATCCGTAAGTTCATTAATAACCCTTTGTACTGTCCACATCACTAGAAGTGACAATGTTTCCCGACTTTGTGCTGTTAATATAATAAAGATTGACTTCTCCCCACCTCCAGTAACCTCTCCGTCTTAAAGCTCTCGCCAGTGGTTTTCTTTTTCTTTTTTTTTTTTTTTCTTAAAGATTTTATTTATATATGTGACAGAGAGACAGCCAGCGAGAGAGGGAACATAGCAGGGGAGTGGGAGAGGAAGAAGCAGGCTCCTAGCAGAGAAGCCCGATGTGGGACTCGATCCTGGAACGCCGGGATCACGCCCTGAGCCGAAGGCAGACGCTTAACGACTGCGCTACCCAGGCGCCCCCTCGCCAGTGGTTTTCTTAAGGTCCTTTCACCCTGTGCCCACTGCGTGATCCAAAGCCACACTGAAGGTTTTTGATAAAACAGCACCCCATTTCCAGATACCAAGTTTCTCTTCCCCAAACAAGACTTCGTAGTTAGAAAAAAGAAGACCAAACAACCATTTTATTATATCTCATGATTGTGCAGAATTTGAGCCTAAACACCTGTGCAGTTTTGCTCCACGGGGTCATTAGTTGAATTGTAGTGGTACTCGCCTCATGGTAGGTTCATCTGGAGGGTCTGAGACAGATCCCTTCAAGTCCCAATCCTTGGCAAGGGTGGCTGGACCCTGTTCCCTCCTCATACAGTCTCATGGTTTCTCCCTGTGGTCTCTCCCTGTGGTCTCTGGAACATACTTATTATGTGGCACCTGGGGACTCCCAGAAGGAATGTTCCAAGGGACAGGACATGAAGTTCCCAAGCAGGGAGCTGGAAAATGGCACCACTGTTTTCTCTTGGGCAAGGCAGTTAGAGAGAAGCCTGTCTTGATTCCAGAGGAGGGATTATAGACCCTCCTTTCCATGGAAAGAAGGCCAGTGACTTTGTGGCCATCTTTAATCTACCACAAGTCCCTTCTAAGAATTCCCTGGGGAAGGTATCCACTAAAATATCAGTTCTAAATAGACATTTGTAGATAGCTATAAAAGGCCATTGGATTTCTAATTTAAATTTTTAATTCCAGCTCTGCCATTTACTTATCTCTTAACGTGAGGCAACTAAAATAAATTTTCTTTCTATTTATTTATTTATTTTTAATAATAATTTTGTTATGTTATGTTAGTCACCATACAGTACATCCTTAGTTTTGGATGTAGTATTCCATGATTCATTAAAATAAATTTTCTGAGCCTGTATCATTTTGTTTGAATCACAAGTCCTTTCTGATCTGCCTTTCTGACAAGATTATTATAAGAGTCAAATTAAATATATTTTTTAAAGATTTTATTTATTTGTCAGAGAGCACAAGCAGGGGGAGAGAGATAGGTAGTAGGAGAGGCAGGCTCCCCCCTGAGCAAGGAGCCCGAGGTGGGACTCGATCCCAGGACCCTGGGATCATCTCCTGAGCTGAAGGCAGGTGCTTAACTGACTGAACCACCCAGGCATCCCAAGAAACAAATTAAGTATTAAAAAAGCATTCTGTAAGCTGGAAAGTACCACATTTTGATTATTCATTAAACCAGTATCTGAGTGTCCATTATGTGCTGGACTCTGCTATAATGGTAGATTTATTTGGTACCAAAGAGATATGGATGGTGCCTACCTCTTAGGAACTCACAGTCAACCCACTAATCTTGAACATTATATTTTGGTTGAGCCATTAGGGTATACAGTTAGTCGTGAAGGAAAAAAATAACAAACTAAACTAAACATGTATAAGATGCTAGAAATGTCCCTTTAAGGAGTCAGTATCAAGTGAGATCTAGTTAGGGATTATGTACAATTTCATTTAATGTATATTGGAATGAAACTCTTACACATGCAATACATAAATTTATTCTACTTTTGCGTATTTAATTTTTACACAAGTCATGTTATAGATGGATTGCTGCTTTAGTAGATACTTAATCCCTAACAACAAAGATGTTTCCTCTGTTACGTCACGGATGATTTTTGAGTTTCTTGATCTCTTCCATCTCATAGAGGTGGAAACAAACCCACAGAAGTCAATGAGAAGCCCAAAGTTAGGTGACTAGTTGTAGAACCAAGATCAAAACCTACATCTGCAGACTTGGAGTCTGACTGTTCCCAACCAATGCAGAAACATAATCTGATAAAATCCTCCATTCTAATGAAAATGTTTTCAAACATTTTACAATTAAAAACCCAACAGCTAGCTCAAAAAATAAAGTACCTTTTTTTTTTGTTGTTCTCTTAATATGTCTGTGATTTAAGTTTCTGATTTTGAAGAACCAAAATATAACAGAAGAAAGAAGGAAACATCTAATACAGTGAAGTCCTCCCTGTCTCCATGTGTCGCCTTTCTTATTGGCCAGTTTTGTTTCTAGGCGAACTTTAGAACGGAGTTCAGTTCCCAGTTAACTGTGACCTTTGGTGAGATTATTAACTTTTCTAATCTTCAGTTTCTTTCTATATATAAAGAATTCTTTTCCAGCAGGTTATTATTAGAAGTAGAAGAAGTAGCATGAAAAGACAGCATGGTGTCTAGAATGTCATAAGTGCTTAATAAACCCCAATATTCCCCCTCAGTCCAGTAATGTATTTCACAAGTTAACTCTCACTTTTACCTGCTCAGATTTTTTTTTTTTTAAAGCAGACGTGAGTGGTATTTGGGTCCATTAACAACTTTTGTCCATTGCTTCATAACGTTTACCTAGTCACTTCAAGGCCCTATGAAGGCTTTGTAATTTCCTGCAGAATCTACTTCTGATAAGCCTTTGTGACTTCTCTGAATTGACTCAGTACATGTATGTCACCAAATCTGTACAGTCGCATAATTTCTTAGAGTCTTGGTAGCAGGATGTATGCCATTCTGTAAAGCATACTACTTTCTTGCCTTCTCCCAAGTGCAAAAGAAACTTATGCCAGTAAAAATAAGGACAGTCCTAGACGTTAAATCAAAAAAGAGGCTCTTCCCCTAGATCTAGAAGTGCAGGAGATGGAGAAATGGCATATTAACACATTCATTAGGATACAGTCAGCAAAATTAAGAAAGTGAAGCAATGCAAGGGACCAGGCCATTTCTTTCAGAGAAACCTGTTGCATTCCTCCTCTTACAAATAAGGATCGCAAGATGGAGCAGAAGTGAAGGGGCAGTCATTGGTTTTAATAATTGTAGAAAGAAAATCAGAGCTAATATATAAACTAACATTATTACTAAGACCCGAAATATGAAAAAGCCACATTTGATGTGGAACATTAATTCTTTTCTCCTGTTTCCACTCAATCCAAACGTTATCAAGCTCACCAGTGAACAGTCTTACACTTGGTAAGGGGTAATTTTGATACCTATTAAAACTTTTTCTTTAGAGGTCAGACTGAATAATTCTGTAACTCTTTAGTAGTAAACAAACTGCCGTAAGTAGTAAACAGACTTTCCCTAAGTCTTTTACTCAAATTTGTTTATTTTATTTTATTTTTTAAAGATTTTACTTATTTATTTGACAGAGAGAGACAGCCAGTGAGAGAGAGAACACAAGCAGGGGGAGTGGGAGAGGGAGAAGCAGACTCCCAGTGGAGCAGGGAGCCTGATGTGGGGCTTGATCCCAGGAACCTGGGATCATGCCCTGAGCCACCCAGGCACCCCTCAAATTTGTTTCTTTAGTTTGAAGGCCACGGGTTTTTCATCTGTCACTCCACAAAGCGCCCACGTTCACTTGTAGAGATTTCTGGTGGTTTCTTAACCTTGAGCACAGGTGAATTCTAGGCTTTTGATAAAGGCTGCCTCTTCTCCCTGCTCTCTACTCTCCACCTCATGTCCTTGTTTCCTCCCTCTCTCAAATTACCAAGCATGCAAAGCATGGGGTTTCCCCAGGCCTTGGCCCTAGGTAGTGAAAGTTAGGTGAATAGATAGAGTTGCGGTAAGTGTTGTCATGGAGCCCGTGGGAGCCATGATGCAGGGAAGCTGCCCAGAGGAAGTGATGCTTGATGCTGAGTTTGAAAAGACAGGTTGGAAGTGGTCCCGTGCAGGTAGAGGAGGGTCTTCCGACGAAGTGGGCTCCCAGGGCATACAGCTCACAGGTACGAGTCACCCACTGTGCTCCACGCACTGTTCGTACGTTGTGTGTGTCCTCACCACACCCCGATGTGGGTGCAGTTGTGTTCCGTTGTCACAAATGAGGAAACAGTCCCAGGGAGGCAGGGGAACTTCTAGGCCGTGGTTACATAGGCATACCTCGTTTTATGGTGCTTCACAGATAGCGCAGTTTTTTTTACAAATTGAAGGTTGGTGGCAATCCTGAGTTGATCAAGTCTGTCAGTGCCATTTTTCCAACAGCATTTGCTTACTTCCCGTCTCTGTATCACATTTTGGTGATTCTTGTAATATTTCAAACTTTTTCATTACTGAATTTCTTACGGTGATACGTGATCAGTGATTGCCACTTGCTGAAAGCTCAGATGGTGGTTAGTACTTTTTAGCCACAAAGCATTTTTTAATTAAGGTATATACATTTTTTTGAGGCATAATGCTATTGCATACTTAATAGACTTTACACGGTAATGTCAACATAACTTTTATATGCGCTGGGGAAACCAAAAAATTGATTTGCTTTGTTTCGTTACTGGTTTTATTGGGTGGTGTGGAACTGAACCTGCATTATCTCCAAGGTATTCCTGTACAGGCAGGAAGCACTCTGCCTGCCCTCTCCTGCGTTTTATTGACCTCTATGTGATGCGGCCTATCGGGAAAGAAGTAATGGACAGGGGTTGGCTTGGCAGAAAATTCTTACTATAAAAGGAGACACGGGGAATGCATAGGGAACTGTTAAAGCACATTCTAAATATCTGAGTAAGGGCTAACACTGGTCCAGTTTAAATTCTCAGCATAATTAAACCACACTTGATACATAAAGTAGCAAAATCACCTTTGCCTAGACAGCCACCTGTACAGTACCTCTCCTACCTCACACCTTGTATGTCATGTCACATTGAAGAGTTTTTAACCAGGTTTTTAATCCCTTTTCTGCCACATGATAGTTGTGTAGCCTTGAACAAGCTTTTTTTTTTTTTTTTTCCTTCCCACTTTTTGTTTGAAAGTAACTGTGGTTTGGGAGCGCCTGGCTCATTCGGTTAAGCGTCTGACTTCCGCTCAGGTTATGATCCAGGCATCTTGGGATTGAATCCCACGTCGGGCTTCCTGCTCAGCGGGGAGTCTGTGTGTCCTTCTCCCTATGCTCCTCCCCCATACTCGTGCTCTTTCTTTCTCTCAAATAAATAAAATCTTTAAAATAAAATAACTGGTTCCCAGAAGTGGCAGAACTTGGTATCACGGAACAGTCCTGTGGACTGTTCACCAGTTTCCTCCAATGATAACGTCTTCTTTTTAGTCTAGTATTTTTTATTCTGTTTTCTCCTCTATGATCTTGTTGATTCCATCAACTTCTGTTATGCTTTCCGTGTTGTTTCTAGTGATTTTAGGATGCATCCTTGAGTTGTCGTAGTTTAATCCAAAGTGTTCTTACCACTTCTTCAGTAATGGGAGAACCTTACTGCTTTTCCCCTGTCCACTGCTTCTCACTTCCTTTCTCCACTGCAGTGTTGTTTTTGTTTTTGTTTTTTGATGAAATAAGTTACTTTCCTCCTGTTCTAAGAACTCTTGAGAACTTCGTTCTGTGCAGGCCTACCGGCAATGACTTCTCTGTTGTTTCTCTTAAAAGGTCTTGATTTCACCTTCCTTTATGAAATGTAGTCTCAGTGGATATAGAATTCAAGGTTATGGTTATTTTCTTTCAATATTTAAAAGAATGGCCTATTCCACTGTCCACTGTAGCTATTAGTAAACCAGCTGTAAGCCACATTGTTATGCCATTGGGGGTGAATGAAGATGCTGTGTCCTTTCTTTTTCTTTTTTTTTTTTTTAAAGATTTTATTTATTTATTTGACAGAGACAGCCAGCGAGAGAGGGAACACAAGCAGGGGGAGTGGGAGAGGAAGAAGCAGGCTCATAGCGGAGGAGGCTGATGTGGGGCTCGATCCCAGAACGCCGGGATCACGTCCTGAGCCGAAGGCAGACGCTCAACCACTGTGCCACCCAGGCGCCCCTCTTTTTTTTTTTTTTAAATACTTTTCAGATTATCTTTTTGGTTTTAGTACTCTGTAGTGTACCTTGATATGATTTTTGTTGTTGTATTTTCTCTCCTTGGGGTTTGCTAAGCTTGAATCTCTATGTTGATCGGTTTCATCTGTTTTGGGAAATTCTCACCTCCTCCCTTGTTGAATACAGTTGACAATTGAACAACGTGGGGCTTAGGCTCCCCACAGTCAAAAACCAGCATATAAATTTGCCTCCCCCAAAACTGAACTAATAGCCTGCCGTTGACCAGGAGACTTACCGATAATATACACAGTTAATACTATGTTGTACGTTCTATGTATCATAAACTGTATTCTTATAATAAAGTAGGCTAGGGAAAAGAAAGTGTTACGAAAATCATAAGGAAGAGAAAAGACATGTATAAGTGGGCTTTCACAGCTCAGACTCGTGTTCTTTGAGTGTCTCCTGTGTTACTGCTACCTCATTTTCTGTCCTCTCCTGTGATCCCATCTACAGAAATCTTATGCCGTTTGCCTGTTTCTCATGTCTCTTAGCTTGGTTGTGGGTTTGTTGTTGTTGTTTTCATTCTTTTTCTCTCTGGTGCAGTTTGAATATTTTCTATTGACCTATCTTTCAGTTCATTAGTCGAATCTTCTGCTTTTAAACCTAATCTTTGAGTTACTGTTTCAGTTATCATATATTTTAATCATAATTTCAATCAGGTGCATATTAATTTTCATATAAATCCTAAATATATTGAAATTCTCGCTCTTTTTTTTTAAACATACCATGGAGAAAGGACAGTCTCCATTTTTTTTTAAGATTTTATTTATTATTTATTCGACAGAGATAGACAGCCAACGAGAGAGGGAACACAAGCAGGGAGAGAGGGAGAGGAAGAAGTAGGCTCCTAGCGGAGGAGCCTGATGTGGGGCTCGATCCCAGAAGGCTGCGATCACGCCCTGAGCCGAAGGCAGACGCTCAATGACTGCGCCACCCAGGCGCCCCTGAAATTCTCTTTCTATCCATATTTGCCTACATTTTCTTACATGTAGTGAGGGATCTTAACATATTCTAATGTTCCTGCCTGCGAAGTCCAGTGTCATGCCAAGTGTAGATCTGCTGCTTTGATTGAATGCCATGTATAAAAATTTAGATTCTCCGAATAAAAAGAAAAAAGTATTTTATATATACATAACATTTAGATGCCCCAGGTGATGATGTATTCTGTGTGTACGATTCAGCTTTCCTCTGTGGTGTTAACAGACCTGAGAAGGGGCGGGGGCTGCCTCGAAGCTAGGTGGCAAGTTTGGTCCTTGGCCTCCAGGACTACCCCTGATCCTTGGCTGTGACTGTGCAGAACTTAGGTTGGGATTTCGAAGTAATCTTTAGCACTTCAAAAGGGAGTTTGCAGGAATTTCTGTCTTTCCTTGAACCCAACTCTTTAGCTTTCCCATCCTCTGCATCTTCAAAATTTGCCAAGTGTCTGAGATGGTGACCAGCCTGTATTTGAGGTACCCTCCCCCATCTCTGCCAGCATCACTTCATCCATAGGCATGGGTTGCAAGCGTTCTTATACACTGGACACAAATCTCTCATCACACATATGATTTGCAAATATTTTCTCACAGTCTATGAGCTGTGTTTTCACCTTCTTGATGAGGTCTTTTGAGGCAGAGATGTTTTTAATGTTGATGAAGTCCAACCTCTCAGTCTTTTGTCACTTAGGCTTTTGGTGTCACATCTGAGAAATCTTTTACTTTACCCCCAAGATCATTTAGATTTACTCCTGTTTTTTCTCCTCAGAATTTTTTTTTTTTCCTCGAGAGAGCACATGAGTGGGAAGGGCAGATTGAGAGAATGAATCTTAAGCAGGTTCCATGCTTAGCACAGAGCTCAGTGCAGGGCTCGATCTCACGCCCCGGAGATCATGACCTAAGGCGGAACCAAGAGTCAGAGCCTTAACGAGCTGAGCCACCCAGGTGCCCCCCTTCTCAGAATTTTTTAATGTTAGCTCTTACCTGTAGATCTTCGACCTACTGAGTTAATTTTTGTATGTGATATGAGACAGGGTCCAAATTCACTGCTTTGCCTTTGGATATCCGGTTGTCATGGCACCAGCTGTTGACCCACCCACCCCCTTTTAAACTTTATTATAGAACTATTAGAATATATATAGAAAGAGACAAAATAGTATAATGACCCTCTGTGTGTCCACCACCAGCTTTGGTTATCAACATCTTGCCAGTCTCATTTCTGTTTGCTTTGGCCTGTTGATGACCCCCTGTGGACTTAGGGCTTCTTTCTTAGGTTGAGTCTGTGACTTCTGGATCGCATGTCTTTGTCTTTTTCTGGCTTTACACTGAATTAACTGTACCATATCCTTCAATAGCAGATGTAGGAATTAAACTTTTTTTTTTTTTAAGATTTTATTCATTTATTTTGGGAGAGAGAGCACAAGCAAGGAGGAGAGGGAGAGGGAGAGGACTCCATCCCAGGACCTTGAGATCATGACCTAAGCCAATGGCAGGCACTTAACCCACTGAGCCACCCAGGAGCCCCGAAAGTAAACTTTTTGAGTCCTTGATTTCAGATACGTCTTTATCCTGTGCGCACACTTAATTTGTGTAAGTTGCTGTACTTGAAATTCTAAATTGAAATGTGTTATCCCTCAGAATTTGAAAGGTATTTTACCATTGTTTTCAAAAACCTAGTTTTGTTTTTGAGAAAAGCCTGATACAGTCTGAATTTTTGTTTATAACCTACTTTTTTATTTGTTTGCCTTTCTGGAAACTTGTAGGATTTCACTCTGTTTCGTGGTCTTAGATTTCCAGAGTTGTTCCTTGCTGCGTATTTTTTCAATTTCTTGTTACTTGGTGGTCCTTTCTGTTCGAAAACTCTTGATCTTCAGTTTTGAGAAGAAATATTTTGGTGTGTTGCTCTAATAGTACATGGGGATGTCCCCAGCTTCCTGGGTAATTCTCAAAAAAATAGCATATTTTCTGCCAAAGCCATCAGAGTCTGTAAGTTCTGTTCTCTTAGAAATAGATCTGGGAACTGATAACATGAGTCTTCTCCAAAGGTGGGGTTACTGGTGGTGAGGCAATAACATGTGAAGGGAGACCTGCTTCTCACGTGATGCCTTCTTATAAACTTCTGATTTTCTGTTGTGCTACATTTCTTATTCGGAAATACAAATGGCATAACAATGTACAAGGATAGCAGGCCTAGGATCATGTCATCTTTATTTAAATTTGTTACCGATCTATAGTTCAAAGTGTGGTTAGGGTGGCAGACACGTGAACGGCTGTAGGTTCGTTCATAAAACATGCTCACTGTCACCTTTCACTTATACTTCTGCATCTTCCTGTAGATGGATCTCTATGGTGTAGAACCGCATTTCTAACATAAAAGAGTGAAAAATAAGACTCTCATTTAAGTGTTGTCTATTAAGTTAGCTCCCAAAAGCCTACGTTAAATGCCTCCTGCATGTTAGCTCCTTCTAGATTCTCTATGAAACAGAGATCGATTAGACAGCTGCTCCATGTTACTTCTCACTTGTGTAGAAGAAAGGTGAGCACATAAATTCAGCAGATACAGCGAAAGTGAATGGTGTTCGGAGTTTGTTGGCGCAGCTCTTGGATGGTGTGTGGGGAAGGTGGATTGACCCCTGGCCAGGTGCAGGTAGTCACGGTGAAATATGGGCCCCTCTTCTTCTCTGTGTAATGTGGTGCCTTCCTCTGTGTGCTGCTGAATAGGCAAGAAGTGTGAATAGGGCTCATCATGCATCCTGTGGCAGACGAGTAGCACATTCTTCCAGAGTAACTCCTTGTCCTGTACTATATTTGTTTCTCTTGCTCCAGATCCTGTCCTCAAACTTAGGGGTGGGATATTGTTCACCTCCTCCTTTCCACTCACAGTTCCACTCATTAGAGAGAAAGCAGAGGCTTTACATCTGAGTGTTGGGTGCGGGGGGAGAGGGGGAAGCTACTGCTTAGCTGTCCCTGGACAGTTCCTAAGGAGGGAAGGATAGTGAGG
Source organism: Ursus arctos (assembly GCF_023065955.2). Classification (NCBI taxonomy): domain Eukaryota; kingdom Metazoa; phylum Chordata; class Mammalia; order Carnivora; family Ursidae; genus Ursus; species Ursus arctos. Next base: position 31,357,241 of record NW_026622808.1, on the reverse strand, counting down.
GAAGGCTTAGAGTAGAGGGTGCGAGGTAAGTGGGTGGCGGATGGGGAGGTGTACCCAGGCTGCTTGTGTCCTCCTCTTTGCCCATCAGTGTCCTGATTAAATTGCCCCTTCCTGGTGGGCCCTTTTTGAGAGGAGTTGTTTACCATGGGAGGGTTTATGGTTTTTTTTTTAACCATTTGAAAGGGTTATTTATACCTATAAGGACCAGAAATTCAGCAGTAGTTATTTTAAATTGAAATAAGTATTTGGTAGAGACATAGAGAGGGGGCATTTAGGGCACCATTTTTTTTTTTTAAGGTTTTATTTATTTGTCAGAGGGAGTGCACAAGCAATGGGAAGCAGCAGGCAGAGGGAGAAGCAGGCTTCTTGCTGAGCAAGGAGCATGATGCAGGACTTGATCCCAGGATCCCGGGATCATGACCTGAGCCAAAGGCAGATGCTCAACCGACTGAGCCACCCAGGCGTCCCTAGGGCACCGTTCTTAATTCTATAATCCTTACTTTGAATAGCAACTTCAGCATTTTGTTGCTCTATTTTAAACAAATATTTACCTAAGTAATTTGAATGATCTTTTACACTTAGCACCTGGCTGCCGTGGAAGAGAGAAAGATCAAGTCTCTGGTGGCCCTGCTGGTTGAGACACAAATGAAGAAACTGGAGATCAAACTTCGACATTTTGAGGAGCTGGAAACTATCATGGACAGAGAGAAGGAGGCTGTAAGTAAAGGGACGTTTATGGTGGCTTTCTGACCATTAAATGCTGACCACCTTTCATCAACTACAAGTTAGATAAAATGAATGGCAGTCTACTCTGTTGGTCCTTTTTCCGGTGTTTGCTCTGCCCGTTCAAAGGGATTGTCAGTCAGTCACTGATGATGAATAGAAGGAAATCTGTTCTCATTCTAAAACTAATGATTTAAACTTCAGCTTTTATACTTCTCAGCTTTCCACATGCTTGATGGTGTAAAATTCTTCCCTCTACAAAAGTTAGATCTTAGACTTCTTTTATGTTCTACTTGTTACCACTAAAGTAGAATTCATACAGATCCATTGTCTGATTCAAGAATTTTCTTGATTTCCTGTCTTCTTCAATACAAATATCAGAAAGTAGGAGTTAATCTCCTCTTGAGTTGGGAGCCTTGTTTCTGTGACCCCTTTTAACCAAACCCTCCTCTGGTCCAGCCTTGGACTCTCAGTCTTCCTCCCCTTCCCTGCATGGTGGAGGGCAGGTGGAGATAAGCTCTTGCTGAGCTCAGCATAGGTGGGGGCAGACACTTGTGAGAAGGATGTGGCCCAAACAGGGTCAAGAGAATTATGAAAAAGGCCAAACCTGAAGAAGGAAGCAACAAAAAGTAAGAAACATAGAGGCAGGGGAGCAGTTTGTCATTCAAGGTAATTTTTGGAGAAGTTTTTTTAATGAGTTGATGAAAAGAAGGATTGGTAACTTTTCTTTTTTTTTTTTTTTTAATTAAGATTTTATTTATTTAAGAGAGAGAGTGCGCAAGCTGGGGGAGGGTCAGAGGCAGAGGGAGAAGCAGACTCGCCACTGAGCAGGGAGCCTGAAGAAGGGCTTGATTCCAGGACCCTGGGATCATGACCCAAGCCAAAGGCAGATGCTTAACCAACTAAGCCACTCAGGTGCCCCAGGAATTGGTAATTTTCTAAGCAATGAACTGAATTTGAGGATTTAGGTAGGACTTCTTCTCTCTGATTATTTTGACTTTTTAATCTGTATATGAGATCCTGGTATCTAAATGGTAGAGCCTTAAAATTAAACGATCCCAGAGGAGTTCTAATTTTAAGGACCTTTTTGTATTTATTTAGCTGTTTCTTAGTGGTCAGTCCAATCACATCCTCTGGCAGATTCCTCAGGATGAGTAGCCCAATAACTGGCACCAACAGCCCACTTTCATTTTGTCCTGAGACCACCTCTTCCACTTTGGCAGGCATCCTGGCCCTGGAGGACGGCGAGGCTGCTTCAGTAACTCTTGACCCACACCCTTCCCCAGCCCACCCGCAGGTCCCTAACCCTGTAAGCGTGTCTCACATCACTGGCCCTCTCCTTCCCTGCGAGCTGCTGGCCACCCCAGTCTCCTCTCCATCACCCCCTGTGTACTGGCCACACCACGCCTCATTCAGGCTTCCCTCTGGCCTTGTTCTCTGTGCTCCTCTGCCAGCAAGGTCCTCTTCCCCAGCCCTGCATCCCTCAGCCCTGCCCCTCCAGGTGACCTGCCCACCCCATCTGCTGCGGTGGCAGCCTGACAGCACTTACACTGTGTCGTGGTTGCGGATTCACGTATCCGTCTCCCATACAGGGGTATATGCCCTGTGAGCACGGACTTGACCGAGTGTCTTTGTAAACACAGAACTGGCACGTCATGGGCTCTTGCGTCAGTGACTCTTGAATGCATGTGTGCCAGCACCCATGTCGGAAGCTAGAGAAGTGGAAGAGGGGAGTCCACCCTTTAGTCAAATGGGGAAGAGAGTCAGGCAAACAAATGATGGCGCAGTGTGTTCAGTGCTCTTTTGGGAGCAGAAAGGAGGCATACCTGGAGAACGGGAGGTGGGAGAGGGTGCTGGAGAATACTTCTGCTAGGTGAGCCGGAGCGTGGAGGAATGACTCTTTGTGTTTATTGTATCCTCTTAAGCTGCCCTTTTGTCATTTATGGATGTTTTTAGTGGACTCAGGGTAACAGGGTTATGATATAGTGGATTATTGGCACATGCAGGATTCATGTGATGATTGGGTCGTAGCCACTGGCAGCCAGATGCCCTGCTGTCGTTCATAAAGCAGCACCGATGGATGAGCCTGGAAGATTGGCAGCACTCTGTGCACTTAGAGAACACTGTCTGCATTCTCAAGGGCCTCTTTTCTCAGCTCTAAGTCACTCTCTCTTCAGAGGTTGAACCTGGGGATCCCCCACTCTTTGAAACCCCCAGTGAAACTGTCACCTAGATCAGCACACCCCCTGCCCCTCTCCAGTTCTCGCTCCGAGTCCTGGACACCCAGGGGCCGAGTGTAATGGCTGCACTCCTCTTAGCCCTTCAGAATTTCCCTTGTGCTGTGGATTTGTAACAGTTATTATCTCAAATTACAGAACTGCACTGTGATTTTCTTATTTGAATCTTTTTTGTTGTTGAATTCTAATCAAAGCACATAAAACATTTTAGAGGCTAGTCTCTGGATAAAACAGCACAACTGAAAATGTTGGGAACGCTGTTCTGCCGACTCTCTTCCCATCAGGTTGCTCTGCTCAAATCCTTTGGCGGTCAGCCTGCCTTCTCAGTCAGCATTTGGGGCAGGAAAATCCTTTGTATGGGGTAGTCCCAAACCCTAGCCACTGACTGTCAGTAACACAGCTGTGTTAGTTGTTCACTGCTATGGAAATAAGGACCCTAAAGCTTCGTGACTGCAAACAGAAAACCAGGTCTCACGTGGTTTCTGGGAGTTGGGAGCCAGGCACCTTGGCCGGGCGGCTCAGGGGCGGGGTCTTGCGAGGTTGCTGGCTCCCTAAGGTTCAGCAGGGCTGGAGCTCCCGCCTCCCAACTTACTCCTGGGGTTGTTGGCAGGGGCTTCTGCTCCTACCACACGAGCCTTTCTGGGGTGCCGTTCATGAAGGGGGTCCCTCAGGGTGAGTGATTAAAAAGAGCAAGAACATGAGCGAGCACCCAGAATGGAAGCCACACTGTTGCATGTAACCTAAACTTCAAAGTCCCACTCCTTCATTTCTGCTGTGTTCTCTCAGTCACCAGACCAACTCTGGCTCTGGGACCAGGTTGCGAGGTAGACATGGTTCAGGGAGGTGGAAGGTGTAAATACCAAGAAGTGGGAGTGTGGAAGCCAGCTTGGGGACTCGTTCTCAGAACCAGAGAGTTCTGCAAAATTCAAAATGTCCCCCATTCATGTTGTGCACAGTGACCATATAACTCTTTTTTCTCCACCAGGCACTACTATCCTGTCCTTCCCTGTGGGCAGGCAAAGCCATGGCCACTTTGCTAACCAGTGATTTCCACACGGGACTATTGAGGGAGTTAAATGAGAGCAGTGTGGCGTGTGCCTGGCACAGTGCCTCGAACACATAGTAGGTGTTCAGTTCATCACCACCTGGTGCTTCTCTGCCTACCACGTTGCCTCAGTTCACTTTATTTTTTAAAGATTTTGTTTATTTTATTGTATTTTATTTTATTTTATTTTTTTTTTTAAAGATTTTATTTATTTATTTGACAGAGAGAGAGAGACACGGCGAGCGAGAGAGGGAACACAGGCAAGGGGAGTGGGAGAGGAAGAAGCAGGCTCCCAGCAGAGGAGCCTGATGTGGGGCTCGATCCCATAACGCCGGGATCACGCCCTGAGCCGAAGGCAGACGCTTAACCGCTGTGCCACCCAGGCATCCCTGTATTTTATTTTTTTGAGAGAGAACACGAGCTGGTCAAGGGAGGGGCAGAGGCAGAAGGAGAAGCAGACTCCCAGCTGAGCAGGGGGCCAGTGCGGGGCTGATCCCAGGACTCTCAGATCATGACCTGAGCCGAAGGCGGACGCTTAACGACTCAGCCACCCAGCTGCCCCTGCCTCGGTTCACTTTAAGGTGTACTTCTTTACCTACAGGCAATAGCTCCAGGACATACTTTTTTTGAATTAAACATTTGGTTTTATTTATATAGCAATAGATGTCAAAGTCTTTTCTTAGACTTTAGGAATCAGATATAGGAGCACCTAGGTGGCTCAGCTGGTTAAGCATCCGACTTTTGATCTCAGGTCAGGTCTTGATCTCATGGTTGTGAGTTCAAGCCCCTTCTTGGGCTCCACACTGAGTGTAGAGCCTACTTTAAAAAAAAAAAAAAAAGAGATATGAACTTTCTTTTTTTATCTAATGACTTAAAATCAGTTCTCTTGAGTCTTTAGGTATGTAGAAATTAAGAACAAAGGATATAAATCTGAATCTTTTATAGATACTATCCATACAACTATAATTAGAGCTCAGTAGGTACCGTTAACAGCTCTCTCTCATGAAGTGCTGGTATTAGATAAAGGCAGTTACGAAATGCACAGAGCCCATCGAGGAAATGACAGGATAAAGTATTGACTCTAGTTCGGGTGAGGATGCTGAGCTTGTGCTGGGACCATAACTCAGAGGGTCATCCCACCTGAGCAGCCTTCCATGCCAGGTGGATAGCACACATCGGTCAAGAGAGCAGGTTTCAGGGGCGCCTGGGTGGCACAGCGGTTAAGCGTCTGCCTTCGGCTCAGGGCGTGATCCCGGCGTTATGGGATCGAGCCCCACATCAGGCTCCTCCACTATGAGCCTGCTTCTTCCTCTCCCACTCCCCCTGCTTGTGTTCCCTCTCTCGCTGGCTATCTTTATCTCTGTCAAATAAATAAATAAAATCTTTAAAAAAAAAAAAAAGAGAGAGCAGGTTTCAGGCATGGGTTGTGCTGGGGACTTGAGCCACCTGGAGAGAACTGGGGGGCCCTGTCTAAAGCATTCCCATTTGAATTAAAAAAATAATAATTTGATGCCCATGATGGGATGGATCTGTGAGCTGATCTGGTAGACCAAATGCTCTCTGAATTTCTGGAGGTCGTTTGGCTAGGTGTAGAACTGAATACGTTCGGTAAAGAGAGACATTGTGGGAATCTCAGAGCCAGTCCTCAAGGAGGCTAGAGGGTGCGTGAGACATTGAGATGCAGAGACACCACCTCCTGCGAGGCAGTGGGGCAATGGAAATCCAAAGGAGAGGGGGCCGTGGTTGGCCGAGATTATCAAGGAGAGCTTCCTAGTGGAGGAGGGGCTGATCCGAGCTATTAAGAAGGCCTAAATCCCGAATATGAAGAGAAGGACATGATTTCCGAGGAGACTGAAGAGTCAGCCAGCCCAGAGCTGATGGCTTTTGCCACACAGGTGATGTAAGTTTAAGGTAATTTGTTCGTTCCACAGATACCCAAGCAGCACCTACTTTGTTCTAGGCATGCGTATGGCACTGGGGTACAGTGGTGGATAAAACCCCACCAAACTCTTTGCCTTGGTAGAGCTTGAAATAATCAACGAAGGGCGTTAGGAGATGTTCTATGCGGTGTGTGTATGTACTGAACTGTATGTTACAGGCTGGGGAGGGGAGGTGGGGAGGGTCAAGGGAGAGATTGCACTTGACGGTGGTATCGGCTGAGTAGGCCTTACCGAGAGACGGACAGACACGTGCTTCTGAGGCCTAGAACCAGCGCAGAGGCTCTGAGGCAGGAGCGTGTTGGGGCACTGAGGAGTAGGTGGTTGGGCTGGAGCACAAATGAGGAGGAGGTGAGAGGATAAAGTCAGAGATTTGATGACCTAATCACGGAAGTCCCTGTAAGCCATCCAGAGGCTTTTCATTTTACTCTGATAGTGTGGAAAAACTACAGAGCCTATTTTATGCAGTCCATAAAAATAGTAAATGCAGAGAGCTGGCATGGTCTTGCTTATAGTTCCCCAGGGATCTGTGTTGTAGAGAGGAAATGACAAAGCGGCAAGGCTCGAAAAAGGAGAGTCTGGTGGCAAGGCCGTTAAAATAGCCCACATGAGGTGACGGTGGCCTGGACCAGGGTGGTGGCCGAGCAAGCGAAGAGAAGTGGTCAAGTTCTGGATAATAGGATCTCATCACACAGGATGCAGGTTTAGGGAAGTTTGTTGTACTTTATGACAAATGAGGGAAGGAAGAACAAAAAGCCAGAAGGTGAATTTCTTACTGACCCAGGAGAAGCCAATGCACTTGGTGTTCTCTGTATTTGGGGTAACGCATCTCTGTGCTGCCTGTCTTGTAACGGAACCTCTTGTTAGACGTGCACATTACATCACGAGTAGTTTTAGCTGAGATGAAGAAAGCTGTATCCAGTTGTAGGTTTAGTTCCGAACCAGAAATGCCTGGCCTCAGGAGGCAGGCACAAGGCAACAGGACAGAGTGACCGGTCACCACGATGTGTGCCTGCCCCTTTGGGTTTCACCTCCAGACGCACATGGGGAAGCCACAGGACACGGTTGTGGTGTTCTCGTTTCCACAGGGGTAAGAAGGAATGAATAGGTCTAGTTGGGACTTGGTTTTTTTGTAAATGGATGTCTGGTCATTGACACCAAACATTGCCAAGGAAGATGTGTGATTATTTACTTAGTTCTGAGGCCAAGTAGTCAGAGGCTTCAGGCCTCGGCTGATACCTCAGCCCCTGGCAGTGTAGATGGACTTGTGCGGCCCCCACCTTTTCCTCTTTCCCGCCCTCCCTGCTTTGTGCCCGTGAAGCTGGGAGAAGAGCTTTGTGTGAGCTTCGGCGGCATGTTGCAGCTGTGTCTGCGTTTGGTGCCTTGGTGCAGAAAAGTGCTCTGTTGTGCTCCAGTTGCACTTGGGTTCCTCTGTCCGGTGGGTACACAGTGCAGCACTGAGGGGGGAGAGGAAGGCAGGGTTTGAAAGCGGTGGGGGGATGTGTCTTCAGAGCTGGGCTACAGGCAGCTTTGTGTGAAACCGGCTGCCCTAGAGCCAGATTGGAGCCATGAGAGAAAATGGACAGATTCATTAACATTCTATCTACGTGAATGTACATACGCTGTTCACTTTAGCTGTTGGGACTTTGTCCACAGTTCTCGGAAATGGAAGGCGGAGAGGAGAAAATCAAGCTATCTATAGCACATGGCTTGCATGCTTTTAGTGTTGGGTTTTTTGTTTGGTTTTGATTTTTAGTGTGTGTGTGTGTGTGTGTGTGTGTGTGTGTGTGTGTGTGTGTGTTTAAAGATTTTATCTATTTGAGAGAGAGGAGAGAGAGCGCGCAAGCAGTGGGGAGGGGCAGAGGGAGAAGCAGACTCCCTGCTGAGCAGGGAGCCTGATGCAGGACTTCATCCCAGGACCCTGGGGTCATGACCTGAGCTGAAGGCAGATGCTTAACCGACTGAGCCACCCAGGCTCCCTAGCGGTTTGTTTTTTGACAAAAATATTATGTGTGATGAAAATTTTTTCAATAAAGAAATGAATAAATTGAAAAGTCTCTCTTATCCTCAGTTTCATTTCTAGGAATAATCACCTAATAGTTTGGTGTCTGATAGGACATTTTCATTGTGTATATAATGTGTGTGTGTATGTGAATACAAGGTGGCTTTTTTTTAAATTTAATTAGGATTGTGTAATAAATATTGCAGCAACTTGCTTTTTTTCCTCAGTGTATTTCAGACAACTATACATCGAAAACAGCACTTTAATGGCTGTCCTCAGACACACATATATACAGTTTTCTAGGACAGATTCCCAGATGTAGAATCACTGGTTTCATGCATTTAAAATTTGCTCAATACTGTCGAACTCTCCTCAAAAACTGCCAATTTACATTATGTCTGATTGTCAAAAAATGAATGCAGTCTTCAGTTGAACTCAGTAACAATGAGGTATCCACAACAAGAGATGTATGTCTATTGCTTGATGAGGCCAAGATGTGGCCATAAGCTCTGCTTCGTGTGCTGCCCTCCTGGAGCCACGCTTGCTGCTTGCTGCTTGGGCACTGCGCTCACCCCACAGCACCTTTTCAGCCCACACTGGAGCTTTGGTTTAACTGGGTTCTCTTTCAGGAATGTGTGTGTGTGTTTAATCACTCATCTATTTTAATTCTTCTAATTACTTTCTTTTAATTACCTTCCATGTTTTGAAATGACAAGTGAAGCTCAGGAAAAAATAGAATAATTAAAGTTAGTACATTTGTAGACATGGAAAATAGGGCAAATTTTTCTTTCTGTGGTTAATACCTTGAGAGGTCAGCTCTCAAAGAAGGACTGGTTTGGTTTAAAAACAAAACCAAACCACTGAGAGAGGTAACGTAGAGACTAAAATTTCCCTTCAGAGACACAAAATCCCTTCCAGGAACAGATCAGCTTCTTTACAGAACAGATCTTGACCTAAATTATAGTTCTTACATAACTGCGGGACTTCAGCCAAACCATCCAGACCAATAATGGTTTGACAAGAACATAGATAAGATGTCCTTTTCTGGCAACCTTTTATGTCTAACCTCAGCAAAGTCCTGAATTTCCTAGAAAGAATAGAAGAAAGCGAATCCTAGGACCTGTAGTCAGAATTTTTAGCTTCCTTTTTTATCAGTGCCTCTTACTGACTGATTAAATGTCTTGCAGAGCTGGACTTCCTGAGGACTCTCTTGGTTTTTACATCTTGCAGTTCCCTGCTCATTATACAAACAAGGAGGAACACCGGGCCGGGCTTTAACCTCTTCAGGTCACCCTCCCTAGAAAATGAAGAGCCCAGACCAGTCTGTTAGGACCGTAGCAGCACCCTGCCGCACTCCCTCCTGATGACCCTCAACCGCTCTCACAAAATCATTTGTTTCAGAAGATCTCCTTCTCCCTAGGAGACTCCCCGCAGCCAGCTAACCTGCCTGGGACATAAACTTTACCATCTATTCTCTCCATTCCCCCTCCTCCTCACCTGGTCATGCCTGTTCTCGTCCCTCTTCAGTCAGTGGCCTGTCCTCCTGCGCCCTGTCCGTCCATGGCCACTCCCTGGTTGCTACTCCTGATAACCAGAAGTGCTTCTCACTTGGTTCCACAGGGTCTTCTCCTCAGACAGCCCTCTGCTGAGAGCCCATATTCTTAGGCTAACTCTTCATGCATATTCCAACCAGTTTTTACTGATGATAGTATATAGTATTTATGTGTACAACTGGCTGCTCCTGAAAGCTAAAATGTTACCTTTTTTTAGTCTGTCAAATGCCTTGGAAGAGTGCTATCCAACAGAAATACAGTGTGAGCCACCTATGTGATTTAAAATTTTCTAGTAGCCACATGTAAAAGGTGAAATTGTAACGTTTATTCAGTATGTACAGAATATTATTTGAACATGTAATCAAGATGAAGAATACATTTTTTTCATGCTAAGTCCTCAGAACTCAGTGTGTGTTTTATACTTACAACACATTCCACTTCAGATTAGCCACATTTCAAGTGCTCAGGAGCCATTTGTGGCTTCTGTCTGCCGTCTCGGACAGAAAAGTTCTAAAAATGTCTCCCAGTGACTCGGATCTTGCCGTTGGAAATGGTGGGCTCGAACATTATTGGAAATAAATAGATCTGTTAACCCTCCTTATGATCTGTACGCTTCTTCCCTCCGAAATCTGCATGTTTATTTTCCTTCATGTTCAAGGTGATTTTCTCTTTCAGGACTGAATTAAATTAATTTTGATAGCATTTAAGGTGGGCTTCATCCTCTGAACTATTCTCAGGCATATGATTTCTGGATTTCCTGGCACGTATAATAGCTTATTTCTCTTTAGTTTAATTTGGGTCCCAGAAAGATTATCTTGAATATTGAAATACTTATATTCTTCAGACCAAGATTCATGCACATCTTTATTTAGGCACCTAAAATATTCTGTGAATGTGTCACCCAGTATAATTTTGGGTACTTGAAAGCCAAGATTTGCGGTGGCACTGCCAAAGCTCCACATAGAAAAATGTGGGTATTTGCAGCTAAGGCCACGTCCACTCATCCAGAGCATTTAACTCTGTGTCAGTTCTAAAATAGTAACCAAAGGATCACATCCAGAAGAGAGCACCTGGGAAAGTTGCGTGGACTTGAAATTTTATCCGTTGAGGGACTATGAAGAGGAGAGGAGAGGTTTGTATTACCTGGCAGTCATGAAATCTATTTTTACATATTTGAAGGCCTGCCAGACAGGATTCCGTGTGTACTGAATGAGCCCGGAGAGCAATAACCCCACTGGGTGAAGGTTACAGGAAAGGCAGACCTTGTGCATAACACAGAAAAGACCTTGACCTTGGTAACGGGTGTCCAAGTGGAAATACGCTACTCAAGAAATAATGCCATTCCTCACCACAGATGTTGGAGGTGGCTGTGTACGTGAGGTGGGATAGGGAGTTCAGGCATCAGGTTGATGTCCTGTGTGTCATCCACTCCTAAGACCCTCTCTTTGTGTCATCTCTCTTCCCCTTCCTTTTCTTGACAGTTAGAACAACAGAGGCAGCAGTTGCTTACAGAACGCCAGAACTTCCACATGGAACAGCTGAAATATGCCGAATTGCGAGCCCGACAGCAAATGGAACAGCAGCAGCATGGGCAGAACCCGCAGCAGGCACACCAGCATTCTGGAGGACCTGGCCTGGCGCCACTTGGAGCAGCAGGGCACCCCGGCATGATGCCTCATCAGCAGCCCCCTCCCTACCCTCTGATGCACCACCAGATGCCACCACCTCATCCACCCCAGCCAGGTGAGAGGCAGGCTCTGCTCATGGATGAGGCTGTGGTCATCCCTGTGGCACAGCATCAGAGGAGCTAACCACACCCTCGGTGATTCGGGCCTAGGACTGTGTAAGATACCGATTTTCAGCTAGGGAATTGTAGGCAAGTGAGACCTGGTTGCATAACCATCACCACATAATGTTTGCCATGTTCTGTTCCTGGTGTGATGCCTTTCTTTGGGTCGGTCAGCCTCCAAGTGGCCCATACATCCCAGAGTTCCTTAAAAATTCATCCTTGGGTTGTCTACTCTTTTTTTTTTTTTTTTTTTTTTAACTTACAGGCATTTTTAAAGATAGACATGCACAAAAATAATAATGCCGTGAACTCCTATGACCCAGCTTCCACACCCAGCAATTCCCTGCTAGTTTTCACTTTTTGTTGGAGAAATCTACCGTGGGCAAAAGTAGTGCGAATAGTGTAAGAATCCCCCCGTATTACCTCTTGTACGTATGCTTCAGAACTACCGATATTTTGTTTCTTCTTCCTCACTCTGGGGCAGGAGGTAGACTTTAAGGTATATCTCTAACCAAGATCTGAGAAATCTTATTCTTTAACATAACTACTGTTATCACACTCAGCGAAAGTAACCATAATTCCTAGTTAACTATCAATTAAGTGTTCTTGGATGCTTCATTTGTTTGAATCGGTGTTCAGATAAGGTCCACACATTGCATTTGCTGATAGTTCTCTTAAATCTGTCTTAATGTGTAAACAGTTCACCTCCCCTCCTTTTTTTTTTTTTTTTAAATGCGGTTCATATGTGGAAGAAATGAGGGTTTTGCACCTGTGACTATGCTGAAATGTGCCCAGAAGGTGCATGGTGTCATTTCTCATATTCTTCTCCCCACGTCCCTCCCCCACACATCTTCCATAAACCAGAGGCTTGCTCTGGGTGTTTTACCAGGTTCAGGTTCACTTTTTGGAAGCTGGCTTTTACTGTAATGTCAGTTGTCTCTCTTGGTGACATGAAGGTTGGCCAGCGGTTCTAGGCTGATCATCTGTTGTTAGGATGACCCATCCATTCAAGAGTTTCCCAACAGACTTCATCAGAGGTTTTACCTGCCTTTGAGAATCGCTTCTAGATCAGCTCTTTCATCAAGCCTTGCAAAATGGTGAGATGTCTCCGTTGATTTTTCCTTCTGCATTTATTTCTGTTCTTCATTTTATTAGCAGTGATTATTATTTAAAAAACAAAGAACAAAGAAACCTTGATCAATCACTTATCCTGAAAATGAGTTCCTTACAGTTCCTTTACTGAATAAAGGCTTCATCCTTTCTCTTTATTGGTTACCTGAATAATGGGTTCCTAACCACCGTCTTCACCAGAGGTGACCAGTAAGGGGGGGGGGGGCGGTTCTCCGGTGTGTGTATGTTTTTAGTATTGTGAATTTATGTAATTTTGTGTATTTTATGTATTTCAGTCTGTTATGGACATTACTGTTTTTGATGCTCAGATTGTCCTACCTTTAGTTCACGGGAGCCCTTTCAGGCTGGCAACTACGCACCACACTTTAACCACCTTGAAAGTTGATCTCACAGTCCTTTCAAACTTAACTACCTTCCCCAAACAAACAAAAACTACCCACCAGCATCATGAAAACCTAAAACATACCTTTAATTTCAGCTTTTCTCCCTGCCATGTTCCTTTCCTTCATAGAGAGCGACGTGCTGTGTATGACACGGCTCTATTAACACTTATCCTGTAAGATTTTCATAATTACTCTGTTGTGATGTGCCAGGTGTTTAGCAGAGCCCAAGTTTGTGCTTCTTGGGATGGAATGCAAATTCTCTGGCCAAGGCATGTAGAAATGAACTAAGGTAATATTGGGAGACCCTTGCGAGCCAGGGAAGGCCCCAACATGACCAATAACAGCTAGCCTGACTGCCTCAAATGGCAGATTTTCTAAATCTGCTCATGGAAATAGCCGGGCATGTTAGCTCGAGAAAGCTATGACTGAAAAAAACTGTGATCTGACAACTCATATCATCAATGTGGATCTTTTATTTTATTTATTTATTTTTTAAAAAGATTTTATTTATTTATTTGACAGAGGGAGACAGCCAGCGAGAGAGGGAACACAAGCAGGGGGAGTGGGAGAGGAAGAAGCAGGCTCCCAGTGAAGAAGCCCGATATGGGGCTTGATCCCAGAATGCTGCGATCACGCCCTGAGCCGAAAGCAGACGCTTAACGACTGCGCCACCCAGGCGCCCCAATGTGGATCTTTTATTTTAGTTCACAAACCAAAACGGGCTAGGTTGACTTCGATTGGGAAGCATTCATTTCACACACACGACTGTTAAATTACAGCTGTGGAATTGCTGGCTGCCATCGGACTCGCCACTTGATCTAAGTGATGTCTGTAGATATAGTCTTGGGAGTCCCCCTGCTCACAACGTAGGATTCTTTCTCCCTCAGTCTTTTCTGTCTGCTTGAACGGATCTTAAATGCTCTGTATGAGATGGAGTTTTCTTCAAAATTAAGCTTTCAAAATACACAAATGTTTAACAGAGTAAAGATCACAAAGTGATTTTTCAGAAACAGTGCTTACTTTTAAAATTTATTCCTCAAACTACAGGGATAAATGTTTAAGGGGGGAAGTTCCCTGTGGCTCCTTGGTGCTTGGTTCTGGTGGTGGTAAGCATCACCATCTGTAGTAACTGCTCACGGAGAGCTCCCGAGGAGCTCCAACATCTGCATTTAGCTTGTGAAAGATGGGAGGAGAGATGCTTTAGCCTGTCTCCCTGAGCTGCATCCTGGTGAGGACAAGTCTGCATGTTGGGCCAGTCACCCACCTCGTGCCGCTCACTTCTCAGTGTCCTCACTTTCCAGTTGAAGATCGTATGTGTGGCGGGGACCGCACGGCCTTGCTGCCTGACGGAGCCAGGATATGTGCGGGGCTCCATCTGATTCCAAAGTGATCCCACGATACTGCCGCGTGACCCCGGACTAAGAAGGGACTTAGGGCAGATTCAGATACAGCTATTCTCTTAGGGAGACCGTGCCAAAGAAACAAGAGTTCATAAAAATAGCCTCTAGAACAGACATAGGGTGTTTTTCTCATTTTACTTTCTCACAGAAATAAGCTTTTCTTCAATGAATTTTGAAGAAAAGGATCATTGCGTGTATGAAGAGACTAAAATCTATGACGAGATCATCTTTTTTCTTAAAGTTTTTTATTAAATATGTGCATATGAAAAAAGGTACAAATCATGAGTATTTAGCGAGTTTAAACAAAGAGAATATACCTGTGGAGCCACCCCCCAGAAGTCCCCGCTCGCCTCCTCTCTACCGCCTTTTTCCCCGGGGGCCACAGCTGTCCTGGTTTGTAACAGCAGCGACTAGTTGGGCTGGTTTTGAACGTTATCTAGAGGGAATCACGCAGTGGTTTTTGTTTCTGTCCTGTTTACTCAACACCTGGTACATGGGCTACATCCACGTCGTCCGTGGTTGCAGATTTGTTTCTCGTGTTTGCTCTATGTGGTCCGTTGCGGGGCTGTACCCCAGTTTATTAGTCTTTCCTCCTGTTGAGGGACATTTGATTAGTGTCCAGGTTTTGGTTATTACAGGTGGTAAATGCTACTGTGAACATGCTTGTGCACATGTCTTTTGATAGACACAGGTATACATTTTTTAATGTATTTTTAAATTTCAATTCAATTAATTAACATATAATGTAGTATTAGTTTCAGGGGTACAGGTCTGTGATTCATCAGTCTTATATAATACCCAGTGCTTGTTACATCATGTGCCTTCCTTAATGTCCATCACCCAGTTACCCCATCCCTTCGCCCTCCTCCCCTCCAGCAACCCTCAGTTTGTTTCCTGTGATGAAGAATCTCTTATGGTTTGTCTCCCTCTCTGATTTTGTCTTATTTTTTCTCTCTTCCCCTATGATCCTCTGTTTTGTTTCTTAAATTCCATATATGAGATCATATGATAATTGTTTTTGTCTGATTGACTTATTTCATTTAGCTAATACCTTCTAGTTCCTTCCACGTCATTGCAAATGGCAGGATTTCAATTTTTTGATGGCTGAGTAATATTCCATATGTATGGTATATGTACCATATCTTCTTTATCCATTCATCTGTCGATGGACATCTGGGCTCTTTCCATACTTCGGCTATTGTGGGCATTGCTGCTATAAACATTGGTGTGTAGGTGCCCCTTCAGATCACTACATTTGTATCTTCAGGGGAAATCCCTAGTAGTGCAATTGCTGGGCCGTAGGGTAGCTCTATTTTGAACTTTTTGAGGAGCTTCCATACTTTATTCCAGAGTGGCTACACCAACTTGCATTCCCACCAACAATGGACATAAGTGTACATTTCCGTTGTGTGTGCCCCAAAGTTCCTAGAACAGGTCATAGGATATGTGTATGTTCACATTAGTAGATGCTGCCAAGATTGTTCCAGAATGGTCATATGGATTTATATCCTTGCAATCTGGGAGAGTTCTAGCAGCTCCTGGTAATCATTTTTCCTAATTGCCCCTTTTGTGGGGGTGCTTTGGAGTTCAAATGTAAAATTAAATCAAGTGTGTTAGTAAAATTAAGAACAACAATAAATTGAACCCACTAGTTAAAAGTTGCCTTAATATCACCAGTTTGGAAAGAGCTGGTTGTTAACAGGTGAGCCTAGGGTGCCATATTCTGGTGATCAGCTAAAGGAGCCTTTCAAAGCCAAGCAGGTGAGGAAGTGGGTAGTGTTTTAGGTGAAGTTTGACTTCAGTCTCTGGTTTGCTACGGTGTCCATTAAGAACTTTGAGTTTGGTCCTTCCAACAGTTGTTTCCTAAGTCCTAGAAAGGTTTACAGGCCACAGCATTTATGTTAGGAGCTGAGGATAATTCTCTGTCAGTTGGCTAGCTTTTGGTATTTGTCCAGAATTTATGGTGTGTGAAGGAAGGGGAAATCAGCCTCTGAAAAGCCAGCAAGGTTGGGGAAGTGGCGAGAAGGTCAAGACTGATTTATCACTGGGTGGTTAATTTGTCCAGTTCTCTTACTTAGGGTTTGTATAATTACGTAGATCGATCCCACGTAATCTTTTCTCCACAAAACTGTCCATCAGTTAGTGGAGAGCCCATTAAAATAGCGGCTCAGTGTCATGAATCTGCCAGGCAGTCCAGCACCTGAGCGTGGGCCCCAGAGCGGCTGGTCGAAACCAACACCTGTCCTCCTCTACCACTCCTTAATTCCTTCAGATACTTAGAATGTTGTGTAGAGAGTACTGTCTTTATGCCGTTCTCACTCTTCCTTGGCGCTTATTACTTGGTCCTGCTCCTAACTGGGAAGTCCAGCTTTGTGTAGGTTTTGTTTTGTTCCTGTCTCTGACAAGGTGTCCCACGTTGGTCTGTTCGCTCCCAGAGAGAAAAGCGAAGGGAGTCTCTGTAGCAGCGTATTTCCGGTGTGCAGTGAGCAAACGGAGGACTGGGGGTGGCCGCAGCCGTCTTTGTACCGCCCTTAGATTTCGCTCGTCTTGGTAGAGTAAGCGCCACTGCATTTCATCTTTACACATAAATTGGAAAACTGTGATTTCTTGACTCAAGCCTTCCGAGTTCTCCCTGTGAAACTGCCATTCCATATGGCACGAGGTGAACAGTCGTGATAGCGGCCGGTTCTTGAGCACACGCAGAGTACCCTTTGAGCGCTCCCTGGCCTGTGGTAGCCATGACAACACGTGGGGGACCAAGGAGAGTGGCCTGGGTCACGGCTGCTGCTGCTTCCTGAGGTGCTCTTGACTGTGCTGCTTACCTGAGCCCAGATGGCTGGGGGTGTTTAATGGCACCACTCCCAAGGGCCTCGGCCCGTTCTTACAGGAACACAACCTATCATGAGTTGAGTCCAAAGGAAATGACAAAAATCTAGTGTGTGAGTACAGCATAAGCTCTGCCCTCCGCTGGGGATTTATAGTAAATGAGGCGCTTTGGAGTTTCCTGGCTCTGGAATGAGCTGCCTGTCTTGGGGAAGCCTCTGTGTGAAAAGCAGAAGGAAAAGGCCATGGTTTGGATACCTTTATGGGGTCCTTGTGGTTAATAATAGAAGGATTTTTAGAAGTGCCTAAAAGAACCAGGATAAGAATTGATCTGAATTGATGAGAACTCAGACATGGTAAAGATGATGTTTTAATGCTAAACATTACCAACAGAGTTGGTAAAATGTTGGTTGTTTAAGGAAATTTCAACCAAGGCATTAGTCACTTGGCTTTTAAGCCCCTAAGTTCGACCCACTTACACAACTCTCTACCCGTGGGAAACCATGCTCAGGAAGGGATTCCATCCAGTCATCCCTTCCCCACCCACTCCCTGGCCTCACAGCCCCACGCCAGAAAGGGAAAAGCCAGGTTTTTATTATCTGCAGTGCCTTTGGTCCTGCTTGCATCATGTGATATGGAGGCTGCTGAGCCTCTTTCCGGCTTAGCAGGTTACCCTCACAAAGAGAACAGTGAGGGCCCAGTCTTCAACAAAGAGCGTCTGTCGTGGGTGCCCCCCGGAAGCTGCTGCAGGAGGAGCAGTCCCTGAGGAGCCTGGGCTTCCCCTCTCTTGGCCCTGATTGTGTTATTTCCGTTCTCCGGGGCACTCAGCCAGAGGATGTGCTGTGGACAGTTAGAAAAGGGAGTGATGAAATGTGCCCAAGATTGGAAATTCACAAGTTCCCTTTCCTAGTTTCATGTTCTTTTCCCACCTGCCTCTCCCATCCCAAAAAATAAAAATCCTCAAATGATATTCCACCAGGCATGATGGGCGTAATGCTTTAGTAAAAGATCTAATAAACCTGAGAGAGTGTGAGGGATTTTTCCACTAGGCTAAACCTAATTTTAGCAAACCTTTCCATTTTTCAGGCTTCAGATGCCTGCTGGGTTTTTGGGTTTTTTTTTTTTTTAAGCTTGTATGTAGGTCAAACTCCCACCAGTTTTTGCTTTGATGCTACTGTTTTGAAGCCGTGTCTCGTCTCTTTCTCCCTCTCACCTCTCTTTCTACCAGGGAAGGAGATACCTGAATTTTTTTTTTTAACTGGCAAAACATACAAACACACCCTTCATTTTGTTCGGTAAGGTCTGCTCCTGTGGCTTTCTTCATGTTTAGTACGAGGTCATGGCGATGCCTTCAGACATTGTCATCCTTGTAAAAGTGGTGAGACCTTTGTCGGACACCAGAAAAAAAAACAAAACACAGGAATGTTTAGATTTCAAAAGACAGAGTTTGTATTGCAAGAAATTGATTGTCTTCTCTCCAGTCCTCTTAAATTCTGCCCCATTTCAGATTTGATCCTTAAAAGTCCGCTTTTCCAAGGAGAGAGCTGCTCCTTCAAGACAAGGTGGTGTAGGTGTTAAGGAAAAGAGAATGAGCCTCGGGGGCAGACAGACCTGGCTTTGAACCTCAACTGTCTCTGCTCCTTGGGAACTTACGGGCCAAATTACCCAGTCCCTCTGAGACTTCGTTTCCTTATCTTGAAACTGGGCTCTTTCTATCTCACAATCTACCTAACAACTTAGAGGATTCAGTGAAATGACTGTCATTGCCTGGCAAATGGCAGGCCCTGGCTCAGAACAGTATCCCTGTCTTCCCGCTATCTGTTCCCTAAATCCACTGCCCTAGATACCCAGCATTGTGAGTCGTATAGTGTGTGACAGCAGTAACCTCCGGATGGCACAGGGACATCGCCCACTCTTAGAGCTCATTGCTGTCCTGAGAAGTGTTTATCTGTGTGCAGTCTGATAAAAGCAGAAGTAATCTGTTCTTTCTCTAGCTCTTCCTTTTTGCTGCCACCTCTCCTAAGGAGCCACTGTTCTCTCCTACCCTGCACACCTGTGTCCCAGTGGCTTTATTGCCCTGTGAGGACAGGAAGGTGGGAAAACTTTGGTTTTCAGAAGGCTTCGGGATTTATAGCGAGAAAAAGAAGTTTCTTGCAGCTGTTGGGCTTACGGCCTTGGAAAACCCTAAAGCTACCCTGTCACAGCTTGTTGCCATAAAAATATAGGGAAATAGGTAAACAGGCCACTGCCACTGAGCAGGTAGCTTTGGAAATGGCACCACTGGGCCCTGCCAGCAAGAGCCTTTAGGCTTAGCCCAGTGCCTGTTGGATAGGCGTCACCTCACGGCTCTGTGTCGATCTGCAACTGATTCTCCTCTTTGCCTGATTATTTCTTGAATAGCTCATTTCCCTGCTGGAACTCCCACACTGAGCTGCTGGTGGAGAATTGTTTCTCTCTGGAGCTGGGTGTGGGTCAAAGCAGTGACCCATCATTTCAGTGGCAGCAGGGTTTGCATCACACAGCCTGTGGACCCCCTTCCTCCAGACCCTCAGCCACAGGGTACACTGTGGTTACAAGCACTGTGTCTGGAGCCGTGGTACCCAAGTCTGATCTGGGCTCCCCTTTACACTTAATGACACTGGCGAGTTACTCCGCCTTTACGTCTTCTCCCTTCACAGACTTGGTGACTAAAACAACAGACGTGTTCTCTCGGTTCTGGGAGCTAGACGTTCATTAGCCAGACCTGCTCTCTTCTGGGGTTCTTGGGGATAGTCTATTCCTTGTGTCCTCCAGCCTCTGGTGACTGGCGGCAGCCATGTGTCTCTTATAAGGACACTTGTCATTGGATTTAGGGCCCACCAAGATAATCCAGGATGATCTCCTCATCTCAAGATCCTTAACTTAATCACATCAACAAAGACCTTTTTTTCAAGTATGGTTGCGTTTACAGGTTCTGAGTATTAGAACATGTCCCGCATATCTGATTGGGGGGGGCAGGTCACCCTCCAACCCACTGCAGGGTGCCATAGTGTTTGTTAAATTAAAAACTTACTTGCACGGGTGTCTGGGTGGCTCAGGTGCTTGTGTCCAGCTCTTGGTTTTGGCTCAGATCATGGGATCAAGCCCCACATGGGGCACCGCACTCAGTGGGGAATCTGCTTGAAGATTCTCTCCCTCTGCCCCTCCCTCCCTACTCATGCTCATTCTCATGCTCATTCTCTCACTCTCTGATAAATCTTTAAAGATTTTTTTAAAAAAGATTTTTGCAGGAAGCAGAACAGTCTTATAACTGATACAGGAAAGAAGAAAACATGGTGGCTAGAACTGAAGTATACACCTTAGATTTTTTTTTTTAAGTTGTATTTGAGAGAGAGAGAGAGCACAAGCAGGGGGAGGGACAGAGGAGGAGTGAGAGCGTCTTAAGCAGACTCTGCGCCGAGCATGGAGCCCAACGCAGGGCTTGATCTCATGACCTGAGATCACCACTTGAGCCGAAACAGAGTTGGACGCTTAACAGACTGCACCACCCAGGCGTCCCGATTTTTTTTTTAATGCTGGTTGTTATATTAAATTCTTTCACATGAACTGTTTGATTTGAGCACAGAATAGTGTGGTAGAAAGAGAATTGGATTTAGAGTTAGAAGACTTGGATCTGATACTCTTATAAATTCTGTGACTGTCAGAAGTCCCTTAACTTTTCTGAGCTTCTGTTTTCTCTCTGTACAATGAAAATATTGGCTCTACAGCATGTTGGAGGAGCCAGTGACATAATAAGGCGCTATAACAAACCGTTTCCCCAATCAGACAGAAAGCCTGAAGGTGAGAGTGGGGCAGTTCTCTAGTTTCACTCTACAGAATAATCTCCAGAAACCCAGGCTCTGGGCATCCGCAGTGACTTGCCCAAGAACGCTCGATCTTGGTTGGGGTGACATGGAAGTAAGATCACCGCTGTTCAGTTTTCCAGTCTGGTTGGTTCATCTGTACTTTCCCTATTGAGCATGGCACTGGGTGGCTGCTGACCGGGATGCCCACTGGTGAGCCACGAGTTGGGGCAGCCCGCACCTTGCTCTTCACATCAAAGCGTCAACCTCTGTCTTACTGCTGAGAATGAGCAGTGGTTGGGACCGCACAGCGGTGCATCCTGCGACTTCTGTGAGCGCTCACCTGCTGTGCCCTTCCTTCTTCCTTGTTCCTTCCTTACCGGTACTTGTTCTGGCCTTTTTTGGTAAAGGAATGCTTTAGCACTCTCTTCAGTTTTCTGGAGAGAGGTCTGACAAGGGCTGGCAGAATATTCTTCGTCACTTGCTCAGGGCCTCTTGTCCAGCCTGAACTTGGAAGGAGGAGGCAGCTCGCACCCACTGACAGACAGGGGCTCTATTGGCTGGTGTAGTGCATGGTTTCCATTGGTCCCGAGTCCGTGAAAAGTTCTTTCATCTCTGGGTTAGAATTGATAGCTCCAGGCTTAAAAGTGGGTCTCATGCCTCCAACAACAAAAGTATCTGTTGTCTCCCTGTCTCATCACCAGAATACCGTTAGAGACTCACTCTTATTAGAGACTTAGGGACTCGGGAGCCTCTTGAACAGCGGCAGGGGACTGGCTCGATGGGCCGCTGCCTGTGTGAGCCTTTGAGAGTCCGTGCCTCCCCTGCACCCTGCTCACCACGGGGCGGCCAGTCCCCCGCATCTCCCATTCCCAAAGCAGGAGTCCTTGCCCGTCCCCTCCACTTCTTCCCCACTGTGCTTCCCACGTTGAATTCTCGCTCCTTCCCGCTGCACACTTGCGCTCTGCCTTGCTCTCTCATCCATTCCCAGGCCGCCTGTGGGGTGCCGCCCTCACCCCTCTGCCGTCATGCAGTCCCTCCTTCTCGTCAGAAGCTCGCTTGCTCTGCTCCAGGCTCCAGCTCCTCTGCATCCCTTCTCGAGCTCTCCGTCACACAGGCCAGCAGTTCCACACTCCTCCCTTCTCCAGAACCTTTCACCGAGTCCCAGCCCCGTTCTGCGTGCAGGGCTCATCCAGCCCCTTTGCTGTCAGTCCTGTCAGACCGACCGTGGGTCACATGGCTCTTACTTGAGCACATTGTTTTGTTGTGTTGTGTTGTGATTTAACCTTTTTGAGCCTGTTGTTCCTCAGGAAATGCAGGCAACAGCTAATAAGGTGATGCGGGTAGCCCGGAGTGGCGCGTAGGAAGATGCTACCGCTAAGTGGTAGCTCTCAGGAATAACGGGGGTGACGCTCGTATTATTTTCTGATGGCTTGACTCCAGCTGGGCCTTGCGCTTAGGATGGTCTGCTGTTCTGTCTCTAAGCCCCGCCTTCACTCTATAGCACACCATCCCAAGTCCCAAGTCATTCACAGGTTTGTCTCAATTGACTGGAAGGTTTCAGGGTTTGGGCCTGCTCCTTCTGTGGTTTTTCCTGGGTGTGCCTGCCACACGGTACATCTGTGGGATGTATGACATACGACATGCTCGACGGTAGTTCCTTTAATCTCCATGTCATCCCTAGATTGATAGGCTCTCCACCACTGCCTGAATGTGTCCTAACTATGGCACGGGCGCCCAGCAGCTTTTGGCTTCAGTGGTCAGTTGGTGTAAGAGTAGGTGGCAGTGTTAGCCCCGCAGTGAGTCCAGTACCTGCTTTTGCCTTCTCTGAAGCAGTTTGACCAAGCTTTCCTCCAGTGGATGGACCTTGGGGACTCCTCTGCTGGGCTCTTGCGTGATTGCATTGTAGAACACAGAAAGGTGGGCCTGAGGGCCCCAGACTTGCTGTCCTGTTTATTCTGAGGCATAATGTTAATATATTTTGCTTTCTAAAAGTTGTTCCCCAAAGACAGTGGACCACCTCTTCCCCTGACTCCTGAACTTCTGGAGTTCTCTTCCGTGACACCCCAGTAATAGGGGATTCCCGTTCCTGGGTCCTGGGTCAGGGAACAGACACTGGAAATAGATGGTGTGAGGCTTGAAACTTTGTGTGTCTTTCTTAAGACAGGCCTTTTTCTAAACAGTGACCAAGAACTCCCCTTAGGTTATCTCCAGTACTGCTCTCTATGTTATAGTCATTGACCGGTAGCTATCAAGTCCCAGCTCCCAAATTTTCCAAGACTGGACCTCAAGCATTCTTACTTTCAGCTGTCTCAGAACTGTCTAGAAACCTGTATTTAGTTTCATACAACTGACTTTACAGAGATACTGAAGTCCCTAGATTTAAAAAACGAAAAAACCCAGCATAGATTCCCTTTCCTTATTCTGGAGAGTGTATAGTTTGTGGAGACAGAGAGTGAGAGTGCCTGCGTGTGCTTCCACATTGGTCTGTGCCCATTAAACCATTCTCCTTTGTTCGTAGCTCTTTAAAACCAAGCCCAGCAGCCAAACCACTGAGTTTAAAAACTAATAAATATTTATCATATCTAAAGCAAGATTGGCAAACTACAACCTGTGGGCCAACTCTAGCCCATCTCCTGTTTTTGTATGGACTGCAGGCTAAGAATGGTTTTTATAGTTTAGATGGTTGGGGGAAACTCAAAAGAAGAATGTTTATATCTCATGAGGATTATGTGGAATTCACATTTCAGAGTCCATAAATAAAGGTTTATTGGGACACAGTCTCACATATTTGTTATCTGTGACACCTGTATGTCATCTGTGACTGCCTTCATGCTACACAGACAAAGTTGAATAGCTGTGACAGAGACCATATGGTCTGCAAGGTCCAAATATTTACTGTCTGGCTCTATATAAAAAGTTTGCTGAAAGTCCTGAAGACTCAGTGTGAAACTGCAGACAGGAGGTATTTTACTGTTCTTGTGTCTGGTGTCTCCTCTCATTAATTTCAAACCAGTAGGAAGAGATGAAGGGGTTGTCCATTTTTCTCCCTGTGCCCCCACCACCCCTACCACAGTACTTCATGGTGGGGATTAGAAGAAGAAACGTCTTGTGAACAGGACTTGGAAATTCCGATCAGAATCCCTTTATAATGTTGATTTCACAGTTGTGACACACATACTCTCCCACGAAGCCCCTGTGTGAAGCTCAGGCTTGACCTAGTGGCTGTCCTTGGACTGCGCACTAACTTGCTGTTAAAGTCCTCTTCATCCCCTGTGGCCTGTGCTTGGTATTTTGTGTCCTCGGCAGGATGTATGACAAGCCATTGTCCACCCAGACTAACCAAAACGAATGTTTTCTTTTAGGGTGCTTTTGTTATAATGGCTTCTTACAGCTACCTGCCTATACCAGGGTTTAGGGTAGTCATTCACTCCATAGATTGCCTCATTATCCTTCCTCCTCCTCCAAAAAATGAAAATCTGGACATAGAGATTATTACAGATTATTGCCCTGTTGGTATTTCAAATCCTTTGGAGGGTTAGCTATTTGTATTTAGCAGTCTTGGGCATTGAATTGATCCCTTTCTCCCTAGTACATTTACCTTAATACTTTAAATCTCCTTCCACAGGTCAGATACCAGGTCCAGGTTCCATGATCCCTGGGCAGCCCATGCCAGGCCGCATGATTCCCACCGTTGCAGCCAACATCCACCCCCCTGGGAGTGGCCCAGCCCCTCCTGGTATGCCTCCAATGCCAGGAAACATCTTAGGACCCCGGGTTCCCCTCACGGCACCTAATGGCATGTGTAAGTAGTGTGATGGCGGGAAGCATCATTCTAGGGTCTCTCTGGGTGGGCTGGAGACAAGGGACGAAGGCTTTATTTTGTAGATCATCTATAATTTGGCAGGTCCATGGACAGTGAGCCTGTGACTGTGGGTTCTGGAAGATTGGTTTGTGGTCAGTGCTGTTCAGCACCCCTGATGAGCACGTGCACGGGTGATGAGTGCAGATGCTTACTGTCATTTGGCCTTGTGTGCCATAGCCTTGGTGGCCTGCACTCTCGACCCTGAGGTCTGTGGGGAGGCCAGAAGGACATTCCTCGCCTACTCCTGTTTAAGCCTTTCTAGCTTGAATCTTGTTAGATACGCTCAGCTGCTGGTGGTTTTCCTACAGGAGCCTTTTATGGACATGGGGTTCAAAAGTGAAGGGTGTAAAGAACGAACCAGTTTAAGGCAGAAATCACAAGTCTCATATCTACTCTGAGATACTGGTAGTAGCAGCTTAGACTCAGGAAGGAGTATGGAGGGGCTGTGCTGAGAAGGAATAGGAGGTCCTGGCAGGCTCTGTGGAGAAGGCATAGGTGCTGCTGAGCAGTGTCTGTCTGACATAGGTATGAAGCCAGGGTTTTTCTTCAGTAGACCCCTTGGTGTCACCCAATCCTAGCCTCCAGAGGGTTGCCTCAGAAGCTCTGCCGTGCCCTTTACTCCTGTCCATCTTCTCAGAATGATCCCAAAATGCAGCCAGTAGTGGCCAGGTTCCCCAGCCACATCTGTGATCCGATTGATTTCCAAGTTCAGGTATGTGCCAAGGAGTTAGCTCCTATTCACAGTACAGAGAGCCAGGACTCAAGAGTTCCTGGTCTCCGGGAGCTTTAGTTGGGAAAACAAGAAATGAGCAAGCGGGTAGTAGCATAGAGGATTTACAAGTTACCAGAGACTCTGACGGGCTCTGAGTGCACTGGAGCACTCGAGGAGACTTCCCAGCGCCAGGAGGCAGGCTGCACAAAGGCATGTATCATTTCTCTCTGGACCCCCAGGGGCTAGGACAGAGTAGGTGCAGCAGTGTAGCTGGGTGGATAGGACCGTGACAGTAGAAAAACATGATCTCCCTTGAGTCCTTGGTCAACAATTGTAGCGTAGCGGATACTTCTTTTCCTTGGCAAGAAAACACTTAACCTCGCTGCCCTACAGGCAGTGTACAAACGTGCCAGCCTACCAAGACAGTTGACCAGTTTGCCATCCCAGTTGCAGAGATAATATCCTTGGTCTTTACCACTGTCCAGGATTTCGTCCTGAAGGGCGCTCGGGGGAGCACCTTGAGAATGTGGAGGGTTTCAGGTGCTCCCCCCACTTCCTGCCACGAATGAGTGTTTCCCGGATTCTGAGCTGCTGACTTGGCTCTAGGGTCCCAGACAGACCTTATTGGGTGAAGTGGTTCCCCTCTTCAGGGCTTTGTTTCCTCCCCTGGAAAGATGACCCAAGGGATTAGATCAGTGGATTTCAAAATGCTTTGAAGTGCTTTAGCCGTTTGGTGGAAATCTCCTGGGGGGAAGGTTGGGTGAACTGACTGGTAAGCAAGGCTGTACTTGAATTATTTGTTTCCTGTGTTTTCATTTCTGACAAAATCAAGAGGTTTTAAAAACCCTGGATTAAATAATCTCTAGGATTCCTTTGTACGCTAAGCAGCTAAAGTTGAAATAGGAAAGAGCCCCAGACACTCATACTAATTGTTCCCTTCAGGACCTGACCTAGTTTTTGGCCAAAAATCCAAGGACTGCAGTTCAGGAGCTGTGGGGCCTCCCAGGACTGTCCAGCTTGTCAGCAGCTGCCTCGAGTGAAGCTCTCTGGCCCCGGTGGAGACACTTAATCAGCAAGAAGTTATTGATAATCTGTTCTGTGCCCACCTAGGCCAGGCACTGAGAGAGAAAGAAAAGAAGACACAGAACTTGCCCAGGAAAGAGCTTTATCATTTAACTGAAGAAATAAAATTAGCAGAGAGAACCATTAAAATGCAATAAAATCAAACTATAATTAAGTTCTGCAGAGGTCTGGAGTGATTCTTGGAAGGGCCGGGCCGCGAAGGAGGTTGGGACCCCTGACCCCGCGAGCCGAGACCCGGAGGTTCAGGGGGAC
Organism: Ursus arctos; assembly: GCF_023065955.2. Lineage (NCBI taxonomy): Eukaryota > Metazoa > Chordata > Mammalia > Carnivora > Ursidae > Ursus > Ursus arctos. The sequence goes on along the minus strand of NW_026622808.1, from coordinate 31,330,485 downwards.
CTGACCTGCACGGCCCGCAGTGGCAGCAGCACCTCGAAGGCTGCGTTGATTGCCTGCCATAAAGAAAATTACTTCCTATGTCATTTTTCTCTGAGTGCGCTCTTTCCCAGGCCCCTGTGTTTCCGGCAATGACAAGTCCCTCTTGGATGTGTTTGCAGATGCCCCTCCACCGCAACCGCCGCCGCCGCCTCCGCCACCCGCAGATGGAGCCCCTCCGCCTCCTGCTCCAGGCCCGCCAGCCTCGGCCGCCCCCTAGCCTGGAAGATGCAGGCAGCGTCCACGCCCAGCGCCAGCAGCTGCAGGGGGGATGACGAGACTGGTGTTCCTCGGCTTCCTTGGGTTTCTTATAGGATTTTTCTTCTCGCAGCCCCAATCACACATCCCATATTTCCCCGTTCCTCTTGCCAGCCCTCTCCATGCTCTGACACGGCCTGCATTAGGTCCTTTGCCAGCACGCCAGGGGAAGCCTGTGGGGACCGTGTGTCCTGGTCATCCTCATGGTAGCCTGCGTCCCCCTGTCCTGCTGTGGGGGATACTGACAGTTTCTCCGCAGGTCCTGTGAGCATGAGAAGTTTATGTCTGTTGTTCCAGCGCTCTCCCGCCGTGTTTGGCTTTGTCTGATGCTTACGTGGTTAATGCTTTATAATCATTATGTTTTATTAACTTTTTTCTTCTGTCATTGTTGCTTTAAATGAGAGCGTCCTAAGTTCATAGGAACCAAAAAAAAAAAAAAAAAAAAGTGATGGGCAGAGGGAATAGCCAGAGGGGACAAACCTGAAGGCATAATAAGTGACCTTATTTCTGCTAATCTGAGCTAAGATTGGTGCTGATGGTGAAGTTTCGTGAGACTTTTGCCCCACATTGACGCACCAAAATTCAAAGAGATGGGGATGGGGCGGGACCCCTCTGATTTTATTCCTGTTGAGGACTGTGAGGACCTCCCCGCTGCGTGGCCCCTTTAGTACCTGGTAGGGGAGCACACAAGCATTAGAGCAGACCCCCTCCTTCCCCGGGCCCACTGGTTTTGGCTTTCTATGCAGATGGTTGTTGGATTAGGGGTGGGATTTGGGGAGGCGTTCCTTCATTCCCTAGACTAGCCAGGAACATTTGATGAGTCTAGGGCGATGACTGCCCACTGAGTCTAGTCCACTAGTCACTGCTTTGTACTCATTCTTTTTTCCCCTCTCTTTAAAAAAACCTTTAAAAAGGAAAAAAAAATGTAAGTAGATAGTGCTAAACATTTTAGCTCATGGAACTTGGTTAGGATGGCTGGGGGTTCAAGTCCCCAAACTACCTCTTGCAATCCAGGGTGAGTGGGGTTTAGTGAAGCGGTACTTTAGGTTTGGGACGGGATTGGAGAAGTGGGGCAGGATCAAGGGCCTCTCATCCCTTCTCCCTTCCCTTTCTGAGATCTCACATTCCATCTGTTGCAGGGTTGTCAGGGAGATGCTGGGGGTCCCAAGGCACTCAGTTGGCAATCAGAGCGTCATGCTTTGAGGGGTGGGGTGCTCAGACTGAGAGATCGGAACGCCATTCCAAAGCAGGAGCCACAGAAATGCCTTAACTCGAGCCCATTTCTACCCCTGCTGATGAATTACTTGAGAGTTCTTGGTTTTTTCTTCTTGTCCTTCTTCCCTCCCCTCTGTCCTTCCATGGACGGGGGAAGGGTGTGTTTGGTGGATCTTGATTTCCAAAGCACCTGGCCTCTTTGTGTCACATTCCCAAGTGGCAGTTTCATTATTTAGAATGCAAAGTGGAGCACCTTTTGGATATCTTTTTCTATATATTCTGTAAAGCTTTACATACGAGAGGGTGTACGGAGGTGTTTGTAAAACACCTCAGAACTTTCTTCCTTAGTATCAGAACGCAAAAAATAAATAAATAAAACCACAATTAAGATTTGCCTTTCAAACCCTCAGGTGTTGCCTCTAACCAGGTGGCCCTGGTCACCATCCGAGTACTGGAACCAAGGAGACCTTGTTCCTTTTGTGTGTTTGTTCTGGACTCTTGGAGTGGAAATGAGCTTGTTCCTGCTGGAGTTTAGTTCCAATGCATTTGCCTCCAGAAAGATCCCAGTGCCTTTTGACAATGGCCAGGGTGTTCCCTACTTCCCGCCAGTCTTTCCCAAAGGAAACTCATTCCAAATACTTACCTTTTCCACTGGGGTCTTAGAAGGAAAATGGAATTCTGGTTCATACTGTGGTCCCTTGTAACCTCAGGTCTTTAATGTGATCACTTTCAAATTTAAAAGATCCAGGTGGAAATGTTTTTACTATGCTGGTAACAATTCTACAGAGTACCTGAATTCTTAACACTGTTATGTTTCAATATAAGTGGTGACTTTTTTCTTTCCATGTCTTTGATCTGGTTTCGTTCCTGTAATACAGCCACCCAATTTTGTGAGGGGGGGGGGGGGAATAATACGTGGTTTTTGTACAAACGTGTTTCTCAGTGTGTTGTTATTTTGGAAAAATGAAGGGAGGGAGTTTTGGGAGATTGGAGGAAATTGATCAAGAAGACCTAATCTCCCTCTTTTTTAGTGAATAAATAGAACATTTCTGGAGTCTAGTCCCATTCTCTGCATTCACACACCAGTCTCTGCATGTGTCCTATGAAGAGCCTAAATATTCAGCCCCACCTGGTCCTGGTCCGCACTGAGTTCAGTGATTCGGGGCTTCCCGACTGACCACCTTAATGATGCTTAAGGAGCATACAGTTAAGTGTGCCTTGCCTACTCTTTCCATGGTCAAAGTGAAGAAAGGGGTGTGCGGCCTGCATCCATTCCAAGAGAGTGCGTAGTTTGGTTTGGTGAGCTGGGGCATGTTGGTCAGGGTGCAGTTCAGACGGCCCCCAGTTGGATGCAGGCCTTGAGGGCAGTTGGTTCCGTGAACCTCGATGTACTTTTAAGGACAGTCTGAGCATCTGCAGGTGCAAAACCCTGTGCAGAAAACAGGAAGAAGCCATTGTCTTCAAGATGCGTATGAACCCAGTGAAGCAAAGGCGATGGGTTCCGAGCAGAGAGGTGAACGTTCGGCTCCTCACAGAGGTGTGCCGGCCAGGCTGTGCTTTGCTGTCCGACCTGTGCCAGCTCTTACCTCTAGCAAAGGGTGCTAGGACCGGTGAGGTCTCCCAGAGTTCCTGTACTTCCCAAGGGTGATGGAGGTGAATCCTTGACCCAAACTAACTACAGACTGATAAACTTGAGTGTGAGTTATTTTTCAAGCATAACAGGACATGTAGAATCAACAGGTTCTTTCACAGGTTCCTCAGATCCTTGCTGTGGGGTGGTTCCCCCAAAAGTGGCTACGGACAGTTTTCCAACCTCCATACAGATCAGGATACCCGCAGGATTGTTCACAGACAAGCGGCTCAGCCCCCACCGTCAGAACTGACCGAGCATGTCTGGAGTGAGTTCCGAAATACTGTGTTGTTTTGTTTTTTAGAGAGGGGGGCAGAAGGAGAAGGAGAGAAAATTTTAAGGAAGCTCCATGCTCAGCATGGAGCCCCATGTGGGGCTCCATCTCACCACCCTGAGATCATGACCTGAGCCGAAATCAAGAGTCGGATGCTTAACCGACTGAGTCACCTAGGTGCCCCTGAAATACTGTGTTGTTAACAGATTTCCAGGGGGTCCCGACACACCTGGGCAAGGGACCACCCTTTGAGAACTCCTAGTTGGGAAGGTTGTGTGGTAGAGCAAGAGCTCTATGGTGCCTGACAGTTCATTCTATGAGTTCCATCCGTCCAGTAAACATTTGAGGGCCTCTTATGTGCCAGGCATTGGACTTTGCATGCAGTGAAGCCATAATTATGAATAAGGTGGACAAGGCCCCTGCACTCCAGGCCACTTACATTCTTCTGGGGTAGGGGGATACAAGACCATAAATAGTTAATAAGAAATAGGATTATTTTATTTTATTTTTTTAAAGATTTTATTTATTTATTTATTTGACAGAGATAGAGACAGCCAGCGAGAGAGGGAACACAAGCAGGGGGAGTGGGAGAGGAAGAAGCAGGCCCATAGCATAGGAGCCTGATGTGGGGCTCGATCCCATAACACCGGGATCACGCCCTGAGCCGAAGGCAGACGCTTAACCGCTGTGCCACCCAGCCGCCCCAAGAAATAGGATTATTTTAGATAGTGCCAAGTGGTCCCAAAGAAAAAGAAACGGCATAATCAAGAGCTTTCTGGGGGATAATGTAAATAGCCTGTGAATTGGATGTGCTTACATGGTCTCCTTCCTGCTGGGTGTGGTAACCTGAGGGTTCACCTTCATTCCAGGAAGACCTCATCTGAGTAATGAGCACCCTTTGTCTTGCTACACAGTGCCAGCCCTGAGATTTCCTTCTGCAAACCTCTCTGCCTGTGACCTTTAGTGTAAAGCCCCTGCTTTCTCCTCTATGGCTCCTGGAACACAGCTGCACTTCTGTTGGTCCCGTGGAAGGAGGACTTACTGGGAACAAGGCGAAAGCACCTTGCTCCCCTGTGAATGGATGGTCTCCATCTAAGTAAGTCCCTTGGAGAATGGGCGGGAAGCCCAGGACCTTCAGTGTTGGATCTCCTTGTGAACAGTTCCCCTGGACTTCATTTCCCCGTGGCTTTTTTTTAGGCCTGCCACCTCTCTTACTAGGAAGCACCTTTGACCCTGAATTTGAAACGGAGCTGAGACAGTGACTAAAAGGAGAGAGTCCTGTGAATCAACTTAATCAGAGGTTCTGAAACCACTTAAAAGCCAGCTCTGTCCTAGACCCGCCAGCCCTTTCCAACCCATGGGACCCCCAAGTGTCTGATCCCCTCTTCCTGCTCCTGGCCTGCCTTGGAGAACTGGGGCCAACTTTATTCCCTCCTGTCCCCAGAGGCCTTTCCAGGCCCTTCCAAACCCACGGAGAGCAGTCAGGTGACTACTGGCAGCCACCTTACCACTATGGACCCTTAGGGTACAGCCTTTGCAGACTTCTGCAAAATAGCCATGCCTGCATACAGTACAACGACCAACGCCTTCAGACAACTTAGACTGGAAAGAAAATACCTCCCACCTTCTGTGGCAACCTACCACCTCAGGTGCCCTCACAACCAGATGGTCCCAGAGGGAGCTGGGAAGCAGCAGTGCCATTGGAAGGTAATCGCTCCCTTGCACAGGCTGATTTCCATGACTGGTTTGGCCCTGACACACACGGATTTCCCATGGTCATCCAAATGGACTGGCATTCCTTGTTCGGTCTGCTTATTGTATAGTACCTGTGGGTTTCCTGAGAACCACCTGGAGAGGTCTCCTGCTGAGACAGCAGGTCTCTTCCTGCAGATAAGTCTAGTTGCTCCATGTCTGAGGCTGTGTTGGCTTGTGCTGTGTGGCTTTCTCCCAATTGACTTGGCTTTGACGGAATGAAACTCAGGGGCTTTTCCAATCTTGCAGCAGACCCATTGCCCGGACAAGATGACCATCTCCAGGTTGTGACATGCTTTTCTAGGATAAGTACTTGTGCAATTGAGAATCCAGAGTTCTTGCTGCGAGGAGGTGGTGGTCAGTGCACGTGACTCGGACCCCTGACTCTTGGCTCTTCCCTTCTTCCTGGTAATGGTGGAGAAGGTCCACTAGCAGCAACGAATCACCAAAAATCGTCCGAGCTGACTGCCCTGTAGTCCAGATCTCTCCTGGCAGGGGAGAGGCTGTGCTAGATGGCCCTTTCTGACTCTGACCTAGGACATGAGTCTGGATTATTTCCATGTTGTACCCTGTTAAGAAATAGTAGCATTGACTCTTAAATGCCCGGGTGTGAGGGTTGGGGCGAGAGGCAGGGCTTCCATTCTGCCAAGTGAGTCCTGCCCTCTGCATCCTGATTCCTCTCCTGAAATTAAGAAGCAAGAAAGAAAAGGTTTGAAATCAAGATCTTGGCTCAAGTCCTGGCCTTACCACATCATTAGCATGATCTCGGTGTCAGTTTGCAAATGTGCAAAATGGTTAAGATATTTGTACCATGATTGTGAGGAACAGGACAAATTAGAGTACTAGGAAAACTAAAAGCTCACAAAAATGTCAGTGCTTACTACTGAGGACTTGAAGCCAGGAACCGTGCTGCTTCCTGTCCAGACTGAAGTATGCCCCCAGCCGTGGCAACTGAAGCAGCTCCTGCCCTGGCCAGCAGCCCCTAGTTAAGCTAGAGGCTTCCTATGCACAAGGAGGCAGGCTGTAGCCATGGCAATGGGCCTTGTGCCTGCCTTGGTACTGGAGGCAGGTTGCCAAACCCAATAGGAACTTCAGAGGCAGGTAGAAGCCATTGCCTCACAAAAGCATCCTTGATGCCCAAAAGCACAAGACTTGAATGTGGGGACATGGGTGTAGGCTCTAGATAGAGGTTAATTTCCCTTTCACTCTTCAGTTCCTACCTCTTAGAACTTTTCTTTAGCCTACCCCAACCCCTATGTGCAGAAAAAGTACTGCAGTCACTGGACACTATGGTTAGCATTGTCTCATAAAGGAGACGGGTTAGTGACTCCCAAGGTCATGCGGATCTGATGCCGAATCCTGCTTTTCCTGTCACACTCCATTGCCTGATGAGCTGCTCCCATTCATCTCGTAGAGGTGTCTCCAAACCAGGTGTGCAGTGCTCAGTTCTGAAATGGCTGCTGAGGTCTAGGGAGGATCAGAATGAAAGTGAATGGCAACAATTGGTTTAAAATCCCAAAATGAAGAAAGTGATTAAAAGAATTTGTCTCCAAGGTAGGGAAGAAGGTCATTGAGGAAGGCGACATTTCATATTTTGTTTTATACCATATGCTTGTTATAATTCAAAAACTGAATTTAAGTCAGCCTGACTGGCTCAGTGGGTGGACCATGTGACTCGATCTCAGTGTGGTGAGTTCAAACCCCACACTGGGTGTAGAGCCTACTTTAAAAAAATTGTTTTAAATTGAATTTAAAAGAATATATTTAAATATTTAATAAAATATATTAAAATGAGAAACAAACTGGAGTAGCTGGAGTTTCAACAAAGAAATGGGAGAAGGGTCCTATTCAGACCTTTCTAGTGAAAAACACGGGAGTGGTTGTCGCCCCAGACGCCAAAGGCCGCATTGATGAGGGCTCCTTCCCAAACAGACTGGCCTGGGGAGGGAGGAGGTAGGTAGATCCACCAATATCCTCCACTCACAACCACCACCCAAGAGTCAAGGAGACAACAGAGAAGCACAGGGAAACAGACTTGTACATAAGCCAAGAAAGAAAATACGGAGCTAAGCCACAGACAAGGGAAGCAGAGATGGGGTTGGAGTGTGCGTTAGTGCCTCTGTGGCTGACCAGCAAGGGCAAAGTCCAGCCTGGCCCTCTGCTCAGAGAATGCTGTATTCCAAACTCGTATTTACTGTCCCCAGAGGCAGCATGAAGCCATGGAAAGAGCCTCACGATGTCAGCTCCAGACCCAGGGTTTTGGGGTGGAAGTACCTGGTTGCCATTCATTCGCATTTGCTTCTCCCAGCCTTCGGGAGCCTCCCACTGCCTGGTCCTGTGCACTCAACATACCCTGCGGGCCAGTGGGGAATTACTGTAGACCGATGGTTTCAGGGGCAGCCTGGGAAGGCTTCACAGAGGGGAAAGGCAATAGAAACTGAGCTTTCTGGCCCGTTTGCCAGGCAGACTCGGAAGGAAGGGAACACCAGCCTGTCTGAGGCTGCGCCGCAGTAGTGTCAGTGAGAGGAACACTCTTTGAACCAAAGGAACCCCATCCAGAGACGCACTAGGACATGAGATAGATTCTCCAACTTGGTTACCTATGTGGCTCCCTAGAGACAGAAATGGGAGTGTCTCTCAAATACCACGGGTGTCACGTCTAAGGTGGTGACCCCGAATGTCATCATTTGGGTCAGTAACACATCAGGAGGTGGATGGTTGCTTTGGGCGATAAGCTAGGTGACTAGGCCACAACTCCCCACCAAGCAGGGCTCTGGGGATGAGGGCTCCCTGGCTGAACACTGAGCTTTGGTCAGCCCGCAGACTATTCTAACACCGGGCCTGGAGCCCGCGTGTCCCTTGACTGCTATCTTGGCTGCTTGGGTCAGCCCAGGACATTGCGCTTTGGTGGCCTGGGACATATGGGAGGTGATGTATCCTGGGAGGAAGGGGCCAGGATTAAAGGCCGCTGCCCAGGCTGCCGCCGAGGAGGCGAGAAGGAAGGCGGGGTAGCCGCAGTCTCAGGAAGGTCTTGCCCCCTGCCCCTGGGATGCGTTGCGGAGGGCCCGGCTGTGCGCGGTCGGGCTTCGGCTGCGGACGGATTAGATCTGATCCGATTAGAGCCAGGGCCCTCGGCTTCGCCCTGTTGCCTGGCGCTGCCAGCACCCACCCCGCCCCCGTGGGCACCCGCAGACCTCCCCGAGACCCTTCTCCGCCCCAAACACGGCATTGGCGCAGAAATCCGAGAGGCTCCGTGCGCCCCGGACTCGGTTCATTTCCACAGCGCGAGCTCTGGCTTCCGCCCCCTGCCGCCCTTCCGAGCCCCGCCCCGAACTTGCGGGTGTCTGGGCCCCCGCCTCCGTGCTTGCCGCGTGGCGGGTGGGTTCCTCGCAGGTGGGGGGGGCCCGTGCCAGCCCTCCACGGGGAGGGCGGGCCCCGCCCCACAGGTTTCCCGCCCGTGCACCTGTCAGCTAAGGCCACGCGCGGCGCTGTGCTCCGCACCCACCCGCGCTACTCCGCGTCCGTTTGTCTCGGCGTCCCGAGCCGGGGGTCTGTCTGTCCCCGGCAGGCGGACCGAGCAGGGCAGGCGTCAGAGCTACGTGCGGCGGGGCGGGCGCGGCGGGCGGGGTGGGGGCGGCGCTGAGCGCGGCAGCGGCGGCGCGGGAGGCGGGGAGGCGCGGCGCGCCGGGGACAGCGGCGGACGGCGGCGGCGGCATGCGGCTTCTCGCGCTGCCCATCGTGGGCTGAGACGGCCGCAGCGCAGGCGGGAGGCGCGGCGGCCGGCGAGCCGAGGGCGCAGCCAGCCGGGCAGACCGCGGACAGCGGTCGGGGCGCCGTGCCATGGGCCGAGCCGGGGGCGGGGGCCCGGGCCGGGGGCCGCCGCCGCTGCTGCTGCTTCTGGGGGCCACGCTGGTCCTCGCCGCCGGGGCCGCGCCGGGTAGGTACCGACTGCAACCGGGACCCCAGCGGTTCTCGCGCCTCACCCTGGGCCAGGGTCCCGCTGGCCTCGGGTACAGGCGGAGTTCGCGAGCTGTGGCAAGGGGGCGGGGCAGCGCCTTGCCCGCGACCGGGGCGGGGGAAGGGGCGCGCGAGGAGGTGGGGTACTTGGGGGAGGCCGAGAGGTGGGGGGCGGCCCCGACCCGGGTGTGCGGACAGAGGTGCCGGCTGGGGGAGGGCCCTGAGTGGGCGGGGCCTGAGGGTGAGACTTCGGGGCGGGACCTGGGGTGGGGCGGGGCCTTGAGGGTGCGACTTAAGGGCGGGGTCTGGGGGTGGGGCGGAGTCCTGAGGGTCAGACCTCTGTCTTGGGCCGAAGGTGGCGGGCGTCCCGTTACACTGCGGGCCTCGTCGGGGGCGGGGCATGACGCCTGAGGGGCGGGGCATGAGCGGGGAACGTCGGGCCGGGTGTGTTCCCCGCCTGGGGGGCGGGGCCTGGCGGTGGGGCGTGGCCTTGGGAAACCTTGTCCCAGAGTCTTCGGGTGGGCGGGGAGGCTGGAAGACCGAGCCGCGGCGGGGGGCGGGGCCCTGACGCCGTGCCCCCTCCCTCCCGCCCACAGCGCGTGAGGCGGGCAGCGCCGTCGAGGCTGAGGAGCAGGTGAAGAGCGTCCTGGCGTGGGAGCCGCGTGCCAATGGCACGCGGGAGAAGGCCGGCCCACCAGCTGCTGGGGAGGATGAGACCGCGTGGACTGCACCTGGCGGCCAGCCGGCTGTGGTGGGGCCTGGGGTTGGGCCAGAGGAGGCACTGGAGGCGTCCTCGGCGGTGACCGGCACCGCCTGGCTGGAGGCTGACAGCCCGGGCCTGGGTGGAGTGACCGCAGAGGCCGGCAGCGGCGACACCCAGGCCCTTCCAGCCACACTCTTGGCTCCTGAGGAGGCCCTGGGACAGTCATCGATGCCCCCTGCCACCCCCGAGGCTACAGAGGCCAGCGGACCACCCTCCCCCACTCCTGGCGACAAGCTGAGCCCAGGCCCCGAACTCCCCAAGGAGAGCCCCTTGGAGGTTTGGCTGAACCTGGGAGGCAGCACACATGACCCGCATGGGCCAGAGCCCACTTTCCCCTTTCAGGGCACACTGGAGCCCCAGCCGGCCTCAGATATAATTGACATCGACTACTTCGAAGGATTGGATGGTGAGGGCCGTGGCGCCGACCTGGGGAGCTTCCCGGGGTCGCCAGGAACCTCAGAGCACCACCCCGATACTGGGGGAGAGACCCCTTCCTGGAGCCTGCTTGACTTATATGATGACTTCACCCCCTTTGATGAATCTGACTTCTACCCCACCACATCCTTCTACGATGACTTGGATGAAGAGGAGGAGGAAGAGGAGGATGACAAGGATTCAGCGGGAGGTGGAGACCTGGAAGATGAAAGTGACCTTCTGGTGCCCACTGAGAAGCCTGGTCTGGGGCCCGGGACTGGCCAGCCCACCAGTCGGTGGCATGCTATCCCCCCACAGCATACTCTGGGGATGGTCCCTGGCAGCAGCATCGTGCTCAGGCCCCGCCCGGGAGAGCCAGGCAGGGACCTGGCCCCAAGCGAGAATGGCACCGAGTGCCGCAGCGGCTTTGTGCGGCATAACGGCTCCTGCCGGTCAGTGTGCGACCTCTTCCCAAGTTACTGTCACAATGGCGGCCAGTGCTACCTGGTGGAGAACATAGGGGCCTTCTGCAGGTAAGGGTGTGGCAGGCAGGGGCACAGGGGCTTGTGAAAGAACTGGAGAGTGTATGTGAGGCAGACTCAGCAGAGAGGGGGACATGATGGGCACAGCTTCCAGAGGTGGTGCATTCCCAAGCCAAGAGGATCCTGGGATTCCCAGGTCAAGAGATGTTCACGTGATATCTTCCATGGAGAATTACCTCTAAAGTGACCTCATCACTAGGAGAGATTCCCCAGAAGTAAGATTTTGTATTTCTTCCAATTATATGTCCTTTACCAAAGCACTAAACTATAAAGGCAAAGTGAAGGGACTTCTCTAAGGGTTTTGGAAAGTGGCCTTTACTGGCTTGAGGGGTCTTGTTGGAGAGTTCTGGCTACGTTAGCACAAAGAGTAGGCTTATAAACCTACTCTGGAGGAAAGAAGGCCTCTGAGCACGCCCTCTGAGACGCATATGCGGCAGGAGGAAGACCCAGTCTACCCTCAGGGCACGTGTAGGGGGTGGGCATGTAGAGTCACAGTGAGGACCTTCTCGTTGGGAGCAGACCCCAGGAGCAGCCATGCAAGTAGGTCAAGCGAAGCAGAGTATCTTTCCTGACATAGCAGATGTGGTGGGGTTCCTTAACTTTGGGTAGTGGCTTTTCCCCTTCTACCTTGATTTTTGTCCTCCTTGGAATTACCCAGCGCAGAATGTTTTAAAGACCCAGAGAGTTTAGTGTCTCTAAGGATGTTGTCTGCAACCACCAACCCATGCCTCATCAGAAATACATCATAGACCTGCCCTCACAGCAAGATTTTAACCTGCTGGAGAGCTCACTGGCTTATTCTGGAAGAATCCCAAGTCGGGGTGATCTGGGTAGTTTGCTTGTCTCCATCCTTTACAGGCCCTAGAAGTAGGGTAAAACCCTCAGATTCCTCTGGGACTTGTTTCCATTGGTCCTAGGAGGAACATTTCTGTAATCTGGGTGTCTCTGCAAGTGTTGTTCCTGACGTTTTCCTTTTTCTTGGTCTTTTTGGAGGTATGTGAAGAATTCAAATCTGTAGGTCTTGATGTTCCGATAGAAGAATAATATATAGAAAGTGTGAATGTTGTGCCTTTGGCATTAAAGCTTGACTTCCAGTTCCTTCTTTCCTAGAAATGATCATGAAATGATTAGGGTCAGTCATATAGGATGTGTCCACACAGTTCTGATTGGAGTTGTCCAGTCATTGCTGAAAGGAGGAACTGTCATCAAGACATCATAGCCACAAGACCTTGCCAGTTGGTTAAGGGCTACCAGAAATATGTGGAAACCCTGGATTTTGCTCCTCAAGCTTTGGTTAGTGGGACTTTAGTGATGGTTAGTGGGATTTAGCCTGGGGTTCTGAACTCTCTGTGTGAAATCATTGTCTTTCATCCTACTGGAGGCCTGAGTTTTCACCTTCAAAGTAGTCTTGCTATCGCTACATGAAATGGAGAGCCCTTGCTGCCTCTCGAGAGCCAGAAAAGTTCCCAGAAGCTCCTGGAGCTCTCGGGACTCCTGAGTGGAAAGGCAAGCTTGTCCTCGGTAAGCTGCCCGGCTGTGCTGACCAGGGAGCCTCCAGTGGGTCCCTCCTCAGAGGGCTTTTCCACAAGTCCCCCCACCGGCTCCCCTTGCTCCCCTTCCCTCCCAGGGACACTCGGGCCTCCCTCCCAGAGATCCGTCCTCCGGCTGTGCCCGCCCAGGCGCGGCTGTGGCTCAGAAACTGTTTTGCATTCCGCTCACAGGAGACTGCCGAGCCCTCCGTTGCAGACTGCAGCACGCCTTTGTCTCTGTCACCCTGACCCACTGCAGGGAAATGAGCAGAGCTATGGCAGAACTTGTCTAGAACCGTGGGTCAGTGGGATCTTCTTTCCCCACCGTCCTCAAACAGATAGCTTCCCAGGACTGCAGAGGGTCCGTTGGAAAAGAAAGACTTTCCTGTTAGTCACGTCTCCCCACTCTATTCCGGGTGTGGAGTAGCGAATTCTCCGAGGTATGATTTCCCCTTTTCTGGACCCCTTTCTCTTGTCTGTCATTCACCCTGAGGTTCATGTCCTCCCTCCTTTGCCTGCCTCTGTATCCTTCCACATCTTTCCTCTTTGAAGCAGCCTGGTTCCCATGGAAACAGCAATGTCATTGGAAGAGTTGGAGCCTGGGAATGTCCCCAAGGGCAAGAGAAAGTCACTCAACAAAAGGACTAAAACCCACCCAGACGGTTGATTCTCACTGTGCTTTCATGACCGTTCTCATGGTAATAGCACAGGACGCTTTAGGGGCAGAATTTGGGGGGGCTGCAGAGATAGGAGAATATACATCCATCTTTGTGCTCGTCCTTGTCTGTCACTTCCTTCTGTCTCCGTGTCTGCGTAGCCTCGTGAACTAGACGGGACTGCAGAACAGCAGGATAGGATTTCCCGGGTAGGGTGGGTTGGCTACTTTTGTAGCCAAAGGTCCTATTGCCTTGTTTTTCACCCAGAGCTGAGGGCAGGGGGAGCTGAGAGAATCCTGTGATTGTCCTCCTTGAGGCTGCGAGGTCGAAACCCAGGGTTCCCACCCTTCGCGGTCCCTTAACAGTCATGTGAGTGACCAGGTCGCTCTGTCTCTCGGCGCCCTGGTTGTCTTGCTTATCTCCCGGACCCCAGCGCTGTCCTGCCCACTGCATAGAGCGGTTCTGCAGAATCTCCACTGTGAGGTCCGCACAGACTGGGCACAGCCCAGTTCCCCAGGTCCTCTAGACACTCATAGGAACAGGCTGCTGAGGTGAGTATGGGGCTTAGGGACCAGGCCCTTGCTGTGGCCACGGCTGCCTGCCCGTCACCTCAGTCTCACTCTGTCGCTGCCGCAGGTGTAACACGCAGGACTACATCTGGCACAAGGGGATGCGCTGCGAGTCCATCATCACCGACTTCCAGGTGATGTGCGTAGCCGTCGGCTCAGCCGCCCTCGTCCTGCTCCTGCTCTTCATGATGACGGTGTTCTTCGCCAAGAAGCTCTATCTGCTCAAGACGGAGAACACCAAGCTGCGTCGGACCAAGTGAGTCTGTGCAGCTGCACCCCTCCATCTGCTCCGGGGATACGGGCACGAGGGTTCCTGGCACCTGCTCCGCGTCCCTAGCTGTGTTGTTCACGCCAAAGACCCACCCAGGTTTGTCCATTCCTGCGCGGAATGTGCTGGCATTGTGGCAGAGTCCAAGCCCCTGTGGCACACGGCAGCTGTCTGGCACCATCCCCAGCACCCCGCCCTCCCCGGGATCGAGGGCACTTCAGGAAAAGGCACCCAGCGCCCTCCTGGTGGTGGTCCCCCATGGAAGTTACTGTGCTCAGTCTTCCAGCGGCAGACTACACCTGCTTCCTGGGTCTTTGACGGCCATGGCCTGTGTGAGGATTTCACCCACAAATCACAAGAAGTAACTCCAGCTCCCTCAGATCGGCGTCTCTCAGTACTGGCCCCTCTGACTGAATGCCGTCGAGAAGGAGCTTGGCAATGCATGGCCGTTCAAAGCCTGTCAACCCTTGGTCCAGACAGAAGTGCGAGGAATTTAAGGAAGTCCTCTTTACCTCTCCTAAGCAGAGCTTTCCTCTGCTGGGGATTTTCAGGGCCAGATGGGAATAGAGTCTCATTTCAGCTTCTCTCAGCAGAGGAGTGACTGTTGTGTGCGTGTCAGAATCCACACCCATTTCCCTTAAGTCCATGCCTTGAACACTGGGATGTGGCCTTACACACAGGGAGAGAATCAGTCTATCCCTGAGCAAAGTAAGGAATGTTCTGAGTGTCACGGGAGCCACAAAAGGACGAGGTTGCAGTTCTGCTTCCTTGGGGCCCGAGAAACAATTTATGCAGAACTGCCCCTACCTCCCTTTTGACCTGTTGCCCCTTTAATCCCCTCCCCCCTGACCTGAGATTCCCTCCAGAGAATGCAAGCGAAGGACTTTCCCTGGGTCCTGGGAAAAGGACAAAACGCCATCTGTTGCTCCTTTGCTGGGTAAACTCCTGCCCTGTGTGGATGCTGGCAGCCGCCTGGAGCCTTTCAGCTAACCGTCCAGGGGCTGAGGGGGCCTCTCCATTGTGCCTGTGCACTGACATGGGCCCTGTCTGTGCATATGCTCAGAAGCCTGGACCCTTGGTGGCAGGGGGAGGAGAGGGAGAGGGTGCAACCACCTACCTATCAGGGCAGCCGCCAAGGAGGACACGGGGCAGAGAAGGAGCAGCTGCCAGGGGAGTGGAGAAGCAAGAGCGGTGGCCAGAGACAGGGCCTCGTTCTAGGCCTTCCTCCATCAGCAGGCTATGTGTTCTGCACAGAGCATGGCCCCCGTGGCCCTTCAGCTCCGAGGCTGTCACCCTCCTTTCCCAGTGCATGCTAGCTTGCTTTCCCAAGCCCGGTAACCGCTCTGATAACGCTTCGCGCCCTCGATGCTCTGCAGACACTGTGGTTTACTGAATCAAAGATACACACTTCCCCCCACATATTAACGTCTCTGAAATTGGATTGTGTCTTACAATCGCTGGCATCTCATAATCACTGTTGGCCAGATGGCAGTCGTGATGTAGTTGTAATTGCCTGGCATTCACGATCCTGGCCAGAGCTGTTCATATTGTTGTCAGTGCTTTATCTAAAGTCTCAATGAGCTACTTCCAGTATATAATAAAAACTCTAGGTGATAAAGTATTAGATCATGGTTTAAATGGCAGAAGTTTTTTCTCCACAGTGCATCAAATAGTGGCACGTCTTAGTGTCGTCCGTGACGTTTGATGAAAGAAGTGTTTGACCCGTGAAGCTTTCGTCAGGTAGTGCCATGATCGTTGCACTCACATTTTCCCTGCTCTCTTCTGTCCTAACCAGCAAATTCCGGACCCCGTCTGAGCTCCACAACGATAACTTCTCCCTCTCCACCATCGCCGAAGGCTCTCACCCAAACGTAAGGAAACTTTGCGACAGTCCCCGTACCTCCTTCCCCCCCATGCCCGCACCTTGGCTCTCTGTGATAACTTACCTGTCAGGTGACTCGTCTTCTCCACACCTCCCCTTACCCACAGACACGCCCCGGCGGCTGCCCTTGTCTTTGGCCTATTTCGGAGCGTGGAGCCTCTCCTCACAGCTCTGGAGGTCAGCTTAGGGTGACCAGTTGGGGTGGTGACGTGGGGCTAGGGGCAGGATGGTGTGTCACTTGCCTGACAAGCAGAGTTATAGGTAGTACCAAAGATCTTTTTCCGGGATGACTCATGATTTTTAGCTTCATCTAGACTTTAGAAGTCTGGTTTGTCTTTCTCCGTGTCTTTCTACTTCCCGTATCGAGAAGAAAGACTCTGCTTTCGCTGTGAGGGAATGTCTTGTTGGTCACTGAAGTGGACGGTGGTTGTTCTTTGGGATGTATAGAAAAACAGTGTCCTTTACACTCTCTGAGGACCCTAAAAACTGGCAGGCATACTTACACGGGTTAGAGCTAAGGAGGACCCAAAACACTGGGGGAATATTAAGTCTAGGGGTAAATTCTGTTCTTGGGAGGATGGGCTCATAAGTACCAGTTGAAACTCAATAGAAGGTCCCGACAGACCATTTCTAGAGATCCTGGCCTTCTAGTGTGTTTTCTGGACCAGACTAACCAGTAAAGTACTGAGTACTGTCAGAGAAAATTTCAGAAATAAAGCAGAAACCACCCGAGCTCCAGATCACGTCACACCCAAGCCTGGGAATTCGGCGCGTGACGCAGGCCCCATACCAAGGTAAATGCATTGATACGCAGATAAGGGAGCTACACTCAGACTCTTCAGATGGACACGGTGAACATGAAGAGGAAATTTTGAAGAAGTTCTTTGAAACAACGGGGCACAGGCTATCAGAGTTCATAGAGTTCTCAACCGTCTAGGCCAGCGCCGTCCAGTGGCACCTTCCATGGGATGGAGACGCTCTGTGTCGGCACGGCCATTCCAGCAGCCACAAGCTACCTGTGGCTGAGGAGCTCGCGGAAGAGCGGCTCGTGCTGCTGTGTGGGACAGCACAGATCCAGACCACTGTTTTCCTTTGATAGATGGCGACAGTGTAGCCCCAGAAGGGCAAAGAGAGAATAATGGTCGATGTGACCTTGTTCACCAAACCCCAGGGAAGAACTTGTCCTGGTGGAGGAGGAGCAAAGGGGTCAACTTTAAAGAAGAAATGAAAGAGATTAGTTTAGGGTAATTTTTTAAAGTCTTTGATACAAAGGGTAGAGAACCAGATACGATTTTACTTGGTACGCACCAAGATATTAATACGTTCAAGACGGATCTAAGAACCCAGGACACCAGATGTCTTCTAAACTTTAAGATTGATAAACACAGTAATCAACCCTCGAGATAGGCACCTTGAGGGCAGGAAGAGTCTTCCTTGTCTCCATACACTCCATCCCTCCCTTGTCGGACCCCTTGAGGTAGTATGCGTGTAGTCGCCCTTTGTGGAATGCTGGCGAATGATGGCCAGTAAAGGCAGGGCCTTCCGGTTCCATTGTATGCATGGGGCAGCCCATCTGCAGTGGTTCCTGCAGGCAGGGTATTCATTGTCCAGAGCGCTAGGGTCCTTAGGAAAGTTTCTGTTGCTTGCATTTTCTGGCATCCCAGGTGTAGACAGACGCCGTTCCCCTTCCCAAAAAGGGAGGGGAAGAAAATAGCTCCTCCTGGAGGTCTTGGTGGCACGAGCCAATACAGAGGTTTCCAGTTCTTCTTGGCTGACCCGACTTTGTAGGAGGCATGGCATTTGTCCATGAACGCTCCCACTGACCTTGAGTTCAGAATATGACCAGCCTTAAAAATTCAGCAGGGCAGGGGCTGGTCAGCATGGTGGACCCTGCCTGAGAAGGGCCATGGGGTTGTCTGGGGAGTGCTCAGGACATCCCTCAGTGAAGTGGCAGGTGAGGCTGTGGCGGTGTCCAGCCCCTCCTGGACCTTGCAGGTCATTTCCACCTGGCATCTTTCCCTCAGCTTGTGCCCCAGGGGACATCCTGTCCTCTCTGCTGAAGCTCTGAGTGTGAGAGGGGATGAGTGTCCTGTCCAGCAGGGTGTGTACTCCTGGATTTCCTCCCTTCAGCTCTTAATTCTCTCCACCCAGCCCAAAAGTCAGACTTGGTCATATTCAGATCTTGTGGGCACTGACAGTTGAGACAGTTGCCACTTTATCGTGAAGCGGAGCCCTATTGCTTCAGCCACCACACTGAGTGCTTACAAGCAAGATGGAAGCTGGGAAATCTCCAGGTGAGCTGGGAGTGGGGGAGAGGGGCACCCGAGTCAAGCCTGCTCATGCGGCCTCTCCGGGCCCCGGCCCCTCACCCCTCAAGTTCCTTGGTGATATTGATGGCTCCGAAAATTTTGGAGAGTTCTGCTTATCTTCATAGAGGGGTTATTTCTTTTACATAACTGAAGGAGATCGAGTGGGTCATTTTCCTAGCCATTTCCGGTCATCTCTACGAGCCACACTCTGAAAAGATTTCAAACCAAAGAAAGGCGCTGCTTTGGGCTGGCATCAGGGGACGGAGCCGTGGCTGGCGCCCGCATCAACTGCACTTCCTTCCCCGCCTGCAGTCGTCTGGTGCGGCTCCTCGCCTGGGTTCTGCAGCTGGTGAGCCAGTGGCTGAGTGAGCGTGTGTGCAGCGAAGCACCAGCCCCTGAAGGAGTGTCAGGAGGAAAGAGAAAGCCTGTTCTCCTCCTCCCGTGCTGTGGAGGCCGGCAAGTTTTCCAGGAGGAATGGCTAGTGTGTGGGAAGCACAGCGTGACTGAAGTCACCTGAAATCCACGGGCAAACGCTGGGGGCCGCCCTGTTGGATCTTACAGCCATGCTGTCCATGGAATGTTGCGGATATGACTTGGTCTTCCTAAGATTCGACAGACCTTCCAGGATGTCAGTTTATTCATTACTAGGACATCTCCACGGTGTCCCTTAGTGCTTCTCTGCACCCCGCCCCCATTTAAATCTTTCTTTCTCGCTAGGCTCAATTTCTTTCATGCCCCGTTCTTTTTTTTTTTTTTTTAAGATTTTATTTATTTACTTGACAGAGATAGAGACAGCCAGCGAGAGAGGGAACACAAGCAGGGGGAGTGGGAGAGGAAGAAGCAGGCTCATAGCTGAAGAGCCTGATGTGGGGCTCGATCCCATAACGCCGGGATCACGCCCTGAGCCGAAGGCAGGCGCTTAACCGCTGTGCCACCCAGGCGCCCCGCTTTCATGCCCCCTTCTGAGGGAGGTTTGTGTCTGGACCAATGGGGCTCCAGGCCTGACCCCACACCACTCCTGGGCTGAAGGATGCCCGTTTGGCTGGGGTGGAATGCCAGGAAGAGGGGGACGCAGAGCAGTTCCCGGGACTGAGGCCAGATGGAGGGCCAGCTCCCTTGCCACGAGGGAGTTCCCGCAAATCAAGGCAGATGGGCCTTCTGCTGAGGATCCAGCAGCCCTAGGCGTAATAGGATCGGGTTCTGGAGGAGACACTTGGATTAGGATAGCTCTGTCTTGGTTCAGACACTCCCTCACCTGTCCTATTTGTTGCAAGTACTTAGCTCGTCTAATAGCATTGTTTGGATTCCTGTGTTCCTTATTTTTAGAATATACTTATCCCACCTATTGGCCCAGACGTCCATTTTCTCATCTGTCTAAATCCCATGAGCCAGGCTTGATTTGGGCCCCCACCTTCATGGCATTTGATGCCCAGGTGTGTAAGCACCCCTGAATCTACTTTTCCTCACATGATGCCTGTTTGCCCCCAAGGACGGTGTGATGTTGGGGGTGGGGGGGCAGCGTGGTGGGGGGGGGCAGTATTGAGCAGCATGAAAGTGAGTCCCATCTTTGTAAAAGGATTGGCAAGTACAGGCCATCCTGTCCTGTTCCAGGTTTGCTGGGGTCCAAAGTCTGCTCTACCCGGGATCTTTAAAGGCCCAGCTCTCAAGCTTCCGTGCCCAGTGTCTCTCCCCAAACAACACAGAATTACATGGCATGAAGAGTTCCGTTCTACCTCATCCTACTTCCCTCTCCATGCAGCCTCTGTGTGTGTGTGTGTGTGTGTGTGTGTGAGTGCATACTTAATATCAGGGAGCTCTTTCCATCTCACTACATCTAAATTTATGTCATAGAAGTTTTTTCTGAATCTCTCCCAGCAGCCATAGGAAAGATCAAGTGGCTGAAATCTGCCTCAGTAGTGTATGAAGTTCATTTCCTCTGGCTCCTGTGGCATTGGGAATGGGGAACATGTGTCCCCCCGTTGTCTGGAAATCCTTCCTGAGGGCTTTGAAGCTCTACTGTACTGTTCGGTTCGAGCTGGTCTTCTGGAAGAGTGCCAAGTGAGGCTGGGGGCAGGGGGAGGTGACAGTGATTTCTACAGGCACAGTCCTTTTGAACACCTGCCGTGTCCTGTGTCAGCCTGCAGCCTTTCCCTGCTTTCTTGCCAACCAGTCACTACCCCAACCTAGCGCTGTAATGGGTCAAACTCGGTAGCAGTCAGCGTGGACAAGAACTCACCACAGTTGTACGGAGAAGGCCCTACTCCTGAAGCCTGATGATTCCCTTCAGTTTCGGAAGTGGTTAAAGTAAGAACGGTCTGAGCTAGCTGGTCAGATAGCAACATTCTCTACCCTTCGCGCCACCCGTGTCTTTGATCAGCAGAGCTCCAGGCACTTACAATAGCAATTTGGAGCACCTAAGAGAGACCTGAGGCCTGCCACTCGCACGGGTATGCAAGCCCATCTCCGAGATATTGTGGGTTCCACTCCGGACCACCACAATAAATAAACATCGAGGTAAAGCGAATCAAAGGAAAGTTGTGGTTGCCCGGTGCATCTAGAAGTTAGGTTTACCCTCTCCCGTAGTCCAGTAGGTGTACGATAAGACAGTGTATACGCCTTCATTTAAAACTACGTTCCTGCTGAAGATTGCTAATCGTCATCTGAGCTTTCAGCGAGTCGTGATGACTGATCACAGATCACATAACAAACACAATTAATAATGAAAAAGTTTGACATATTGTGAGAATCACCAACATGTGACACAGACATGAAATGAGCAGACGGTGTCGGAGAACGATGCCGATGACTTGCTCAACACGGGGTTACCACAAACCTTCAATTTGTATTAAAAAAAAAAATGCAGTGTCTGCCAAGCGCAATAAAATGAGGTGTGCCTGCAATGCCCAGATGGCCCTGGAGGGAGAGAGCAGTGGGAAGGCAGGCGTCGCTGTAAGAGCTCTCCGAATGCCCAGAAGGCAGAACTAGGGGACTGTGGACAGGTGTGGGTTTCCTGAAAACCTGTAACAAGCCAGTTCAAGTCAGGGTCTGGAGCTGGTCCTGGGACTGCAGGCAACATGCATACCTGGGTAGGCAGAGGGCTCCGTACACGTCAGGGGAACCAGCAGCACGAGTATCGTTTGTACGGCAGGTCGTTGAGGCAGCGGAACTCACCCGGGCTTGGATTGAGGAAACACCTTTGTAAGTTAGCATCTTTTGGTCAGTAAACTCCTGCCAGTAAGGGGCACACACACCTCTGGCCTCTCGTCAGAGGACTATAGATGCCGCTGGGAAAGGGGCCCTAGTTTTGCTGGGAGCAGCTCTGCGCCTGACCATAGGCCTATTCGTGCCCCACCGCGTGCACCCACAAGACGTGTTCCCTGACCTGTACCGACCGTTCTGGAAGAGCAGGACTCAACAGCGGGAAGGCCCTGGGAGGTGGGCCGGCAGCCAAGCAGAGCTCACCAACAGGTGAGACTCTCGAGGGGCCAGACCACGTGTTAAAGGGACCGTTTCTCCCCAGTCTCTGTCGGAGGGCAAACCTTGCCCTTGCCTACACTAAAGGCATCTGTAATCCAGCTACCTGCCAAGCCTTCATCTCCATCTGGCCAGTGGTTTTCAGGATGATTTTTCCTAGAAAGCGGCTGCAAAGGCGTCACTTTGGCTCATTCAAGTCTTAGAGTTTCTTTCTTCTTTCAAAAGCCTGGGGTGGTGATTTGACCCCTCTATCCGCTGTCTCCTTCCCACCCCTCCCTCACCCTTTTCCCTCTTCCAGGATGATCCCAGTGCTCCCCACAAAATCCAGGAAGCTCTCAAGTCCTGCCTGAAAGAGGAGGAGTCATTTAACATCCAGAACTCCATGTCACCCAAGCTCGAGGGTGGCAAAGGTGACCAGGCTGACTTGGAGGTGAACTGTCTTCAGAACAACCTCACCTAAAGCAGAAGCAAGAAGAGAGGGGATGGGGGGCGGGGGGTGGGGGAAGAAACGTGACCTCCTCTTGTACAGAGTCTGTTTCTTGTAACCATTTGTTAAACTCTCTTCTTTCTCTGGTCTCATGGCATGCCTTGGTGTATTTTGTACAGGAGGGAGAAAACGCAAAATAAGCAAAGAACCTGAACAGAGTCGCATACAACTGGGTTGTTTTGTCTGTGCCGTCTGTACATTGCTTCTGCTGCTGTGATTTCTAAACCCATGCTGTTATTCAACTGACTTTTTTTTTGTACTTTGACCCACCTTTTTTTGCAATAAGAGTAAAAAACAAAGTTCTTGAAATAAAACTTTTTAAAAAGCCATTTTCCGGATGTCCGTGTGTCCACTCCCTACCCATTCTTGTCAGCCCATGTTGAAAACTTACCTTCCCCGAAGATGTATATTTATACGTGTTTGAAATCCCAGAAGTGCTCTAGCTATTAGCTGGGGTTGTCATAACAAAACACCATACACTGGGTGGCTTCAACAATAGAAATTTATTTTCTAACAGTTCTGGAGGCTGGATGTCCAAGAGCAAGCTTGGTTTCTGGTCGGATCTCTCTGCCTGGCTGGCTTGCACACAGCCACCTTCTTGCGGTGTCCTCACACGGCCTTTTCTCCGTGCACAGGTGGAGAGAGAGAGGTCTCTGGTATCTTTTCCTGTTCTGATAAGGATACCAGTCTTTATCAATTACCTCCTTATAGGCCCTACCTCCAGATACAGTCACACGGGAAGTTAGGGCTTTCACATATAACTTTTGGGGTGACACGATTCAGGCCATGAGTCTGTAGCACCTTATTTATTAAGAATATCCTTTCCTAGGGGTGCCTGGCTGGCCCAGTCAGTAGCACATGTGACTCTTGATCTCAGAGTCGTGAGTTCAAGCCCCCCTTGGGGTACAGAGCTTACTAAAAAAAGAGAGAAAGAAAAAGAATACCCTTGCCTTCCTTCATAGATAATTTATTGAGCACTTAGCCAAGCATTATGCCAGATGCCAGGAACTCTGGATGAATAAGACCCTAACTCAGGAAATTTACAGTGTACTTGAGGAACAGAATTATAAACAAGTAATTATAGGGGCACCTGGGTGGCTCAGTTGGTTGAGCGTCCCACTCTTGGTTTCAGCTCGGGTCCAAATCTCAGGATCCTGGAATTGAGCCCCATGTGGGGGCTCCACACTCAGCAAGGGGTCTGCTCGGAATTCTCTCCCTCTCCCACTGCCCTCCCGCCCCCTGTTCCCAATCTCTCTCTCTAATTAAATACATCAATTTTTTAAAAATAAATATAATACACTGTGTCAACATTAAAATACAAAGCTGTGAGAGTTGGAGTTTGAAGTTCAGAAAGCCTTCCAGGAGAGAGCTTTAAATTGGACTTTGACAGATGAGGGGGTGTTTTTCAGGATAACATGGGAGGAGAGGACATTCAAGGTCGAGGGAGGATATTCGTAGAAAAGTCTTGCCATATGACCAGAAATTGTGAGAGGGAGGGGTCCTAGGTGATGAGGCTGGAAAGGGCAATTTAGGACAGATTGCAAAGGGCTTTGAATGCCATTAAGCACGGCTGAGGTAAGGTCAGATTTGTTTTCTAAGAACATATGTCCAGAGACAGTGGTGAAGGCAGACCGGATAGAGATCGTAGCAATACAGGCAACAAATGAAGATAGATTAGAGAGAGAATTAGGAGTTCAAATGGCCATAATTACTACTGGGAGAGTTTTCTAGAAACTTGCCTGTGTTCAAACTATGATAATTCCGGTAAATGGAGTTCTTGTGAGCATGTTTCTGTTGCCTAATTTCTGCTAGTTCTACCTGATTTGTCTTCCCAAGTGCCTCATTATTTTTTAATTTGTGTGGGACATTGTATTTAGAAAATAGTTTATTGAAATATTTTACCTAGGATGATTTCTTCCTTTTGAGAGGGATTTTTGTTTGCTTCTGTCGAGTGCCCGGGGCACTAGAATTCTGGGATCACATTATTCTAGATCAAGGTTGGAGAGTCCCAGGCCACTGAAACCAGTCCACAGACCTATCAGACTATGCAAGGGCTGGTTTGCTTTTGGTTCACCCTTACCTCTAAGGGCACAATCCTCTGGGGTCACAGCCCCAAACAGGCAGGGGTTTACCACTGCTCTCCACCTTTAGTGGGCCCTGTACTCCAACTCCCTCCCCACGCCCCCAGATGTTCAGAAACATAACTTACTTTTCTAACCCCCTTTTCCAAATGGGTAAGTGTCTCCAGGGAAGAAGTGGCCCTCAATGCTGGGCTCACCTGTCTGAGTTCCTGTCCTCTCTGGGATGTCAGCCTTGTAATTCTGCAGTATTTTGTTAGTTCTTTGATGCTTTTCAGATATTTGTACATCTTTTGGTGTCCTTAGTGAAAGGGTTCGTCTAAATTTACCTCGTCTCCCACTTACTAACAACAGAAGTCCTCTGTTTTCATCCTGGGACTTTTGCCCAGATGGCATTCAGCTGGTTCTATGAGCTCAGTCTGCTCTTTGCTATTGGATAGGGCTGCAAATTAGGATGTTGGGTTATGGCCTGTGTGTATTGTGGTTTCCTAACCTGATGCTTATCCACTTTGGGGGCTTTGGCATGGTTTTACTTAGGATTTCCTGTACTCTCTGAATCAGGGGACAGACCTGTCTTTCATGGCTAGGCACCTCAGGGTCCTTTCACAAGGAGGCCCAATCGAGAGGGATTGTATGTGAAAGTACTTCGTAAGTTCTAAATCCCATCTAGACATAAGGGTTTGTTAGTATCGTTTTATTTTTCCCACAAGAGTGAGAATGCAGATCACTGCCCTTGGCTCTATCCCATCTTCACAGCATATGCAGGAGGGATAGGATAAACAGATCGGAAGGGGAGCAGGAGACAAAGCAGGCCTAATGAATAGAGTTACCAGATGTTGCCAAGAGTCTTTGACCCTCTGAAGAGGCTGCCATGTTGGAATCGGATGTGTCGATGTCTATCTGTGCTGACCCTCTTTCCTGCCAGGACGTTTGTGCCACTCAGTGACTGTGCTCCATGAGCCCAGCCAGCATCCTCTCTGGGGACCTCTGCTCTGCCCCTCAGTGATTATCTAGTGCTTGAGATGTCCCTCTTCAGCACCCTGGCGCTGTCAGGTGATGGTCCCCACATGCCTCCTGTCTGCTTTTTCCACCCCACTCTATAGCCTGTGTTGTGTCCTCCTTTCTAAAGAAAGGACACACCAAAAATGTGGGAAACGTAGGCATCATGGAAGAAAGTTCTTGTATCTGGGGGCCTTCCAGCACTGATGGATCACTTCACTTAGGAGAAGCGTACACGCGGTGCTGAGCCATCTGTCTCCACAAGGCATTTCCTTGACACGTACGCCACACCTGTGTTCGTTTCCTGGGACTGCCATAACAAATGAGCACGACCGAAATGGCTAACACAACAGAAATGTTCTGAAAGCCAGCGCTCTAAAATCCAGGCGTCAGTAGGGTCGCTCTCCCTCTGCTCCAGGGAAAAATCCTTCCTCACCTCTTCCCAGCTTCTGGCGTTTGCCAGTAATCCCTGGCATTCTTTGGCTTATACTTACATCACTCCAGTTTCTGCCTCTGTCTTCACGTGGCTGTCTTCCCTTTGCATGTGTCTGTCTCTCTATGTCTTTACCAGGCCTTCTTAGAAGGACCCCCGGTCATTGGGTTTAAGGCCCACCCTTATCCAGTAGGACCTCTCCTCTCAACTTGATTGCAGCTGCAAAGACCCTATTTCCAAATGAGAGTGTATTTACAGGTAGTGGGAGTTAGCACTTCAATATATCTTTTTGGTGAAACGCAGTTCAACCCATAAACACTATTTACAATACATTTCATGTCCATGTCTTCTCACATTCTCATTGGAGCCTGGAGTTGGGGTCTTTTAAGACTGGAAAGCATCGGTGACAATATTAGAACCCAGACTTTAAACTTCTATTTCAGTGTCCTTTCCTCTGTGTGACATCACACTACAGACACAGTCCCTTGTCCTTTCTCATATAATTTATAGAAATGAAAGGTTAGCCTGTGCTCCAAAAACACCGGACTCAGAGCTAGAAGGCCTCTCCACTGAGGAGTCAGGTGAGCTCTCTGACCCTCAGGTTCTTCATCTGTAAAACTCTTACCTCTTCACAGGACTACCTAGGCACCAGGGATATAGCGAAGAACAAAATGGACCAAAAGCCCTGCCTGATGGAGCTTACTTCCCCGTGTCAGGATGTTCATACAAGGTATGTGAATGTATTCTGAGAAGTGGAAGGGGCTGTATAAACGCACCCTCCAAACCCAAGGGAAAGGGGCATAAAGGCATGGGGTGTGTGAACACCGCCATCGCTGAGAACCACAGCAGAGCTCTTCCCTGAGCCTCGGAGCCCACCACAGGTATCTGAGAGGCTTTGGGGGAGTGAGGGTCTCTACTGAAGTAAAGTGGAAGTAATATGGTCTCCTGAGTGTGTAACCGTGAGATGACACAAAGTAGATGGGAGCGAAGATAGGCAGAGTTACCCGGAGGGATCTGATGGCCAGCCACACTGAACAGTACCCTGCCCGAGGGTTTATCAAAGCCAAGAAGAAGCACGTGTCACTT
This sequence comes from Ursus arctos, assembly GCF_023065955.2. Taxonomy (NCBI): domain Eukaryota; kingdom Metazoa; phylum Chordata; class Mammalia; order Carnivora; family Ursidae; genus Ursus; species Ursus arctos. The sequence goes on along the minus strand of NW_026622808.1, from coordinate 31,303,874 downwards.
AGCAGGGTCAGGCCCCCGCGTATACACGGTGTGCAGTGCTGGGGTATGTAGCTAGGAGCAGAATTGCTAGGATGGAATTCAGCCTATCTCGACCTTTACAAGGTAATGCCAGAAGGGGCTCCATGGGTTAACAGCTCCCACCAACAGCGGGTGAGAGCTGCCGTTGCTGCACATCCTCCTCAGCCCTTGATATTCTCATGCATTGTTGGAGCGCCTGGCCGGCTCAGACGGTAGAGCACGCGACCCTTGATCTCGGGGTTGTGAGTTACAGCCCCACGATGGGTGTAGAGATTACTTAAAATAAAATCTTGAAAAAAAAAAGAGAGCGATTCTCACATTTTGAATTCTAGCCATTCTTTAGGCATGTAACAGTACGTAATTGTGATTTTAATTTGCATTCTCTAGCCATCAGTGGATTGCATCCCTCGCCCTATGTGTAGTGTTCACCTACATTTCTGCTTTTGTGAAACATCTGCTTGACCCTTTAGCCCATTTTTCTATCAGACTATCTTCCATCACATTTATGAGCTGTTTTATTGGTCATTTGTGTTGCAAATATCTTTTCCCGCTCTATGGCTTGCAATTTCATACTCCTAATCTTAAATTAACATTAAACTTCATTTTTATGTAGTCAAACTTATCAATCTTCCTTTCCGGTTACAAAATCATTCCCGAAGAGTTGCTTCCACCTAGGGTGTGCAAAGTCACATGAAGACATCCCTTACACCTTCATAGCAAGAAAAAGTCAGATAACCTGCACAACCACGATTTCTTGGTCTCCTCCGGGAGCTGAGGTCACAAGGCAGCCAGATAAATTGAATTCCAAAGGGTGACAAGCCCCAGCAAAGAGAGACAGCACAGATGAATTTTGTCCGTGGCAGAGCCCAGGAGGAAGAGGCAGCACTATAAAAATGGGAAAGGAGACAGCCATATGTTAATGAATTCATAAAGGCAAAGTTTAGCGTGCCTGACAGTTCCGAATCTCTGAAAGTTCCAGACACAAGGGTTGTCTACGGCCATTCACACTCTCTTTTCCACAAGGTTCAGCTGGGTGCGCACAAGAAAAACTGGGGGTGGGAAACATGAGACCCGAGAGCACCCCAGTTCGTGGCGCATGGGAACAAAACAACACCCACTTCCCAGACTCCTCTGTCACTCAAAGCAAAAGCCTTAAGCTTCTGGAAACCTTGCTGTTCCCACAACCAAGAAAAATGAACTGCCTCTGAGAGAGGATAAAGCAAAGCCACCTGCCTGGGCAGGTGGGGCAGGAAGGCCTTCTCCCCACTACAAACAATCATTTCCAATACCTGTTGAGGGAAGAATAGGAATCCTTCTGCAGAGGTATGAAGGAGGAGTAAAAGCAAACACAATGCCCCTGAAGGGGGGGGGGTAGACCCTGCCCTAATACAAAGGTCTGCTGCCAGTGTGTGTGGGGGGTGGGATCTAAAGACATGCTCCCATCCCAGCCTACCCTCAGATATAAATCAGAGTTTGGCGGGCAAGAAAGGGAAGGAAGCCCCACCCTGACACTCAGGTGGTGTGCGAGGTCTACCAAAGAGTAAAGCTGAACCAGGAAAAATGAGAAAAACTGCCCCCCCATCCCAGGTCTCACCCTGATTAACGAGTGGGAAAAGCCTGCAGAAACCCTCCTTCTCTGAGGTTCAGGCACACAGGGCCTGCTGAAAGTAGAATGTAGAAACACTGAGAAAAACATCCTAGCATCTCAGGCCTCATGTGAATCAAGAGGTAACAGCAGCTTGCCATTGGAGACGTTACAGCAACAGCAAACCTCAGACTCAGCTCTACTACTGACTTGACTACCTCAATCCCTCTACTGACAACCTAACAGAAAAAGAGACACGCCCATCTTCGGGCATCAGTACTACTTACCAATCTCTACCATTCTTTTACATACTGTATCTGACATTTATTTCACACCCAGAAACAAAAAAAAGAAAAGAAAAACAAATCGCTGTCAAATGATAAAGGGGTCAAAACAACCTGACCCAGAGATGACCCAGTTAGTAGAACTATGGGAGACTAACCTGTTAAAGGATCTGGTGGAAAAGATGAACAGTATGCATAAACAGATGGAGAATTTGCACAGAAACATGGATACTACCAAAAAAAAAAGGAGTCATGAAAATGTTAGAAATAAACAGCAAAATATCACCACAAAACCAGAAATGAAGAGTCCCTTCAAGTATATTAATAACATAGAAAATTAACTCCAGAACAAGGAATTTTACAGGGGTAAAGAGGGGCATTACATAATGACAAGATGGTTTTCTCAAGAAGACATGACAATTCTAAGTGTATAAACCTAATGACAACTTCAAAATGTATGAAACAAAACCTGATTGAAAGCAAAGAAGAAATAGCTGAACTCCACTTACAGTTGGAGTTTTCAGCATTCCTCCCTCAGTATTTGGATACCAAAATTATCGAAGGTACGAAAGACTTGAATAACACTATCTACCAACTTGATCTAATTGACCTTTCTATAATACTCCTCCCTCCAACAGCAGAATACACAATATTTTCAAGGGTGCATAGAACCTTAGTCAAGATAGATGATATTCTGGGCTATAGGGGTGCCTGGCTGGCTCAGTTGGTAGAGCATACAACTCTTAATTTCTGGGTTGTAAGTTTAAGATCCATGCTGGGTTTGGAGATTACTTAAAAAAAATTCTTAAGGAAAAAAAGAAAGCCTTTAAGATGATATTCTGGGCCATAAAATAAATCTCAAAATGTAAATATATTGAAATCATACAAAGCGTGTCCTGATTAAAATAGAATTAAACTAGTAATTGATAATAAGATATCTGGAAACCCCACATCCAAGCATTTGAAAATTAAACCACGCATTTTGACCCACCATTCAAAATCACAAGAGAAATAAAATATTTTTAATTAAATGAAAATGAAAACACAACAGATCAAAATTTGGGGAACGCAGCTAAAGCAGTACTTGGAGATTTAAGAACATTTAAGAACATTAAATGTTCTTATTAAAAAAGATTTCAGGGGCACCTGGCTGGCTTAGTTGGTGAAGCATGAGATTCTTGATCTGGAGGTTGTGAGTTCAAGCCCCATGTTGGGTGTAGAGATTACTTAAAAATAAATCTTAAAAAAATATTTCAAATCTGGGGCATCTGGGTGGCACAGCAGTGAGTGTCTGCCTTCGGCTCAGGGTGTGATCCCCGCATTATGGGATCGAGCCCCACATCAGGCTCCTCCGCTAGGAGCCTGCTTCTTCCTCTCCCACTCCCCCTGCTCGTGTTCCCTCTCTCTCTGGCTGTCTCTATCTCTGTCGAATAAATAAATAAAAAAAATCTTTAAAAAATATTTCAAATCAATGATTTAAGTTTCCATATTAATAAACTAGAAAAAAATGAACCCAAAGAAAGCAGAATGAAGATCAGCACTGAGATCAATGATATTAAAAAACCAAAAAAAAAAAAAAAAGGAGAGAGAGAGAAAGAGAACATAAATGAACCAAAACTGATTCTTTGAAAAGATTAATAAAATCTACAACCTCTAGTGAGACTGATCCAGAATGACAAACAAACAAAAAAAGAAGACACAAATTACATAATGATCAAGAATGAGAGAATGGGTCTCACAGCATTACAAATCGTGTAGACACTGAAATAGTAATGAAGAGTTTTATGAACCATTTTATGCCAGTAACTTTGTTAATTTCAATGAAAGGGACAAATTCTTTCAAAGACAACTAGTACTAAAGCTCAATCAGGAAGAAATAGATAACTCTAAGAGTCCTTTATTAAAGTAATTGAATTTGTAGTTAAGGTGTACTGATAAAAATTTTTAGTTCGATAAAAATTGAGAATTTTGGCTGTTTGAGAAACACTGCTAAGGAAAGGAAAACATAAGCCAGAGAGAGGAGAAAATATTTGCAAAACACACATCTGATAAAGAACTTGTATTCAGAATAACTAAAGAGCTCTTACAATTCAACATAAGAAGACAACCCAATATTTTAAATGAGCAAAATATTTGAATAGACATATCAACATAAAAGATATTTTGGGACTGCCTGACTGGCTCAGTGGGAAAAGCACGCAACTCTTGATCTTGGGGCCATGAGTTCAAGCCCCACATTGGGTGTGGAAATTACTTTTTTAAAAAAAGATATTTTGGTAGCAAGTAAGCACACAAGAAGATACTCAACATCATTAGCCTTTTGGGAAATGCAAATTAGAACTACAGTAAGATATCATTAGATAGCTGGTAGAATTGTTAAAATGAAAAGGTTGGGGCACCTGGGTGGTTCAGTCAGTTAAGCATCTGCCTTCAGCTCAAGTCATGATCCCGGAGTCCTGGAATTGAGCCCCTGCGTCTGGCTCCCTGCTCAGCGGGGCGTCTGCTTCTCCCTCTCCCTTTGCCGCTTCCCTTGCTTGTGCTCTATTGTGCTCTCTCTTTCTCAAATAAATAAATAAAATCTTTAAAAAATATTAAATTAAATTAATTAAATTAAATTAAAAAGACTGACAATACCAAGTGCTGATGAGGATGTGGAGCCACTGGAACTCTCAAACATTGCTTCTGGGAAAGCTCTCTGGAAAACAGATTGGCAGTTTCTTATAATGGTAAACATACATACAACCCATGAATTGCATTCCTAGATACATAACAGAAATAAAATATATGTCCATACAAAGACCTGTATACATATGTACATAGCAGCTTTATTCATAATCACCGAAACCAGAAAACAACCCAAATGTACATCAACCATGAGCAGATGAGCTGTCATACAATGGGATACTCTTTAGCAACAGAAAGGAATGAACTACTCATACACACATCAACATAGTGAATCTCAAAAACAACAGGCTGAGTTAAAGAAGCCAGAATATAAAGGCTACATCCTGTGGTGCCTGGCTGAAGCGTCTGGCTGGCTCAGTCAGTAGAGCGTGTGACTCTTGATCTCGGGATTGTGAGTTTGAGCCCACGTTGGGTGTAGAGTTCACTTAAAAAAAAAAAAAAAGAAGGCTACATACCATTTGATCTGTTTATTTTACATTCTGGAAAAGGTAACACTATAGGGACAGAAAATAGATCAGTGGCTGCCAAGGTCTGAGGATAGAGGGAGAGAATTGATTGCACAAGAATGAGGAAACTCACACAGATGGAGGTGTTCCATAATTTGCTCGTGCTGGTGACTATACAACTTGTACATGCATCAAAGCCCACCAAACTGTGTATTTTAAAAAGGTGAATTTTACACCGTGTGTCGGGAGTCCCCAAGATCATACCCAGGTGTAAGGATTCACGAGCAGGATTTGTAAGACTCAGCATGTAGTCCTACTCACAACTAAGATTTATTACAGTGAAAACATACAAAGCAAAATCAGCAAAGAAGAAAGGCACGGGGAGGGAAGTCCAGAGAGAAAAAGGAGCAAGCTTCCAAGAACCCTTTCCCAGTGGAGTCAACACAGGACATACTTAATTCCTCTAGCAATGAATTGTGACAGCAGATTTGAAATGTCGTCTATCAGGGACGCTCAAAGAGATTCAGTGCCCAGAGTTGTTACTGGGAACTGGTTATGTAGACACCCGCTGCTTAGCACATACCAAGACGCCAGTCTCCCAGAAGACAAGCAGGTGTTCAGCATAAACCACACTGTTTGCAGAAACCCTGTAGGCACAGTGAGCCACCTACCAGAGGGAGTGGTAAGAACCCTTCTGAAATTTGGAGTTTCCAGACGCCAGCCACAGACCAGCCTTGTAAGCAGTCCTTTCTCGGGTCAGCTATATTAACTCTTTTCTACACATATCTCAACAAACATAACCCAAAAAAGAAAGAAAAAAAAATTTTTTTTAAAGTGTTCTCTATCTTGAGGGGCGCCTGGGTGGCGCAGTCGTTAAGCATCTGCCTTCGGCTCAGGGCATGATCCCAGCATTCTGGGATCGAGCCCCACATCAGGCTCTTCTGCTAGGAGCCTGCTTCTTCCTCTCCCACTCCCCCTGCTTGTGTTCCCTCTCTCACTGGCTGTCTCTGTCAAATAAATAAATAAATAATCTTAAATAAATAAATAAATAAATAAAGTGTTCTCTATCTTGAGATGATGAAAGCACTTTCCTAGGGCACCTGGACGGCTCAGTAGGAGGAACATGCGACTCTTGATCTCGGAGTGATGAGTTCGAACCCCCTGTTGAGTGTAGAGATCACTTAAAAAGAAATCTTAGAAAAAAAACTTTTTAAAATTATAGAATAATTCCATATTTTTAAATAAAAACTATGTTTTGCCTTTCACATCCAGGTCTGTAATTATCCAGTGTTGTGTTAGAGCTGACTCATACCGGCTCAGGAGAAAGTGGTTCAATTTTCAGGTATCTTGTAAGCCAATTATTAAATACAGCGATTATTAAAAATTAACCTGTATAAACTTAATTAAATAGATTATGTTAAAAACAAAAGTAAAAAAAACAAAGGTAATACTCAAAATTCATCACTTCCTACTCATTTTACTATTATCTCTGCCCTTGAGGTTATTTATGTCAATTGAATCTGTATGTTGGAAATACCATCTGTGTACTGCTACCGCATATTTTTTTCCCTCCTCCTTTGTATTCAGTGACCTTATATTGGTTGCTTAGAGTCGACCAAGGTAGGAGCATTTACACCATGGAACTCACTAAACATTGGAAGTTAGGGATCATTCCTCTTGGGGAGAAGCTGGTTGTTAAATATTCATCAGCGCACTACTGTCTGTAATCCACCTGGGATTGATTTTTGTAAATGACATTAGGTAGGGGTCCAATTTCATTTTTTTTTTCTCAAATGGATATCCAGTTGGCCAGCATTATTTACTGAAAAGGCTACCATTTCTCATTTTCCTATTGCTCTATCATGTTTGCATCTAACGTATGTATATGAATGGATCTGTCTCTGAGATCTTTGCTGTCCCCTTGGTCTATTGGTCTACCTCTGTGCCACTTTCACACTGTTTTCCTAGCTTCACAGCAAACTGTGATATCCAGGATACCAAGCTCTCTCACTTTGTTTCCCAAACGTGTCTCTGTAGTTTTGAGTTCTTTCCATTTCTAAATGCGGTTTAGTACCAGCTTGTTTGGTTCCACCAAAACAAAAACATAAACAAAAATCCTTGAGATTTTGATTGGAACTGGGTGGAATCTGTAGGTCAATCTGGAGAGAATTGATCTTTACGATATTGAGTTGTCCAATCAATGAACATGGTCTATTTCTCCATTTACTTGCATCTTCTAGAATTTCTCTAAATATTGTTCTAGGGTTTTCTGCATGAAATATATTTGTTAGATTTCTTAACAGGTGCTTAATTTTTTTTACAGTATTATAAGTGCTATCTTCAAAAAAAATTTAAAGTAATATCTTTAGAGTTTTTAATTTTCTATTTTCTATTATATTTTGTACAGAAATTATTCTTTTTAAGATTTTATTTATTTATTTATTTATTTATTTATTTATTTATTTATTTGACAGAGAGAGACAGCCAGCGAGAGGCAACACAAGCAGGGGGAGTGGGAGAGGGAGAAGCAGGCTCCCAGCGGAGCAGGGAGCCCGATGCAGGGCTCGATCCCAGGACCTTGGAATCAGAACCTGAGCTGAAGGCAGACGCTTAATGACTGAGCCACCCAGGGGCCCCTCAGAAATAATTATTTGTAACATTGATTTGATATTCAGCAGCCTTGATAGGCATGCTTATAATAATTTACATATAGATTCTTTTAGATTTTCTGTGTACACAATTATATAATCTGCAAATAATGATAGATTTGTTCCTTCTTTTATAATCCTTATACATTTTAATTCTCTTTCTTGGTTTATTGCATTATCCAGAACCTTTCAGTATATTGTGAATAGATATGGTGGAAGTAGGCATCCTTGTGTCATTGCCAATCTCAAAGAGAAAGTCTTCAACCTTTCATCATTAAAAATAATGTGCTCTGGGGGCACCTGGGTGACTCAGTTGTTAAGCATCTCATTTCAGCTCAGGTCATGTTCTCAGGCTCTTGGGATCAAGCCCTGAGTCAGGCTTCCCACTCAGCGGGGAATCTGCCTGTTTTTCTCCCCCTGCCCCTCTCCCTGCTTGTGCTCTCTTTGTCTCTCTTTCTCTCTCAAATAAATAAATAAAATCTTTTAAAATGTTTTCTGTAGGCTTTTTGCAGACATCGTTTATCAAATTAAAGAAGTTTCCTTCTATTCATATTTTGCTAGGAGTTTTTTACTTTGAATGGATGTTAAATTTTATCAAAAGCTTTTTGGCATCTATTGAGGTAATCATGTAATTTTTGTCTTTTATCCTCTTAATACATAAAATTGCATTGACTTTTTAAAGGTCAAACCAATTTTGCAATTTTGGAGTAACTATAACTTGGTTGGATGCATTAACCTTTCAATTTGTTGCTAGGCTGTATTTTCTAACATGTATTTTTAGAAATTTCACATATAGATTCCTGAGTTAGATTAGCTTGTAACTTTCCTTTCTCGTGCTATCTTTTTTGGTGTTTGGTATCAGGGTTATTTCAGCCTTATAAAATGTACTGGGTAGTCTTTTAGGGTTCCCAGACCCAATTCTAATGTGGGGGTGGGGGTTTCACACACAACACCAAGCATTCTCAAACACCAGCGGGGTGTCCCAGAATTCAACTCAATTCTGACAGTATCTACCAGAGATAGCATCAGATCCCACACGTTAAGGGTTCAGTCCTACGAGGCTGCCCCCCACCCTCCACTTCAGATGCCAGTCACAAGCCTCAGGCAGTCCCCTGTGCTTTGGAAGACTGGCTACAGATTGGAGGTTCCAACGACCTTCTCCTGAGATTTGACTGGTTTTCTAGAGGGGCTCACAGAACTCAGGCAAGCACTGAAGTTTATCAGTTTATTAAAGGGTATGATAAAGAATATGAGTCACTAGCCAGAGGAAGCGATACATTGGGCAAAGTCCCGCACGAAGGAGTTTCTGTCCTCAGTGGAACTTGGGGCCCAGCTTGGCAGCACGTGGAAGTGTCCTGCTTCCCCAAGCATGGAAGCTCTCCAAAAAAAAAGTAGCAAAAAGCTGTTCTCTTTTTTATGGAGACTTTATTACATGGTCCTGATGGACTAAGTCATTGACCATTGGCTGATTCAGTCTCCAGCTCCTCTCCCCTCCTGCTGCTGTATACAACCTTGTATAGGGTTTTGTGTGGACAAAAGTTTTCAGCTCCTTTGTGTAAGTCTCCAGGAGTGCTATTGCTGAATCATATGGTAAGAGAATGTTTAGTTTTGTAAGAAACTGCCAAGCTGTCTTCAAAGTGGCTACACCATTTTGCATTCCCACCGGCAATGTAGGAGAATTCCTGCTGCTCCATGTCCTTGTCAATACTTGACATCGTCAGTGCTCTGGATTTTGGCCTTTCTAGTAGATGTGTACTCGTATCTTGTTGTTTTCATTCACATGTCCCTGATGGCACATGATATGGACCATTTTTTCATATGTTTATTTGCCATCTGTACATCTCTGGTGAGGTGTCTGTTAAGGTTTGGCCCATTTTAAACTCAGGTTTTTAAAAATTATTGTTGAGGGTTTTTTTTTAACTCCCCCTAATCCCCAACCCCAATTATTGTTGAGTTTTACGAGCTAGTCCATTATCATTTGTGTCTTTTGCAAATAATTTCTCCCAGTCTGTGGCTTGTCTTCTAATTCCCCTGATATTGTCTGTTGCAGAACAGAAGTTTTTCATTTTAGTGAAACCCACCTTATCAATTATTTCTTTCAGAGATCGTGTCTTCAGTGTTGTATCTAAAAAGGCATCACTATACCCAAAGTCATCTAGGTTTTCTTATGTTATCTTGTAGGAGATTATTTTTTTCAATTTCATTTTTAAGTAATGTCTACACCCAACATGGGCTCAAACTCATGACCCCGAGATCAAGAGTTACATGCTCTTCCAACTGAGCCAGGCAGCCAGGCACCCCATCTTCTAGAAGTTTTATAGTTTTGTTTTACATTTCAGTTTATGATCCACTTTGAGTTCATTTTTATGAAGCATATAAGGTCTGTATTTAGGGTCTTCTTTTTTGCTGCCTGTGGATGTCCAGTTGTTCAGTATCATTTATTTGTTAAAGAGATTAACTTTGCTCTCTTGTATTGCCTTTGCTCCTTTGTCAGAGATATTATATTTTATGTGGGTCTATTTCTGGGTTCTCTATTCTGTTCCATTGGTCTATCTGTTATTTTGCTAATAGCTCACTGTTTTGATTACTGCAGCTTTATAGTAATTCTTAAAGTTGAATAACACCTGTTCTTTAACTTTTTACTTCTCCAGCAATATAGTGTTGATTATTCTGGGGCTTTTGTCTCCCCATATGAACTTTGGAAGCAGTTTATTCACATCCATAAAATAACTTGGTGGGATTACATTGAATCTATAAATCAAGTCAGGAAAAACTGACATCTTGACAATACTGAGCATTCCAATCATGAGCATGGACTATCTCTCCATTTATTCCATTTTTCTTTTATTTTATTCATCAAAGTTTTATAGTTTTTCTCATATAGAGATCATATGTATTTTGTTAGATTTATACCTAAGTATTTTATCTTTGGGGGTGCTAATATAAATAGAATTATGTTTTTAATTTTAACTTCCACTTGTTCATTGTTAGTATCTAGGAAAGCAATCGGCTTTTGTACATTAACCCTTTTATCCTGCAACCTTGCTATAGTTTATTAGTCTCAAAAGTTTTTTTGTTGATTCTTTCAGATTTTCTACATAGGTGACTACATTATCTGCAAACAAAAACAGTTGTATACCTTTCCAATCAGTATACCTTTTTTTAAAAAAATATTTTATTTATTTATTTATTTATTTATTTATTTATTTATTTGAATGAGAGCGAGAGATTAGGGGGAGGGGCAGAGAGAGAGAGAGAGAGAGAGAGAATCCTCAAGCAGACTTCCCTCTGAGCACAGAGCCCAACACAGGGCTCAATCCCAGGACCCTAAGATCATGACCTGAGCCAAAACCAAGAGTCAGCTGCTTAACTGACTAAGCCACCCAGGCCCCCCAATCAGTATACCTTTTATTTCCTTTTCTTGCCTTATTGCATTAGCAAGGACTTCCAGTATGATGTTGAAAAGGAGTGGTGAGAGGGGATAGCCTTGCCTTGTTTCTGATCTTAGTGGAAAACCTTCAAGTATCTCAACATTAAGTAAGCTGTTAACTGTAGGGTTCATGTAGATAATCTTTATCAAGTCCAGAAGGTTCTCCTCTGTTTGTAGTTTACTGAGAGTTTTTATCAAGAAGAGTTTTTGGAAAACAAGTCAGGCAGAAAAAGACAAATACCATATGATGTCACTCCTATGCGGAATTTAAGAAATGAAACCAATGAATATAGCAGGGAAATTTAAAAGAAAGCGAGGCAAACCATAAAAAAGACTTTCAACTATAGAGAACAACTGAGTGTTGCTAGAGGGGAGGTGGGCATGGAGATGGGTTAAATGTGCAATGGGTATTAAGGAGGACACTTGTGATGAGCACTGGGTGTTGTATGTAATTGATGAATCACTAAATTCTACTACTGAAACTAATAGTACACTGTATATTAACTAACTGGAATTTAAATAAAAACTTGGAACAAATTTAAAAAGTTAATACCAAGAGGCAAACTAGGTATTACAAATGGGTGGTACAGAGAATTTTAGTTATCTTTTATTCAGTTATAAAATGTTCAACTCTATTCTAAACCTTTAATAAAATAAAAATTGTTGAAAAAAAGAATAGTTATTGGATTTTGTCAAATGCTTTTTCTGTATCTATTGATATGATCCTATGATTTTTCTTTTTTAGTCTGTTAATGTGATGGATTACATTAATTGATTTTCAAATGTTGAACCAGCCTTGCATACCTGGGATGAATCCTACTTGGTCTCTTTATACATTGTTGGATTTAATTTGCTAATTTTTGTTGAGGACTTTTGCATCTATGTTCATGAGAGACCTTGGTCCGTAATTTTCTTTTCTTGTAATGTCTATATCTGGGTTTGGTATCGGAACAATACTGGCCTCATAGAATGAGCTTGGAAGTATTCTCTCTGTTTCTATCCTCTGAAAGAAATTGTAGAGAATTCGTATCATTTCTTCCTTAAATGTTTGGTGGTATTCACCAGTGACCACATCAGGGCCTGGTGTTTTCTGCTTTGGAAGGTTATTAATTATTGACTCCATTTCTTTAATAGATATTGGCTGATTCAGATCATCTATTTCTTCTTGTGTGAGTTTTGGCAGATTTTGTCTTTCAAGGAATTGGTCCATTTCATCTAGATTATCACATTTGTGAGCATAGAGTTGCTCGTAGTATTCCTTTATTGTCCTTTTAATTCCCATGGGATCTGAGTGATGTCCTCGCTTTCATTTCTGATACCAGTAATTTGTGTCCTTTTTTTCTTAGTTAGCCTTGCTAGAGGCTTATTGATTTTATTGGTATTCTAGAAGATCCAGCTTTCGGTTTAGTTGATTTTTTTCTGTTGTTTTCCTGTTTTCATTTTTATTGATTTCTGCTCTAATTCTTTTTTTCTTCTGCTTACTTTGAATTTAATTTGTTCTTCTCTTTCTAGTTTCCTAAGGTAAAAACTTAGATGATTGATTTTAGGTGATTCTTCTAATAAATGTATTCAATGGTATAAATTTCCCTCTAAGCACTACTTTCACTGCATTCCTTAAATTTTAGTAAGTTACTCTTTAATTTTCATTTAGTTTAAAATATTTTTAAATTTCTGTTGAGATTTCTTCTTTGACTCACATGTTATTTAGAAGAGTATTGATTGGGGCGCCTGGGTGGCACAGCAGTTAATCGTCTGCCTTCGGCTCAGGGCGTGATCCTGGCGTTATGGGATCGAGCCCCACATCAGGCTCCTCCGCTGGGAGCCTGCTTCTTCCTCTCCCACTCCCCCTGCTTGTGTTCCCTCTCTCACTGGCTGTCTCTATCTCTGTCGAATAAATAAATAAAATCTTAAAAAAAAAAAGAAGAGTATTGATTAATCTCCATGTATTTTGGGGTTTTCCAGTTATCTTTCAGTTATTCATTTCTAATTTGATTTCATTGTAATATGAGAGCAGACATTGTGTACTTTCTATTCTTTTAAATTTGTTAAGGTATGTTTTCTGGCGCAGAATGCAGTCTATCTTGCTGAATATTTAATGTGAACTTGAGAAAAATGTGTATTCTGCTATTCCTAGTTTTTACCTTATGTAGTTTGTTGCTGTATTGTTAGGTGCACACATAATAGGAGTTTTTTTGTTGGGGCGCCGGGTGGCTCAGTTCAGCATCTGCCTTCGATTCAGGTCCTGATCCCAGGGTCCTGGGATCAAACCCTGTGTCAGGCTCCCTGCTCAGTGGGGAGCCTACTTCTCCCTCTCCCTCTGCCCCTCCCCCCTGCTCATGCTGGCTCTCTCTCTCTCAAATAAATAAAATCTTTTTTAAAAAATAATTTTTATGTCTTCTTAGAATTAATCTCTTTGTCGTTATGTAATAACCCACTTTGTGCATAAAAAGTTTCCTTCCTTTGAAATCTGCTCATTCTGAAATTAATATAGCTACACTTGCTTTATTTTGGTTATTGTTAGCATGGTATATTTTTCTCCATCCACTTATTTTTAATCTATATGTATCTTTATATTTAAAGTAGATTTCTTGGGGCACCTGGGTGGCTCAGTTGGTTAAGCAACTGCCTTCGACTTAGGTCATGATCCCAGAGTCCCAGGATCAAAACTCACATTGGACTCCTTGCTCAGGAGGGAGCCTGCTTCTCCCCTGCCTCCCATTCCCCCTGCTTGTGCTTGCGCTCTCTCTCTCTTTCAAATAAATAAATAAAATCTTAAAAAAAAAAATAAAGTAGATTTCTTAAAGACAACATATAGTTGGGTCCTGTGGGTTTTTTTTTTTTTTGTAGATTGATATTTATTTATTTATCTATTTATTTGAGAGAGAGAGGAGGGGAAGGAGCAGAGGGGGAAAGAATCCCAAGCAGACTTCACGCTGAGTGTGGAGCCCAACGTGGGGCTTGATTCCACAACCCTGACACCAGGACCTAAGCTGAAACCAAGAGTCAGATGCTTAACTGACTGAGCCACCGAGGCATCCTGGGTCTTGTGTTCTGATCTATTCTGACATCTCTTTTAATTGCTGCATTTAGACCACTGTCGTTCAAAGTGATTATTGATAGACTTGGATTAATATTTACCACTTCAGTATTGTTTTCTCTTGGTTGCCTTTGTTCTTTGTTCTTATTTTTGTCTTCCCCTCTTTTTCTGCCTTTTGTTTAATTGAACATTTTATATGATTCCACCGTCTCTCCTTTCCTCAGTAGTTTTTTTTATAACAGCTTCACTGAAGTGTAATTCACATGCCATACTACTTACCTAGAGTGTACAATACAATGGTGTTGAGTAAACTCAGAGTTATGAACGCTCACCTCTATTTTAGAACATATCCATTGCCCCAGAAAAACACCCCATACTTACCTCCATTTCTACTTCCCCCCGTCCCTAGCAACCATTCATTCATTTTCTGTCTCTCTGGATTTGCCTATTCTGGATATTTCATATAAATGGAATCACACAATATATGTTCTTCTTGTGACTGACTTCTTTCACTTACCATATGTTCTCAAGCATCGCCCATGTTGTAGCACGTCTCAGTATTTCAATCTTTTTATGACCATGTAATATTCCATTGTATGGATATATCACATTTTGTTGATCCCTTTATCAGTGGACAGACACATTTGGGTTTTTTCCATTTGGGGGCTATTATGAATATGCTACTGTAAACGTTCGTGTCTAAGTTTTTGTATGGACAAATGTTTTCATGTCTATTAAGTAGATACCCAGGAGTAAAATTGTTGAGTCATACGGTAACTCCATGTTTAACCTTTTGATGAATTGTCAGACTGTCTTTCAAGGTGGCTGCACCATTTTATATTTCCACCTGCAGTTTATATGGATTCCAATTTCTTCACACGCTAAGCAATCCTTATTATCTGTCTTTTTTAAAGGGTGTATTTATTTATTTGACAGAGAGAGCGCACAAGCAGGGGGAGCTGCAGGCAGAGGGAAAGGGAGAAGCAGGCTCACTGCTAAGCAGGGAGTCTGACGTGGGGCTAGATCCCAGGACCCCAAGATCATGACCTGAGCCGAAGGCAGACACTTAACTAACTGAGCCACCCAGGTGCCCCTGGTACTTATATTTTCTATATCTTAATGATTTTTTTTGTCTGATTTTTCTATTGATTGTGAGAAACGGGTTAAAAATTTCCCATTGTGATAGTGGATTTGTCTATTTCTCCTTATAGTTATATATATTTTGCTTTACGAAACACAAGACCATGTTACAGAACGCATACAGATGTAGAATGATTATATCCTGGTGAGTTGAACATTCATAGCATTGTGGGGTGACCATCTATCTGTATCTGTTGTGATGACTTTGGCCATTTTATCTGATGGGACCATAGTTATATCAGCTTTCCTTTGGTTTGTGCTTACAGAATGTATATTTCTTTTCCTTTCCTTTCTTTTTTCTTTTCTTTTCTCTTTTCTTTTCTTTTCTTTTCTTGTTTTTACTTTCAACTTTCCTGTATCCTTTTGTTTTAGATATTTATCTTGTAAACAGCATATGGATGGTTTTACCAGTCTGGAAATATTTTCTTTTTCAACTTAAAGATTTCATCCACTTACATTACAATCACTAATAAACTTGGATTTAAGTCTCCCACTTTACTATGAACTTTATCTTTATTCTCTGTTCCTCTTTTTCTTCTTTTCATTTTTTTGCATGAAAACTCTCTACACTTCTTTTTTTTAAGATTTTATTTATGAATTTGAGAGAGAGAGAGCATGAGGCGGGGGAGGGGCAGAGGGAGAAGCAGACTCCTCACTGAGCAGGAAGCCTGATGCGGGCTGATTTCAAGCTCGGTTCCAGATCCCTGAGATCATGACCCAAGCTGCAGGCAGACATCTAACTGACTGAGCCACCCAGGCGCCCCAATACACTCTACACTTCTATCTAATACCTGACAATTTTTTTTTCTTTTTTCTGTAAACTCTACACCCATCATGGGGCTTGAACTCACAACCCTGAGATCAAGAGTCACATGCTCCACTGACTGAGCCAGCCAGGCGCCCCTGACAAGATGTTTTGAAACAATCTCCTCTGAAAATCCATGTGTTGAATTGGAGCCTCAAACTTTTCTTCATTACCATTTGCCCAGTTTACAAAATGAAATGGTTATTGTTATTCCATGTTTTGCCATTATCAGTTTGAAAGTTATTAACTCTTTTTCTATGTATTTATTGATTTCTCTAGAACAGTCCTTTTCCTTAAGATTTTATTTGGGGGGAGGAGCACCATCAGGGGAAGGGGCAGAGGGAGAGGGAGAAACAGGCTCCCCACTGAGCAGGGAGCCCGATGCGGGGCTCAATCCCAGGACCCTGGGATCATGACCCGAGCCAAAGGCAGACGCTTCACCGACTGAGCCACCCAGGCGCCCCATCTCCAGAATAGTCCCGACCAATTTTCCACTCCGTGATCACTAGAAATGGTCTGCATTTATGCTGCCTAGCATAGTAGCCACTGGCTACGAGTGGCTATTGAACACTTGAAATGTGGCTAATAAAACCGAGGAGCTGGGGGCGCCTGGCTGGCTCAGTCAGTAGAGCACCCAACTCTTGGTCTCAGGGTTGTGAGTTCGAGCCCCACATTGGGTATGGAGATACTTAGACATAAAAAAAAATCTAAAAAAAAAAAAAAAACCCAAACCCTGAGGAACCGAATTTCAAATTGTATTTTAGTTTTACCTGATTTAAACACCCATACGTGGCTGGCGGCTACCATGTTGGATAGCACAGCTCTCAAAACTGCAACACACATTACTTTCTTTTCAAAGTCTGATACTGGTATTGTTATTTGCCTTCTCCCAAACAAAAAACCTTAGAACGCTAACTCACCTGTTCCTCTCCTGATATATATGCTACAGTCAATATTTTAGAATTATCTCCAAATATTTGCAATCTCTAAAGACATTATTGTTATCATTTTACCCTGTGTCCCTTTTTCAGTCCATTTCTTAGCCACTCTGGCCTTTCTTTCCTTGAATTTCCTTGAACTGCAAGCTCATCGTCACCTCCGAGGCTTCGCACTTGCTCTTCTGCTAGGGCACGTGCCTAGACTGTCTTCCCTGACATGGTTGTAAGGTTGGCTCCTCCTGACATTCAGGTCCCCGCTCAGGTGGATATTCTTGAGGCCTTATACTCCCTTGCATAATTTGTTGATTCCCTATCCCACTACCATAAGGGATCCCATTCCTAAGTACCTTCATCATTATGCCTCCTCTGAGAGACCCCCCCCCCGTTTCGGGGTAGGTCCCGACTGGCCAGCCAGTCAAGGTGATCCCTGCACCCTTGCCGTTGATTGGTTTTAAGCTTGAGCATACGACGCTGCTCTGGTAAATGAGGGAAGCTTGCTGGAGGAATTCTGGGGAAAATTTCCTATGCCAGGAAATGATGATCTCCTCAGTGAGTATGTCATGCCTGAATGTGATGCCTGGCACTGCTGCAGCCACCTTGAGACCGTGAGGGGCACTAACCTGAGGACCCCTTTAGGGTTCTCATAATATTTATCACTATTGGACACTATTCTTATTTTTTATTTAACAAATATTTATAGGGTACTCTATGGCATACACAGTTTGAAGTACGTTACAAATATTAACTCTTTTAATCCTTGTAAGTACACCATACAATAGATGCTTTTATTATCCCCACTTTCCAGAGAAGAAAGCTGAGGCAAGGGGTTTAATAGCTTCCTCCTGGTCGGAAGGCGGACCTAGAACTGGGACTTGAACCCAGGCCCTCTGACTCCAGAGTCAGTGCCCATCACTGCTGTCACCTCTCTGGTTTTTCATTACTGGGGACTTGTTTTCTGTCCGACTTACAAGGAATAATCGTTTCTTGAGAGGAAAGATCCTGTCTTGTTCACAACGTGATTCCAGGGCCCTGCAGGCAGACGGCAGTCTTTCCTGAATGCATGAATGAATGAATGAATGAACTGTAGACTCTAGTTCCTTGCTTACACCCCAGCCCCAGGCCTGGAATAGGGCTGAGCCTTCCTCAGGGTGTTTTAACTGGGGCCTGCAGAGTGAACCCATCTCTAGATCCCTGATGGTGCCCCATCTTCGAGGGCCCCAGGGAAGGCCTGTGCAGAAGTCGCAGTAGGCCTCAAAAGCATGGCCCTTTGTTTGGCATTGCCGTGTTGTTGCTGGGTGCTCTTGCGCCGGCCCCTTCCCATCCCTTCCCTGCAGAGGGAAGGGAGCTGGCCGGCTTCCCCCTTGGCACTACAATGCGCTCATTTGAAGTTCCTGAGGCCAGGCCCAGTGGGCGGCCCGAGCAGCCATCATTAATCACACAGCCCGCGGCTGCCTGCCCACGCGGCCGGCTTTGAGGGTTGGCCAGAGACTCTGGTGGGAACTGCTCACTGTCCTAATTGGGCCTCTCTTGGGAGGCGGCAGGTCCTGCTTCTCACTTGTCTTTGCCCTGGCCGCTGCCTCACCCTCTCAAGGAGGACAGCACGCTTCCTGGTCTGGCCGGCTCCGTGGCCAGCCAGGGCCGAAGTTCACCCTTGTTCTACAAATGGAGAAATAGGAGGCCTGGGGTAGACTGGGTCCCTGCCCGAGGCCAAGGCAAGGTCAAGCAAGGTTGCCAGGAGTTACCACCAGAGAGCCAAGTGACACAGCTCTGTTCCTCACTCTGCTGGCAACTGGAATGAGTTCCCACAGGAAAAAAGACCTCCCTTCGGCTCCTATGGCCACCCAGGCCCTGCCAAGCGGCATCCATGAAGATGTGTCCATGTGAGAATTGTCGCCCCCCACCCCACGCCAGAGACCCTGCCAAACCGCAAGAAACAGATGAGAGCATGGCCAACAGAAGTAGATGGCCGGTCCTCCTCTGACGCATAGTGGGGCAAAGCTGGGTTGCCAGGTACCGCTATGACTTCCCTGCTCTGTACCTCAACATTTGCCCTGCCTGGAAAATGGAAAGAGGTTTCAGATGCTTGGTGGCAGGACCAGAGGAGGCCTTGTCTGTGAGAGACTTGCAAGCTGCCTTTCATCAGTCAGACTCAGATCAGAGAAGAGCTTAATTATCGGCAAGACCTGGTCACCTATCTGTGGCTAAAATCACCTCTAGAAAATCCTCCAGGATCAGCAAGAAAGCTCTCACAGCCTGCTACCACAGTCCATTTTTCTCTGGCCTCCCTGAGTCACCCCCTGGTCCTCGTTCTACTCTCTGAGCACTTCGCATGAATCAGGAAGTCTCTTTTTTGCTTCGATGGTCTTTTCAGGACCCAAGGGCAACCAGAATGCTTCTCCTGAACCTTCTCTTCTCCTGGCTGAGTGTCTTCACTCCTCCAGCCATCCCTCCTATGACAGCTCTCCTGGCCCCTGGTTTTCTGGGTGCTCTTCTCAGGACATCCTGGGTGGGTCCAGAAGGGGTCTCTGTACTCTAGATGTGAACCCATGGGGGAGGCTTGCCCCAGGCCCACCCCAGCACTCACAGGGCCAGGGCTGGAGAACCAATGCAGACCCATGCCTGCAAGTTTACAAGTTTTCATTCAAGCTAACCATTCAATAAACTCTACTTGATCTTCATACCCTCCTGTCTTGGAAGGCGAAGCTTGCATTTAGGATTTCTAAACTCGGAGTTCTGCCCCAGAATGTGGTGGGGCTGGAGGAGCAGCCCAGATGCCTGGTCCTACAGCCTGGTCCCCTTCTCTCTTAGGCCTGTCTCCACCTTCAAGGCAAGATATGCCAGGAACACACATGAGGACACTTGAGTCCACAGGGTCCCGCTTTGCCCACACCCATCGGTTTCTGCAACCCCGTCCTTCAGGGAGAGGGCCGGGGAAGCAGGCTGGGGGCCATTCTGGGGTTCCAGATACCGAGTGTGGTCTGGAAGGGGAGAGTATGGACTCTGAGCAGGCACATCTTTGGCCCTGAAGACCCCACTTGCCTGGGTCTGAGGACCCCTCTTCTCTGGGTCTGAGGGCCTCAATGACTTGCCTTGTCCCCACGACCAGCATCGGGCATCCCTCCGTCCAGTCATCCTGAACTGATAACCCATGCATTCCCTTATGTCATGTCCTGTCCTGAGGGCTGTAACTGCTGTCTGTTCAGTTGGTTTGGGGGACCCGTGTGCTGCACTTGGCCTTTGTCGAAACCGAGTTTCGTGTTTCTAACCTGTGAAGCTTGCTTTGAGCCTCACAGTTCTGTCCTCCAGAAATAGAGAAGCGCTAACCGCCCGTGTCTGGCCACCCCTGTGGCACATGTTGGCTGAATGTGCCGCCAGCACCCCAAGCAAGCCCTTCATAAGTCCTCGCTCAGCCCGGAGCCTGGCTTTCTCCCCCGGTGTCAGCTCCTCTCTGGCTATGTGGGCCCCACGGTGTAGGGTTAGGGGCGCTGAAAGCCAGCTAGTGATGGTGGGGGTGGGGGTGGCGAACGGGGAGTGTGAACAGCACTTGGTGAACAGTGGAGCTCCCACACAGGCTCTGCTTCCTGGGCACTCGCTGCCTTGCCCAGCCCATCAGTAGGGCTGTAGGCGGCAGGTTGCCCGGTGCGGGACGTGGCCGGGCTCACGGGCCCCACTCCCAGGAGCTGCAGCTGGCTCAGGGGCCCACCGCAGGCCAAGCTTCCATGTCCTCTTCCCTGTGCCTGTCATCTCAGCCCTCCCTCCACATAACCTCATCCTGATGGTCCTTCCAGTACCTCCAGCCCTGTGCCCACCCATATCCTGTGTCTGAGCGGCACTGCTCAGACCCTCCCCGCAAGGAAGGAGCGCGGTCAGCTGTGCAGAGTGACCTTGCTTGAGGTCACCCCCTTCCTCCAGTGGCCCACATCCAGCAACTGGTCCAACTGCGGGTAAAAACCCTGGCCACCTCAGCCCAGTGCCAGACAATCCCGACGACCCATCTGAGCCGCAGGCCTTCCTGTGGGGTCAGCAAAGGCTGCCACTGGGCCAGCATCACGTCTTGACTTCTGTGGCACGTTGCAGACAGGAGCGTGTAGGTGACAGCAGGCTTGATGGGGAAACTTGGAAGGTTGCAGCTTAACCCTTAGATGGCTGTGATATTCCTTCTCCGTAACCCTCAATTCCTTAAGTTTTATTGAATTGTGATTAGTAAACGTAATAATACTTGCCCTCTAGCCACGTACCAGGCAAGGTGCTCAAGAGCATTACTTCATTTAATTCTTGCCTCAAATACGCATAGACGTCACTTCTTCTGTTCTTCAAAAGGAGCCACCTGAAGCCCAGTGAAGTTAATCAGCGAGAATGGGAGCACAGAGCCAGACTGATCTTTCTCCCCCCCGCCAACTTCTTTTGATGTTTGTTAGTTTGCCAAAACTGTATTTCTTTCTTTCTTTTTTTGAACTGTGTGTTTTTTCTTGAGAAAAAACTTTAACTGGGGTGCCTGGTTGGCTCAATTGGAAACGCATGTGACTTTTGAAATCAGGAGCGTGAGTTCAAGCCCCACATTGGGAACAGAGCCTACTTAAAAAAGAAAGAAAAAGAAAAAACCTTAACTAAGTCACATTATTCTCAAGTACACAATTACAATAATGCCCCTCATCCCAATATGATTTTTTAATGTATTTTACTTTTTTTTTCCAAGTATGCAGAGAGAGGGACATACAATGTTTAATAGTATATTTCTGCAAGGTTTTTTTCAGACCAGTATTTTTTTTTTATCTCTTAACCTTATATATTCATTCAAATATCTTTATGCTCTTATAAATCCTTTAGGGAAAGCTATTTTGAAATTTCCATTAAAAAAAATCTATGGGCACAGTGCTTATTTTCTGGTTTCTCAGTGAAACAGTTGTCTTCCTCATCGTGTTTCCCATGTTTGCCGAGGGGCCCAGGAGAGGTGAGTCCTTGGGGGTTAAAGGAATGATGGAGGAATTACTGAATGGACCAGCAGGGGTGTCAAGTGTATGACAAGTGTCAAGTACAGTGAGAAATCTTTGGAGAGCTATCTGAACCTTTCGGCTCTAAGCCACAGGTTTGGGGATTAAGATCCACCAAAAAATCTCTAGAACAGCTACAGGAATTCAGCAAAGTCACGGGATATAAAATCAATGCACAGAAGTCAGTTGCATTTCTACACACTATCAATGAAGCAGAAGAAAGAGAAATCAAGGAATCAATCCCATTTATAATTGCACCAAAAACCATAAGCTACCAAGGAATAAACCTAACCAAAGAGGTAAAGGATCTGTACTCTGAAAACTATAGAACACTCAGGAAAGAAATTGAGGAAGACACAAAGAAATGGAAAAATATTCTCTGCTCATGGATTGGAAGAACAAATATTGTTAAAATATTTATGCTACCCAAGGCACCTGGGTGGCTCAGTCGGTTCAGCGTCTGCCTATGGCTCAGGTCATGATCCCAGGGTCCTGGGATCAAGCCCTGCATTGGGCTCCCTGCTCAGCAGGGAGTCTGCTTCTCCCTCTCCCTCCAGCCCTCCCCCTCTGCTCGTGCTCTGTCTCTTGCTTTCTCTCTCTCAAATAAATAAATAAAATCTTTAAAAAAAAATGTTTATGCTCCCCAAAGCAATTTACACATTCAATGCAATCTCTATCAAAATACCACCAGCATTTTTCACAGAGCTACAACAAACCATCTTAAAATTTGTATGGAACCAGAAAGGATACTGAACAACCAAAGTAGTGTTGAAATAGAAAACCAAAGCTGGAGGCATCACAATTCCGGACTTCAGGCTTCATTACAAAGCTGTAATCCTCAAGACAGTATGGTATTGGCACAAAAACAGATACAAAGATTAATGGAACTGAATAGAGAACCCAGAAATGGACCCTCAACTCTATGGTCAACTAATCTTCGACAAAGCAGGAAAGAATATCCAATGGAAAAAAGAAAATCTCTTCAACAAATGGTGTTGGGATTTGGACGGCCACATGCAGAAGAATGAGA
This sequence comes from Ursus arctos, assembly GCF_023065955.2. NCBI lineage: Eukaryota > Metazoa > Chordata > Mammalia > Carnivora > Ursidae > Ursus > Ursus arctos. The sequence goes on along the minus strand of NW_026622808.1, from coordinate 31,280,837 downwards.
CTGGACCATTTCCTTACACCATACACAAAACTAGACTCAAAATGGATGGAAGACCTCAATGTGAGATAGGAATCCATCAAAATCCTAGAGGAGAACACAGACAGAAACCTCTTTGACCTTGGCCACAGCAACCTCTTTTCATGACACGTCTCCAGAGGCAAGGGAAACAAAAGCAAAAGTGAACTATTGGGACTTGATCAAGATAAAAAGCTTTTGCACAGCAAAGGAAATAGTCAACAAAACTAAAAAGAACCAACAAAAAGGAGATATTTGCAAATGTCTTATCAGATAAAGGGCTGGGATCCAAAATCTATAAAGAACTTATCAAACTCAATACCCAAAAAACAAAAAATAAAAAAAAAAAGCCAGTCAAGAAATGTGCAGAAACATGAACAGATATTTCTCCAAAGAAGACATACAAATGGCCAAGAGACACATGAAACAATGCTCAATATGTTTGGCATCAGGGAAATACAAATCAAAACCACAATGAGGGGTGCCTGGGTGGCACAGCGGTTAAGCGTCTGCCTTCAGCTCAGGGCGTGATCCCGGCGTTATGGGATCGAGCCCCACATCAGGCTCCTCCGCTAGGAGCCTGGTTCTTCCTCTCCACTCCCCCTGCTTGTGTTCCCTCTCTCGCTGGCTGTCTCTATCTCTGTTGAATAAATAAAGAAAATCTTTAAAAAAAAACACACACAATGAGATGCCACCTCACACCAGTCAGAATGGCTAAAATTAACAAGTCAGGAAACAACAGATGTTGGTGAGGATGTGGAGAAAGGGGAACCCCCTTACACTGTTGGCGGGAAAGCAAACTGGTGCAGCCACTCTGCAAAACAGGATGGAATTTCCTCAAAAAGTTGAAAATAGAACTACCCTACAACCTGGCAATTACACTACTAGGTATTTATCCAAAGCATATAAATGGTGATTCAAAGGGATGCATAGCACCCCAATGTTTATGGCAGCAATGTCCACAATAGCCAAACTATGGAAGAGCCCAGACGTCCATCAGTGGATGAATGGATAAAGAAGGTGTGATACATACAGACAGGGGAATATGACTCAGCTGTCAAAAAGGATGAAATCTTGCCATTTGGGCCAATGTGAATGGAACTAGAGGGTATTATGCTAAGCGAAATAAGTCAGTCAGAGAACGACAAATATCATATGATTTCACTCGTATGGGGAATTTAAGAAACAAAACAGATGAACATCGAGGAAGGGAAGGAAAAATAAAATAAGATGAGAACAAAGAGGAAGGCAAACCACCAGAGAGTCTTAACTCTAGGAAACAAACTGAGGGTTGCTGGAGGGGAGGTGGTTGGGAGTTGGGGTAACTGGGTGATGGGCATTTATGAGGGCATGTGATGTGATGAGCACTGGGTGTTATATGCAACTGATGAATCACTAAATTCTACCCCTGAAACTAATACAGTATATGTTACCTCAATTGAATTTACATTAAAAATTTAAGAAAAAAGATCCTGTACAAGGTGAGAGTTGAGTGGGGGCAGAGCTCCCAGCGGCGGGTCAGGGCTGGGAGGTGGAGGAGCAAGGAAGGGGCTGTTCTTTTGCCCACATCCTGCAGAGAGCCCTCAACAGTGGCAGCAATTATTTCAAAACTAGAAATCCAAGCCACTGTAGGCTCAGAGCCCTGGGGTTCACAACAAGGCAAAGGAGCCCAAGAACCTGCGTCAGGGAGTGACGGGCTGTGTGAAGGGCTGCTGATGCTCCGTAAGGTGGGGAGCAATGAGACCAGTCGTGCGTGAGCCACCTGGGCGTCCTAGATGACCTTGACTCGAGCAGGTCCAGGGAGTGGTGCAGATGGAAGTGTGATTAGAGGGGACGCAGGACAGAGTGTCTCCACAAACACACATTTTTTTTAAAAGTCTCTTCATTTCATCTTGAAAATTCACATGAAATTTACATTTGACTTCATTTATTATATGGCTCTGTTTATTTCAATTTTAAAGGATTGACTTTTGTAGTGCTTAAATGTTAAATTCTTAACTTCTCCCCCAATTAAATATTCAAGTACAACCAATGCGCAGGTTGTCCCCTGGCCTCCTGAAGCCCTGTCCCCCTGGGGTATATGTGCCCCATTGCAGGTGCCCAGGCCTCCGACACAGGTAACGTGTCTGTGTGGCTGTTGCCAGCTTCCCACCCCACATCCTCAGAAAGCCGTCTTCCCAAACTGTCTCCTTCTCTTCTCTCAGCCTGATCCCAGTGCCCTGCCCACCCCCTCTTCTCCCTTCAAAGTAAGCACAATCTTGCCCAGCCTCCCTGGGGTTGGGCCGGTGGGACGCACCTGCCGGTGGCATACTGGTGCTGTGGCACTTTTCGCCTAGTTGGAGGTGTCTGCCCCTCCACTCCTCTGACAGGGGCTCTGACCATGCTTCCTGAAGGGACGGGTGAGCCCCGAGAGACCTTGTGACTACCCAATCAAGGCCCCCCCTTATCGCTGGAGGAACCGTCTGGGCCCCCAGGGGAGGAGGCAGACCCTTGGGCCAGGCCACACTGGGCGGGGTTGGGGGTGTGTAGATCTCAGGGCTGGTGGGTGCTCAGCCTCTCCGGGGCTGGCCTGTCTGACGGCTCCATCATTAGAGACCCAAGTGATGATTACATTCAGCTGCGCAGTTGTTGGCCAGGGTGGCAGTGCTGTGTGATGGGGACTGAGCTGGCACCAGAGTGTGGGACGACGGGCGGCTGGCAGGGAAATCAGAGCGGCCCTTCTGCCACTGGCTCCGGCTTTCCGCTGGTGACATGGAAGAGTATTAGGGCTCAGAACTCTGGACAAGGAGCTTTTATTCTCAGGGCTACGTTGTCGTTGGCTGGCAAAGCCCTGGAGACAGGAACAAAAGCCGAGGGGGCCCTGCCGGATCTCTCACCCTCCAAGCCCTGTGCCCTGCGGGAGCACAGGGGGCCCAGCCCCGCTTGCGGTGGGTGCCTGGCATCCAGCTCCATCTAGGTCTGCCTGGGGCCGGAGCTCCAGAGCCTGAGGGACATGTCCTCACCCTGCCCCGGAGGCCTGAACCACCTGCAGGCTGGCATGGGATTTCCTGAGGCTGCAGCGGCTTGCAAGGGTATCCCAGAATCCTGGAATGTCAGCGTGGGAGGAAACAGCAGACACCTACCCCAGCCTCCACTGAAATTTACAAGGAAGAAACTGAGGCCCAGAGAGAGGCCATGACTTGCCTGGGGTCACTCGGTGAGGGAAAGCCCGAGCTGGGACTAGAAGAAGGCCTTGTCCTCCAGAAAGGCACCAAGGCCAATGTCGTCCCACCACTGGCTAGTTTTGCCTGCTCTAGACTTGCTTCTAACGGAATCCGATAGTATGTGCTCTTTTGGGTAAGGCTTCTCTCTTCCAGCATAATGGTTTTGGGTGTTGAGGGTACCAGTATTTTGTTCTTTTACGGCTGAGTATGTTCCACAGTTTACCCATCAACCGATGGGCCTTTGGTTTGTTTCCAGCTTCTGTCTCTTACAAAGGAAGCTGTTATGAACATTTATGTACAAGTCTTATTTCTATAAAAAAATTTTGTCATGGAAAAGATAGAGAATAATGTGGCAAACATATTTTTTAATCAAGCGTAAACATCTCATCACATTTGCTTCTTCTTTTTTTTTCTTTTAAGAAGAAAATACACAGGGGCGCCTGGGTGGCTCAGTTGTTAGGCATCTGCCTTCGGCTCAGGGCGTGATCCTGGCATTCTGGGATCGAGTCCCACATCAGGCTCCTCAGCTGGGAGCCTGCTTCTTCCTCTCCCACTCCCCCTGCTTGTGTTCCCTCTCTCGCTGGCTGTCTCTCTCTCTGTCAAATAAATAAATAAAATCTTTTAAAAAACTAAAAAAAGAAGAAGAAGAAAATCCACATACAGTGAAGGCCCCTGGTATTTGCTTCCTCTTGCTCCCTCCCCAGAGATAACCACCTTCCAGACCTCAGCTTTCATTCCTGCGTACGTTGCTGGCAGTTTTACTAGGTACAGTCATTCATTCCATTCAACAAATATTGAGCACCTACTACATACAAAACCCCGATCTAGGCCCTGGTGGTGCAGCTGTGAACCTGGCAGGCAAAAATCCCTGCCTTTGGAAGACCTTGACTAATTAAAATATGTAGTATGTCAGGTGGTGCTAAGTGCTGGCAAGAAAAACCAAGAGAAGGGAGACAGAGTGAGGAGGTGGGAGAGTGGCTTGAATTTTAAATCAGGTAGTTAGAGAAAGCCTCACCAGTTTCTGTGGCTGTGTAAAAAATAACCGCAAGCCCCAAACAAGTGGCTTATGCACAAGAATCATTTACCACCACCTCTCCTGGCTTCTGTGGGTCAGGAATTTGAGATCATCTCAGCTGGGTGGTTCTGACTTCAGAGGCCTTACGAGGCTGCAGTCAGAGGGCGGGTGGGCTGAGACCATTACCCTGAGGGCTCCTTCACTCACATGTCTGCTGCCTGGCCTAGCTGAGACCCAGGCAGCTGCAGGCTGGCCCAGGCAGGGGCTCTTTGGGCATCTCTGTCTGTCTGCGGTCTCTCCTCTTGCTCCTTCCAGCGGTCAGGGCTCCAGAAGCATGTGAGTGGGAGAGAGCCGGGAATTGCCTTATTGGGGCCAGCTTTGGAAATCAGGGTCGCTTCTGCCATCACCTTGGTCAAGGCCGTTACGGAACTCTATCTGGGTTCAAGGGACGGAAACGCAGACATCCCCGCTGGCCGCCCAGGGAGTGTCAGCATCATGTTGTATGATCACGTGGCTGGGATACTGGTGTGTGAGAGATCCATCTGTCTCGGAAGACAGCATGTGTATGAGGGGCAACCAAATGCAGACCGTACTCCCGAGGGAAGGGCATTCACGGCAGAGGGAACCAGCAAGAGTTGGAGGTACCTGTCTGGCGTGTTCAAGAACCAGCAAGAAGGCCAGTGGGGTGGAGAGGAGTGAGTGATGGGAAGGCTGGTAGGAGAGGCACGGTCAGAAATGTAACCTGGGCCTTTAAGTCACTGCAGAGACCCCAGGTTTTCTCAGAATGTGAGGGGACCCATAGAGGGATTTGTAGCAGAGGGGTGCTATGGTCTGACTCAGGTTTTTTGGTGGCCGTTGGTTTTTAAAAAATTTTTTTAATATACCAAAATGCCTGCCTTAGTGACGTGCTAGTCCCACGTCATTATAATCCCAATAACCCTTGTCAGGAACATGCTCAAGCTGACCAGCCCCCTCTTATTTCTAAATGTTTGTGTGGTCACGTGTGTCTTTTAAACCAAAGTCACAGGGCTCAGGTGACTGATCCTTCTACAGCGAGCTTCCACCTGTTCATGGACCAGCGTCCAAGCCCTCCAGAAGGGGGGGCAGGGCACAGAAGAGCCCTTCCATGGCAGTGGGGGGATAACAAACAGCCCCAGATAGCCAGCTTTCCAAGCCCTGCCTCCCTTACCCACCCCTCAAAAGGAGATCCTTATTTCTAACCAGACTATTCATCTCATATTTGGCTACAAGAGAGGTGCCTGGGTGGCTCAGTCAGTTAAGCGTCTGCCTTCAGCTCAGGTCATGATCTCAGGTCCTGGGATCGAGTCCCGCATCGGGCTCCCAGCTCAGCGGGGAGTCTGCTTCTCCCTCTACTTCTGCCGCTCCCCTGCTCATGGTCTCTCTCTCTCAAATAAATAAAACCTTCAAAAACATTTTTTGCTCCCAGTGACCAGAATGTTTTCCTCTTTTAGAAAAAACACACATCTACACACCCATATATATAATTTTTTTGTTTTTACATCTAAATATAAAAATATTACTCTGCTTCATGTTATAAATGGAGGACCAAGCAATGAGAACTTTTTCTTCTAAGGTGGGTCAAGCCATCATTATGCCGAACTTGTCTCCAGGTTTAGCTTGTTTGGCCCCAGGAGGACGGGGGCATTTTCCTACCTGAGTCTCTCCTGAATCTTGCTTTTTTTTTTTTTTTAAGATTTTATTTATTTATTTGACAGAGATAGAGACAGCCAGCAGGAGAGGGAACACAAGCAGGGGGAGTGGGAGAGGAAGAAGCAGGCTCCCAACGTTGGAGCCTGATGTGGGACTCGATCCCAGAACGCCGGGATCACGCCCTGAGCCGAAGGCAGACGCTTAACAACTGAGCCACCCAGGTACCCCTGAATCTTGCTTTTAATAGAAAGTTGTTTATAACCTTATAGGAAGTGGAACTTCCCACCAAGAGGGAAAATCCTAACCTAACCACTGAGTAACACCCCTCCACCCCGACAACACTCGGCTACCTCAAAGAAAAAACTCTCCCCCTTCCTTCACAAATACTATGCTCTGTTGGGATAGCTACGCCTACTGGACAAGCACTGACTGGTCTGACAGGGGCTGAGGCGCGGACAAGGGCAGGAGCAGGAGGACTGGCTAGGAGCCTACTGCACTGATCCAAGCACACGACTCTGGAGACTCAGAGTAGACTGGCTGTTGCAGAGCAGGGCATGTTTTCCAGGTTGAGGCACCAGGTGTTGCTGGTGGATCCAGGGTGGAGATGAGAGAAAGTGAGGAGTGGACGGGGACCTGACTTCAACACTGGAGGCCAAACTGGGGAAGACTGTGGGAGAAGCAGGTTTTCGGAGACGATCACGAGTTGGTAGGAGATGCCTATGAAGGCATCCAAGTACAGATGTCAGTGAGGTGCCTGGAGAGAGGTGTGGGCTGGAAATGTGAGTCTCCATGCTGTGTTTTACTGGAAGTTCTAGCCAGGGAAATTGGCAAGAAGATAAAATAAAAAGCATCCAGATTGGAAAGGAAGAAGTAAAATTATATTTATAGATGACATTGACTACAACTCGTATACAGAAAATCCTAAGGAATGCAAACATACATACAACTATTAGAGCTAATAAACGAGTGTAGTAAGGTTGCAAGATACAAGATCGATATGCAAAAATCAGTTGTTGTTGTTGTTGGTATTGTTTTAAGATTTATTCATTCACTTTAGAGAGAGAGAGAGAGTGAGTGGGGTAGGGGCTGAGAGAGAGAATCTTCAAGCAGACTCAGTGCTGAGCACGGAGCCCGACTTGGTGAGGCGCAATCTCATGACCACGAGATCATGACCTGAGCTGAAACCAAGAGTCGGACGCTTAACCGACTGTGCCACCCAGGCGCCCCTGTATTTCTCTTCTGTAGCAATGAACTATCCAACAACGGCATTTAAAATAATGCCATTAATTCTCATTCTTTTCTGGTGGGAATGCAAAATCGTGTAGCCACTTCGGAAGACAGTTTGGTGGTTTCTGACAAAACTGACTCTACTCTTACCATACAGTCCAGCACTTTTGCTCCTTGCTATTTACCCAAGGGAGTTGAAAACAGGTCCCCAAAAACCCTGCATGTGATGTTTACAGCAGCTTTATTTATAATTGCCCAAACTTTGGAAGCAAGCAAAATGTCCTTCGGTAGGTGAATGGATAAGCAAACTGCAGACCCTCTAGACGATGGAATATTATTCAGCGTTTCAAAGAAGTGAGTCATCTGGGGCACCCGGCTGGCTCCGTCTATAGAGCACGCAACTCTTGATCTAGGGGTTGTAAGTTTGAGCTCCACATTGGGTGTAAAGAAAATTTAAAATTTAATTTTAATTTTAAATTTTTTAAAAGTGAGCCATCAAGTTAGGAAAAGACATGAAGGAAATATTTTTTCTACATTCCTTTTGCCTTTGTTCTCCACATCAGTTCCTGTGGTGTTCTCTCTCACTCTCCCTCCCTGCCACGTCCAGCCTAAGCGCCACTAATCTGGGTGCTTGCTGGCTGACTGCTCTACTGTTTCCTTTTTTTAAAAAAAAAAATTTATTTAAATTCCAGTTAGTTAGCATACAGTGTCGTATTGGTTTCAGGTGTACGATGCAGTGATCCAACACTTCCATACGTAAGGGGCGCCTGGCTGGCTCTGTTGGAAGAGAGTGAGACTCTTGATTTCAGAGTGGTGAGTTTGAGCCCCACATTGGGTGTGGATTACTTAAAAAAAAAAAAAAAAAAAAAAAAAAAAGAACATGACCATACACCCCCCAGCGCTCATCACAAGCACGGTCCTTCAGCCCCACCACCTATTTTCCCCTCCACTAAGGATTTCAACAATCCCCTGGGGCATAAATTGCTCTGCAGACCGCTGCCGTTAAGATGGCCCCTCCTCACTCCAGCCAGAACAGCGGTGATCCCCCACCTAGTTTCTAACCCAGACCACTAACTGGGCCCCAGGTTCCCATGTGCGCTGCTGGACATGCCCACCTCCACGGCCCCTAGGGCCTCCTACACCTTCAGCCGAGATCCATCCTGATGCCTCCCTCCGGTGTGGCCCTCGCTGCCTCCCCCTCACCTCAGCCCTTTCCCCCTGCTCCCCTCTTGTCACTCCTCCAGCCTGCAGGGCATTTTAAGATTTCTTCTCTCCCAGGCCTGGTTCAGCCCCTGCTGGGCTCCGGCCCCACCCCCTCGAATGCAGCTGCTCCGTGGCTCCCATGCCCTCCGAAGCCACACTCTGAGGGCATCACTCCCACCTCCTGGCCAGCATGGCCCCTGGGGCCCCCGCCTTCACCTCCACGGTCACAGCACCTCCCCCTGTGTGCTCAGCCTCTCACGCAAACAGAGTCTCACGTGCCCTGAGGCTCCTCCAATTTCAAGAAGGGCAGGCTCAGCAGAGGGCTCAGGGGTGCAGGCAATGTGCACTCCCCCGCTAACCCTCAATCGTGGGGACAGAAGCCAATAGAAAAAGGTTCTAGTCCCCTGTCCTGCGGGTGCGCACTTCTGGGGAGCGGGCACTCTGCATGCTTTTCGCAGCAGACTCCTGCCCCTTGACCACACAGCCCTGCCCAGAATCCCCCACTTCTGTCTCTCCCTGCTCCGTTCCGGGGTGCCCTTCCCAGTAAGTGACCTCATCTTGGCTCCACTTTTAGGGAAGCCAGACTAAGAACGCAACTCCTTCGTCTTCTCCAACCTTCTGGAAAGCTGCGACATCTTCCAGCTGTACAAACCAACTACAGGTCCTGATCCCATTCATTCATTCATCACACTTATTGAGCACCTACTGTATCACCAGCCCTCCTCGAGGTCCTTCATTAACAGACAAAATCCCTGGCCCACCCCAGCCTGCGTCCTAGTGAGGAGGGGCCCTGGGTAAGGCAATGAAAGGAAGGAGGAGGAAGCAGGATTGGGCAGAGGGAGAGCTGGGCTGGTACAAACACAACGAAGCCACGGTGGGCAGTTCTGGAACTGGTATGGTCTGTCGGAGTGTCCCACCGAGGGGGGGGGGAAGGACCGCGCCCCCGCAGCCCCTGCTGCCCGGGAAGAGGGTTGACTCCGGGGAGGCCCTGTGCAGCCCAGGCGGACCCTGGCGGATCTGAGCGCGGGAGGTAGTCGGGTGATGGCTCTTCCTGCAGATCTTTCTGCAAAGGGGGTCTGCCTAGGCAGCTCCTTGTCTTCCACATGGGCTGTGCTCAGGGAAGGCCTGGGGGAGCAGAGACTTGAAGGAGTTCAGGGAAGCGGAGCTGAGACACGTAGAGGACGAGCCTTACAGACAGGAAACAGAGAAGCGCAAGACCCTGGGTGAGCTCGCCTCTGAGGCCTCCAGAAGCACGGAGAGGCTGGAGTGAGTGAGCAGCGGGAGAGGAGGTCAGGGCAGTAGTGGGCCAGCTCTGAGGTCGTGTGAGGACTCCCCCCCCCCGCCTTTACTCTGAGCAGGAGGGGCGCTATGGCGGGGGGAGGGGGGTTAGGGCCGCGAGGACATTCCTGAGGGAGGGCGATCCTGGAGCGGGAGAGCCCATGACTAGTCCACCGCCAGGCTCCCAGATTGGGGAGCTAAGGACTGTCAGCCCGCGGGCACCTTGGAAATGCTCCGGAATGCGATGGTTTCGGGATCGCGCGGGACCGGTGCGCCCTGCATCTTTAGGCAGAGTCTGCTGCCCTCTGGTGGACGTGCAGGAGATTGCCCAAGCCCACTTCAGCTTGGCTTTTGTGGGCAGTCTACGGGTCCTGTGGGTTCACCTTCAACTCGGGGCTATAAAAACTCTCTTGTCATGAATCGTGGAAGTGTCACGGAGAAAAAAATTCATCAACTTGGACACAGGAAGGCAAAGGGAAACTATGGTATGGTTGCAACAGTATTTGGAGTGGAGCTGGGGCAGGGCTGTGTGATGCTTTCTACTAGGGACGGTCAGAGACAGAGAAATGGGGCTGGGGATGCATCTAGGGCTGGAAGCTGTAGAGCAGCCACAGTTCCCACGAGAACAAGGTGAAAATACGGGGCGTGCTTGCCAGAGACTCTAAGTTCCAGGGCAGACATGAGATCATGCTGGGGAGGGAAGGGAAGGGAAGGGAACGGAAGGGAACGGAAGGGAAGGGAAGGGAAGGGAAGAGGGCTGGCAAGTCCCAACTCATGGAAAGAAAATGGACAAAGGCCATAGATCAAAACAGAGTTGGAGATCCGGTGGAGAGAGGTTGTGAGAAGACTAGACAAAGGGGGAGCGATGGGAGTGTTGGAGCTACTGGAAGCATTGCTGGGGGCTTTGCTGCCAGAACCCAGGCACCTGCACTCCCACGGCTGCTGAAACTCCCCACGGCTGCTGCAGCCCACAGTCACCCACACGGAGGCCACTGCACCAGCAGAGTCACCAGAAGCAGGAAAAAAAAATGGCTTCTTCCTTCTTCCCGCCTTCCATTCTACTGCCAGTGTCTCCCTTGCAGAAATAACAAGAAGCCAGCTGGCAAAGGAGTCTGGAAGGTGTAGTCTGCAAGCTTCTCAACCCCTTCTTATAAAGGAGGGCCCTTCAGCCCAGGAGAAGTACCAATTTTCTAATTGTTATGTAAGATCCCCTTCTCCCTTTATTCCTCCAGTCCTTCCCACACCCTTTGACCCAATTTCCTGCATCAAATCCTTCTGCTTGAATCTTGCAGATTTGCCCTGGTTTGTTCAGCATGTACATAAACTATGACTGGGAGCAAATCCAGTTATGTGGGGATCTGAGGCTTATACAATGGGAGAGAGGAATTCTCATTAAGAAAAGGAATAGAGGGGCGCCTGGGTGGCTCAGTCGGTTAAGCGTCCAACTCTTGATCTCAGCTCAGGTCTTGATGTCAGGGTCCTGCATTCAGGTCCTGCCTTGGGCTCCATTCTGGGCGTGGAGCCTACTGAGAAAGAAAGAAAGAAAGAACGAAAGAACGAAGAAAGAAAGAAAGAAAGAAAGAAAGAAAGAAAGAAAGAAAGAAAGAGAAAGAGAGAAAGAAAGAAATGAAGAGAGGAAAAGAGGAAGGAAGGAAGGAAGGAAGGAAGGAAGGAAGGAAGGAAGGAAGGGGGAAGGGAGGGAGGGAAGGAGGAAGGTAGGAAGAGACAAAGAAAGAAAGAAAGAAAGAAAGAAAGAAAGAAAGAAAGGGAGAGAGAGGGAGGGAAGGGAAGGGAAGAAAGGAAGGGAAGGAATACAACGTTATGCATAGAAAAAAGAGCTTTATAAGCTTCATGGTAAATTCACCTTTCCTATGACCCAACGATTTCAGTCCAGATACATACCCCGGACAAAGTCTTGCTCATGTGTATGAGGTACCAAAAGACATAACTGAGTATGTTCACAGAGGTATTCTTTTTTTTTTTTTAAGATTTTATTTATTTATTTGACAGAGAGAGACAGCCAGCGAGAGAGGGAACACAAGCAGGGGGAGCGGGAGAGGAAGAAGCAGGCTCCCAGTGGGGAAGCCTGATGCGGGGCTCGATCCCAGAACGCCGGGATCACGCCCTGAGCCGAAGGCAGACGCTTAACGACTGCGCCACCCAGGCGCCCCCACAGAGGTATTCTTTGTCAAAGGAAAAGGCCGGAACTAACCCATCACTGTTGATGGGAAAATGGACAAATACAAGAAGAGTCAACATTTTATATTAAAGATACCTCTTCTCCTCAAATTGAATCTAACAATTCAATACGATACCAAACAAATTACAGCAAGGATAAACAGAACATACTCCTTCCAAAACTGATGTGTATCCCTTACTTCACACCAAACACGAACATCAGTTACAGATGCATTAAAGACTTAAACTTGAAAAGAAAAACTTTACAACTTTTGGAGAAAATCTAGAATATCCTTATGAACTTTGGGGTAAGGAAGACTTTCTTAAAGATGACTCAACAAGCTCAAACAAAAAAAGGAAAAGTTTGCTAAATTCTGGTTCATTTAGATAGACAACCCACAGCTTCTACTTCCATCCAAAGTGGGAGTAGAAAGGACTAGATTTACTTTCTTGCTTAAAAAAACAAACAAAAAGGAAAAGATGACGTATATAAATATATGCAACAGCAACTTGAAAAACATTGGCTATCAGTTGACAAAGGACAGGGATCCTTAAAAAATGGGCAAAGAACAAGGTGACCCCTGTGATTGTCCAAGCTGACTGCCTTGTTTCCAGACAGGGAGAAGGAACTAAAGTAAAACACTCCCTGAGCTGCAAAGGTGGAGTTAAGAGCCTGGGGAGACTGAGGCTGCCTGAGTTCATAGGACACAGTACCAGCAAAGAATTGTACAGAGAAAGATCCCCAAGACCTGCAGGGGGTCACCCTCAAGTATCCAGCTGTGAGGAACTGCCCAGGACTGGGGAAAGAAGCATCACAAAGAATAAAAGGACTAAACATGCTGGGAATAGAAGGGAACTTTCTCAACCTGATACGGGGTATTCATGAAAAACCCAGGTTAACATCATACTCAGAGGTGAAAGATCGGATGCTTTCCCACTAAGAGCAGGAACAAAACAAAGATGTCTGTCCTCACCTCTCCTATTCCACATCATACTGGAGTTCTAGCTAGGGCCTTTAGGCAAGAAAATTAAATAAGAGGCATCCAGATCGGAAAGGAAGAAGTAAAACTATCTCTATTTGTAGATGACAAGATCTTATATGTACAAAATCTTGGAAGAACCCACTAAAAAAAACCCTAGAATGAACAAGTTCAGCAAGGTTGCAATATACCAACTGAATACACACAATTGTATTTTTACACATTTGCAATGAACGATGTGAAAAATGATGAAGAAAAATTCCATTCATGATAGCATAGCAAAGAAAAAAAAAAAGGCATGGGAGTAAATTTAACCAAAGTGCAAAACTTACATTCCAAAAGCTACAAAATATTGTTGAAGGAAATTAAAGATCCATATAGATGTAAAAATATCCAATGTTCATGAACTGGAAAACCTAACATTGTGAAGATGGCAATACTCTTCAAATTGATCTATACATTCAACACAGTCCCTATCAGAGTCCCAGCTGAAGGGATCCTTACCTCACACCATGTACAAAAATTAACGCAAAACAGATCAATGATCTAACTGTAAGAGCTAAACCTATACAATTCTTAGAAGTCAATACAAAGGTAAGTGTTCATGACCTTGGATTTTGCCATGGATTCTTAGATGACACCAAAAGCCCAAGCAAACAAGGAAAGAAGATAAATTGGATTTCATTGAAGCTAAAAACTTTTTTGCTTCAAAGGATGCCGTTAAGAAAGAGAAAAGACAGCCCATAGTTACATAAATACAAACATTTATTCCTTCAAAATGAGCACATAGCAGGTGCTGAGGAATGAGAGTGAATAAGCCAGAAAAAAACCCCAGCTCTGGGGCACCTGAGTGCCTCAGTCAGTTAAGTGTCTGCCTTCAGCTCCGATCATGATCCCGGGGTCCTGGGATCGAGCCCCTCATTGGGCTCCCTGCTCAGCAGGGAGCCTGCTTCTCCCTCTCCCTCTCCCTCTGCCTGCCGCTGCCCCTGCTTATGCTCTCTCTCTCTGTCAAACAAATAAATAAAATCTTTAAAAAAAGTAAAAGACAAAAACCCCGCTCTTCTGCCTTCTAATGTGAAGATTCAAATAAGGACATTAAGAAAGGAACAATGAGCTCAGACTCTAAAAACCTGTCCGGCTGTTCATCCTCAACACAGGTAAAGCCAGAGGTCACCAGAAACAGTATTTCCCTCAAGGACATGCTGCAGATGCAGTCTGACAGTAACCCATTTCTTTGGGTGGTTTCTTCCTGAGAAACTGTGCTAAAATTTCTGAAGTTGAAACTGTGAAATCCTGTCATTTCCTTCCAGGCAACGACCACCAGGAATACGTCTATTGGTGAAAAGTGGGGTTTATTATTCATCGCACTGAAAGAGAATGCACACCATGGGACATCATGGGTGTACCATTAAGAGTGTTGTAACGGGCGCCTGGATGGCTCAGTCGGTTGAGGGTCTACCTTTGACTCGGGTCATGATCCCAGGTCCTGGGCTCTCTGCTCAGCGGGAGTCTGCTTCTCTCTCTCCCTCTGCTCTTCCCACTGGCTCATGCTCTCACTCTCTCTCAAATAAATTATATAGGATTTGGGCTTGTTGGGTGATTGGGAGGAGGGTTTGGGATTGGATGCTGTCAAAAGCGGGGTTCATTTTATGATAGAGTAGCTCATCTCATCTACAGGGAGGGCGGACGAGATGCTAAAGCTGGGATGGTCAAGTAGCAGCAGTCATTAGCTGGGAGCGGGGATGTCTGGACAACGCTCATGTTTTGTGTTCAACGTAACTATGGAGCGGGCTAGTTTCGTCTTGACCACCATAATCAACCTGATGTCGATGTTTTGTGGAGTTGTTTATGCTCAACAGGACGACACCAAGAACTAGCCCCTGGATGCCAGGGCCTGCTCTTCTCTCTCTCCCATACCAGTAAGCATGTAACGTCCCATTCCTGGCTGGAGGATCTAAGTGATTTTGACACAGAGAAGCAGGCTCGATTTCCAGCCCAGGTGGGGAGTTTCAAATAAGTGAGTGACTACATATATCTATGTAGTAGATGTAAAAAATTAAAAAAAAAAATTTTTTTTTTTAGATTTTATTTATCTGAGAGAGAGCAGAAGTAGGAGTGGGGATGGGGGGGGGAATGGACGACAGAGAAGCAGACTCCCTGCTGAACAGGGAGCAGATGTGGGGCTTGATCCCAGGACACTGAGATCATGACCTGAGCAGAAGGCAGACACTTAACCGACTGAACCACCCAAGTCCCCCAAAAGACCACTTCATTTACATTTTACCTGAACTCCATCCTTTCCCCAAACCCAAAACAACTCCCTTTCCTTTGCTTGGTGACCTCTCCTTGCAATGAGGCAATAAACTTGATTTTGTTGAATTATAGGATTGTCCCAGGTGCTCTGAGGCTCCTCGGTCTGCAACAGAACCATAGTACGCTAGATATAAATGCTATAGAAAAAAAAGGCAGGCGGGGGAAAAGGTATGTGTTCGGGAAAGGGCAGTTTGCAATTTAAACAGGATGGTCAGGGAAGGCCTCGAAGATCAGTGACATCTGAGCAAAGACCTCAAAGAAGTGCGGGATTTTTTTAATCTTCTGAATATCTGGGAAAACAGCATTCCAGGAGGGAGGAACAGGTGGTGCAAAAGTCCTGAGTAGGAGCATGCAAGGTGTGTTCCATATTTTCCTAGTGAGCCTACCCCTACCCCACAGTTACTCCCCTAGCCAGCTTTTGCTTTTTTCCAAGAACTTTTCCATATACAATTCCGCGTTTATTACGTTTGTTTTCCGCTTTGCGAGAAAGGGGGGGGGGGTGTCCTCACTCATCTCGCTCCCTACGTAGCCCGAGTTTGGAAACCAGGGGGACACACGGCAGGAGCTCGACAGGCACGTGTGGAGGGGCGGACTATACTGCCCCGACGCCCGGGGCTGGGGAGAGAGCGAGGCCAAGGGGAGGCGGAAGAGACGCGTCGCGCGGGGCTTCGGCCGAAGGCTCGGCGCGCCGCAATCAAGAAGGAACCGCAAGACCAGCACCCGCCACTACCCCCGCCGGATGCGCGTCCTCGCGCGTGCGCCGGCAGTGGCCCGGATCCAGGCGCCCGCCTGATTGGCTGCGGCGGCGCCTGGACCCGGCGTTGCGCGTGCGCAGTCCCCCCGCGCGAACCCGAGTGGTGTGCTGCTCTTCGGTTTCCGTCGTCCCCGCCGCATCCCCAACTCCCGGTCCGGTACGCTCGTGCCCGGAGCTCAGAATGTTCCCGGAACTCAATAACCTTCTCAACACCACCCCTGACCGGGCGGAGCAGGTAAGACGCCGTGCGGTGAGAAGAGGGCGGGTCCCGGAGCGTGGCGGAAGACCGCACCCCCGGATGAAGCGCACGCGGATCCTTGGGAAAGACGCGACGTCCGCGGGCACGGGGGCGCCTGGGAGTTGTAGTCCGGGGAGGGCCGACCCGCGAACTGGGCTGGGCGCCGGCGCTTACGGAAGGTGGGCGTCTTCTCTAAGGCCGTGTGTTCACTCAAAAGTGCCCAGGAACCTTGGCCGTATATGCATTGGCTTACGTTCACAGACGTGTATCGAGGGGCCCTGTGCGTGCTCAGAGGCCGTTGCCTGAGAGTCGGGAGTTCGATTCTCCACCCTTCCCAGGAGACGTGCTGCTTAACCCTCCTGAGTCTGTCTCTCTGGCCCTGCGGCACTGTGCAGGTCGCAGTGAACGCGGCTCCACCTCTTCCTCCTCGTGGTCTTGAATGGTGCTCTCCCAAGTTGCTCTCAGCCAGCGTCGGCTTGTATCAAGTCGGCCTTGGGCACAACAGCTCCACCACTTTGTTTTCTCCACCCTCCTTCCCGCACTCCCGGGCATCCCGAAATTTTTCACATTTTAGCCCGGGGGTTACTTCTCCCAGGAACTTAACCTGTTTTATTTTGTAACCTTTGTCTTCCTAAGGAAATGGTAAGCTCCTCCAGGCAGCCAAGACACCATGTGTATCAGTCAGGTCTTTTTTATGAACCCACAGTGTCGGGCAAATTACAGTTTTCAATAGACCCTGTGGGTTTCAGTGGCCCAAGCCTGCAGATGGCACTGGCGACCTTGCTGGTTACTCCTGGCGCCTCCAGAGTGCTCAGCCCAGGGTCAGAGTGGAGGAATGGAGGATCAAAGTGGGCACCAGGAAATAGCCCTGAGGCAACCCTCACGGTCTGATAGTGTGACCTTTCGTAAGTGGGAAAAAAAAAAAAGTCACAACATGGTAGTGTCATGTCTGACACCACTTGATCCCGACCTCCCCTTTCACCGACTGGGAGCTAGAGGTGGCTGGAGCAGGGCAGCCAGCCCCTGTAGAGACCATCTTTAGAGGTCTTTCCAGGACTTTCCATGATCAGAGCTCTGCCTGAAGCAGTGTCCTGGGCTATTGGGATGAGAGCTTTGTTAATGCAGGTCTCTGTCGACTACTACTTCTTCCCTCTCCCCCACCCTATTGGACAGAATTGGTATCAGAATTAAAAATAGGAAGTTGAGGGGCGCCTGGGTGGCACAGTGGTTAGGCGTCTGCCTTCGGCTCAGGGCGTGATCCTGGCGTTCTGGGATCGAGCCCCACATCAGGCTCCTCTGCTGTGAGCCTGCTTCTTCCTCTCCCACTCCCCCTGCTTGTGTTCCCTCTCTCGCTGGCTGTCTCTATCTCTGTCGAATAAATAAATAAAATCTTTAAAAATAAAAAAAATTAAAAATAAATAAAAATAAAAATAGGAAGTTGAGTCAGATTAGTTTTTTGAAGTTCCATTCCAATCTTGGCAGGCTGTGATTTTTGTTAGATTCTGACGGTAAAAGCTGCTTTTGTTCAGGATCTCTTTCTCCCCGGCACTGGTCCCTGAGGTACCAAGGTGAGTGAGGAAAAGGAGACACTTTATTCTGTTTGCCTTGGGAAAGTGGAAGCTGAGATATGCTTGCCCATAATAAGTGACTTAATAGCAATCACTTTAATTGTTGGTTTTTCCATAGTTTTGACTTATTCTTTTTGGTAATCCATGTGTATGTGTCTCTGCGTTGTGTGTAGATACTCACCTCCTTCCAGGGAATCTAATTCACCTTTTTGTGTTCCTCTTAACCTGTAGGGGAAACTGACTGTACTCTGTGATGCCAAGACAGACGGCAGCTTCCTTGTGCACCACTTTCTCTCCTTCTACCTCAAAGGTATAGGACTCATTGATGCTGTAGAAAAAGAAACCTAAGGGAAAACGCAATGGGAATAGTATTAACCAACCAGGGCTTTGGTGTTCGGGTAGCCAGATGGCTGTGCCTTAAGTGGCAGGTTATTTGACCGTCTTTTCCCTGCCCATCCATCCCAAAGGGTGGTATGTACTCACTGTATCCATGTCCTATCTTCCCTTCTCCACCTGGTTTAGTTGCTCCTCAGTCCTCGTGTATCTTGAGGTCTTTGGGCCGTGGACCCATTGACACGTTGCCTTGGCAGTAGATGCTTCCTAGAGAACATAGGAAAACTGCAGGGCCGCTGCGACTTATATATAGGAACTAGATTAGAAGAAGAAAACAGCCAAATGCAAAAAAGACTCATTTATCAACTGATTCTCCTTGAGCCCCTGCTGAGCCAGGCCAGGATAGAGGGTGGACCTTTGGCCCTCTTAGTTGTAATAATTCACAGCTTTGAAAGTTGCTTTCTTTTCCAGATAATGTTATTGTCAGCACTGAAAGAGCAAGAGAATCTACAGATAAATTATTAGAGCTAATTATGTTCAGTAAGGTAGCTAGAGCTTCTTTGTGTTCCCTTTATAACTACCTGGACATAAGACCAGTTAAAAAAAAAATCAATTGTGGGGCGCCTGGGTAGTGCAGTCGTTAAGCGTCTGCCTTCGGCTCAGGGCGTGATCCTGGCATCCCACTCCCCTGCTGTGTTCCCTCTCTCGCTGGCTGTCTCTCTGTCAAATAAATAAATAAAATCTTTTAAAAAAAAAATCAGTTGTATTTCTGTGCACCAACAAACAGAAATATATTATTTTTTTTTATTTTATTTATTTTTAAGATTTTATTTATTTATATGTCAGAGAGCACACATGAGCACAAGCAGGGGGAGCAGCAGGCAGAGGGAGAAGCAGGCTCCCTGCTGAGCAAGAAGCCCGACATGGAACTCAGTCCCAGGACCCTGGGATCATGACCTGAGCCGAAGGCAGACGCCTAACCGACTGAGCCACCCAGGTGTCCCAAAATATTATTTTCTAAAAACCACAGTTTATTTACAATAGAACAAAATAAGGTACCAAGTAATACACAGAATAGAAGTACATCTCAGGTTCAGTGAAATAAGATATAATTACATATGAGAAAATGTGCATCTTAGAATCAAATTGGGTATATCAGGTTGCAAGGCCCCTTGTGTCTGTTTAGACCTGTCCCAGTGCTTTTGTTTCCAGAAGTATGAACTATATGAGACTCATTATAAGTAAAAACTTCACTAAAAATCTGTTTGTTTTGTTTTCTAGCTAATTGCAAAGTCTGCTTTGTGGCACTCATCCAGTCCTTCAGTCACTACAATATCGTGGGACAGAAGTTGGTAAATATCGTAGAGCTCCGAGGTGCGGTCCCGAGTACGTGGGTCACGCAGGTGTGAGTGGGGCCGAGGCTGGGCTCCCCTGTGTGGGTTGTAGAGAACTTAGCAAGAGAGTGACTGAGGAAATCATGGCGGGGGGGTGAACCCCTTACCTAAAGGGCTAAGGCAGCATCTCTACCTGTCTTATTAATTTAGAGTTTATAGAACCACGTCTGTTGTTAGTTAATCAAATGCGGCTCCTCTGACTCTGGACCAGTTAAGATTTTCTCCTTCTTAGTGTGGGCTTTAATCTTAGTCCTGCTGAGTTGGCGATCACAGCTTGGTCTACCACCAAGTTGAGTGCCTCCTACTGTCTCCCTAAGTTTAGGGCTTAGAACCCAAATGTGGGGAAAGGTGGTTTTGTCACCTGCTCATTACCTCATCTTGGCCGCACTTCATTTTGTCAGATGCAGGCAGGCAAGAATAAGATGGCCAAGAGGCTGGTGACCCTTCTGGCGTAGCCTAGGCCATCACTCATGACCTGTGACCAGGGGGGCTAACTGTTTTGGGGTTTTTTTGTTTTTGTTTTTGTTTTTTTGGTCTTGTTTTGTTTTGTGTTTAATAGGCCAGCCTTAGGGAGGGAAAGAAGCAGGCCACCCATTACCAGTGATCATTGAAATGCCAGTCTTCCTACTGGGCCACGTCACTGCCCGATGTCACTCTGATGAGGAGAGGATGAGAAGAGGGTAGACTCTTTCCCATCCTCTGCAGAGAAGGAGGAAGTTCCTGTGTTAGAGATCAGAGCATGAGCTCAGGGAGAGCAGTCACGTTAAGAACACGTTACGTCCCATGTCTGTGAAGCATGTCTCTGTGACCCTAGCATCTGTGTTTCTGGATGAGAAGTCTGTGTACGCTCATGTCCAGATTGGCTACGTGTTCTGTTACCTTTGACTCAGCAACCACACAGCAGCACAGCAGGGATGGGGTGCACGGCCCTGGGCACGCGAAGGACTCGAGAGTGAGCCTGCACACTCGGTGTGTTTCTGAGCTGCCAGGAGTGGAATGGTAATGAGCAAGAGCAAAGGTGGTGAACAGGAGTCTTTCTGTCCGCCAGGGGTGACTGTGGAGCTAGTGGTCGTGCACGGGGGGGACACTGGGGTGTGATTGAGCAACTGAGACTTGGTCTAGGGGCATGAGGAGTCTCAGGAGTTCCATGTGGCCTGTTTCTGCACAGATAGAGCAGCGGGTTGCATATTTAGATTGTATCCATCTCTGGGTGTTTGTCGAAATGCAGATTCTTGGGCCCTGCCCGCAAAGCTCCTGATTCTGGAGGTCTGGAGTGGCGCTCAAGGATCTGCGTTTTAATCAGGTGACTCCAGAGCTGCTTAAATCGGGTAGGTCACGAAGAGCCATATTAAAAAGGTCTGGTCTCGGGGCACCTGGCTGGCTCAGTCCAGAGAGCATGCAACTCTTGATCTTGGGGTCGTGAGTTTGAGCCCCACATTGGGGGTACAGATTATTTTAAAAAATAAACAAATAAACTTAAAAAAAGAAATCTGGTCCAGAGCAGGGGTTGACCCATTTCTTTATGAATCATGTGTGGCTGCTGTCACTCTACAGAGTTGAGTCGCTACAGCGTAGACGGCGTGGCCTGAAAGCCTGTCTTGCCCTTCACAGAGAAGCTTTGCCCACCTCCGAACTAGTGCATCAGGAGTGCATGGTGCCCTAGCTCCCGTGGGAAGAGGGAAGAGAAGGAGAACCTGCTGGTGATGAGATCTTCCTGTATCGTAGCAGCCTGGCAGTTATGACCTATGAGCTATGTTACTGAAAGCCAAGGAGCAGCCATGAGGTCCCATGCCATTGAGGCGCACCCGAGGGGTTTGTGAAACTCAAAGCCCACATCTGGCCCTTTCTTCTGCAGCCAGCATTTTTCTGACCTGGTCATCCTCCCACCATTTTATTGTCATTATTATCATTTCTAAATGTGCTTAACTTTGTAAATACATACATTTAAAAAGTTCATGATAAGAAAAAAGTTTATGATACATTTTTTTTTAAGATTTTATTTATTTATTTGACAGAGAGAGAAACAGCCAGCTAGAGAGGGAAGACAAGCAGGGGGAGTGGGAGAGGAAGAAGCAGGCTCCCAGCAGAGGAGCCCGATGTGGGGCTCGATCCCAGAACGCCAGGATCACGCCCTGAGCTGAAGGCAGACGCTTAACGACTGCGCCACCCAGGTGCCCCTATGATACACTTTCTGATACTATTCCAAATTAAAACCCAAGTATTGAGCCGTCATGAAAATGAACATGTGAGCAAAACGTCAGTTTTTTACCAAGTGACAAATATCAAGGCACACCTGGGCACAGTGGAGATTGTGGGTTGGGAGCACCCAGTGGAAAGAAGGCATGGGCCCCATCCGGAGGTGGACAGGTGCACATTTGCAGAGTGTGCCCTGTACCCTTTTGTGAGCTGGAGTCTGGGGTGTCTTCCCCTGCAAGGCACCGTGATTCACTCTCCCCTGTGTTTAGGGTGTCAGCCTGACTGCGGCCCGGGAATGTGGGCAGCTTGTGTTCCTCGAGGGACTTAAGTCTTCGGTGGATGTCTTCTTCCGAGCTCAGGCGGCGCCACACCCCCTGCAGTTCCTCAGGTCGGTCAGCCTGCAGCCCCGCCCAGAAGTACCCACCGGGTGGGGGGGCCCAGACCAGGCTCGCCCTGTGATTCCTTCTCCCTGGCGTGTGGCATGTGGGGGGACAGAGCTGGCTTTAGGCGGCAGACGCTTCCCTGGTGCTGCGGCTTCAACAGAAAGCCCTTGGCTCTTCTCATGGGCCAGAGGGTGTATGGCTGACCCAAAAGCTGCAGAAAGCATTATTTGCTGGGACTATGGCAGAACACTATGTTTTTTCCAACCCTGGCTCAGAGCCCTAGCACACACCTTTATTCTGTTTTTGGCTCGATACAGGGCTCAGCGAAGTATGGCCCGTGGGCCAGCTCCCTGTATTTGTAAATAAAGTTTTAGCTGCATTCATTTGTTCGCATACTGTCCCTGGCTCTTTTGCAGTGCAACAGCAGAGTTGAGTCGTTGAGACGGAGACCACAAACCTAAAATAGTACTGTTGCCCTTTAAGAAAAAGTCCGTTGACCCTGCATTTGCTATTCTGAGCTTGGCTTTCCTGTTTCTTGTCCTTTATGAGTGTCAGCCACAAACATAGGTCTGTGCAGACTCCCCACCTGGCTGCTGTTCTTCCGCTGCCACAAAGGAGTCCAAACAGGATCCCTCCCCGCCATCCCCTTTCTCAGACCCAGCCTTACGCAGGGCCCGGAAGGCAGCGTGGAGTCAGAAGGCCCCATGCCCTGACCCTGCGTGTGTGATCTCGCACACAGCCTTTACCGCCTCTGAACCGGGGTGTCTTCATCTGAATGACGGGCCTGGTTACACCCCCTCCCCCGGGTGTGGGAAGTTGTTGTCCTTGCTGTTAGCGGGCTCGGACCTGGAGCGTGGGCAGGTGCCGAGGCCCTGTGCTCTGCTGTGTTTTGAGCCTCTGTTGCTGGCAGGTGACCGCCAAGGGTAGTCATTGGGGCGGCGTAGGGAGCTGGGCCAACTTGTTCAGAAACAGGTGGAATTGGTTAGGTGCGCAAACAGCCCTTAGACCTTGGTCCCTCACCGCTAGGTCACCCGAACTGCTCTTTAGCTTTTTATCCCCATGATGACCTCCAGGAAGGCTTCTCCTGCCCACTCCAGACTGATCTTCCGATGCCTTAAGCTCTTAGGTGGAGGGGCTGTGTGGTGTCTCTTGAGGGGCCAGGAGGCTGTTTGTTTTGTGTCCCCTAGTTTCTAGCACAGTGCTCTGTACCTCCCAGGCCTCAAGGAATGTTGGAAGTACAGCTTGCTCATGTACACATTTTCTTTCCAACCCGATCAGGAACCCCTTAGGTTAAGGCCTGTGATCCGGTTCTTTGCCTCCTCCCCAGCCCTTTCCCGTGGTGCTGCTCGGTCCCAGATAAACATTTATAGAGAGTCACCTCTCTGGTGACCCTTGCTTGATGTTCCAGGGAGGCCGATGCTGGGAACTTGCAGCCCCTGTACGAGTTTGTGCGAGAGGCTCTGAAGCCCGTGGGTGATGGACAGGCCGCATGGAGGTGCCCGGTGCTGCTGGTGGACGACCTCAGCGTGCTGCTGAGCCTGGGCCTGGGGGCGGTGGCTGTGTTGGACTTCGTCCACTACTGCAGAGTCGCCGTGTGCTGGGAGCGAAAGGTACTGATGGGCCTGCTCTCCGCGCTCCTGCCTGTGACCTCCGTGGGCCTGTGGGTCGACACCTTCCTTGCTTGCAGTGGTCTTTCTTGTGTATTTGCCTGGGGGTTTGACTTTACTGCTTGCCACTGCTTGCCACTGCCAAAAAAGGCCTCAAAATGAAAAGGTTGACCAGTACTGTCTTGGCTGTGGCCGGTCGTGTGTGGTACTGCAGCAGTCCCAGCTCTGGCACGCATTGCCTCGTGTCCTGGGACAAGGCATTAACGCTCTGCGGGGGCTTTGAAGATCAGCTGAGACATAAACCGCTGTAAAAAATTGTGAGACGCAAGACAAGTATAGGACGTAACCATTCCCGTCAAATGATGAGGCAGAAATGGGGATTTTGCCAAAACAGAGAGTTAAACAATGGGAGTAGACCCGCCTATAAAAAAGGGATGGCTCTGGTGCCTGCCTCACAGGATCCCAGCGGCGAGAGTTTAGTGACCCGAAGCTTGCAGCACGCGCACACAGCGTCTGGCCCACGGCGGCCGCCCCGCAGCGTGTGGTCAGGCCAGGGTGCTGGGCAGCGGTTGGGGTGAGCTCCTGGCGTCAGCCAGGGCTGCGTGTACCCAGCAGGGCACGTTGAGCACCTCCTGTGTGCCAGGGCCTGCCTGGCTGGGTTCGGGGGAGCTCCGGGGGCTGCGGGGCTGCAGTCCCAGGGCAACGCGGAGAGCAGGGGAGGAGGAGGGAACAGAGCGGGTGCAGAGGGCGCCATCGGTGACACCAAAGCATAGCACACCGCCCATGGCGTAGCTTGCTCTGTGGCCCACTGCCACCCTCGTTTTGTACAAATACCTCTTTTAGTTGAAAGAGTAAAACTTGGGAATAGTTGAAGAAAGAAAGAATAAATAGCACAGAGTACTCGAGCAAGCAGTGAGTACTCGAGCAAGCAGTGAGTACTCGAGCAAACAGTGAGTACTCGAGCAAACAGTGAGTACTCGAGCAAGCAGTGAGTACTCGAGCAAACAGTGAGTACTTGAGCAAGCGGTAATGTCTCTCTCCTGGTGTGGGTATTGTTCCAGAGAGTCTGCGCAGTTGTGAACATGTTTCACGGGTGTGTCTCTGCATGTTTCTTCACGTCGCTGGTCACCTGCCGTGCCCTTTCACAGCACACTTGTATCTTGGTGTCCATTACCAGGAACAGAACACTCGGGTCTGCCTCATTTTTTTTTTTTTTTAAAGATTTTATTTATTTATCTGACCGAGACAGCCAGCGAGAGAGGGAACACAAGCAGGGGGAGTGGAGAGGAAGAAGCAGGCTCCTAGCGGAGGAGCCCAATGTGGGGCTCGATCCCAGAATGCTGGGATCACGCCCTGAGCCGAAGGCAGACGCTTAACGAGTGCGCCACCCAGGCGCCCCCTGCCTCATTCTTTTTAACAACTGGACAGTATACCTCTGAAAGGACTTACTGTTCAGGGTCTCCCCTTCAGCGCGTTGACCTCCCCCTCCGGTTCCTGTTGGCTAAGTCCTGCTTGCCCTTCTGACTCTGCTCATGGTGTCCGTCTCCTGACCCTCTCCGCTGGGCCCGACAGGATGCCTCTTCCCTGTGCCCCCCGCGTCCCCCTTCTCCTGGCCTGTGTCCCGTGTTGTCTGCAGGGCCCACACCACTCCCCTCTTATCTCCATTGCGGGGTCTGGCACGTGCTGAGCACTCAGGAAGAGCAGGAGCCTGGCAGAAAGGCGGCCCTTTTTTGCTAACGTGGAGGCTGAGCTGAGCTCGGTTTACAAGGGACTGAGCTGGCAGGATAGGTTCAATGTGCCGGCGAGGCTGGAATTCGGGTCTTGGAGCGCAGGCAAGGGTCCTTCTGAGCAGCAGCGTGGAGGCTGAGCGGGGTGAAGACGTGCAGGGGATTGGAGGCACTGAGAGCCCGGTGCTCCCTGATGGCGCTGCCTGGGGGAGCAGGCTCTCATCTGGACTCTCTGTTGCAGGGAAACATTGTGGCCCTGGTACACGACAGTGGAGACGCCGAGGACGAGGAGAATGACATCCTCTTGAACGGCCTTAGTCACCAGAGCCACCTGATCCTGCGGGCCGAGGGCCTGGCTACGGGCTTTTGCAGGGACGTGCATGGACAGGTGCGCAGGGGCTCACGGGGCACCAGCTGCTGCCTCTGCACCTGAGCCGGGACCGGACGTGGGATAGGGTCGGGCCCTAGGGGTTGTCTGGTTGGGGGTGTTCCTTCGGGTGCAAGAGAAACCTCAGGAGTTGTGTGAATGCAAGACAGAGTCCGTTCCGGGGGGGCTAGCCTCACGCACAGTGCATGTTTTCCACGGCGGTCCCTTTGTGACCGAAGCGGAACTTCCTAAAAAGGAGACCGCCACCTGGAGCAGAACGCAGGGGCCCTGCTGCCAGACAGGGACCACAGCAGGCTTTGTCTACTCAGGTCAATGCTGCTCTTTTTAAAGTACAATCCAGGGGGGACCATACCCATGGCTGGGGTCGCTGCTGCCCCCACTGCTGTCTCTGACCAGAAGGTTTGAGAACTCGGGCAGAAACTGAGAGTCCTGCCTTGGGAGAGAGGTCAGGTTCTACCCCCTCCCAACGGGCTGCCATAGTTCTCTGCCTTCTGGAACTTCTCTTTTGGAATAACCCCCAAAGCCCCGACCACGGCTTCTGGGTTAACTGACCTTGACCACTCTTGACCCCTTAGCATGGGGGGGAGTTTTGGCCCAGAATCAGAAAAGAAAACGAATGGGCAAGCCCAAAGATGCTGTGTTGGTGGAGCCTGTGTGCACAGCGTGGGGAGAGGGTTCAGAGAGGGTTCTCTGAGGCCAGTCCCCCAGAGCATTCTAGCGTGCCTAGCATTGAGACATCATGAGAATAAACCTCTAGCGTTCCTGAGCCTGTACTGATCGGAATGTACTGACTCTCATGAGTTGATCTTCAAAAGCAGTGTGGCCAACAAAACCATGCATAGAAGAAAGACCAAATTACATCAGTGGTTTTTCCCTGGATGGCTGTTTCTCTTTTTCTTTCTCCTACACATTTCCTGTAACGAGCAGATATCACGCCTATAATGAAGGGGAAACCTCTAGTTTTAGTTCGCTGGTTGTACGCTTTCTTTCCGAAGTGGGTCGCGTGGCTTCATGGCACGTGACTGGCTCCTCCTCGAGGCCCCGGTCGCGAGTCGTGGAGGAGGCGGGCACTTGGGGGCTGCTTCTCTGTCATTCTTCTCCTTGTCCCTGTAGCTGAGGGTCCTCTGGCGGACACCATCGCAGCCCGCGGCCCAGCGGGACTGGAGCCTCACTTACCAGTACAAGATACAGGACAAGAGCGTGTCCTTTTTTGCTAAAGGAATGTCCCCGGCTGTTCTGTGACCTGATTGAGGAGCCCATGTCATGACCTTGGACTGTCTTCAGATGTGAACGATGAAGCGACGGGTCAGAATGGGCCTGCACACGTTTGAAGTGGCATTTCAGCCTGGGCCGGCAGCCCCACCGCGGTGCGGGGCAGGGGAATGGGGCTGTGACAGCACGCCCTAGATCCCCCGGGCCCCGTTCAGAAGGCACAGAAGGAAGAGCAACCCGGCCTCTGCGGAGAGAGACGCTGCATGTTGAAACCAGGGAAAGTGGTCCCGGGAGCCTTTCATTAAACACGCTTTAGCCTCAACTGCCCACTTTTGGTCGTTGTGCCTTTCGGAGCCAGAGTGGGTATGAACGTGCCAGCTAGGAGACAGTCCCGGGTGGCAGGCACCCGAGGGACGCCGTGGGTAATCATGGCTGGCGTGAGGAGAGGCCCCGTGTCGTGGCTTCCTCGGGATGGACTGTCTCATTTAATTTTCACCTGCGTCCCGCAGAGGTATCTGCCCTTCAGTCCAGTAAGAAAACTGGCTTAAAGAGGTTGGGCAGCGCGCTCACGGCTGGAGAGCAGGCTGGCGGCCGCGGAGCCTGACTCTCAAGCCCGCCTTGCCGACCGAGCCTCCCAGAGGCCAGGGGCAGGCTCCCCACTCAGTCCACAGCTTCCCTTCCCCCTGGTTCTGGGGTCCCTGGCACGTGAGGCCTGCTGGCGTGGTGAGAGGGGTAAGGAATGTTCTTGCGGCCAGGCGGGATGGGGCCTTGGCAAGTTGCTGCCTCAGCTAGGAAGACCGAAGAGGCGAGCTCTTGCCCCGGCGTCCCGTAGATGCCACGCCGAGCCCGTGAGTCAGGATCACCTCGGAGCAGACGCCAAGGGCATTCCTTTAGACTGGGCCCGTTTTTGCTGTACGCAAATTATACCGCAGTGAATTTGATTTTAAAAGTAAATAAAATGAAACAATGACACTGCTCACCTGGGCCTGAGGAAATTTCATATCCCTTGTTTAATTTTAACTTTTCACATTTTTTGGTTTTTGTTAAAGGGAACAATTCATCACTCCTCCCCTCATGTCATACTATTGTGTTGGTTATCCCACTCATAACCAGTAACAGTGGCTGCTTTTCTTCCCCAAATATCGCAGGCCTGATGGAATAGTTGAAAATTATGTGTACAACTTGAGGAAGTGGTTATTGAGGAATCTAATGATTCTTTGATGCATACTCTTCAGTACGCAGCTTCATCTGAGCTCCGGTTCTGCATGGGCCCGGCACCACAAAACATGCTTTACATGGTGCGAATGTTGCTATTGTTCCTTCACTTAATTTATAAGTGAGTGCACTACATTTTTTAAATAAGATTTTTTTTATTTATTTATTTATTTATTTATTTATTTGAGTGAGAGAGAGGGAGCGCAAGCAGAGGGGAGGGGCAGAGGGAGAGGGAGAAGCAGACTCCCCGCTGAGCAGGGAGCCCAACTCAGGGCTTGATTCCAGGACCCGTAGGTGCCCTACGAATTTTATATACTATACCTTTGGAGGTGGGGGCAAATACTTGCTTCCTTAGAACATTCATTCAGTCACAACGAATATTGAGCACCTTCTGTGTGGCAGGCTGCTGTAGGCACTGAGGGTACGACCACGACAAAGCAGGTCCCTGCCTGCAACAAACTGAGAAGTAATCTGTGTAGAATTAGACTGTGTTAAGTGCTATAAATAAAACAGGGAAGGGGCACCCGGCTGGCTCAGTCTGTAGAGCACGTGACTCTTGATCTCAGGGTTGTGAGTTCGAGCCCCCCGTTGGGTGTAGAGATTACTAAAAAAAAAAGTAAAATAAACTTTAAGAAATAAAAAAGCAGGGGAAGGGGCCTATGAAAGTGAGGGAGGATGAAATTTTAGTCTTCTCTCTCAAGTGGAATTTCTGAATGAAAGCATGATTTGGGGCACCTGGCTGGCTCACTTGGACAGCATGTGACTTGGCTTCGGGTCCTGAGTTCAAGCCACATGGTGGGCGTGAAGCCTCCTTAATTAAAAAAGCAAAACAAAACGTGGGCTGGCCCTCCCGTGGTATCAGATTGTTCTCCAGAATGACGGAGCCGGTTATCACCGATCTGTAAGCTTTTCTCCACCAGCTTTGGATTTAATTTCTCTTTTACTAACTTAATAGCTGCTGAGAGTTGTGTGAAGAAGGACATTTCTTTCATGACTAGGATACGAGTTTCTCTCCGTATTTTCCCATGTGTGGAGAACGTATTCCTCACCCTTAATCACTTCTCAATTAGAATCCGGGGTCAACCTTGTTTTATCCATTCTTTGTAATGTTTTGGAAGGGATTTTATCATTTGTTCATGTATATATTTTTCTACTTTTAAAAAACGTTTTATCTTCAGGAAGATTTGTTTTCCATTCCGATATGCATTTGTTCAAGAAATATTTGTGGACCACCTGTTCTATATAAGGGACCGTTAAGATAAAGACAGTCCTAAAGGCACCTGCCGTGCTCTGATGGGGGGCGAGGGAACAGGCCCTTAAGTAACGCGACACAGGGGAGAAGATGATGAGGGCCATGAAGGCAACTCAAGTAATGGACCGTGGTGGGCTGATGGCCACAGGAAAGAGTGATTATTTCCCCCATCAGTTTTTTTTTTTTTAAGATTTTATTTATTTATTTGACAGACAGAGAGACAGCCAGTGAGAGAGGGAACACAGGCGGGGGGAGCAGGAGAGGAAGAAGCAGGCTCCGAGTGGATGAGCCTGATGTGGGGCTCGATCCCAGAGCGCCGGGATCTCGCCCTGAGCCGAAGGCAGACGCTTAACGACTGAGCCACCCAGGCGCCCCTCCCCCATCAGTTTTTTGTTTTTGGTTTGTTGAGGGAGCAGAGAATTGGGGAAGAAGTTATAGAGGCAATACTATTTGAACAAGACCTTGGAATTCTTCCTATTTTGTCTCTGACGGCATCTTAGTTCTTCAGGATTCAGAGGTATTTTCCTTCCTGAATGGAATGAAGGTGCTGTCCTTTGTTGTTGTTTTTTCTAGTTTAAAATAATTTTTAAAATACGCTTCAAATTAACTTATTTAGAATGTGCTACAGTATTGTAATTTGTCTCCGTGCTGATAACTAAATAGCCCAACAGTATTTACTGAAAAGTAGTGATCCTTTCTCGTTATGTAGTTTGGGTTTATTTATATGTAAAGTTCTTAAAATTGAGCTTTCCTGAAATTTGTTTTTAGCAGGTATTGAAAGGTTAGTATATGTCTGCTCTCAAGAGCCTTTATTAAAAGGATATCATGCCCACTTATTTATCCAGATGAATTTCACCAGCACATTATCAAGCTCTGTAAAGTACCCTTCAAGGATTTTTTGCTCTTGTTTTTAAAATTATAGTTGTATAACTTTATTTTAAAAAACGAGTGAAGAAATTAATACCCTCTCATTAAATGTTTTTTATTATTGGAAAAGAAATGATCTGGTTCTGTGGAATTTTTTAGGTTTGTTTTTGTTTTTTAAAGTAGGCTCCACGCCTGGCATGGAGCCCAACATGGGGCTTGAACCCATGACCCTGAGATCAAGACCTGAGCTGTGATTAAGAGCTGGATGCCTAACCAACTGAGCCACCCAAGTGCCCCTCATTTTGTGGATTTTTCTATGGTGTCTTTGACGTAGGGATGTAGTTGACTTTTTAAAATGTATAACTTATTCTACAGTTTTTCTTTTTTTTTTTTTTTAAGATTTTATTTATTTACTTGACAGAGATAGAGACAGCCAGCGAGAGAGGGAACACAAGCAGGGGGAGTGGGAGAGGAAGAAGCAGGCTCCTAGCGGAGGAGCCCGATGTGGGGCTCGATCCCAGAACTCCGGGATCACACCCTGAGCCGAAGGCAGACGCTTAATCACTGTGCCACCCAGGCGCCCCTCTACAGTTTTTCTAAACTATTCTAATAATTTTCTAATTGAGATTCCTGAATTTTTAGATATTTTTTCTTGTTTTCCTTTTTTCAGATATTAACATCTGCAAATAATGCCAACCTTGCTGATTTTTCCTTTAAATAGGGAAAAAATTTTAATAGAAGTATAGTTAACTTGCATTTTTAGTTTCAGATGTACAACATAATGATTTGACAGTTACATGCATTATGAAATGCTCACCATCATACAAGTAGTGGTAATTCTCATGCGTCACCATACAAAGTTGTTACACTATTATTGACTAAATTTCTCATGCTGTGCTTGGATCCCTGCGACTTATTTATTTTATAACTGGAAGGTTGTACCTCTTGATCCCCTTCACCTATTTTGCCCATCCTCCTACCCCCCGCCCCCCGGTGACCACCAGTTCTCTGGTTTTATGAATCTGTTTCTGTTTTTATTTTTCATTTTTAGTTTCCACACATAAGTGAGATCATATGGTATTTGTCTTTCTGTGTCTGACTTATTTCACTTAGCATAATACCCTCTAGGTCCATCTGTGTTGTCACCAATGGCAAGAGTTCATTTTTTTAAAATATTTTATTTATTTATTTGACAGAGAGAGAGAGACAGCCAGTGAGAGAGGGAACACAAGCAGGGGGAGTGGGAGAGGAAGAAGCAGGCTCATAGCAGAGGAGCCTGATGTGGGGCTCGATCCCATAACGCTGGGATCACACCCTGAGCGGAAGGCAGACGCTTAACGACTGAGCCACCCAGGCACCCCAACATTCTTTTTTTATAGCTGAGTAATAGTCCAGCGGGGGTGTGTGTGTGTGATCTTTATCCATTCATCTATCGACACTTGAGTTGCTTCTGTATCTTGGCTGTTGTAAATAGTTCTGCGATAAACATAGGGGTGCATTATCTTTTCAAACTAGTATTTTTGTTTTCTTTGTGTTTCTTTTTGTTTTTTTTGGGTAAATACCCAAAAGTAGAATTACTGGGTCATATAGTATTTCTGTGTTTAATTTTTTGAGGAACCTCCATATTGTTTTCCACAGTGGCTGCACCAATTTACCTTCTCATCAATAGTGCCTGAGAGTTCCTTTTTTCTCCACATCCTCCCCAATACTTGTTATTTCTTGTGTTTTTGATTCTAGCCATTCTGACAGGTGTGAGGTGGTATCTCATTGTGGTTTTGATTTGCATTTTCCTGGTGATGAGTGATGTTAAGCATCTTTTCATGAGTCTGTTGGCCATCTGGATGTCTTCTTTGAAAAATGTCTATTCAAGGTCCTCTGCTCATTTTTAATTGGACTTTTTTTTTTGGTGTTGAGTTGTAGGAGTTTTTAAAATGTATTTTAGATATTAACCTCTTGTCACGTATATCATTTGCAGATTTCTTCTATTCAGTCAGTTGCTTTTTTGTTTTGTTAATGGTTTTCTTTGCTATACAAAAGTTTTTTTAGTTTGACATAGCTCCAATAGTTTATTTCCCCTGAATAACTTTAGTCAGCTTTTCGAAATTTGTTAAGAGTGGTGTGAGAGGACAGGGGGCGCCTGCGTGGCTCAGTTGGTTAAGCATCTGCCTTCAGCTCAGGTCATGATCTCGGCGTCCTGGGATCGAGCCCTGCGTTGGGCTCTCCACTCAGCGAAGAGTCTGTTTCTCTCCCCCTCCCTCCCCCCCAATAAATAAATAAATAAATAAATAAATAAAATCTTTATAAAAAAGTGGTCTGAAGGTATTTGTCTTAATTTCTGTTTTTAAGGGAATAGGAAGTATTTTTATAGTAATTCTTAATTTTAAAATACATGAAGTATCAAGTCAGTGAAATAATCTTGGAAAAGGAAAGGAAGAAGAAATGCTCCTCCTCAATCTCTTGCCCCCACCTTTTAGAGTTTGACCCGTAATCATTAGTGAATTCTTGTACTTTCTCAGCCTCTTTGAGGTATCGGCACTACTTTTCCTGTGGATGTGTTGAGCAGCTCTCTGTTGTGTGAGCCCTAAATTCCTTTTGCAGCCTTGTCTTACTGGTATTTGGTGTATTTCCTATAACCTGCTGCTTATATTAGGTTTGCTAAGATTTTAAAATTAATATTATTAAGATATTATACAATCTATTTGTAAGCAAAGATGAACTATAGGTTTTTGCTTCTCTCTGTTAGCTTGGCTGTGTTTGAGCATTAGAACAATATATGCCTCAGGGTACTTGGGTGGCTCAATCGGTTGAACGTCTGACTCTTGGTTTCAGCTCAGGTCATGATCTCAGGGTCCTGGGTTCAAGCCCCATGTCAGGCTCTGTGCTCAGCAGGCAGTCTACTTGAGGATTCTCTCCCTTTTCCTCTGCCCCTCCGCCCTTCTCTCTCTCTCCCTCTCTCAAATAAATCTTACCCAAAAATAGCAATATATGCCTCATAAACCCTGTTGAGGAACTCTCTACCTTTTTATGCACTGAAATTCTTACTGTTTTTTATCCCAAATTAGGACTTGTTTTGGTCAAGTTCAGGTCATTTTTTGGAGGTAGTTTAAAAATATTTCTTTGTTATTGGTCTTTATATATGATAACTTTTCTTGGTTGTGCCAGTTTTAGTACTATTTATTTCTGAAATAATTATCCATTCTATTTTTTTTACAAAATTGTTTATAAATCACATATACCATAAGAGACTTGTGTCTAGAATATATTAAAAAACTTATACCTCATTAAGAAGACAGCCCAGTTAAATAATAGGCAAAAGATTTGAACAAACATCTCACTCAAGCAGACATGGGAATGGCCAATAGGCACATAAAAATGTGTTCAATATCATTACCCACTAGGGAAATACAAATTAAAACCACCACGAGATGCTACTGTGTAATCACTGAAATGGCTGTAGTGAAAAGACTAACAATTACAAGTGTTAGGGAGATGGAGAAATAGGGGCCCTCAGGTGTTGCTGGTGGGAATGTAAAATGGTGCAGCCACCTTGGAAAACAGTTTGGAAGTTGTTGGGTTTTTTTAATGATTTTATTTATTTATTTACTTATTTATTTGAGAGAGAGAGATAATGAGAGAGAGCATGAGTAGGGAGGAAAGGAAGAAGCAGACTCCCCACTGAGCAGGGAGCCTAACCCCAGGACCCCTGGATCATGACCTGAGCAGAAGACAGACGCTTAACTGACTGAGCCACCCAGATGCAGTTTCTTAACATAGATGAACCATATGAGCCAGCCATTCAGTTCCCAGGTATATACCCAAGAGAAATGACAGTATAAACACGTGTATGTGGATGTTCACAGCAGTGTTATTCATTAACGGCCCAGAAGTGGAAACAAAATCTCCATCAGCTGATGAATGGATGGACAGACAGACGATGCGCGTTACAGCCCTACAGTGGAATGCTATTTAGCAATTAAAAGGAATGAAGTGCTACAACATGGATAAACTCAAAAACACGATGCCAGACACAAAAGACCAGATCATGCACTGTTCCATGGAACTGGGTGTGAGAACGGGCAATGACTCCACTAGTTTTCTTCTTGGGCGGATGAAAATGTTTTAAGGTTAGGTTGTGGTGATGGTTGCACTCTACGTATACTGGACACTTAAAACAGGTAAAGTTTATTTAAAAAAACCAAGGCTAGGGGGGCACCTGGGTGGCTCAGGACGTGATCCCAGGGTCCTGGGATCGAGCCCCGCATTGGGCTCCCTGCTCTGCTGTGAGCCTGCTTCTTCCTCTCCCACTCCCCCTGCTTGTGTTCCCTCTGTCACTGGCTGTTTCTCTCTCTGTGTCAAATTAATAAATAAAATCTTAAAAAAAAAAAAAAAAAACAAGGCTAGGACCCTGATTCCACCACTTAAAACTGTTCTGTAGTAACAAGCAGACTCCAAATCCCAGTGACTTAAATGGACAGACATATTCTTCATTTACATTACATATTTGGAACTATGGGTCATTGCTTCCGTTCTGCTCCATGACCTCTCATTCTGGGACCCAGCTGGAAGGAGCAGTCCCAATGTGGCACTGCTGTCCTCCTGGCTAAGGGAGAGAATGAGAGGCTCGTTCTCCCAACCAATGTCTCAGAGCTTCTGCCAGGCCCGTGCAGGTCATGTTCACTCACACACTGTTGACCAAAGCCAGACACGTGGCCAAAGCTGCCAGTAGAGAGGGAAGTGCACTCAGTATGGGGAGGCACCACAGTCACTGAACAGTGGGCAGGGCTGTGTATATGATCTGTCTGCTGACCGAGAAGGCAACAAGGAAATAATCAACTGTAATGACTTATACTTGAGTACTCTCTCTAGGTGCCCTCTCCAAAGCCCCATCTGAAACCAGAAGCCAATCCTGAATAAGGGGCAAAATCTTAAAGGTCACTTCAGACCAATGTCAATTGTCCCCACTATTTAATTTCCCGGTGACAATAGTGGGCAGGGAGGGAGACAAGACATGGGCGGCCTTGGAGAGGTGGTCCTGAGTCCAGTGGAAACGAATGGGTGTGAAAGAGAGGGTATGCCTCTTGGAAGAAGGCTTAGGAGAGGCCAGGGGGCTGGACCAGCAGACGGGCCACTTCTGAATCCCACCTTGCATTGTGGCTGTATCTACACAGTATGCCATCCCAGAGCTGCGGCCTCTGAGGGCAGGAGCAGGGTCTGCCTGGCCTGGGTGCGGCTGAGCTGAGCGTGCCAAGGGCAGCAGGGTTGGGGCTTATCCCTGACACTCGAGACCCGGTCCCTCGAGGGCAAGGGGGTGTGATCGAGGTCCCCGTGCGCGGGCCTCGGGCAGTCTCAGCGCGCAGCATCCCGGGTTGGCCAGCGCTGGGCGGGCCGGGGCGTGTTCCCCACAGCAGGCGAAGCCTCCTCGGTCCCCCTTGTATGAGACCCAGTAAGGAGACCTCCCTCGGGGTTTTCGGGACGCTCAGATGAATGCTCAGCTCAGCACCCGGCACAGAGTAAATGCTCAGAGGTCGCAGCGATGCGATTCCAAGCAAGACACGGTCCGTGTAAAATGATTAAATGCCCATCCGCGAATGGAAAAACCCAACACCCTAAATCTGCCACCCAGACATATCCA
The DNA here is from genome assembly GCF_023065955.2 of Ursus arctos. Classification (NCBI taxonomy): domain Eukaryota; kingdom Metazoa; phylum Chordata; class Mammalia; order Carnivora; family Ursidae; genus Ursus; species Ursus arctos. Next base: position 31,244,988 of record NW_026622808.1, on the reverse strand, counting down.
CCCACTACACATCAGCAGCACCCAGACCCGTCGTTCTCCGTGGATGGCTTTCAATAAAAATGAGATCGTACTCTACAGTTCATTTTGAACCATCTTTCCGGAGCTGGTTTCAACATCAGTAAGTATTCATAAAACTTACCTTTAAAAAGGCTGTAGGGAAACTCGTTTTATGGACAGAATTTATTCGACCCATCTGTATTTGTTGTGCATCTGTATTGTTGTTTTTAGTTTTTTGGTGTTTTAAAAGGGGACCTAGGCATCTTGCGCACGTTCTTGATAATTCTCCGGAAGGTGCTGTCAAGTCCTGGAGCTGTACTCAGGGTCCCGCCCCATTTCAAGCCCCGCCCCACCCCGCCCAGGATCGCCTCCTCTCCCTCCCTCCGGGTGGCGTGGTGGGCGTCCGCCAGGGGGCGAGCGGGAGCCGCGGGCGGGGCTCGACTACGCATGTGCGCGCCGCTGAAGCACGTGCGGGGGGCGGTGAGGGCGGGAGGGGAAAGGTAGGAGGTGAGAGGTGAAGGGGCGGAGAGCTGCGCGGGCGCCGGGAGGCCGGGAGAGAGAGGGCGGGCACCACGCATCGGACCGCGGGCCGGGAGCGCGCACGCCGCGCCCCGCCCCCGCCGCTGCCGCCGCCGCCACTGCCGCCGCCGCCGCCGCTGCCGCCGCCGCTGCCCGGGAGCCGCTGCCGCCACAGGTACCGCCGCGCGTGTCCCCCACGGCGCCTGTCCGCGGGCCCGGGCTCGGGCCTCCGGCTGCGCGGCCCCGGAAGGTTGGGGGTGGGGGCCGCCGGGGGCACGGGCGCGCGGGCGTGGGCGCTGTCCAGCAGCCGTGCGGGCCGGGAGACCGCAGCCCAGAGAGGGGGGCCGGGCCGCCGCGTCCCCACCCCCACCCCGGCCGCGCCCCCGCCCTCGCCCTCGTGTCCCCACCCAGCTTCTGGCCCCGGGTGATGACCACTGCCGGGAGAGGGGGTCGCGCCGCGGCGGCCCCTGGCCCGCCGTCCCCGGGAAGCCGCCGCTTCTAGAACCTGCTTTGGAGCTGTCTGGGTTTTCCAGAGTGCGGGGGAGAGCATGCTGTCCACTCCTGCCTCTTTTGGGCTGTCTGGTTTTGAGGCAACACGTAGCTCCTTTGCTGCGTTTTGCTTGGCTTCTAGTTTTGCCCAAGCCCAAACTTTGCTCACTCACGTTGCCTGTGTTTACGGTGTTGCCTGGTGTTTATTACCTCAGTATATCATACGGGATTATAATGTCACGGTGGCAAGAGTTGCAGGGAGCCTGGACCGTTTGAAGCTCAGAAAGTTGCACAGGTGGAGATGCTCTTGGCCGGAGGGGGTGGAGGGTCCCTGCGGGGGCTCTGGCAGGAGTTGCCCTTCGTTCCAGGCTACTTGCTGTCCCATCATCTATGGTGATAAAGCTGCGTGATTAAACTCTTTCGGGGGATTTTGTAATAATTCTTGTGAAGAAGACCTAGGAAAGGTTTCCTTAATGATGTTTTGTGTGTGTTTCCTTTACCTGACCAGATCTCTTTTGGAGTTTGGTAATACGGTGTCTTATTGGTGTGCTGCTGTCTCAGGATAACCTGCTAAAGACTGAAGCCAGGGTCAAGAATGTCTGATTAGTGTTCCTGAGTGATGCTTAACTGAAGAACTATTTCTTTCACTTTTTAATTTTTTTTTATGGTGCCATTTTGAAGAATAATTTTTTGGAGTGTAGTTGTTACACTCCAGTGTTACATTATTTTCAGGTGTACAGCTACAACAGTGATTCAGCTGCTCCGTACATTATGTTCACCACAAGAGTAGTTACCATCTGACCTGTATTTTTTTTTTTTTTAAGTAGGCTCCACGCCTACCCTGGAGCCCAGTCGGGAGCTTGAACTCAGGACCCTGAGATCAAAACCTGAGCTGATAGCAAGAGTCAGCCGCTTAACTGACTGAGCCACCCGGGCCCTGTGTCCTGTATCTTTTTAAGTGTAAATACTTAAGTGGGTTTTAGGTGTTTTACACATTTGCAGCATTCCCAGTAGGTGCATGATGTAAAAAACAGAATATATATATAAACGTATTTTCATAGTCATTCTTTTGGTCTTAGATTGAAAGAATTCTCATTCATTATGAACTAATCTGGTGTTTGAGAGCCGTCTCTGTTCTTTTGCTGTTGTGCAAAAGCAGCCCCTTTCCTGAGGTCTCCGTGTGCTTTATCATCATTGGTTTGCCCTCCCCCCCCATCATCTAGACCAGTTTACTGTTATGAGGTGGGTAGAAAGTCTACTAGCTTATGACTAAACGATGAAGGCAGAGAGATGATGAGTTGCCTGAGGTCATATCTGAGCAAGTGAACTGACCGGTTGGGATGCAAACCATGCCTGTGGGGCTCAGTACTCATGCATTTGTTAATGTTTGGGGGCAGACGTTAGGGATGCTTACTCTCTGTTTTCTAGCCATCCCCATGAATGTGTCCCGTGCACGCTGGAATTACACTTTGGTTTATGTGCTTTCCCTTTACTCTCACCATTGGCATTTGCTGTGGCCAGGGTTAGTTATATTGGCTCTGACAGATACTTTGTATACGGTTTATGTCATCATTTCGGTTTGAACAGATGAGAAGTCAGCCCCTTATAGAGAAGCTGGGTTTCCAGGGTCACCCAGCTTGTAGGTGATGGATCAGGCCTTCAAACCAGATCTGCCAGATTCTACTGCCTGAGCTACTTCCACTGTAACTTCCTTCCTTCCTGAGTTGGCTGATGAAACAAAGTCCAGATGACTTTTTTTTTTTGGCCGCCCGAAGTAGTAATTGAGTGAAATATTTATTGAACATCTGTGCTATCGAGGTACTGTGCTAGGTGTTCTAATAATAGCTTATCTCACTTAGTCATCATAGTAACCCAGTGAGATACTGTTATCACCCCCCCTTTAATGATGAGTTGTATAGATGTTATCTGACTGGCCCTGGGTCACCTCCTGAGATAGAGGCAGAGCCCTGGTGCAAACCCAGGTTTGCTTGACAACGGAGTCCATGCTTTTATGCTCTTCTGGCATATGCTGGCCTCACAGTCTTCTCCTCTGTTGCCCGTTGGCAGGTGAGAGGTAGCAGAAGAAGGTGATGGGGTGAAGGGAAGGAGCCAGCATCATAGAATCAAGTCAGAGACGTGGAACTCAGCAGGAAGGGGACAGCAGTTTGGCTGCTGCATGTGACAGCTTCCACATGAGTGGTCACCGGCGCTGGCCGAGCATGCTCGCGGGGTTGCGGGAAGCTTCACACTGGAGTCCAAAGATGAGGGGTGTGCATGCATCAAGGGTGCATGGAGGTCTGGGAGGGGGGAATCACAACTGATCTTTGTGTCCATTTTAGCTTTACTTAAGTTTTATTAGGTTATTTTATGATGTACACTATATATTACAGTAGTATATACATATATATGAATATACATATATTGGGACGTATACTCCAATTCTTGTTTGGGGTTCAAATCAGAAAACGTTTGGAAACCACTGATTTATTTGGTATCTAGCATTTGTATCAAATATGTAAAGTGTTGTGCTAGCCATTTGTTCCTGAGTTGGAAGTTTAGTGAAGTTCAGTGTAATTCCACATAATCAGGGAGAATAGTATTTCATATTTTTAAAAACATTTTTAAAAATTTATTTGAGAGAGAGAGAGACAGATTGTGCTCACGAGGAAGGGAGGGGCAAAGGGAGAAGCAGACTCCCCACTGAGCCAGATGTGGGGCTCTATCCCAGGACCCTGAGATCATGACCTCAGTGAAAGGCAGATGCTTAACCGACTGAGCCACCTAGGCACCCCAAGAATGGTATTTCATATTAGTAACCAAGTATAAATTATTTTAAAAATTGCAGTCACAATTTTGTGAAAGAGGATCTGGTATTTTAATAGTCTTTATGTCTCAGATGTAGCTGCAATCTTAAGTTTGGAGCTATAGTGACTGATATAACCCTTTTAGAAATTAAAATTTCGTTGAACCTTTTCTGTTTCAAATCTGTTCATGTCAGAAATAAGAGAGACTAAGATAATCAGTTAACATATATGTGGCAGTTGTAATAGTCATATTTGTGCTGTTAACTTTAGAGTATTTGCAAATCTTAGATGATATTTAGATATATTGAAATACCAAATATGTTGATCCCTTACCACTTCTTACAAACTAAATTTGATTTTCTTCAGGTCACGCCACTGCAGTAGTTGCTACATTGTATCAAAACAAGCGATTCCAGAATTCTACGTAATTTTGAAAATATCTTCAAATTCTCTTCCAGCTTATTTCACAATTGAATAGATTAGTGTTTGTGCAGGAGTTCAGGTTAATAGAATGGGATTTGAGCAAGAGCTATATTCCCCTCGCTAGATAGGTGAGACATTATTCATACCAGTGGTTCTCAGACTTTGGTGTGAATTAGAATCACCTTGTTGTAATCCCACGTCAGTAGAGTCTCTGTTCTCAGGCTGCTGCTGCTGGTCTCCAGAGGTACCATACTTTGAGAGCCATGCCTCCATACAGGCACGCCTAAAACCGGAGCGCGATGCCCGTGCTTACATGTTTCACACTGAATCCCATCAGCATCAGTTGTGTATCATAGGTTTGCCAAGTACATAACCGGCTCTTGGTTTTAGACAGTTTCCCTGATTTTTAGATGATGTCATAATTAAGATTTCATTCTCAGTAACATATTTGTATTGCTACTTGTATTTTTTACTGCAATACTATATTTCTAAATTTCGTGAGGAGTTAGAAGTGTTTTTGTTTTTGTTTTAATACAAGTTGTCTGTGTTGAAGAACAATAGGCAGGCGTGCACTTGCACAGTTTTTGTCTGTAATCACAGTGGTGACAGCAGGCTTCATTCTTGCTCATTCTCCTTTTCTCTCTCTTTATAATGGGATCATACTGTTTTCTACAACATTTTTGTTTTTTTTTAAACTTAAAATCTCATTTATTTCTACGTTTCCCAATAACTTGATCCTTTGAGCAGCTTGCTGTGTTTGGCTGTGGGCTTGGATCGCACCTTTCAGAAGACTGCACTGTCACTCAGAAAGTCTCCAGTCGTGGTCCTCTTCAACATCTTCAATATCCCCCTGCTCTCATGATCTTCCCCAGGCTGGCCTACCCAGCCCTTCTTCCCTACCAGCTCACATTGATGCTGCCTCATCTCCATGGGTTGATTAAGTCCCTTCTTCCAGCCTGAGCCCTGGTTGGATTTGGACATGCATTCTAATTTGTCATCCCTGCAACAGTGACTATTGGAAACACCAAGACCTGCCTTTAGCAAGCAACGGAGAATGTTGTATCTCATATTCCTGTCAGGAAGGATAACCTTGACTGCTTCTCCCAAATGCCATCTGAAGCTCAGCTGAGAGAAAGAACATTGATCAGACTGTGCTGGAAGGTGTTTTAGTACTGACATTCCAGGCAGTGTTTTGTCTTTGAGTGAAGCCACATCGTTAGGAAGCAGCATAATTCTGGCCCCTCTTCCAGCTTTTTAGTAAACTGACTTTGCATGGCCCCATCAGCTTGCATTGAGATCTATCTGAGAAGTCCCCAAGAAAATCCGTGAGGCCAATTAGAAATTTCTTCAGGTTCAGTGCCTGGAGTGACTGTGCCTCTTCTAAGCCACTGGTTTGATTTTGTCTAAAGTATACCGTGAACTATGTCAATAATGTTTCCCTCTTTGCGTTGGCTCTTAGGGAGCTCAGAGTCCCGTTTGTATTCAGAGTTCTATGGCTTATGCTTTCTGTATTAAGATTATTTTTGGCTTATAATGTTCTGTTTAGTGGCTAGTTATTTTGCTGTTTCAGATTTTACCATAAAATATAGAACACATTTCATCCCTGTTCTAAAGATTACTGTGATTATATTGTAACCAAATATGTGTTCCCATCCTATTTCCTTTTTTTGTAATACACTTGAATTCCTCCTAGCCCTGTCTTCCCCTGCCCCCTTCTGTGTACTCATTCTTTGTTGTTGTTGTTGTTTAATTTTTCTATTGTGGTAAATACACATAAAACTTACCATGTTAATCATTTTAACTGTACAGTTGAATGGTGTTAAATACACACATAATGTGCAACCATCACAGTCATCCTTCTCCATTTCTCTTTTCATCTTGCAACACTGAAACTCCGTACCCATTTAACAGTAACTCCCCTTTCCCTCCTTCCCCCTGCCCCTGGAACCACCATTCTACTTCCCATCTATGATTTTGTCTACTCCTAAGTATCTCATGTGAGTGGAATCATACAGTATTTGTCTTTTTGTGACTGGTGTGTTTCATTCAGCATGATGTCCTCATGGTTCATCCATGTTGTAGCGTGTGTTAGAATTTCCTTCCTTTTTAAAGCTGAATAATAGTCCGTGGAATTTATATATCACATTTTGTTTATCCATTTATCCATTGCTTGACATTTGTGTTGTTCTGCCTTTTGGCTATTGTGAATAATTCTGTTATGGACGTGGGTGTACAAATATTTATTCAAGTTCCCGTTTTCTTTTTTTTTTTTAAGGATTTTATTTTTTTTATTTGATAGAGAGAGAGACAGCCAGCGAGAGAGGGAACACAAGTAGGGGGAGTGGGAGAGGAGGAAGCAGGCTCCCAGCAGGGAGCCCAATGCGGGGCTCCATCCCAGAATGCCGGGATCACGCCCTGAGCCGAAGGCAGACGCCTAACAAATGAGCCACCCAGGCGCCCCACTATGATTAATTTTTTGAGGCACCACCATACTGTTTTCCACAGTTGCTGTATCATTTTGCATTCTCACCAGCAATGTACAAGTGTTCCAGTTTATCCGCATCCTTGTCAACACTTGTTATTTTCTGTTTTGTTTTGTTTTTGTTTTTGTTTTTTGGTGGTAGCCGTCCTAGTGGGTGTGAGATGGTATCTCATTGTAGTTTTGATTTGCGTTTCCCTAATGGGTAGTGATGTTGTGCATTTTTTCATGTGCTTGTTAGCCATTGGTGTATCTTTGGAGAAATGTTTGTTCAAGTCCTTTGCCCAGTTTTGCATCAGATTGTTTTTTGTTGTTGAGTTTTAGGAGTTCTCTGTATATGCTAGATAGTAATCTCTTTATCAAGTACTTGATTTGTAAATATTTTCTGTGTGCTGCCTTTTTACTCTGTTGATAGTGTCTTTTATTTTTGTTTTGTTTTGTTTTTTGTTTTTAAAGATTTTATTTATTTATCTCACAGAGACAGGGAGAGAGGGAACACAAGCAGGGGGGAGTTGGAGAGAGAGAAGCAGGCTCCCTGCTTATCAGGGAGCCTGATGCAGGGCTCAATCCCAGGATGCTGGGATCATGACCTGAGCCAAAGGCAGATGCTTAACAGCTGAGCCACCCAGGCAGCCCGGATAGTGTCTTTTGATGTACACAATTTAAACATTTTTATGAAGTCCAATTTGTTTTTTTTTCTTTTTGTTGCCTGTGTTCTTGGTGTCATATCCAAGAAATCATTGCCAAGTCCAATGTCATTGAAGCTTTTGCCCCTTTTTTTTTTTTAAGTAATCTCTGCACCCAATGCAGGGGTCAAACTCAAGACCCTGCGATCAAGACTTGCATGCTGTACCTACGGAGCCAGCCGGGCATCCCCTGCCCTGTGTTTTCTTATAAGAATTTTATAGTTTTTGGTCTTAAGTTTAGGTCTTTGAACCTTTTTTTTTTTTTTTTTTCTTTTTAGTAATCTCTACCCAAAGTGGGGCTCAGACTCACAACCCTCAGATCAGGAATCACATGCTCTTCCAGCTGAGCCAACCAGGCGCCCCAGGTCTTCCAACCTTGTGTATTCTAATCTTGCTAAATTTTGTAAGGGGATAAATTCTAAAAAGGTTTTGCACATTCTGAAGGACTTCCTTGTTTATTAATGTTCATTACGGTAAGATTCAAATATATACAAAAGCAGAAAGCACTGAGCCTTTGTGCGTCTATCATTCGGTTATAGCTGTCATTTACTCATTAACTCAAGGCCCACTTGCTTCAGATATGTCCTCTTCCCTTTTGTTATTTTTCTTTTTTTTTCTTTCAAAATTATTTGATAAGCTTTTCTGTGCGAAAATATACATTACAAAATTTATCATTTTAACCATTTTTAAAAAAAAATATATGGAATGCTTCACAAATTTGTGTGTCATCCTTGCGCAGGGGCCATGCTAATCTTCTCTGTGTTGTTCCGGTTTTAGTATGTGTGCTGCCAAAGCGAGCACCATTTTAACCATTTTTTTTTTTAAGATTTTATTTATTTATTTGACAGAGAGCCAGTGAGAGAGGGAACACAAGCAGGGGGAGTGGCAGAGGAAGAAGCAGGCTCCCAGCAGAGAAGCCTGATGTGGGGCTCGATCCCAGAACGCTGGGATCACGCCCTGAGCCAAAGGCAGACGCTTAACGACTGTGCCACCCAGGCGCCCCCATTTTAACCACTTTTAAGTGTACCATTCAGTGGCATCAGATATCTTCACAGTGTTGTACAACCATCACCACTGCCCGTTTCCAGAAGGTTTTCGTCCTGCCAAACAGAAACTCCATACTCATTAAACAACTTCTTGTTCTCCCCGCCCCCAACCACTATTCTACTTTCTGTCTCTGAATTGGCCCATTCTAGGTCCCTCGTATAAGTGGAATCATATTGTGTTTGTCCTTTTGTACGTGGCTTATTGCACTTAACACAGTGTTTTCAGTGTTCCTCCATGTTGTAGCATGTATCAGAATTTCATTCCTTTTTCAGGCCAAATAATATTGTGTTGTATGTGTATCCACATTTTATTTATCTCTTCGTCTGTCAGTGAACATTGGGATTATTTGTACCTTTTGCTTATTGTGAATAATGCTGTTATAAACATGAGTGTACAGATACCTGTTCAAATCCCTACTTTCAGTTCTTTGGATATGTACCCAGGGGAGGAATTGCTGGATCATTTGGTAATTCTATGTTTCACTTTTTGAGGAGCTGCCAAACTATTTCCCACAGCAGCTGCCCCATTTTATATTCTATCACTAATGCACAAGAGTTCCCAGTTGCTCCACATCCTTACCAATACTCATTTCGCATTTTCATTTGTTTGTTTTTATTTTTTAATAAGAGCCATCCTAGTAGGTATGAAGTGGTATCTCATTATGGCTTCAATTTGCATTTCCCTAATGATTAGTGATGTTGGGCATCTTTTTTATGTGCCTGTTGGCCGTCTGTATATCTTCTCTAGAGAAATGTCTGTTCAAGTCCTTTGCCCGTTTTTTTAATAGGGTTGTTTGGTTTTTTGTTGCCAAGTTATAAAAGTTCTTTATTCTGGATATTAATTCCTTATTAGACATGATTTGCAAATACTTTTTCCCATTCTGTGGGATGTCTTTTCACTCTGTTGAAAGTTTCCTTTGTTGCACAAAAATTATTTTTTGAAGCCCAGATTGTTTTCTTTTTTTACCTGTACTTTTGGTGTCATATCCGAGAAATCCTTTCTAAATCCAATGTCATGAAGCTTTTACTCTACTTTCTTTTAAGAGTTTTATAGTTTTAGGGGCACCTGGGTGGCTCAGTCGGTTAAGTGTCTGCCTTTGGCTCAGGTCATGATTCTGGGGTCCTGGAATTGAGCCCTGCGTCAGGCTCCCTGCTCAGTGGGAAGCCTGTTTCTCCCTCTCCTCTCCTTGCTTGTGCTTTCTCTCTCATTCTCTCTCTCTCTTTCAAATAAATAAAATCTTTTAAAAAGAGATTTATAGTTTTAGCTCTTTGTTTAGGTCTTTGATGCATTTTGAATTTTTGTATGTGATGTAAGAGTTCAACTGAACTGTTTTACGTAGTGGCTATCCAGTTTTCCCAGCACCATTTGTTGAAAAGCCCGTGTCAAGGAGAAGGGCTCTTTGCTCTCTTCTTTGCAGTTCTTCCCCTCACAGACAGTGCTTTTGTGGATCTGTGTTGGGAATGGAACCATTTTCCATGCGCCATTTGTATTAAAAGCTCTTGAGACAGTAATAAAGAGACTCCGCACCCCCACTTTGGGATAAGCTATCAAGAACCATGGTGCTCTCCAGCAGGCCACACATCTGCCAGGAAACCAGGCAAGGGGCCTCCGTCCTGTGTGGATGTGGATGAGGCTGCCCATGTGTAGCTGGGAGCGGGTGGCTGGTCCTAGTCAGGCTCCTGCCGGCACCTGCTGGGGCTGAGACTGAAGGCACGCTCTGGCTGGGCCAAAGGTCTTGTGAAATGACAGGGCTGCCCCATTGGGCTCTTGGGTTGTTTCTAGCTTTATTTTATTTTTTTAAGATTTATTTATTTTAGGGAGGGAGTGAGTGGGCAAGTGGGTTTGGGACAGAGGGAGGGAGAGAGCGAATCTCAAGCGGACTCCCCGCTGAGCATGGAGCCTGCTGTGGGGCTCCATCTCAACAACCCTGAGAACATGACCTAAGCCGACTGAGCCACCCAGACGCCCCTGTTTCTAGCTTTAAAACAAATTCTTTTCCCATATTCTTAGCAGGGGTCAGCTCAGTCTCTTTGTTAGTCATTCCTGACCAGGTCAAGAGGGATAAGAACGTAGGTAGCTGGCATTGTGGAAGGAAAATCTTTAATATATTTGTGGATGTTCGGTTGTGCAGAGGTTGGCATCATGTGCTTGGTTATTTGTGACGACCGTCACAACCAGGTGATATAATTTTGTCTTCCCTTCAGTCTGGGTGTTGCTGTGCCATCCCAATGATTATTTTTCTTTATGGTTTTCTTTATTTGACAGAGACAGAGAGGGAGAGCATGAACAGGGGGAGTGGTAGGTAGAGGGAGAAGCAGGATCTCCACTGGGCAGGGAGCCTGACACAGGGCTCAGTCCCAGGACTCCCGGGTCATGACCGGAGCCAAAGGCAGATCCTTAACCCACTGAGCCACCCACGTGCCCCCAACGATTATTCTAAATGTGGCAGAGGTCATCCTCTTGAATATAGGTATTTTGAGGCTTCAGATTCTCTGAAATCAGCTTCCATTCCTGAACTGAAACTCCTTTCTCTTTTCAGTACTTTTAACTTGTTCTGCTGAGCGTTCTTCTGGCTTATATGGCTAATTTTGTTGCTTACAGAAGCAGAATTTCCTGTCCTAATCATTGGTCCGCTTTACAAGGCAACTTTCAGAAAAATCTCCTTTCCCCCAAGGATGAACTGTTTGCACCAGTGGACTAGTTTAGTGCAGTGAACGGACAGACCTTCAGTGACTTTCCGCTCAGCACCAAATGAGGCGCTGGGTGCTCTAGGGAACACAAAGGTGATTCAGCAGTGACCTTCTTCCCAGAGAAACCACAATCAAGCAGAGGAGGCCGAAAGAGTCGGAATGAACACAGCCATGGTGGATATACACAGTTACAGAAGCTCAGAGAAGAAGGCTGCTGCTTCCACAAGGAAGCGTTCATTATTTTTAATTTTAGCTTTTCACTGTGATAGTAGATTGACATGGCATAAAATTCAAAAGGAACAACAGAGTATACATGGGAAAGTTTCCCTTCCATCTTGCCCCTGGCCGCCACATCCTCTCCCCAGAGGCAGCCAGTGATGCCAGTTCTCCAGTATCTGTTCAGGGGTGTTCTTTGCGTTAATACAGACAAATACACAGAGAGCTCTTTTCTTTTACATGAAAGTAGCACACTATATCCCTTGCTTTTTTCTCTGTTTGTTTCTGATAGTTCATTATCAACACAGAAGAGCTTTCTCATTGTCTTTCACAGCTGGATGATATTCCATTGTCAGGATGTACCTTTATTCAGCCAGAGCTCTGTTGATGGACGTATAAGGTGTTGTAAATTTTGCTCGTGCAGAAACACTGAGTAACCTTCTATACGCATCATTTGATGCATGGCCAAGTGCATGGGTCTGGTCACTTACCAGAGGCAAGATTGCTGGGTTGGTGAGTACGTGCTTTTGTAGCTCTTACCAGATACACCTCCATAGCGGCTTTGTCCGCGTATGCCCCTTGGCTGTGTGCGCCGGTGCCCGTCCGTCCACACCCTCCCCAGCACTGTGATAGCACAGTTTGATCTTTGCCCCTTTGGTAGGTGAAAAAAATTACTTCTTTGTGTAAATTTTTTTTTTCCAAAACTTAGTTTACCCTATTGAAAACTTAAAAGAGTAATAGAATGAACATTCATATCAGGGGTAGTTTTTAATTTGTAGCTCTCCTGTTGTTGTAAGGGTGAGGGACCATTTCCATTTTCTTTGCCCATTTTTCTTTTGGGCTTTGGTATTTTTAACATTGATTTTGTAAAAATGGTTTCTATATGAAGGAACTTAGCACTTTGTTGGTGATACAAATTGCAGTTGTATTTTTCCAGATTGTTAATTTCTCTTTTTATTTAGGATGGTTCTGTCATGAAAAAAAAATTGGTTGTTACTTGGGTCATATTCATTGGACTTTTAAGGTTTCTGGGTTCTCTGTCATACCTAGAAAGATCTTCCCTATTTGAAGAGTATGGAAAATTACCCTGTGGTTTCTTAAAGTACTTTTTAAATTTCATTATTTACCTTTATATCTTCTATCCATTTGGCATTTATTTTGGTGAGAAATGTGGGTCCAGCTTAATTTTTTCCCAAATGGCCACCCATTTTTGCAACACCTCGTAATGAGCAATTCATTTTTCCTCCCACTTGTTCAAATGTCCTTTTCTATATGTGATATACTTTGCCACGTATCATATACATTTGGGTCTATTTCTGGACTTTCTCTTATACACAGTATCTGTGCATGTATGTTTGGGGACACATTATTTTAATTACTCTGGTTTTAGAGCATGTTTTGATATTTGGTAAAGTTAATTATCATTCATTACCTTTAATTTCAGAACTTTCCTAGCTATGTTGTTTTTTTAAATGAACCTTAACATAAATCTGCCTTATTTAAAAAATAAAAAAAATCCTTTTTGTTTTTATTGGCGCTGTGTTACATTTTTAGGTTAATGTAGGAAGAGTGACATTTAGGTGATGAGTCTTCCCCACTAGGATTGTGTGCCTTTCTCTTTGCGGGAGTCTTCTTTCATGTCCCTCAGAGTGTGAGAGATTTCTTGGCATTTCTTGTTAAGTTTGTTCTCAGATCTTTTTTCTTTGTTTTTAGTGTTGTTGAAGCATTTTCTCTTCTCCCTTCTTGTTGATGATGCGCGGAAGGCATGGATTTCTGTATATTCATTTTCACTACCTTACCTGATTATAAAATGGTAAAGGTTTTCAGTGGATTCTCTAGCTATGTAAGAATATCATCTGCAAATAGTCATCATTTTACTTTTTCTTTTCCAGTGACATACCTTTGTTTTCTTTCTGTTGCCCAGCTGTGATCGCTGATACCTCCACAGCAGTAGTAAATGGTGGTGGTGAAGTGCACGGGCTTGTTTGGCCTTTGACTCTGATGGGAATTATTCTAATGTGTTCCTGAGGGGCTTGATTTTGGCTTTGGGGTTGAGAAGGATATAAATAGTTGAAGTCTGTATCTATCTATCTATCATCTATCTATAAGTATATATGATGTAAATGGCAGGATTTCCTTCTTATGGTTGAATAGTATTCTATTATAAATATACACGACATCATCTTTATCCATTTATCTATTCACAGACAATTAGATTGTTTCCATAACTTGGCTATTGTGAATACTGCTGCACTGAACATGGGGATGCAGGTAGCTATTCAAGATAATGCTTTTGTTTACTTTGGATATATACCCAGAAGTAGGATTGCTAGATTTTAAGTTAGTTTGGTTTTTAATTTTTTGAGGAACTTTCATATTGTTTTCCATAATGACTGTACCAATTTACATTTCCACCAACAGTGTACAAGGATTCCCTTTTCTTTCTTTCTTTCTTTCTTTCCTTTCTTTCCTTTCTTTCCTTTCTTTTCTTTCTTTCTTGATTTTATTTATTTATTTGACAGAGACAGAAACAGCCAGCGAGAGAGGGAACACAAGCAGGGGGAGTGGGAGAGGAAGAAGCAGGCTCGTAGCGGAAGAGCCTGATGTGGGACTCGATCCCATAACGCCGGGACCACGCCCTGAGCCGAAGGCAGACGCTTAACGAGCCACCCAGGCGCCCCAAGGATTCCCTTTTCTCCACATCTTTCCCAACACATGTTATCTGTTGTCTTTTTATTTTATCTTATTTTATTTTATTTTATTTTAGTAGGCTTCACACCCAGCATGGAGCCCAACATGGGGCCTGAACTCACAACCCTCTCAGTCAGATGCTTAACTGACTGAGCCACTCAGGCGCCCCATCTGTTGTCTGTTTATTTATTTATTTACTGGGGGGATGCCGAGAGAAGGTCTTAAGCAGGCTCCATGTCTAGTGCATGAGCCTGATGCAGGGCTCGATCTCACAACCCTGAGAACAAGATCTGAGCTGAAATCAAGAGTTGAAGATGCTTAACCAGCTGAGCCACGCAGGCACCCCCATGTTGTCTTTTTATCTTTTTATTTATTTATTTATTTATTTTGAAAGATTTTATTTATTTGACAGAGAGAGACACAGCGAGAGAGGGAACACAAGCCCGGGGAGTGGGAGAGGGAGAAGCAGGCTTCCCGTTGAGCAGGGAGCCCGATGTGGGGCTCGATCCCAGGACCCTGGGATCATGACCTGAGCTGAAGGCAGACGCTTAACAACTGAGCCACCCAGGCACCCCATGTTGTCTTTTTAAATAAAAGCCATCCTAACAAGTGTGAGTTAGTTTTGATCTGCATTTCCCTGATGCTTAGGGGTGTTGAGTACCTTTTCATGTACTTGTTGAGCATTTTTATGTCTTTTTTGTAGCTATTAACAAGTTATTGTAGTTGTAGTTATTTTTAGTAATTTTGTCTCTTAACCTTTATACTAGAGTTAAGTGATTAACATACCACCGTATTACAGTATTAGAGTATTCTGAATTTGTATACTTGCCTTTACCCAGTGTATACTTGCCTTTTCATGTTACTAATTATTGTCCTTTCTTGTCAGCTTGAAGACTTCTTTTCAGCATTTCTTGTAAAGCAGGTCTAGTGGTGATTAACTCTGAGCTTTTGTTAATCCACAAAAGTCTTTATCGCTCCTTCATTTCTGAAGGACAGCTTTACTGAATAAAGCATTATTGGTTGGCAGTTTTTTCTTGCAACGCTTTGTGGGGTTTTTTGCTTTTTGTTTTAAGTTTTCATTTGAATCACCTGGTGCTCATCATGACAAGTGCACTCCTTAATCCCTGTCACCTGTTTCACCCATAGTCCCAACCCCCTCCCCTCTGGTAACCATCGGTTTGTTCTCTGTAGTTAAGAGTCTGTTTCTTGGTTTCTCTCTCTCTCTCTCTTTTTTTTTTAAAGATTTTATTTATTTATTTGACAGAGACAGAGACAGCCAGCGAGAGAGGGAACACAAGCAGAGGGAGTGGGAGAGGAAGAAGCAGGCTCATAGCAGAGGAGCCTGATGTGGGGCTCGATCCCAGAATGCCGGGATCACGCCCTGAGCCGAAGGCAGACGCTTAACCGCTGTGCCACCCAGGCGCCCCTCTCTCTCTCTCTCTTTTTAACCCCCTTTGCTCCTTTGTTTTGTTTCTTAAATTCCACATATGAGTGAGATCATATGGTATTTGTCTTTCTTTGACTTATTTCACTTAGCATTATAGTCCCTCGCTCCATCCATGTTATTGCAAATGGCAAGATTCCACTCTTTTTTATGACTGAATACTTTTCTATTGCATGTATATACCACATCTTCTTTATCCATTCATCTGTCAACAGACACTCGGGCTGCTTCCATATCTTGGCTATTGTAAATAACGCTGCTATAAAAGTAGGGATTCATGTATCCCTTTGAATCAGTGTTTTTATATTTTTCGAGTAAATAATTAGTAGTGCAATTGCTAGATCACTGGGTAGTTCTATTTTTAATTTTTTTGAGGAACCTCCATACTGTTTTCCACAGTGGCTACACCAGCTTGCATTCCGACCAACAGTACCTGAGGGTTCCTTTTTCTCCACATCCTTGCCAACACCTGTTTTTTCTTGTGTTTTTGATTTTAACCATTCTTACAGGTATGAGGTGATATCTCATCGTGGTGTGTTTTTTTTAAGATTTTATTTATTTATTTGACAGAGAGAGAACACAAGCAGGGGGAGTGGCAGGCAGAGGGAAAGAGAGAAGCAGGCTGCCTGCTGAGCGAGGAGCTCCACGCAGGACTCGATCCCAGAACTCTGGGATCATGACCCAAACTGAAGGCAGACGCCCAACGGACTGAGCCACCCAGGCGTCCCCTTGTTGTGGTTTTGATTTGTGTTTCTGTGATGATGAGTGATGTTGAGCATCATTTCATGTCTGTTGGCCATCTGGGTGTGTTCTTTGGAGAAATGTCTGTTCATGTCTCTTGCCCATTTTTAAATTGGATTATTTGGTTTTGGGGTGCTGAGTTTTATAAGTTTTTAATATATTTTGGATACTAACCCTTCAAAGAATATGTTGTTTATAAAAATCTCCCATTCCTTAGGTTGCCATTTAATTTTGTTGATTATTTCCTTCACTGTGCAGAAGCTTTTTATTTTGATGTTGTCCCAACAGGTTATAGTTTTGCTTTTGTTTCCCTTGCCTCAGGGGACCTATCTAGAAACAAGTTTCTAGAGTTGATGTCAGAGAAATTACTACTTGTGCTCTTTTCTAGGATTTTTATGGTTTTAGGTCTCAAATTTAGGTCTTTAATCAATTTTTAATTTATTTTTTTGTATGTTGTAAGAAAGTGGTCCCGTTTTTCCAGCACCATTTGTTGAAGCGATTGTCCTTTTTCCCATTGGATAAAATGGGAAAATCTTTCCTACTTTGTCAAAGATTAATTGCCCATATAATTATGGGTTTATTTCTGGCTTCTCTATTCTGTTCCATTGATCTATGTGTCTGTTTTTGTGCCAGTACCATACTGTTTTGATTACTACAGGTTTGTAATATAACTTGAAGTCTGAAATTGTGATGCTTTCATCTTTGCTTTTCTTCAAGATTGCTTTGGTTATTTGGGGTCTTTCGTATTTCCATACAAATTTTAGGATTGTTTGTTCTAGCTTTGTGAAAAATGCTGTTGGTATTTTGATAAGGATTGCATTTAATGTGTAGATTGCTTTGGGTAGTTCAGACATTTTAACAATATTTGTTCTTCCAATCCATGAACATGGAATGTTTTTCATTTCTTTGTGTCATCTTCAGTTTCTTTCATACAGGTCTTTACCTCTTTGATTAGGTTTATTACTAGGTATCTTATTATTTTGGGTGCAGTTGTAAATGAGATTGTTTTTTAATTTCTCTTTCTGCTGCTTTATTTTTGGTGTATAGAAATGCAACAGATTAGGTCGCCGGGGTGGCTTAGTCAGTTAAGCGTCTGCGTTTGGCTCAGGTCATGATCTCAGGGTCCTGGGATCGAGCTCTATATCAGGCTCCCTGCTCAGGGGTAGTCTGCTTCTCCCTCTCCCTCTGCTGCTCCTCACTGCTCGTGCACGCATGCTCTTGCTCTCTCTCTCTCATAAATAAATAAAATGTAAAGAAATGCAACAGATTTCTGTACATGGAATTTGTATCCTGCAACTTTACTGAATTCATTTACCAGTTCTAGCAGTTTTGGGTGTAGTCTTTTGGGTTTTCTATATATAGTATCATGTCATCTGCAAATAGTGAATGTTTGACTTCTTCCTTGCTGATTTGGATTATTTCTTTTTGTTGTCTGCTTCCTGTAACTAGCACTTTCAGTACTATGTTGAATAAAAGTGGTGAAAGTTGACGTCCTTGTGTTGTTCTTGACCTTAGGGGAAAGGCTCTCAGTTTTTCCCCACTGAGGATGGCATTAGCTGTGGGTTTTTCACATATGGCCTTTATTATGTTGACGTGTGTTCCCTCAAACCTACTTTGTTGAGGATTTTTATCTTGAGTGGATGTTGTACTTTGTCAAATGCTTTTTCTTTTTCTTTTTTTTTTTTTTTAAAGATTTTATTTATTTATTTGACAGAGAGAGAGACAGCCAGCGAGAGAGGCAACACAAGCAGGGGGAGTGGGAGAGGAAGAAGTAGGCTCATAGCAGAAGAGCCTGATGTGGGGCTCGATCCCACAACACCAGGATCACGCCCTGAGCTGAAGGCAGACGCCCAACCGCTGTGCCACCCAGGCGCCCTGTCAAATGCTTTTTCTTGATCTACTGATACGATCATATGGTTCTTATTCTTTCTCTTATTGATGTGAGGTACTATGTTGATTGATTTGAAAGTAGCAAACCACCCTTGCAACCCAGGAATAAATCCCACTTAATCGTGGTGAATGATTTTTTAAAATTTATTTTGGATTAGGTTTGCTAGTATTTTGTTGCGGACTTTTTTTAATCTGTGTTCCTCAGGGATATTGGCGTGTAGTTCTCTTTTTTTGTGGTGTCTTTTCTGGTTTTGGTATCAGGGTAATGCTGACCTCATAGAATAAGTTTGGAAGTTTTCTTTCCTCTTCTGTTTTTTTGACTAGCTTGCGAAGTGGGTATTAACTCTTTAAAATGTTTGGTAGAATTCGCCTGTGAAGCCGTCTGGTCCCAGACTTTTCTTTCTTTGGAGTTTTTTGATCCCTAATTCAATTTCTTTGTGGGTAATTGGTCTGTTCAAATTTTCCATTTCTTCCTGTTTCAGTTTTGGTAGGTTATATGTTTCCAATAATTTATCCATTTCTTCTAGGTTGCCCAATTTGTTGGCATATAATTTTTCATAATATTCTCTTTTCTGTGGTGTTTGTTGTTATTTCTCCTCTCTCATTTGTGATTTTATTTATTTGGGTCCTTTCTCTTTTCATCTTGATAAGTCTGTCTAGAGATTTATCAATTTTATTGATCCCTCCCCCCAAAAGAACCAGCTCCTGGTTTCATTGATTTTTTTTTCCTTTTTCTTCTTCTTCTCCTTTTTTTTTTTTTTTTTTAGTTTCTATATCATTTATTTCTGCTCTAATCTTTATTATTTCCTTCCTTCTGCTGGTTTTAGATTTTGTTTGTTGTTCTTTTTCTAGCTCCTTTAGGTGTAAGGTTAGGTTGTTTGAGATTTTTCTTGCTTCTTGAGCAAGTAGGCCTGTATTACTATAAACTTCCCTCTTAGAACTGCTTTTACTGCATCCCAAAGGTTTTGAACCATTGTGTTTTCATTTTCATTTGTTTCCATGTACTTCTTTATTTCTTCTTTTATTTCTTGGTTGACTCATTCATTGTTTAGTTGCATGTTATTTAACCCTCATGTATTTGTAGTCTTTACAGATATTTTCTTGTGGTTAACTTCTAGTTTCATAGTGTTGTGGTCAGAAAAGATGCATGGTGTGACAGATCTTTTTGAATTTGTTGAGGCTTATTTTATGGCCTAATATGCGATCTCTTCTGGAGAATGTTCCATATGCACTTGAAAAGGATGTGTATTCTACTGTTTTAGGATGGAATGCTCTGAATATATCTGTTAAAACCCTCTGGTGCAGTGTATCATTCGAAGTCCTTGTTTCCTTGTTGATTTTCTGCTTAGAAGATCTGTCCATTGATGTAAGTGGGGTGCTAAAGTCCCCCACTATTATTGTATTATCAATTAGTTTCTTTTATGTTTGTTGTTAACTGTTTTATGTATATGGAAGTTCCCATGTTGGGTGCATAAATATTTATAATTGTTATATTTTCTTGTTGGATTGTTCTCTTCATTATAGTATTGTCTCTTGTTACAGTCTTTGTTTAATGTCTATTTTGTCCAACAAAAATATTGCTACTCCAGCTTTGTTTTGACACTCATTTGCATGATAAATGTTTCTCCAGGGGCGCCTGGGTGGCGCAGTCGTTAAACGACTGCCTTCGTGCTCAGGGCGTGATCCCGGCGTTCTGGGATCGAGCCCCATATCAGGCTTCTCTGGGATCAAGCCCCCTATCAGGCTCCTCCGCTATGATCCTACTTCTTCCTCTCCCACTCCCCCTGCTTGTGTTCCCTCTCTCGCTGGCTGTCTCTATCTCTGTCAAATAAATAAATAAAATCTTAAAAAAAAAAAATGTTTCTCCATCCCCTCACTTTCCAATCTGCAAGTGTCTTTAGGTATAAAATGGGTCTCTTGTAGGCAGCATGTAGATGAGTTTTTTAAAATTATTATTCATTCTGTTATCATATGTCTTTATTGGAGTGTTTAGTCCATTTACATTTAAAGTAATTATTGATAGATATGTATTTATTGCTGTTTTATTACTTGTTTTGTGGTGGTTTCTGAAGATTTTCTCTGACCCTTTCTTTTGTGGTATACTAGTTTTCCTTAGTGCTGTATTTGGATTTCTTTCTCTATATTCTTTGCGTATTTTTTAGTGGTTTTTGATTTGTGGTTACCATCAAGTTTGTAAATTATATTTTCTGCATATAGCAGTTTATATAAGGTTGAGGGGCATCTAAGTTTGAATCCATTCTTTACTGCTCTCCATGTTTTAGGTATATGATGTCATATTTTACATCCTTTTATGTTCTTTGACTGACTTTTTATAGAAATACTTCTTTTTATTGCTTTTGTGTTTCCTACTTTCATGCTATGGGTTTTGGCCTTTCCTTTCCACTCAAAGAGTCCCCTTTAATATTTCTTGCGGGGCTGGTTTAGTGGTCACGAACTCCTTTAGTTTTTGTTTGTGTGGGAAACTCTTTCTCTCTCCTTCTGTTCTAAATGATAGCCTTCCTGGACAGAATATTCTTGGCTGTAGCTTTTTCCCATTTAGCACTTTGAATATATAATGCCTCTCCTTTCTGGCTTGGGAAGTTTGTGCTGAAAAATGCACTGTTGGCCTTATGGGGTTTCCTTTGTATGTAACTGTCTTTTTTTTTTGTCTTGCTGCTTTTAATATTTTTTCATTACCACTATATTTTACCATTTTAATTATAATATGTGTTGATGTCACTCTGCTTTTGTTGATTTTTTTTAGGGGGTTCTCTGTGCCTCCTGGATCTGGATGTCTGTTTTCTTCCCCAGATTAGGGATGTTTTCAGCTATTATTTCTTCATATAAATTTTTTGTACCCTTTTCTCTCTCTTCTTTTTCTGGGACTCCTATAATGTGAATGTTACTATGTTTGATGGAGTCACTGAGTTCCAAGTCTATTCTTGTTTTGCATAATTCTTTTTTCTCTCTTTTGTTAAGCTTGATTACTTTCCATTACTCTGTGTTCTAGGTCATTAATTTGTTTCTCTGCTTCTTCCAGCCTGCTGTTCATTCCATTAGGTGTGTTTCTCATTTCATTTATTGAGCTCTTTATCTCTGCTATGTTATTTCTTAACTCTGTGTTAATGGTTTCACTGATGTCCTCTGCTTTTAAGTCCAGTGAGTATCCTTATGATCATTGCTTTAGGTTTTTGTTTTTGTTTTTATTTTAAGTAAGTTCTGTACAGGCCCAGTGTGGGGCTTGAACTCATTACCCTGAGATCAGGAGTGGTGTGCTCTACCAACTGAGCCAGGCAGGCGCCCCATGATCATTGCTTTAAATTCTTTATCAGGCATGTTACTTATATCTGTTTCACTCAAGTCTCTGACCATGGTCTTATCCTGTTCTTTTATCTGGGACAAATTCCTCTGTCCTCTCATTTTGTCTAAGTCTTTGTGCTTGTTTCTCTGTGTAAAGAAAGTTAGCTACATCTCCTGTTCTTGAGTATGTAATGGCTTTATGAAGAAGAGGTCATGTAGTGCCCTACAGTGTAGTGGCCCCCGTTTCCAGGGCCTGGTACTTCTGGGACTGTCTCCGGTGTGTGCTCTGCTGTTGTATCCTGGCCACTTTATCCTTCAGACCGTGGTCTGCAGAGGCTTTCTTTGCCTGTTGTGGGCAGGGTTTGGTCCCTGGCCTGCATGTGGCACTTTTTAACTTGTTGTGCTCTGGCCTGCTTGTGATATGAGACCTGTTGCTGCTGTCACTGGAATCGAGGCCCCACAAAACTCCTGGGTTGGGAGACATGGTGTGGGCAGGGGTTTGGGCCAGTCTTCAAGGGGAGGGCCCCCCTGAGCTGGGACTGAGGTAAGCATGACTGGGAAGGGTGGTTCCACCTGAGTGCAGGGAAGTGGGTGACAGAGGGAGCTTGGTGTAAGCAAATTAGGTAGGGGGTGTGGCCACTGCACTCGTTCCTGGCAGTGGCTCTGTGCTTATGCTGAGGGGTGGAGGAGGGAAATGGCACTGTCAAGTTCCTGTGTTCATGGCAGGGGGGAGGGGTTGTCTCTGTGAATACTGCCTCTCTGCGACATGCTCCCAGATGAGCAACTAACCTCCCCACTGAGTGCCCAGGTGCTCTTCAGATCACTGTTTCTAGGCTGTATGTCTGCAGGCTGTTTGCCCTAGCCTCTTCTCCAAGAGCAACCCCAGTGTCCTCTCAGCCCTTCCAGAGCCAAGCATGCTGACCTTTAAAATTCCAGTCTTTAAGCCCCAGCAGTTGCAAGAACTCATGAGATTCAGGCCCTCTTGCTTTCCAAGGCAATCGCTATGGGGATTTGTTTTCGCTATGGACTCCTCCTTGTGCTAGTGTGTCTCTTGCCCTTCTTGCCTGTGGCTCCCTCCCCACTGCAGTAGCCACATATCTCTCCTGAACTGGATCTCCGTACTTCCTACCTTCTTTGATGTGGTCTCTCCTCTGCCTTTAGTTTTGGAGTTTTTTCTGTCAGTCTTCAGATCAATTTCTGGGGTATTGAGGATAATTTGATAGTTATCTAATTGTATTTGTGAGTTGAGGCAAGCCTAGGGCCCTCTGGCTCCACCATCATCTTCCTCAGTCATTCTCTTCCAGCACTTTGAATACATCATCCCACTCTCTCTTGGCCTATAGTGTTTTTGCTGAGAAGTCCACTCATAGCCTTATGGGGGTTCCTTGTAAGTTAAGAATTTTTATTTTCTTGCCACTTTAAAAATTCTTTGATTTTAGATGGCTTTATTATATTTGTCTAGGAAAAGATCTTTCTGGGGACCTATGAGTTTTACAAATGTGGATGTCTAAGTCTCTCCCCAGACTTGGGAAGGCCTCAGCCATTGTTTCTTTAAATAAGCTTTCTGTCCCTTTCTTCTTCTCTTTTTCTTCTGGGATGCCAACAATGCTTAAATAGGTTCTCTTGATGTTATCTCATAATTCACGTGGGCTTTCTTCACTTTTGTTATTTTTTCTTTGTAATCCTCTGGATAATTTCAGGTGACCTGTGACTTCACGGATTCTTTCTTCTGCTTTGATCATGTCTGCTGTTGGTGCTCTCTACTGCATTTTTCATTTCACTCATTGCATTCCTCACCTCCAGGATTTCTGTTTGGGTCTTTTTTAAAATTTCTGTCTCTCTGTTAAACGTCTTGTTTTGGGTATTGTTTACTGATTTCATTGAATTGTCTTTCAGTGGTTCCTTATAGCTCACTAAGCTGAACTCTTTTTTAGGTAGATTGTAGATCTGTATTTCTTTGGGGTCAGTTGCTGGAAGATTACTGTGTTCCTTTGGTGATGTCTTGTTTCCTTGATTTCACGTTCCTGGATATCTTGTGTTGCTGTCTTTGCATTTGAAGAAGCATTCACCTTCTCCAGCCTTGACTGACTGGCTTTCGGAGAGAAATACCTTCTTCTGTCAGCCTGCTGGGGATAAGGCTTTCCCAGTGAATGACAATTGTATTATCAGATATTCCAAGTGCTTTTTATCTTTTTTTTTTTTTTTTTTTTTAAAGTAGGCTCCATGCCCAGCATGGATCCCTTTGCAGAGCTTGACATCAGTGACCCTGAGATAAAGACCTGGGCTGAGATTAAGAGTCTGATGCTTAATTTAAGAAACAAAACAGATGAACATAAGGGAAGGGAAGGAAAACTAAAATAAGATAAAAACAGGGAGACAAACCATAAGAGTCTCTTTACTCTAGGAAACAAACAGGGTTGCTGGAGGGGAGGCGACTGGGGGTTGGGGTAACTGGTTGATGGGCACTAAGGAGGGCGCTTGATGTGATGAGCACTGGGTGTTATATGCAACTGATGAATCACTGAACTCTACCCCTGAAGCTAATAATATACTATGATGTGGTTTTGGAATATAGGTGAGGTTCGGTGGTGTGAAGTCCAGAGCTGACGATCAAGAAGGAATTCTTGAGATATCTTTGGTGCAGAATGGTGGTTTATTAAAGCACGGGGATGGAACCGTGGGCAGAAAGAGCTGCTGCCCCGGGGTTGTGAGGGGTGGCTGATTGTATACTATGAGGAGGAGGTAAGGAACGGGGAGATTTCGGAAGGATTTTCATATGCTAAAGAGGACCTACAAGATACTGGAGGAGGCTGATCTGAGGTTGCTTTTCTCTCTAGCAAGGCAGTAACACCAAGATAGTTGGGAGAATCCTGGAAGATCATACACTTTGCCTGCTTCAAGTATCTGTCAACGGGCTGCAGATTATAAGGAGATTTAACCGTATCCACGTTCCCTTCTGGAAGCTAGACCATTGATAGAAATGCGTTGTTCTTGTAAATTGCTGAGACTTTTTTTTTTTTTCTTCATGGATTCGTGGAGTTTATAATCTGGTCAGGCTGAACATTTAGCAGCATAGTTAAGGTGTTACATGCTAAAAACATTAAGCAGAGTAAAAGGATCAGGAATGTGGGGCTCAAGACAGCTACAGTTTTGGAAAGGAGTGGGGCTTAGTAAGAAGGTGACATCTGAGGGGCAGCTGGGTGGCTCAGTTGGTTAAGCGTTTGACTCTTGATTTTGGTTCAGGTCATAATCTCAAGGTCGTGGGATGGAGCCCTGCATTGATCTCCCTGCACAGCAGGAAGCCCGCTTCTCCCTCTTCCTCTGCCTGCTGCTCTCCCCGCTTGGGCTCTCTGTAATAAACAAACAAAATCTTAAAAAAAAAAAAAAAAAAAAAGTGACACCTGAACAAAGGCTTGAATGAGGAGAGGAAGGTAGCCTTGTGGCTGTGAAGTGAGTTTCCACAGAGGGAGCAGCCAGGGTCCCTAACCTCCTAAGCTGGAATGTGCCCAGTGAGTTTGCAGAAGAGCGAGGAGGCCATCGTGGCTGAGGGGGAGTTACCCAAAGAAAGAATAGTAGATGACGTGGGGGGATGGGGAAGAACACATCCTCCTAGGCCTTTAAAAGGACTTTGGTTTTTATTTTAAGGAAGAACAAAACCATTTAAGCATAGGGAATAAATGAGCTGAATTCTTTTGTACCTTATTAGAAGGTAGGTAAAGATCATTCTGGTTGCTCTGTTGAGAATAGATTGTAGGAAGGCAAGGGTAGAAGCTGGGAGACAAGTTGGGAGGCCATTGCTGTAATTTAAGATAATGGATGCTAAATTGGGAGGAGCCATGATGGTGGTAAGTGGTCAGATTCTGGATGTACTTGGAAAGTCAAGCCTGGAGGAGTTCCTGCTGAGTTGGATGCTGAAATGAGAGGAAAGGAGTCATGGAGGACACCAAGGGTTTGGCCTGAGTGTGTGGAAGGATGGAGTTGCCATCAGCTAAGGAGTGAATTGTGGGTAGAGCAGGTTGTGGGAAAAGAATAAGGAGTTCAGTGTTGACATGGGGAGATGCCCATCAGTTCTCATCAGGAGATGAGAGGTGTCTAGGTATAATTGCTAAGGGAGACTCATGTCTTGCAGAATTGTAGTCTCTATAAATTAACTACGTGGTTTTCATTTAGGGCAGCCAGAAGTGCCTAAGGAATGTCACATATATCCTATGGTGGGGGGTGTTTGTGGGGTGTCAGCTTCTGCCTGTCCTCAGCTAGCCTTCTGCTCCCTCATCATACTATATGTTAACTAAATTGAATTAAAAAAAAAAAGTCACAGGCTTTAACCAACTGAGCCATCCAGGTGCCCCTCCAAATGCTTTTTAAATGGTTATCACATTTTAGAATTAACCTATACAAAATGTACAGGAGATTTTTGTAATAGTTTAAAAAGTAAATATAAATGTTGACAACATATAAAGAGATAAGCATCACAGTAACTAAAATCAGAAATACATTCTAGTACTATTTGAATATAAATATGAGTGTACTATTTTTATAATTGAAAAGCAGTCACTATGGTGGCTGGTAATGGAGAACTTTGGGGTAAAGGGTAATACTCTATTTCTTGATGCGAGTGTTGTTTAGGTTAAATGGATGTGTTTGCTTTCATGGAGCTGTATGCTTATAATTTGTATACTTTTTTGTGATATTTTATGCTGAATTTAAAAAGTTTATTTAGAATAAAAAAGGCAGTACTTAATAAATGTAAAAGTACAGAAAGTTGACTAAAAATATTTCTCCACATACCTCATACCACATGAAGAACAACAACCAGTACTTACATTTCCCTCCATTCTTCTGATGTGCGTTTTTTGCCTATAACCTTTATTTCATTATTTCAGACTTATAAAAACAATACGTGCTCTGTGTGGAGAACTTGTTCAACACAGTAAGGCACTACATACTTCTCACAATGGAATGATGATACGATTGATAGAAAGATGCCAACAGGCCTAGTATAGCAATTAAATTTCTTTAGTGGCAAAGAATCCAGGAATTTATGAAGATATTTGTAAGAAATGAAAGGGTTCTGATTCTGGTCAAGATGTAGTAAGCACATTCTATCCTTTTTGTCTTACTGCATGTGACTAAAATCCCTGGATAGACTGCATGGATTGGCTGTGTACCCTGAAAGATAAACGATAGCAGATGGATTGGGAAAGTAAGCTGTTTTTATTGTTTGTTTCCATAGAGTACCTTCCAGCCTGGACTCAAAGGTAGCACAAAACCTGGAACTGGGGACTGGGTGCGGACAGAAGAAGGTCCAGGACCCCTCTTTCTAGTCTCAGGAGCAGGAAAGGGGATTCCTATGGGTCAGGAAATGGAGGAAGAGAATCTCTTGTTTTTTGTTTGCCGCCCCCCCCCCCCCCCGCCGCCATTTTCTCCTGCCCTGGCCTCCATGAAATTCTGTAGCCTCCAAGGCAGCAGTGACACTGGCAGCCAGATGGGGGAGGAATCCTTTTTATTTAGACGTATTATGGTCCCAAGAGCACAGAGAGAGATTCACTGATTTTGTTTTCTGTCTCCCATCACCACTTTACCCTAGAGGCAATCACAGTTGTGGTAGGTACTCAACAGAGAAACTCAAGTTTTTCCTTTCTAGCCAGAAGACTGGGAAAGGGGCCCCTGGGAGATGGAAAGTGTCAGGAAGATTGCAGAGAGGAAGGAATTTAACAAAGGGAACCCATAGTATTGTGAATGAACTCCTGGGCTCTCCTTTGAAATAGCATGCATGCATTGATCCTAAACGGCATACCGAGAGCCTTGAAGACTCAACCGTGGAGTAGACTCCTGCCCAAGTCCTGTGCTGGCCACTGCATGGTGTCCCTGGGACAGATCAAAATACTGCCGCAAGAGCTGTGAAAACTAAACTGACATGGGAACACAGCCCACAAAAGATGGATAGGAACTTGTGGCTCAGACCTAATCAAGTTAATTATTGTTAAAGCGAACAAAAATCCAACATTTTCCATTGCACCTAAGCAGGATCCAGGTTAACATAGCGTAATATCTAGAAATTCGAAATTGCCCCACATATGAAGAATCAGGAAAGTCTTACTGTCTCCTAAGGGGGAAGGATGGTCAACCACAGATGGCAGCCATGACATGATATAGATGTTGGGATTATCAAAGACTTAAAGGCAAAAAGTAGAATTAAAATATAATTAAAGCCTCCCTTTAAGGGGCACCTGGGTGGCTCAGTTGGTTAAGCGTCTGGCTTTGGCTCAGGTCATGATCTTGGGTCCTAGAATCAAGCCACGCATCAGGCTCCCTGCTCAGATGGGAGCTTGCTTCTCCCTCTCCCTCTGCCTGCTGCTCCCCCTACTTGTGTTGCTCTCTGTCAAATAAATAAAATCTTAAAAAAAAAAAAAAACACAACAAAAAACCTCCCTTTAAGAAGTGAGGGTGAACACTCTTGAAACAAATGGAAAATGAGATATTTAAATTTAAACTTGGAAAATTTATAACAAACTAAATTAAAAATTCATCAAATGGTCTCAGTAACAGAGTGGAGGTAACAGAAGAGTCAGTTAACTTGAAGACAGAGCAATGAGAATGATCCAGTCCAACCCAGCAGAAATTAAACTGAGGAAAAGCACACGGAGCTGCAGGGGGTTATGGGACAATAACAGAGGGCTTAGCTTTCATGTTAATGGAAATCCCAAAAGGAGAGGCAATGGAGTGGTACAGGAAACTAAAAAGTTATGGAAAGGAAGAAATAACTGTGTCCCATTTGCAGATGACATAATCTATTTAGAACATCCCAAGGAATCCATGAAAAAGACGCTAGGGAAAATAGTTTTGAATGGGAGGAATCACAGTACCCATTTCAAGACTTATTTTATAGCTACAGTAATCACGACTGTGTAGTACTGGTGGAACCGTAGACATATTCATCACTGGAACTGAACAGGAAACCCAGAAATAGACCCACATAAGTCCAGCCAACTGCTTTTTGACTGAATGTTTGTGACTCCCCCAAATTCACATGTTAAAATCCTAACCCCAGTGTGATGCTACTGGGAAGTGGGGGACTTTGGGAGGTGATTAGGTCGTGAGGGTGGAGCCCTCACAGATGGGATTAGTGCCCTCATAAAAGGGACCCCAGAGAGCTCTTACTCTCCTTTCTGCCTTGTGAGGACACAGAAGATGGCCATCTGTGAACCAGGAAGTGGGCCGTCCCCAGGAATGTAACCTGCTACAGCCTTGATCTTGGATTTCCCAGCCTCCAGAACCGTGAGAAATAAACGTATGTTGTTTAAGCCCCGGTGCGTGGTATTTTGTTATAGAAGCTCGGACAGACTAAGATGGGCCAAAGCAATTCAGTGGAGGAAGCGTGGTGTTTTCATCAGTTGGTGCTGGAACAATTCGATATCCATGGAGGGAGGGAAAAGAACAACCTAGGCCTAAGCTTCACATCTTAAACAAAAAGTAATTCAAATGGATCGTAGATTTAGTTGTAAAACTGTAAAAAAAAAAGGAGAAAAACATCAGAGAAAATTTTCAGAAGTACAGCTTGGTGAAGAATTCTTATACATGACAAGTAAGGCACCATCCATAAAAGAGAGAAAATGGGTAAATTAGACTTCATCGAAATTAGAAACTTTGATTCTGTCAAAGTGTTTGTGGGAAGAATAAAGACACAAGCTACAAAGACTCATATCGAAGCATATCAAAGACTTATATTGGAAGACTATAAGGAAACCTCAACAACAGTTCCTAAATACCCAATGGATCAAAGAAGAAAGCACAAGAGAAATGAGAAAATCCTTTGAGATGAATGAAAACAAAAATCACAACGTATGGAAACTTACGGGATGCAGCTGAAGGAGTGTTTGGATGGAAACTTATAGCTGTAAATGCCTGTATTAAGAGAGAAGGAAGACACCGAGTTCGTAAGCTCAACTACTAACTACTTTAAGAAACTAGAACAGGAAGAGCACAATAAACCCAAGGCAAACAGAAGGAAGAAAATAAAGACTAGAGTAGAAGCAAATGAATAGAGAATAGGCAAACCAGAGTAAGTAAAACCAAAAACTGATTCTTTTAAAAGGTCAACGAAATTGGCAAACCTTTAGCCAGAATGACCAAGAAAATAAGATTCAAATTACTAAGTGGGGACATTACCACCAACCTTCCAGAAGTAAAAATAATTGTAGGGAAATACTGTGAACAGTAAATACGATGCTGATAAAATAGCCTAGATGAGATGGACAGATCCTGAAACATACAAAGAAAACTAAAGAAGAAATAGAGGGGTGCCTCCCCCCTCATGCTCTCTCTCTAAAATAAATAGATAAAATCTTTTAAAAAATAGAATTTTTTTTTTTAAGAGCGTGAGAGAGAAAGGAGTTGGGGGGGAAGGACAGAAGGGGAGAGAGAATCCAAGCAGGCTTCACGCCCAGTGCAGACCCTGATGCAGGGCTCAGTCTCACAACCCTGAGATCATGACCTGAGCCCAAATTAAGAGTCGGCCACTTAACTGACTGAGCCACCCAGGTGCCCTGAGAAGAAACAGAAAATCTGAATAGCAGGAAACAAGGAAACAGGGAAAGAGAGTGAGTTAATTTTAAAGTTTCCCACTCAAAAAAAACCCAAACAGGTGCCTGGGTGACTCAGTCAGTTAAGTGTCCGACTCTTGATCTCAGCTGAGGTCATGATCTCAGGGTTGTGAGTTCAAGACACATGTTGGGCTCCACACTGGGCGTGGAGCCTATACTAAAAACAAACAAACAAAAAACCTTTCCATTAATAAAAGCCCAATATCTGATGGCTTCACTAGTGAATTCTATCAAGTGCAGGGAGATCGGTAGGAGAAAGAAGGGAAGAATGAAGGGGGTGTAAACAGAAGGCGGAATGAACCACAAGAGACTATGGACTCTGGGAAACAAACTGAGGGCTTCAGGGGTGGGGTGGGGGATTGGGATAGGCTGGTGATGGGTATGAAGGAAGGCACGTATTGCATGGAGCACTGGTTACCTGCAAACAATGAATTATGGAACACTACATCAAAAACTAATGATGTACTGTATGGTGACTAACATCATAAAAAATTTAAAAAATAAAGGTTTATGATGAACTCTTCCAAAAAATTAGGAGGAAGCACTTCCAAGTCATCTTGTGAAGCCGGCATTATCCTAATATCAAAGCTAGACAAAGACATCATAAAGAAGGAAGACTGCAGACCAGTATCCCTTATGAATATAGACATAGTAGCCCTTAGCAAACCAAGACTGCCAACATTCAGAAGGGTTATACCCAGTGATACAAAGTTGGTTCAACATGAGAAAACTCTGCCTTTGTAATATATACATCATTAGTAAGATAAATAAAAAAACACAAGACTATCTCAAAAGACACACAAAAAAGCCATAATACCCTTTGATGATAAAAAAAACCAAAACACAAAACAACTCTTGGGGCTCTTGAGGGGCTCAGTCAGTAAAGCATCTGACTCTTGATTTCAGCTCAGGTCATGATCTCAGGGTTATAAGATTAAGCCCCTCGCTGGGCACAACAGGGTGTGGAACCTGCATAAGATTCTCTCTCTCCCTCTGCTCCGCGCCCCCCCCCTTAAAATAACTCTAAAAAAAAAAAAAAAACCCTCTCAAACTAGGAAGAGAAGGGGTCTTTCTCAGCCTGATAAAGGCATCTATGAAAAACTTCAACGTAATACCATATTTAATGGTAAAAGAGTGAATGTTCTCTTCCTAAGCTCAGGAATAAGATGAGGGTTCATTCTCACCACTGCAGTTCAGCATTGTACTAGAAGTTCTAGCCAAGACAGTTTCTTTTTCTTTTTTTTTAAAAATCTATCGTTGTAATAAAAACACATAACATAAAATTGACCATCTTGACCATTTTAAGTATACAGTTAGTAGTGTTAGTATTTCACATTGTTGTGAAATAGATCTCTAGAACTTTTTCATTTTACAAAACTGAGAGATTCTATAGCCATTTTTAAAAAATGTTAATGCATTTGTTTTTGCTATGTATTATTTAATGACTTTAGCAACCTTAACCAAATAAAAGGCATCCAGATTAGAAAAGAAGAAATTAAACTAACTCTCTTTGCAAATGACATGATCTTATGTATATAACATCCTAAGGCATACACACATGGCAGAGAGACAGGTGTTCAGTGTCGTCATTAGGGAAATGCAGTTTAAGACCCAGGTAGTTATCAGTACACACCTGTGGCCAAAATAAAAAATAGTGGAAATACCAAATGATGGCAGATGAGAAGAAACAGAATCTCATATGCTGCTGGTGGAAATATAAAATGGTACAAGCACTCTGGAAAATATTTTGGCAGTTTCTTAGGAAACTGCATGCCATATTATCTAGCAGTTTCATTTGTAGGCATTTATTCCAGAGAAATGGGATAGTTAGTAAACCTTTGTGGTAAAAACAAGCATGATAGGTCCAGTGTGGCTGAAGCTTGGGAGAGATGGTGAGTATTTTCAACAAACGATTCTGAAAAGCTGTGGTGGGATAGAGCCTGTAGTCTGTATAGTTTTTTTTTTTTTTTACATCTTTTTTTCCTGTTACCCGCACATCCTTTGGGTCTTGGGCATATTTATTTTTCTTGGTTGATTCTTAATAAGTGTGAGCTGGTTGAAGAGAATTTTAAATGTTGAGTGTTTGGTGAATATAGGCACAAAAAGATAATCATTTCTTAAAAATCTTATGAGAGGGGTGCCTGGGTGGCACAGCGGTTAAGCGTCTGCCTTTGGCTCAGGGCGTGATCCTGGAGTCCTGGGATCGAGCCCCACATCAGGCTCCTCTGCTATGAGCCTGCTTCTTCCTCTCCCACTCCCCCTGCTTGTGTTCCCTCTCTCGCTGGCTGTCTCTATCTCTATCGAATAAATAAATAAAATCTTAAAAAAAAAAATCTCATGAGAATATGTTACGTATATGTGGATTTTCCTGACATTTTCCCATGTGTTTTCTCATTTGGGGCCCGTTCAGAACTGTGGGCATCTCAAGCAAGCTGATGACAGAGTGGACGAGCCTGCCTTCCCAGTCTGTCCTCAAGGGTGCATTCCATTCCTTGCGCCCTTGCCCTTTATTTTCTGAGCCCGAGTGTCTGACTTGATCCGGGCTTGTCCTCAGGGCTGTTCTGAATGGTTCTAGGAGTTTTTCTCTTTATGTGAACAGCTCTGTAATTTGGGTGTCTAATCACAAACTCCTTTGTTTTTGCTTATAGTGGGGTCTCCCACAAAGGCGGGCAGCAGGATTGTTTGCGTTTTCATGTAACAGACACTTAGGCCTCCCGGCCCTCTATCCTTGCCACATGGTGTTTCTTTAAATTCAGGAAGCCGAGCTGTAGATTTTGATCTGAAGAAACCTATACAAGTATGGGGCAATGTAGGAAAAACAGGTTTTTGGATCAGGTTGTGTAAATTTTGCTTTGGAGTAGCTTTGCATTAAAATGTATACAGTGGAGTAGAGATAAATAATGTCTCCTCTTAGTAGGTTCAGGTAGGTTGGCTGTGTAATGAACTAGAATTTAGATTTTTTTTGTTGTTGCTTTGTTTTTCAGGTGCTGTGAAAATTAACAGTTAGTATAACTGATAATATTAAAATCAGTGGGAGCTGAAATGAACTAAGATCATGTCAGAAAGAGTTGTGTTTGCTGCAAACTGGAAGTGAATTAGTTTTTTTCTCCTCTCTATAGTTCCACTTGTTAAAGCAGGACTGCAGAGGTGGGGGCCCCTCCCCCTCGTGTGTTGCCAATGTGTGTACAGAGGCGGCGGCGAAGGAGATTGGGATTACAAAGTCAGAATTTTCTGGAGGGCTTGGTTTTGCGACACTTAAGGGAAGAGATGTGAGACTTGTCAGAGGACTGAGGTTGGAAGAGGTACAGTTGGTTTATGGCCTTCAGTTTTGGGAGATCCTTGCGGTAGTGTCTCTCTCCCTGCAGGCGTACAGCTCATCACTGTTTCCCCACCCCCAGCCTGGGGGCAGGATGGAGGGCCAAGGCACCCGAGCAGAAACGCTGCTTCCCGGAGTCCTTGTGCCCGCTGGGTGGTGAGCACTAGTGCGGGTCGCCCCCATGGGTGCTCTGCTAGAGACCTCTCTGACTTGCGGTGCTCCAGGTGAGCCTCGTGAATGTGGAGCTGCTGGAAACACCTGTGCTGCTTGGGCCAGCAGCTGCCACCTGTAGGCTCCTCTCTCCTATCTAGAGCCTGTTGAGTTGACCCACAGAAGGTTCTATTTCCTTAGAAGGTTGCTGGACTGGAAAATTGCATATGTACTTAAAGCTTGTGTTTCCTGGAAGGTAGAAGGAGTGTTAGCCATTCATCTTGTGAACTGGCGTGGTGTGACTCCTTTGGCTTCTCCTTTCTGGTCTCAACGCTGCGGAAGAGTCACCTCTTTGGCCTGGGTTTCCATCAGTGAGCCTGATCAAGCCAAGATACAAGTCCGGGCACATTCCCTATAATGCAGACCAAAGAAAACAACAACGTGGAGCAGGAGAAGTGGGTTTATACGTGGGTAACAGCGGAGAGCTCGTAATGAAGGGGATTCTAGATCCCTGGGCCTTCTGCTGTAGTTTTCTATTCTGATTTTATTGGTCAAGGTTTTCTACTTGGAAGCAACAGAAGTTAATTTTGGCTCACACAGGCAGAAAGAGGATTTATTGGAAGGATATGGGATGGCTCACAGACTGGAAAGAAAAGCTGCTGAGCCTCGTCTTCAGAAAGGGCTGGAGTCAGAGGAGCCATGATCTCGGGAATAGGAACCTCTTGGGGGTGAATAACACCACCACATCCAGTTCCTGCTGCTTTTTGCTCAGAAGTCAAAGTCCACGGACAGAGGCCCAACCACCCGGCCTGGTGTGGGTCAGGGAGGGGCACCTTGACTGACAGCCTGTCCAGGCCCAATCCTGTGGAGAGAGGTGGTTCCTCTGTGCCACAAAGGAGCCGGCTGCTGGGCAGGCCCGAGCAGGATTGCGTCCCGGGAACAGCTGCCTCACCGGGAGCGGTAGCTTCCCCCTGATGCTGCTGCCACAGTGACATTTGTTTTCTGTCAGAGGCCTGGGCCTTTTGGTGTTTCGTGTTAAAGGCTGACTCCACTGAACATTCTTTACCAGTGAAACACTGTGTGTGCAAGACTGTGTTTTCTGAGGGGTCAGCCCTGTGTAAAGTTTTTCCCCGAGGATTTCTGTCAAGGCGGCCTATGTCCAGAGAAAGGTGGGGAGGATGTCCAGAATGCCCCTTTGTCAGAGAGCAGCTGGAGGTGATTTCTGTTACCCAGGTGTGCTTTCCTGGGCCACCAGTGGGAAGGGTGCCCTCTCCAGGGAATGGTCTTCTAGAAGTGCCTGTATGGAAGAGGGTTGAGAGTTTATCATCAGTGCGGGGGGGGGGGGGAGTTTTTTGGGCCTCTTTGGTTAGACTGACTGAGCAACCGCCCACAGTTACCAAGAGCTGACCAGAGGGTGTGTGTGTGTGTGTGTACTGATGTCTCCAGACCCTGCATGTAGGCATCCTGAAACATGTCTCCAGCCACGCATCACAGCTACCCCCCCAGCAGCCCCAGGACTCGTTGACTTTTCTCCCTTCTTGCCAGGTACCTGCAGATGGTGTCCATTGTCAGTGCTGTCCAGCGCACACCAGGCTGATCCATGGTCACTTTCCGGGATGGCAGCAAGGTGACTTCAGCTGAGGATGACCCTGACTGAAAGGCTGCGCGAGAAGATATCTCAGGCCTTCTACAACCATGGGCTGCTCTGTGCATCCTACCCCATCCCTATCATCCTCTTCACGGGGCTCTGCATCTTAGCCTGCTGGTACGTTTCTGAGTCGCGCTGGATGTGGCGGGCCACTGCATTGGGACAGTAGGTTTCCTAATGCTGATTGCTCTGTAGCCCTCGGACTGTGTATACTTTTTACACATTGGAACTGGAGGCTCATCGGAGCTTCTGGGTGGAGAGTTCGAGTCCTGGGGCTCCTAGACTGAAAACAGTCCAGGCTGGCCCTGACTTAGCGATTCACCAGATTTGTTCACATCACTGGTAGTCTATTTCAAAATAATGTTTAGACACTTCTAAGATACTGAAAGATAATTGAAAGGCATGATCTTTAATATTCCTTCTCAACAGTGACAGTTTCATTTTGGTACCTGGTTAAAAGCAGGAGCATTCGAGTGTTGTAAAACAGAGTCCGTGTGAACAAGTCCTTGGACACCCTCGTGCAGGGTCACCCAGAGACTTGGTCCTCTGCTCTCTTGTCATTTTCTGGTGTTCACGAGGAGCGTCCTTCTGACCTCTTGCTGATTCTCAGGGCCTGCCGTGCTCCCCGATGACTGTCGTGCCTGCCGTAGCCGCCTTCAGTTCACGTCTGTCTTTCTGTTGCAGGGCCTCACAGAAGCGGAAGGCCACGGCTGATGATGACATGTAAAAGGACAGGCTTGGTGTAGGAGGATATCTGTTGGCCTTTTTTGGCCCTAAAACACTGACAGCCATGAAAAGAGCCCACTGTGTTATCCTTGCCTCTGGAAAGGGTCCCACATTCTTTGTACATCTGACGTTTGTTAGACGTACTCAGTGCCGTGCTGGAAGGGGGGTGGTTCAGGACTGAGCTCGCTGTCGCGTTGGTAATGATACCGAGTTCTTCTCTAATTAGGACTAAGAAAGATGAGTATCTTTCATTGAGAATTTCCTGCTGGGTGCTTCAGGCATGTAATTAATCTCATCAATCCTCATAATAACCTTGGGAAGCAGTCCAGTTATATTTCCATTTAACCAAAAGAGGATGGAGGATTGGAGCCTTGCGTGGTCTACTCTCCTTGCTCTGGCTCCGTGTATTTGTACTGATGCTTAAATTTTGTTAAATTGTGTTGTAAAAGATAAGATACGGCTCCATCCTGTGGGAGATAAATTAGTAGAACCCAGATCCTGTGTTTGTTTTTTACCCTCTAAGTTAATTATCTTTTAAAAAATTTCTCAGGGTCATACTTTTTAAAAGTCACCTCTGTCCTTCAGAGTCATGTTTTCCTAGGCCTGGCATACGTGGTTTTCAAACCTGAGCTAGCAACAGAGTCACCTGGAGGCATGCGCAACACGGATTGCCGAGCCTCGCCCCAGAGTTTCTCATTCATCAGGTCTGGGCTGGATCTAAGAATTTGTGTGTCTGACAAGTTCCCGGGCCTGGGACCACGTGCTGAGAGCCACTAGACTGTCTTTCTTGAAAATCTCTCTGCCGCTCTGTCACATCTAACACAGATATAAAAGTGTGTTCTCTTTTATTCTGATTTCTGAAGCAGCAGTTCGTGGGGACGCTCGTGGTTATTATCCCTGGTATGGCCTTCTGTTGAGGGTGGTGGGCCTGAGCTTCCCCTGCACTAAATTCTCAGGTCCTCAGTGGCCTCTGCACGTGGGAAGGTGGTAAGAAGTACTTACATGCTGTGTGGTCAGTTTGACTTGAAGAGGGGTAGTTGTGATTCCCCTTCCACAAAGATAGCTCTGGCTACAGAAAAGGAAAGGGTGTTTCCTGTTTGCCATTCATCTTTGGGGATTGGGTGTCACCGGCTGAGACCAGGCAGCGTCCTGGACCGGGAATGTAGGATACAGGTAGCAGCTGCTTGCGTGCAGTCTGGCCTTACCTGTGAGTGAGTAATTTGCTATTACACAAGTGTTTCAGGACAGTCAGTCCTTGGATTTATGACGTGAGGGCCTCTGGTATGAAAACCTTAGGAGATGGCTATGGGTCTCAAGTTTGGAGGACTCCTTCTTGACTCAGGGTGAATTAGAATGGGCTGGAAGGTGGGGGAAGAGGTAGATGTGATGATAGCAATATTTAACAACCAGCACAGCCCAGATGCAGCTAAGCCTCCCTTATATCCCACAGGTGCTCCTGGCTGAACATCGGTTCTGGGAAGGGGGTGGGCAAGGCTCGGGGTAGGACTGAGTTGATGGGAAGGCAAGGAAGACTGATCTTCATTGACTCCTGGCTTCGTAAGTCCTTTGGTGCTTTTCCTTTCACATGTGGTGTTCTGTTTGGTGCCCGACATCTGTAGAGGGGATGTTATGTCCTAGTTTTTTTCAAGATGATGAAACTAGCATGGAGAGCTGATAAGTGGTGTTACAACTGGCAGGTCCTTGTGGAAAGCCCTGTACTTTCTCCACTTCACCAAGGTGATAAGAACTTTTTGAAGAATACTCTTGGCTGCTGATAGCTATCATTGCAAGGAGTTTGCTCCCTGAACAGGAAGCCTAAGAGAGATGGTCTCGGCTGCCATGGGCCAGGAGCAGGGTCTAGTCAGGCTCTGCCTAGACAAGAGCAGAGAGGCTTTTTGAGGCAGTAGCCCTGTGTAGCAGAAGTTGAGGAGAGAGCACAAAGTTGGGTTTTATAGCACTTCAATAAAGATGGCCATAATCTATGCCAGGCACCGTGCCGGGCCCGTGACGCGCACATCTCTCCTCAGAAGCGCAGTCTGGGCCCGAGACACACAGTTGCAGTACCATTGGATACTGCGCTCAGCAGGTGTGACCTGGCCTTGGTCACAGGCAGACAATGTCAGGGAGGCTTCTCGGGGGGAGCACCTCTGAGCCAAAACCCTGCAGGAAGAATGAGTGGCATCTTCCTGCCTCCTTTGCTGTTTATGGTCGTGACCATCAGTCAGCTCAGTCAGCAGCCGGGCAGGGAGGGCGGTGCCCCGGGGAGCCCCTCTGAGAACCTGCTCCCTCCTCTGGTGCCGCCTTCCAAAGGTGCTGCAGTTTCCTCATGTCTTTGCAGTCACGAGGTTTTTCTTTGAAGAGGAAAACCAGCCTTAGGTACTACCCCGTTCTTAGTGCTGTGTACTTACTTTCCCAAACCAGCGTCTTTGTCGTGTCATCTCAAAGGAGCCTTCTAACAACTTTTCTTAAAATCTGATTGGCTTGGGGTGCCTGGGTGGCACAGTCGTTGGGTGTCTGCCTTCGGCTCAGGGCGTGATCCCACGCTGGGGTCGAGTCCCACATCAGGCTCCTCCGCTGGGAGCCTGCTTCTTCCTCTCCCACTCCCCCTGCCTGTGTTCCCTCTCTCGCTGGCTGGCTGTCAAATCAATAAAATCTTTAAAAAAAAAAATCTGATTGGCTTAGGAAAAATTTTCCAAGGCTAGATGAAGTCTGTCGGCCTCCTAAAATGACAGTTTGTTTCAAAGAATCCACAGATTCTGGGCCTTTTTGTCCAAGAGACCAGATATTGTGGCCTAGGGCACAAGCCTCCCTGTCCTCTTGTAACCTGGGAAGCTTTTTTGTCCAGAGCAGGGTCCCCCCTTCTGTTCAGAGTCTCAGGTTGCCTGCAGAAAGAAAACAAAGTGTGGGGCATAGACAGCTTTTAGTAGTTGTGTTAGATAGCTACGTTCTATTTAGTGGCTTGTCTTTCATTGTCCCTGGAATGAGGCACTTGTGCAGCTTGAACTCAGAGGACTCCTGCGCTTGAGGGCCCTGTTCAGATCTAGCGGCCACCTGAGCTGTAGCCCCGTTCGTCAGCACCGGATCACCCTGGGAGCCGTGAGTGCTTTTTCCTCTGGGAACATCTGGTGAAACCTGCAGCACCCGTAGGCGCTGTGGCAAGAGGTGTCTTCATATTTCCTACAGGTTAGGCCACCTGAGGTGTGGCCCCGCAGCGGCCCAGCAAGGCACAGGGTGCTATTGCTTCCAGGCAGGGAAGTGGTGGGTGCACCGTGGGATGAAGAAAGAGCATTTGGGTGCCAGGCTGCCTACCGGCCTTCCTGGGTGCAGGTCAGAGGTTAACAGGAGGGTCGTTGGTCCCTTGTTGATTCTGCAGCCTAATGCTTAAGGCTAGAGAGGGTGATTTTAACATGGAGAGCAAGTCAAATCACGATGAGACCATTCTGAAACCTCATGGAGGACGGTCATCGTGCAGCCTGTGTGGGTGTTCCCGAGCAGGCGGCCCCTGTCTTCTTCCTTTTCCTCTGGAGGGACGCAGTACCTTGGGGCTGAGGTGCATGTCTCAGTTTTGGTGGCCTCTGCTTGTCAGCCTCTCTCCCGGTCTGCCCGGGTTTTGCGTTTCCCCAGATCACTGTGGCCTCTTGGCAGGGTGTGCATGGAGGGGCTTGTGTTAAAGGCTCCTTTTTTCTATGCCTGTATGGCCGTTCTAGACACATTTATATTCTCTTCGTGGACAGAAAAGAAACCGAAGTGAAGTTCTGTGACTGTTCTGGAGAGCCAGGCTGGATAGCTGAGAACAAGTCCCGAAGCTCCACTGAGCTCTGCCCTGAGGCCTACACCTGAGAGCCCAAGGGACCAGCTCCTGCGGCTGCTCCAGGACGCTGGCCTGTTCAGCATGCCCAGGCCAAGGTCTCCACCCAGCAAAAGTTACTCCTGGCCTCACAAACAAGCTCCGGAAAAGCTCTGAAATGCCTGTGGGAGATCAAAGACTCCTTCACCACCCGAAATTTCCTCACACAAGAGAGAGCAGGAGATCTCAGAAGTACCGCCGTCTCATCTTTCACTACCCACCCCAATCCTGTACTGTTGTTCTCCGCTGAGAAGGGGGAAAGAAAACATCTCTCACCCTGATGTCTCCAGACAGGCGCCTCGGGCCACATCTGTGAGCGTCATTTCTGTGGTTGCTGTTTCCTTCTGTCTTCAGCGTCTCCTGAACCCCAATCCCAGAGGACTGGGAGTGAGAAGGGGATGAGACTGGAGCCAGTAGCAGCCACATAATTGTGGGACCAGAGCAGTAGGACGGTGCAGGGCTGCTTGGTCAAGAAGCAGGGGAAAGGGCCGTTAAAGGTCCTAAATGTGCTTGTATGGGAGTGGGTGAAAGGTCCCCACCCAAAGGCCCCCCAGATGTGCTGTGGTGCTGCCAGTCTGGGCTAGAGGATGGCCGTCGCCTCACCCTGCCCTAGGACACAATAGGGTGTGCACATCTGACCCCGACCCCTCCTCTTGTTTTTACATTCAGGCCCCTGCCAGGCGGCAGCAACAAAGGGGATACGTGGCTAAGGGAGGGCAAGGCCAGGTCTTGGGATGCGAGGGGGCAGGGGAGCTGGTGGTCAAGAACGTGTCCCAGGGAGGGGGGACCACAGGTGAACCTACACTCCATACGCTCAGCACACGCTCCATTGTGATGGACTTCACTTCAAAACATAAGTTTAAAGATAAATTTATTAAGAATTTCCATACCGTTGTTGCAGAGCATTGAACCCCAAGCGCTCAGACCTTCTTTGCTTAGGGTCCTGTGCGGCAGTATGGGTTATACACCCATGAAGCCAGGCTTGCGTGGGCCATCCGGAAGATAACTCATCCTGAACATTTCCTGAATGTCTTCCATGTGACTAGCATTGGGGATGCAGAAATTAAAATGGCATGTCCCCTCTGTTTCTTGGATCATCGTGCAGATGACTGGAGGTCTCTGGGATCGGTGATTGCAGGCTGCCATAGAGTATAGAGGAGAGGCACCTGCCTGCTTGGGGACAGAGGAGTAGAGAGGCAGTGTGGCCTTGAAGGCTAGGCAGGCATTTGGATGCAATGAGCACTGGCAGCAAGGTGGGACAGTGAGCCAGGAAGGAAGCAGCAGCACCCAGCACATCACCCCCACAGGCCGCTGGGTCATATCACTGGGGAGTGCTGAGAAACGGTACAGGACGGCCACCTCAGAGCTCCCACCTGGGTGTGGGGGTTGGATGATCTGTGCCAGGGGTCCGCAGACCTTTCCCTAAAGGGCCAGATAGTAAGGCCCATATGGTCTCTGTCACATGTTTTTTCTTTGATTTTTGTTTTATTATTTTTTTTAATTCTATGTATTTAAGACAGAGAGTGAGTGAGCGCGAGCAGGGAGGAGAGGGAGAAGCAGACGCCCTGCTGAGCTGGGAGCCCTACGATGTGGGGCCCCATCCCAGGACCCCGAGATCACGACCTGAGCTGAAGGCAGACGATTAACCGACTGAGCCACCCAGGCCCCCCTTGTTTGTGTAAAATAACGTTTTAAATGTGTAAAAACCATTCTTAGCTCATGGGCCACACAAAAATGGGCCATAGCTGT
Organism: Ursus arctos; assembly: GCF_023065955.2. Classification (NCBI taxonomy): domain Eukaryota; kingdom Metazoa; phylum Chordata; class Mammalia; order Carnivora; family Ursidae; genus Ursus; species Ursus arctos. Next base: position 31,203,533 of record NW_026622808.1, on the reverse strand, counting down.
GATTCGTGACCCCTGATCTGTACAACAGCGTCCGCAGCTGCGGGCTGAGGGCTGCCTCCAGCTAGCGCCAGTTCCCAGCACTGAGGCAGAGAGCCTCCCGACAGCAGCAGAACAGTCTCGGGGAAAGAATGCAAGCGCTAGCAGTTGGAAATTGGAAATGGAGCCAGCGTGCCCAGAAACAAGAATGGAGGGGGTCAGGGGAGGGCACCAGCAGCCTGTGGGGGTGTGTCGGGTGGTCACATGTGGGGAGCAGGCTGTACAGGTGTGGCAACAGAAAGTTATGGGGTTGGGCGGTGGGGGAGGTTTGGGATTTCAGGTCCATACCTGATTAAGAGAGAGATGATTTCAGGGGTAGAGGCAGAGTCTAGCTAGGCCAGCGCATGGGCGAGAGTTGATGGTTGCTTAGTCTAAGTGGGAGCCCTGGAGGTGATGAGATGTGGCCGTGTCTGAATATATTTTGAAGGTGGAGCCCTCAGGATTATCTGAAGACCAGACGTGAAGTTTGAGAAAAAGAGGAGTCAGGATCAAAGTGCTTGGCCTGAGCAGCTGGATGGGCGGAGCTGAGACAGGAAAGGCAGGGGAGGCTTTAGAGACCTGGTTCGTTTCCTTTGCGCCTGTAAGATCAGGGTAAGCCAAGATACAATCTGGTCTTAGAAATGAGTTTTGCGGAAGTAACGGGGGTGGTGGTAGAAATCCCCAGATCGTTTCTTTAAATGTCTCTAGTCTGTTTTCTAACCTTGGAAAAGTGAGTGTTTTTACTTCTGAAAATTGCCTGACAACTTTTCTTCCAAGCTTTCCTTCTGGGTAGAATTTGGTAGCCATGGATGGTGATTATTCCCTTGCATCTTGCAGTTTGGTAGAATCTTTTTCTTGGTGTTTTTCTTTGCCTACGTTAAAAGTATTCCTTGGTCATCAAAATTTTTTTAGCAAAACAAATGCGATACGAGGCATTCGAGTGTGATGTTAAGAGCACGGATCCTGGTGCCATGCTGCCTGTCTTGACATACTGGTTTTGTTGCTTTCTAGTGGGGACATAGCTTCTGCATGTCTCCTTGGGTTGTGGTGAGGCTTAAATGAGCAAATAGGTGGAAGGCACTGGGACTGGTGCCTAGCACATAGGTATTCAGTGGAAGAAACCATCACTAGTGACAGGTCCACTGTCACTGATAGGAACCGTGTTGGGGTGAGTATGGGGCACTTTGGTAGCTCACAGGAGGAGCTACCAAAGGGAACCCAGACTTTGGGGAAAGGGAAAAGTCTTCCTGGGGCAAGTGGTACCACAGCTGAGGCCTCAAAGAGGAGTTATCTAGAAGAACAGGTAGGTGTGTTCCAGCAAGGACAGAGCCTCAGAAGCAGGAGAGCAGTTGTGTGGCTTCAGGGCAAGGGTGGAGAATGACTGCGAGCCTGTGGACTTTTCCCAAGAGACTTTATCCTAAGAAAGGTGGAGGCTCTGTAGTATACTGCCCTTCTTTCTCTTCCGGCTGCAGTGTCTAGACTGCTGGAGTTCACAGGTGTTTGTAATAATTCACAGTTTGAGAAACAGGCTGCCCCTAGTTCTGTCGTGTGCTTGGAGCAGCGGAGCTGTGGGTAGTGGGTGTAGATGCGGAGTGCACTGCCTGCTTTCTTCCTGTAGTCGGGCTCAGGCTCCCTCGGGCTTCGCTCTAGGCCCCCAGACTCCTCTCCACACGCAGAGCCTAGGGCTCAGCCCGGGTGCTGTGTGGAGCTTTCCAGAGCAGAACCTTAGCCAAGTCTGGAGACAGCCCTTCACACCTACCTCCAAACAGTTGTACGAGGGAATGTCACTGTGACTGACAGCTGATTTCTCCTCAGAAACCATGGAGGCCAGAAGGCAGTGGGATAACATTGGAAGTTGTGGATGAAAGAAATTCAACCAAGAATGGTATATTTTACCATACAATTATTTGGTAATGAAGGAGAAATTGAGATATATCCAGATAAACAAAAGCTGAGGGAATTTGTTACCACGAGCCTGCCCTACAAGAAACACTAAAGAAAGTCCTTCAGGCTGAAATGAAGGGATACTAGATGGTAATCTGACACCGTAATTAAAAATAACACTAGTAAAGGTAACCAGACTTGCAACTTTTGGCTTGGTTTGTAACATCTTTCTTTGTCTTTTGGGCTTTAAAAGGCAAATGCATTGAACAATATTTTTTAAATGTATGGTGATGAGCTTACAGTGTATAAATTGTAATCTGTGGTGATCGCAATATAAAAGGGGAGAGGCAGAGATCTATAGAAACGGTTTTTAGATCCTATTGAAACTAAGCTCCTCAGGCTGGATGATTTCAGTTTTCTTATTTTCAAGGTTGCTGACCCCTTCTCCTGCCTGCTCACATCTGTAGAACCCCTCTATAGCAACAGTATTCAATGTAGGTTGTTGTAAATTGTTAATAATAATTGTAATCCCCACGGTAACCAAACAATAACTTGAAAAATACAGAAAAAAAAAAAAAGAAGGGAGTCAAAGTGGCACACTACCAAAAATCAGCCAAAAAAAAAAAGAGGCAGCAACTGAAAGAATTGAGGAACAAAAGTCATAAGACATGCAAAAACAAATAAGTGACACAAATAAATCCTTCCTTATTGGTAATCACATAAAATGTGAGTGGATTAAACTCTTCTATTAAAAGAGACATTGGCAGATTAGATTGAAAAGTAATCCATCTGTGTTGCTGTCTAGAGACACGTCAGGTACCTAGTATGCACCAGATGTAAGAACACAAAGAGGCTGAAAAGAAGAGGATGGGAAAAAAATCCATGCCGGATAGTAACGGAAGGAGACCTAGAGTGGCTGTATGATTATCAGACACCGCTGAAAAGGTTATGAGACCAAGAAGGACAGTGTATATTGATAAATGCCTTAATACAGCAAGAATGCACAACAGTTACAAACACTCACACCTAATAACAACAGAGCCCCAAAACATATGAATTGAAAATGGACTGAATAGAAATGTGAAATCGAGAAATCCACAGTTATAGTTGACATGTGAATACTGCACTTTCAGCACTGGATACAGGAGCCAGACAAGATGATAAGGAAATGGAGGACTTGAGCAACGGTGTCTGCCAGCCAGACCTAACAGGCGTGTAGAGAACACCCAGCAACGGCAGGATTGATGTTCTTCTCAAGTGCCCATGGAACATTCTCCAGGATAGACCATATGTTAGGCACATTAAACAAGTCTTAATAAATGAAAGAAGACTGAAATCACATAGAGTGTCTTTTCCAATCATGGTGGAATGAAACTAAAAATACTAGAAGGAAAACTGGACAATCCACAAATGAGTGGAAGTTAAACAATACATCCTAAAACAACCAGTGAGTCGAGTCAAGTAATCAGAAGGGAAATTAGGAAATACCTTGAGATGAGAACGGAAACATGATACCCCAAGTCTGGTGGGGTGCTGTGAAAGTAGTACTAGGAGGAAAACATGTGGCTGTGAAGAGGACTCAGTACTCATAACTAAAATATATAAAGAGCTATAAATCAATGAGAAGATAGTCGAAAGAGTTGAAGGACTTCACAAGAGGATTTGTCCAAATGGCCAACAAGCGTGCAAAAGAATTTTCAACATTGTTGCACATTGAAAACACAGAGAGACCCTACTGCCTCCTCCTCGACATGGGTACAGTTAATTGGCCTGACGGCATCTAGAGGTGGCAAGGCTCTGGAGCAGTTGGAACTCCTGTCACGCTACTGGTGGGAACATACATTTGTACAACTACTTTGGAAAATTGGTGTTGTCTGTGAAGCTGGACATGTGTGCCCTCACCCCAGAAGTTGTCTTCTGGGAGCACACCCAACAGAAGTGAGTGCTTATGGCCACCAAAAGCCATATATAAGAATGACCGTAGTAGTTCTGTTCTTAATAACGGAAACTGGAAACCAGCCACAGGTTCCTTGACAGTGGATTGGAAACACGCACTGAAGTATAATCCAGTGGGATGGCACGTATCTGCGGGAAAGGGTGATCGGCTGCGTGCAGCGCTATGGATGAATCTAGCAGATAAAATTTAAGTGCAAGCAGCCAGTCACCAGAGAGTACACACATGGAATGGGTGATTTCATTTATAAGCCATTAAAAAGGCAAAACTAATTTATGGGGATAGAAGTTCTTTTTATTTTTTGATTTATTTAAGTAGGCTCCACACCCAGTGTGGAGCCCAGTGCAGGGCTCAAACTCACGACCCTGAGATCAAGACCTGAGCTGGGACTAGAGTCAGACGCTTGACTGACTGAGTCACCCAGGTGTCCCCTGATAGTAGTTTGGGGGATGCTCTTCACTGAGCAAGGGCACGAGGCTGCCTTCTGAGGTTCTGGAAATGTTCTGTAGCTTGATGTAGGTAGTGATTATACAGGTGAACGTGTATGTAAAAATTCATTGAACTGCATAGTTAAGATTTGTGCGTCATAGTCTATAAAAGCTAATTCTCAATTCTATAAAAGCTAATTTTCTTTTTTTTTTCTTTTTCTTTTTTTTTTTTTTTAAAGATTTTATTTATTTGACAGAGATAGAGACAGCCAGCGAGAGAGGGAACACAGGCAGGGGGAGTGGGAGAGGAAGAAGCAGGCTCATAGCAGAGGAGCCTGATGTGGGGCTCGATCCCATAACGCCGGGATCACGCCCTGAGCCGAAGGCAGACGCTTTAACCACTGTGCCACCCAGGCGCCCCTATAAAAGCTAATTTTCAATTAAAAACAGAAGTTTTGTTGAAAAGATGTGAAACCAAGTGCACATCAGTTTGCCAGCTTTTTGGTATAAGGCCAAGGTTTTCCCATGTGAATGGTGGGTCTGAGCGTAAACCACACCCTCGGTGTGTTCTACACGATTTTCGTGATCTCTTTACATTGGAGCAGTTGTCCAGCAATGTGCATCAGGATCCTTCGGGATTTTTATAGATTTCCCCGCCAGTTTTTTTTTTTTTTTAATTTTATTTATTTATTTGACACAGTGAGAGAGGGAACACAAGCAGGGGGAGTGGGAGAGAAAGAAGCAGGCTCCCAGCGGAGGAGCCCTATGTGGGGCTCAATCCCAGGACCCTGGGATCACATCCTGAGCTGAAGGCAGACACCTAATGACTGAGCCACCCAGGCGCCCCCCCCCCGCCAGTTTCTTACTGTAGTCTTACTTACATCTAATTCGACAAGTTTTTCTTTCTTTTATTTTTTTTAGCATCTTTATTACATCTCTAAAAATATTCAACCCGTCTGTTCTATGAATTGGACTTCCTTGTAAGCTTTCTGTGACTAAAAATGAGCTTAAAAAATTCTGATCTAGGTGGCTTCTGTGTGTCTTTCTAGTCCGGAAGTTTTATGATTCTGGTATTTTACAACGCACAGTCCCAGCAGGGAGAACGCAGAGTACCTGCAGTGGCTCCCACGTCGCTCATCCCGACACACACTGTGCTCCTGCCATGTTCTAACCCTCCTCTCCTTGTTCGTCCCAGCTGCCCGCTGCTGAAACTGCCCCTGCCAGGGACAGGACCGGTGGAGTTCACCACGCCCGTGAAGGACTACTCGCCCCCGCCTGCGGCCCCTGACCACAAACCAGGGGAGCCCAGTGAGCGGCCAGAGTGGGTAGGTGCTCAGCGTGTGGCCGGGGAGAGCCCCTAGGGTTGGGTGGAGATCGGCCAAGGCAGGGGTTCTGGGAGTGAGAGTGGGGGTGGCCAGCTTCTGATTGGTGGATACGTGCGCTTGACCGGCTTTGCTGAGACACCGCAAATACTTAGTCACACAGTTAACGAATAACCTTTTCTGAAAGGAAACCCCAAATGACACAAAAGTGTGACTGTCCTACAGCGGGCTGGGACCTGTGGTTGTTGTCGCTATGGCCAGATGGGTCTGGCTTCCTAGCTGGGCTGCCCACACACCACGTGCGGGGCCGAGCAGTGCTCTGGCAGACAAGCCATCTCCTCCTTGCCCCAGGTGGTCATGAGAACCATGACTGACCATGGAGCATCCCTAGAGAATGTTCTGTCGTCGGAGTCTTGACATCATCAATGTATGCAGTGCGCACCTCATTTTTTCAGATTGGTTAGGTCCGATTTTCTCCTTACAACGCAGTTAGGTAGAAAGAGTTGAGTTTTTGTGTTTGGGGTTTTTTTTTAATACCTTCTACAGTTAAGGAGGCGGGGCCCAGAGTGATGAAGGGCCTCTGTTGTTTAGTTTACGTGGGGTCAGCACTGCATCCGAACCCCAGGACTCCTGACCCCAGGTCCGTGCTGCTTCTGGACCACACTGTCCTCGGTTGACTGTCTCTGAGCTGAGCACTGATGTCCACGAGGAAGTAACAGCCGCTCCAGTACAGGGTCTCAGGCAGGGGAGCTCACTCGCTGTGACACTGGACTCGTTCTTCGGAGATCTTACAAGTTAGCCCATCTCTAACTTTTACCTGCCAGCTAGTGGATAAAGGGTCCTTCCTTCCACTTGTGCTTTGGTCCCGTGGATTCGTGCTGGTCTGGGTGTGTGGTTAAGGAAGAGAACCAGAGCTCAGAGAGCAGAGCTCTTCCTCTCCCGCCCTCTCTCTGACAGTGAGTATACATTCCTTTCTGTTCCCTTCGTGGGTAATGTAGCCATCAGGTATCTTGTTAAAAACTTAGCCCTGCTGGTGCTAAACAGAGACCTGGCTGGTCAGCTGGGTGTGTATTAAGCTGTACATGAATCCGTCTTACTAGGACTCTGTCCATCAAGGTCAGAGGGAGCATGGTCCGATGCTGGCAGAAGCCAGCTCTGTGACTTCATGTCCCAGCTTGACCATTGGCGCAGCATAGGCCCTTCTTGGTTCAGACCTTTTACCTTCATTAACCTCTGGATGCACTTGTACCACAGAGTGGCACTGGCTCCTGGTCACAGCAGGGTGGTCTGTGCGGATGCTGCGTGACTCCAGGAGTTCGGTGGGCCTGACGGTACAGGGGAGACATTTAATGCTACAGCTATTGGGGGAGGGGGGTGACGTGTTTGTGAGCTCTTTAAACTTCCATTGTGCCCTTCTTTGGTCTGGGATGATGATAGTAAGCAGGTGTACAAATAACTTCAGGGCCAACAATCAGAGGATTGTTTGTTTTCTCTCTTCCTCACTGGAGCCCCCTCCACCGCCCCCGCCACCCCCACCCCCACCCCTGCCTTGAAGGCCTCGGTGCAGTCACCTGGTACTGTGCAGGTCAGCGGTCAGTTACCTTACCTCCACGGACAGTCCGTGCTAAAAATTCAGACCAGCAAAACAGAAGCTTTAGTTACAAGGAACAGAAGACTCAGCCCAAACCAGAGTAAGCAAAAAGGTCATCTTTGGAGTCCTAGAACCCAGGGATAGTATGGCTTGGGCCTCAAGAGCAGCCCACCTCTCTGCTCGGTCAGCGACACTCTTGATCTGCCCAACAGCAGCTCCGGCAGCTTCAGCCCCGTGTTGTTGCAATAGGCAGTCCCGTGCAGGGTGAGAGGGTGCCAGGTTGATCCTAAGTGAGGTTACCTGCCTGTCCCCATCCCAGATCCTGTGGTGAAGGCGGGTACTTTGTTGACTGGCTTCATCTGTTAGTTGTCTCCATCATGAGGCTGAGAACGAGAGAGGACCACTTCCCACGGAGAAGCAGGAGGCTCAGACCCACTGCGGGGTCCTGGTGCTCTGAGTCAGGCCCACCCTTTCTCGGAGTCACTAACTAATGGCTTTGTCAGGTTGGGAGGGACACTTTCTAGAAAGAGAGATGCTTTTACCGGAGAAAGAGAAGAACAAAGCAGAAATGGTAGAAGCTTTGCATTTCGCACACGCATGTGACCTTGGGCAAGTTACTTCACGCCTTTGTGCCCTTGTTTCGGCATTCATAAAGTGGGGATGGTAATGCTATCTATATCATAGTTATCAGAGGATTACTCGAAGGCAGGCAAAGGCTTAGTGCGGTGCCTGGCCCATCACTTGCATTTTGACACGTTTGTGGCTATCACTGTTGTCACTGTCATTGATCAGATCTGGCCAAAGTTCTGGAGAAGGAGCAAAGTTCAAATGCTTGGATTGCCCTCGGGGACACAGCAGGCCCGCAGTCCGTCAGCCTGAGCTCAGATGCCACTCTCTTCAGGAAGCCTTCCCCAGCTTTCTTGCCCTGTTTCTCCTCTCTGCTCTGTATTTCCACCCAGTAGGAATTGTGTTCCATTCAAGCATGTGCAGTCCGGTATTTTAACACAGTGGATGCTGAAGAAAAGCTTCTTGTTGGACAGAGGAACTGTGGCTTCTGTAGCGGGGCAGGAATGTCAAGTGAGGCATTTTTCTTGGAGCATGATAGGTGATGAGGTAGCTGGGGCCAAGTTGAATCTGCGGCGGTGGGGTTTCAACTTTGAGTGTGTGGGCAGTGGGAAGCCAGTCCCCCAGAGGCAAGGACATGAGGAAAGTGGCAGTAGGAGCAGTTGTATTGAACTTGGAGAAACTTGGGGATGGAGGTGACCATGCTTAGGAGAAGGGTGGGGGTGTGAAAGGAGTGGAGGGATTGATCTTCAGGAGACGCCAAATCTAATTTTAATGGTTGTAAGCCATGGTAATGTAACCCCATATAACTGACATGTTTTTGGCCACTTTGCCGAATGGTTGTATGTGGTTTTTTTTGGGTCCTCCCAGTTGATGTGTGAGGTCTGGGATTCCATCCCTGTTCCCTAGGAAGAGCCTAGGGCTTAGAGAGTGCAGACACCGTTGTCCAAGGCCTACAGCCAGGGCTGGCACTAGAAGTTGAACCCAGCTCGGTCCCCTGAGCCTGCCCTTCCCTGCCCCCCCCCGCCCCCCCCTTACATGCCTGGGGCTGGAGGACAAGGATCAGGAGCCCTGTTTGTCAGAATTGCTGAGTAACAGGCGTCTTCTGTCACTGTTTTACAGAGAGCCCCTGGGTGTTGTCAGCATAAAGGTAAACTCCCTGGAGCTCTAGGTTGCTCTATTTGAATGTAGAGGAAGGACTGTGTTTAAAGAAACAAGAACAAAACAAGCTGAGGTCTCCCGCACTGGCCTGGCTTCCCTAGACCCAGTCATCAGGAAACCTGAACTTCCCATGAAGCCCTGCCGGGCTGGCCGCAGAGCCGACTGGGCTTCCAGGGCCAGCGCTGCGGTATTTGTGGTGGTGGCTGAGCCTGGACGTGGGGTTTCCAAGGAGCTCCGGTCAGTGCCTCATGCTGTGAATGCTGGTGGCTGGAGACCCTGGGGATCCCTAAGACCTCAGCTCCCCTACTGCACTGCTTGTGTTGGGCCTTCCCATTTGTTTCCTGTTTCCTGCGGGAACTCGCATGGTTCCCAACTACCCAGGCACATTGGCTTTTGAGAAAAAACAGGCTTGAGAATTGGGCGGCCCTGGCTTGAATCCTGGCTCAGCTGCCTGTCACCTCTGTCCTTGGACACATCCTTTATCTCTCTGGGCCCTGGTTTTCTTATCTGGGTCCTCTAGCTCAGGGTCTCCCAGGGCTGCACTCAAGGTGTCAGCCAAGGCCGCAGTCATCTCCAAGCCGGCTGGGGAGGATCTCCTTCCAGGCCCGCTCCGCGGTCAGTCGGCAGACAGGTTTCTTGCAGGCCGTTGAGCTGAGAGGCTCCCTTCCTCACCGTGTGCTGGCGGAGGGTCCCCTCAGTTCCTTGCTTCGTGGACCTTCCAGAGAAGTTCATGACAGGGCTCATAACTTCACCAGAGTGGCGGCCCCTGAAGAACGGGAAAGAGGAAGAATTAGCGTCTTTTTCTTTCCAGTTATGCGCGTGTGCACACGTGTGCGTGTCAATACACAACATAAAAGTTACCGTATGAACCCTTTGCAGGTACACAGTTCGCTGGTATTAAATACATTCGTGTAGCGCAGCCGTCCGTCTCTGTAACCTTTCATCTTGTAAAGCAGAAGCTCCATACCCATTAACCCCCTCCTCCTCCAGCCGCTGGCAACCAGCGTTGCTCCTTCTGTGGCTATAAATCTATTACTTTAGGTCTCTCGTGTAAGTAGAATTGTACAGTACTTGTTTTTTGTGACTGGCTTATTTCACTCAGCATTACGTCCCCAAGGGTTATAATCTTTTGTAACCTAATCTCAGAAACGACATCTCATTACTGTTGTTGTCATCTGTTTGTCAGAAGCCAGTCACTAGGCGCAGCGCACTCTCGGGGGGATTGCGTGTGGGCGTGAGCCCCGGGAGGTGGGGGCGCCTGGGGCCGCGGTAGCAGACGGACTGCGGCAAGCTCCGTCTAGTGCGGAGTCTGCACTCCGTGCCTGCGGGCACCTGGATCCCCGGGCCTGGACGCTTCCGTGGTCACTCCCTTCGGGTACCGCGTGTCACGTCTGTCTCCATGTCTGTTTCTCACTCGATACCCACTAGCGATTGTGATAGCACCCAGCACTGGGAGTGGTGGGGTCCTGGCCACATCCCCGCTGCCCTTTCAGCGCCTGCCCGCCTGCCCGCCAGTCCCTGCACCTCCTATGTCAGAGGATGTCGGGGGCAGCAAGGCCTGAGGTGCGGGGTGTTGGCGTCCCCTAGGAGCAGCCCTCGAGCAGTAGCTGCGCGGCGGGCCGTGTAATAGCTGAGCCCTCTAGTCCCTTAGGCGGGACGACTCAGCTAAGCCCCGTTACCCATGAAGGTCACTTGGCCAGTAACACCCTTTGGTGGCGGCTTTCCCTGCCTTGTTCCTTGTCCCTTTCCCCTCTCTGTGCTTTCTGCCCCTCCCAAATAAACCACCCGTCTTAGGGCCTGCTCCTGGGGAACCCAGACTGAGGTAAGAGGCAGGCCTATTCCTGTTGAATAAACCACCGTAAGGGAATTTTGATTCCCAGAAGAGGGGGCCTGTGTTGGGTGACGAGTTTGCTACAATCCTGTTAAATGAGCAGACGGAGACCTTGGAAGAGTTGCAAAAACGTGACCTTGGAAGAGTTGCAAAAACGTGACCTTGGAAGAGTTGCAAAAACGTGAAATAGCTGTTTGGGAAGTTCATTTGGAAATCAGGGAGGGTGAGGCAAGAGTCCTCCAGCAGAGGGAGGCCCAGCCAAGGCCAGGGATCAGAGCTGTGCAGTAGGACTCATTATTCCCCGGTTCTTGCCTGGTGGGCTTCCTGGCCGGGCGTGCAAACGAATGAGTAGAGGGTTTACCCGGCACTAGTGGAAGGACAGCGGAGAAAGAGATGTCTAGGGCAAAGGGATTACATGCTCCTGTGAAAATCTGACGAGAGCCAAGGATCCTCTCCCCTAAAAATGATGATGGTAGTCATAATATGTACACTTTAGGCAGAAACTTTTAAAAATTGGGGGAGCAAGGTGCTCCCAGAACTTCTAGAGCCGTCCCTAGAGCCCAGGGAGAAGGCTCTGGTTCTGAGCCATGTTTGTTAGTCCTTACTGAGATGGTGGCCTGGGTGGAGAGAAGGTGCCTGGGTGGGAAGGGGGCTGGAGAAGGAGTGGAGGGCCCAGGAGCCGGAAGGAGTTTCCCGCCCGGACACTAAGGGTTCATTCGCAGAGGCTCGGTGGGCCTGAGGGTGGAGGGGTGTCCCCAGCAGGGCACTGGACAGAGGAGGTGGCGTGTGCGACACAGCCTTGTGGCCAGCGGGCACAGACCCGGGGCTAGAGGCTCTGCAGTGCCGTGCTGTCCCTGGGTGACACGTCATGTCCTTCACAGGCTTTGGGGACGATTGCCCTGGGGTGGCTCTCCTTGTAGAGCCGTCGTCTCCAGACGGCTTCTCGCCCGCTCAGGCCTGGGTGAGGGGTTGAGCGCATGAGCTGCTACTCAGGGCAGAGCCTGCGGCAGCCAGCTGCATCCAGATCCCTCTTGTGCCTCCGGGCTGCTCTAGCAGGCCTGCGGTGCCAGTGACGAGACAGGTGAGGCCTTCTGTCCCCAGAGCCGTGGTAAGACATGGCTTCATAAATGTAAACTTGCAGAGGCACAGGAGGCCTTACCTTGCTGCTCGTGTTCAGCATCCTGAGCCTTGCTTGTGCGAGAACCTCTCCTCGAGTGGCCAAGTGGCCTTCCTTCATCTCCTCCCCTGCCCTTGGGAGTCCCCGATTGCGATACAGGCCTGGAGACCCCCCTTGCAGCTCCCTGCTGCAGGCTGTAGGCTGTCTCGCCCTGCCTCCACCGGATGACGCTGCACTCCGCACTCCTGAGTGGGCTTCCCGAGCGCTGCTGTCGTCCGGTCGGCCTTCCTCTCAGAACCCCCCCCCCCGGGGGGGGCTGTTCTTTGTCAGCTGCTTAGTGTCCAGGCCTCTGGGGCAGGCGTCCTCCCAGCCCCCTGCTCATTCTAGCTGTGATTTCTGGTATTACCTGCCAGGACTCCCTTGTGCTCTCTAGACTGGCTGTGCTCTCCGAGGCCCTCCCTGTTCCTCTCCTGCCAGGCCTCCCCCACCTCACAGCTCCACGCAGTGTCTCCCTGGGCCGTAATCCTGCCACGGCTAATCCAGGACCTCATTTTGGGGGTGTTCCAGACCTCTCCATCACTGGGAATCATTCAGATATGCCTGTTACACATCTGAATTCTTTGGTCAGCTGCCTGTTAGCTCTCCCAGGCAGATGGCAGGTTCTAGTGAGGGGAATGTGTGACATTCAGTGAGAAGACATGGGCTTGGGCCCTTGCACCACCCTGCACGAGTCATGAAAGCCTGGGGAGTCACCTTGCTTCTCGTAGGACTGTCGGGGGCGGGGGGTCGATGTAAAGATGTGCCGCAACTGTTTATTGCTGATATTTCCGAGAGTACTTAATCTCTGCATGTGATGTTTGTATGCCCGTGTGTGTCTGTGGGTCTGTGTGGCGGGAGGGGTGTGTGTGCACGCGTCTTCTCGATGCTGCAGGGTGAATATCAGTCACCCCCTTTCACAGTGATGAAACTGAAATCCAGAGAAGTCCAACATGTTTTCAAGGCTGTACAGTGGAGAGCTGGGATTTAAAATTGGGTCTTTGGATGAAAATCTGCTGACCTGCAAGTGGCAGGATCCGTAAGACAGGCTGCACCCTACTGGGAGCTTAGGGTCCACTGTGAGTTTGGCAGGCCGGTTCCATAGAGGACTGGATGGTAAGTGCTTTAGGCTTTGTGGGTCACAGTCTGGGGTGAACACCCCTGGGCCATCATTGCATGAAAGCAGCTGGGGCCAGGATGGAATGGAGTGGGCACGGCTGTGTTCCAGGAAAACCGTAGTTAGAAAAGCAGGTGTTGGGCTTATTGAGCTTGTGGCCCTAGTCTGCCGACCCCTGGTCTATTGGCAGGCGTGTAGGAAAGTGGTTCGTAGATGGTAAAGAGCCTCTTGTGGACATCTTCATTTTTGAAGGCCTGTCCTTTGGGCCCCACACGCTTTGCCCATCGTAGATGCTCAGGACCCTTCCTCACCGTGGGCCTGTTTTTCTCCTGTGCTGAGCTGACCTTTCCACCGCTTCCCTATTTCTTCTGCAGTACGTGGGTGCCCCCGTGGCTTACATCCAGCAGATATTTGTGAAGTCCTCGGTGTCTCCCTGGCACAGGAATCTCCTGGCAGTGGATGTGTTCCGTTCCCCTCTGTCCCGGGCATTCCAGCTGGTGGAGGAGATCCGGAACCACGTGCTGAGAGACAGGTATCTCTCCCAGAGACCCCAGCCTCCCTGAATCCGTCCGTACCGATGGGGCGGGGGGGTGCCGTCCAGCTCGGCAGAAATCGAACAAGTGAGAAGAGTGGCAGGGAAGCCACCTTTGCGTTTCTCAGCAGCCTGTGGGGCCACTGTGGCTTCACTCCCCTGGACCTCTGTGGAGGGCGCAGGGGTCCGTCCTTGGGTCTCAGCGTCGAGCCTGTGCTGAGCTGACGGGGAGCCGCTTGCCCCGCGCCTTAGGTGGCTTACTGCTCGGCGGCTCTGAGGCATGAACGTGACGGCGGTCAGGCCGAGGAGAAGCACGCTCCACCTGGGGGTCACTTCCCCCCGCCCCCCGTGGGTCTCTGGAGTGGGCTGGCTTCACAGGCCGCTTCGCCCGCTGGGATTGTAGTTCGCTGAGGGCTTTGACACGCATTTCGGTGAATGGAACGGAGCACCTCATTCTCACCCTAGCTGCCCACTGAATTGGCTGAGGCGTCTTAGTGGGTGAGAGGTTGTGCGTGCTCCCGGAAGGCACTTCTCAGAGAGGCTTGGGGCCTCATGTGTCCTGTGAAGGTCCATCAACCACACGGTTTGGTTGTTGACCACCTGGAAGAACTTTCCCCTGCTGTCCTAATCCGTGGGCTCTTTGAGGTAGCAGGCTCCCAGGAACCCGATGACAGAGGCTCCCCGTAAGTGCAGCGCGCCTGCCCTGTGCGCAAGGCTCAGCAGGTGCCCCGTGCTCTCTCCCGCACAGTTCCGGCACCAGGGGCCTGGAGGAGGTGTGCCTGCAGGTGACCGACCTGCTGCCGGGCCTCAGGAAGCTCCGGAACCTACTTCCTGAGCATGGGTGCCTGCTGCTGTCCCCCGGGAACTTCTGGCAGAATGACCGGGAGCGCTTCCATGCTGATCCTGACATCATCGGGACCATCCACCAGCACGAGCCCAAAACCTTACAGACCTCAGCCACGCTCAAAGGTACCTCCGGGCAGGGTGCCTGTGGGTCACCGTGTGCTCTCTGATGGGCACTCTGGCAGATCAGCGGTTACCCCTTGTTTCTTAGGGTGGGGGGTAGGGAGGGGTCCTTGATGGCTCCATCGTGGCTGTGTTCCTGTGTCAGTACCTGCTGGTTTCTGTGTGCAGACTTGCTCTTTGGTGTTCCTGGGAAGTACAGCGGGGTGAGCCTCTACACCAGGAAGAGGATGGTCTCGTACACCATCACGCTGGTCTTCCAGCGCTACCATGCCAAGTAAGGCCGTCGGCACTCGGGGCTCCCGGCCGGGCTGTGGGATGGCATGAGTCTTTGAGTAGTCCCCGTTCTGGTTTAGGGTGTCCGGAATGCCCCAAGGGGAAAGTGCAGTTTTCAGGCCTCCTGTTGAAATGTTTCTCCCTTAGACTGAAGGATACTCTGTTTTCCCATTTGAGCGGGGATGACCTGACGCCTGGTTGAGAATAAGGGACTAACTATACATTGGGTAATTGAATTTAAAAAGAAGAAGAAGAAGGGACTAAGGCAAATTCATTGTCCTGGTGCTTCCAATGGTCTTTCTGGAGCCTCTGGCGGGAGTCCCAAGCGGGTGGCTTCTGAGCCTGAAGTGGCCGCAGGCCTTCCCTGCCGAGGACGAGAGCACCAGAGATGCCTCCGCTTGGCCGTCCTGGGGCTCGGGTACTCAGAGTGCCGTGACCGGTCAGGAAAGGGTGTTGAGGAGGGAGGCGGGGGAGCTCCTGAGACAACTTTGGAGACTAGGGGGAGCTCAGACACCCCAGAAAAGCGCCCTCCATCATGGGGAGGAGAGGGAAGCCCTGATGGACTTGCCTTCCAGGAGTCGTCTCTGCCCCTGGCCCAAGAGGGACAATCCGTCTCCCCCCCCCCCCCCCGACTCCATGACCAGGTTCCTGGGCAGCCTGCGGGCCCGCCTCATGCTCCTGCACCCCAGCCCCAACTGCAGCCTGCGCGCCGAGAGCCTGGTCCACGTGCACTTCAAGGAGGAGATTGGCATCGCCGAACTCATCCCCCTCGTCACCACCTACATCATCCTGTTCGCCTACATCTACTTCTCCACACGTGGGTCCACAGCACAGGGGCTGGGGGCTTTCTCCAAGCTAAGTGCGCATTCCAGACCACCTGCTCCCCACCTCTGGAAGTGGCTCGGGCAGAGATGTCGAACATGCCCAGTGCTCGCAAAAGCCAGGGCTTCGTCCTCCCGCACAGTCTCGGGCTTGGGTGGGTCCAGGCCTTCTTGGGCTTCTTGGGAAAAGACCCTTCCTGGGTTAGGGTTCCTAAAAGACACACCATTTCCCTGAGACGGGGAAGTATACGTGGCTGTCCTTTGCTTGGGTTAAACCGGGGTCCTCCCCATTCTCAGATGTCAGGGCACACTCTGCTCCTAGGAGATAAGCCCAGAAGGGCCCAGGTGCGTCCGGGTCTGGGGGAGATGCTGCCCTGATGTGTCCTCTCCGCCCTGCAGGCAAGATCGACATGGTCAAGTCCAAGTGGGGACTGGCTCTGGCTGCCGTGGTCACAGTGCTCAGCTCGCTGCTCATGTCCGTGGGGCTCTGCACACTCTTCGGCCTGACACCCACCCTCAACGGCGGGTAGGTCCCCACCAGGGTCCACCGAGCTTCAGGCCGGAGAGCCTCTGGGCTTGCCCGGGACTGGATGCTTGCTGTTGCGTTGTGTCTTCGCGTTGTTATCTTGACGTTTAAGAGGTACATTCTTTACCTTTGGCTTGTGTTCGTACTCCTGGACGTGTAGTGTGTCTGTACATACATGTAATACATGTATGGGTGTGTGTGTAGGGCGTGTGTTCATATATGTGTATATACGTGTGTTTCCGCACGTGTGTGGTCTTGACCTGCGTGTGCGTGTGTGTTCATCTGTTACATATACACATGCATACTGCTCCTCGATGGTTAAGGCACAGATGGGTGGGAGGTTAAGAGACGTACATTTTCTTCCCTTTACTACGAAAACATTTAAGTGACTAATAAAATAGGTCATTTCGCAGTCTTTAAGACACAAGCACACTCTGATTTGCCGCCTTTCCATTGACACGTGCTTTTCTCCTGCCATTTCTCTCCAACTCTTGGGCCAGAAGCCCTGCCCCGTGTTTGTCTTCGGTCTCCACCACTCTCACTAGGCCCCACCCGCCCGTCCGTTAGTGGTCGCTGACCGCCTGGCCTGTCCCCTCCCGGGGCTGGTTGCGGGAGCAGCGACGTTGTGTTTTCTGTTACTTCCCTTGCTCGCGGAACACTTGCTTCCTTTCCTGAACCTGACGGGGCTGATGTCCCCTCCCCCGCGGGCCGTCTGCTGTGCCCTCCTCAGAGCCCTGGGTTCCACCGCCCCACGGCGGGGATCCCGGCAGGCATACCTCAGCCGGTGGCCCTGCCTCTCGTGGCTCCTCACCAGCAGTGTGAGCCTCAGCTCCCAGAGAGCTAGTAGCTCTCCAGACAGCCTCTGCAGAGGTGAGTAGGGCTGGAGGCTCCTCTCATCCCCCTTCTACCTAGTCCCGACGGCTTGGCCTGCAGTGCTGCCGAGGCTCCTGGCGTTTGCTCCGGCCAGCGGAGTCTGGTGTGGGAGGGACAGGGAGAGCGGTGCGCCGGCAGCCGCTGTGTGCCGCGTCGGTGGAGGCCGGGATGCTTGCTGACCGCTCGGCCAGGCTTCCAGGCCTGCCTGAAAGCTGAGAGCTGTGCAGGCAGAGGCCCTGTGTGGGGTGGCGGGGGAGGCTGGGGCTTGCGCCCTGCGCTTCTGGAAGTCACTCAGCAGCCTCCCACTAGAGGCCGCAAAGCCCACAGCCTTCCTGGGGCCCACACCCGTGGCGAACCAGCATGTGTTGGGGGCCCTCCTCAGCACTGTCCTCACCCTCTCCCTCTCTGTCCCCAGCGAGATCTTCCCCTACCTTGTGGTGGTTATTGGGTTAGAGAACGTGTTGGTGCTTACCAAGTCCGTGGTCTCGACCCCAGTGGACCTCGAGGTGAAGCTGCGCATAGCCCAAGGTAACGCGGCTGGCAGTGGGGGTGCCCTGGGGGGGCCTTCTTTGCTGGGCTTCCTGCTGTGGAGGGGACAGGGAGCCCCAGAAATCGCCCTTGCTCTGACCTCTGGTGTAGCATGGCGTGGACCACCAGGCCCTGGGGGCGTGTTAGCACGAGCCCTGAGGAACCACAGAACCGCTGGACTTGACTTTGTCCTGGGGCATGTGTCAGTAAGAACACAGCCGAATTCTGTGGCAGGGCTCAGTGTTCGGTGGCCCTCTGTGCAGACTGGCACCTGGTGCTTTCTCTTCCTGCCTCCCGCCGCCACACTCGGCCCAGGCTCCCGCGGCTGGGCACTTCAGAGACGCTGCCTCCACAGCTGCCATAGAAGGGCCTGTGACTCGGTGCCCAGAGCTGGGGATCGGGATGCTGAGGAAAGTGGGCAGAGAGCCTAGAGCTGGAAGTCTGAACTCTGTGCTTCCTCCTCCTAACCCCCAGTCTGTGGGAGCGGGGCCGAGGGCAGGCTGTTCGTTCACTCGACAAGCCTTCGTGAGCTTCTATGAGACGCCAGGCCCTGCGCTCGATGGGGAGCTCTGAGGACACAAGGGGACCTGGCCCCTTAGCCAGCAGGTGCTTGCTGTGGGGGAGGGGCTGGAGGAAGAACACTGCTAGCACTTCCATCGCTCGGGCCTTCTGCCCGGTGTGGGCAGGCCTGTGCGGACCAGACAGAACGGTACGTGGAGGCCGGATGTGCCAGAGTGGGTGGCACTCGGCCTTCCTCTCGGATGTGCTCATCTCAGCACCCTGCTTCTCCCTTCCTCTGATGCTGCTTGCAGCTCTCCTCTGCTCTCCAGCTGCTTCCCGCAGCAGCTGTGCAGTGGTGGCAGCTCCTGGGCGCTGGGCCCCTGGGGTGGAATGGCTGCCTCGGAAGGCTGGGCACCCTCCCCATGTGCTGGCCCCCTGGCCCCGTTGTCCTCTGCAGGCCTCAGCAGTGAGAGCTGGTCCATCATGAAGAACATGGCCACGGAGCTGGGCATCATCCTCATTGGCTACTTCACCCTGGTGCCCGCCATCCAGGTAAGGCCCCAAGGCCTGCCCCGCGGGTGAGTGTGGAGCCAGCTGCTCAGTTCCCCACCTGTGTGCGGGGGGTCCCCTCTCAGCGCAGACACCCCGGCCTCGGGACCTGTGCTGCCCGGATGGCGTTCCGTGCAGAGTGCTGCTGGCAGGCCTGGTTCAGAAGCTCTCACCCAGGTCCAGTGAGACCTGTTTCTCGTTTCTCAGCAGAAGCCCTGTGGGGCCCCTGCACTGGTCCCCTCCTCCTTCCTAGGCTTAGGCCTGACCCATATCTGCAGCCTCCAGACATACCCCCCCCATGGGAGGGCCACCACCCACTACTCCGAGTGGCTCCTGCTCTTGGCCAAGTGCCCCCACTCAGCTGTGGGGCTGCAAGCAGGTGGAGGGGGACCTACACGGAGTGAGAACGCTGACTTGCTGACCCTGCTCGAGGGTTGTCTTGTCCTCGCCTTCCTTCCCCCAGAGCTGGCAGGCCTACTGAGTTGTGGGGGTGAGCAGAGAACACAGGGTGACCCAGAGGGCATCTGCAGGACACAGTGCCATCTTGGGACATTAGAGCTGCCGTGAGCACTGTGCCACCATGAGCTGGGTCCTTCATCTTACCCCGGGTGGGAGTGGAAGCTGTGGTGAAGGGCAGAGGAGAAAAACTGAAATCAGCTGATCCCATCTGTTGACAGAGCTTGGGGAGCAGAGATACTACTGTATTCAGTTTCAGGGCAGAAATTGGTTCCCTCCTGCCCTCTCTCCCTCCTTTGGTGCTGTGCAGTCACTGGCCAGGCTTTCTGAGAGTCCTGCGTGGGGTCAGGCCTGGGTGCTAGATACACATTGGTCATAGGACTTAAGCAGGGCCAGAGGGTCAGTGGGGGAGGGCTTTTGGGGAAGGGGGATGGTGGGGCTCAGAGCTTTGCAGGTTGGATCAGGCCCTTCTCCCTAGGGGGATTGGAAGGTTTAGGGAGAGCACCCACCCTTCCACTTCCCCTGGTGGGGGTGGGGTGGGGTGTCTCTGCTGCCCCCTGGTGGGGAGGGAGGGAGCAGCAGGCACTGCCTCTCCTTGGCTGCTCCTAGACTCGGCATCTCCTTTCTCTCTGTGGGGCTCTGCCTGCCACTGCCCTGCAGATTTTGAGGTGCCTGCAGGCAGGGAGCTGCTTCTCAGGGGCTGGGCCATGCTGTCATCATGTCCCCTCATCTGCTCTTATTCCAGGAGTTCTGTCTCTTTGCTGTCGTGGGCCTGGTGTCAGACTTCTTCCTTCAGATGCTGTTTTTCACCACTGTCCTTTCCATTGACATTCGCCGGATGGAGGTAGGATTGCGCTGTGCCCTGCCCCCCCCCTTCCTGGCCATACTCAGGGTGTCCTGGGGTGAGAGCTGTGCAGACCTCGGTCAGGGGCAGCCACCGGACAGCAGCCTCAAGCCCCGACCACTGCGCCCCCCACAGCTAGCGGACCTGAACAAGCGGCTGCCCTCGGAGGCCTGCCTGCCCCCAGCGAAACCAGTGGGGCGGCCAGCACGCTTCGAGCGGCAGCTGGCTGTGCGGCCCTCCACACCCCACACCATCACACTGCAACCGTCCTCCTTCCGAAACCTGCGGCTCCCCAAGAGGCTGCGCGTCGTCTACTTCCTGGCCCGCACCCGCCTGGCACAGCGCCTTATCATGGTACCCTCCGCCCCTGCCCTCTGAGGGCCAGCACTCCGTTCCCTCTGGACTTTTGCACTTCGCCTTGGAGGTGGGGGGTGCCCCTCAGGTCCTCGTGGCCCCAGGAAGCCTGGCTTTGGGAAGCTGCCCACCATACGCTCCTGCCCGGGTCCTGGTAGCTTCTGAGGTGATAAGCCTATCCATGGGAGAAGCAGCCCTGGGAGCATCGGGTATAAGAGTCATCATCTCCCTAGAGGGACCCAGGACAGGAGCCTGGTTGATGGGGTGCTCCGGGCTGGAACTACCGTGGTTCCCCAAGCTAGGGTTCCCCTGCCACACAGTGCGCAGGCATCAGAAAACGCTGGCCAGAATCACTGGCTTGTTGGGCTGGGCGGAAGGAGAGGAGCAGGGCTGGCTAGTGGCCAGCAGTGGCGCCCCCTGGAGCTGCCGGGAGAGGGAGCAAGGCTGAGGCCCTCTGCGGACTGGGGGACCCACGGGCGTCTCTGGAGCAGGTCACTTAGCTGGTCCCTCTCGCCACGCTGTCCGTGGGAATGGTGCCTGATTTCTGGCCCCAGCCGATAGATGGGGATTGGGGAAGTTCCAAGGACGCTCTTCTATTTCAAGGCTGGGAAACCCAAACCATGACCGTGAAAAGGGAACCAGGTCCCTCCAGTGGCAGTTGGCCCAGGTGGTAGTGGGAGGACTTGGCGAGGCAGAAGGGAGGACAGATTGGGACCTGCGTCTTCTCCCCACCTCGAGGCCTGAGGTCCCTGTGCTGCTTCCTTCTGGCATGAGGGCCAAGGCTGCTGGGGGTCGGGGCACCCAGAGGCCCCGCTGAACGTCCACTGCCCCGCTGCAGGCCGGCACCGTCGTCTGGATCGGCATCCTGGTGTACACAGACCCAGCCGGGCTGCGCACCTACCTTGCTGCCCAGGTGACCGAACAGAGCCCGCTGGGCGAGGGCGCCCTGACTCCCATGCCTGTGCCTAGTGGTGTGCTGCCCGCCAGCCACCCGGACCCTGCCTTCTCCATCTTCCCACCCGATGCCCCTAAGTTACCCGAGAACCAGACGTTGCCTGGAGAGCCACCTGAGCCTGGGGGCCCAGCAGAGGGTGCCCATGACAGCCCTGTCCCGGAGGTCACGTGGGGGCCTGAGGATGAAGAACTCTGGAGGCAGCTCTCCTTCCGCCACTGGCCGACGCTCTTCAGCTACTACAACATCACGCTGGCCAAGAGGTGAGTTAGGCTGTGCCGGCTGCCCCCTCCCCGCCTGGTGTCAGCGCCTCGTCCCCAGAGCGTCCCTTCCCCCTCAGGCCGGAGACCCATTGCTTTGAATTCCGCAGTTTCTTTCAAAGAAACCCGCATAGGGTCGTGAGGTAGGAACCAGTGCATCAGGCAGCCACCACCCGACAGGAGCCCTGGGTCCCCCGGCCTGGGAAGTCACAGGTTGCTGCCAGCCCCTCAGCCCGAATGAGATCAACCCGCCAGTGGTCACCCACTCTGTGCCAGGACGGTGACAGAGGCAGCCCGCATGCAGTGGTGGCTCTGCCGCGCTGGTGCCTGTCACAGAGCAAGGCTGGGTGTTAGAGCTGGGCTGGGAGGAACTTGGCTCCGCGCTGACTGCCCCCCCAATGCTGGGAAGCCTGTCCCCAGGGGGTGGGCTTGGAGTGGAGCCGGTGGAGCCAGCCCCTGTGGGAAGTGGGGAGGGGTCCTTCTGCAGGCACCCCGCTGACCCCCCCCCCCAGGTACATCAGCCTGCTGCCCGTCATCCCGGTCACGCTGCGTCTGAACCCCAGAGAGGCCCTGGAGGGGCGGCACCCCCAGGACGGCCGCAGTGCCTGGCGCCCGCGACAGCCCGGGCCGGGTGGGCTCTGGGAGGCCGGCCCCAGGGCGCCGGGCGTGGCACCGGCCCACGGCGACGTCACCCTGTACAAGTAAGGCCCAAGAGGGGGTAGGGGATGGGGATGGGGGGAGGGGAGGGGGAGGGGCGGGCGCGCCTGACCACTCTCCCGGCCGCGCAGGGTGGCGGCGCTCGGCCTGGCGGCCGGCATGGTGCTCGTGCTGCTGCTGCTCTGCCTCTACCGCGTGCTCTGCCCGCGCAACTACGGGCAGCCCGGCAGCGGGCCCGGCCGGCGGCGGCGCGGCGAGCTGCCCTGCGACGACTACGGCTACGCGCCGCCCGAGACGGAGATCGTGCCGCTGGTGCTGCGCGGGCACCTCATGGTGAGTGCGGGGGGCGGGGCCGGGGGCGGGCCGGGGGCGGGGCCCACAGCTGACCGCGCCCCTCCCGCAGGACATCGAGTGTCTGGCCAGCGACGGCATGCTGCTGGTGAGCTGCTGCCTGGCGGGCCACGTGTGTGTGTGGGACGCGCAGACCGGGGACTGCCTCACGCGCATCCCGCGCCCGGGGTAGGTGCCCGCCCTCCTCCGACCCCCGCCCCTCCCCGTCCCCCCATCCCACTCTGTCCTCACTCAGTCCTCCTGGCCCCTGGCAGGCAGCGCCGCGACAGTGGCGTTGGCAGCGCGTTTGAGGCTCAGGAGAGCTGGGAACGGCTGTCCGACAGCGGGAAGGGGGGCCCAGAGGAGCCGGGGGACAGCCCCCCTCTGCGGCACCGGCCCCGGGGCCCTCCGCCGCCTGCCCTCTTCCGGGACCAGCCAGACCTCACCTGCCTGATCGACACCAACTTCTCAGCCCAGCCGAGACTCTCGGAACCCACGCAGCCCGAGCCCCGGCACCGGGCGGGCTGCAGCCGTGCTCGCGACGGCCCGGGCTACGACTTCAGCCGCCTGGTGCAGCGCGTGTACCAGGAGGACGGCCTGGCGCCCAGCCGCGCGCCAGCCCTGCGCCCGGCCTCCCCTGGGCCCGGGCCGCCCTTGACCCCCGAGGACGAGGGGGGCTGTCCTCCCGAGAAGGGCTCCCCTTCCCTGGCCTGGGCCCCCAGCGCAGACGGCTCCATCTGGAGCCTGGAGCTACAGGGCAGCCTTATCGTGGTGGGGCGGAGCAGTGGCCGCCTGGAGGTGGGCAGGGGCCTGGGTGGGAAGGCCGTCGGTGCGCGGGCTGTGGGGGCGTCCCCGGCCGCAGGTGCTCACGGCCTCTGGGCCTGCAGGTGTGGGACGCCATCGAGGGCACACTGCGCTGCAGCAGCGAGGAGGTGTCCTCGGGCATCACGGCCCTCGTCTTTCTGGACAAAAGGTGAGAGCGCCGCACCGCCCAGCCTCTACCCAGGTGTCCCATTCCTGGTCCCTTCCCCACTGCGCCATTGATGGTCCTTCTCAGTACTCAGCCCCACACCTGTGAACAGCAGGTAGGCCACCACTGTGAGGGGTGACAAGTGAAACACTTAGGCCCTTAATCACTGTGACTCGGTTTCCCTCTTATTCTGCCAAGTCAGGGTTTCTGGGATGAGCCCATCAGTGTGGACCTTACCAGGTCTTGGCTGCATTTTCAGTGACAGAAAAATGCTTTCTCAGCAGAACCTTCTTTTTAAAACTTCCCTTCATGTTTGATGCGGTCCGCTGCGGTCCGCTGCTCTCACCTCCCTCCTCGGCGTGCTCCTTGGCTGTGGGTGCTCAGCCACCAGAGCTTTCGCTCCCCGCTCTTGGCCGTTAAACCCAGGTCTCTCTGCGACCAGGTGCCTCCTGCTTAACACGACCCACCTGTCCCGTGCTGGCTCTGTCCTCCGGGTCCCGACCATTTGTAGCACCAGCCTCTAGTTAGAGCCGGAGCCTTTTTCTTCTCGGGGGTGGGGTACCCTTGGCCCTCAGCTCTCAGGTTCTAGTGGGTGCTGCTGTCCTCTCGGCCCCCTCGAGGCTGCTTGCACGGGCCTTGGCTGACACCCTCCCCTCCAGCCTGGCCACGTTTGTCGGTTCCTCCACACTTGGAAATTCTTCCCCGCTGCTTGTTTTCTCAGGCTCAGGGAAGGCCTGGGGTGCCTGCCCAGCCCTCAGAGCTGCCGGTGACCGTGGGCTGTCCTTCTCGCCCTCCCCGCGCCCCCTACCCCGTGTCTTGGCAGGCTCTGGCCGGGGCCCTTCCACTTCAGGGCCCAGGCATGCACTGCCTTGTGCTGGAGGAAGACTTTGAACTCCACTTACTTCAAGGCTTTGGGGACCCCTGGGCAAATGCCCCCGTTTCTGCCTAGGAATTCCTGGGCAGTGAAGAAATTCTTTCTTTGTGGAAAAAGGAGGTGCAGTGGGTGGTGCTTGATCAAAGCTGCTTCTCCAGGGCGGAAACCGCAGTGCCTCCTGCGGCCCCCTTGAGGCCCTCCTCTCTCCTCAGAAGCCCCTCCTTTAGGGGCGCCTGGGTGGCACAGCGGTTAAGCGTCTGCCTTCGGCTCAGGGCCTGATCCCGGCGTTCTGGGATCGAGCCCCACATCAGGCTCTTCCGCTATGAGCCTGCTTCTTCCTCTCCCACTCCCCCTGCTTGTGTTCCCTCTCTCGCTGGCTGTCTCTATTTCTGTCGAATAAATAAAATCTTTAAAAAAAAAAAAGAAGCCCCTCCTTTAGTTCTAGCCTGTGAGGGGTTTTAATTCACAGTCTTACCAGGTGCCACTTTACACATGAGCTCATTTACCCTTGTGACCACTCTGCGAGGGGCATAGCTGTCCCTGTATCACAGATAAACAGAGGCAGAGGAGAGTTCAGCCTGGGTCCCCTGGCTTCAGCGTGTTTCCCAGCACCTGTGCTCACCTCTTGGCCCTGGTCCCTCCGTCTGTTCCTATACGCCCAGCAGAGCTGACCTGTCCGATGGCCACAGTGCTCGGCCCCCAGCCTGGGTGTTCTGAGGGACAGCCACCAGCAACCACTTTTCTCTTCCAGGATTGTGGCTGCCCGACTCAACGGTTCCCTGGATTTCTTCTCCTTGGAGACCCACACTGCCCTCAGCCCCCTGCAGTTCCGAGGTCAGAGGGCCTGTGCTGGGCAGGTGCCTGTACCTGGTGGGGGGGGTGTGCGGTGGTGCCTGCAGGGTGTTTCCTCAGAGATCCATACTTGGCCTGTCATCTCCAGGGACTCCAGGGCGAAGCAGTTCCCCCACGTCCCCTGTGTATAGCAGCAGTGACACAGTAGCCTGTCGCCTGACCCACACCGTGCCCTGTGCACACCAGAAACCCATCACAGCCCTGAAGGCCGCGGCTGGGCGACTTGTGACCGGGAGCCAGGACCACACACTGAGAGTGAGGGTTGGCTCCGTCTTGTGGGGGCTGGGGTGGCCTAGCCCGGGATGGCCAGCGTGTGGGGTCAGCCAGGGAGAGGATGCAGAGGAGGGATGTCCTGGCCAAAATGTAACTGGGAAACCACCTGAGACCAGAACCTGATGCCCACCCCTGCCCCAGGTGTTCCGTCTGGAGGACTCGTGTTGCCTCTTCACCCTGCAGGGCCACTCGGGGGCCATCACAGCTGTGTACATTGACCAGGTGAGGGGGCCACGGGGGGCTGTGGGTGGGGTGCCAGGGTACCAAGCCATGGCCTCTATTTCAGAGTGTGGACAGCTGGCCCCAGAACCTTCTGGGAAGCAGAGCTGGAGGACACCCCCTCCACCCCCCCGGGCACTGGGACACCCTTGTGGACAGAGGTATTCCCCCAGTGATCTGGCCCCCCTGGGCCTGTTCTCCTAGACCATGGTGCTGGCCAGTGGAGGACAAGATGGGGCCATCTGCCTGTGGGATGTGCTGACAGGCAGCCGGGTCAGCCACATGTTCGCTCACCGTGGGGACATCACCTCCCTCACCTGTACCACGTCCTGCGTCATCAGCAGTGGCCTGGATGACCTCATCAGCATCTGGGACCGGAGCACCGGCATCAAGCTCTACTCCATTCAGCAGGTGGGCAGGACAGAGGCCACAGGGTTCTTGGGTGTTTCAGGGAGGGACTCGAGACACTGAGCTGATCCTGTCTTTGCCTCCAGGACCTGGGCTGTGGTGCAAGCTTGGGGGTCATCTCCGACAACCTGCTGGTGACTGGCGGCCAGGGCTGTGTCTCCTTTTGGGACCTAAACTACGGGGACCTGTTACAGACCGTCTACCTGGGGAAGAACAGTGAGGCCCAGCCCACCCGCCAGATCCTGGTGCTGGACAACGCCGCCATCGTCTGCAACTTTGGCAGCGAGCTCAGCCTGGTGTATGTGCCCTCCGTGCTGGAGAAGCTGGACTGAGCGGGGGCGGGGGCTGCGGTGCACAGCTGAGTCTTCCGGAAGCGGTCTCTCAACTGTCCTGTCCTGCCTCGTGACTGTAATATTAAATTTTTTTTTTTAATCCCATCTGCCCACGGGCCTTCCAAGCCACTTGCGTCTTGCCCTAGAGCCGCTGCAGCACTTGCTCTGCACGTGCTCGAGCCGCTCCCAGCACGAGCCTGTGACGTGCTCGGTGCACAGGGCCGGTACCGGGTAGGGAGGCTCCGCAAGCGCGGGCTGCGGGCCTGCCTCCTTAAGCCTTCAGAGGCGTGGAAGGCGCCGAGCCACATCCACGCTCATTAAAGGCACCACGTTTCAGGCGGTGCTACCGAGGCTCAGGCTCCCTTCCTAAGGCAGCAATGGGCAGACGCTGGCCAGAGAACAGGTTGGTTTATTACTTTAATAGCAAAGAGCTGAAAAATGTCAGGTCCCACAAAGGAGCAGAACCCGACCCAAGGCCCATGAGGCATTTCCACCCCACAGGGGTGCGGGCTGGGCCAGGTAGGGCTGAAGGCAGCAGGAATGGGAGTAAGAGACCAGGCCTGCCGGAGAGGCCCTGCTAGGGTGGGCAGACCGGCGCAGGAGATGATGTAGTGTAAGGACCGGGCAGGCAAAGCCTATTCAGGTTTTGTTGAGTGTCCAGAGCGGATCCAGAAGGCTGAGGGGGTCATCAGTGGGACGGGCAGCCCGCAGACCCTGCCCATTATGGGCCTGCAGAAAGTTCTGCTTGCTCATCCGCTGCTTTCCTCGCAAGGAGTTGTCCAGAGAGAAGGCCTCAGGAGTTAGGGAGGCCAGCAGCTCCAGGGAGGAGGACGGGGGCCCCAGGCTGGGGGCCTCAGGTACTGGCTGATCCTCCTCAGGCTGGGGGGCCTCAGGCTGGGGTGAAGAGAGGGGGGGTGGGGAGGAGGATGGGAGCTGAGCGGACTCCGGGAGGCTGGCTGGTGGCAGCCCCGGGGGCTCTACGGGGCCTGGGAGGCTGGCGGCCAGGGAATCCAGGCCCCCGGGAGGGCGGATGCTGAGCTTGGCGATGGTGGCCTGGATGGAGCTGATAGGCACGTCCCCGCCGAGGACCAGGTCCTGAGAGTCCTGAGGAAGGTGGTTCTAGGAAGACAGAAGTGGGTGGAAACCAGTCCACGAGGCTGCGGCTGGCCCCGCCAGCCCCAGGGGCTCCTTCCTCACCTTCTGACTGACGCTCGTGCCTGCCGATGGTCTGCCCGGAGGGGGCATGCCATGGCGCTGCAGGACCTGCTCCACATGTCTCACCACCACCTCGTGGCAGAACCTGAGGTGCAGCTGGAGAGGGCCCTCGGCTTGGTCAGCCGGGCCGGGCCTTGCTGCCCCGCGGTGGAGGGCCCCTCCCACACCCACCGACCCGCCCCCACCAGCCGCGCCTCACTTTCTCCTGCAGCATGTGCTTCCTCTGCTGTCGCATGCGCCGCACCAGCTGAGGCAGCTCAGGGATCCCGTTCCCAGCCTCTACCTCCTGCACGGCGGCGTAGAGCAGCGCGAAGGCTCCCGTGCGGCCCACCCCAGAGCTGCGGTGGGAAGCGGGTGTAAGCAGGGCCCAGGGCTGGGCCCCCGTCGGCGCCCCTCCCCCCCCCCCCCCCCCCGTGCGGGCCGTACCTGCAGTGCACAACGACGGGCGTGTGCAGGGGCCGCTGGTGCAGGTAGTGCGCGTGCACCTCCTGGATGAAGCGCAGCAGGTTGCCGGGGCTGTCTGGCAGGCCTCTGCGGGGTGCGGGCGGGAGCCGAGAGCCGGCCTCAGAGGGTGCCCCTACCGCACCCCCCACCTGCCAGCCCCCACCCGGGACAGCAGACGCACAACTCAGGCCAAGTGGGGAAGTGGAGGTGCACGAGCGAGCGCTTGAGGCTCTGGTCCCGGAACTGCAGACTCAGCACCCGCTCCACGTGGGTCTCAGTGGCCCGAACACTGCTCAGCGCCAGGCTCAGGGCGCCGTGCACCATGGGCTGGCCTCTCTCAGTGGGGAAATAGCGCGCCACCTTTTGCTGAGGGACCAAGAGGTGAGGCCGTTAGGGCTCCTCTTCCAGGGTCCCTCCTGCGCAGCCCCCTCCCCCTCGCCCTCTCACCTTCTCCATCTCGGCCTCCGACACCAGCATGACGATGACCGACACCTTCTGCTCGTGCACCATGAGCCAGAAGTCCGCAGCCGTGCCAGGCAGCGGTGCCTGGGTGGCCACCAAGGGCGGGCAGTAGGGCGAGAGCCCCTCCACGCGGCTGGCGTTGATGTAGTCGTCCTTGCCTGAGCGCAGCACCACGCGGTTGCTGTCGTACGGCATGACATCCTGGTGCCGGTTCTTCAGGGAGTAGCAGCGGGCAATGGCGATGGACCGGCCACGGGCATCATGCTCCTGGGCGTCCTGCAGCTCTCGCCACACAGCGTCCAGCGCCGCCGCGTCCCCCAGCTGGCCTCGGAAGGCCTCCAGCTCCCGCTGCAACTGCTGCAGCCTCTCGGGGTGCTCGTAGGGGTCCTGCTCGATCAGCCGCAGGGCTTGTGGCCGGCGGCCCTCGGCCGCGTCCACCTTCGTAGGCTGCAGCAGGGGCTGCCCGCCCCCGGGGGGCTGGGTGCCTCCGTGCTGACTCTCCGGACTGGAGGACAGCAGGTCTGCAGCCGCGGTGCCCCGGCGTACGCATGGGGGTGGCTCTGTGGCAGGGGGCCGAGGCGGCACTGGGCCGGGCCCTGGTGACGGGGCAGGTGAAGGCACCAGGTGGGGGTTGGGGGTGGGCTGGCCGGCAGGTGAGGGGCCTCGAATGGAGAGAGGAGCTGCCTGGGGGCCCAGAGGCCTGGGGGAAGGGGCAGGACCGTATGCCAGGGTGGGATGGGGAGACGGAGGTGGCCCAGGGGTGGGGAAGGGCAGAGCCCCTGAATGGGGGGGCAGAGGGTCCTGAGAGGGGCCCGGGTAGAGAGGGGTGTGCAGGGTTGGTGCTGGCTGTCCCAAGACGCCAGGCTGAGGGGCGAAGGGGTAAGGGGGTTGGGGGGGAACCCGCCCCGGAGCCTGGGGTGGGAAGAGGTTCGGATGCTGGAGTGGAAGGGGCTGCTGGGGGGGCTGGGGCCCAAATGCCACTCCTGGGGGATGGGGCTGGGGCCCAACCCTGGGGGCTGGAAAACCTGGGGGAATCCCAGGAGGAAAGTGGTGCTGGGCAGGGGCAGCTGCGAGGGGTGGCTTGGCCCCTCCCATAGGGTAGGTATAGGGCGTGGGCAGTAGCTGTGGCTGTGGTGGGGGCACCGGGAAGCAGGGCTGGGGAGGAGCAGGGCTGGGGTTTGGCCGTGGTGCGGCGTGGCTAGAGATGGGGGCCTGGACACTATCTACTGTGGTAGTGGCTGGCCGAACCACCATCTCAGGGCCCGAGAACTGGGGAGGTGGGGCTGAGGGCAGACCTGCAACTGGCGGGGGGGGCCCTACCCCCCCATAGGGACTGCTTATCACACCGTGCTGTGGGGAGGATCGGGGCACGAGGCCCAGCTCCGGTGTGTAGGCGGGGGCTGAGTAGAGGGCAGGTCCAGGGGCCATTGCCATTGCAGGGTGGCCTGGGGCCTGGGGGGCCCTGGGCTGCAACACTTGAGTGGGACCTGAGTAGGTACCAGGAGGTAAGGGACCTGAGAGATAGTGGGGTCCTGGGCCCGCGGAGCTGGGGAAGGGACTGGGAGGAAAGTGGAGTGGCGCCGCAGTTCCCAAGTAGGTGTCGGGTGGCCGTGGGCCAGCCACCATGTCAGGGGGCAGGCTGCGCAGCTCCTCGGGCAGGTCTCCTGGCTCCACTGCCTCCCCCTCCTCCCTCCGGGGCAGCAGCGGCTTTGGGGCCGTGGGCCGCGGGGGCGGCTTCTTCTTCAGCTCCCTGTGGAACAAGGTCAGGAAGGAGTGGAGCCAGACCCCCATCAGCGGAGCTGCGGTCTGGGCTGCAGCAGCCCCGAGGCCACACCCACCTGTCCAGGAGCTGCTGGCGGGCGGCCTCGCGGGCCTGGCAGGTGGACTGCGCCCGTTCCAAGAGAGCAGCCACCTTGCTTTCCAGGTCCGCATAGAAGTCCTTGCCCTCCTGGGACTTCTTCATCAGGTCCTCATAGGCTTCGTAGGAGGCCACCAGGGTCTGGAGCGTGGAGTTCCACCTGGTGGGCATAAAGGGCAGCAGGAGGTGAGGCGCTGAGCCAAGCTCTGCATGGGAGTCTGGGCCAGAGCGCAGGGCGGGACACTGACTTCTGGTCCAGTTCACTGAGCACCCGCCGCACGGCTGCGTACTGCACGTTGGCCTCGGTCAGCGCCCGGAGAACGTTGTCCTGGGCTGCCAGGTTCTGCTCCAGGTACACCCTCAGCTGGTCATACTTCTTCAGCTGCTCCTCAAACAACTTCTGAGGGAGGGGGGTGGGGTGCGGGGGGCAGACACTCAGGGCCTCACCACTGCAAGGTGGAGCCCACAGTTAGAGACTGTCCCCAGCTCCCCAACCCCACCTTCATCTCAGAGTGGTCCGTAGTCACCAGCGAGGCCGTGATATCATCCTTCTGGATGAGCTCCCGCAGCTGCTGCTCCAGGGACACGCGCTGGTCCCGCATCTCCTGCACCTTGGCCAGGATGCGCTTCAAGTTCTGCAGCACAGCCTTGTCCTCTGGGAGCAGCGGTGGTCGGTGAGACCAGCGGCTCCGGCCCCGCACCCCCTCCCACAGGCATGGACGGGGCGGGCGGGCGGGGGAGTGCGTGCGGCTCACCCGGGGTGAGGGCTGGCGTGGGCAGGGCAGCCCGGACCTGGTCCAGCGGCCCGCTGAGCAAGCGCAGGTTGCCCACGTGCAGATTCATGGCCCGGTGCAGCTCGCTGTTGGTGAAGGAGGCCTTCTCATGGACTTCCATGTACTTAGCCCAGTCTCGCCTCACCTCGGCCAGCTCTGCCTTGGAGCCCGCCAGGCTGGCCCCGGCCTGGCCCAGCGCCTCCTGCAACTTCTGCTCAAGCAGCTCGTCCTCTTCCAGCAGCTCCCTGATGTCCTTCAGGGAGGCCTCCACATCCGTGAACACACCTGACAGCACTGGGGGTGTTTGCGGGAAGGGAACAGCTCCTGACGCAGGCACACCGGGCACCCAACTTGCGTCCGTCCCCGGGGAGACAGAACCACCCACACGGTCAAGGGCTTGCGTGTGGCCCCGGGCTTGCTGAGCAGGGCAGACGCAGGGTGCCGGGATCCACGGAGGCCTCAGGGTGGGTGCTTGCACGACCTCTGTCCTCAGTGAACAGGGGACATGGAGAAGGCCGCTGCAGAGGACTTCTGCCACCCACTCGCTTCTCTCCCTTGCTAACCTTGCATGGACTGGACAAGGTTCCTGACGGTGTCGGGCCGGACACTGAGAGCCGCACACTTCTCCATGAGCTGGGGTGGGATGTGGCTGTACGCATCAAGGTTGTCCACGGTCTCAGGGTCCAGCTGCATTGAATCCATGAACTGACTGCGGGGTGGGGGAGAGACAGGACCAGGTGGGCGCCGACCCAACTCTCTCTCCTCTCGCGAGGGTGAGCCCCCACCACTGAAACTAGGTCTGGGGTCCTTGCAGAGACAAATCAGCATCCTGACCTCCATCACTGGAGGTCTAGCCTGGCCCCACAGAACACACCTGGGGCACTGCTGAAAACAGACACAGGAACATCACC
This sequence comes from Ursus arctos, assembly GCF_023065955.2. Lineage (NCBI taxonomy): Eukaryota > Metazoa > Chordata > Mammalia > Carnivora > Ursidae > Ursus > Ursus arctos. The sequence goes on along the minus strand of NW_026622808.1, from coordinate 31,171,500 downwards.
CTCCCAAGCCAGGTGACTGTCCCCCTATAAATCTAGCACCTAAGACCATGGGCAGGAAGGGCAAAGCCAGGAAACCTGATGCAAGAGGACATTCACTCTTACTCTCCCTGTTGTAAGCAGCACTGGGGACCCCACAGAGGCCTGCGTCCTCACCCACCCACCCATCCCCCTCCCACCTCCAGCCCTGCACTCACTCCAGGACCTCATTCTTGTCTTCAATCTTGGCCATCATCTCCCGAAGCAGCTTGGCCTTCTCCTCACTGCCAAAGTGACAAAGCAATTGCTGGAAACTAGGTCTTGAGACCTTCCAACCCCAGCTGTGCTAAGAACAGGGCCAGCCCCTCCCGCCCACCTGTATAGTGACGAGGCTTCATGAGCAGCCATGGGTACCAGTTTGGCAAAGATGTCAGGGCCTGTAACAGCGGGGTCTGTGGGGTTCACTGGTAAGGGCTTCACCAAGGGGGCGCCTGGGAGAGGAAGAATGGTGAGAGGAAGAATGGAGGCCCACACAAGCCTCCAGTCTGCCTCTGTTCTATACTCCCATCTTCACGCTCTCCCCCCATCCTCGGCCTCCCCTCAGCTCCAGACCTTTTACAGGCTGAAGGGTGTCCAGTGCTGGGACAGCCTCGTGGTAGATGAAGTCATTGTCCTTTTTGGCAGAATTGTACCTGGAGTCAGAAGCAGGGAGTCCAGCAGTCAGGCCACTGCTCTCAGCTACCGGGGCCTTCCTCCCAATGATGCAGGCAGAGGACCAAGACCCTCCCCAACAAGAAGGAACAAAGGCCACCCCCAGCCCCACAGACTCACTTTCCTCCAATGACATCCATAGCAAAGCGCAGTGCATCCTGCACCGTGTCAGGCTGGCCCTATGGGACAGGGATGGGAGGGGACTCAGTGCCAGGCCAACCCTCGGCCCCACCAGGCGTGCTCCAGGTTCTCTCAGGGCTCTGAGGGGCAGCCAGGCTCTTCCTCAGCTTTACCTTGGCCAACTTGATGGCTTCATTGAGCTTGTCCAGGGCACTCTGGAAGTATGCGACCTGTGGGGGGCAGCAGGCAGAGCCCGGTCCATCCTTCCCTCCCTCTGCCACCCCGTTAAGCCCTGCCTGGCCATGAGGTGACCCGCTGGAAGACCAGAAGCTGAGGAAGCAGCCAGGCATCAGCCCAGCCAACGGCACTGAGTGCGGCAGCCCAGCCGGCTCCACCTTACGGCTCCACCTCCCACCCAACGTCCCCACTGGGGGGGGGGGGGGGGCAGCTACACCCGCAGTCCGCTGGGGATGAAGGTGAAGCAGATGGGACAACACAATACAAACACCAGACCTGCAGCTGTGGGGGAGGCAAGGATGTGGGGGTGAGGACAGTGAGGAGAGCCTCCCCCTTTGCTGTAAGGGAAGGGACCGTTCTAGCACCTCGTGAACACGGCTGGCATCAGTCCGAACCCCTCCTTGCCACAGCTCACTCACCCGCTCACCGAACTTCTGCTGCTCCTCAGCCTGCTTTCCCATGTGCAGCTGGGGGAAGAAAGGACAGACACCACGACTTAGTCCCCAAGCTGTGGTCGCCCCCCCGCCCCCCCCCACCCGTCACGGGGCTCGCACATGAGCCACGGCTGCAAAGTAGTAGATCTTCATCTGCACAAGCTTCTTCCAGTCCTTCTGGATCCGGCCCAGCAGTGAGGCGGTGTCGGGGTTCTCCAAGGCCCGGCATGCCTCCTTGTAGTAATCCACCACCTGGGGGCCAGGAGTAAACTGAAGGCCTGCTCTCAGTCCCTTGAGGGCCACCATCCACCCCTGCCCCTACCTGTGCACTGATGCGGGCCACCAGAAAGCTCTTCCTGTTGTCCAACATTGACTTCTCCAGAAGGCACTCCTGAGCCTGGCCCTGTGCCGACAAAATGCAGGTGCATTCACTCGTTCACCCAGAGACCTTACCCTGCCCATCAGGGGGATCACAGAGAGATCCCCTGCCCTGTCCTCTCTCCTCCCGCCTTCGCCACTCCAAGCAGCACTGTCCTGCCCTGATCCACCGGGGACTCAAAAGATCAAAGCCAAGGCCCCACTGCCACGTGCACAGGGCCTGGTCCAGGATCCAGCGCTGGCTGTCCCCTCCCTGGACTGAACTGGGCCCCAACAAGGGCACCTCCTCACCAACATGAGGTTGACGTTGAGAGTGAGAATCTGGCGACTCATGTCCACGCTGTAGGCATGAGGGAAGTGCTCGCGCAGGTAGGCGAAGGCGCCTGCTGCACACTGGAAATGAGTACAGGAGACCTTCATGCCCTGGGGAGGAAGAGGACGATGATGGCCAGAGGCAGAGCCAGACAGCTGCCCGTGTCCACTCCCACGGGACAGGATGCAAACTCTGGAGGCAAAGAACACTTAGTCCCCCCCCTGCTTATGTCCTATGTCCCGCCCACCGCCCCTCCCCTCCTCACCTCCTCAGACACCCGCTTGTCCATGGCCCCCAACATGGAGTGCAGAGCCCCTGGGGAGTCAGAGGACATGGTGTCAGGGCTAGCCTGGGGCTGCTCCCCGAGTTGCCCGCCCCCATGCCTTTGTTGAGCATAAGACAGGGAGGCTGTGTTGTCACTCATGATCTGGAAGACAGGGTCTGAGAACTGGGGCAGTTGGTCCAAGGACACCAGAAGGGGAAACTCCCAAGTCCATCCAAGCCCCTCAGTCTCTTGCTCTACACCAGGCAGACATGGGGGTGGAGGAAGGAGGAACTCCCATCCATAGCACCCCGCCTACAGGTCCGGTCTTGAGGCCCCAGGGATGCCTACACAGGACTCAGGCTCCCCAGCTTCTCCCTTGGGCCATACTGAGGCTAAGTCATCAGGGCTGACAGCAGGGCTAGTTGAGGCCAGCCTTGTTCTCTCAACTAGAACAGCCCAAAGCCATTAGGGGGGTCAGAGCTGTCCAGTCAAAGAAGAGAGGTCACCGCTCCTAGCCAGAGCACACAACAGCAACACCATGTGGCAGCCAGCCCAGCGGAGCTTCTCCCCAGCAGGGTGGCTGCCCATGGCCCAGAAAAGAGGTGCTGGCAGAGCTATGGGGAAAGTGGCGAAGGGGTCAGCATCCAGGGGCTTCTTTCCATGAGCCCACTGCCTTGTGACCTGCTGAGATCCTGGGTTGGCAGGGCTGGGAGGTAGGGCCAATGGGAAAGGGTTAGGCAGCTCACCGAGGTTGTAGAGAATGCAGGCCTGCTCATACTTGATGTCCTCATGAGCCACAGACTTGCCAGAGAAGATCTCGGTCCTGCAGACATGCCACCCCCATCATCTTAAGGGAAGGAGCTGGCCAGGGCCTTGAGGCCAGGTGAGAGGATGAGCCACCCCAGTGCAGGTCAGAGGGAGGCCTAAGGACACCACACCAAGCCACTCCCCATCCTCTGCAGCAGGAAGAGGGGAGGGGGCTGGGGAAGGGGAGGGGACATCCCCACCATCCAAACACCATGGGCCACCCCAGGGACCCTCCAGGCTCCCCCCGCAGCCCTGCCTGCCAGCTCTCACCAGGTGACAGGAACGGCGGCCTCCTGGCCCGAGCCCATGGGGACCCGACTCTGCAGGTAGTGGAGCTGGCCTAGGTACTTGCGCAGGACACTGCAGCCCTCAAAGTCCCGTGGGACACGGACAGCATTCTGGGGGGCGGATGGGAGAAGCAGGCCTGCCGTCACTTGGGGTAGAGTACAGGCAGGTCTGTCTGCCCACAGAGGCTCAAAAAAGAAATCTGCATCTGAGCTACGAGAAAGCCCACAGTGATGCCTGCAGCTGTTCAACAGCCATCCCACCAGCCAGGGCGGGCTGAGTCAGTCCCACCTTTCCGGAACGCAGTTTTACAATAGGCGTTAAAAATGTGCACGTACCTGATGCTACCCACAGTTCTGTATCTAAAACACACAATAAAAGATACCCAGAAAAGCAACTGCTTGGTGAGCATACAGGGATATTTATTGCAGTATTATTAACAGGGTCAAATATTGGATGCCACCAACATTTCCATCAAAGAGAACTGTTTAAATAAGTTATGCCAAGACTACAAAAGCAAATACAGCCACAAAGACTGAAAACGAGAGTCTCTATTATGTTTAGATGTTCGTGATGTATTTATTGAGCCAAAAAAAGGTAACAGATGAGCAGTATGATTTCATTTACGTAAAATCGTATAGATACTGACAGCCAACTAGGTATATAGACAAAGATAAAAGATTCTAGAAGGTTGTACACCAAAATATTAAGTGATTACCACTGGGTAGCAGGGTGTACGTAACTTATCCTATTCTGTATATACACACAGAGACATACATTTCTTTTTATTGTTTACTCTTTACACCACTTTCGCTTTTTCCTATTTTTAAAATTTTTTAAGATTTAAATTCAATTAACATATAGTGTATTATTAGTTTCAGAGGTAGAGTTCAGTGATTCATCAGTTGCATATAACACCCAGGGCTCATTATATCACATGCCCTCCTTAATGTCCATCACCCAGTTACCTCATCCCCCCCACCCCCCTCCCCCAATTTCCACTTTTTATAAAAAACAATAAAGCTATTCCCATTTTGGGGAAATAAACAAAACAAAGCAGATGAACCCTGTGCTCAAACAGAAGAACAGACAACATCCTCTCCCAGAAGCAGGTGCACAAAACAAAGAAGGGACAGGCTAGAAGGACCATGCCCACCCTCGCCCCGCCCGCTGGAGAGAGCCACGGCACCCTTCCGCCCCCTTGGGGACTTCAGCAACAACAAGGCCCAGAGGAGAGCTGGCCAGCACCGGCTAGCAGAAACCCTTCTTGGAGGACACCGCACTCCAGAGCTGGGCTCCAAGGCCTCTGCCTGGGATGCTCTCAGAAGGAACGGCAGGGCAGGGCTGGGCAGGGCTAGTCGGCCCCAGTCCCACTCAACAGCGCTCCCCAGGCCCTCCGGCTCCTCTCTGAACAGGAGCATAAGCTCCCTCCTGCAGCAGCCTCCAGAGGGCCTAGGGCAAGGATGAGGCGTGTTCATAGCCATACAGCGAAGGTGTGACCTGTCCCTCAGGCCAGGGCTTCTGGAATCTGGTCACCACCCCCTCCCCATCAGAACCTCTGCCATAGTCAAATAGCACAGGGACTTCACATTTTCCTTCAGGCTGACACATTTTTCAAAGTGGAGCCACATCCTAAGCAGCCGCCTCTTTGAAACAACAGGGCTGATGTGCTAGCTACATTTTTCTTTAACACTCACTAAAGCAGATTCAAAAAGGTAACAGAAAAGATTTGTCTTTGTACTTCCTAAAACCATCTCTGAGAAACAATGGAAGCAACCCTCCCTCCAAGTCACACAATTCCACCGGCACTTTTAATCCGGCCAAGGAAGAGGCCCCCCTGTCCCGGTGCACCTGCCGTGTTCTCGGACGCCCTGCATGGCCCTGCACCTGGAGGAGCTAGGCAGAGCAGGAGCAGCTGAGCTCGGAGATCACGCCACTCCCACCCCCCCACAAGCCCCTCACCATGCCTGCCAGCTTTATGCACTGTAAATCAAGAATACACCTCAGAGTTGCAACTGGAAGGTCTTAGAGACAACTCTTCCAGCCCCTGCTTTACGGATGAGGAAACAAAGGCCAGATCGCATAAAGAGGATTGCCTACAGCTCCCCAAGTTTTATCTGCCTTCCATTTCCAGGGGGCACCAGGGTGGGTCAGTTGGTTGAGCACCGGACTCTTGGTTTCAGCTCAGATCATGATATCAGGGCTGTGGGACTGAGCCCCTCGCTGGGCTCCACGCTCAGTGCAGAGTCTGCTTGAGAGTCTCCCTCTGCCCCTCCCCCCCTCGAGCCTTCTCCCCTTTTGCCCCTGCTCCCCCCACACGTGCATGTTCTCTCCCTCCCTCTGCCCCACTCCCCGCTCTTTCCCCCTCTCAAATGAATACATCTTAAAAAAAAAAAAAAAAAAAGGATCTGCAATGGACTCCTAAGTAGCTCCCTTAATTGGAGCCTTCCACTGTTGAAACTCTTGGGCCAATTTTTCCAAAGTACAATAAGCAAACTGGCACTTGGCCTTGATAACACTGTCCCCGCGATGCTGTAGGCAGTACAATACTTCTTGCTTGGGAACTGAGCCTACGTCAGATCTTCCAGCTCTGGTTCCCATACCTGTTGCTCCACTGTGTCTCTGGTGAACCACCATACGCATGGCTGGGACCACACCACCTCAGGAGGCTGAGGGAGGCATCAGGAAGTCCCGTGGAAGGATGAAGACCTCACTCGAAATTGCCAAATGAAACCCCCACTCCAGCGTCACACTTCCTGGATCCCTCATGAAGCCTCTCCTTCACTGGGAATCTTGGTTTTTCTCTTTGTTTTTTTCCCCAGGATTTGGCTCCTCTGCCTTCTTCCCTAATGCCGGAAGCTTAGCCTAATGCCGGGGTGCTGCACCGGGCTGCTCTGCTCAAGGACTCTTACTTAGACCACCACGTGACGCCACAGGAACTTCGTTCTATTCACTGCTGAAGCCACAGGGCCTACAGGAGGCCCTGAGATTAGGAGAGCGGTCAATGAACATTTGCTAACAGAATGAATAAAGCAGGACTGGAACTCCAGTATAGGAAGAAGACAAAGAGCTCTTCTTAGTTCTCTTTGTTTGGGATCATGCTTTGCCCCCTGCCAGAGCTGAGCTGAAATTATTCAATATTATGTCATTTCTATTTAAAAAATGGGGAAAAATGCTTTCCTAATATTAATTCCAGAAATAGCATTTAGGCTATTGTTCCTTGTTTACTGCTAAGGGGCACAAGAAAGGTTAGAAACATAATAAAATTTAAGCGAATCTTTTTTTTTTTTTTTAAAGATTTTATTTATTCGACAGAGACAGAGACAGCCAGTGAGAGAGGGAACACAAGCAGGGGGAGTGGGAGAGGAAGAAGCAGGCTCACAGCGGAGGAGCCTGATGTGGGGCGCGATCCCACAACGCCGGGATCACGCCCTGAGCCGAAGGCAGACGCTTAACCGCTGTGCCACCCAGGCGCCCCTTAAGCGAATCTTTTAACAATTAAAATGACTTGGTCTATAGTGCTTTGACAATGTTATTTTAACTTCCGGCTTTAAAAATAAAAACGAAATGTGTAAAATCACAGTGATTCTCTCTGGGCATGATTGTTTTGTTCTTTATATTTCTCTTATTTACCAAGTTTTCTACAGCTTTTATGACCTGTTAATTGATCAGAACACAAAGTGAGCGAGCGTACAGACACCCCGCCACTATAAGCGGCTCTGAGTCGCTAAGAGGACGAGGGGCCGCTGCACCCCCACATGCAGAAATAAGCCACCTGACACTGGCACAGTGGCCAGCGGCGCGCTCAAGCTGACACCCCGACGCCAGCGTCAAATCATTCTCACAATTATTAACCATGCTCTGGAAATGTCTGCCAATTCCAAGAAAATAAGGATTACAACCATTGGAAAGAAAGCAAAATCATTATGTGTATATGGTATGACTCGGGTAATTTGGAAAACCCAAGAAAATGAACTCAAATACCATTGGAAAGAAGATAATTAACGAAATAAATTGCTCGGGGCACCTGACTGGCCCAGTAAGGGAGTGTGCAACTCTCGATCTTGGCGTCATGTGTTTGAGCCCCACAGTGGATGGAGAGATTAATTAAAAATAAATAATAAACAACAACAACAACCAAAAACAAAATAAATTGCTCAACTGCTTCTCTCTATGCCAACTGTAACAGGTGGAAAAGATAAAAGAAGGGGGAAGGACACTCAATAATAGCAACAATAAAAAAAAGTCTAGGGGCGTCTGGGTGGCTCAGTCATTGGGCATCTGCCTTCGGCTCAGGGCGTGATCCCGGTGTTCTGGGATCGAGCCCCACATCAGGCTCCTCTGCTGGGAGACTGCTTCTCCCTCTCCCACTCCCCCTGCCTGTGTTCCCTCTCTCACTGGCTGTCTCTCTCTGTCAGATAAATAAATAAAATCTTAAAAAAAAAAAAGTCTAGAAATAAACAAAAGTTTACTGAGAAACCTGAAAAAATAATATATGAAGAAATGCAGAGAACAGCAACCTCATAAAGATATTAACTCTATCTTATCAACCTTGTAAGTTTTATGAGCTCACAAAATTCCCAATACTATTTTGCAGAACTTGACAAATATTCATGTGAGAATAACCATGGAAAACTTAAAAAAGAAGTTATTATCAGGAATTAGTCTTACCAGACAGAAAAATGCACAACAAATAATACTTAAAATATTGTGGACTTGGGCGCCTGGGTGGCTCAGTCAGTTAAGCGTCTGCTGTTGGCTCAGGTCCTGATCCCAGAGATCCCAGAGTCTCTGCTCACCAGGGGGTCTGCTTCTCCCTCTGACCCTCCCCCCTCTTGTGCTTTCTCTCACTCTCTCTCAAATAAATAAAATCTTAAAAAAAAAAAAAAAAATACTGTGGACCTGTCACAGGAGGATAGATGGTGGAAGAGAACAGGGAATTCTGAATAGACCTAATGTGTATGTAAGAATTCAGCATAGGAGTGTTTCCAAAAATAGAAAAAGTATGGAGAAGTTAAAGCTTGAGCCTACCCTCATCTATCATATACTTAAATGCCATATAAAGGTTTACGTAAAAATCAAACAGTACACGTACTAAAGAACATCAGTAACTGCTTACATTTTATTTAGGTGATGAAGTTTTTCTCAGTGCATAGCAAAGGCAGGTTAAAGGAATGATGGGATGGACCTGACTTTAATATTTATATGTCAAATTTGAAAAGTTTGCATTAAAAACATAATAAAAACAATAACTGGGGCTCCAGGGTGGCTCAGTTAAGTGTTCGACTCTTGATCTCAGCTCAAGTCTTCATCTCAAGGTTGTAAATTCAAACCCCACACTGGGCTCCACGCTGAGTGTGGAGTCTACTTAAAAAAATAAAACCAAAACAAAAAACAATGAACTGAAAAAATTTGCATCACGTAAGACAAAGGAACAATATCAATGTGTGAATAAGTCTTATACCTTAATAAGAACAAAGATAAAGGCATACCTCAGAGACACTACGGGTTCAGATCCAGACCACCACAATCAAGTGGGTCAAAATGAATTTTCTGGTTTCCCAGTGTATATAAAAGTTACGTTTACACTATACTACAGTCTATTAATGCAGTAGCATTATATCTTTAAAAGTACATACCTTAATTAAAAAGTACTTAACTGCTAAGAAATGCTAACCATCATCTGAGCTTTCAGTGGGTCGTAATCTTTTTGCTGGTGGAGGGTCTTGCCTCCATGTTGATGACTGATCAGGCTGGCGGCTGCTGAAGGCTGGGGTGGCTGTGGCAAATTCTTTAAGACAACAATGAAGTTTGCCCCACTGATAGGCTCTTCCTTTTACGAAGGATTTCTCTGTAGCATGAGATGCTATTTGAGGACATTTTACCCACAGAGCTTCTTTCAAAACTGGAGTCAGTCCTCTCAAATCCTGCTGCTGTTTTACCAACTAAGTTTATGTGATACCCTAAATCCTTTGTTGTCATTTCAACAACTTCACAGCATCTTCACCAGGAATGGATTCCAGCTCAAGAAACCATATTCTTTGTTCATCCATTAGAAGCAAGTCCTCATCTGTTCAAGTTTGATCATGAGATCGCGGTGATTCAGTCCCACCTTCAGGCTCTGATTCTAGTTCTCATGCTGTTTTCACCACATCTGCGGTGACTCCCTCCACTGAAATCTTGAACCCTCAAAGTCCTCCATGAGGGCTGGAATCCACTCCTTCCAAACTCCTCTTCATGTTGACATTTTAACCTCTTCCCATGAATCATGATTGTTCTTAATGTCATCTAGATGGTGAATCATTTCCAGAAGGTTTTCAATGGACTTTACCCAGATCCATCAGAGGAATCACCATCTATGCAGCTATAGCCTTATGAAATGTATTTCTTAAGGAATAAGCCTGAAAGTCAAAATGACTCCTTGATCCATGGGCTGCAGAATGAATGCTGTGTTAACAGGCATGGAAACGTTTATCTCGTACATTTCCATCAGTGCTCTGGGGTGACCGTGCGTATTGTCAACGAGCAGTCACATTTTGAAAGGAATCTTTTTTTTCCTGAGCAGATCTTAGCGGGAGTCTTAAAATATTTAGTAAACTCCGTTGTAAACAGAAGTACTGCCATCTGGACATTGTGGTTCCATTTCTAGAGCACAGCAGAGTAGATTTAGCCTAATTCTTCTGGGCCCTAGGATTTTCAGAATGGAAATGAGCACTGGCTTCAACTTGTAGTCACCAGCTGCATAGCCCCTAACAACAGAGTCAGCCTGTCTTTCGAAGCTTTGAAGCCAGGCATTACTTCTCTCCAGCTGTGAAGTCCTGGATGGCATCTTCCTCCAGTATAAGGTGGTTTCATCCACACTGAAAATCTGCTGTGTGGGGTAGCCGCCTTCGTGAATTATTTTCTGGACCCCTTGCTGCAGCTTCTCCATCAGCACTTGCTGCTTCACCTTGGACTCTGATGTTAGGGAGACGGCATCTTTCCTTCAACCTCAAGAGCCAACCGCTGCTGGCTTCGGACTCTCCTTCTGCAGCTCCCTCACCTCTCTGAGCCTTCACAGAATTGGAGAGAGTCAGGGCCTTGTTCTGAATTAGGCTTTGACTTAAGGGAATGTTGTGGCTGGTTTGATCTTCTATCCAGACCACTTGAACTTTCTCCACATCAGCAGTGTTACCATGTGCTCACTGGATTAACACTTTTAATTTCCTTCAGGAACTTTTCCTTTGCATTCACAACCTGGATAACTGGTGCAAGGGGCCTACCTTTCAGCCCACCGTGGCCTTCAACCTGCCTTCCTCACAAAGCTTAATCATTTTTAGCTTCTGATTTAAAATGAGAAACATGAGACTCTTCCTTTCACTCGAACACTTAGAGGCTGTTGTAAGGTTATTTATTGGCCTGATATCAATACTGTTGTGTCTCAGGGAACAGGGAGACCCAAGAAGAGAGAGAAATATGGGGAACAGCTGGTCGGCAGAGCAGTCAGAACGCACCCAACATTTACCGATTCAATTTGCGTGCTTTTATGGGGTCTATGGTGCCCCCAAAAACTGCAACAGTAACCCCAAAACTCACCGATCACACATCACCCTAACAAATATAATAACGAAAAAGTTTGTAATATTGTGAGAATTACCAAAATGTGACACAGACACACAAAGAGAACAAGTGCTGTCGGGAAAATGGTGCCAACAGACAAGCTCCAGGCGGGACAGCCCCAAACCTTCAATTTGTAAAAACACAGTATGTAGGGGCACCTGGCTGGCTCGGTCGGTGGAGCACACGACTCCTGATCTGGGGTTGTGGGTTTGAGCCCCAAACTGGGTGTAAAGATTACTTAAAAATAAAATCTTTAAAAACACACACGGTATCTGTGAAGTGCAATGAAGCAAAGCACAATACAAGGTTTGCCTATGGAACTCTAGGAGAAAAATGGACAAAAGACACTGGCAAGTCCTAAAAGAAGATATGTGATACATTAACAACTGTGAAATCTTACTATTAACCAAAAACTGAAAATTAGAACTCAATACCCTTTTCACCTACCAGACTGCCAGCACTGCATGGTAACAGCAGCAGTAGGCATGTACCGTGCCGGGGGTGGGAATGAAAGCAAGCGTCTCCTGTTCACCCACTAGTTCCTACAGAAACAACCAGAAGTGCCCAAGGATGCAGACACGGATCAGACTGACAACGGTGAAAACTGAAATAACCTAACGTTCTCTGAGACCAGACTGATTAAATCACAGTGCAATGGAATGATCACAGGACGTTAAAAATACTATGGTTCTGTGTTCATGGATACAGAAACAAATCCACAACACGTTAAATGAAAAAGCCGACTACGTAAACTATACAGGCGGTGTAGGGTCCTACTGTGTTTTTATACAGTATCCACAGTCGACCCTGAACAGTGTGGGGTTAAGGGTGCTGACCCCCCGCACAGCCAAAAATCCACTATAATTTCTGACTTCCCAAAAACTGAACTACTAATAGCCAACTGTTGGCCAGAAGCCTCACTGGTAACATAGTCAATCAACACACATTTTGTATGTTATATGTATTATACATTGTATTCTTATAATAAAGTAAGCTAGAGAAAAGGAAATGTTAAAGAAATCATAAGGAAAATACATTTACAGTACCGTACTATACAAAACCTGCATAGAAGTGGACCCACACATTCAAACCCGTGTTGTTCAAGGGTCAATCATATATAAAATTACAAAATATACATACAAAAATTTGTGAGAAGGATTTTTTTTTGTGGCTTTTTAGCATTTTCAAACTTTTCTATCATTAACTTTGCTTTTAAAGAGGAAAAAATATTAAATTAAAACAAGAACACAGTTCCAGGTGGTTTCTTCACCCCCCACCAAACCTGTCCTGTTCACAAGCGCATAAAAAGACTATCCTCCTACCTGTCTGAGCAACTCCAGCTTCTTCAGTTCCTCATTGTAGGCTTCTGGGTTCTCTCCGTAATTCTTTAGGACAAACTAGAGAGAGGGAGAGAGAGACAGAGAACAACGTAAACCACGAATACAGAACACTCCCCTGCTCTCACTCCTGCCCTGAGGCCTTGGCAGTCACCAGGCTAGATCCACTACCAGCGTATCTGCTGGACCACTGGGAGCTCTACCTCAATCACGGGGTAGCACTAAGATGCTGACCATGGGAGGCTCTACCTTTGAGCAAAATGGAAAATACGACCGGCTGGCCCTACGTGAACACGCTGGCTGGTCTTCATGAGGCTGCAGCCCTTTCTGTCAAGTTCAGGACTCTGGCAGCTCTGGATGCTGGGGAACTTAGCTGGCTGAAATGGGATCCTACTGAGCATCCCAAAACAGGCCACAGATTCAAGCCTCCCTCAAGGACTGGACCTTGCTGTGTTCTGGAATCACAACCATAATCCTAACCCAACAACAAATGCAGACAAGAGATACCACACAAGAGTGGGAGAGCAAAGCCTTCTCCGCCAGCCCTACTGGCTAGGAAAGGGCACCACAGTATAAATGATTTATATCATCCTCACCTTGGAGAAAGGCCCACAGGTGTGTGACGGGAATGTTCCAGACAGGAGAGGGAAAAGTCAGTGCCCACATCAGAGAGGGGACTGGCACGCCTGGCCACAAAAGCACTCACCACCTCAGGAGCTGACTCTCTCAGAAATGAGCACACTCATCAGTCTAGAGGCACAGCCTGGACCAAAAGACCCCTTGTTCATCCAGGATCAACAGACTAAGACCGCTGAACTGCCCCTGTTGCGGTTCCTGCTGCCTAAGGTAGCAATCTGGGGGAGCCAGATGGACCCATTCCGCAAACGCTACGGGCACTGATGCCCACCTCACAGGTTCCCTAAGGCCTTAACCAAGGTTTGTGAAGCAGAGAAGGAAGCTAAAAAGTCTGAAAAGAGGTCGCCTGCTCCGTCCAGTAGCACACTCACGCCATGTCTGTGGCCCACTCACCTGTTCTGAGGTCCCTTCCTAGAACCTATGCCACACAGCTGGGGCATTAGCCACAAGGGAACCCGGAAGGCCATGTGGCAGCTCCTACCTGCCCAGGCAGGGAAAGGGAGAGGAGGGACAGGCAGAGGGGAGGCGCCTGCTGAGCTTAGTTCAGCATCAACCAGTTACTTTCCCAAACCACCAACCCTGACCCTCTTCTGTTGGTTTTACTTCCTGCAAGTCCCATGTGTCCATGAGCTCTCTTCTCTAGCCTCTTGTCACCCCTTCAAATTTACCCCTTACCTAGAGACCAGACAGCAAAATCCACCGTCACTCCTAACTTCAAAGCCTTCTGAAACACACACACACCTGGGGAAAAAAATAAACCCAAACACACTTTCCTCAGGATAGTGAGATTATGAGAAATGAGTTGCAATCTAAAGAGAAAAATTGTAATCTGAAAAGGATGTGCAACAATGGCTCCCAGAAGCCTCCAAAACCAAAGGTACTCTAGGCACAGAGTTCACGGCCCTTCACAATTGCTCCCAACAGCCTTCAAGGACTCTCTTCTAGCAACTCCCAGGGGCCCCAGCCAACAGTCCTGTGGAATTGCTGCTCTCAGGTCTCAGTGCTTGTTCACATGTTGTCCCCTCTTCTCTATTAAGACTCAGATGAGGGGCGCCTGGGGGGCTCAGTTGGTTAGGCGTCTGCCTTCGGCTCAGGTCATAATCCCAGGGTCCTGGGATCGAGCCCCGCATAGGGCTCCCTGCTCAGCGGGAAGCCTGCTTCTCCCTCTCCCACTCCCCTTGTTTGTGTTCCCTCTCTCACTGTATCTCTCTGTCAAATAAATAAATAAAATCTTAAAACAAAAAAAAAGACTCAGATGAAATGTCACTTCCTTGAACTTTAGCCGCTGCTCTCCCTACATTCTAAACATGCCTTCACCAGACCGTGCCTGGCACAGTGGCAGGGTCATGGCAGTGACACCCCCCCAACCCACACCAAGCAATAAGTGCATCGGGAATGGTAGGGGCCTTATTAGATGTGTTAGATACTCAGCAAATGGTTCCATTTACAGGAAATGCAGAGGATGGATGAACAAACTGAAAATACTAAAAGGAGACACTCAAGAAAATTCAAAAGATGGGACCAACAGTTAACCCAGTCTCTGAAAAAAAAAATCAATGTCATGGGGGTGGGGCTGAACAGGAGACTAGTCTAGATTTTAAAAGATTAAAGAAACAGAACTAAATACAATATGGGAACCTTGACTGAAACTGAATTTGGGGGGAAAAAGTCAAAAATATTTTGGGGGGTGCCTCGCTGGCTCAGTGGGTAGAACATGTGACTCGACTTCAGGGTCGTTGAGTTCGAGCCCCACATTGGGTGTAGAGATTACTTAAAAATAAAATCTTTAAAAACAATGCTTTGGGGACAATAGGTGAAATTTTAATATAAATTATAGTAGAAAGTTTTTGTCAATTTTCTTATGTGTGATGATAATATGGTTACATAGGAGAATGTCCTTACTCTTAGGATGTGCTGAGATGTGTACAACTTCCTTTCAAAGCTTCATGAGATATATGCATATGCGCGCGCACACACACACAAAGAAAGAACACACAAACACGGTGAAATCAAACTCTTTAGAGCTGCAGAATGGAGTCTGGTCAGGATCTGAAGCTCCCGACAGAGCCTGAGAAGGAAGGCTCAGCAGCAGGAAGTCCTTGGACTCTGCGATCGCAGACCAGGAGCAAGAACTAGAAGGCAACGACAGGACCCCAGTGCACCTACACAACCAAAAGCCAGTTAGGGCTGAGAGGGCCAGAGAACCTCCAGAGCCTGGGCAGGCTCTGGAGTAGCTGGCAATCCTTTTCTGAGGAAACAGTAAGACCTATGGACAGGTCTATGTTAATTGGGAACGTGTCCAGGATCAGAGCCACTGCGGGGGTGGGGTGGGGGGGGATAAAAAAGAAAAGGAAGGAGTTACAAGTGCAAAATAGTAAGAGAATGGAAAGGCCATTTCCAGAGAGAAATATCAATATGATGTCAAGACCTCTAATACGGACTCACACGCATTAATTCTTGATTCTCACAAGCTGATGAGGTATATGATTTCCATGTTACAGGTGAGAAAAATGACGACCAGATTAGTTATATAATCATTTGTAGCAGCTGAAAGTCACTTAGCAATTAAGTGGAAAAGATGGGACCTAAACCAAGGTCTGCCTGATTCCAATGTCTATGCTATTTCCATGCTACTACTCTTCTCTTTTACGGAGCAACAAATGGCATGAAATTTTTTAGGTAGATGAGATCACTGGAAACAGTGATCCTGGGTCCTGCCATTTTTTTTTTTTTACAGATTGGAAAAAGGGAAACCAGAGATTAGCAATGGCAGTGCTAGAACCCTAAGCCAGGTTTCCTGACCCAGGGATATTCCATTTCTTTTCTATTAACACGTTCTCATGCTTCTGTGTATGTGCCCCCCCCTGCCACCAGGTGGTGGGGGTGTTTAGTTTTTGCTCTTAATTTGGTATAACACCTTGGAATTTCACGGTGCTAATTAAAGCAGTAATCTAAGAAAAAAAGAATAAAAGGCATCACATGTGTGAACATTACCTTTGTTCACCATACACTTATTTCTTTCTTCCCCACTTGCAGGATTTACTCAAATATGAGGCATTCCTTGGGCTGGTCCGTGGAAACACACATAAAACTAAGTCCCAAATACAGAACTGCTAATAAATACAATATATGCTTTAATACTGAACTTCAAATGAGATTAATTTTATTCAAAGAAAGAAGTTTTACTGCCCCTTGATGTCAGCAAGCCTAAAACGAAATTACAGGCCAAGAGCACTGAGGATGAGAACAGACCTTCATCCTTGCTAGTCTAACACCTAGCCCTACACTCAAGGAATCTCTCCGACATCTCTTCTAAACAACACCAGTAAGGACAACTCAAGTTACATCTCTTGGCGGGTGCTAGAACTAGACTAGGTCATTCAACCAACACTTGTGAAGCACTCTCCACACACAAGTATTTATTACTTCCCGAGTAAAGGAAAGAATCTGGAATGAAATGGATACTGGTTTTTGGTGTATGCGACTAAAGTCAGAGAGAATGAACTGGACAATGCACGTCATCTGCTCCTGAAGCTATTCTGCTGTAAAACACAACTGGGCGGACAGGTTCAGTGACTCCAAACCTCTGATAAGAGAAAAGACAGGTCACCACCAGAGGTAATGGGAGTGTCCCATGCTCCTCACTGCTGAGGAGGCAGGGTCCCCTTTTAGGCCTCTGGTCGTCTTATTTTCTTTTCTGTGCAAATGGCAAGTGTTTCAAAGGAGTAAGCTATCCCATGGGAAACTGAGAAGAGGGAGAGAAATTCCACAAACCTAAAAACCAGACTTTACCCACAAGTAAATAAGATGAACCATAAGAAGAGGTAGTAAGAGTGTGCGCACTGTTGCGCAAGTCAACTGAGTGCTAGGACCTGTCTGAATTTGGAGGAGTGGGGTACAACAGCCAGGCAGCTAAAGGGGCCCTGAGGACGTACGGTTCAACCTGAGTAATGAAAGGGAAGAAAGGAATTCCAGGAAGGACCAGAGAAAGAACAAAGGCCAGATGCGGAAGGAAAAGAGGCTGGCAGTTCCTATAGGAGAGGCCTGGGGGAATGAATTAGAGAGAGGCAGGCTGAAGCCAAGTCGTGGCAGGCCTTGAATAGCAGGCAGTTTCTCTGGAGGAACCTGGTGGAAAGGTGGCGATTTAGAGATCAATCCAGCCAGAGTGGGAGGAGGGGAGAGGCCCAGAAGCCGCTCAAGTTAGCAGGGTGGCTACCACATGATACATCTGCCCTTGAGGAAGGGTTACCATGTGGATCATCAGAAGATAAGCTCCATGAAAGCAGGGATTTTTGTCATTACATACAGCCCTGAGTTTCCAGGGCAGGCACCTACAGTCACTCAATAACGATTTGTTCAATAAATGAATCAGAGATGGATGTTAACAGCTAAGTCTAAGTGAGCCTGACTTAAGCTCTAGTGCAGTTGATTAAGGGCAGGTGTTTGGGAGAAGAGGCAACAACTTCAAATACCAACACCTGTCACCAAATCGCTCGGTGATGAAGAGCACAAGTCAGCCTTCATCAGCTTCCAGTGAGTCAGCACTTTGGGCTCCAAAGCACAGGTAAGAGAGTACAGAGCCAGCAGCATTTTCCCACCAGAAAACATGTGGGCCCCGGTATCCCAACCTAAAGCTTGGCACTGCAGTTCCAAACTGGCTTGCTGTTCTCCTGGCTCTTATTTCACGTTACTCCATAACTGAAGGCACGTCCATCAGGAGTGAAAACCAATACTAACCATTACGAAAGGTCTTTTCAACAGCCCAGGCTTTACAAAGAAACAAACCCTTTAGCTATCTGGAAAACTCCTACTCATCCTTCAAAGCCCACCAAGCCTTCTCTAATGGCCCCTCCTTAGGCTGGTACTTCTGTACACATACTCTTCCACTGATACCACCATTTAATTTTTAAATTTCCTCTACTAAATTGAACTCCATGAAAGAAAAAAAAGAATGTCTCTTATTCATTTGTGTTATCAAGGTAACAGTGCTCAACAGATTGACCTCAACAGAACGAATTTTTACCCCAGTAAACTAAATTCTACCTCTCAGCTCCAAATCACTGGTGAAGGGTCCCATGGCTGAAAGAAAGGGTAGAAGAGGACAAGGGTATGAGGGGCAGAGTCGGGGCTCTAGGGTTGGGGAGAGGCGTTCGGGTCAGGAAGAGTTCCCAGGATGAAGTGGCTTCTGCAGTCTCCTGCAGAAGAGTTCCAGGGTACTCTGACGGAGTTGGCCATTCACAAGCCCCGCCCACCCACAGGTTGCTATTCCTTTTCAGTGGGTTCATGCAAATACATGCCACAGTCTTAACCTACCAAGTAAGTGGCAATATCTTCCCCAATCCCAAAGAAGAGGAAACAAAGAAAAAGAGCTGATGTCTAGGAAGTGAGCAGTTTCTTCAGGATTTGATACCACCTCAGGCTAAATGGCTAATGAGCACCTACTCTCATGGAGGCTCAGAGAGGCTTCCAGAGAAGTCATTACTCACATAAAACCCTGTTGGTTTGGTAAGGGTGACCAGAGTATCAAAGGCTAAGTTCAAACAAAGTATTTCCTAGGATTTCTGGGCTAAGATTTTATCCACTGGATTTCCATAAATTTATGGTCACCATGTCTAAATTCCCTCTCAAATGTCATTCAGTCATTTGAGAAACATTTTCCTGAATGCCAACTATGTAGAGGGACCCCTGCTAAGCTTCGAGGGCAGGGAGATGCTTCTCAGGTCACTTAGAATTGAATAGGGGGGTTAAAACATAGCACACATACTAACACCAGGAAAAGAATGGAAAAAGGGATTCAGAGGAGAGAAAGATTAACCCAGATGAAAGGATTAAAGAATGCTTCTGGAAGAGAAAGAACTGTACCTTGAAAAGATGGACAGAACCAATATACAGAAGGGCCCCATCCCCATCCCACAGGACAAAGAAGAGAGCACTTCTGGATGGAAGAAATTCCACAACCAAAGGCACAGAAGAGCAAACATACAATGTTAGGAGAACAGCAAATGGCTGACTATGAACAGAATCTGTATCAGAAATACACAGATCAAGCATACACTGGGCCCTCAAAAATACTGAAAGGGCTGGGGTTGGTCAGGGAGAACTCTATATGGGTTAGGGCTGAACTTGAAAACAAGGGAGTTTTGTTGTGTTTTAGAAAAATTCATCTAACTGAGCTTGCATGGAAGAGCAGATAGAAGACCAAAGTCTGGGGAAAAGGTAACAAAACTCTCAAGTTTTAGATTAATCTAATTTCCTCTCTTTACAAATGAGGAAACAAATGCCCAAAGAGGTTTAGTTTAATGACGGAATCAAAGGAATACAAATTGTTAGTGTCTGAACTAAGGCCCTGGCAGTGTAGAGAGGGAGGGAGACAGCTTGGAGGAACCATTTTCAAACCTACTTTCTCCTACCCCTTTTCTTGAGTACCTTGCTGAGTGGTGCACCGTCTCGAATACCTGGGACTGACTTTGGCAGTTGCTCTGCTAAAACCACAAGGATGCCAACCTGCAACAACCTGGTTGCTCCTGTTCACTCCTGCTCTGACCCAATGCTACTAGGTGGCCCTCCCCAAGGCTGATGTCTCAGAGGGCACCTGATGCTCATTCAACACACCTGGCCCCTCTCCGAGCCAGCCCCACCTGATCTCGCCAGAGGTCTCTTGCCTCCACCACCACCAGACCAGCCTGTCTCCCCCGTTCAACTGAAGGTTCAACACAACAACTGCTAAGGTTTCTCCAGGAACTACAACACTGTTTAGCCCCTCCAAGCGGTTAAGAAAAGCAGTCCACAAATATCAAGGCACTATATCTTTGGATCCTAGGGGGCTCCCGAATATGGTTCTTCTTAAGAGACCAGGGAGAACTGCACCAACTGTCTGAGAGACCCCAATCGCAGAGGTCAGGCACTCCTCTGGCTCCCACCTTTAAAACACACACGCTGAACCACATCCGCGGCGTCCGTCCCGGGAGGATCCTGGACCGACCGCACACTTAGGGCACAGGTCAACGAGACGGCCAGGGCCGCCCACCCCCCCCGCGGGGCGGTCCGGGCGTGGAGGAGGAGGAGGAGGGGCGGAGCAGAACCAGGTCCCGAGCGTCACACCCGAGGAAGTGCGCTGCCTCGGTGGGAACTGTGGATGGCCCGGAGCAGAAGTCGGGAAGCGGGTTTCGACGAGACTGTGGGTGCTAGCCCCGAGCGGGCGAGGAGGGGACAGGAATGCCTGCGGGGGGTGGGCCAGGCTGAGGAAATCCAGCGGAGGCCCCTCCTGGCCTCACTCGACCAAGGCCTAGGGAGATGATGGACGCACAGGGGGCGTCACGCGCGGGCAGACGGCGCTACGCGGGAGAGGTGGGGGCTGTGGGGGAAGCACTTACCTTCTTCACGGCCGGCTGGAAGAGGAAGTCACCGGCCTCCTTCAGGTCCAGCCAGATCATGGGCATGCGGGGCACGGCCTCCATGGCGGCTGGCGCCCGCCGGCCACCCGGCCGCTCCCCTAGCTGCCCCAGCAGCTGCCTCAGCCGCGAGCCCCGCCCCTCCGCGCCGGAAGTCACTCGTCACGCGGGGATGAAAATTGCACGCAGGGCCTGCTGGGAGATGCAGTCCCCGCCCGCGCAGCTTTTCGGGCTAAGCGCTGCTGCCGTTGCGCATGCTCAGTCTCCTCCGCAGACAGGGCGTGGAGAGCGAATTTCCAGCCCCCCGCGAAAGGGTTTCTGGGAGTGATAGTCTTCTTTCGCTTAGCTGCGAAGCCCTCACAAGATGGTTTCCTCCTCTGTGGCCAGGCGGACCTGCGGGCCTGGCTTTGGGCTCGGCGCTCCTGTCTCGGGGCGGGGAGGGTGTTAGTTCAGCCATAAGTTTGTAGCCCCAAGTAGAGCCGAGGGACATAGAGGACAGGGGCAGGTGCTGTGATAGAGATAACGTGACGGGTGGGCCGCCCCAAAGAGGTGACTTGGAAACTGAGCCCTGAGGGAGGGACCCCTTGGCCAGGTGGGAGATGCAGCTAAGAAGAGAGCGAAGGGTTTTATCCCAAGTTGCAGAGCTTTGGGACAAAGAAATGACTAGTTAGAGACTGGTACACTTGGTCCAGCCTGAAAAGCCGCAGACTGCCTGAGAGACTGAGGTGTCTGTCCACTTAGGATGGGAAAAGAATGCCTTGGTGGAGTGTTAAAGCCCAGAGCCATGTGGGTAGACAGGCGGCGGTGAATATGTATGGCCACCTGAGTACCTGGGATGCCCAGACTGGAAGGGGACCACAAAACAGAGAAGTTGCCTCTAGAGGGGTGACGGGTAGAGCTGGAATTTTTAAATCATGTATGTATTACCTGTCTTTAGAAATAAGACGGAGAATGGTTTGGAGATCGTGAGGGCAAAAGTGGAAGCTGGGAAGCCAGTGAGAATCTTTTTGTAGTCTTCCAGAACATAGGTGATGCTGGGTTGGGGCAGAGGGAGGTAAAACGTGGGCAGATTTGAGAAACGTTTTGGAGAAAAAAGTGTCACAGCGTGGGGGGAATGAGAATGTCAAAGATGATCTCCAGGTTTCCAGCTGGTACAGTTGGGTGGCTGCAGGGCCCTTTACTGACATGGGAAAATGGGAAGAGCAGAATTTAAGGTTGTCTTGTGTTAAGCTATGAGCCATTCAAGAGGACATAGATGGCTTTGAGCTATTCGAGAGGAGATGTAAAGGAGAACATGGGATGTGGTATCTGGGCTCACAAGAGAGGATTCACCCACAACACAGGGCCCCGTTTGACCCCAAACCTTGCAAGACTCAGTTAAAGGCCTACCTTCACGCCACCTGGAGTTAGAGCAAAAGAAAAAGCAACCACATCAGTGTCCCTAACAGCATTATTCACAGTAGCCAAAAGGTGGAAACAAACCAAATGTCCCATCAATGGATGAGTGGATAAACAAAATGTGGCAAATACATACCATGGGCTATTATTCAGCTGTAAAAAGGAAGGGAATTCTAACACCTGCTAGGACATCAATGAACTTGAAGGCATTATGCTGAGCGAAATAAAACGGAACAAAAAGGACAAATATTGGGGCACCTGGGTGGCTCAGTCAGTTAAGCATCTGCCTTCGTGGGACGCCTGGGTGGCTCAGTTGGTTAAGCAACTGCCTCGGCTCAGGTCATGATCCTAGGGTCCTGGAATCGAGCCCTGCATCGGACTCCCTGCTCGGTGGGGAGTCTCCTTCTCCTTCTCCCTCTCCCCTGCTTGTGCACACACTCTTTCTCTCTTTCTGTCAAATAAATTTTAAAAACTTAAAAAAAAAAAATCTGCCTTCAGCTCAGGTCATGATCCCGGGGACCTGGGATCTAGCCCCACCTCAGGCTCCTTGCTCCACAGGGAACCTGCTTTTCCCTCTCTCCCTGCTGCTCCCCCCCCCACCACTACTTGTGCTCTCTCTCTTGCACTTGCACTCTCTCTCAAATAAATAAAATCTTTTTTTTTTTTAAAGATTTAAAGTTAGTGTTTAATGGGTAGAGAGTTTCAGTATGGAGTGATGAAATAGTTCTAGAGATGGATGGTGGTGATAATTGTAAAACAATGTGAATGCACTTCATGCCAACTTGTATGGTTAAAATAGTAAGCTTTATGTTAGGTACAGTTTACTACAATAAAAAAATATTTTTAAAGAGAATGCAAGATCTTGCAGGGTTTTTTTTTTTAAGGGAAGAGAAAAGTTTACCAATATCTTAAAAGAGCCTGTTTCTGGAGGACCATCTTGGGGTCACCTGGCCATAGGTGGAGGCGTTGAGGATAAGGCTCATGCCCTGAAAAATCCCAACTACAAGGACGGGGAGAAAGTTGCCCCAACACAATTATAGTAATGACATGCAGGAGCATGAAACAGCCCATCTTGGGGGTCTCTTATGGTGAGGTAGTGGCCAGCCATAAGGGAATCATTAGATCTGGATACAGCAGCTGGAGCCAGAACAGGCCAGGGGTGTGGGAGACTACAGCATAGCATCTCTGAGCAAGGAAAGACACAAGCTTCAGGACATGGGACTAGGGAAGCAGGCAGCTGGAGAAGCAGTTTGGCCACGGGATACAGCTCAGGCCCCAAGCATGAGACCAGCAAGGGGTCCGGATTAAGCAGCTGTAGGTCAGTATGGGCGGGAACAGTCAGAAAGGGACAGGTCAGGAGCAGGAAACCTCCTAAGACAGGGAGGACCTATAGAGGCAGGCATTCCGGGTGGATGGAACCGCAGCTGCAAAACGGAGCTGTGACTAGCCTCCAGGATTCAAAGGAGCCGGCAGAGGAGTCCCTACATAATCCGTTTCCTAGAATAACACCTTTGGCCCTACTGTCTCTCCTTCCCCTAGCTTCACTCCTTCTGTATAGAATGGGACCCCCTTGGCCCCACATGGTGCTTCTGGGGTTGCACTACAATTACAGGTACATCCCCTGTGAGTGACAGGTGTATTAATCCCCTAGGGCTGCCACAATAACGTATCACAGACTGACTGGGTTTAACAACAGGAATTAATTTGCTCACAATTCCAGAGGCCACAAGGCTGAGTTGAAGGTAGCAGGGTGGGTTTCCTCTGAGGCCTCACTCTGGTTTGGAGATGGATGTCCCCTACCTGCGTCTCCCCACCTGGTGTTCTCTCTGTGCATGTCTGTGTCCTAATCTCCTAGGACACCAGTCATACTGGACTAGGGCCCACCCTCATGACCTCACATTAATTTAATTACCTCTTTCTCCAAATACAGTTACATTCTGAGCTACTGGGTACTGAGTACTTGAACATATGAATTTGGGGGAGACACAATTCAGCCCATAACACAGGGTCAGTGATATAAAGGGCAATTGGTGTGAGAGGAATCAAAGACCAAGAGGCCGAGAGGCCGGGAGGCCCTGTGAGGGGGCCTCAAATGCTGAGGAGATGGGTGGGGGACAGGCCAGTGGGAGTGAGACAGCAGAAAGGATGTCCCCGGGGTAAGGGGTGTCCTCCTAACACACATACTTCCTCACAGTGATGGACAGAGTTGGGAGTTTGGGGAAGCTTAAGACTCCATAGTACTGAGGAAGAGTAGACCCTATCACAAAGTGGCTGCAAACACCCCATTCAACCAGGTCAGTTCACCCCTTTCTCGCGACAACCCCATCACACTCGGTAGAGCTTGAAGGGCCTCAGAGACACAGACATCCTCCCCCATTTTACGGAAGTGGAAACTGAGGCCTGGATTGGTGAATGGATTCCTCAAATCTCCCAGCAAGTGAATGGAAGAGTCAATGCTGGGCTGGGGTATCCTCCTTCCCAGTTCAGTTATTCAACAAATATTTACTCAACACCCCTGTGCCCTATGCACTGTTCTAGGTGCTGTTGAACAGAACAAAACAGACAAAGATCTCTGCCATCATGAGGTCACAATCTAGTGAGAGGACCCAGACATTAACAGAATAAAGAATATACACTGTTTGATGGCAATAACAGCTATGGTTAGGATGAAAAAATAAAGCAGCAGAGAAAGGAGGAGGGGAGCATGAGGAAGAGAAATCTGCAATTTTGTATCTTTTATAGAGATACAGGGTGGTGAGGGAAAGCTTCACTTAGAAGGTACTATTTGAGCAAAGATTTGAGGAAGTAAAGGAGCAAGCCAGGGACGGAGGGACATAGCTAGGGGAAGAGAGTTCTAGAAAGAGAGAATAGCAAAGGCAAAGACCCTGAACCAAGACTTTGCCTGGAGAATAGCAAGGAGGCCAGGGCGTGTGGAAAACTGCAAGGGATGGGGTCAGAGAGGCAATGGGTGGAGGTGAGATAGGGGTTTGCAGGTGGTATGGGGGCTCAAAAGCCATAGTGAGGATTTGGGCTTTTCCTTGGATGACCTGGGGAATGATGGGAGGCTTTGGAACAGAGGAAGGATATGATCTGACCCAGGTTTAAGTATTACACTGGCTGCTATACTGATGGACTGTGGAGGAGGGTGGTACCTCGGAGGAAGGGCCCATACCAAGAATTATGGATTCCCAGGACTCTGTTCTGGGCCCTCTAGAGAGGGGCGGGGTTAAGAGAACCACTGCCTCAGGTTCTTCACAGAGAGGTGTGGGATATGGGCACACACAGGAATTATGGGAGGGGGACTTGAGGAAAGAATATACCACAGGGGCAGAATGAGGGTAGGGTTTGGCATGCTTAGGCCCAATCACCTCCAAAGAACAGGGTGGGGAAAGTGTGAATCTGCAGGAAACAGAGAGCCTAATGGGGTTGTGAGGAGAGAAGTCTTCGTAGAAGAAAAGAAGTGATCCTTAGGCTCAGTGCAACTCCTGTCAAACTCCCAATTTGTGTGTGTGTGTGTGTGTGTGTGTGTGTGTGTGTGTGTGTGTAAGTTGACAAGATGTTCCTCAAATTTATATGGAAAATCAAAGGCCTTAGAAGAGCCTATACAATATTAAAGAAGAGAAACAAAATAAGAAGATCTGTTCCACCAGATGTCTAGTCCTGTTAGAAAACTGGGTAATTGAACAGGGTGGGTATTCATTCAGGAATATAACATTAGATCATTGGAATGGAGTAGAAAACCCAGTAATAGACCAAAGCCTTCCGTGTGCACTCAGTGGACTCTGGAGAGTACTGCAGGCCAGAGGGGAAAGGTAGGGATACCAACTAAATGACGCAGGTCCACTAGTCCCCCACAGGGAAACAATTAAATTGGAGTCTGTTATGGGGTGAATTGTATCCCCCATGAAGATATGTGAGAATCTAACCCCCAGGTATCTGTGACTATGACCTTATTTAGAAATAGGGTCTTTGTAGACGTAATCAAATTAAGATGAGGTCATACTGGATTAGGGTGGGACCTAACCCAGCAACTGGTGTCTTTAATAGAAGAAATTCTACCTATAGACTCTGGTCATGGCAAACCCCACAGTCACGTTAGCCAATTCCTTAAAACCAATCCATCTGTCTATCTATGAACTATCTGTGTCTCCTCTTGGTTCTGTTTTCTCTGGAAAACCCTAACTAACACGGAGCCTACCTCCCATCATGTTTCCAGTCATGTGTAAAGTCAGGAGAGTGGCCATCCTTGGGGGTGAGTGAAGAGAGGTGATTGCAAGTGGGGGACACACAAGGAGCTTGTGGGATTCTCAGAATGTTCTGTCTCTTGATTGATCCAGTGCTGGTTACAGGAATCTGTTTACTTACTTATGTAAGAGTCAATAAACCAAGCCATACACTTCTCTAATGAGCATTTTTTGTATATATGTTACAGTTCAATAAAAGTTAATTCCAGGTATATTACAGACTGAAATGAGAAAGGCAAATAGTTCTAACTTTTCAAAGAAGATACAGGAGAATATCTGTATAAAGTCGAGCGGGAAAGATTTCTTAAGGTATAGAAAGTACCAGCCATGATGAAAGATCAATAAATTCAACTTCTTTTGAGTTACATTCTGTTGAGCAAAAGACATCATAAAACACTGGAGCCAGTTTAAGAGGCTTCATCTGCCAAATCTGGGACAATCTGATAATCAAAATAACATAAGGAGAGTAAGGGATTAAAACCCATCGAATAAAAGAATACATGAATTTATGCAGGTATAAATAAATAATAGGGGAAAACAGTAGAAAGCCAACTACGAGATTTATTAGGAAGGATGCAATTACACTCTTCAGCAACCACCATGTTAATAATTTAGGCAAAAATCATTGATGGACATAAAACTAGTGAACTTAAGAAGTAACATGGTAATTATATGGTATCTCTCTGCAATATACTTATTAATTACAAAGGGAAAAATAATAACTTTAGATGAAGAAACTTGGCAGACCCCACACTAAAGAGACCTAACAATGGAATGAAACACATATGATATGGGATTTTCTTTTGCACTAAAGGACATCACTAGGAAAATTGATGAAAACTGAATAAGGTCTGTAGATTAGATAATTGGCAGTGTGTTAGTGTTAATTTCTTGATTTCGAGACTTGTTCAATGCTGTTTACATGTAAGAGAATGTTCTTATTTTAAGAAAATACACACCTAAGTATTTAGGTGTAAAAAGGGATCATTCTGCCCCTGTCCCTTACTCTCAAATCTCTTGTAGAAGTTAGGGATGGGGAGAAGAGGGGATAAGTGTGTGTGTGCTTGTGTGTATGTAACATGTGTTATATCCATGATGTTATATACAGAGAGCAAGAGAGAAAGAGGATGCAAATGTGGTAAAATGTGAACATTTGGGGAATCTGGGTAAAGAGTATGGAAGAAATTCTTTACACTACTTTTGCAACTTTTCTTTATAAGTCTGAAATTATGTAAAAATACAAAGTTAAAAGAAAAACAGGACACCATAAAGAAAGTGGAAGGACAAGACCAAACTGGGAGAAGGTATTTGTCAGACATAATCAACAAAGGATTATCGTCCAGAATATGTACAAAACTCGGGGCCCCTGGCTGGCTCAGCTGGTAAAGCATGCAACTATGGATCTTGGGGCTGTGAGTTTGAGCCCCACGTTAGGTGTGGAGCCTTCTTTAAAAAAAAAATACAAATAAATAAAAATAGGATGTGTAAAAAACTCTCATGAGTTCTCAAGAAAGACAGGGGCGCCTACGTGGCTGTCAGTTAAGTGTCTGCCTTTGGCTCAGGTCACGATCTCAGGATCCTGGGATTGAGCCCCGCATCAGGCTCCCTGCTCAGTGAGGAGTCTGCTTCTCCATCTCCCTCTGCCCCTACTCCTTTTTGCTCGCTCACTCTCTCTCTCAAATGAATAAATAAAATCAAGAAAGAAAGAAAGAAAGAAAGAAAGAAAGAAAGAAAGAAAGAAAGAAAGAAAAGACAAACAGCCCAATAGAAAAATAGACACAGGACTTGTAAGGGAACTTACAGAAACAGCCGGACACACATGGCAAGATGTCCAACCTCATCGATACCCAAGGAAATGAAAACCCAAACGATGATGAAAGTCTACGTTTTACTAATCGGATCAATGAGTACGTATTGGTCAAAAAGAAGTGTTGGTCAGGATGTGCAGCAACAGGAACTCTTGTCCGCTGCAGATGGGGCTGTAAATTGGCACCACCATTTTGGAAAACCATTTGGTATTATTTAGTTGGGTTGACATCCCATGTCTCTTGTGCCCCAGCAACTCCACTGCTGGGTATCTATATAGCCTGGAAAGACTCCTGCCACACACACCAGGTCCTGGAAGAATGGTCACAGCCACCCATATAGGAGACATGGAGCCCTCCCCCACTGCCTCCTTCCTTGGATGAGAATCCAGAACCACTGCATTACAGGTGGGGAAACTGAGGCATGGAGAGGGGAAAGAGGCTGCCCAGAACACCACGTGGGCTCTGGTGTGAGTGGGAGTGGTCTGGTGTGGCAGGGGAAGGGAGAAAAGAAGAAAGAAGGGAGAAAAGGGGAGGGGAGGAGAGAAGAAGGAAGAGGGAAAAAGAAGGGGAGGATCAAGGAGCTCTCCTGGTCTCACACCTGGCAAACCAGAGGCCAGGGCCAGAGGGGTCCCCAGTGAATCCCTTCCCTCCCAGCCACAGTCCAGTTTCCCGGAGCTTGGGGAGGGGACTAGGAGGCAGCTCCCCTCCCTTTGACCCAGAAAAAGGCTCCCATGGGAGCAGCAAAGGAGAAGCTGCTTAGTGATTCACTGCTGCTTCTCCTCCCTCTAGAGGGTCCCAGGCCCTCTGGGAACCCTTGGAGCATGGGTTACTTTCTTCTAGAAAAGGCTCTTATAGGACAGGTTTGCAAATACGCAAGAAGGTCAGGGGCCTCTGCAGCCCCTCCAGGAAACCACACTCAGCCCTAGCTCCCAGAGGGCCACTTGGCCAGCAGATGGCACCATGGCCACAGAGTCGTAGCAACACAGCCACAAGCCCAGGGGTCATTGACAGCACACCCAGCAGGTTTGAAATGATGGGGTTTTTTTTGGGCTCAGGACCAGATTTAATTCTTGGTGAGGGGCCCTCCTGTACCAGTGTTTGTGCATAGAAAAGAAGCAACGGAGGATTTATTCCTCCTGTGCCCAGGACAAACCCCCTAGTTCAGACCATTGATAGGGAGAGACTCCAGGGTAGATGGGGCCTGCAGGATTGCCCAAATACCCCCTCCTGGATTGTCTGGTGCAATAAGCAGTAGCCCAGCCAAACATGGCAGAGCTTTGAGACATCCTGGCCTTTGCGGTGAGACCCTAGAGGCTGGGCAGTATGCCCTGTGGGGGGAATGGGGTGCCAAACCTGATGGGTCAGGGCTGGGGTCAACCTGTGGGATTCTCAGATGCCAGGGTCTTCCTAGCCAAGGTCTCAGTGTCTGTGGGTAGTGGGGCCATAATGTTGGTTCTGGAATATCAAGTGTGTGTTCCCATAGGCCCAATATGGCCATGGCTGCTTTCTCCAGCCCATCTGACTTGTGAAGGCCACCTGGGCAAGGGCTAAGAGTTCCTGGAATTTGTGCCCCCCTTGACCACCCCATTACAGTAAGGGGGAAGCTGAGGCCTGAGAAGGGCAGAGGCTTGCCCAAGTGGCCACTGCGCTTCTTTCCTCCTAATTCCTTGGCCCTTGTGAAAGTTTTTTGTTCCAAACCTTAGCGCCTCCACTTACCAGCTCAGTGCCGGGGCCCAGTTCTTAACCTCCCAGGGCCTTTCTTCATCTGCAAAATTGGGTCCTGGTCAGAGCCTGGAGGGCTTAGAGCTCCATACTTGCTAATGGCCTCAGCAGTGCCTGGGTGGCTCAGTCGGTTAAGCCACTGCCTTTCGACTTAGGTCATGATCTCAGGGTCCTGGGATTGAGCCCTGGCTCGGGCCCCTGCTCAGTAGGGAGTCTGCTTCTCCCTCTCCCTCTGCCTGCCGCTCCCCTGCTTGCGCGCGCGCTCCCTCTCTCTGTCAAATAAATAAAAATCTTTAAAAAAGAGGAAAAAATGGTCTCAGCTGCGTCTCTAGGCCATCATTGCCCTCAAAACCACCACAGCTGTAAAACCCACTGGACCTGAGGCTTCTCTGCCTTACTTGCTGGCCCGCGTCCTCCACCCACATGAGCTTTTCATCTCCTCACTCCTACGAGGTAAGAGGTGTCATCTCTGCTTCACAGATGACCGGCTGCCTGATAGGGTCCGGGCTCCTGGGGCAATCAAGGCTCCCAGGTGTCTCTTATTGGAGGCTACCCCAGCCGGTATGCTGGGCTGAGCCTGGCAAGGTAGAGCCGTTTCCTCCAGCTTGGCCTGCAGGGAGAACATGCATATTTGTGTAGGTGAAGGTCGCTATGAGGCTGATGCCCAGGACCCCTCAACAGGCCCCTCCTGTGAGCCGGGCTTCCCTGACGACGTGGTCCTGCTAGGGGACTTGGCGGCCCTGACCTGTGTCACCTGAGCCTGCACAGGCTGCATGTTGTTAGCCGGCCTCCGCCTGCAGGGGGCACTCTAGGTCCATGGATGTCTGGCTGGACGCCAACCACCAGAATGGCTTCAGGGTGTACAGTCAACCCTGCAAACATTTTTCTTTTATTTTTTTCTCTTTCTTTTCTTTCTTTCTCTCTCTCTCTCTCTCTCTCTCTCTCTCTTTCTTTCTTTTTAAAAAGATTTTAGTTATTTGACAGAGACACAGTGAGAGGGAACACAAACAGGGGGAGGGGAGAGGGAGAAGCATGGTTCCCACTGAGCAGGAAGCCTGATACAGGGCTCGATCCCAGGACCCTGGGATCATGACCTGAGCTGAAGGCAGATGCTTAACGACTGAGCCACCCAGGCGCCCCTGCAAACATTTTTCTGAGGCTACATTTTAAACTTGGTGTCTCCTGGGCGCCTGGGTGGCTCAATCGGTTGAGTGTCCAATTCTTGGCTTCAGCTCAGGTCATGATCTCAGGATGGTGGGACTGAGCCCTGCATCAGTCTCCACACTCAGCGCAGAGTCGGCTTGAGAAACTCTTTCTCCCTTATCCCTCCCCCTCTACCCCTCCCCCCATCGTGCTCTGTCTCTCAGATAAATAAATAAAATCTTTTTAAAAATAAATAAGCAAATAAACTTGGTGTCTCTTATTGGATAGGATAAGACTCAGAATTAGGCAGATACCTGCTATCCCAATTAGCCTGCTCCTGTGACCAGGCCTCTTCCCCATGGCGGACCTGTTCCAGGTCCCTGTTTTCCCTGACCTTTGCTGCACACTCATGCACAGTCCACACTATGTCAGCTGGCCTTTGGCTGCTGGGTCCTTCCAGGCCTCTGGGACGCCAGCCCGCCTCCAACTCCTATATAGCCTCTGGGGTGGAGGGAGCCCACCCCAAAATTCTTTCTGAGGCTCCATTTTAAACTGGGGACTCTCGGTTCCCATTTGGACTGGTTGCCTGATTTGTAGCAAAGGAAAGGAGAGACCCCTTTCAGGAAGGCACCAGTCCTACATGTCAGCAGCAAGCCCTTGAGCAAGGCAGCCAGAATAGCACCTAAAAGAGGTTGCAAGTGGCAGCGGATCAGAGAAGGGACACTTGGTAACGGTGGCCTGTGTGGCCCAGTGCCAACCGAGCTATGAAGAGATGGTCACCCAAGCCTTGCGGTTCTTCAAGAAGGGGCAATGAGGACAGCCCCTCTTCAGCCTTCTGGAAGCCATCCCAGCACCTAGTGTGGCGAGTGTCCTCGGGCCCACCCAGGCTGGGAGGCAGGTAACATTTGCCTTATAACAAGCAGCCTGTGAGGGCAGCAGGCAGGAGAGAATGCCTGGCATAGGCACAAAGTGCTTGGTTAACATTAGCTACTGCTGGGGCGCCTGGGTGGCTCAGTCGTTAAGCGTCTGCCTTCGGCTCAGGGCGTGATCCCAGGGTCTTGGGATCGAGCCCCACATCAGGCTCCCTGCTCAGCAGGAAGCCTGCTTCTCCCTCTCCTACTCCCCCTGCTTGTGTTCCCTCTTGCTGTGTCTCTCTCTGTCAAGTAAATAAAATCTTAAAAAAAAAAAAATTAGCTACTGCTGTTTTTATGATAATGTTTCTTCCATGGTAAGGTAAGACAGAGATTGTAATCTCAAGGCCTGACATCTGGCTAGTGGTAAATTTGTGGGTTTGCCCTAGGGTGAAATGTGAGTCTAGGAATTCAGCCTCTACTCAGGCCCTGGGCGTAAGGGAATATGCAGAGCTGTTTCAAAGGACAGACAGGAACTGGACTGGTCTCACTGGTGCCTCACTGAGGGGGCTTCCGATGTCCCCTTCCTGCCCTACTGCCCTTCTCCTGGCAGCTGAACAGGCAAGGCATGACTTCACAGAAGTGGAGACTGAGGGGCAAAGGCAGGAAGTGACCCCTCAAGGTCGGATACAGCTATGAAGTGGTATCCTTCAGCTAGTTTCTAAAAGCCCCACACATCTTAAATCTCTGGGGAAGTTACTTAAAAGGCCCCTTTAAGAGGTTTTGGAGGGGGGCGCTGGGTGGCTCAGTCGGTTCCGCATCTGCCTTTGGCTCAAGTCATAATCAGGGTCCTGGGATCCATTAAAGAGGTGTGCCTTCAGGGAGGGTGGGCCCCCCCACCAGCCCCAATGAGCAGAAGGTCCTCTCCACTCTCCCACCTCAAGGGCGCTGTGCCTCTGCCTCCAACCCCTTCCCCTGGCCATGTGAGGTTTGACTGTAGAAGCCTTTTTAAAAAATTGTTTTTTTCCTTATTGCTTTTCTTATTATAAATAATTATCCATCCTTATTATAGCAGCAATGCATGCTGGAGCACCTGGGTGGCTCAGTGGGTTAAGCGTCTGCCTTTGGCTCAGGTCAGGTTGCCAGGGTCCTGGGACTGAGCCCCACGTCGGGTTCCCTGCTCAGCCTGCTTCCCCCTCTCCCGCTCCCCCTGTTTGTGCTCTCTCTGTCAAATTAATTAATTTTTTTTAAAAGAAGCAACGCATGCTTTAAAAAATTACTGAATATAAAAAAAGAAAGAACAAAGTGGGACCATAATCCACCTAGAGATAACCGTTTTTATAAAATTAGGAAAATAACATTTTATTATTATAGCAAATTAACAAAATGTGGAAAAACAAAATGAAATAGAAAATCTCGTGCAACCCCATCACCCAGGGACAGACCTTAATCGTTAGTGCATCGTCCTCTGCATCTTTCCTCTGTGCACACTTCTGTTTTCCAGAAATACGGCCTCCGCCGGCTTGCTCACCGACCGAGGCCTGTTCCCATTCAATCACTTACTGAATGTCTTTTATTTAGTGGGCGCGCCTCTCGTCCGCTCCCGCGCTTCCCGGCGCTCGCCCGCCCGCCGGGCTCCGCGCTCAGCCTCCGACTGCGTCCCCGCTTTGAGGAGGGGTTTGGCTAGGGCCGAGGCGGGGCAGGCGCGTTCCCGCGGGGCTCCCGCCCCTGTGCTCGCCCCCGCAGCAGGGACCCGCCCGCCCCCTCGCCTTCCCGCTGCGCGCGCCTCCGCCGCGGGACCAGAGATGGGCCCCGCCCCCTCCGCCCTCCCCTAGTCCCTCCCACCCCCATTTCCCCCTCCAAACCCCAGCCCGTCCCCCTCCACACCCCCATCCCCTGTGCCTCCTCTACTCTTTCCACCCCCAATGCCTCCCGCTCCCCCCTCCCCCCTCCATCTCCTCCCCATTCCCCTTGCTGATGGCTCGCTGCCAGGTAACTCTCCGACCACTGAGGGGCCACCACTGGGGCCACTGACTTCAGCGCAAGGGACCTCAGTGTCCTCATCTGGAAAATGGGCCCATCAAGCTCCTTTCAAGGCGAATTGTCCAGAAGGGGAGGGAGATGACTGCTAAAGGGTTGGGAGGTGGTGAGAGGAAGAGAGGCTGGTGGTCCTGGCCTCCCGTTTCTCAGGACAATGCCTCTACTCTGGCCCTGAGCTCTGGGCCCTGGAGACTCCTTGGAAACTGACCCTCCTTCCTGACCCGCATTTGGGAAAACAGAAGCCAGAGGTGGGGCCTCCTGCCAAGCGAGTGGAACAGCCCTCGAGGAAATGAGTCTCACAGTCCAGGCCTGGCTGGGCCCTCTGGGGGGGACCTCTAGTCCTACCACCAACCTTGTTGCCTGTGCCTCAGTTTCCCCTCCCTGCCTTGGGAGAGATGGGCCACAGGCAGGACAGGAAAGGGGGTCAGTGAGGGTGATGGGAGCAACTCTCCAGCATCACCTCTCCGGGCATTCTGCTGGGTCCTCTGAGGTGGCAACTCCAGGAGCTGAGAGCTCCACGCTGCCACCTGTGCTACAGGTAACAGAGAGCCAAGTATGACGTCATGGCCAACGTCCTGCAGAATTTCTAGGGCTGGAGAAGTCGGGGAGGCCCTGCAGCCCCACCTCGACCTCTTCTCACCTCTCCACTTCTCTCTGCTGCCCTCGGCACCCCTTTTCTGCACAGTCCGAGCCCACATTCCTCTGCCTTTGCACACCTACTTTCTCTGCCTGGAATTCCTGTCCCATCCCATCTGTAAATCCTACTCATCCTTTAAGACACAGCTCCAAGGTCACCTCCTCTAGGAAGCCTCCCTGCTCTTCCCCAGCCGGAAGTGCCCTTCCCTCATCTGTGCATTCACGATCCTCAAGCCATGCTGGCATTACCTGGCATGCCCCCAGCCAGATCACAGTGTCTACTCACAGCTGGGCCCTCCGGAGCCAGGTGCAGGTGGCTGGGGAATGGGTTTTTAACGAGGTGCCCCTGGAATCCCAGGAGGGCAATTCCCTTTGTGTAGGACCTTGAGCACCCCTGCTCCCTGCCCAGTCACTGTGGCAACTAAATGTCCCTTCACATATCCAGGCTCCTCCTAGGCGGGTCAGTCCACCCCCTGGTGAGAACCACAGGAGAGAGGCTCTATCAAATGTTTCTGAAATATAAGATTCAGTGAATGAATAAATGAATAAAGTGTTAGAGACAGGCTGGACTTGTGGGGAGGAGACCAGTGAGGCAGCCCTGGGGACCATTCCACTATGCATTATAGGAACCCAGACTCCTTGAGGTCAGGGCAGGGACGGTGGAGAGAAACAGGGTGAGGGCAGAGGGAGGCCATCTGAGGGCTGCCCTGGAGGCTCAAGAAGGCAGAGTAACCTGCCCCAGCCTCCTTGACTGCCTTTACTTCCCTTATGCTACCTTTATGCCTCCGCCTCTCTCTCCCCCTGAACCCCAGAGTTGTGTAGCAGACTGCCTCCTGGACACCTTCCCATGGATGTCCAAAGGATATCACACGCTCAGTATCTTTCCTCCAAACCTGCCTTTCCTACAGCCCACCCCAGTCCAGCTGATGGCAACTTCATCCATCCAGAAACCCGAGTGTCATCCTTGGCTCTCTCAACCCGCACCCGGCCCACCAGCAACCTCCCGGCCCTGGTCACGGATCACCTAGCCTTGAGAACAGTGCCTGGGACACCAGGATAAACGCTCCGTAAATGCTTGTTGACGGGACATACGCTTCCTCCTTCTCACTAGCCTGCTTCTTCAAGAGTCTGTGCTACAGAAATATCCAAGGGAAACTCTCTCATCTGAGGGGCTATGGGGTACAGCCCCTTGGGGAAATGGAGAGGCCAAGGACACCTCTCCATTAATGATAATATTGTCCACCGTTTATGAATGCCACTTCCCGTATGGTTTTCTTTGAACTGCCTTGCGAGCTGCACAAACCCTCTACAACTTTCGGTGAGCCAAGTCTCAAGGAAATTGGTTGACTTCCTGGCTGCCCACACTCCATCCCCCTTGCCACCTAAATCCTGGGTAGCACCCACTGGAGGGGGAGAGGAGGGGAGGGATGCTGCAGGGAGTGAGCCTTGGGTGGGGTTGGGAAATGGGTAGGTTAGGGCCAAGCGGGATAAATTAGACTCTCAGCCCCTCTCCCCATGGTAGGGAAACGATGTTCAGCTGGAGGTGACTTCTAACCCTTGCAGGCCCACAGAATACACCGGCATCTCATTCACACCCCCACGCCACGTCCTTGCCTGAGCCCTGATCCCGAAAGAGAGTACTCCCAGGCCTCACCCAGGTCTTCCCCCTTGGGCCCTGGACTCTCTGGGACTGGGCTGAGCAACTTCTCCCAGGAAGCTCCGGGCCTGTCCGTGGCGGCCAACAGCATTATCACACAAGGCCTGGGAAAACGGGCCTGTCACGCTGTCCCCTGCAAGGGGGATGGGGGGTGGGGGCTAGAGGATCAGTTGCAGGTCCTGCTGGGGGCCACGCAGCTGCATGT
Source organism: Ursus arctos (assembly GCF_023065955.2). Lineage (NCBI taxonomy): Eukaryota > Metazoa > Chordata > Mammalia > Carnivora > Ursidae > Ursus > Ursus arctos. Next base: position 31,135,307 of record NW_026622808.1, on the reverse strand, counting down.
GCACAGCCCCCGAGGCAACTCCGAGGCTCCAAACGGCTTTCTTAGCCTGGCAGCTTCGGAGAGTTTCCAGGCCCACAGAAGCAAGATTAAGAAGGAAGAGTTCAGGGGCACCTGGGTGGCTCAGTTGTTAAGCATCTGCCTTCAGCTCAGGGTGTGATCCCAGAGTCCTGGGATGGAGCCCCGCATCGGGCTCCTCTGCTGGGACACTGCTTCTTCCTCTCCCACTCCCCCTGCTTGTGTTCCCTCTCTCGCTGGCTGTCTCTCTCTCTCTGTCAAATAAATAAAATAAAATCTTAAAAAAAAAAAAGAAGGAAGAGTTCACTGGGTTTGGGAGTGGGAGCGCAATGGGTGAACAGCCTCTAGGGTAACATTTAAATGGCTGTGGGAATCCAGTTCTACTCCTCCTACGTGCAGACACACACACACACACACACACACACACACACACAAATGTGAGTTTTACTTTTTAAGTTCTATAACATGTTACAGAACCAGTGGATGGAATATTGTGCAGCCTTTAAAATAAACTTGAAGACAATGTTACATCAAGGAAAATGCTTGTGTTAGAATACGTAAAGCCTTTGTGAGCCTGGTTAAAGAAGAGAGAGGGCAAAACAGGTTCATGCAACACGGGAGGGGAAGAGCCACAGACACCCAGACACCGGAGTGATGGAATTTAAGAGTTTACGACTACTTGCAAAAAAAAAAAAAAAAAAAGTTTATGAGTATTTGCAACTCTACCGCAGAGAATGAAAAGTTGGAGGAAGTGAACAATTTCCTAGCTAAATATGAATGATCAACATTGACCTGGGACGGGGGTGGGGGATGTGAAGAGGCCAATTTTCTCACAAGAGCCTGGCAAGGTGATTAGAGTTCCAGGACCAGATGACCCACAGCTGAGATTGACCTGGGCTAGAGAGGGGGCTGCTCAGTGCCCACAAGAGTCCCCAGAGGAGTCCCCTTAAAATACAGATTCCCGTCTGGAAGGCTGGGTGAGCGCCGGGGATCTGCTTCTGCAGCTAGTGCTCAGGTGACGCTGATGCCGCTGGGCTGCACTTGGAGCGGCAAGGCTTTGAAGGACATTATTCTGAAGTTATTTAAACTTTGTTAATATGGACGTTCTCTGACTCAACGATGGTTCAACTTCCGATTTTCCTCGACAATGGTGCAAAAGCAAGAGGCGTTAGTAGAAGCCATACTTGGAATTTTGCGTTAGCATTTTCCCCTGGGCTAGTGACCTGCAGTGCGACCCTCTCTCCTGATGCGAGGCGGTGGTAGCAGCCGTGTGATCACGGGGGTGAACAACTCACCCACTTACAACCCTTCTGCACCATAGAACCAGGCTGATTTTCACTTTCAGTACAGTGCTCAGTAAATTACATGAGCTGTTTGATGCTTTGTTATAAAATACACTTGGTGTTGGATGATTCTGCCTAACTGTAGGCTACTGTTAAGTGTTCTGAGCACGTCCAAGCTGGGCCAGGCTAGGCTGTGATGCACAGGTTAGGTGGTATATGAAATGCATTTTCAACTTACAATATTTTCAGCTTATGATGGGCTTCTCAGGACATGATCCCCTACAGATCTTCCTGTAGGTTATGTAAAATATACACAAATGACATCTATCTATCTGTCATAGTTATTTAATTCAAAATCAAGGGAAAAAATGGAAAGCTCCTCAATTCATTTTATTAGTCTCAGAATACACTTCAAACTAAACCTAAAGATAGTATAAAAAATCATTTATGCAGCAATTCTCCAGAGACTATTGGCAATTAATGATAACAGTAATGTTGGTAATAGTGTCTGTTGTCCTGCCTTCCTTGGGATCTGAAATCCGGTGTCCTTCACCCAGGCTGTTATACGAAAAGACACAAAGCCAAATCCCTTCTGATCCTAAAATGCCCAGTTTAGGCTTCCTCTACATTTTTGCTGGTTAAATCCAACCAAATTAGAGCCCAATCTATAAGAAGCTCCAAAAGGACTGTCTGATCAGTTTGTTTGCTGCTTTATTTCCATAACTAAAATTCAGTGCTTGTTAATTAAAAATAAGTCCTGAACAAATCAAAAGATTTAATATCATGAATAATTCCGTTTTCTCAAAATACATAATATATTAGAATTCATTAGGATCCTAACAGGGTTTGTGTGTTTTTGAAGGGAACAATCTTAAAATTCACTTGTGACAATCAACGTCCCAGAATAGCTAAGACAATTGGGAAAAGGAACAATGAGTTGGGACAAAGTGACTGTGGTCCAGAAAGGGGGAAGAAGGGCGGGAGGGAACCTGGAAGCAGGTTGCTGTATGTATGAGGGCTGGGTGATGATGACGGCAGCGCACGTCAGTGGGAAAGGATAGTTTTCTCTTTTAAAAAGATTTTATTTATTTATTTAAGAGAGGGAGAGAGCGAGAGCGAGAGAGAGCGCAGGCAGGGTGAAGGGCAGAGGGAGAAGCTAGCTCCCCGCTCAGCAGGGAGCCTGATGCGGGGCTCAATCCTGGGACTCTGGGATCATGAACTGAGCCGAAGGCAGACGCTTAACCAACTGAGCCACCCAGGCGCCCCAGAAAAGGACAGTTTTCAAACGAGGCTGGCCTAACTGGAGGAAAACATGTAACATCTATTAATAATTCCAGCTGGATTAAAGACACAGGTGTAAAAAATACAACATCTTTTGAGAAAACCAAGTGGCCAAAATGTGGGAACGAAGAGGACACCAGGAAAGGCAAGGGGAACAACGGAATAAATAGTGGGACAAGTACACAGGGTAGATTAGAGCTTTGGCAGAAGGTGTGGGGAAAAGAAGATACAAAAATTATGTATAGTAGAGTCCATTTTCTGTAAAACGGACAAAAACTCCCAAATATGGACCCGCAGATGAGCACAGATGGTTTCTACGAATATGGAGAAAAACAGAGAAGAAAATTCACGGGTGTTAGCATGGGTCTTTGTAGGGGGAGCTGCTGATGTAAGCGGTAGGAGAATGAGGGGGAGTCAAGCAGAAAAGGAAAAGACTGGGAGCTTCACTGGAGCAAAGCCTAACTCTGAGGCACGCTTCTCCTTTGTGTGAAATAGGAAGGGGGACGTATGAGGTGATCAGAGGCATAAAGAAATCGAACACTTCAAAACAGCAACAATCTTGAGAACCACGTAACATTGAGGAAAGTGTTTGTGTCAAAGGGCAAAAGCAGGACCCCAAAGTTTACTTACACGGGAGGACACAGCTGGCCCCAGCCCGGGAGCTGCGGAGCTGGGCTTGTCCCCATGTGATGGAGACCACAATGCCCTGAGAGCCCATGGGCCCCCTTACCGTGCCGGCCTGAAGCCCACCCCATGGTTCCAGAGCCCCAGAGGAGACAGCCGACCTTCGGGGACTCAGAAGCTGTAGTGAGAATCAGTGTTTTCTGTTGTGTTTTGTTTGTTTGAGAATCAGTGTTCTGTTACCTTAAAGAAAAACAAAATAGGGGCACCTGCGTGGCTCAGTCGGTTAAGCATCTGACTCTTGGTTTTGGATTGGGTCATGATCTCAAGGTTGTGAGACTGAGCCCCATCCCAAGTCCGGCTCCACTTGGGCGAGGAGTCTGCTTAAGGAGTCTCTCCCTCTGCCCCTCCCCACACTCACACTCCCTCTAAAATAAGATAAATCCTGAAAAACAAAACAGCTTTATTGAGCTATAACGGACATACAATAACTTGCACGTATGATTTCAAAGTGTACATTTAGGTACGTCTGACATAGTATACGCCCTGCAAACCATCACTAAAATCAAAACCGTACACACGTCCACCATCCCACAGCCTCCTCACACTCTGTTAGAACCCCCGCCTCGTCCCTAACCTCCTCCTCCCCATCCTGCTGCTCCATAGATTTGTTTGCAATTTCCAGGGTTTTAGAGACACGGAGGCTCCTCTAGATGGGGTGTTTGTGTCCCCTCAAAATGTGTCTGGTGCAACCCTAACCCCTATACCGATGGTATGTGGAGGTGGAGCCTTTGGGAGGTGATTAGGTCATGAGGGTGGCATCCTCATCAATGGCATTCGTGCCTTTATAAGAGATGGAGAGCTCCCCCGCCGCTCCCGCCGTGTGAGGGCACACGCAGCAAGAGGTTAGCCGTCTGCGACCCAGCAAGCAGGACGCCACTCGACACTGAATCCGCCGGTCCCTCAATGTTGGACTTCCCAGCCTCCGCAACCGTGCGAAATGAATTTATGTTGTTTATAAGCTACCCAGTTGACTGCATTTTGTGACAGCAGCCCGAAAGGACTAAGACAGAATCACACGGCATACATTCTTCTCACGTCTGGCTTCTCTCACTAAGCATTAAGATGTTGAGATTCATTCATGTTGTATCAACAGTTCAGTCCTTTCCTTGCCAAGTATGGATGGGTCACAATTTATCTGTCTACCTGTTGACTTTTTTGTTTGCCACTTATTACTGAGTGATCTTGGGGAGGTCTCCTCCCCTCTCACCCCGAGTTTGCTCATCTATAAAATGGGGATATTCCTGCTGTCTCTTTGGGAGGATCCAACAAGACTTGTCAGACAAATACTCTATAAAGAACCAAGGAGAGCTCGGCTTGGGCTGGAGGAGCTAAGTGTCCTTGACCCTCCATCCCCAGGGACCACACATCTTATCTGTTAGAGGAGCTGTGTCTGAACGGTCCCCTAAACCATGTCAACAGAGCAGGGCCTGAGGCCCTGGGGAACCCCTGGAGGGGTCTGAGCCGAGTAGTGACAAGATGTGATTTATAGCTTTATGATTTCACTCTGGCCGCTGTGCTGCCCGTAGACTACAGGGAGGTCAAGGTGGAAGCAGGGCGACCAGTAAGGAAGCCATCATAGCAATCCACGGTTCTAAGGATGTGCTTGCGGATGGTGTGGACTGTTGTGGAGGCGGAGGACAGACCTGGACTCTGGAGGGAGAGTCAACAGAACAAGGTCATGGCTTGGCTGATGGAGAAGAAAAAGATGAACGACTCTCATCCTTTCCCCAATCCAAAACCCACTACGAGGTTCCTGAGTGAGGAATTGGGAAGACGAGAGATGCACTATGAAGAGGGGGAAAACGAGTGGGTGAATGGTTGAGGCTCCGAAGTGCACATGGTCATACTGGGACACAGCCAAGGGCATATGGGAATCTGCGCCAGTCCAGAGATGACTCCAGGTGCCTTCCTCACACACGGGAAAGGGCACTATCAGCTGGGGAGAGTGTGTGGGATGGAATCAGGGCCTAGGACAGAGCTCTGAGGCCTCTCACATTTGGAAGTTAGAAAGAGGCAGAGGTGGGCAGTACAAGAGTAGAGGACAGAGAGGATCTTTGAGACAAAGAGGTGGGAGCATCAGCAGAGAAGGGAGAGAGGGTCTCAATCCCTGCTGAAGGGGCAAGAATTCCCCTAACCACAGGTGTCCAACCCCCTAAGAGAAGCAGATGCCCACCACAGGGGGTCACCCAGGCAAGTGAAGAAGTCGAATTAAAAATTTCAAGTCCTCCCTCAAATAAAAGGCCCAGATGCCTTCACTGGTGAGTTCTATCAAATATGTATTTTTAAGATTTTATTTATTTTACGGAGAGAGAGCATGAGCAGGAGGGGCAGAAAGAGAGGAAGAAAGACTCTCAAGCAGAGTCCGAGTAGAGTGCAGAGCCTGAAATGAGGCTCGATCTCACGACCCTGAGGTCGTGGCCTGAGCCAAAGCCAAGAGTCAGATGCTTAGCCAACTGAGCCAACCAGGCACCCCAGTTCTATCAAATATTTTAGAAATAATACCAATCCTTCACAAACTCTTTCAGAAACAGAGCTGTAGGAAATACTTCACTCCTATGAAGGCAGTATTACCAGCCAAAGATATCATGAGAAAAGAAAACTGCAGAAAACATCTCTAGTGAACATAGACACAAAAATACTTCACAAAATATTAGCAAGCCACATCCGACAGCATAGGATTATAAAACCATGGCTGAGTGCGATTTACCCCAGGAATGTAATGCTCGATCAACACCTTGAAAATCAGTGTTATATGCCATATTAATGGGTTAAAGGACAAAAACCACATGATCATTGTAATAGATGCAGGAAAATCATCTGATGGAATCTAATGCCCACTCATGACAAAAACTTTCAACAAACTAAGAATAGAATAAAACTTCCTTTGCTTGAAAAATAGCCACTGAAAGGGGCACCTGGGTAGCTCAGTTCATGATCCCAGGGTCCTGGGATTGAGGCCCACCTCGGACTCCCTGCTCAGAGGGGAGCCTGCTTCTCCCTCCCCACTTGCTGCTCCCCCTGCTTGTAGTTTCTCACTCTCTCTGTGTCAAATAAATAAGTAAATAAAATCTTAAAAAAAAAAAAAAGGAAAGGAAAAAAGTCACTGGTGAAAATACCACAGATTTGGGGGGCCTGAGTGGCTCAGTTGGTTAAGCATATGACCTCAGCTCAGATCATGACCTAAGGGTCCTGGGATTGAGCCCCGCCTCAGGCTCTCTGTTCAGCGGGGAGTCTTGCTTCTCTCTTTCCCTCTGCACCTGCCCCCCCATGTGCGCTCTAATTAGTAAATAAGTAAATAAGTAAATAAATAAATAAATAAAATCTTAATTAAAAAATCCACACCTTAACATATTTAATGGTAAAGGACTGAATGTTTTCCTCCCTAAGACTGAGAACAAGGCAAGGATGTTCATTTTTGCCACTTGTACACAACACTGTATTGGAGGTTCTAGCTGGGCAATAAGCAGGAAAAAGTTAAAGGCATCCAGACTGGAAAGGAAAAAGTAAACTACCTTTATTAACAAATGATATACATATATTCCCAAAGACTATACATTTTTTAAAAAAGATTTTATTTATTTGACAGAGAGAGAGAGACGCAGCGAGAGAGGGAACACAAGCAGGGGGAGTGGGAGAGGGAGAAGCAGGCTTCCCGCTGAGCAGGGAGCCTGATGCGGGGCTCAAACCAGGGACTCCGGGACCATGACCTGAGCCGAAGGCAGACGCTTAACGACTGAGCCACCCAGGTGGCCCAAGAATATACATTTTTTAAAGGTAAAAACTAATCAGTTTAGCAAGGTTTCAGGATATAAGATCAATATAAAAAAGTAATTTCTAAATAACTAACACCAAAAAACCCCTGAAAATAAAGAAAGCAATTCCACTGACAATAGAATAAAAGATAAAAATATGTAGGAACATTTTAACAAAAGAAGTACAAGAGCATACACTGAAAATGACAAAATATTGCTGAGAGAAATCAAGGAAGAGCTACACAAATGACAAACATGCTATGTTCATGGATTAGAAGACTTCGTACTGTCAGGATGGCTGTTCTCCTCAAATTCATCTAGTAAAACCCCAAAGGCTTTTCTGTAGAAATAGATGAGTTGATCATAAAAGGTATGAGAGGGGCGCCTGGGTGGCACAGCGGTTAAGCGTCTGCCTTCGGCTCAGGGCGTGATCCCGGTGTTGTGGGATCGAGCCCCACATCAGGCTCCTCCGCTATGAGCCTGCTTCTTCCTCTCCCGCTCTTCCTGCTTGTGTTCCCTCTCTCGCTGGCTGTCTCTATCTCTGTCAAAAAAAAAAAAAAAAAAAAAAAAAAATCTTAAGAAAAAAAAAAAAAAGAAAAGAAAAGGTATGAGAATGCAAAGTACCTAAAATAGTCAAAAGAATTTTGAAAGGAACAAGGTTCAGGACTTACATTATCCAATTTTAAGGCTTACTTTAAAGCTGAAGAGATCAATACCATACAATCAGTGTGGTATCGGCTCATGCACAAGCACAGAAGATCAATGGAACAGAACAGAGAAGCTAGAAATAAACCCTTCTATTTACAGTCAACTGATTTCAACAAAGATGCCAAAGCGATTCAATGGAGGAACAGTCTTTACAACAAGTGTGCTGAGACAAATGGATATCCACACACACACAAAAATGGGATTTTTAAAAAGAGATTTATTTACTTTAGAGCGAAAGAAAGAGAGAGAACAAGCAGGAAGAGGGGCAGAGGGAGAGAGAGAATCTCAAGCAGACCCCCAGCTAAGCGCAGAGCCCAACAATGAGTTTGATCTCAGGATGCTGAGATCAGGCCCTGAGCTGGATCAAGAGTCGGATGCTCAACTGACTGAGCCACCCAGGTGCCCCTTGAGTTAATTTTTAAAAATTCATTTTTGGGGGGTGCCTGGGTGGCTCAGTCGGTTAAGTGTCTGCCTTTGGGTCGGGTCATGATCTCAGTGGGGAGCCTGCTTCTCCCTCTCCCTCTGCTGCTCCCCTTGCTTGTGCTCTCTCACGCTCTGTCAAATAAATAAATAAATAAATAAAATCTTTAAAAGTTAACTCAGATGGATCATACACCTACATAAGAGCTAAACCATAAAACTTCAAGAAGAATTCCTTCGTGATCTTTGCTTATGCAAAAAGTTCTTAAGACATGATTCCAAAAACATAATCCATAAAACAAATAATTGATAAGCCAAACTTCGTCAAAGTTAAAAACTTGCACAATTCAAAAGACGCACACCACTGACAAAATGAAAAGACACCGTATACCGGGAGAAAATATTTACAAGTCCTATATCTGATAAAGGACTGGTATCCAGAAAACGTGAAGAATTCTCACAGTTCATTCATAAGACACATGACCCCATTTAAAAATGGGCCAGATCTGAATCACCGTTTCACCAAAGAGATAGCGAACAAGGACATGAAAAGATGCTCCAAATCTTTAGTGGTCAGGAAAACGCAAAGCAAACCTTCAGGGAGATGCCACTTCACATCCCCTAGAACGGCTCTCATTGAAGAGAGACAACTCTAAGAGTCGGCAAGGCTGTGCAGCAACCGAACGCTCACACGCTGCTGATGGGAACGTAGCAGAATGGTACGGCTACTGGAGAAGCTCATGCGTTTTGTAAAAAGCTGAACACTTACCATGTGACTGCCACCTTCCAGGAATCCACTCCAGAGGAATGAAGATGTACGCCCACAAAGACTTGCACATTGCAGCAGGATTATTTGTAACAGCTGCAAACTGGAAACAACTTAAATATTCATCAATTAGTGAAAACAAAATGGATAAACAGAACGTGGCATATCCATGCAGTGGAACATTATCCAGGAACAATAAAGACATGAGCTGATCCATGCTGCAGCCTAGATGAACCTCAAGAACAGTCTAGAGCAGCCAGACACAAAAGACCACATTTTGTATGATTCCATTTATAGGAAATGTCCAGTATAGGCAAATCTAGAGAGACAGGAAGCGGTTGCCCGAGGATGAGGGTGGGAGTGGGGATTAACTGCACACCGGCATGAGGGAGCTTCTGAAAATGATAAAAATAGTCTAGGATGGGACACTGGCCATGGTTGCAGAATTCTATTTACCAAAAATCCTTGAGCACTTAAAATGGCTGACTGTTAAGGTGCATAATGCAAATTATGCCTCAGTGAAACTATTAAAAAATCAGTGATGTGAAATGGAGGAAGAGCAGAGAAGTACGAGCAGGCAACCTTCGCATCTGATATACCCGAGCGTCCTCAAGTTCAAGTAACATAGTTGTTACGCCTCCTCTACGTGCCTGGCGCTGGGTACGCGACAAAAGACACTATCTCCCGGGTGAGACAGGCAAACAGGCCGTTCCCTGGTGGGACACAGTGGGGACAAGCATAGAGATGGGGCACCGGGCTGACCAGAGATGCTTTCCTGCAGGAGTGACATCTAAACTGACACCTAGAAGGACTATTTCAAGGAGGCTGAGTGGGGACAAGTACCACGTCACAGTGGCTTTCTATGCCATGCTATGGAGTTTGGGTTTTTATCCTGAACTGCAAAGCTAGGAAAAGAGAATAGGGAACGGGAGCTCGGCTCTGTTAGAGAGAAAAATACCTGTGTACCGCCAGTGATGAAACTGGGAACAGCAAGTCTGGGCTAATCACTGTGAGAACGGAGAGATCCCCTTGTCAGTTTTCAGTCGTACAATGTTATGTCATCACGAGCAGGAGTAGAAAACAGTAGTGCTCCCCTTTGGGGTGAAGAGAAGAGGGCTCTGCTGTTGGTTGTGAACGGAGAGGAATCCATGGAACCACAACAGAAGGACATGGGAAGTCAAGCAGAGGAGTCTAGCTGAGTAAAGCTCACAGTCCACTCTTCACACATGGGCTCTTCGATTCTGAGCAGGAGGGTGTAGGTTACATGGAAAGAGCTGTTCCCACCTTAGAGGCAAATGACCTTTCTCCCACAGCACAGAGCCCATGGATAATCTGGCTTCCTCTGCTTCGGCACAAAGGTGCTTGCTTCTATAACGCGAGGCCTGTCAGTGCTGGGCGGAGGCCACCCCACACACCGGGCATGAGGCTGGATGGACCAGATGCTGCTCCCATCCTCTGGACTGAAGTACGGAAATCTGGTCCCAATTCTTGACAACACTACCGGTTAGCTGATGAATCAGTCAGCTGGCCCTTTTGAGGCTGGTTCCTTATACTAAAATGAGCCATGCTAACTACCCGGTGGGGATTCCTGAGAGTCCCTGGTGAGAATCAATAGTGTTTATGTTGAAACATGTGCTGGTGGGATGTTATGTGGGAGAGAAAAACCCTTCCAAAGACTTGAAAAATAAAGTTGCCTTTCAGGTAATAATCATCACCCAGTGGATAAGACTGACTGGAGCTGACTTCTGGAAAAGTGTGAATGAAGAGTTTCCTGACATCCACAACCACAGTAACCAGGGTGTAATCTCAGGAAGGCAGCCCTGGAATGTGGCTGTATTTGGAGAAGGAGAAACTAAACACAGGAGCCCAGTTCTCTCACATTTTGAGGAGCAGACAAACCACCGCGGGAATTCGCCTGCACCGGAGTGCCCGAGCTGCACCCCACCCGTGGGTCCCCGAGGAGGGCTCTATGAATGAATGTGTGGTTTAAGAATTTTCTAGTGACTTTTATGTACACCAAAGTTAAGCACCTCTGGCTCAGAGTTTTGAAAAGGAGCTGGACGTTTTGGTTCTAGACAGTCAGCAGGCCAGCCGCATTCCATCAGGGAACTTATACTCTCCGGCACCGATGAAGAGGGGAAATCCGAGACGAGTGCTGATTGGACAGCGGCAAGTACGCAACACGTGTATCTTTCACCCGAACCTGCTCTTAGAAAATACACACACACACCTCTCCAAAGACTGCTTTTGCTATACATCTGGCTCCTCTCTTATTTTCACAAGAATATTTTTACTCTGTCCAATGTATTTTTTCACTGAAAGGTAATAAAAAGATGATTTACTTCTAATATTTAAAAAATAAAACAAGAAAGGACAGGAAGATATTAGGAGTGTACTCTTTATTTCTCTTTGGTTTCTTAACACAAAAGACATGCGTTCTATAAATAAAAGGAAGTAAGATTTGCTGGGGGACAATAAATTGGGAGGGGGGTGGAAGGAGCAGAGCTGCTACCTACTCCCATCTCTGTGGCCGAGTCAAAAGGCTGGTCTTCAGCTCCCATCCTGGCTTCGATCTCAGGTGAAACCCAGAAGACAAGGCTCTGTGTGTTATCTGGGAAGGGGGAGGGCCCAAGGACAGCAAGTGCCACAGTCCTGTGCTCAGAGCTGGTCCACTGAGCACGACATCTCTCCCACCCGCTGGTTATACCCTTTTCACAGTATCCTTGGGAAAGGACTCTTCTCTTCACGGGGCTCCTGGAAAGGCTCCAACAGCAAAGAGCCAGCCCAGCCATTTGCAAACATCCCCTCAGACTGAGGAGCCAACTGCTGAAGAGTGTGAAAACGTTGGTGTTGGCTCGTTTGTGCTCAGAGCCCCCCCGGATCAAAACACTGACCTCAGGCACAGCAGTGTAACTTCCGCACCAGGAGGTGGGAGTGGACTTAGGAAGGTTACTATGAGAGCAGCAGATCGTGAGGGAAATGATCCATCAGCCTCAATGGCAAAATCTGTGCCACCATCCTGAAGACCTGGGAGGCCCACTCGTTAGCCCACTGACTGATCCTTAACCCCTCCACGACCTGGGCTGGCCAGGATTGCTTTGAGTTCACAGAAGGGCTTATGACAAGACGGGCACTGACACACTTCTAACAGGAAACACAGACCCACCACCTTCTGAGTCTACCTCTGTAGGCAAACTGAGAGGGAGTGAGGAATGCTGGGGCTCCACCATGAGCCCAGGCTATACTATGTCAGATTGTTGAGTCTTTTAAAATAAAAACATGATTTTCAAGTGCTTGTAGCAGAGGCCCAGCTCCTAAGTGGCAGGTAACAAAGGTACTTCTCTCTGGATACATGGCGATTGCACACTCGTAAACCTCGTGGTGCTGGGGTGGGAAAGACATCTCAGGCTCCACACTGTGCCCTTCTGAACACGCTTCCAGGTCACCCCAGGCAGGCAGCAAGGGACAGGAGACAAGCCAGGTGGAGAACGGGGCCCTAAGACCCAGTGTTGCATGAAAGGAACTGTATCCTCTTTTAGTCTGTACTGGAAGCATTTAGAAAACCAGATTTTGGCAGCAGCAGTTGAAGGACAGCTCCACTGCCCAGTGCACTGGTGACAGAAGTGTCCTCCTGTTCGGATCCCGCTGTGCGACATCAAGGTCCCATCCAGGGAGGAGGAGGAAGGAGCATGGAGTCTCTTCAAGAGGTCATTTGCTAAGATCAGAGGAAGAAATATAAAATCTGTTCTTTGCAGCAGCAAGAGATTCTTTCGGCCTTTAGTTCTCTGCCATAAAGTCAGCTTTGCTTGAATGTAAAGGCCCACCTTGCTGGTCATTCTGCCGGAGGCTGGAGGGAGGCCAGGCCCCTGGAATTGGCGAGGGGATGGAGAAGCAGTGGACTGGCAGGGTAGACGAGGTTACTGGACCAAGCCAGCCATGGCTGGTGGAAGGACCAAGTCCCTGGTTAGGTTCTAGAGGTACCAATGGTCAATGGACCCCAGAAGCATCACAATGACAAAAACGACCCAAGAATGATGGACGGGCAAGAATCTGGCCGGGCCTGCTCTTTCCTTGCTGGTCACATGAGGAGTGAAAGTGGGGGTGGGGAATCTGAGTGAGCGCTATGGTGGCCGTGGGAGGTAGCCACAGGGGCACCTGGAGCCTCCAGCGACCGGCTGGGAACTCCCGCCTAGCAGAGCGGCCGGCCATAATTCCGCCCACTCGCTAAGCCTACAGTTAAAAAAGTCCTCTGATGGTGGGTGTGAATACAAACCCCGTGAGCACCTTGCTAGAGGACCAGTCGAGAGTGCACTGATCCCGGACACGCGAGGGCTCAGAGGTGACCCCGAGTGCCGTGCGAGGCCTCAGGACTCTGGGACCCGAACGTGGGAGCGGACGCCGCCTTTCTCATGGTGGGCGGTTTTCCATTGAAACACGTATTCGCCTTTAGTGTCTTTTAAGGTTTTCTTCTCCCAAAGAATGTTCACTTAAAAAAAAAAATACTTTTCTTTCCAGTTTCTTTGTTTCAACTTCCTTCGGTTTAAGTATCTTTTTTTCTTCTTCTTCTTTACTCCTCAACAAGATGAAAAGACCTCACTGAAATCCCAAAACTTGACATAGGAAGAGCTTCTGTTCTCCCTGGTTACCCAGCAACGAGGACCGGGTCCTCTGTGCCCTCAGATGGAAGAGGGAGGTGCTTGTGTGCAAGCAGCACACTGCTGTGGCGGCACCACCACAGGCAACGAGGAGACCCCGAGTGCGTCCTTCCTCCCCCAGCCGCACCCCAGCTTCCAACAGGCTGGGCCACGCAGCCACCCCACTGCAAACTGGCCACAACAGGGCTGGAGAGCAGCAGGCAAGGAGGAGCATCAGACAGCAGGCCTTCTCCAAGTGGCAGGCGGGAGCTCGGCTTGGATGGAGCCTGCGTACGTGTGGACCAGCAAAGCAGTCCCATGTCACCAACTGCGGAACCCAGAGGGGCTCTACCCCACGTGGTGCACCTTGGTGCCCTAGGCTTGAAGGTCCCAAGGGCAGCGCGGTGAGGGAAGATGTAAGCACCTGGAAAAGCTGTACCTCCAGCGAGCTCACACGCACCCCATCTTCTGGTCTACCACTTCTCCCAAGAGGGCCTGTCCCTGGAAGGGAGTGCTAGTGTTTGTACCAGATCCCTACCCCACCACATCCCCCCCTCTGCCTTAGATGGTGAGGAGAGGGATACAGCCCACACCGACCCCTCCCTCGTGACATGCCATGGGGGCCATAAATGTCCAGCGGTCCGTCTCTGGGTCATACATCTCCACTGAGCTGAGGTTCGACTGTCCGTCATAGCCGCCCACGGCGTAGAGGCGCCCGCAGCTGGCCACCAGGGAGACTCGGCTCCGGCGTGTGTGCATGGGGACGATCAGGCACCACTGGTCCGCCACGGAGCTGTACATCTCCGCGATGCTGAGGAAGCCCGAGCCGTCGTAGCCCCCACAGACGAACATCTTGCTTCCCAGGGAGGCGGCTCCGTGGCGACAGCGCTTGTTGAGCATGCCGGCGGCTGGGTGCCAACTGGCCGTGTGGTGGTTGTAATGCTCCACCTGCAGCAGGGAGAGAGCCAGAGCTCGGTCCACCGGGGGCCCGCGGCGCACGGCGGCCCGCACGGAGTCCGATTCCAGCGAGCGGCCTGTGTGTGCGCTGGCTCTGATGCCCACTTTCCGCCGTGGCGCACCTGCTCTCGGGCTCATCGAGAGAGATCGCCGACTCGGACCCCTTCTGTTTTACGTCTCAGGAAACAAAAGCGTTGCCCGAGAATGCACTGCTATGCGGTGACAGAAGTGGGAGGAGAGCTGGGTCTCCTGAAATCTGTCCAGAGTGCCGCACTGACTGACGCCATGGATCTACCACTAGATGGCTGCTGAGGGCTTTTTTTAAAGAATAAATGCAATTTCAAACAAATTATCCAGAATACAACTATCTGCGAACTCGCACTGTCTGTAGTTGAGCTTGCTCTGGGCAGGGATTTTGCCGTGCAGTGCTCCACGGAGAACTGAGCAGGGAGGGGTGGGGGTGGCGTGTCTATACTCTACCCCTCCTAGGCGCACACTGGCTCCATTCTCAGAAGACTCCCAGAGCACGTGGCAGATGGCCTGAAACCTCACTAGATGACACTTTGCCCAGTTATGGCAAGGCTGAAGTTTCTTCCGAAGAACTGCCTTTCAAAATTATACTCAAAGGTGGGGGGGCACCTGGGTGGCTCAGTGGGTTAAGTGTCCGGCTCTTGATTTCGGCTTAGGTCATCATCTTGGGTTGTGAGATCGAGCCTTGCATTGGGCTCGACACTCAGCAGGGAGTCGGCTTCTCTCCTCCCTCTCCATTTGCCCCTCACCCCACTCGTGCTCTCTCTCTCTCCAAAATAAATAAATTTTTAAAAACAAAATTATTCTTCAAAGATGGAAGGAGCGAGTACCCCGAGCCCTGGGGGAGCCCAGACTCACACTGCTGAAGATCTGCAGACCGTCGTGGCCGCCCGACACATAGATCCTGCCCTCAAACACTGTCACCCCAGCAGCACTGCGACTTGAGCTCATTGGGGTCACTACTGTCCACCTGCAGGAAAGAGCCAGAGGGGAGCCATGAGATGCAGTGTGGTCATCCGCCCAGGACAGCTCAGAAGGGGTGGGGCCCACTGTGCAGTGTTCCTTATCCTGGACAATCTCCCCACCTCTGCAAGCACTCAAAACTAGCACATCCCACACAAGGCCCCTCTCTTACAGATGTGCTCCTGCCCGGTCCTGTGGACGGGCCACCTAGTTGTCCTACTCAGATTCAGTGTTTTCATGGCCTCTCTTCTCCCTCATCTTCAACATTCCTGTGGTCACCAAGTCCCCCTGGCCTGCCTTCTAGTCATTGCTTGTTCCCATCCCCACTACCGCTGCTCTAGCTCGGGCCTCCCCTAGGACAATCTGCCACAGCCTCCGTACAGGCGGCCTGGCTTTCAGACCCTGCCCATCCCAACCCCGTGCAGCACGCCCCTCGGGTGGCTCCTCACCGTTTCCTCCAAGGCAGTCCAAGTTCCCCATGTGGTTATTTCTCAGGCCTCATCTATTTCCACTTTCACCTCCTGCCATGTGCCACCCACGCTGGCTCCTCATCCACACTGAACACTTTCCTTCCTCTGGGCCTCTCCTCTTGCTGTCTCCCTGCCTACAATGCGCATCTCCCACTATCCGCGATGGGTCTCCTCTCAGAAGTCATCCCTGCCACCTGCCTCTCCCTGCCTGCCGTGGTAAATATGAAGGTGCTCCCTACTCTGCACCCAAGAGCTCTAGACAGAGACCCCCAGGACAGGCTGCCCACGATGTATCCGTGGCCCCAGCAGACCAGCTGCTACTTAAGGATCTCGGACACCCAGCTTGATACCCAGTAAAGTTGGTTCAGTGAATGGAATGTTGGCTGAAAAGCATTCTGGTGAATCCATTCAACGAACTGGCTTATGAGAAGATTCAAATACTGAAATGAAAAACTCGGGCTAACCTTGCCAGCTGTTTTCCAAAGAGTATTCCATATTCCACAAAATAAGATGGTGGTAGGCATTATATAAGATGAGATGCAACAGATTTCTTTACCGCAGAATTTTTCAGTCTTCCTGACGTTACTATGTTTTATGGAAATTAAGAACTCTGGTGGTACAGACACCAATGTCTTCCAAGCTTATCCGACCATGTAACATTTCTTGCCCCCTAAATCACATCCTACCCAAATCATACCTATCCTACTTTGGAAAGTGCTGTTCATTTATTTCTCATCCCCTTCCACCTGCATTTCCATTAAAAAGGGCTGATTTAACAAAGAGGTAGAGAGCATTAAATAAACAGCTCCAACTACCTAGACTATTTGTTTTTAAAATTTATTCAATCCTTCATTCACTGAACCAAAAGTTATTAAATACTTATAACATGCAAGGTACTATAGGGGCTGAGACGGCGAGTAAGATACTCTCCATCCTTGAGAAGCTTAAATAAAACACTGCCGTTCTCATTCTCATACTGTTTCACCAGTTCCAGTTTTCCCAGGGGAGCTGGAGTCCTTACTTGTCTGTCTCGGGTGAGTAGGTCTCCACAGAGCTGAGAGAAGAGTTGCCATCATAGCCCCCACAGACGTAGATCTGCCCATCCAGCACGACCGTCCCCATGGCACTGAAAAAGACAGAGCTGTCATGTAGACGGGCCTCTGACCTCCTGGGCCAGCCTTTCACGCTCCCTGGGAGATCTACCCCACCACCACTGCCTCTTTCTAGAGCAGAGCCAGGTCGCACGTGTGAGACGAAGTGTAAAACTGAGTGAAAGCAGCTGCCCCGCAGTGCCCTCTGCCAGGGTTCCCTCGGAGCCCCTCTCCGCCCTGGATGTGCCTCAAATGCTCATCTTCCACTTTGCTGTGCTCAAGGTCTCATTATGTTTAAGGCCCAGGTCAAAGTCCTCTCTTTCCCGCTCAAAAAGCTGTCCTGGACCCCTCACCAAGAATCAGTCCCTCCTGGCCCCACGCTCCCGGAGCAGCTTCTTTCTTACAGCACTTGTCATCGTTGTGGTCACTCATTCACCCTTCAGATCCCATGAGGCACTCAGGAGGCATGCCGTCCCGGGCCTAGATTCACAGTGCCGAGTGAGCCAAAGCTCCTGCCCATGGGAGCTCGTTCTGGCACCTGGGGTGCTAGGAAGCCACCTGTCACCTCTTAACAAGTGGGGACCTCTTGGAAGACAGGGGTCTTCCTGTGTGACTGACTGTGCTTCGTGTGGTGCTTTGTACGGGACAGGCCTTCAACATGGGTTTCTTGTGTTGGCCTGATTTTCCTATTTAATTCACTGTGAAGTTTGACAGTTGTCTTTTCATGACAGATGTGGCCCTGATGACCCCTATTTCGCCTCAGTGGGTGACATGCTCCCGTTGTGCACTAATGACACATGGGAGGTCCTCTACGCTTGCCATTTGCCCCCTCAGCACACCTGCCAAAGCAGCAGCACCATCTTCATGACACAGATGAGTAGCCATGGCTGGGGAGGTTGGGTCCTTCTCCAGGCTGCCTGATGACAGGCAGGCCTCGGATTTAAACGAGACGAGCCCACTCCCATGCTGCCCACCTTGCCCCCCTCTCCTCAGATCAAAGACTCAGTGGTCTGGCGTAATCAGACAATCTTCTGTTCTCCCCAACGCCTCATGAGAAATTAAACATGCGTACCAAGCTGCTCGAATCACTGTTTTCAAATCTGATGCTGGAGAAGATTCAAAATGAATCTGGGTGGCTGACAAACAGGAAAATAGAATATACCAGGCTTACTGCCACCTTTCAAATGAACACAGCAAACCAAACTGATCCACGCAATGTCCCTTCGAGGGCAGTATAACAGACCCCCTGAACTGGCCCAGAAGAGGAAAAGGACTTTTGCCTCAGGCAAGGATTGTGGGAAGACCACAAATTCACTAGACACGGTCACTATCCTTCCAGAAGTGGAGAGAAGTAACAACACGGGAGTTCAACAACAGTATGAGAGAGAAGAGGTGCCACAAAACTGAGTGAGGTTAACTATCAACTAAGCAGTAAAGGCCAGTGTGAAGAGGGAAGGCGACTGGCATGGTCCACCAGAGGAGGCACGGCCTGGAACACTGCAGGCTGAGGGGAAGGATGATGGCAGGAAGGAGCTTGTCACCACTGGCAGGACAGAGAGCCGTGTGGGATGGCAGGACAGAAGTGACTCAGAACATTTTTCGGCAGCCTGTAATTTCAAAGGGATGAAATGGAGCTGGGTCCATGCTACTAATAACAGGGCATTAACAACAGTGAGGGAAGGGGATGCCTGGAGGACTTTCCTCCCAGACAACTCTCCAGACTCTGTGACATCAAAGCAAGGAAGTTGCCCAGAGCAGACACCCAAGGAAGAACAACGGGTTGCAGTAAAAGCAAAAGGGGCACTCGTGGCTGGGGAAATGGAGCAATGAGTCATCCGAGGCCACAGAAGTTCTGTAAGGCACCCAAGGAGCAGAAAAGGGAAGCACTGAGGTAGGGAGAGGGGGAGGAAGGAATCACAAGAGTGTTAGCTCAGGGCCTCAGGAGGAGCAGATCGTGTACAAAGTTTTTTCTTTCCAAATGAACCTACTGTGACCCTCTGTGAATCTGGTCTTATTGGTACAAAGGCAGACTCCTTCCAGCTCGAGGCCACATGCTAACACCGCAGAACGTGGTATGTGTGCCTCCTGGCCTGACCCCACTTCTTCCTCATCACACAGGCAGCTGCTTGATCTTACACACAGAAAACCCAGAGCAGGGCCAGACAAAGGGGCCCATCAGGCAAATGCTTAGGCCACAAAATTGACAAAGCAGAAAGGCCCTCATTGCCCCAGTGGTTTTCAAACTGCACCTTTCAAAAACAATTCATGTAACTTTCCCCCTGAGGTTGGGCATCTGTCAAGAAAGCTCAATTCATGAGAGAGAAATGCAGAACTGTTCTGGTGATAGGGGTAGGGACTACTTCCTCTCCTGTCAGCCCCGGAAGAGAAAGCTGAGCGCCACCGCTGATCTTCTGAACAGAAGAACTTGTCCAGTGATCCCTCCCGCTCCAGAGCCTGGCTATGCACGTGCTCCACACACGCCTGATGGAAGGAAAGAGGCCACCTGCCCCTCCAGCACTAAGAAGGCTGAATGGACGCACCATTCGGATGCCCTCTAACTCTTCTTCACGAAGTCTGAGCAGGTAAGTGATGGAGGAGACAAGTATCTGGAGTGTGTTAAGAGACATAAACTTGGTCCACCTATATGCTCGCACCTGGCGGGGGTGAGGGGGGGACGACACTGAAGCAAAGTATGTTGCTATGGCTCATAGACTCCCAAGGTGGGAGAAGCATGTGTGTGGCAGAGATCCGGGCAGTGGGGGCGGGACACGGGAAAGACACCTCTCATGTCCTTTCATCACTAATAAAGTTAAATCCTCCTTATTCTTCAAGTTTCAACTTTAATCCCACCTCTTCCCTGAAATCTTCCAGACGTTTCCATCCAGTTTCTTTCCCTTCTGGAATCTTCCATATGTTTTCTGTCCTTATCTGACACTTAAATAACAATACAACTTCCACATGTCCATGTCTCGTCTCCCCAGGCTCCTCAAAGGACAAGGCAGGGATTTTACTTTTGAGCAGATGGGGCGAGCTCCTGGGAGGTGCTGGCAGTGGCTGGCCTGGCCACAGGAAATTCCCAGGCCAGCTTGTGTTTTATATTATCATGTGCCCCAGCTCGTGTAGCATGGCGCTGCCCAGATGCTCAGTGCGTACGCTCGGGCTGCACAAGTGGCTTCCAGAATACCTTCTCTTGCTATTCATGCTCCGCACTCTGGTCCACGTGTCCGTCTCTGGGTTGTAGACCTCCACAGTGCTCAGCCGTAGCTGGCCGTCATACCCCCCGATGGCATAGAGAAGCCCGTTCACCACGGCCACACCGACGCGGCTGCGGGCTGTTGTCATGGGATGGCACTTCTCCCAGCGATTGGCGATGGGGTCAAACACTTCCACCACATTCAGGGAATCACCTGCATAAAAATTTGCTACTCAAATTAAAACAAATGAGACCACGTGTTTAGATCACAGCTGTTGGGCATTGATTATCTGGAATGTTTGACTTGACTCTATCGGTTCTTCCCACAGAAATACTCAAGCCAGATGGGCCCACTAAGATGCTTCAGCTGTGCTAACCTCAAACCTAATTCTTCGGGAAAATCAGAATCAGACAGGAGGCATTTACTTTTTAGAGAGGACAGTTATAAACTGTAATGAGGTAGTCCACCTGCTTAAGGCCAAAGCTGAAGGGAAATGGACACACTCTTTCCCCAGGGCAGGAGGCATGCTCAGAGGGCATGGGCCCCTGCTGACTTTCACTTACTAGTGTGTGACCCTGGGCAAATTGTTTTGTATCTCCATCTTCTGTTCTCACACATGCCATAGAGATAATCTCTACGGCAGAGCTGTCATCAGGATTAAATGGCAGAATAGGCAAAGCACCTAGCATAATTCTACAACACGCTGAGTGCTCAGTAAATAGTAGTTATAGTAGCCAGGAATGAGGATTCCAACCCTACCATTTACAAAGTTTTTTTTTTTTTTGGCTCAAATAAAATAATCCCCCTCCCTGTTTTATTCCACTGTGGGGGCGCTTCACACCTACCACACTCCAGCGTTTACTAGCTGAGGACCTCCCTTTTCCAGGACACACAGTTAATAAAGCATATGGTACACAGAGTGGCACACACCTCTCATTAACCTTCAATTAAAGATGGAACTGCCCAGGACTGCCTACCACCTGCCCCCCTCCACAGGCCTGGAAAGACCCTGAGAAAAGGCCTGGCCTTCACGTGGGAGGTGACACCGTCCTTTGTCACTGTGCCGCAAAAATTCAGGAACCCACACTGCCCTCCCTGTGCCTGGCTCGCCTGAAAACTGGGCTGGATAAGAGCTGCCAAGAACATGCCGACTCGAAAGCATGTGTGCCTGGCACGGGAGGCAGCAGGTGGAGAGAAAGCAGTATTATGGGTAGTGGCAGGCCCTGCGTATTTGGAGAATTTTCCTTCTCACGGTGACAGACATACAGCTTAACCCCTGAGATCCATATGACCAAATGTGATTAGCCTGGTAACAGAGCTGGGTCTCTGACTGCATTCTCTCCAGGACTGGTAGTTAGCTCTGATATTCTGATTCAATGGTATTCATACCTGACATGCTTTCACTGCATAGCAGCTGCATCAAATCAAGAGGGACCAGGGTGGTGACACACAAAGGAGGGGAACCAGAGGACCAGGCTAGGTTGTTTGGTGCTTTTTCATCCACAAAGTCCAAGACAGGGCCCCGCAAAGGGGAGCTGCAAGATACCTGCTGAGTTGAGGCCCCCCACAGCATAGATAAGGCCCGTGATGGAAGTGCAGCAGCGAGGCCGAGTTCTGAAAGCCGGCAGGTGGGGCCGGCGCTCCGGCATGAGGTGATAGTCCTTTGCTTCGTCTACCAGGTCCCTGGAATAAGGTGCAGCATGTTACGACAGGAGGTATTCTCCCCATGAGGTCTGCATTTGTATTTCCGAGTCTGGCTGCCCCACCCCCAACTGGAGAGGAAACATGGGACAAGGAGCCTTCTGGAAGGTTTGGTCTTCAACCCAGGTGAGTCCAGGTGGAACCACACACAGCTACTGAAACATGCTCAAAATCGGAGGGGCAAGATGAGCAGAGTCCACCTCAGCTAGAGTAATCAGAATGAGGGTCATCTAATAGGCACACACCTGGCAGGAGAACAGGGTAGTGGCTGTAATAGCTGGTGCTGTGGAGGTCCAGCAAGCAGCCTGCATCCTGTCCCCACTGAGACCCAGCTCTTCCTTCCCATCCCTATGGCTCGCACCCTGCAACGCGCCATTTCTCACCCAGAGTGCGACAGCAGAAGCCCGCGGCTGCTGACGATTGCCCTGCCTCCAGTCCTGCCTCTCCATTCCACCCTCCACACTAGCTGTCAAAGAACCTTCGATAACTACCCCCTGCCCACAGAATGAAGTTCGAATTCAACAGCCCCCTTGAGACTGCTTGACATGGGGTCCCCCCTACCTGCAGCCACACCTCCACCCCCTCCTTCACACACCTTCACGCGGCTCGCACACAGCCACTGACTTCCTCTGAACTCGCTGTGACTATGACAAGCCAATTGGAGGACGGTGAACATTTTCCTTCACTGTTCTACTTTTATAATGATCCTCCCATACGGCTACTGCCTTCCTGGCTGTTTTGGGAGCTCCACTGTGCCACGTCATCACTGATTTCCCCAGGGCAAAAGTTTCCCATGCTGGTAAACATGCCCCCCCCCCCCCGTGCCCATCACTGTAGACGGGCCCAAATCCACCTGAGGCCAGTGCACTGACTCAGATTTACTGGAGAGGACGAGGAGCCCCAGGAGTCACCACTAAGTCCACTTCTGGAAATGCTAGGAAATCCTCAGTGAGCATAGGGGAGGAAGCCCCTTCTGCCTCGATGTTCCCTCATGGCACATTTCTTTGCCCAAGGGGTCAGACTCAGGCTCTTCTAGGCCTAGACACAAAACAGATCAATCTGTGTGCCGTGAATTAGGACTGAGCACTCCGAATCCTTCGTCCCGCGAACTAGAACACAAACAGCCTAGGTGGCCAAGTTCTCTTCTCTGCCTGGACCCCCCCCGCCGCCCCCCGGCAGCGCCTTGAGCAGGCCGGCCCTCGCTCACCTGCATTTGTGGCAGCAACGCACCAGGTCATCCTGCTGCACGCGGTCTGATAGGAACTGCGGCCGGCAGAGGGGCAGGCGGATGTGGGACAGCAGCTCAGGCAGGCAGGGCCCCCTCTGCTCCCGGTCATATCTGACCCAGGCCAATGCAGCTTCAAAGACCTGCCATGGCACAGAGCGCAAGCTGTGTAGTCACTCCTCGCTCCCAGGCGCCATGTCCCCGGGCCCCCCAGTCTCAATCCCTCCACTCCCTACACTGAGGCAGTCCCTTGGGCCCATCCAGCTTTCCTCCTACTTGTCTCCTGAGGTCACTGCTTTCTGCTTCCTCAATCTGCCCCATTTGGCCCAGCCTCTTGAAAGGCAAGCCTCAGTGACCGTAACAGCTTCCCGGCTTTCATTACGTCCTGCTAATAAAAAGCTGCCAGTGGTTCCGTACTCCTTTCTGCAGCTCACCACACTGCCTGCTCGTCTTCCCTCCTTGGCCCCCTCCACCCTCTGCTCTCCCAGGCTGGCCGGTTCTTTGTTCACACTGTCCCCTTCACGTCGGAAGCCCCTCATATCCTCCTCTTCATCTAAACCCGCCCTCCTTTTTAAGGCCTGGTTCCAGATCATGTTCTCTGGAGCTTTCCCTAAGGGCTCCAGCCACAAGGGTACGTCACTCTAAAACCCTGGATCCAGTGTATCACCGATAAGCGAGCTGTCCAGGTCATATTCATTAGTGGAAGAGCTCGGGACAGGGCTCGCTCTTGGGACCGGGCTCTTCCCTGCGCCTCACAGCACCCACACGGCCACACTCAGGCCCCCTTTCCTACTGCTCTTCAGACATTAGGGAAATGAGCTGAGTTGGGACTAAGCTCCCAACAGCTTGCCTCCAGGCGCCTGGGGCTCCTCCAGGTGAAGCAGGGCCTCATGGCAGGCCAGGTCCACACTGCAAACAGTCCAAGCTGCTCTGCCTGGGGCCTTGGTCAGGTTTCCCAGCCACCGAACTGGTGGAGGCCTTGCCGCAGAGGAGCTCCCGATGTCTGCAGGGCCAGGTCCGAGCATCTCACCCCTGCACTGCAGCCCTTTGCTGTCCAGCCCTGGCCACCCTCTGCTCCAAGTAACATTAATTCACGGTCCTCTGCAGATGTCTGCACCACACCTCTGCTGACCAAAGGGATCGCCCTTTGCTCCTCTCTGACTGCTAACATCTCGTGCTCCCGTTCATTCACACTCTTCTTGACCACCCCCACTAAAAGCTCTTCTTTGTCCTTCAAGGACCCTAATCATTCAAAGGCTTCCCCTCTTCCATCAGTTTCAGTCGGCCGGTGCTGACCACCGCCTCCGATCCCTTCCGCTCAGTAACTGATGCCAACGAGCCTTTGATGCTGCTCTCCTTCTCCCAACCCCCTGCTCAGGACCCCTCTGGCCTGGTTCCTCTCCGCCGTCTCACCCAGCATGGGCTCTGCGGGTTCTGAGGTGGGCGCCCCCAGTGCCCATGCTGTGCGCCTACCTCCCTTAATCACGCCCACCTGGAAAAATCTCTACCCTGGTGAGGTCCAGCTCTGTAAGTTCACCCCCACCTGCACCAGCATATGCAGCTGACAGAGTCCTTTCTTTTCTTTTTTAAAGTTTATCTATTCTTTTTAGTACTCTCTACACCCAACATGGGGCTCAGACTCACAACCCTGAGATCAAGAGTCACATACTCTGAGCCAGCCAGGTGCCCCCTGGCGGATCCATTCTAACTCTGTGGCTGCAAATTTCATCAGGCCCTGCTTCCCACCAAGCCCCTCTTCCTTTCCCTGGCATCGCTTATTTCCTCTCCCGCGCCCAGAGAGCTGGCTCATGCCTTTTCATCTCTCCTCACATTTCTCACCTCCTCCTGATCCACACTCTCAGCTAAGAAAATAGACGCACACCAGAAGAGAACATCAAAAGCATTTGCCAGCTTCTCCCTTCCCACTCTGCACCTCCCCGTACCCCTGGCTGTGGAGGCTCTCCCTCCTGCGGGGGGTGGACAGGAGTGGCGGGTGCTCCCAGCAGGGACACCCCATGCCCTCAACTCGGCCTCCTCTCGCTTCCTCCAGGACATCATGCCAGCAGCCATTCTCCCTTTCCTCCTGCATCACTGACTCTACCCTCTCTTCTGAAAATTCCCACCAGTAGTCAAATGAACTGCCATTTCTCTCACCTTAAAAAACAAACCACCAACCCCTTCCAACTTCATGTTCCTCCCCAGTGATTGCCCCAGTGCTCTGCTCTCCGCTTTAGAATAAGACCCTTTCAAAGTGTTATCTATGCTAATTTCCAGTTAGCAGCAGCATTACTTCTAATAGTAAATACTGGAAATCACCCAAACATGTAAGAATAAAGCGTGTGAGGCTGATAAAATCCACTGAATATAAGACACTGAAATGGACAAAGGTCTCGTGAAAAATGCACACAGTATAATGAAACAAACCCATAATAAACAAGCCGCACACACATCATGGTCTTCATGTAAAAAAAAAAAAAAAAAAAGAAAACAAAGATTAGAAAGAGCAGCAGCCCCCGCGTCCCCTGCAGACCTGCTCTTCGGACTTTACGTTCAGCTCATCCCGAGACACCAGCTCGAGCACGTCTTCCAAGGGCAGGGCCAGGAATTCTTCGGACATGGACACCTCCACGAAGTGCTGGTGGATGAAGCTGTTGGCTGCGTCGTACAGCACGGCGCACATCATGGTCTCGGCAAACTGGCGGACGCCCAGGCAATTTTTGGGGTGCAGACTTTTGGCATAAGAAAAGATGAAAAAAAATTTAGAGGAAGAATGGTATCTTCGATCACTCTCAGGTTGGTTCTGGGGAGAGCTGGAGAATGGAGAAAACCCAGCTCTGCTCTCAGCTTGGCTGCAAACTCCCTGCATGATCCCAGGTGCGCTGCTCAGGGACTCAACTGTGAAGGTTGAAAATGAAGACTCTGCCTCTTGGACTAGTGCTCAGTGCACTAGGGGCGTCTAGGTGGGATGAGCTCTCTGGGAAGTCCTGGGAAACAGCTCTGAGGACAGAACAGGAGAACACGTACTGTTTGCTTTCCTTCAGCCGCTGACATTCTTGGTCGAACATCTACCTGTTCCCCAGGAGGGCACTGCAGTTGTAGAATGAGAGTTTAAACCATGCAGACAGATGACCTCTCTGACATCGGGACCCTTAACACTTCATCTTCCGTAAACAGCAAGAAGCTCCGCGGGTCTAACTGTTCGGATGCCCAGGAATGACAGCGGCGGCAACCACTCGCTTAGCACCATCAGTACGACCTGCACTCTGCAGCCACAATCTTTTCAACAGCGCTGCAGAGCAGTCATTACTTCCACTTTTAGGGGGAAAACTGAGGCTCAGAGAAACTAAGACACGTGCTCTCAGCCTGCTGTAAGAAAGCGGTGGTGCCGAGAGGGAACTCTGTGTGCGTTCCCATGCCCCGGAGGCAGACCTGCCCGCCCTGGGTAAATCCGGGCCCCTGTGTCACACCACGTAATGTTGGCGTCTCCTCAAGGGTCCGTAACAACCTCACCTGGAAAAAGTGGAGGACAACAGCTAGCCAGCTCCTACAGCTGTGGCCACGATTAAGCAAGAATGTGGCAAAAGCACTCAGCATGATGCCTGGCATGAAGTCAGCTGCTGTCTTAATTTTTATCATGGTCCCTTTCCTTCCTACTACTGCATCTGACAAAATCTCAAATGCGCCCAACGGGGTTCTGAAATCTTGGTGACAGCAGGAGATCCTGGGGATGGGGCTTTTCTTATTTTGACTTTGTGACTGATAATCCATGGAGGGAGAGGGTATTTATCAGATGGAAATTGGCCAGGTTTTCTTTATTAGACTGCTTGCTTTTCTTCCCTGCCACGTTGTTTAAAGTTACAGGCAGAGCTAAAATCACCAGCCAACAATCACCACTGTCCCCCAGCAGCAAACTCCAAGGGTAGAGTCTCTCAGGGGCCTGTCTTTGGGATAATCTGGATTCCACAAGCTGCTGCTTCCCTTCCAGCCTGAACTGGCTCTGTCCATTGCTTTGGAAACCTACGTGCATTTCCACAAAGGCCAGGGAAGCATGAGCACTGACTAATGCTTAGGCAAGGCCACATGGCCAGTGAGGAACACAGGGCTCAAGGTCAGAATGTCAGCTCAGTCATCAAATACTGCCTTTCTCCTGGAGCACTTACAGTGACTAAATGAGACTGGTGTAAAGGCCTTTACACACATATGGCAAATATGAGGCTCAACCTTCCCTCGGCCGCTACACCATGCGTTTCACTGATCCCAACCGCTGGGACATCAACTCAAGAGGAGGATTCAGTGCCACGGACTGGGAACCAGATAGAGTCCAAAGACATGGGAAAGGATGGTCAATAAAGCTGCCTGGTGCACATTTCCATCCACTCCCTCTCAAGTTAGGACTCGTGTACCTCGCCTTTGGCTGTCTTTGACTGGCTTGGCATAATAAGGAAAGCAAAACACACCTCCAACTGAACTGGGCTTTCTCGTCGAAGAGGATGGGATGTGGGAAGCCTGCTCATGAGGCAGCTGGTGGGGAAGGAGGAGGGAGAGCTGCCACGCAGGACAGGGCCTCACTCAGGAGCAGGAGGAAGACAAGAGGGAAAATGAGCCCAAAGGGCAGAGACAGACCCACATCTATCATTAGCCACCTCACAACCAGCAACCACCTTGCTTGCTGGCACAGCCTGATTCGTCAGCAAGGAGGCCTCAATAAGACGTAATGCTTTATCAGAGGCAGGAAGCAGTGCCCTGAATTAAATAAGGTACTGGCGTGGTTCACTGATGCATCTGCTGTTCTGACTCAATTCTGAGAGAAGAGTTTTGGAAAATACACAGCTCCAGGCTCACCTAAAAACAAGGAGGCCCATATGTCCGAAGGCTTGGAATGGGGCCGCAAGAAAAAAAATCAACCCCAACCTCCTGGAAAACTCTTGACAGCTTTATAGCTTCTCTGTGCTCTGGGAAATCCTGTCTTTTCCACTACTGCTCAGAATGGTTTCTCTCAAGCCATTAGTAATCACAGCTTGACAATGAAGGGCCCACATGCTTGTCTTCAAATACGGGCACATGAGAAAGGGGCAGGCGGGACACCTTAACATGCTCTGCAACCAGGCTCAGGGAGAACCACCCCAAGGAACAGAGGCAGTGACAGTAACTACTGGAAAGAACAAAGAAAGCATGTCAAGCCTCTGGGGCCTGTGGGAAGGAATAACGACAGGAATAAGGTGTGAAGTGAGCCTTCAGAAGGGATCTTGCAGGGCAGAATGGGAAAATGTCAAGGACAGACTCATAATGTCAGGCTTTATGCTTAAGTGCGTCTTCCTAAAATGTCACTGAGGCAGTAAAAACTCCACTGGTCTAAAAATCACTTTTCTAAGCATCTTTTGGGTGATACTGCCTTGTAACAGAGGCTGGGTCCAGTATTGACAGTGATGACCTCAAAATCCCCTAGGTGGAGCTGTTGTCCCCTTGTGAGAGTGGCCAACTTAATCCTTTCCAGAATGCCTACTTAAATCATTCTGAGTTCTGTGGGGACACAGAGATAAATCAAGTCTGATCTGTGTCCTTAAGCAGCTCACAAGTGAGTAGGAAAGCCAGTCTGCCTCACACCCCCCACATGCATCCCTCCAGCTGACCCAAAAGGCATCCCAGCACAGGGTCAAGCCAGGCTCTGGGGCTACGCGGTCCTTCTGTGGTCTCATCTATAAAACCGGAAACAGGACCATTTATCTCACAATGAAACCACTCACCCTGCACCCAGCAGAGAGTGCCCTGCATGCTAAGCATCATTACCACGGTTAGTAAGGCTGGCTGCACACACAGCAGTGCTCAGTGATATCCATGAGCACCACAGGGGCAGGACGGGGACAGCAGATGGGTCCACAGAGCTACTGAGTGAGCTGGATTGGTGGAGCGGGAATGGGAGAGGGAGAGGTCAGCTGTAAGAGCAAATGAAGTTCAGGAGGGCAGATCTGAGATGGGAAGGATGCTGGACTTCAGGCCACGGACCTTGTGATCAGAGTAGCTCAGGTGGAGGCCAGGCCTCAGAGAGCACCACAGACACAGACCGTGTAGAGCCCAGCACTAACCTGCACCCCCAAGTCTCCAGTGCTTAAGAGGCAGCTTTGACCTTATGGCTAAGAGCTCTCCCTCTTGAGGGGGGGAAAGCCTTCTTATCAGCTCAGTTATCCAAAGGTCATTGCCGAATGCTGGACCTAGGTAGGGATAAACTCCATGGTCCTTACACTAAGAGAACATACAGTGGTTGCTTCCAGGGGACTGAGGAGGACACAGAGTTCCAGGAGGTGAAATTTGGGTAGGCCCCTAAAGAGCTGAAGGAAAAAGAAGTTAAGACCTTCAAGGAGGGGGAAGGATGTACACAGAGATGGAGACGGGCTATGGAACAGTGAAGCAGCACGAAATCCATCGGTTTGGTGACAAGTCAGCTAAGTTAGCAGCTGGTCAAACTGGAGGACCAGAAGAAGACGTACATGTCAGGCCGGGAGAGAGCACAGGAGGGAGTCTGTAAATAAGTTCCTCAAAGGGTCACCCCAAAGAACTGGGCACTGCTCGACTGCGATTTGAAGAGTCAGGTCCCGGCTCACTCCTTCATAAAACTCTGTACGCCCAGACTGAGCAAATTGGCAGGGGGTTCCAGGAATGACCTGGGTGTGTTCCCCGCCACGGGCCGGGTCCGTGGCCTCACCGTTCTCGGAGGAACGTGCAGCAGGCGTCCTTGATGCTCTGCAGCTGCAGGAAGCTCGCCCCCATCAGCAACGACTGCACGTTCTGCTGGTCAATGGCAAGGTGGCCGTTGTAGGCAAAGTTGATCAGGGCCTCCAGGGCGCTAGAGAAAGGAGGAAAGATCTGCTTCAGAGACTGGCCCTCACTGAGCTGACATGCCTACCTGGGGAATTGTGGGCCCCGCTCTAAAACCCACTCAGCCCATGCCCTTCGAGAATCTATCTGACAGGAATGACTTCACCAGAGCTGAAGACTCATTCTACTTCTTAAGCTGTCTTTATTGCCCAAATAATCTTATTACGAAAATTCTAAAAAGAGAAAGCAAGTACCCACAGTCTCATTACTGAATGAGTCAACAGTGGTTACTTTTTTGGGTTCATTTTCAGTCCCTATTTGCCTGCATGCATAAATGATAGGGATATAATCACATAATACTTATTGAGTCCTTTCCCATGTTGCTACACTGTCTCATGTTTATCATTTTTAGTGGCTGCTACCTAGTATTTCAACATGTAAACACACTGTAATTTATTTCCTTTATTGGAAGGCCTAATAGCTAATAACATCTTATTGCCATCATAAATAGCATTTTTATTATTTCTTTGGGATACATTTCCAGAGTGAGATGCCGACAAATTTTTCTGCCTTTCAATTCCCACTGGGAAAGAACTCCAAGTTCCGTCTCAGGGCTGTATGTGGTCTGGCCCTCTCCGGCTATCTGACCTCATCACGTTCCACTCTTAGCCCTCGCTCTATTCCAACATGCTGAACACACTCTCACCGCAGGGCCTTTGTACTGTCTGCTCTGTTTGGAGGGCTCTGTCACCAGATGGCTCACTCTCTCACTTCAATTAAGGTCTTGGCTCAAATGTCACCTCATCACAGAGGCCTTCCCTGACCACCCTGGAATAGCACAGACCCCCACCATCATTCATTTTACTTTTCTCGCCTCGCTTTCACTTGCCAGCCCTACCATGCACGTGTGGGTATGGTTATGGCCAGATGCCCACGACCAGAAAGTTGGAACAATGAGAGGCGCCGTTTTCTCAGTGCTATAGCTCAGTGCCCACAGCAGCACACCTGACAGGTGCTCAGTCTACCTCTATTAAATGAAGCACTTGGCCGGTGCATGGCGATGAGCACAGCTCCTTCAGATACAGACCTCAGAGAAGAGAGTGTACGAGCGCCCTTGCAGACCCACTTCTGTGTCTTTCCTTATAAGTAGCTGGCCTGAGTTTTCTGCCGTGCACTGGGTATATAAATCCTCTCCACGTGCTGGGGCAGATCACTTTCAATCATCCAGAGGTTACTACAGTTTCCTGGCTCCTTTACCCCTCGTTTCCACCACTGTGAGATGAAGAAGGTGGGCAACGAATGACAGGTTACTGGCTGATGTCATCACTGCTTTGTTTATTGCTCCTCCTCCTGCCCTGAGTCACCCTGTGTGTCTCGTTTGCTACTGCATTCCCAGACCTCAGAACAGTGCCACGCACATAGTAGGTACACAGTGGACCCTTGGATACAGCCTAGGTTATAAACATACAGCCTCAGTTCACAGACTTGCAGCAAAATCAAACACAGACTCAGTCACATAAACATCCATCTCCCTTTCAAGGCCCAAAAAGGCATACTATGGAATATGTTTATATAAAGCCTTCATACAGTAATCAGGAAGGTATTTCCATGAGGAAGGTCCAGTAGTAAGTGACTTTACGTGTCAGGACAGCGTTAAGTCAGTGCCTGCATGACACGATTTCAGCAGGTATGGTACGACCTCCTGCCCCTAAAATTCATCTAGGGCAGGATTTCTCAGCTCGACAGGACTGACATTTGGGGCCTATAACTGTCTGCTAGGGAGGGCTGCCTCGGACACTGAAAGGCATTTAGATGCCTTTTGGGCTTGCCCTCCTTGGGCTTCAATATTCCAACCATCCAATAACCACGATTTTGCCATCTTCTGAATCTGTGCTGTCCCATATAGCAGCTACCAGCCACATGTGGCTATTTAAAATTATGTCAAAATTCATTAAGTAAAATGCAGAATTTAGTTCCTTAATCGCACTAGTTAAAATTCAAGTGCTCAGTAGCTACCTATGGCTAGTGGCTACCATTCTGGAGAGTACAAATACCACATTCCCATCCGTGCAGAAGTTCTAAGGGACAACACTGTTCTCGACTGACGGGGAGAGTACGGCATGAAGACACTTA
The DNA here is from genome assembly GCF_023065955.2 of Ursus arctos. NCBI lineage: Eukaryota > Metazoa > Chordata > Mammalia > Carnivora > Ursidae > Ursus > Ursus arctos. The sequence continues at coordinate 31,103,187 of NW_026622808.1, read as the reverse complement.
CTTGGAAAACGATTTTGCCAGCTATAATGGTTAGCAGAGAAAAGTGCAGAGGATAACATTTCACCACCTTTGTACCCAGTCCTCATTAAAAAAAAATATCTTGGACGCTAGTACCTATTCAAAGTGTTACTCTAACAGCGCTGTGTCCCGCCATGGGCCCAACAGCACCACGCACGAGGCTGAAAGCTGTGCCTGGAAACCCCCAGACTGAGAGACCCAGGGGAGAAATTGAGTACCTGGGGTCCATTCCTTGCATTACAATCTCATCCTGCTTGCACTCCATCATGTCATTTGTAAACATAGCGTGGAAGTACGGGATTGAGGCTGCTAAGACGATCCGATGGGCACTGAATTTGTGGTCTCCAATCTGTGGGCAAAGTGAAATACAAAGAGAGATACTGAGGAATGCAAATACAAAACCCAACTGGCCCCTGCCCTGGCTTAAGCCTCAGCCCACTGCAACGGTCCCGGAGGCATCCCATATATGACAGCTGAGCTTATCGTGGAGACCCCGAGAGTTTCAATTCCACATACTCACGTGCAGTGGAAAAACGTAAACACATTTTCGTGAGGCATTAAAATGGTTAAAAAAAGTGAAGCCCGAATGCTTCCGGTGGTGGTTTTTACTTATGTGGCAGTCTCACAGCCCTGCTCCCGACTCCCCGCAAACTCAGAGACCTGATTGTTATCCCAAACACAGTTTTAGTAAAGGCAGATGGAGGAGACACGTTATCCCGATCCCAGTTTTAGCAAAGGCAGATGGAGGAGACAAACTGTCCAAGAACCCTGGAGCTCCTGCCAGTAGGCTCCTCAAGAAGAGTCAATACACAGTGACAGGAAGACCTAAGGAGAAACCAGACCAGACTTGAACAGGGGCACACGTGGGGAGGAAGGACAGAGCAGGCATGGTGGGCACACGTGCTGGGGGGTCTGGGGGCAACGACCGGGCTGTGGTAGAGTTCCTCTTAGGAAAATGACCCCGGCAGCATGAACTGCTGGTGCTCTGCATGGCCCACAGGGCTCAGGCCACACGGGGTTGGAGGCAGACTCTCTCCAACTTGTATCGAACCCTCCCGACAGACGCATCCTTAGCCTGGGGAGTCCAATAATGTGCTTTCCAACTATCTGTCAAAAGGACAGTCCTTTTAACAAGCTTTGCCATTTATAGCTTCTAGCCACATAAACATTTCCACTTAAGAACTTTCTAGTCTTCAGAAAGAACAAAACAGTCTCCCCCCACCCCCCAGGTTCCACATTAGTGAAATGCCAGATCATCTCACTACCTGATGCTCTTCTCGGTCACAGTGACTCAAGGATTCTAGTTCTAAGGCCTCTTTTTCACAACGCTTTAGATTTATTATCTGTAAGCTGTCCTTCAAGATCATACAATCTTCCAAATACCAAAGGATCAATGTGGATTGACTCGGATTCTATGAGGCCCCCACATAATCCACGTGTGGCTCTTCTGGTGTTGGGGATGTTAACTGGCTGTGTGCTTTGGAGGTTTTTTATAATTAGAAAAAAAAAAATCACAGTAAAACACGAACTATTTCTTAAAGTTGTTCTACAAAATTTTTACCAGCAGTTTCTAGTTCCCTGATTCCTGCTCTCAGGGGCCACCTCTTTCTTCTGGTATTATCTCCATCTTCCTCCCTCCCTTTCTTTAAAGATTTATTTATTTATTTTAGACATCTGAGACAGTGAGCATGAGTGGGGGTGGGGAGTGGAGAGGAAGGCGAAAAGGCAGAGGGAGAGGGAGAGAATCCTCAAACAGACTCCCAGCTGAGTGTGAGGAGCCCGAGGATGCGGGGCTTGATCTCATGACCCTGGGATCACGACTTGAGGCACCCATGCATCCCTATCTCCACCCTTCTAAGTAATGTGCCTATAATAGTAGTTCCTGAATTTTCATTTCTAGTTATTACTTGTGGTAGCAAGTCTCCAAACAGCCCCCGATGATCCCTGCCTCCTGGCATTCACACCCTTGTGCGGTCCCCTCCCACGCTGTCTCAGGGTTAGTCTGCATGACTGAAAGAATACAAGAGAAGTGATGGTGTCACTTGAATGTACGTCACATTTGTGGCTGGGTCATAAAAGGCACTGCACCTTCCTTTTACTGTCTCTCCCGGAACCCTTGCTCTTGAGGAACCCAGATAACAACATATCCCGAGGAGAGGCGTATGAAAAGGAACTGAGGCTGCTTCCTACTGCTGTCTGTGAGCCTGGAAGAGGCCCCTCCAGTCAAGCCTTCACATGAACGCAGCCCATGGTGGCACCTGGACTGCAACCTCATGAGAGATCTCTAAGCTACTTCTGAATTCTGAAGCTGTGAGATAATAAATATTTATTATGTTAAGTCACTAAGTTTTGGAATAATTTGTTAGACAGCAAAAGATAACTATTATATTATCTACTTAATTCCTGTGATGAAGATCAGGATTTTGTTCTGACATTCTCTTCACATACAACTCCATGTACTCTCTCCGTCTTTCTAATATAATTATGTCCACTTTTGGTTAAATTAACATTTTGAGGTGCATTATTAGGTCTATGTGAATATTATTTGTAGCCAAGCCATGATGTACGCTATGATTACATTTCCTTTCTTGTATAACCCCCCCCCCCCGGAGATGAAAATAAAGTGTAAAACTCCTTTTAATAAGTTCAGTCAGGTCCCTAGCAGTATGCTCCTGCTTGTTCTGGAGGCAACCCTACTGGAATTTCGTCCTTGTAGGAATCCCTTTCACTTCACCTACGTCGGAACCCGTTTCCCGAGGCCCATTTCGTCCTCTTCCTGATTTATTCCTTTGTTCTGATGAAAAGCATCTTCTAGCAGAGTTGCCTAAGAAAGGGTATCTTATAAACTGTTTTTACACACAGCACTCGGACACCAAATGTGTGGGTTTTTCCCCCTCGCACAAAACGATTTTCCAACTCTCCAGACACCACCTGGTATCCTATAATATAATTCAAATCTGGCACGAGCTACCTAGGGTTAGTGCAGGTTAAGGGCTCAGTCCCAACAAGACTGCCGCTGCTTCAGATGCCAACCGCAAGTCTGGGCCACTTGTACTTCCGAGCAATTGGCTATAAAGTCCAGGTGAGGGTGGGAGTGTTCCCCACAACCCCCTCCTTAGGTGTGATCATTTGCTAAAATGGCTAACTGAACTCGGAGAAAACAGTTTACTTACTGCTACTGGTTTATCACAAAGGATACAAAAGAACAGCCAGCTGAAGAGGTACATATGACGAGGTCTAAAAGGGTCCTGAGCACAGGAGCTTCTGTCCCTGTGGAACTGGGGTGTGCCACCCTCCCCACACATGGCTATGTTCACCAACCTGGAAGATGCCCAAAGGTCAAAGGGTGGGACTGAAAGTTCCAACCCTCTCATCACATGGTTGCTCCCTCTGGCAACCAGCACCATCCTGAAGTGATCCAGGGGTCCACAGAGAGTCACCTTATTAGCACAAACTCAGGTGCAGTTGAAAGAGGTTTGTTATGAATAACAAAGGACACTCCTCTCACTCAGGAAATTCCAAGGGTTTTAGAAGCTCTTATGTCAGGAACTCTACTACTCAGGAAATTCCAAGGGTTTTAGAAGCTCTGTGCCAGGAATCAGGGGAAAAGACCAAATACATATTCTTTTTTTTTTTTTTTAATAACTGTTTGTTTTTTTTTTTTAAGATTTTATTTATTTGAGAGGAAGAGAGAGCACAGGGTGGGGGCAGAGGCAGAAGCAGGCTCCCCACTGAGCAGGGAGCCAGAGGTGGGCCTGGATCCCACCACCCTGGAATCATGACCTGAGCTAAAGGTAGGAGTTTAACTGATTGCACAAAATGTCTGAAAATGTCTTTGTTAGCCTTCAACTTGGGTGATAGTTTAGCTGGCTATAAAATTCTAAATTGGGAATATTTTTTTTCTATCAGAATTCTGAAGGTATTGCTCCATTGTCTTCTACTTTGTTGCTTTTGAGAAATTTAATGCCCTTCTGAACACTAACCCTTAGTATGTGACTGTTCTCTCTAGAAGCTTTTAGTGCTTTCTCTTTATCCTCAGAGTGCTGAACTCTCACAGGATTATACCTTGGTGTTGGTGCCCTTTCATTCATGGTGCTGTCTCAATCTACAGACTTTTAGTTCTAGGAGTACCTTTCCATCCTATTTCTTTGGTAATTTCCTCCTCTCTATTGTCTAATTTTTCTCTTCTGAAATTTCCATGAGTCAGGTGTTAGGCCTCTTGGAATGATCTTGCATTTTTTCACCTGCTCCCCATTTCCTGCCTCTTTCATTTGGTCTATCTCCTGGGAATCTTCTTCAACTGTATCTTTCAATATTTCTGTGTTGTAGCTTTTTATAAGGCTATGGTATTTTTAATTTCCAAGAGGTCTTTCTTGTTTTCTGAAGGTCCCCCACCCCACTTTATTGAAAGAATCTTATTTATCTTTCATGAGTGCTGTATTTTATCTAACCTCTCTCAAGATAATATAGTTAAATTTTTTCTTTTTTTCTTCCTCCTCCTCCCTGCTTTTACTGTTTCCTCTGAGTTCTTTTTTCCTCCATTTGTTTTGGTCTCTGTCTTTCATGCTAGAGGCTTGCTTTAAATGCCTTGTGACACTTGGCTCTCTGCTCATATTTTTAGAAGCTGTTTGCAAGTTTTGTGTGGGGGTGGCTAGGCTCATCAACTTGCGGACTTCACATCAGGGCGATCAAGTAAGAACCTGCCATTTTATTGAGGACTGCTAAAAGTAGTATCTTTAGGACTTTTTCTCTGGGGCAAACTTATCAGAGACAGATCTTCCAATCTCTTGCATGGGAGTACCTGCCTGCAGGTATTCTGGAAACTGGGTGAGAGAGGGGGATGGTCCTACCATTCACTATTTAGACCTTTGCCTTAAAGCCCTTATTTTCAGTTTTGCTCCATATTCCATCCCCTCTTCTATGCTTGGTATGCCCCTGGCTCAATATGGAAGACTAAAACTCTTGTCTCCTGGGAAAGTGGGGGAGGAGTTGTAGGCAACTAACTGCTTTTCACACAGACTGTCAACTAATCTTCCTGTTTTCAGTATTTTGCTTCTCCAATTTTGGAGCTATTCCAGGGCTCTGCATTACAAATCCTCTTTCTTCTTTATTTCTCCCCCAGCAGGCACTTTCAGTTCCTCTGGCCCTCTAAGTTCATCACACTTCATACTTCTAGCTTCAACATTCCAACCATCTCTCATTTGCTGGTATCTCTTCTCCCTCTTACTACCATTTTAATGGTATTACAGCCACGCACAGGGGTTAAAATACGTGTTCAATTAGTTGTGTTAAATTGCCATGCATTTATTTTTCATCTGGAAAGTAAACAGAAGACAAAAGAACTGTATATGCATAAACTAAGTGCTCTGGTTTCCCCAAAAAGCTCAGCTAAAGAGAAGGCAGGCCTATCTTGGGATATGTTAGCCAGATTACAACTGAATTCTGTGTTCTGTTAAAGGGAAGAACAAATTTGGTTTTATCTACAAGAGGGAGACCAAGATGGGAAAAGGTCTGGAAGCTACATCTTAAGAGGAATGGTTAAAGACAGTTCATTTGTAAAACATAATTTGGGAGGCGGGGAACAGTAGCTGTCCTCAAACCCTAGAAGGGCCATCACATGGATGAGGGCAGATCTAGAAGTGATGGGGGGGCAGACTTTAATTTATTATAAAAAATAAGAGCCTATCACCTAAGAATGTTTAGGGGAGTCCTTCACTAGTTCGAAAACTATTACAGGAACTTACAATTCTACAATCCTAGGATACCACATTTTTGTGAAAAGCTTTAAAAAACCCAAATACTCTCATTTATAATCTCAGTTTAAAAAGTCACTTAAAAAGAGAGATGATCATGAGTTCCTTTTTGCTAAGTACCCACTATGCATTCTTTTCTCATTTTAGTCCTCATGGCAACCTTCTACATTAAGTAGCTGCTGCAAATTTCATTTTGTAGAAGAGGAAACCAAGATTCAGAAGTTATGTAACTTGCCTTCTATGTAAAAGAGAAGGAATTATGCTTGAGTTGTTTACTAGTGGACCCAGTAAATAACACACCTCCTCCCAGCTCAAGTTCTCAGCCAATTAGGAAATTTTTGAAATAATAAAAAACCTACACATGATAAAAATTATATAGAATTAAACACACACATACACATGAGTGAATAAAAGTAAAGCTGGGGAAATCTGAGTAAGAATGACAGATTAAATCAATATCAATATCCTAGTTATGATGCTGTACTACAGTTTTGTAAGCTATTACCATGGGGGAAACTGAGCAAAGGGTACACAGGATCTCACTGCTCTTATTTCAAATAACTACATGAGAATCTATAATTATCTCAAAATAGAAAGTTCATTTTAAAAAAGGGACAGGGGCCCCTGGGTCACGCAGTTGGTTGAGCGTCCGACTCTTGGTTTCGGCCCAGGTCGTGATTTCAGGGTCGTGAGATTAAACCCCACAATCAGTGCACAGTGTGCTTGAGATTCCCTCTCTCTCTCCTTCTGCCCCTCCCACTTGTGTGCTCTCTCTCTAAAAAGAATAAATAAATCTTTAAAAAACATAAATTAAAAATAAATTTAAAAAGGGACAAAGCAAATGGAAGATAAAAACATTCTTTTCTTACTGAGAAGTCTAATATTGTAAATTATGGCCTACATAGGAGGACTAGTGTGTTCCCTACTTTAACATGTTGAATTACACAGGTCCATGCAAAGGGCACTTTCTCCAATGATCTGCAAATATACTGTTATCTCAAATCTTCCCACTTCTCCATTCCCTAAGGTGGCAAAGAAATGTGAAATGGTGCAACAGAATTTACAAAAAAATTATCAGTGAGCAACATACAATTGGTTGGTCAGAAAGGGCAATACTATTTGGCATACATCCCTACCTTTCATCACATTTTCCTATGCCCACTCTCAGACAATACTTGTTATAAAAGTATTACCAACAGAATGGAATCAGACTGTAAATTTAAAAGTATTGGAAAGAGGTTCCAAGTCCAAGCCAGGGTAGAAGGAAAGAAGTGAATCTGTGGTATAATGAAACACTATGAGCTGAAAGAGTTCATGACCACCCATGGAAGCTGCCTGGGCTGGATCAGGAGGATGTCAGCTCTCTGTGCACACATCACACGCCTAGTGCCCGTGCTCACACCACCACTTAATAAGTGTGTGTATCAGCACCAGCCACTTCACCACTGTGGGATGATATGCAATGACGAGCATCTACAAAGCAAATTAGGGGCAATCTCAGGACTCCCTGGGTACATAAACACCTCCAAATTTGCTTCTAAGAAAAAAAAAATCAATTCCAACTGAGAGCCCCAAAACTTCCACTAAAACTGCAGCAAAGACTCAGCACTCATGGCACTTGGCTTCTACGAGGAGTAGATGCAGAACCTCTAAGCAGGGGCTCTGCACAGTACGATCCGAAGAGGAGACTGAAGCATTCCTGCTCACCTGTAGGGTTCCTCCATATGGTTTTTAAAATTTGAAGCCCCTGTAGGTTTCTTGCCTCTTAACAGCTTTGTTTGGAAAATTAAGAGCTAATGGAGTTATATGAAGGGGAGGAAGATAAGGTTTAAAAGTCACTGGGTAGGTTAAAACCACATTGCTACAATTCCTCTATACTTGGTTTTAAAAATCACAGAACACACTATTGCTTGATAAATGTGAAAAATCAAAGTGGCTGGGGTGCCTGGGTGGCTCAGTCGTTAAGCCGACTGCCTTCGGCTCAGGGCGTGATCCCGGGGTCCTGGGATCGAGGCCCGCGTTGGGCTCCCTGCTCTGCTGGGAGCCTGCTTCTTCCTCTCCCACTCCCCCTGCTTGTGTTCCCTCTCTCGCTGGCTGTCTCTCTCTCTGTCAAATAAATAAACAAAATCTTAAAAAAAAAAAAAAATCAAAGTGGCCTCCATGATGCAAGGACAGATATGAAAAGGAAAGCGATGTGACGTGAGGCTGGAAAAGTAGATACGGCACTCAGGAATTCTGTATTTTGCTTTAAGAGTATTAGGAAACCAGGCAAGAGTACTACGGAAGGGTCTCTAAAGCGACAGGGTCACTCTCTGCAGGGAGAGAATGAACTGGGAGTTGCCATTAACTTAGATCAGAAATAACAGAGAGGGGCTGCTGGAGGTAGAAGATCGAATCAAATTTTGGACAAGTTGCTGAGTGCCTGGGAGGCAACCAAACAGAGATACTGTGTAGGAAGTGGATGGGTACGTCTGGAACACAGAGAGATGAAGTCTAGGCTCAAATGACACTTTCGGGAGTTGTCAGGGTAGAGACAAGAAGAGGTCACTGAGGGAGAGAGCTCAGAGCCCGAAGAGGGTGTGAAACAGCCTTGAGGAACTCTAACATTTAAAGCTCATCTGGAAGATGCCTCTGCAAGGCAACAGAAGGAAAGAACAGAAAGGAAGAGAAAATGAGAAGAGAAGCAAGGAGACACCTGCAGGAAGAGAAAGGCATGGGAGCCCTGGTGGTCCACACCACCACCAGACACGGAAGCTAGAAGGCCTGCACCGGCAAGATCACCTCATACAGGCCTCCTCTGTCCTTGGCTTCCCAACTTCTGAGAACATTCCTATTCCTCTGACTTCTCAAGAGTTTTTGAGAAGGTCAAATATAAGGGGGTATGAAAATGGTTGATATGAATGTTATCTGACCAAATCACCACAGTCACCCCAAATTCCTGAAGTTCCAATGGGGAAAAACTGTGGTCCTATGCAGACCACGCTGATGTTGAAGCCAATCCTGGGTCTTGTTTGGAGGGATGGATCTGTGTTGATTTGTCCCAGCTTGGCCACCAATGGGATAGGACTCAAGGGTACATTTATAAACCTGACGGAGGTGTCCACAATGGTACACAGATGAAAAAATAACCAGATGGATGGGCTCTGGAGCAGACTGAAGCTAGTTAGCTTTTTCTGAGTGAGGCTTCCTAATTGCAACGTTGGGCTTATTAAACTAAGTGATATATGATACACATGAAAATACCCTAGCACAGTGTCAGACACTTAGCAGAGATTGAACAAAAGTTATTGTTTTGCACCCAGCTGAGAGCCACAGCCATAGGAGACTAAGATATAAATAACCAAAATCCTCACGAGTTCAGTAGGATTCACAGAGATTAAAACTCTTTGAGTTTCAGAACCAGCTCTACTACGGATAAAAGGGAGCTCCCAATTTTACTATGCTTTGTTTCCAGGTTGGAATGGATTTCCAGGTAGGATTATTACTTATGGCGGTACAGCAAGCAATATAGTAAAAAAAAAATTTAAGATTCTCAAGAGAAGCACTATAAATACGGATAAACGTTACTGTGATGAACCCCGCTATCAGATAATATTAGAAAGCACAGCATTAAAGGTCAAAATATGCACCCATCTCTTTTATCTGCTCATCCCAGGGAGACAGAGAGCACAAGCCATGTGCTACATACATATTGCACCAGCTTCCAGGCCAGCTGTTCTTTCTGTAATGATTCAGGCAAATCTCTTCCCTCCACCTCTGAGCCTCAGCTTCTTCCTCTGTAAATAAGGGGCTCTAACTGGACCAGGTTTCTCAACAGGTAGTCGTTGTATTAGTAACAGTAGTCGAACACGAATTCGGTAAAGCTTTTCTTTTTGATCATGATGGCATCTACATACATATGGAAAGTAATTATACACACATCCTAAAAGCGTCATTTCTCTGGCCCACAGATTGGAGCACGTATGGATACGAGGGCCCCTAGTAATAACTCTGCAAAAGCCCTGGGGCACAGAAACCTCTGTACTAGAGGTTCTCCAAGGTCTCTCCTGGTTAGTAGAGTCTGGACTGTAAGCAAAAGGAACCAGAAATCCTAAGCCCCTCACCACCCACCTAAGTTTTGACTTGCCTTAACATACATGTACACACACACCTAGCTTCCACGCTCTTCTTGGAAAGACTGGGAAGTTTTCCATTCACAGCCCTGCTTTGGTGGTATCTTTAGATCAAAAGGGATAGTGTAGCTTGACACCACAAATTCTGTTCCCTATCAACAGGCAGGTGGGGCTCAAGATTCAACCAGCTGCTTATTCAAGCAGGAAAAGCAGCAGGGCAAAATCTGAGTTGGGAGTAACCTGAGACAGGTGTTCCCAAAGAAAGCAAAAGATACGCCCAGAATAGATTTCTCTTTGATGGAAAACATTTTGATACTATTGCTTCTACCTTCAAGCATCTCACAGTGGACATAAATAAAACACTAAGTGAACAGTTAAGTGCCCTGCCTGTACAGACAGATTACCCTTGGGATAAGTGGGATTTAAGACTAAGCTTTCAGGCAGTCACAAGAGATGCTGAGAGTGCATAATGGTAATCCATAATTTTACTGAGGCACAAATTTGAATCATAGAGGCTATGAAGCTGGTGTGTGTGAGAATGTGTCTATGAAATGGAGATGTGGTAGGGACAGATTAATCTCTAAAATTCCTTTAGCCTAGAAAATCAATAATTATAAATCTTTTAAGAGAGACAGCAAATCATTGTAGATAAGAACAAGTACTCTGGGGGCGCCTGGGTGGCTCAGTAGGTTAAGCATCTGCCTTTGGCTCAGGTCATGATCCCAGAGTCCTGGGGCTGAGTCCAGCATTGGGCTCCCTGCTGAGTAGGGAGCCTGCTTCTCCCTCTGCCTACCACTCCCCCTGCTTGTGTTCTCTCTCTCTGTCAAATAAATAAATAAAATCTTAAAAAAAAAAAAAAAAAAGAACAAGTACTCTGGAGTTAGATGACCTGGGTTCAAATCTAGAATCTGCTGTTTGTTAGCTGTGTGACTATGGGTCAGTTATTCAACCTCTCTGTGCCTCAATTCACACATCTGCAAAATGGACCTCTCTCATGGGGTTATTGTGAGGATTAAGTTAGCTAACATCTGTAAGGCATTTAAAACAGTGCATAGCACATATTAAGTGTGATATAATTGTTTGTTAAATAAATAAAATGCCCTCAAATTTAAAACTTTATGTTACTTTTTAAGACCTTTAGAGAAGGAGTCAGCAAACTACAGTCTACGGGCCCAAATCAGGCCTGCCTCTTGTTTTTGTGTGGCCCATGAGGTAAGTGTAGTTTTCACATTTTTATATATATTTTTTGGGGGAAAAAAAGTCAAAAGAAGACATGACATGTAAAAATCATATGAATTCCAAATTTCGGCGTCCACATACAAAATTTTATTGGAGCACAGGCATGTGCATATCGTGGCAAATCTGAGTAGCTGTGACAGTCATCAATGGCCTACATACAAAGCCAAAAATATTTACCACCTGCCTCTTTATAGAAAAAGTTTGCTTACCTCTGCTCTAGAGTCACAGGGAACACGTATCATGAAGAGGGATGTGAATACATTCTCTAGAAAGAAGATGCGGATCACTTATTTAAGACCCCCTCGCCCCACATCACTCCTCATCTGCTGGTACTCACAGCTCCTCCTGCTGAACTAGTATGAACTGTGGGCACTTCGTGGACTCTACCACCGAGATTAACAGTGTCTGATACAAAATGCTCCTTTTAAAAAGGAAATGAGCTAAGCCTGAAATAGAGGCATTCACACTGGAGCCATTAATGGCCGGTATGGGCCTGCCCACCAAAATGTGTCTTTTTTTTTTAACTTCAGTTTCTTAACCATAGTTATACAATTATTCTCTCTTCCTGCCCCCCCACCCCTACCCCCACGGAGTTTCAATGCTAATTAGGCTCAGCAATAAAGCAGCCTTGTCCGTTAGAAATGTAAGAGGTGGGCCGCATGGAAATGCCTCGAAGCATCTGCTTTCCTACCTCAGGTGTCAACCACCCACCTTATTCAGCAAGCGCCAAGCACAAAGCCAGCTCAAGCCAGCACTCCACCCCCCAAACAAAATCTTATTCAGATGTTAGACGAGTAGGGCTATTCCATGTTGGAGGTGTCAAGCCCCAGTCACAAGCACTGTATTTTTCTGTTCTTACCCACTCCAGTGGACTTCAGCCTCCCTGAGGGGAATAAGGGTCTTATACATCCCTTATATAGCTCAGTAAATAGTCACTGAAATTAAAATACCAACTCTATCCTCAATAGTAGCCCAGAAAGTCAACAATTCCCTGTGAAAATAAATTAACTCTGGAGCAGAGATGGCAGTTTCACTGAAGGTTATAGTCAAAATGGACAGCAGGTTCTCTTGGTTAAATTTAGAAAAGCATATCAAAGATTAAGCACGGGGGCCTTATGATTTTCTACCCATGTCCTTCAAATTTTTCTTACATATGTAAATAGGTACAGTAAATCTTCAAATAACCCTAACACTTGAGGGCTACCACCATGACAATCTATCACTATCACTTACCATTAACTAGATGTAACTCTCTAAATTGTTATATAATATAAAGTTATTAACTATATATTAACAATGTATAGTACATTAACTACCAATGATCTATAATATAATGATGATGACCCATTACTGAACTATTTTAGGTTATTCGAAGGTTAACAGAAAACACCTGTGGTTCAACACATGCCACTAAAAACCTTCCAAAAACACGACTAGCTATAGACTCCAGCTCATGTCAGCTCTGTCTAGCATTCCTTACCTTCTTCTGGGATCTTCTATCTTCACTCCAACCACACTGCATAACACATGATCTAAGCCTACCAATGAGACCCTTCCTCATGACTTTTCTCTTTTCTTTTTTTTTTTTTTAAAGATTTTATTTATTTATTCCACAGAGATAGAGACAGCCAGCGAGAGAGGGAACACAAGCAGGGGGAGTGGGAGAGGAAGAAGCAGGCTCCCAGTGGAGGAGCCCAATGCGGGGCTCGATCCCAGAACACCGGGATCACACCCTGAGCCGAAGGCAGACGCTTAACGACTGAGCCACCCGAGCGCCCCTCCTCATGACTTTTCAAATGAGAAAGAAGGACATCCCCCCCAGGACAGCAAGGAGCCATCAGACGCTCCACCACCTCCATGTACGAAAAACCAGTCTGCAGTGGGAGGAGGGTGTTGACCATTCAGGGAAAGTGTCTCGGCAGCATTTTAGTCCCTGGCCCAATATCAACACTGTCTTTTCTCCAGTTTGATTACATGAACCAGTAAGTGGCTGGTCTTGCTGAGGGTAGTTCTGCAATTAAGAGCCAGAGTTCTGAGCACCATGGTCCAGAGAAAGCTCTGGGGGAAATCAGATAAGGGGGACATTCCAACCTGGCTTTAGTAGATGGGCTACATCTAAAGGCGGCTTTAGCTCTGAATGGGCCCTTGTGGTGCCTCAAGGCCCCCATTTTGCTCACCAGTCGGGTCTTAAAGGATTATAACACTCGACACAGTGAAGTCGTCATTTCTCCCCAAACTGATGTGCAGATTTGATGCAACGCCTATCAAAACCACAGCTAGATTATTTTCATAGATACAGACAAGACTCTTTGGGCAAAGGAACTAAAATAGCTGAAACAATTTTGAGTAAGAAAGTGCAAATGGCCAATAAGCACATGAAAAGATGTTTAACATCATTAGTCATCAAGGAAATGCAAATCGAAACTATAGTAAGATACTTTACATAGACCATAGCTAGCTATTAGCAAAAAAACCAAACCAAACCAAACCAAACCAAAACAACCACCCAGAAAATAGCAAGTGTTGGTGAAGATGTGGAGAAACTAGAAGCCTTGTGTACTGCCTGCACTGCTGGTGGGAGTACAAAAGGGTGCAGCCACTGCAGAGAAGTTCGGATGTTTCTCAAAATATTAAACAGAATAATAATATGACACAGCAATTCTGTTCCTAGGTATATACCCAAAAGAACTGAAAGCAGAGTCTTGAAGAGATATTTGTGTGTTCACATATTTACAGCAGCATTATTCATAATAGCTAAAAGGTAGAAACAACCCAGGTGCCCTTCAACAGATGAATGGATACACAAAATGTGATATATACATACAACAGAATATTATGTAGCCTTAAAAAGGAATGAAATCAAGAGAATGAGAAGATAAGCCACAGACAGGGAGGAAATATTTGCAAAAGACATATCTGATAAAGGGCTATTACTCAAAACATACAAAGAACTCTTAAAACCTAACAATAAGAGGACAAGCGAATTTAAAAAATGGGCAAAAGACTAACAGATACCTCAGCAAAGAAGATACAAAAATGGCAAATAAGCATATGAAAAGATGTCCATACCATGTCATGGGGAAATGCAAATTAAAACAAGATATCGATCAGAATGGCCAAAATTCAAAACACTGACAACACCAAATGCTGACAGAGATGTGGAGCATCGGGAATTCTCACTGATTGCTGGTGGGAATGTAAAATGGTACAGCCACTTTGCAAGACAGCTGGGCATTTTCTTACAAAACTAAACATATTCTTATCATACAACCTAGCAATCACAATCTCTGAGATCTTCCCAAAGCAGTTAAAAACCTATGTGCACATAAAAATCCTGCACATGAATGTTAATAGCAGCTACATCCATAACTGCCAAAAATTAAAAGCAACCAAGATGTCCCTCAGGAGCTGAATGGGTAAATAAGCTGTGGTCCATCCAGACAATGGGATATCATTCAGCACAAAAAGAAATGAGCTATCAAGCCATGAAAAGACATGGAGGAACCTTAAATGTGTATCATCACTAAGTGAAAGAAGCCAGTCTGAAAAGGCTACACACTGCATGATTCCAACATTCGGGAAACGGCAAGCTACGGAGACCACAAAAGGATCAGCGGCTGCCAGGGTTGTGGGGAGGGAGGGATGAACAGGTGGAGCTCAGATGAGTTTTAAGGCAGTGAAACTACTCTGTATGATACAATAATGGTGCTTATATGTCATTATACATGTCAAAAACCACAGAACATATGACACTAAGAGTGAACCCTAGTGTAAACTGTAAGGTATGGGTGATAATGATGAGTTCATGTGAGTTTGACTATAACAAATGTACCATTCTGGTGCAGGAACTGATAGTTGGGGGAAGGGTGCTGTGTGTGCTGTGGGGTTAGGGGGTTTATGGGAAATCTCTGCATCTTCTGCTCAATTTTACTGTGAACCTGAAACTACTCTAAAAAATGAAAGCTTTTTTAAATTTCAGTAAACTCTACCCCCAACATGGGACTTGAACTCACGACTCCAAGATCAAGAGTCACATGCTCTACCAACTGAGCCAGCCAGGCGCCCTAAGCCTATTTTTTTTTTTTTAAAGGAATGAAATTCTAATACATACTACAGTGTGGATTAACCTTGAAAACATTATACTGAGTGAAATCAACCAGACACAAAAGACCAATATTGGATGATTCTACTTATAGGAAGGGTCTAGAATAAGAAAAATCAGAGAAAGAAAAGAGGCTACAAGGGGTCAGGGGAAGGGGCAATAGAGAGTAATTGCTCAATGGTTTATGGGGTTCTGCTTTGGGTGATGAAAATGTTTTGTAATAGACTTTGTGGGTGATGGTTACACAACATTGTAAATGCATTCAATTCAGCCAGGGAGACTAAAGCACTCCATAAAAATCTGCTTTTTGCTCCTTTTCCTGCTTCTATTCTTGCTAGTACCTGCACCCCACCCCACTTTACACATGCCTCATAATGCAAATAGTGTGTTTCCTCCATGTAAGTAAGGGACAAGGAATCAATGATTTCTTTAGAACATTTAAGGCAGGAGCAGGTAAGAGTGACCTGAAGCCATCATATGCGCATTTCAGACCACCTTGGCTCTGGATATCTAGCTGCCCAGGCCTTCTGGCTCCAAGGAAGAGCACCTGGATCCTCGTCCTCGTTCCAACCAGTTCCTGGATGCCCGAGGGGATATACCCCACACCACCTTCTTCAATAAAAACTCGCAGACCCCAAAGACAAGTCTCCCAGACACTCTATCTCTATCTGCACTCACTCTATACCTGCAGTGAATTCCACTTTTACCCCCTGTTGGCCTGCGTTTGACTTCCACCCATCCTCTGGGTCCCTGGACCCAGCTTGCTGGCATCATAATGAAAACTGAATTATATGCTTAAAAATGGCTTAAAAGGTACAATAATAATAATAATAATAATAATAATTTTTCTTTTTTTAAATATATTTTTTATTTATTTGACAAAGAGAGAGACAGCCAGCGAGAGAGGGAACACAAGCAGGGGGAGTGGGAAAGGAAGAAGCACGCTCCCAGCGGAGGAGCCTGATGTGGGGCTCGATCCCATAACGCCGGGATCACGCCCTGAGCCGAAGGCAGACACTTAACGACTGAGCCACCCAGGCGCCCCAATAATAATAATAATAATAATAATAATAATAAATTAAATAGCGTAACGGAAGAATAAAGTGGGAGGAATCACTCTCCCCATTTTAAGATTTACTATATAGCCAGAATAAGCAAAACTGCATGGTACTGGTGCAGGGATAGGGACCTTGGCCAGAGGAACAGAACCAAGAACCCAGAAGTAACCCCACACAAGTATGGCCAACTGATTTTTAACAAAGGTACAAAAGCATCTGTACCTCAAATGGAGGAAAGGGAAGTCTTTTCAGCAAATAGGGCTGGAGCAACCGCATATACACAGGCAAAACAGAAGAACTTCAACTTGTATCTCAGTTTATATAAAAAAATAAACTCAATATGGATCATAGATTTTTAAATGTAAAACTTAAAAATATAGAGTTTTTAGGGGCACCTGCATGGTTCAGTAGGTTAAGCATCCAACTCCTGGTTTCGGCTCAAGTTATGATCTCAGGTTTGTGGAATCAGGCCCTGCCTCAGGCCCTCTGCTCAGTGTGGAGTCCGCTGGAGGATTCTCTCCCTCTGCCCCTCTCCCGGCCCATGCGTGTGCACTCTCTTTCTTTCTCTCATAATAAATAAATCTTGAAAAAAAATATATAGAACTTTCAGAGAAAACACAGGAGAAAATCTTCAAGACCCAGGGCTTGGTAAAGATTTCTCAGATATGAGACCAAAACTACAATCCATAAAGAAAAGATCTGATCGATTAGACTAAATCACATTTAAAACTTTTGCTCAGTGAAAGACCCTGTTAAGGGAATTAAAAGACAATCCACAGACTGGGAGAAATATTTGCAAACTTGCAATATAAATAATTAAATTTTATGTTCAATTAAATACAGGCCTGGTTTCCTTAGGCTTCAACTTTGCTGTGAAACTGGGAGAATTATACTGACCTTAAGAAAATCTTTTTTTCAAAAACAAAAAAGAGAAAATCTTTTTTTCAAGATTAAGTGAAATAAAAGAAATGAAAAGTTCCTTTAAATTCAAAAGACACTCAGCAGGATCTCAAGAGCTCAGCTCTTGGATCTTGTCCTTTCTCTGCAGGAATCTAAGGACAGGGGATTAGCAAAGAGTATGTTTTCTGTACTGGTAGGAACAGGCTTCCCCAGAACTGAATAAGCGGCGAATTTCCAGATTCATCACGATGGTAGACCAGGCTAGTATAGAAATCCTCCCACTACACACGCTGAGAGGTGTGCGATGCAATAAAAACAAAAGTATTATTATTTGCAAATTTGTAAATTTGTAATAGGACTTGCAAATAATACTATTTAATAATAGGACTTGATACTATTTAGTACTATAGTTTTGACATACTTGCCAAATATGAGTCCATCTGACAAAGGACTCCTATCTATGATATATAAAGAACTCTAAAAACTCAAGAGTAAACAAACAAAAACAATCCAATGAGAAAATGGGCAAAAGACATGAAGAGACATTTCATTAAAAAGGATATACAGGGGGCACCTGGGTGGCACAGTCATTAAGCGTCTGCCTTCAGCTCAGGGCGTGATCCCGGTGCTCTGGGATCGAGCCCCACATCAGGCTCCTCCGCTAGGAGCCTGCTTCTTCCTCTCCCGCTCCCCCTGCCTGTGTTCCCTCTCTCGCTGGCTGTCTCTATCTCTGTCAAATAAATAAATAAAATCTTTAAAAAAAAAAAAAGGATATACAGATGGCAAATAAACACATGGGATGTTCAACAACACCACCCATCAGGGAAATGCAACTTAAATCATAATTAGATATCACTACACATTTAACAAAATGGCTACAAAAAAAAAAAAAAAACCCAGTGGTAATAGCAATTGCTGGTGAGGATGCAGAACACTGTATCAGTCAGGGTTCTCCAGAGAAACAGAAGTGGTGTGTGTGTGTGTGTGTGTGTGTGTGTGTGTGTGCGCACGCACACACACATATATGGGGAGGGAGCAAGAGAAAGGAGGGAAAGGAAGGGAGATGGAGTTTAAGGAATAGGCTCACACAATTATGGGGGCTGACAGGATGGAGATTCAGATAAGATCTGATGTTGTATTCTAGAGTCTGAAATCTGCAGGGCAGGCCCCCCAGGTGGGAAAATCAGACACGGTGTCTATGTAACAATCTCGAAGAACTGTTTCTTCTTCAGGAAACCTCTACTTTTGCGGGTGAGGCCTTCAAAAATTATATGAAGCCTGCCCACATTATGGAAGGTAATCTACTTTATTCAAAGTATACTAATTTAAACGTTAGCCACATCTAAAAAGTACCTTCACAAGCAACATCTAGACTCCTGTTTGACCAAACAACTGGGCACCACTGCCTAGTCAACTTGATCCATAAAATTCACCACTGTATTCATACAAGCTGGTAGGAATGTACAATGGTACAGCCACTCTGGAAACCAGTTTGGCAATGTCTGCTAAAACTAAAAATCAGGGGCGCCTGGATGGCGCAGTCGGTTAAGTCTCCAACTCTTGGTTTTGGCTCAGGTCATGATCTCACGGTCGTGTGATTGAGCCCCGTTTGAGGCCCCGTGTGAGGCCCCGTGTCAGGCTCTACCGGATGACCCAGCAATTGCGCTCTTGGGCATTTATCCCAGAGAAATGAAAACCTAAATCTTCATGCAAAATCCAGTAAATGAATGTTCATAGCAGTCTTATTTGTAGCCCCACACTGGAAAGAACCTAAATGTCTTTCTTTTTTTTTTTTTTTTTTAAAGATTTTATTTATTTATGTGACAGAGAGACAGCCAGCGAGAGAAGGAACACAGCAGGGGGAGTGGGAGAAGAAGAAGCAGGCTCCCAGCGGAGGAGCCTGATGTGGGACTCGATCCCGGATCGCCAGGATCACTCCCTGAGCCGAAGGCAGACGCTTTAACGACTGCGCTACCCAGGTGCCCCAGAACCTAAATGTCTTTCAATGAGTAAATGGTTAAACAAAATGTGGTACATCCATACCCCAGCACACTAGCTGGAAATATTAAGGAAAAAGCTATCAATACATTTAACAACTTGGATGGCTCCCAAAGGCATTATGCTGAGTAGAGAAAGCCAATCTCGAAAGGTCACATACTTTATGATTCCATTTATATAGCATTCATGAAATGAGAGATGGAGAACAAATCAGTGGCTGCCAGAGACGAGGGATGGAGGGTGGGAGGGGGATGGCTGTGACTATAAAGGGGCAGCACCAGGGAAATCTTCATGGTTATGGAATAGTTCGATATTGCAGAGGTCATTCTAGATGTGGAGGTCACAGGTAACCTTGACAAGTGGTGGCCTGATGTAACTAACTTACCTATCTTAGTGAAACATGAGTTCCACCAAGGGAGTAATCTTTGTATGTTTCCTGGAATAGTCTAGCAGTGAACACACAGTATTTGTTGAATGAATCAAATTTCTGAATGAATCAACCCAAAATATAATTGAGTCTGTCACGTCAGTCCCCATTTTGTTGGGCTCCCCACTGCTTATAAGTCAGATCCAAATCCTAGACTGGCTTCCATCTACCCCAACCAATTTTATCCCCTACCACGTCTTTCTTCGTGGTTGTTGGCAATTCCCCTAAATCATCCTATTTCCTCTACTTGGATCCTTATCCCTTATTTTTCTGCTCATCCATGACGATCCAGCTCAAATTCTCCCTTTTCTGAGGGGCTTCCCAGACTCCTAGGCAGTGTGCTCTCCGTCCTGCAGCACCCGGTACAGGCCTCCAGCATACACTGTAGCATACATTATATTGTCCCTAATGAATGTCTCCCTCTCCAGAATGTATGTTTTTCCCACAGTAAGGAACGGCTATGCCCTAGCACTTAGCACAGCACCTCATTGCCAAGGGCACTTAATGAATCCTAGAGCCCATTCCTTCTAAGAGATAGCTCTCAGTCTTTCATCTGAGATCCAAACACATAACAAAACTTCGAAGAGTTCCATCTCTTCCTTTTAACCTTAATCTTCTGGCTCAGGACTGATAGAGCTGGTGGGAGGAAGACACTGAAGCTTCAAGAGGGTTACTATCTAACCTTATCTGGAAATTCAGTTAGCTGATGTAAGAGGCTCAAGAAAAAGATGGTAAGGCTTAGGGACGACTTGAAGAGGACTTGGCATCTGGACTGACAGTGCATTCCCAACAGCAGAAGAAATAAACAAGCCACACTACGGTTGCCTTGTTCAGGTGCATGTCCATCAAGGTGGCATATAAGGAAAGTACAGCATCCTTTCACCTTGAATGCTGGATGCCCGCAGCCCACAACATGGGCAGAGGGAAGCTAGTACATTCCACCAAAAGCAGAAATGATTAGTCTCACAAACCCATGGGGTTGAGAAGCAGACAGCAAGTATAATAAAACATACTGGGTTCAGTCTGGAGTTTTGATGGCATTTTAAAGCACGCTGTGTGAAACCCTCTATTGATGGAGCTTTAGATCTTTCTGCTTTAGGGGGCCCCACTGGGTAAGTGACTCCGGAAGGGGGTGAGGGAGGAAGTGGCTGACCAGCTAGGACTATAAAAAGATGTGGGCCATGGTCTCATACAGAGCCAGTGAAGAGCCAGCTAAAACATGCAGGCCTATCCCACCCCTCCCAAACCCTTTCCCTGCCTCCAACCCACATCCAGCAAGGTAGAGCGCGAGGAGAGAGGGAGACAGGAGGGCAGAGTCCACAGAAACCACTGAACAGCTAACTGTACCAGCAGCATGTGATTTACAGATGTTCCTTACCAGTCCCAACTCCACACCATGAGAATTCAAATTCAGTCTACACTTACCGACCTCCCCAATCACACCTTCCACCTCAATCTCTTTCTCGTTCAAGAAACATCCTGTCTGTGCACTTTCATGCCTGGGCCCTTGCACAGGCTCTCCCCAGCCTGGAATGCCTCCTCCCACAGCGTCTGTTTGTCAAAGTCCTATTCACCCTTCAAGGCACCAATCAGACACCATCCTCTCCGTGAAACCATCACAAATCCTGTGAACTGGAAATAACCACCACTCCTTTGGTGTTCCCTTAGGCCTCTGGTAATAGCTGTGCAGTTATAGAATGTATCACACCCTGCCTGTCTCATAGTTAATTACGTGCATCCATCTCCCCTCCATCGATCTTTCAATGCTAACGGTAGGGGCCGATGCACCTAGCGAAGCTCCGCGCAGTTACACACTTGGTCAATGGGCTGACCGAAGGAGAGTCTGAAACACAATGCCAGGGGCCCTCGGGTAATACAGCAAACACTTCTGAGAACCCGAAACATGCCAAGAACCGCGCTGGGTAATGGATGCTTCACAGGCCACAGGAGCTCGACACCTGGACGGAAGAGTGAACACGCAAGCGCCATCTACACCGTGTTCCGTACAGTAAGGGGAGGAGGTGCCAAGTGTGAAGGCAAGGCTTCTCAAAGCTTCATGCGCACAGGGTGGAAGAGGCACCAGACTCTGGTTCGGTAGCTCTCACGTGGGGCCAGAGAGTCTGCATTCCAAACGGGCTCTCAGGCGACACGATGAAAGGACGATACTTTAAGTAATGGGGGGTGAAGGTCCAAAGGAAGAGGGAAAGATTGAGTGCACCTGGAGGGATGTGAGAAGACTCCCGAGAGATGGGATTGCACACCACCCCCGACCGTCACAAGGCCGCGTGAAAGAAAGAGGATGGCTCGGGTCTGGGCTTCTTGGAAACAGACAGGCGTGCAGCGTGACCACAAGACGACGTGAACAGACACAATGCAAAGTGCCTCCGGAGGACAGAGGAAGGAGTGTCTGGCCACTTCTTTCCCCGAGGAAAAAAATAGACATGAAAGGAACCTTGGAGCACGGGTAAGACTGCTGGCAGAGGTGAGCGCGACTCCGAGCCAGAGGAATGCTAGAGCCAGGCTCAGAAGTTGGAGACCACAGGTCCTGAAGACACAGCCAGCACGAGGAGCCTGTAGGCAACTGAGTGAGAACAGAGAGGGGCCCCGTTGGGAGGATTCTGAATATCAAGAATGAGGCCAGTGGTCCTAGAAAAGTCAGCCAGGAGTGGCGGTCAGCACCAACAGGACACGCTTAAGCTTCTCTTACGTCCCACAGATGCAGTGACAGATTTCTGTGAGCAGCTTAGAATAATCAGAGATGCAGTTCAATCAGCAGCCTTTCCTTTAATCCTTCCGAAAACCAGCTCCTACCTACTGCTCCGGCACTCCTGCCACCCCTGCCACCCGGTGGCTCTCCCCAGATGTCCTGCCCACTTAAAGGGATAGCCTATGGAAAGGGGAAACAAGACAAGCTACCCCGAACATGAATAGGAGCACCTTTTAAACCACCAAGAGTTGAGCAGCCCTGGTCTACTTCCTGCTCCCCTGGCAAGTCTCTCACGTCTGATTTTCTCTGCGGTGCAGACAAATAGAAGTGAACTTCACAAACAAGCCAGAACTGGTCTCTCTAGCTCTATTAGCACCATGTCTCCTGTAAAATCCTGTGTTCTCTTCACGAACTCCGGAAAATGCACCCTACATTTCTTATGTATGCCCCGAGCACCCCGCTCTGATTTTCCATTCATAAACACACACACGAGTAATGACTGTCCAGCTTCATTCATTCATTCACTCGTTCATTCAACAAGTGTTCACTGAGCCATGCAAGGAACTGTGCCGGGCCTGGGGTGTACCTCTCCAGCCTCATGTCCTTCCACTTTTCTCCCAGGTCACTCTGTTCCTATCATATCAGCTGCCTGATGCTTCCCCAAATACCAAGTATGCTCCTGCCTCAGGGTTCTGTGCTCACTACTCCTTCCACCTCCAACACTTTCCCTCAGATGTGCTCATGGGTCATTCCCTCATTTCATTTCTACTCGAGAGGCTGGTTCTGGTCCCTCTAACAAAAACAACACTCTCAGTCTCCTTATCCTGCTTTATTTTACTTCACGGCACTTACCATCACTGGACATTTTCCGTCTTTGGTTATTATCTGCCACTCTGCCCCCCACCAGAATGGAGGCTCACACTTAGAGGTGTTGCCTACCCTGCTCACAGGCGTGTGCCCAGCACGTGGAACAGTGCTTGGCACGTGGAAGGTGCTGACCTACCTGCTGAGTACAATGGGGAATGAGAATGAAACGGGAAGCCATTCATTCAGAGCCAGGGAACTACAGGATCGGCCTGAGCCTGGGGAGAAACAGTCCAGTAGCTGCACAGGGACCATCCCCTGAAAGGTCTGGAAGAATTCTCTCAATATACTACTCAAGAAATCCCGGGTTAGGGAAAAGATGAAGAGGATCTGAATTAGGACAGTGGTTTACGAAGGGCCTGTTACACAGACATGTCAATGAATAATTCAGTCACAGTCTCTGCTCTCATGGCGTTATGATACAGTAAATAATTATGTCCTTGTCCTTGTGAAAAACGTCACAAAATACCCAGAGAAGAGACAGGATGAGCCAAAGCCGATTCCAGAGTTTCGATCCTGATTGCATGGATGCTGTGCCATCCATACACCACGTGAACAAAGCAGTGATGGTTTAGGAGGGAAAGAGCCTCCATTTAAGACATTCATTAGCATGAGGGTCAACAGGACAAATGAAATACAGGTCTAGTATTTAGGAGCAAAATAAGCAAAACAAACACAGATTTGAAAGCCATTTATAATTTATAGACTATGCCAACAAACCTTTACTTGGAAGACATGTCAGCACGGTGTGTTTTGCTGGTCCTCAGGATAGCTCAGTCAAGGTTACGGGACACTTAGACTTTACAAATCAGCACAGGAAAAATAAGCTTACGACATGTGGGCATCACTTAAATATGTCTCTCTTAGAAATCGATTCCTTTTAAGTGACCATTGGAAGTGTGGCCACAGGGCTGAGCTGATAAAATCTGGCTCTCAAGAGCTGAGCCAGCACACTACAAAAGCGAAAGAACAGGGAAGATTACTCCTTAGTATCCCATGTTTCTCATCAGTGGGTTTGGACACAAAGCCAGCTTCTCTTTTTTGGGTCTCAGCAATCACAGCACTATAAGCAATCTCGCTTGCCCATCTTGAGCTTATTAGCTTTTAAAAAATTGTGGTAACATATACATAACATAAAATTTACCATTTTAACCATTTTCAGCATATAGTTCAGTGGCATTGAGTATCTTCACATTGTTGTGCAACCATCCCCCCATCTGTCTCCAGAACTTTCCATCTTCTCAAACTAAAATTCTGTCCCCATTAAACACTAACTTTCCATTCCCTCCTCCTCCCAGTCCCTGAGCAACCACCATTCTACTTTCTTCGTGTACTCTGGTTACTTCCTTTAAGTGGAATCATTGAGTGTCTGTCCCTTTATGACTGGCTTATTTCACTCAGCATAAAGTCTTTAAGGTTCATCCACGTTGTAGCATGTGTCAGAATTTCTTTCATTTTTTTTCAATCAAGTAGCTTCCACACCCAATGTGTGGTTCGAACTCATGATCCTGAGATTAAGCCTAGTGCCCCTCTACCAACCGAGCCAGTCAGATGCCCCGAATTTCTTTCATTTTTAAGGCTGCATAGTATTCCACTGTGTGCATTTCAACAAAATGGAGTACGTTTTGTTTATCCAGTCAACCGTCGGTACACCTTGGGTAACTTTTCTATTGTGAGTAATTCTGCTATGAACATACACAAATATCTATTCTTGAGCTCGTTTTTTGAAAAGCACTTTTGTGTTCTGATCAGATATGCAGCATACTCTGCCCAGACATACTGGGCCATATGTGAACTATCTACTTTGTGTGCCAGAAGCCCCAACTCTGGCCCTTACCTTCACGGCCCTGAACACAGCCGGTCAGGTCCACTGGAACACAGGAGCCAACACGGCCTCCTCTGGCCTGCCATTCTGCAAGCAGCTAAGCATCCTCAGCTTCAACTGAGACAGAAAGGGAGCATGGTGTCTTTAGTTAATGCTTTGGAAATAGTCTGCTTCAAGCTCCAGCAGAGCTACAAGACTTTTAAAGATGAGATGCAAGATTTAACTGTAACTTCTCCTCTGTCAGTTATTCACAGTCACCAACCAGAAGAGTCCCATGATCACCTGCAGTGAGCTGGAAAAGGACAGTTCTTCACTTCTGGTTCATCTGTACTCTCTCACAAGAGATGCTTCCAACGGCTAGATACTGTGTTGGAACGACAGAAGTGTATCCTAGGGCCACAAAGCAAATGTAACTTACTTCAAAAGCCTTAAACTTTACAGAGGCTATATCACTATACAACG
Source organism: Ursus arctos (assembly GCF_023065955.2). Taxonomy (NCBI): domain Eukaryota; kingdom Metazoa; phylum Chordata; class Mammalia; order Carnivora; family Ursidae; genus Ursus; species Ursus arctos. The sequence continues at coordinate 31,077,722 of NW_026622808.1, read as the reverse complement.
GGGGTCCGCCAGCCACAGCCAACGAGTTTGGCCTACACCTGTTCTTGTCGATCAAGTTTTAATGGGACAAAGCCATACCCACTCATGTATGTGTTATGCACGGCTGCTCTGGTGCCACAGAGCACATCCACATCGGAGTGGAGCAGTTGCAACTGAAGCTGTATGACCCACAAATCCTAAAATATTTACTATCTGGCTCTTTACAGAAAATGCTTGCCAACTCCTGGTTCACACATCTTGGTTCATTCTCTTCTCCCCAGCTGGAAACAAGTGCCAATGTGGTCAGCTGTTTGCGTGGAAGAGGCCTTCCTAAACTGTGGGGAAAGTGGCTGGCTCTATACCAAAGAGGTAATAGGAATGCCAACACTCAACAAAACAAAAGTAGGACAGAAGATGCCAGGCTTGCAATTTAGAAGGGGCTAGGAACACACCTTTAGAAAAATGTGATCTCATTTTCCATCAACCAGCCTCTAAGCCGAACCAGGTGTGGTCAAGGGGCAAACAACGGAGTCTCACGTACAAAACAATAAAGGAATGGCCTGCCGTGAGAAGCAGTCCCGAGCACAGGCTTCTTAAATTCATGCAGAAGCCTCAGGGTGAACCCCATGAATGCTGCTTGAATTGATTTTCCAGGATGCCTCCAACTCCCTTTCCCTACCCACATATCAGGCAGCGGCAAGATCTCTCATCCTCTGATTGGTGTCCAAATGTAACAGCATGACCCACAACATAACTTGAAGAAGAAAGAGCAACACTGACTTTTCAATGAATATGAATTCATATCCTGAGTGCACATGTGCTCTCAAGGAGCACATTCTTCCTCTTGGTTCTAATTGTTCACTAAAAAGAGGCAAGGCTGGAAATGAACACAAGTGCCTGGGAAAAGTCAGTAGAAAACATCAGGGAAAGAACACTATTCAGAAACACAAGTTTTCCAATGCGGTGCCATTTCAAAATCAAGAGAGTCCAGAATTCACATGTGCAAAAGACTAGCCGATAAAGCCTGCATCTTTCTTCTCTCCTGAAACAGACCAATGGTGTTGCACCTGGACATACACATCGCTGTCCTCCATGCTCGAAAATGACACTGCAGATGGTGTGCGTTCCCTGCTCTGCTTCCTAACATCAGCAGAGCAAGTGAGTAATCGGACAGAGGATGCAAAAGCATTCCTTCCACCAACAAACAGCTATGCTGGATCCCAGATAATACAGCTCTGTGCGTTGGGCAATCCCTCAATATCTCTAAGCCTCAGGGTTTTTTAAGCTTTAAAATGAATGGCTTTGATAGAGGACTTGTATGGCTCCTTTTCATAGGATTCTCCCAGCTCTATAATTATACCTGTGTAACTCACCATACCACACAGAACATAAAAACGGCACGCATCAACAAGTCCTGACTTCACTTCCTGATATCCTTTTCCACACACTCTTTCGTCACCAAATCAGTGTGAGATTCCAGACTCAAACGTGTGGCTTCTGAAGCCAGTTTCAATGAGAATCGTGTACCTAGATTTCGCAGGTCGAATGGAAATATTCTAATACTGTACCTTTTACCCATGGAAAAGACATTTCTTCCTGGAGGATAAATTCTCAAATCTGGGTTCAAGGGCCTTGGGAAAATGCTAGAAGACCAATGCCAGCAAATGAATGAAGCTCATTAGTGGTTGCAAAACTGAAAGAGAGAGAGAGAGAGAGAGAGGGAGCGAGAGAGAGAGAGAGAGAGAGTAGGAAGCTCCTCTCCTAAGCTTACGGGTCTGTGAATAATATGCAGGTTTGTTGACCCCCTTCTGCTCTCCCAAATAAAGAAAAAGGAGTATGTGAGGTGAGAGGATGTTAAATGGTGGGTCTAGATCTTATGAATAACAAACTGTGGTGAACACTCATTGAATCTGGGGAGTCTGCCTAACTTGCTGGACCCTGGTGAACCTGACAGATATGGCCTGAGCACTGGGCAACTGGCAGCCCAGAGGAAAGGAGAGGAAACTGGCTGATGGGAAGAGGGGATGGGAGCCATGACAGATGCAAACCTCTCTACCAGACCAAGCCTGATGCTACAGGTTGCCAAGAAGTCTTGCATTGTTATCCTCCTAACCTTTAAGATTAAATGATTTGTCATGCAGACGGACCATGGGCTTTTTCTGAAAGGAGAACAATACTCAGCTGGATTCATAACCCAAGAGCCAGAGACAGGCCTCAGGGGAATTACTCTTAAGACTGAACACAAACTTCTGCATGTATGTTAAGTATGTGCATTTTTCTAGGGAGGGGGTTCATCATTTCAGTTTTTAAGAAAAGGTTCAAGTCAACATAGATATAGAATATGATTTTTAAAATCCAGTATTATTACCCTTTCTGTTCTGCCTCTTCTTAATTATCCAACAGGTGTCCAAGGAATTTAAATTTTAAATATTTCCAAAAACAAAATTAAGTGAGGTTTGAGAGTTGGCAGTGAATTTTGAGAATGCATCATACCTGCTAACACTAACTTTCACACACTCCCTAGAGCTCAGGAAGATAGAAAAGACGACCTGTTGTTAATCTACCTGAAGCAGGTTAATTTACATGGTAGAGGCTGGAATTAGTTCTGTCACTGCCGGTGATAGAAGAGGCAACAGGAGAGCACGAAAGTACATCTGAGCCAGAGAACAGAGACCAGGAGTCCAGTCCCTAGTCCTAGCTCCGCCTAACTCAATCTGTGACTTTGAACAAGTCCCTTCCTCTGGGCTTGGGTCCTCATCTGTAACATGCAGGCTACCGAAGCAGAGCAGGGGTCTGCAAACTGTTTTAAGACAATGAACATTATGTTTAGATAAAATCACCCAGAATTCATCAGAAGCTAAAACAAATTCAAAATGGCAGGCTGAACATCTCCATTTACTTCCCCTCTCTAGAAACCCCACCATTATTATTCGTAATTACGTCATTATTCATAAATGCCTGCTGCGTACTGAGCATTTACTACATGATTGTTTTAAGTTAACTAATGGAATCCCTAACACTCTTATTAGGTAGGTGATGACGCCCATTTTACAGATGAAGAAACTGGGTCCCCAGCATTTAAGGAACTTGCCCAAGTTTTCGCAGCTAATATGTGTCAGAGCCAGGATTCCAACCCAGGCAGTTTGGCTTGAGTCTGTGCTATGCCACCTCTCAGACTGACAGCCAAGGAACAGCAAAGCTCCCAAGGAAAAAGAAGCTGAAAGAGAGAGAGAGCAGATCAAAAATATCACCAAACTTTGGAAGATGAGTAGTGACTAACTTCGATGGAGAGCACTGAGTGCTACACACAGTAAGCCACTGTGGAGTCCCTTCCGAACCTCAACTGTTGGAGACTCAGGTTTCCTCTGAAGGTGTGAGCATAAGGGAGGCTGAAATCAGGCAGTACTGGTCACCAGCCAGCAGAAGACTGGAGGTTTATCATCTGGACAGGATGAACTAGACTCCAGACTTGGGCAACCAGAGAACTAACCACTGAAGAGAAGGAAGTGGCACCATTCAGGGGATTAAGTGAAAGTGAGTACAGAAGCAGGAGCCCCCAGTGCCCTCCCACCATGAGATTCCTAGAATGATAACAGCCAAGCTTATTCCACTCAGGCAGAAGCCTGAATGAAGGTCCATGGACTCTGAACATATCGCACTGAAAAGGGCAGGCCCATCACCCTATAGTTTTGCCTCTCAGAATGTGGCCCCAGGCCAGGAGTAGCATCACTGGGGAATTTGTCAGAAATGTAAATTCTCAGGCCCATGCCAGACATACTGAATACAAAATTCTGGGGTGAGGTCCAACAACCAGTGTGCAAACAGGCCACCAGGTGATTCTAATACTTGCTAAAGATTGAGAAGCACTGCCGTACAAGGAGGCCCACTAGTCAATAAATCCATCCCACACCAAAAAGTTTCCAACTGACTCTTCAGTACCTATTTATTTGGAAGACAGTCCGGAAACAACAGAAGTTTCAGGAAAGACTCTATCCTGAGAGAAAGTGAGAGAGAGAGAGAGAGAAACCAAAACAGATTTCACAGAGCAGCTCCAGTGAAGGGGAGTGAAATGAGGGAGAGCCTGGTTTGTTTGGCCTCTCCCCAGGCCCCACCATCACACTGCCGTGAGCTACTCCTCAGGCTGTACAAAAGAGTTAGAAAACCAATGAAGCAAACACTCTCTAGGTCCTGTCCAGCTCTACCCTGTTCCTTTATACTAGTCCTTATGTCCCAGATGCTTAAAACAGCAATTTAGACCGACACTCTTGGTTGGAACTACTTCTGATAATTTTCTTGTCCCTTTGAATGAACAAAAAGCACTGTAATGGAAAAAAAAAACCATACAAGCATTGTTACGCTAAAGGATTGTTATATTCTGTATTTGCATTAAATGCAGAGGCAAAACACACTACTTCAATTTATGTAGCAATATCTGTAACCATCCCCTTCTAGCATAACCTTTTTGCTTCTCTGTGTCTCACAAGCTTTCCCTGGCTCAACCTTACAGCCTAAATCTTAACCCGCAAATCCTCCCCTATTACTGTTTTTCACCAGTCTCTACTCACCCCAAGCGTTACTGCCACAACCAGATCATTCTTCTACTACAAACCTCTAGTAGCCTCGACATCTTCTACCATGTAATCACCATGGACAAAAATCTCTCATTTATATTTACTTCCTCTGCCTCCTTTAGCTCAGGCTCATTTTTCTCAAACCCCTTGGTTCCCCGCTGAAGATCCTTTTCCCTCTCAGACCACTTAACTCCTCTCTTGGAAAACCAACCTTCTTTGGAGGATGAAAAACTTAAGCCGGGCACCATGCAAAGAATACTACAAATTTTCTCATTGAATCCTCACACTAATACTGAGAATTAGAAATCATCCTGGTTTTTACATTTGGAAAACTGAAGCTTAGAGAGATTAAGTAACTCGCGCAAGGTTACCACTAGGATTTTAATCCAAATCCTCCTATCTCCACAGTCTTAACCATTCTATTCTCCTGTCTCCAGAGGTCTGACTGAAAATACGGGGGAAAAAAGTTTCCTTAATTCTGTAGAAAATAAGCACGGCGAAAAGATCTCTGTATGTGTATATATATTTCATGTGGTCCTCCACAGATGCTGAGAGCCTTCCAGCCAAAGCCCAAGAGGGAACACAGTTCACAGCAGCACCTTCCCACGTGGAGGGCTCCAGAGGGCTCAGGAGTTAGGCCAAGGAGCCGCACAGCATGCCTCTCCAGCAGGACTGGATGCAAAGCACAGGAGGAAGCCTGGCTCTTGGGCCCAGGATGCCAGTAGGGAACAGGTGGTTAAGGGATCCCTCTCCCCATGCAGACCCAGTCCATCCTCCCAGACCTTTGTGGAGGTAGTGATGCACCTTCCAGTGGGGGGCTGAGTAGATGTCCACCTCAAAAGATATCCAGATCCTATTTTAAAAGCTCTTAAGAGACAAGGCAGTAATCTAACAATCAAGGGCAAGCAATGATTCCTAAGGAGAAGCCTGCGCCTTACAACGGCACAGCTAACTTCAGGGGGCACAAAGAAATGTCTAGGGAGACAAGAGAAGGTGCTTCACTAGTGCCCAACAGAACGTAGAGGCGGCCGCCGCCCCCTCCTCTCCAGAGGGGTCGCAAGTCCATTTTCTCCTGTCTGTGTGACAGAAAAGGGAGGCGGGCACCCCAATGTCTCCCACCCCGAGGGCCTCAGCCGCGCACCTCTCAGCCTGTCCTTCTAAGGGCTGAGAGACTGTCCCTGCCCGTCTCCCCACTCAGCCCCAATCCCCCCTCCCACTCCGCACCTCTCGCTCCCCTACTCGGTCTCCCTCCAACCTTCTTGCCCCACCGCTCTGTCCACTAGACCTCTCTTCCCCTACCCCCCGCCCCTCTTTCCTCCCCACTCGGTTCCTTATCCCTCAGCCCCACGCTGCCCAGCCCTCGGTACCTTGAGCGTCACGTCGCACAGCTTGCCTTGCCGCCGGATCTCCTCCATGACGCCGTAGCCGCGACTAGGCAACTCGGACACGGAGAAGTGTACCAGGTCCTCCAGCTCCTCCGCGCCGTCCTCCACCATCTTCCCCGGCCGCCGCGACTGCGCAGGCCTGGCTGGCCGGCTCGATATTAAACGGGGCGGGGCGAGGGCGCGCGCGGACTGCCGCCCGGAGCTCAGGGCTGGAAGCAGACGGGCCTGCGCGGCCGCCGTAGTCTCGGGCTGCTCTGCGCCGGAAGCCCCGCTGCCCCGCTTCCTGGTGCAAGGGCAGCCTTCGTTCCTTCGTTTTCCCGACCGTGCTTTCGCGGCTGCAGCTGCCGCAGTCCTTCTAGATTAACCGGTCCCATTTCCCGTCTTCCCAGTTCGGCCCTGACCTTACTCATATCTCGGCCCAGGGCCGCGGACTTCATTTCCGCCACTACCCCGATACTTCCGGAATCTGCGGAAACGGCCCGTTGCCATGGCGGCTATGTACACAGTTCTGCCGCGGCCAGTGGTGCTTGCGGTCGCTGCACATGCAGCGGTGGCGCGGCGGGAGGGCCACTGCCTCCGGAGCGGTGAACAGGGGCCACGCGCCGCCCGGGTGGGGAGAAGCAAGGCTGGAGAGGGGGTGTACGCCGAGGCGGCTGGCAGCGACTGGGATCCGAACACTGCTCCACCTGGGAGTCCCCTGGCTTAGCTCGCTGATCTGTGAAATCCGAGCGGAGGAGAGAGCGCGGCATCGTGGGGGGCCCTTTCGGGCAGGCTGCGGCTTAGGGTCTTCGGATCTAACGTTCCCTGGTCCCACGAGGGCTCTGCGTCGCTGCCGAGGTTGAGAGGGCGCGAAGTGGGGGACCAGAGGTCTTCCGGACCCTTCTGTACTCGTCAGTTTTCGAACTGGAGGGGGCTTCGGGATTGCCAGGTCGATCCGCTCGCTGTACAGATGAGGAAACCGCTCCAGAGAGGGACAGGAATGGTCCCAAGGCCAACTGCCTACCACAATCCACGCAGGGGACCGGTATGTTGGGTGAGGAAAAGGGAAAAGGCCAGTTCTGCCTGGAATCGAGGCCGGGTGCGTTTGGACCCTGTTGTTTTGGGGTTCAGATGCTGCCGCTGTTCTGATAGCTGTGAGCGTTCCATATGAGAGCGCCTGGTCTGGGCAGGAGCGCTGGAAGGTAGGGACTCGTCCCAGCGGACGCCCCCTCTCCTTTTATGCACCCCTCAGCTGTGCTTGGTAGTAATTCTGTCCTTTCCCACCCTTAAAACAAATAAGGAAACGACCTGCCTTTCCGAGAGGTCTCCTGGTGACCACTCAGAAGTTCGCTTATTTACACCAGAACTAAGGGTGGTGCCCATGAGAGAGGAGCATTCCCCACAAGGTACTGACCGGGGGAAAACACTGCTAAAAGAGAAGACATGGTGAGGGGCTTAATATGGCTTCTTGCAATCAGTGCCTGGAAACTTAAGTGTCTTCCTGGAAGGGCTGTGGGCTCAGGGATTGTAGGTGATGTGGGAGGGAAGTGACATATACCCCTTGGGACTCTCTCAGTAGTGACGGAAGATGGACCCACATGTGGAGATTCAGCCGTCCTCTGACTTCCAGCCATGACCATCACTACCAACCACCATTTCTTGAGTTCCTGCTCTGTGCTGGGCACTGTTCTGGACGTTGAGGGGGGATTCAAAAGAGATAAAGCACAGTTCTATCCCTCAAGCAACTTGTAATTCAATTTGGGAGCGGAAACCTATTCAAATGATGCGGCGTAAGAATGGTAACAAGCATTATTTCAATAAGTGCAAGATAGCATGGGGTCTCTAAATGTCTGGGTGTTGAATGCCTGCTGACTAGCAGCCTTACAGGAGAAGAGAGAAGGCTTGCGGGGGGCAGGGGGGCTGCCTGGCTCAGTCCTTAGAGCATGTGACTCTTGATCTTGGGGTTGGGAGTTCAAGCCCCACCTTGGATGGATGTAGAGATTACTTAAAAAAAATAAAATATTAGATTAAAAAAATAGAGAAGGCTTGCCTTAGGCGGGTATAGCTCCTGGCATACGTGGAGCGATGGTTATGAGTATGCGGCGGGCCTTGGGAAGATAGGGGGGCTGCATGCGCATGTGCATGTTGGCAAGTTGCAGGCCCCACTCTGAGGGGAGGGCATGCTTGGGCTTTCCTGTGCTGTTTTTGTGCTGGGTGCGTGGGGGTTTCCAGGAGGGAGATCTGGGCACCTGCCACCTGGGCTGGTTCCATTCAGAGGGCACCCACGGCAGGAGGCTGGGCCCTCGGACTGGTGTGAGCAATGGTTCCCAGAGCTTTAGAGATTGAGGGTAAGTTTGCTTGTGTCAAAACACACCTTCCTCCACTCTCAACTTCCCAATAGCCTAGATCAAAGTGAACTTGGAGTTGAGATTTTTCTCTTCACTTTTCTCAATTTGGGATCCATGTTAGAGCCATTTGTGGCTTTCTATTCCTTCAGCTCAATTTTCCAGGCAACAATTCTAGGACTGAAATTGGATAAGCCATCACCCTTGATCACCTGAATACCTTTCAGATCCATTTTCTAAAAATTAAAAGGTCTGGGGGCGCCTGGGTGGCACAGTGGTTGAGCGTCTGACTTCGGCTCAGGGCGTGATCCTGGCGTTATGGGATCGAGCCCCACGTCAGGCTCCTCCACTATGAGCCTGCTTCTTCCTCTCCCACTCCCCCTGCTTGTGTTCCCTCTCTCGCTGGCTGTCTCTATCTCTGTCAAATAAATAAATAAAATCTTTAAAAAAAAAAAATTAAAAGGTCTGAATGGTCCCATAGTGGCTGGGAAAAGACTTCCATGAAGTAATTACTTGAGGAATGCAGCAAGTGGACACAGGTCTACAGTAGGCAAATATGAAAGGGACATGTTTGCTTATTTGATTTGATATCTGAAGGCCTTATAACGGGTTAGAGTTTGATTTGTCGACATAATTGAAACTGTAAACAAAGGGCAGGGCCTGTGTTATTTAATTTGCTCTGTGGAGATACTTAATGCCATTGATGACAGTTAATATAATTGTAATAGGAAATCTAGTGGTCGTTGCAAGTTGTATTTAGAAATGTGGAGGGACATTCATATTTTAAAAATCTGTGATCTTTTTTATCAGGTAACATTCAATGAACCTCTCTTAGATAATACATGTAAAACATTAATATTCTTTATTTAATGTGCTTTTTTTAAAAAGTGAAATAATTAGGGGCCCCTGGGTCACTCAGTCGGTTGGGCGTCTGCTTTTGGTTCAGGGCATGATCTCAGGGTCCTGGGATCGGCTCTCTGCTCCGTGGGGAGTCTGCTTCTCTCTCTCACTCTCCCTCTGTGCTCTCTCTCTCTCAAATAAATAAATGAAAGTCTTTTTTTTTTAAAGTGAAATAATTAACTGTAATTCAGAGAAGAAATCCCTGTCATGCATGACTTTTTCTTTACAGTAAAGGTCTTAACAATTTGTTTTTTAAGAATATTAAGCATTGTATCAGTTGATTTGTTAGGGTTCTTTACAATGGCTCAAGCAAGCTATTTTTTCTAATCACCATCATGTTGCTATTTTCCAATTTGAATATAAAATTGCATCAGCTTCCTATGTGTCTCATGTTTCCCTAACTCCTCATAAATTCAACAAATGCCTTTGCTGGTTGTTTATTTTGTTTTTCAAAAATATCCAGGAAATTTCTTTGCCCTCAACTCCTCTTTCCTGCCTCATGAAGGTACAGCTTATTGTAGTGGCAAATACCTCGTTTCTTATCGAACTGGTTTAACCCTGAGAGGGAGGGCAGAAGAGAAGCATACCATGCAGCGCGTAGCCGAACCCTCGGGCCTTAGTCTCTATTCCAAGTATGTTTCATACTTTTGGAGCATGAACTCTAAATGAGTTTTTTTTTTTAAGATTTTATTTATTTATTTGACAGAGACAGTGAGAGAGGGAACACAAGCAAGCGGAGTGTGAGAAGGAGAAGCAGGCTTCCCGCGGAGCAGGGAGCCCACTGCGGGGCTTGATCCCAGGACCCCGGGATCATGACCTGAGCCGAAGGCAGACGCTTAACCGACTGAGCTACCCAGGCGCCCCACTAAATGAGTTTTTAACATTCTTTTATTTATATGCATAGTTCCATAAAAGTGAAATTATCAAAACGTGAGAGCCCAGTGTTAGGACTACACGACCATAGACCACTTGATCATATTGCTCCCATTGTTTGAAAAAGAAGGAAAGAAAAAAATATTAAATCAATATTAGGAAAACTTAGATGTAAAATGAGAAATGTTTCCTCTCTGAACAACTTAAAATTGTATTATGTTAATTTCCCCAATAGTTTCGAACAATGAAGTTTAATATATTTTCATCGACTTTCATCTTGTTTTCCAGTATTACTTAACTAGGTTTAATGCAATTGATGATGATTAGAGATTGATTTTTCCTTAGCTTTCCTTAGAACTCTTGACATTTTCTCTCAATATTTAATCCTTTGTCATCAGTATATAAGAGGCACCTGAAGAGCCAAGTTTTAAGTTCCTCTCAAAGCAATAAAAAGAGCACGATCACTCCTTCTGCTTAATGACCGTTTTTGCTTCTCCACTCTATGTCAATGCTGGAACCAAAATGTTCTAATTAGTATTAAATATTTTTACATAGTCACTCTCAGGAGATGGCCTCGTGTGATTTTACCAATGAGACTGATATCCAATGAAATAGAAGCTTTATTAGTTATCATTTGGTTGTATCATTCAATTTTTAAATTTTTTAAAAAGATTTTATTTATTTGAGAGAGAGAGAGAGCATGTGAGTGGGGGGAGGAGCAGAGGGAGAGGGAAAGAATTTCAAGCAAACTGCTTGCAGTTGTGGGGCTCGATCTCACGACCCCGAGATCATGACCTGAGTCAAAACCAAGAGTTGGACCCTTAACCAGATGAGTCACTCAGATACCCTCGATTTTTTTTTAATGATTTTTTATTATATTATGTTAGTCACCATACAGTACATCCCCGGTTTCCGATGTAAGGCTCGATGATTCATTAGTTGTGTATAACACCCAGTGCACCATGCAATACGTGCCCTCCATCCTACCCATCACCGGTCTATCCCTCGATTTTTAAAAATTTTAATAAAATACTTCAGTTAGGCAGGATCTAAGAGATTTATTAACTCTCTCCGCAATGCAGCAGTCCCTTTGGTAGCGTCTCTGCTAGCTGGCATCCTGACTTTGCTTGAGTTTTTTCCATTATAGGACAGCTTTACATTGTAGGAGGGTCACTTCCCTGAATCTACGTCTCTAATCCTTACACCTGTAAGCTGACATCCTAGTCCATGAAGCTACCCCAAGCATTTATTTTAACATTTTGTTACACACGGTCATTATTTGTGATAGTATAAATAAAGAAAGACAAATTTAAGTGTGTCTCCCTGAAAGAAAATATAGTTAGGTTTGAGAGAAGAAGAGGAGGTAGGGGACTATTTTTTCTCTCAATGGACTGCCAGAGAAGAAAGAATATTTGATTATGCGCTAGGTTAGATATATTTCTAGGGAATCATTTTTCTGGTCTAAGTCAGTCAAATGGAGGTAGAGGAGATGTTGCATCTGAAGTAACGTATGTTCGTGAAGAAAAAATTAGCTTAAATGCATTTCATAAGGAAGTATTTTAGAGGAAAATAGAATGAATGAGGCAAAGCGTAAGTGAACTCAGTTACAGAACATTTTTTAGGAAACAAGTCTAAGATGAGGCCACTCCAGGGAGCATTCTTTTTGCCTTGTATATGTGTCTCGTAGGGGGCCATGGGTGGGAAATGATGAGTCAGCCAGTAAAGTAGGTGTGCCTGTGCTTGTCGAGCAGTGTCCTGTGGGTAGAACCCTGCCATGCTAGGGGGTAAAAAGAAAGACTGGCTCTCAGTGGGATAGGAAGACACAGACAGCATGTCACTCTGTTCTGATCTTCTTCATGAGTGACACCTCCCCGCTAATTGTCATTTGATGATGCCTGCTGAAAGTTGCACTATTTTCTTCTTTTTAGCTAGAATGGGCACTAGGAAAAAAGTTCATGCATTTGTCCGCGTCAAACCCACCGACGACTTTGCCCACGACATGATCAAATACGGAGATGACAACAAAGTAAGTGGAACGAGCTTGCCTTCACCAGCCTGGTCCTCTCTGTCCCCCCTCACTACAGCGTGACCCTGTTTCCAAACAGCCTTTAAGGACCCAGACAGAATTGTTGAAAGTTCAGATGGACTCCAGAGTCCAGCAAGTCCAAACCACTCCCCTTGAATCGCTTTTGATGAGGAAACTCTTGAAACTCCCATTTTAAAGTACATTTTTGGTTAATAACGTTTACCTTCATCCTTGCATCTGATACAGAAAAGCTGACCTTTGTCCACGCTCGTAAAACTTTCTGGTGATCAGATCTGCTGTTACGTAATCTCCCTGGGGGTCCAGGTAGAATGTCTTAAGTTGATAACTGTTAAACTTACCAAACCAGGAGAGTGGGAGAAACTCTTATCGAGAGAACCAGAAAGATATATCTGTCCCCATCCCTTTACTACTCTCTGACAACCTTTCTGAAGCCCAAGACAGACTTGGGACAGGTTGAGAGAGTCCTGTTTTCATTCAGCAAACAGCTGTGAATCCACTATGGGCAGCACTGAGACGTTCTTCAAGGGAAGAATTCAAGTGCAAACTCCCCAAGCTTTGCAAGTCTTGGCAGTCAGAAAAAAGCTCACACTGGGCATGGTTTCAGCGAACATAGAAGGGCAGAGCATTTCTCGTGTAAATGGACCAAGCCTCTCTTTCTTGATCTTACTTTTTCTACATGTGGCTGTGTCTTGACTCTTGGATTAGGGCATCCAGGATAAAATTCCAGCAAGGGGCTCTTTACATCAGAAGTCCCCATAGTGAAGATTGGAGTCTACCATTGATCTAATGCAATGGGTTCCTAACCCAGCTGCTGCCACGGTGGCTTGCTATGGAGGGATCTCAAAATCTAATATATATATTTTAGAAATCTGTGCACCTAAAAATATGCTGATTACAAGTGGGTAGGCACCTTGGAGTTGCTGTAATACCAGTGAGGAGCTATGTCTGAGAAGCCATGAAGAGCCTTTTCTGTGGCTGTTAATTCATCATTACTCACAATGGACCGTAGCATGTAAGAGATGTGGCCCAAGCCCAGGCCTCTGTCACCAAGCCCGCTGTTCTCTCTGGCCTAATCCAAGGCCTCCCTGTGCTTAGTGAGGGTGTCTAAAGCTTGTTCAATAGAAACATGATAAATGTGCTTGAACCAAGGCAAACAGCACCCTGTAACCTAGGGTGACAAGTCCTGAAACTAGTTAAGTGTGCCAGTCTCCTGATCCTTCCTCCTCCAGGGTTGTGTGGCCTCTCTGCGGGAGCTTCCTTCTCCCATCCCAAAGAACTCATTGGAATATCAGCCCGTTGGTGGGAGTCCCTGTTCTTCCTAAAGTTTACTTCCTCTATTTTCTCCAGGTCAGGCCTCAGCTGGCAGCCAGTTTTTCATACTGGTTTCCTAAACACTAACTCTCTCTCTTCCCCTCCTCCTAGAGCATTGATATTCACTTAAAAAAAGATCTTCAGAGAGGAGTTGTCAATAACAAGCAGACGGACTGGTCGTTCAAGCTGGATGGAGTTCTCCACAATGCCTCCCAGGACTTGGTTTATGAGACAGTCGCGAAGGATGTGGTTGCTCAGGCCCTCGACGGATACAATGGTAATTTAGTTAATTGTCGGTTGTTTTACATACGAACCCACAGAACCCTTCCTGGAGATAGCAATGCAAGTATTTTATGGTGAATGAAAGACAAGATAATCTCACATGCTAACTTCTGTTTGCTTATTTGTCTATCTCCATATTCTTAGGATGGAAAACCGGTTATTTGCTTGGTGATATTGTGGGCATGACTTGATCCAAAGTTCTATAATCTTACCTTCATAGGAAGATTCAATGGCTGTGGTTCTCTATAGGTCATGGGGATTAAACTCTTATCCTGTTTCAGATCTCTCAAACATTAGCTTGGAAGATAATGTCCTTATGAATTTGGCGGAGTCCAAATGCTTTTCGCTTGGCTACCTGCTAGGAGCTACTTCCGTTCATTCTACCAGCAAATCAGTCTACTCTTCCTAGTCTAGTATAGAGTTATTTACATAGAGCACGAAAAAATGGAGTAGAGTTTGATCGTCTTTTTTTTTTTTTTTAAGAAACAGACTCTTTTTTTTTTTTTTTTTTTTAAGATTTTATTTATTTATTGGGGCGCCTGGGTGGCACAGCGGTTAAGCGTCTGCCTTCGGCTCAGGGCGTGATCCCAGCGTTATGGGATCGAGCCCCACATCAGGCTCCTCCGCTATGAGCCTGCTTCTTCCTCTCCCACTCCCCCTGCTTGTGTTCCCTCTCTCACTGGCTGTCTCTCTCTCTGTCAAATAAATAAATAAAATCTTTTTTTTTTTTAAGATTTTATTTATTTATTAGAGACAGCCAGTGAGAGAGGGAACACAAGCAGGGGGAGTGGGAGAGGAAGAAGCAGGCTCCCAGCGGAGCAGGGAGCCCAGTGCGGGGCTCGATCCCAGGACCCTGGGATCATGACCTGAGCTGAAGGCAGACGCTTAACAACGGAGCCACCCAGGCACCCCTAGAGTTTGGTCGTCTTAACAAATTAAAAGCAGCTTTCTTGGGAAAGTTTTACAAACTAGTTCAGTCTGAGATGGCTTGAAAATCTGTAGAAAGAATCTATCACCGTATGTAAACTTCGCCCATGTGACTGGAATGCTCCCTGTCTGCAAGTTTTAGATCTTATGTTTAAAAGTCTGTTTAGTGTCGATGCCCACACATTGTAATGTATCCCGCTTGTGATACATAGCTGTGGTCCTCATTGACCCTGAGGGAATATGGCCCTGAGGCGGTAGAAGATGAGGAAGTAAGAAGCCTAGGAGGTTAAGAGTCTTGGGCCCTGGGTGCTGTGGAATCACAAATGGGCTCGAGGCCCAGCTGCAGGGACTCCTTCCTACACACTTGTGTTAGTAGACACGGTTTCTGACCTCGGCTCCCATGCTGAGTTAGAGCCCCTTGTGTAGAATCTGCCCATCCCAGGAACTAGAGCCTTGGTGTGGGGAAGACAAACATGGATTTCTATGGCCCAGTGTTACCCTAAAGCAGTGTCTGGGATGGGTCTGGCTCAGGCTGGCCAAGCCAGGCGGAAGGGCGGATGGGAACGGGAACCCTAGTGCCCGGTGGTCATGGTAGACCTCATAGACGTGAGAGGTGCAAACGGAAGTCTTCCTGGAGAGGGCGGTGGGACCAGTTAGGACCTGTCATGGTGGTCTGTTTCTGGAAGTGACATGCGATCAACTAGCAGCCCTGTTTGATCCTGTGGGAACTTGCAGCCTACAGAGAATTCTCACCAGTAACAGGAAATGCCCTTCCCACGCCCGTTTCTTCCTGGGGATTTTGAAAGTGCTTCTTGCCTCCTGCCTGGCCAGCTCCAGGGAGGCTTACGCCTGAGACTCTGGCAGTTCATGGCTTTGCTACAGAAGGGCTGGAGTTCAATGTTTCTGTCTCCCTCCTCACCTGTCTAGGAAAATTCCCAGTTTCTCTGTTGCCTGATATTCCCTGCTCTGCTCAGAAGCCCGAGGGTGGGATCTTCTCTTGGCACAGGGAACAGCAGAGCACCACATGAGCCAGATTCAGAGCAGCCGGCTGTGTTTTGACCATTTATGTCCCTGTTTCCCTTCCTATCCCCCCGCCCCCCGCCATGGCAGAAATTCCTCGTGTCCCTGGCTGCTCCTGATGGCCCCCTTCACGCCAGGGTCCAGGCTGGCACCGGGCATGCTGGGGGATATGAGAGCCGTCCTCGGAGCTATTTTCCTGGACATCACCAAGACGTGCTTCCACGTATTTGCAGGTACCATCATGTGTTACGGGCAGACAGGAGCCGGCAAGACATACACCATGACAGGGGCAACTGAGAATTACAAGCACCGGGGGATCCTTCCTCGTGCCCTCCAGCAGGTAGAGAGTGGGCCCACAGGTGGGGTGCCACACGAGTTCCCCCCCTCTTACCGCCGCTGCTGCTGACCCCAAACCTGCTACTGGACGCAGGATACACATTGAGGGGGTGTGGGTGCAGAGGCCTCAGGAAACTAGGAGTTCGGGTTTCAGAGTCCAACCCAAGCCCATGCAGAGCTGGCTTCCTCATTTGTGAGGCTGTGCCAACTGGCCTCTTGCTGCTGCGCTGGTCTGCGATCCTGTAATCGAGGATTCGGAGGTCCTAATGATGTTCCTTCTTCATTTTAATGAGGGGATCCGGACTCTTACAGAGCTTCCTTACTGACCTGCTCTGGCTTCTTCTACCGTCACAGCCCCAGAAAGAGCAAAGGGCAGAAGCAGGCACAACAGGAGCTTTCAGGACTGAGTCAGCACTGGGGGGTCTGGGAACTCTGACCGAAGACAGGACAGAGGGGCCTTCCTTTGGGGTTCTGTGAGGACCCTCTGTTGGGAGGTAGGAGGCAAAGGGCTTTTCCCCAAAAGCATCTGGAGGTTTTATAGCCCTGTCCTATAAGAAACGGAGAGGACCCTCTAGTGTATAAACCACCCATGTTCCAACTGGGGAAGCCATCTCCTTCATGCCCCGCTGTCAAAGCTTCGGGATCTCAGCATCTCCGACTTCAGTAGCGGATCCGAGCGTTGCCCCGTGGAAATATAGTGCAAGTCAGACATGCAATTTTGAGTTTTCTAGTAACCACAGCTTAAAAAGTAAAACAGGCAAAGTTGATATTAATAATATATTTTATGTCAGTAAATGCAAAATATCATCTCCCCATGTAGTCGCTATGAAAATTCTTGAGCTATTTTACATTCTTTTTCTCACACCAAGTCTTTGCGGTGTCTATTTTATACTTACGGCCCATTTCCATTTAGACACTAAATACTCATCAGGAATACTTGATCTGTATTTAGATTTCATAAAATTTATGGTTGAAAAAGTAGGTTTATAAACCCAAGTTGTTGGAAACATACTGAAAGGTTTACCAGTAACTGAATTTAGGAGCCCCTTTGAAATTTAAATTACAATTAAAAATTCAAATTAATTACAATTAAATAAAACTTGAAATTCAGTCCCTCATTTGCGTCAGCCACATTTCAGGTGTTTAGCAGTCGCCTGTGGCTGGTGTCTACTATGTTGGACAGCAAAGACCTAGACTGTTAGAGCAGGGTGGGGGCCTCAGGGATCATCCAGTCCAACCCCCACCGCCCATTTGACTGTTCAGAAAGTTAAGGTCCAGAGAGGGGAAAAGACCAGTCCAAAGTCACCTGCCTATAAGTATCAGGGAGGGTATTAGGAGCTGGGAAGGCTGAGTTTGGGCTTGGCTTCTCTCAGTAGCTGAGTGATCATAGACAAATAATTTCATTGCATGGAGCTTTCCACAGATGGGTATTGCCCCTGCCCTGCTTCATTCACAGGGGAGTTGTGAGAATGGAATTAAATAATGGATGTGAAAGAGGTGTCTGTATGGTGAGACCCCATAAAATAAGGGATCTTTACTCCAGAGTCTTTTCCATTCATCGTCACGGGGCTGTTCAATCTGTTAAGTCAGGCCTCAAAAAACTACACGATAATTATCACTCAATAGACTAATAATAGCCATTGTTGGTGATGTTGACCATCATGCTAGCTCGACTGTAAATTCTTTTAGGACAAAGATTTTTTTATTGTACTTCTTGATGTTCCCTGCTGAGGTCAGAACCCTTTTGACACTGGCTGGTCATTGGAGTTTTGCTCTTGGTGACTACTGTCCAATCCCCCATCTAGGTTTTTAGGATGATCGAAGAACGCCCCACACATGCCATCACTGTGCGTGTTTCCTACCTGGAAATCTACAACGAGAGTCTGTTCGATCTCCTGTCCACTCTGCCCTATGTCGGACCGTCAGTCACACCAATGACCATCGTGGAAAACCCTCAAGGGGTCTTCATTAAAGGCTTGTCAGTCCACCTTACAAGTCAGGAGGAGGATGCCTTCAGCCTCCTTTTTGAGGTGAGATGACCAAGTCTAAGGGCCCCTTCCTTCTCTCCTTCCACCCTCCCTCCCTCCTTCCTTCCCTCCCTTCTTTTCTTCCCTTTTTTCTTTTCCTCCCTCCCTCCTTCTTAGTTTTTTACTTATGTTGATAATCAGAATGAATATTAATATATGCTCTTTTAGCAAGTTCAGATAGTAAAGAAAAAAATACATGAACAAAAAAAGAATTCACTCGTCTTGTTTCCTACATACAGCAACAATAATGTATATTTTGACTTATTTCCTTCCAGTCTTTTTTTCCCAATGCAATTTTTTTCTTTTCTTTTTTTTTTTTTTTAAGATTTTTATTTATTTATGTGACAGAGAGACAGCCAGTGAGAGAGGGAACACAGCAGGGGGAGTGGGAGAGGAAGAAGCAGGTTCATAGCGGAGGAGCCCGATGTGGAACTCGATCCCAGAACGCCGGGATCACGCCCTGAGCCGAAGGCAGACGCTCAATGACTGCGCTACCCAGGCGCCCCCCAATGCAATTTTTTTCTTAACTTAGTCGAAATTGTCCTTTTTTTCAGTTAACGTGAAATCATGGGTATTTGTAGTATAGAAAACAATAAGAATTAACATCCTTAAGTATATAAGAGCTCTTACAAATCTATAAATTCCCCAGTGTATGCTACTCTTTTAAAAGTCATATAGGTTGGAACTCTTTTTTTTTTCTTTAAAGATTTTATTTATTTGAGAGGTAGTGAGTATGGGAGGGAGGGGCAGAGGGAGAGGGAGAAGCAGACTCCCCCACTGAGCAGGGAGCTGGGTGCAGGGGCTCGATCCCAGGACTCTGAGATCATGACCTGAACTGAAGGCAGACACTTAACCGACTGAGCCACCCAGGCGCCCCTAGGTTGGAACTCTTATACATTGTTGCTGAAATGTATAATGGTGCAACCATTTTGGGAGTTTCCTAAAAATTTAAACATTGATTTTATCATAGACCTAGCAATTCTATTCCTAGGTATTTTCCCAAGAGAAGTAAAAGCATGTGTTCAAACAGACTTGTAGGCAAATATTATAACAGAATTATTCATAATACCCAAAGACTGGAAATAACCAAAATATTCATCACTGGTGAATGGATAAACAAAATGTGGTACATCCGTATGATGGAAAACTACTCAGCAATAAAAAGAAATGGAGTACTGATATATGCTACAATGTGGACAAATCTCAAAAAAACGCTCAGTATGGGGCGCCTGGGTGGCTCAGTCGTTAAGCGTCTGCCTTTGGCTCAGGGCGTGATCCCAGGGTCCTGGGATCAAGCCCTGCATCGGGCTCCCTGCTCCGCTTGTGTTCCCTCTCTCTCGCCGCCTCTCTCTCTGTCAAATAAATAAATAAAGTCTTTTAAAAAAATGCTCAATAAAAGAAACACAAAAGATCCACACTGTATGAATGATTCCATTCGTTTGAAATGTCCCAATAGACACATCTTTAGAGATAGCACATTAGCGGTCCCCCAGGGGAAGGAGTGGGAAATGGTTGCAGATGGGCCCAGCGAACTTTTTGGAGTTACACAACATTTCTAAAACAGGATCGTGGTGATGGTTGCACAACTCTGTAAATTTGCTAAAAAAAAAATCACTGAATCATATACTTAAAACAGAGAATTTTATGCTATTTAAATTATGTGTCAATAAAACTTTTTAAAAAAGTCACAGAGGTGTAGTCAGGGGTGATTTACACCTGGAGCCCTTGCATCTACGGGGAAGAGAGTGTCTCAGGAGGCAGCAGTGAGGGCATGCTTGTCTTCTTGCTGCTCCTAACATTTCACCATGACTAACAATGTTTGCTGTAGGTTTTTGGTGTCTTCAGGTTAAAGAAGGTCCAAGGTTGGGAAGAGTTTTTATCATGAATAAGTATTTATTCATACCGTTAGTCGTAACCACTCTCCTGACTTGTGACCATTTCATTGGTCTCTTTTTTTTTTTTTTAAGATTTTATTTATTTGTCAGAGAGAGAGAGAGAGAGCACACAGGCAGGGGGAGTGGCAAACGGAGGGAGAAGCAGGCTCTCTGCTGAGCAAGGAGCCTGATGTGGGACCTGAGCCGAAGGCAGACACTTAACCAACTGAGCCACCCAGGCACCCCTCATTCGTCTTCTTTATACCTTTATCACCTCTAGCACACCACCCATGTTTCCTCCAACAGCATACTTTAATTTTTTGGAAATTTTTTATATAAAAGGAATCATGTAGGATGAATTCTGTCTGATTACTTTTCCCTTTTATCTACTTTTTATGTGAAATTCATATGCATTCTTGCTGTATATTTTTCATTGTCATTATCATTGTATTACATTGACTGAATATACTACAAGTTAGTTATCCACTCTTCTGATGGACATTGGGTTTACCTAATTCGGGGGATATTTCAAACAATGCCACTGGGAACGTTCTTGTATATCTGTTGGTGCACGTAGCATGAATTTTTGGACTGCGATTATGGGTCATTGAGTATGTGTGTCTTAAGTTTTCTTAGGCAATGCCAGCTCTTTTCCATAATGGTACACTTGCACAGCAGGTTATCAGAATCCCAAGTATTCTGACCTTAAAATTTTGACCAATCTGGCTGGTGTGTGGTGTTTCCCACTGTGGTCTTCTGTTTTCATCTTTCATTACTAATGAAACTAAGGATCTTTTCATGTGCTTATTGACCATTTGAATTTCCTTTTTCCTATTTTGGGTTGTTTTTTTTTTTTTGTTTTTTTTTTTTTTTTTTTTTTTACAGATGTCCTTTTTTCTTTCTCTTACTTATCTGCATGAATTTTGTATATACTCTGAAAACTAATTCTTTTTCAACTATACGTATTGCAAATATCTTATATTTTCTGTGGCTTCTTTTTTTCTTCTCTCTTTATGTGTTATTTGATGAACAAAAATTCTTAATTTTAGGTTAATTGAATTGTATGTGAACTCTTTGTTTTGGCTTTTCATATAAAGAGCATATAAAAGGATTTTGTTTTAAAAATCCAGGGGTAGAGGGGCGCCTGGGTGGCTCAGTCATTAAGCGTCTGCCTTCAGCTCAGGTCATGGTCCCAGGGTCCTGGGATCGAGCCCTGCATCGGGCTCCCTGCTCAGCGGGAGCCTGCTTCTCCCTCTCCCACTCCCCCTGCTTGTGTTCCCTCTTTCGCTGTCTCTCTCTCTGTCAACTAAATAAAATCTTTAAAAAAAGAAAGCAAAACAAAAAAACGTCTGCCTTCGGCTTGGGTCACGATCCCAGAGTCCTGGGATTGAGCCTGGCATCAGGCTCCCTGCTCAGCGGGGAGTCTGCTCCCCCCCCCCTCTGCTCCTCCCAAACACTTATGTGCTCTCTTTCTTTCTTTCACTTTCTCTCTCTCAAGTAAATAAATAAAAGCTTTAAAAAAAAAAAATCCAGGGGTAGAATTCACCAGTGAAGTCATCTGATCCTGGACTTTTACTTCTTGGGAGGTTTTTGATTACTGATTCGATCTCCTTACTAGTAGTTGGTCTATTCATGCTTTCTATTTCATCATAACTCAGTCTTGGTGGTCTGACAGTCTTTGTCTTTTAATTGAAGCATTTCATTCCATTTGCACTCAATGTAAATTACTCATATAGTTGGTTATACACCTGTCGTGTTATTGTGTGCTTTCTCTTTGCTCCATTTGTTCTACATGTATTTTTCTTACCTGTTTTGCCCTCTTTTTAAAAATTTATTTATGTAAAGATTTTATTTATTTGAGACAGAGAGCATGCGCAGAGGGGGAGGGGCAGAGGGAGAGAGAGAAGCAGACACCCCACTGAGCAGGGAGCCCCACATGGGGCTTGATCCCAGAACCCTGGGATCATGACCTGAGCCAAAGGCAAACGCTTAACTGACTGAGCCACCCGGGCCCTGCTGCCCTCTTTTTAATTGGATATTTAATTTTTCATTGTTCTTATTTCCCCCTCTACTAACTTAGAAGTTATATGTTCATTCGTATTTATATTCTCTCGCTCTCTCGGTTTATCCTAGAAATAACAACTTGCACATTTAGCTAATACACACACATACATAGACACCCAAATGAGCATACCTGCCTAGTGAAGTCTGCGTAAGCTCTGTGGATTATACCAGTATCAGCTTCTTGGCTTTGATATTGTGCTGTGGTTTTGCAAGATATTATCACGGGGAGAGGGTGAGTGAAGGGTACAGAGGACCTGCCTATACATTGCTTTGAAACTTCCTGTGGATCAAAATAAAATGTCATTTTATCGTAATATTATGTTTTACTGTAACTTTACCATTTGATTTGTGTTATAATTATTTTAAAATAAAACCTGCAAAATCTAAAGTTCGGAAACCTTTCCTTCCTTCTGGATTCTGTAAGAACCTTAGGATTGTCGCCTTGTCTTTTACATTTTTGTTTTTTGACTCTGCAGGGGGCATCATTATTAACGTTTTATGTAGTCTGCATTCTTTTACGTTTACCCTCATATTTACCCCTTTCATTGCTTTTCCTCTCTTTTCCCCATAGCGCTCCACTGGAGAATGTTCTCCTTCTCTCTGTTCTACATCCTTTACAGTGAGCGTGCTGGTGACAAAGAGTTTCTTGTGTTTTGAAATGTCCTTATTTTATCCTCAGTCTCGAAAGATATTTTTGCTGTGCGTCAAATTCTATTTTGGCCTTTGCTCGCTTCTACCATATCAAAGACATCATTGCAAAGTTATGGTTTCCATCGTTAGTAGTGAGAAGTCAACTGTCAGTCTATTCAACAGTCTTTTCAAAGTATGTTAGTATGGGTTCTCTGAGAAGCAGATGCCAAGATGGGATGAAATGCTTGAAGGTCTTATGAGGGGAAGTTCCTGTGTCAAGGAAGCAAGAAGGGAACTGGGTAAGGCTGGACAGCTGTCGAGCCACGATGCAAGTCCTACCTCAGGTGACAGTGAGAAGCTGTAGAGACATGGACACGGGCGTCAGCCAGGGGGTCAGCCAGGTCTGCTCCACAGCTCAGGGCTTCCCCTCCTCTCCCCAGGGGGCCCTGTCATCACTGCTTTGGGACTTGTTCAGAGCATTTCTCTGGGGCCTTTAAGGGGACTGGAGTCCCTCCCACAAGGACCTTTTTCTCCTAAGAACAGCTTTTTCCACCACATCTTTAAGTGTATTCCGGTCATTGGGCCCAATCCTGTGAATTAGAAGCAAGGGCCTGCTATCTGTTTAAAAATACGAATTATTCATTTTTCATAATTAAAAAAAATTTTTTAATTTTAAATTTAAATTTTTCATAATAACATGTTCACTAGGGTACCTGGGTGGCGCGGTCAGGTAAGCGTCTGCCTTTGACTCGGGTCATGATCCCAGGGCGCTGGAATCAAGCCCCACGTCGGGCTCTCGGCTCAATGCAGAGTCTGCTTCTCCCTCTGCCACCCCCCCCCCCCAGCTCCACGTACACATGTGCACGTGCGTGCTCTCTCATCTCTCAAATAAATAAAATCTTTTTTAAAAAAAAGTAGTAACATGTTCACTGTGAAAATACGAAAACACAAACCTATATAAACAGAACACGTGGGGACACCTGCCTGGCTCAGTTGGTGGAGCATGCAGCTGTTGATCTCGGGGTTGTGAGACCGAGCCCCACGTTGGGTGTGCAGATGACTTAAAAATAAAATCTTTAAAAAAAATGAAAAAAATAAAGAAATGACCTTGAAACCCCAACCTAGAAGTGACCGTTCCGAACATCTTATTGGAAAGCATCTGTGTATTCTTTCTTGTATGAGTGCTTTTGCATTCTTTAGGCTGTCCCGTCGTATGATTTTACCCTTCATTCGGTTACTGTGGCACACCACCTCGATGGCTTTGCGTGTGGTGAACCGTCTTTGCGTGCCAGGGAGGAGCCCCACATCGTCATGGTAGATGAGCCTTTTAATGTGCCGCTGAAGTTAGTTTGCTATGATTTTGGATTCCGCATTTTTCTATGATTAAAAAATATTTGTCAACATTTTCCTGGCTGTAGGACATTCCATTGTGCAGACGGACCGTTTCCTCATCACTGAATACGTAGGTTGATTGTGAGTCAGTATTCGTGAACATTTCTAAGACTCTTAATTTTTTTAAAAGATTTTATTTATTATAGAAAGAGAGAGAAGGCACAAGCAGGGGGGAGGGGCAGAGGGTGTGGGAGAAGCAGACTCCTCGCCGAGCAGGGAGCCCCATGTGGGCCCTGGGATCATGACCCGAGTCGAAGGCAGATGCTTAACTGACTAAGCCACCCAGGCATCCCTCTAAGACTCTTAATTCTTATTGCTACTTTGCTTTTCAGAAAGCTCTACAAATTCACACATCCCTAGCAGAGGGTGAAGGTCTAGGGCTGGACTCCAGTCGGTCTCCCATTCTGCTAGTTTATAAATGAGATTTCTCTGGAAGGTTTGATTGCAGTGACACGAAATCACTTGTGCTGTCGGTATAGTTGAAAAATGACCCGAACGCCTTATTATTTTAATTTTTCAAAACGTTGTTTATGTTCCCCCTCCTCTTCAGGGAGAGACCAACAGGATTATAGCCTCCCACACGATGAACAAAAACTCATCCAGGTCACACTGCATTTTCACCATCTACGTGGAGGTGAGCGCGAGCTCCTAGAATAGCCCAGAAGGGGTGGCCGAGTCCCATAGGGCCTGCTGTGTCTGAAGCTTCTCCCTGTAACGTCTAACCTTTGTTTGGATGTTTCGTAGGCCCATTCACGGACTTTATCAGACGAAAAGTACATCACTTCCAAAATTAACTTGGTGGATCTAGCGGGCTCGGAAAGGCTGGGGAAGTCTGGGGTAAGTGGGTAGCAGGAAGCTCCTTCTCAACAAGCCACAACCTGTTTCTGGCGTAGCGCCCGTGCGCATGGGCCGTCGCTCCTGGGGCATTTGTGAGCCCAGTCCTCAGCTAGGCACGCTAGAGCACGCGGGCTTGACCTCGTGGAGCTGGGGGGACAGAATTAGTAGAGGTGAGACAGCAGCCACGTAGTGGCTGTTCTACCTAATGGGATTGTTGTAAACATGGAATGAGATGATGGCCCCTAAATTCTTAGCAAGGCGCCGGGCCCTCAGTAAGGGCTCCGTAGATGCTCTGTGCTGGTATTAGCTTTTCTCTGTGTAGGAGGGTGAGTGTTCACACGAGTCTTTCGGTGAGTGTTTCATCTCAGATGTTCATAGGAGTGTGAGTAGTAGCATAAGTATTGACAGGAGTATGCAGGGAGCATTCCTATGTGCATTTTTTAAAAAAGATTTATTTATTTTAGAGATGGGGGAGAGAGAGAGATCGTGTGCGCAGGGGGGAGGAACAGAGGGAGAGGGACAAGCAAACTCCATGCTGAGCATAGAAGCCGACACAGGGCTTGATATCAAGATGCTGAGATCATGACCTGAGCTGATATCAAGAGTCCAACACTTAAACTGACCGAGCCACCCCGGCGCCCCTCCTACGTGCATTTGTGTAAGTGCTTTTGCATGTATGGTAGCCTCCGGATGATTTGCTCAAGTATCTGCACAAATATTTCTGTGCGTATTCATACCGGTGTGACTCCTGAGCATTCCTATGAGTGTTCACGTAAGTATTCATATCGCGCGTACGCTCCCATGAAGATTTGCATGAGCACTCCTGGGAGTATGAGCGTTAGCCCGAGATGGGGTACAATCCCACGAGAGAAGAGCTGGCTCTGGGAAGGAGGCTCTGGCCTGGCCACCCACCTGCAGCGTTCTCCGTGGGCAGCCTCCCCATCTGGCGCGAAGTGGACTTGACCTTTGGTTTGTAGTCTGAGGGCCGCGTGCTGAAGGAAGCCACCTACATCAACAAGTCGCTGTCGTTCCTGGAGCAGGCCATCATTGCCCTGGGGGACCAGAAGCGGGACCACATCCCCTTCCGGCAGTGCAAGCTCACCCACGCCCTGAAGGACTCGTTAGGTGAGGGTGCGGTTGGTACCCCGGGAGGAGGGACAGGCTGGCCTAGCTACTGCTGGTGATCATGGATTTGCTCCCTGCTGCCGGCCTGCACTTCCCTGGGGCCTTTTCACGGTGACCCCTGACACAGACACAGCTGAACAGGCAGAAGCATGCGTGGTACCCTCTTCTGTCACCCACGGTGTGCAGTGCTGTTCCTCAGCACCTTTGCTGAGGCTTTTGCCTCTGCTGGGAATACCTTCTTATTTCCCCTCATCCCTAAACCTGGCAGAATCCTTCAGGGCCTTCAAGTCTGTGGTGGGCGTCTCCCATGCCACCTTCTCTTCCCCTACGGCCTCCGTGACAGAGGAGCAGGGGCTGTGTCTTTTCATCCTTGTGTCCCCAGGCTTTCGTGTTGGACCTGATGGCACAGTCACGGGTGTCTGATTATTCATGGAGTGCAACCAGGAGCAAAGCCTTGGCCCACAGCCCTCTCCCCTGTCCCTCCCTCCCCATGCTATGTTTCCTCTGCTCTTCCCCCCGCTCCCCTTCCCTTCCCTCCTCCAGCCTCATACATGCTTGGATGTGTCCCCTGTGACCCTGTCTGAGTCAGCTCGGGTGGCCATAACAAAACAGCGCAGACTGGGGGGCTTACACAACAAACGTTGATCTCTTACGGCTCTGGAGACTGGAAGTCCCAGATAAGGTTCGGCATGGATGGTTCCTGGTGAGGACTTTCTGGCTTGTAGACGGCTGCTTTCTTGCCGTGCCTTCACATGGCAGAGAAAAAGAAGAGATGGACCAGAAAGAGAGACAGAGTTCTGGTCTCTCTCTCTTATAGGGGGCACTGATCCCATTATGGGGGCTCTACCCTCAGGACCTCATGTAAACCTCATTACCTCCCGCAAGCCCCATCTGCAGATGCGATCACACTGGGGGTAGGACTTCAACATAGGAATTTTGACAGGACACAAACACTCAATCCATAAGAGACCCCCACCAGCCTTAAAGGAATCTCTTGGCAGAAAACCCACATGGTTCATGGCCCTTCTGTGTCCTGGTTTCTGCAGGGGGAAATTGCAATATGGTCCTCTTGACGAACATCTATGGAGAAGCCGCCCAGTTAGAAGAGACGGTACGTAAAGACAGCCCACGCGGCCTAGTTGGAATCCTCCTCATGGGTTCCAGGGCTGGGTAAGGCTGGCTCTGGGCTGGTTAAGCTGGCATACTTAGCCATAGACGTTGTCAAGAGGGAAGGGATCCAGGGGATGAATCAGCCAAAATTGCTGCGGGAGGCCCAGGCAGGATTCACATACCAAGTACCTAGGGGCAGAGGCTGTCCTGAGGAAGAGACAAGGCAGGAAGCAGGCACAGCGTGGGGGCCTGCGTGAGGAGCGTTTCGCAGGGGGCAAGGACCACCATGCTGCCCGGGGTGCTGCTCCTGTGAATTGGGATCTAGGACAGCTGATTTCTTGTTCTTCATAATTACACATTTAAAAATCTTAGAAGCACCACAGGTGCTGGCTGTGGTTATAAGGCCGGTGTGAGCTGACAGGTGTTAGGCATGTGCTGTGTGTAGGGTGGTGGGGGGTTCTGGGAGGAGAAGCTTGGTAGAGGTGAGTTACCTGTGGCATTAGACCTCGGAGTTCCTTGCCATGGCCCTCAGGAACGTGAGAGGCCCAGATGAAGGTGCCCTTCAGAGGAAGAGGGACTTTTCCTGAAACTGGAGTGCGGAAGGTGGGCACCGAGCCGGCTGGGGTTAAAGGATGTGTGGTACAGAAAGCAGAGATGCTCCTGGCAGAGGGGACTGTGGGCCCGAAGGTGTGGGCCATCCCAGGAACATCTGGCCACTGCTGGGAGGGCTCAGGAAGCAGAAGGGGAGGAAAAATGGCAGAGGTTACATGGTGGCCCACATGGGCCCTGATGGCTGGGGCGGTGACACAGGTGAGATCACACAGCTGGGCACCCCAGCGGCGGCTCCCTTCTTCCTCTGAAGGGCCACTCATCATAAATAACGCAGATTTGGAAAGCTCTCCATAGATATTTTGTTTTGTCAAGTGTGGATGTTTAGGGCAAGCTTCGGTCATCTGGAGAATCCACTTAGGAGAAACGGGTCCTTTCCAGGCACACTGCAGGGCCTCCCAGGTTCTTGCATTAGGGACCAGCCCTGTATCCAGAGAAGGTGCCCTGGGACTTGGGATCCCGGGAGGGAGCTCCTGCTGACGTGCGGGCAGCATCCCCAGAGGAAGGCTCCCGGTCTCATAGCATGACAAAGCACGGGTGAACCCCTAGAGGAGCCATGTGAAAATTGGGCCTCCTGCCTGCCTTGTTGAGAAATGCCCTCCAAGACAGCGGAAGGCCCCCCTCTCCTTATCCCCACCCCTGAGACAGTCACCGTGCAGGCAGCAGCTCTCCTGGTACCTGTCATCCCCAGAGCTTTGTGACTCAGGGCGGAGCCCACAGTCCAGAGTTGCTCTTGGAGGGGCCTCAGGGGTTTGGGACAAGGGCATATTGGGGTGTGGAAGCTAATGATTCTCTTTTTCAAATGCTTGAAAACTTTTACATGGTTCCTGGCAAGGATCATGTTGCTGTATTCAGTGACACTGCTTGTAATACGTGTGGGAGTAGATACAGCGAGGGAGTCCTGGCCACACTTGCTGCTGTGCTTGGAGCAGGAGAGCCTGATTCCAGCCCACACAGAGACGGCTCCGGCTGCAGTGACAGGGGCCTCCTCCTGAGGGCTCGCTGTGGGCCAGTTCTGTAGAGAACATGTTGCATACTGCTTCACTGAGCCTCCCAGACTCTGCGAGGCAGCTCTCCCCAACTTTACAGAGAAGTTCCAAAACCTGTCTGAGGCTGCACAGTTGGTCAGCGGTAGAGTTCTTAACCACTAGACCAGACTGCTTGGAGGAAGAGCCCTTTCAGGCCTTCTTCTGGGTCACTCCTGGGTGACTCCCCCCCCAAGTCTGCTTCTGTTTCAGGGCTGTGAGTCCGCACGGCATGGTGTGAGGCTGGGATCTCAGGGCCGCCTTGTGCTACCACTGGCTGTTCCCCACTGCCAGGGAGCAGCCCTCCACCTCTCATGTAACATGACTGTAATGGAGCCTTGGGGCTGTTTCTCAAGTGCCTACTTACGCGGCTGCCTCATGGGCCTCCAGACGTAATTACCCCTGCCTAGCCGCCCCTCTGGAGGGACTCGGGTGGAACCCCCAAGAAGGAGACCCCACACTTCACTTTGGAGTATATCTATATGCAGGGATTCATCTTCCCTGGTGGGCTCCTTTAATCTGCTTTGTAAATATCTCTACCCACAAGCAATTGGCCAAAGACATAGAGATCTGTCTGATCTGTTTTTCAGCTGTCTTCACTGCGGTTCGCCAGCAGGATGAAGCTGGTCACCACGGAGCCTGCCATCAACGAAAAGTACGATGCTGAGGTACTAAGGGGCTTGTGGGCAGGTGTCTCACTGTGGAGAAGGTGTGTGGGTTTGCTGCCTGGGTCACACAAGCCTGGCTTCCCTTCCTACCTCAACTAAAGATACGCATGCCATCCTGGGTCAGTCCTTGTACACTCTGGGACAGGCCAGAGTCATCAGAGTCCCTGGAGACTCCCTGGGGGGCCAGCACACAGGTGAAAGGGCTAGATCAGGTTACCACCCAGTTCGTGTGCGAGGCTTCAGGGCCTCTGACTACCCGGGGCTTCTATATGAGAGTTCCCTAGAGCAAACTGTTTCAGAGTTAAGTAAGTGCGGACCAACTCTCAGACTCATTTGGTTATGTCACAAGAAACCTCTTTCCTCCCAGCCTGTATGATCCCTCTAAGCAAGCACAGCTGACCAACCAGAAGGCATGCTCAGCATCAGCACTAACCAGGGAAAAGCAGGTCGAAAGCTCAGTGGAATTCCACCCTCAGACTAGCCAGAGCTAGAATTGTTCTGACGATGGAGAACGATGGTGAGCATCCGCAGAGACAGGAGCGCGTGTCTGTTTCTAGCCAGAGTGTCCTACACACAGCTGCTTGGGAGAGCATTTTGGCAACATCTCGCAAAAGCAAAACTCATTTACCAATAATTTGGCTTTCCTTTAGGATGCTTGTAGAATCATGGTTACCAGAGACGGGCATATGCATGCCCTAGGCTCATGACAAAGAAGTTAATTAAACCTTCCAGATTCGAAATCCCTGCGGCTCTGTGGAGCTAACCCATGGCTTAGAGGCTGAGGAGGGGAGTGGGTTCGAGCCATGGCTCTCAAACACGCGCCGGTATCCGAACCCCAGGCGGGCTTCTGGAACAGCAGGTCACTGGACCCATTCGCTGAGTTCCTGATTCCACTGGTGGAGGGGTGAGGCTTAAGGATTCACATTTCTAGTAAGTTCCCTGCTGCTGCTGCTGCTGCTGCCGTTCTGGGGCCATGCTTGAGAACCACTGGCCGCCCCATTGGGCTGTCCTGGTGCGGCCACCTGCTCTCCTTCCATCAGCTCTCTAGCCTCAGCGAGATGCTAACCCATTCTAAGCCTCAGTGTCTTTGATTGTAAACTGGAGAAGGAGCAGAATCCACTCCCAAAGAGATGTTGTGAAGAATAAGATAACGGGGAGAAACCCCTTAAGCAGTGTCCCTTTCTGGGTGGACAGTCTAGAGGCCTTCTTCGCATATGTACGGACGGAGCTCGCACTGCTCATTGTGTAGTGAGACGTTGGGGCCGTGATCAGTAGCCCCTAATTAATAGGAGAGTAGCTGAGGGACGGAGGGAGGAAGCCGGGGCTCGAGCTGCTAGCGTAGAAAACCTCACATGGGATTGCAGCGGGCCAAATGCTAGCCTCTGTC
Source organism: Ursus arctos (assembly GCF_023065955.2). Taxonomy (NCBI): domain Eukaryota; kingdom Metazoa; phylum Chordata; class Mammalia; order Carnivora; family Ursidae; genus Ursus; species Ursus arctos. The sequence continues at coordinate 31,047,019 of NW_026622808.1, read as the reverse complement.
ATTTCCCCCGAGTCTAAAAACATGCAAAGCTGAGTATCGTTAATGGATAGATGCGAGTGCAGTAAAAGAAAAAAACCATGGGGGTGGAAAGACCGAAGCGAGGCTGGGGGTTCCCCCTGGGATGTCAGGGGGCATGGACTTGGAGTGAAGTTCACAGGGGCTTCACACGTACCTGCCATGTTTTGTTTCTTAAAACAAAAAACGAAAAAACTGAAGCCAACAGGGCAGCATGCTCCTAAAGTCAGGTTTTGGGGTGGTCTTCCCAGGTTTCATGGCATCATTTCCTATGCTTTTCTGTAGCTTGGAGGTTTTATTTATTTTCGTTAATTTTCTCACCTGGTGTTCTCTGAGCTCAGCAGCCCCGCATCGCCACGCGCGAGCCTGGCTGGGTAGGCGTTGCACCGGACAGCAAGCACTTCCATTCCTTCCATGTAATTTTTGTTTGGAAATCTGCATTGTTGGTCCTGGCCAACCAAGTCTCCGTGTCATCCAACGTGACCATGTTTATCATCTTTAGGATCAGAATTTATGAGCATGAGTTCTTGAGAGAGACCTGAGAAATGACTTCGGTTGCCCCGTTGCCTGGACTATAGCCAGACTGCCTGTATTATTTCTAGCACCGTCTTCAGCATAGATGCCTGTTTTCAAGGCAGACGGGGTAGCTTCCGTGGAATTTCCTTGGCGGTGGGGCTGGCTGTAAGGTGGGGCACTGGGTTCCTGGTCCGCCTCTGCCACCAGTCTTCTCTGAGCCTCGGGGTTTTCACCTATGAACCAGGGGTTGGACTGGTGAACTCCAGTGACCCTCCCACTCTGTGAGTCTGTGGTTCTGTGAGGGGGTGTAAATGTTGCGAGCCTTGGGCATAAACAGGCAGCAGAGACACTTGGTGTTCTGTTCTGCTGAGAGAAGAGAGCACTTGCAGGCCGCCAGGGGTGGGGGTAGGGGTGGGGGTGGGGGTGCGGGGTCAACGAGGGGAGCTTCCTGGGCTGAGCGCCGCTCCTAGTATGGTATGCTACTTAAGCAGAACTTTCTGAATTATCCTCATTATGTTTATGCTGAAAACCCCTGATCGTCAGGAAACTTATGTGAGCCTGTGCTGATTCCATCCAGAAAATGTCCCTGATCTTTAAAGGAGTTGGCAGGTTTTGTGTTCCACTTGGGGTACAAAAAAAAGAGCCGGTCAGCCCTGTTCTGTGGGGTCTGCTACTTCAGCCCTGTGTTTCTGAGCAGTTTCTCCAATCAGTACAGGGAGGAAGGCGAAGGCCACTAAGTCTGCCAGGCATTCGGAGAAGCAGCTCCTGTGCTCTCGGGATGCGACGTGGAGGCTGGTTCCCCTGGGAGCAGGTGGCCCATTTCCCCACTTCACCTGACTGGCCCAGAGATTTAAACCTGGCTCCCCGTGCCATACTGGACAGTCATCCTGCTGGGGGCCCTCAACAGTGCAGCCAGACTTTCCGTAGTTAGGGCATGATATCTTTTCCAGAGCAGAGATCCCTTAGCTGAGAGGAGGGGTTGGCGACCAAGCCTCTCCTGTTGACCTCCTAAGAAAACTACCTGAAAGGGACCATCCTGGGGCTTCCCAGAGGGGAGAGCCAGGATTTGGACCCTGGTCATGTGCTCTGAGTCCCAGGCTTTGTGCCCTGAATTGCCACAGAGCCACCAGGATGCTAGGGTTCTGTCACCCCTTGCTGCAGACTGGTCACAGCTTTGGTCACCAGTCCCAGGATCCAGTTGTCAGGGGCTCCCTCCAGTGGCCATTTTTTGACAACTGTTCACAGTGAAGTTCTCAGCCTAAAATCCCTTGAGCCTCTTATCTGAAAGACTCTAGGGCAGTATCTGTCAACGGTAAAATGACTCAGCAATTGTTTCTAAAAATATATCATTTCTTCATTCACCTAAATTTTACAGAGCACTTACCATGTGCCAGACACTTTTTGAAGCACTTGGAGTGTTAGTATACAAATAAACTTTGAGGACACATCTCTGTCCTCAAAGAGCTGACGGTCTGCTGGGGGTGGGAGAGAAAGAGAGATAATAAATATAAGAAATAAGTGAGTCTAGGGGTGCCTGACTGGCTCAGTTGGGAGAGCATGTGGATCTTGGGGTTGTGAGTTTGAGCCCCACGTTGGGTGTAGAGATTACTTAAATAAACAATAAAGAAAAAAAGAAGTGAGTCTAGATCTTGCTATTTGCAACAACATGGATGGACCCAGAGGACATTACACCAAGTGAAATAAACCAGATACAGAAAGAAAAATCTTGCATGATCTCACTTGTATGTGAAACTTAGAAGGTCAAATTAATAGAAGCAGGGAGTAGAGCAATGGTTACGAAGAGTGGGGGCAGGGGCTGAGGAAAGGGGAGATGTTGGTCAAAGGGCACAAATTCTCATTTATGGAATGGATAAGTTCCGGGGATCTAATGTACCAAAATGGCGGCCATAGTTAATAATATCGTATTGTATACTGGAAATTTGCCAAGAGAGTAGATCTCAGAGGCTCTTGAGACACACAGGAAAACGGTCACTAGGTGAGGAGATAGATATGTTAATTAACTTGACTGTAGTAATCATTTCACTGTATATATGTATATCATGTTGTACACCTCAAATATGCCCCTAGAGAGATTGTGGGTTCAGTTCCAGACCACTATAATACAGTGACTATCACAATAAAGTAAATCAAATGAATTTTGTGGTTTCCCGGTGCCTATAAAAGTTATGGTTACACTATACTGTAGTCTATTAAGTGTGTAGTAGCATTGTGTCTAAAAAAAATTGTACATACTTTAAAAATGCTTCATCTTTGGGACACTTGGATGACCCAGTCGGTTGAGCATCCAACTCTTGATTTCAGCTCCGGTCTTAATCTCAGGGTCATGAGTTCAAGACCCACGTTGGGCTCCATGCTGGGCGGGGAGGCTATGCCAAAAGAAAAGAAAAGAAAAGTAAATAACTGTTAAAAAATACTTTATTGCTAAAAATGCTCACCATCATCTGAGCTTTCAGTGAGTCATAATCATTAATCACAGATCACATAACAAATATAATAATAATGAAAGGGTTTGAAATATTGTGAGAATCACCAAAATGTGGTACAGAGACATGAGGTGAGCAAATGCTGTTGGAAAAGTGGTACCAAATAGACTTGCCTGACATAGGGTTGCCTACAAACCTTCAGTTTCTAAACAATGCAGTATCTGGGCAGTTCAGTAAGGCAAAGTGCAATGAAATGCGGTATGCCTGCATACAATTTCTCTTTAAAGATTTTTTTTTAGACATTAAAAAAAATAGGTAAGTTCTAGAGCTCCACGGTCCAGTACAGTAACTGCTACTTGCTTGGGGCTATTTAAATTAGTTAAATCAAAAGTTCACTTTCTTGGTCACACTAGTGACATTTCACGTGTCCAGTAGCTACATGTAGCTCACGGCACAGATATAGACCATTTCCGTCATTACAGAAAGTTCTATTAGACAGCACTGCTCTAGGGTATGTTGGTGATAAGTGCTATGAAAAAAATTAGAGCAAGATTTGCAAAAGAGTGGAGGTGGGGAGGGGATTGCAGTTTTCCGTGGGGTGATTGAAGTGTGCCTAATTTAGAAGCTTTTGAACAAAGACTTGAAGGAGGTACGGGGGTGAGCCAGGGCAATACTTGGGGGAAGAGCGTCCCCAGGCAGAGGGGACAGGCAAGGCAGAGGCGGGAGTGTGCCAATTTGGTGGGACTGGAATGAGCTGGGGGGGAACAGCAGGGAAGAAGTAATGGGGCACAGAAACCTGGAAAGACACAAAGGTAAAAGGACAAAAATGTTGTGTAGTGTCGTTTGTAGCAACAAAAACATTAGAGGTGACGTACATGGTTAGCAGCAGGGAACGGTGATGTCTTTGTGCAGTGGTTGGGAAGGATGTGCTTGGAAAGCATCCTGGAGGCAGTGGGCTGTACCGAGAGGGCCGTCACCCTGGTAGACTGGAGATCTGAAGCTCCTGGGAGTTGGGGTGTGAGGTTGCCCTGCGGGTTCCTGTGCTCACTCTGTTCTGTCTCCTCTGCTGTAAGAGACAGAGGCCAGGGGACTGCTGAGACCCCCGAAGACCCTAAACTCACCCCAGTTGGGGAAAAGTCGCCAGCGGGGGAGGGAGTTGTCCAGATGCTGACATCACAGCCATGGGTTTCCAGGAGGGGCCATAGGGTCCAAGCATAGGTTGGGGAATTGTGGGCTTGATGTGGAAGAGGCAGGGTGGCCTCTCTGACCGTCCTCCCTGCCCCACCCCAAACTATGTTTCCTGGCAGCGAATGGTCAAGAACCTGGAGAAGGAGCTGGCGCTGCTCAAGCAGGAGCTGGCCATCCATGACAGCCTGGTAAGGGACTAGAGGCAGGGGTCTGGGGTGAGGGGCTGGCCGGACTGCTAGAGGGACTCGGGTCAAGGTACCAGGTGGGCAGAGGACTGGGTGGACAGGGACCAGATGGGTAGGAGGGCCAAGTAGGCAGGGAGACTTGGGGGTTATAGGGGCTGGGGAACAGGGATGCCTGGTGGGCAGGGATACTGGAAGAGCAGGAGGATGTGGGGAGGGATGTCAGATATCAGGGAGCGGAGGCAGACAGTTGACAGGAGAATGAGAGTCAGGGGGCCAGGTACCAGGCAAGTAGGGCAGGATCAGACAGCATGATGGTCAAGGTCGGGGGAGGTGGGGCAGATTGGGCAGTGGGGGAGGGGCAGCAGCAGAGGGCCCTGAGGGCAGAGGGTGGGAACAGGAAGATCTCTGGTGGCTTGCCTGGGCCTACTCGTGGTCCAGGGGTCCTCTCAAGGCAGAGGCAGCCACCCGCCTCCCATGGCCCTCATGCTACACAGTCTGCTGAGTTTCAGCCAGCAGAGCCCCCTTGCTTGAGCGGCAAGCCCATGTCAGGCAGCTCTTGAGACCCAGTTGTCCCTCTGTGACCCGAGTACCTGGTCAAGACCCAATGGTCAAGGGAATGGAGCTGGCTTAGGTGGCCGGGGCCTGTGTCCAGCCTCCCCACCTTGGTCCTCAGAATGACCCCTGATGCCCCTTTTGGGCTCAGGTGTTTGGAGCTTGTTGACGTGTTCTTCATCCTCCTCCCAGGCCAACCGCACCCTCGTGAACTACGATCCCATGGATGAAATCCAGATCGCTGAGATCAACTCCCAGGTGCGGAGGTACCTGGAGGGGACGCTGGACGAGATTGACGTAAGGAGCCTCTCCTCGGGACCACGCCCTCCCTATCCTGCGCATCCCCCCATGTGTGCTGTGCTGGCCTTGGAACCTCACACCGAGTGGGTATAGTGGGCATGGGGTGGGTGCTGCTGGACCCTATAGCCTACCGAGGCCTCAGCATCCATGTTGAGGGTTACAAGGATGGGTGTGCCCCTCAGAGTGGCCAGTAGCCTTGACCCGCCTTGACCACACGGTGGGTGGTCCATCACCGTGGGCACAGGTGTGGTCCCTGGAGCCAGGCTGCTCTGGATCACATCCCAGCTCGGTTGTCTCCTTGCTGAGTGACGTCAGCAAGATGCTCAACCTCGTGTCCTTGGGTGGCCACACCTGTTGAGTGAGGAGGGAAACCAAAGTGGAATTAACAGGTGGTCAGCTGTGCCAGGCGGAGTGAGGCCGTTCAAGGATGGTGGTCATGTGGGCTGGCAGGGCAGACAACCAGGGCCTGTGTTGGAGTAGGCCAAGGAGGAAGAGACAGCAGCCACACAGGGAAGGGGCCTCAGGGGGAAGGATGCATTCTGTTTTTACAGTGCAGGCCAGCAAACCCCTCATCAGGGAGCTACATGGCAGACCCCCCCCCCCCAACTGGGGCCTGTTACCGTGGCAGCTATAACCAGCAGGCCTGGGACAATCGAGGGGTGGGCTCTTCTGGCCTTGGAGCAGGCTTAGTCCTGACTGACCCTCCGTCAAGGGTAATGCTTGTGGTCTGTAGGGCCAAGAGGAAAGCCAGTGGCCTTCCACTGGCCACAGATGTGTATGTGCCACACAGAAAGTTCATAACAGAACCTTGTAGAAACAGGAGAGAGCTGAAGACAGTACATTTTATTAAAATTTTTTCTTAGTATATTCAAGAACTAGAGTCATTTTAATTTTATAGATACCTTCACTTAGAAAAGGTAGTTTTTAAAGATTCATTTATTGCAGAGAGAGCGTGAGCACGCAAGCGTGGCACGCGGAGGGGCAGAGGGAGAGGGAGGAAGAGAATCTCAAGCAGACTCCCCGCTGAGCGCAGAGCCCAATGCAGGGTCCATCTCAGGACCCTGAGATCACGACCTGAGCCGAAACCAAGAGTCGGCCACTTAACTGACTGTGCCACCCAGGCGCCCTAGGAAAGGTCATTTTTACAGCCTCAGTAAATACTTAGTTTGAAAACCATGAATCAATTGTTTCTCTGTTCTTGAGGAGGTTTCAGATGTTCCATTCTCAAGACATGATCAAAGTTAGCCAAGGAGGGGCACCTGGGTGGCACAGCGGTTAAGCGTCTGCCTTCGGCTCAGGGCGTGATCCCGGCGTTATGGGATCGAGCCCCACATCGGGCTCCTCCGCTATGAGCGTGCTTCTTCCTCTCACTCCCCCTGCTTGTGTTCCCTCTCTCTCTGGCTGTCTCTATCTCTGTCAAATAAATAAATAAAATCTTAAAAAAAAAAAAAGTTAGCCAAGGAGTCCTGGTTTCTTCACTAACTGTAGACACACCCTCCATCCTGTGCGGCCTGAGGCCCAACCTCTGCCTTGCTGTCTTCCCTCCAGATCATCAACCTCAGACAGATCCAGGAGGTGTTCAACCAGTTCCGGGTGGTGCTGAGGTAAGGGACCCCCCCCACCCACCCACCTGACTCCCACATCAGGCTGCCATTTTCATTTCCGATGGTCAGGGTGTGACCTCAGAGCACACTGCCTTGTCTCTCGTGGGTGAGAAGCCAGCTCAGAGTCCTGGGGGTGTGCCCAGGCCCCTGAGCTCTCAGATCCTCCAGCCCTCCCCTTCCCCTGGGGGAAGCAGGAAGGAGAACCCTCCATTCAAGGGCAACTCAGAGAGGAAGTGGTCCCTGGTGGGTGTTTCCTGAGTTCCTTAATTAGACAGGAGGTCCTGTGGAGTGCCAGCCCTGAGTGTGGCCAGAGCGGGGCATCGTGGATACTCCCTGTGCCCCACCCCCACCTCAGGAGGCGTTTGCAGTTTATTTAGGTGCAGACATACCTGTGGGCTGAGCAGCTCGTGCTGGGTGGTGGAGCAGATGTGGGTCACATGATTGCCAAGGGCCTTTTAAGGATGGAACCTAGGTGGGAAAGCATGGTCCCGAGGCAGGCTTACAGTCCTTGTTAAAGTTTTCGTGGAGCAGAAGTGCCTGGTGCACAAGGGTGGCCACTGTGGATTTTAGGGCTGGACAGTGGGTGTGTGCACTGAGGAATCGGGGTGTGGAATGGGCTTGTTTGGTCTGGTTCATGAAGAGGGTGTGGCTCCATCACAAGGGGCCACACCCAAATGACTTCTTTTTTTTTTTTTTTTTTTAAGATTTTATTTATTTATTCGACAGGATAGAGACAGCCAGCGAGAGAGGGAACACAGGCACGGGGAGTGGGAGAGGAAGAAGCAGGCTCATAGCGGAGGAGCCTGATGTGGGGCTCGATCCCATAACGCCGGGATCACGCCCGGAGCCGAAGGCAGATGCTTAACCGCTGTGCCACCCAGGCGCCCCCCCAAATGACTTCTAATTCCCATTCTTGGTTCTTGCTCTGAAAGTTTCAGCCTGGTGCCAAGGTGCGAGGTGTTCTCTCATTCTCTTCTTCAAGCCAACAGGAACAGGAAGTGGAGTCCGCTTTGCGCAGGAAGTACACCCTCATAGACAAGAATGACTTTGCCGCCATTTCTGCAGTCCAGAAGGTATGCATGGTTGCTTCTTGTTGATGGCATTCACGTCAGATTTTTTTTCCATTCCCACGCCTTTCCAGAAGCAGCAGGTGTTCCGCATGAGAGCAGATCGAGGGTTGCAACAGATAAAGGAAACACCAGGAAGAGTGTGACCCATACATGAGTAAACCGTATAGAATTCAAAATGATCTCCAGAATTGGAGACATGACCATAAACATGACCATAAACAAGATCAATTCCTGGAGTTAGGTTGGAAACAGGCCCTAAGATCCTCAGGGTGTGGCAGGAGACACCAGACCATCAAGCAGAGTTGTTGTGGAACATGGACATTGGTAGGGTGGTCAGAGATAGTGCTGTTGGAGACAGCCTGAGGCTATTAGCCTGGGCCTGCCACCTTGGCATGTGGGCTGAATACACCCACCTGAGCACATGTATACTTGGGTCCCCCACAGGCCAAAACCCTTAATCTAACCCTCAGCCCTATGGCTGGCCTCTCTCCAGGCAGGGCTTATGGACGTTGACGGCCACCTAGTGGGTGAGCCTGATGGACAAGGCTTTGGACTCGGGGTCACCTCTTTCTCTACCAAACCTGGGAAGAAATCCAAGTCCAAGAAGACGTTCAAAGAACAGCTCAGGTGAGGAACCTTCCTGTTGCTTTATCTGCTCAGCCCCTGGCCCTCCTCGGCTGGTGAAAGAGGACACAAGCTACTGTCTTTGCTACTGGGTGGTCCCAGTTGTTCGTGTTGCTGCCAATACTAGCAACATCTGTGGGGCCCAGGCTGCGCTGGTTACCTCTTTTCCACACCCAGGAGGTAGGAGTTCATGCCTCCATTTTGCTGATGTAGAAACTGAGACTCGGAGAGGGGAAGTCACTTCCAAGGTCACAGCACTGAGGAGTAGTAGAGTAGAAGAGAGAAGTCGGGCTAGCACCCCCCTGCCCCGGGACTACGTGCAGAAACCACCCCTAACTGGAGTCCTTCTGTGACCCAGCTGTCTAAAAACCCCAGTTCGCCTTCCGGACAAGAATGATTTGTGTGCAAGGTGAGAGGGTATCAGGGCTCCTTAATGACACGCCCTCCCTGGAAGGTGCTGGTAGCGGTGGACGTGAACACAGGCTCTAGGAGGCTCCTGTCACTGAAGGGGTCACCTTGTGTGAGGCATGACAGCCTCTCTGTGCTTCCATTTCCTTCTCCCTAAATTGGGAATCGTAATAGTAACTTCGAAGTCAGGAGAGTTGTTGGGAAGGTAAATGGGTGACTGCAGTCCCTGTACCTAGAGGGTACGCAGTGCGAATGTGGTGTTGCCGTGAATATCATCTGTTAGAGGACACGGGCCAGGGCCGATTGTAGAAAACTGTTCCATGCAGGATAGGAGTTGGGTAGCAGGGGTTGCCGAGGCCCCTGGCCTCCTCCTGACGGCTCAGGCCTGCTCAGATGTGCCTCTCTGAAAAAGAGGACCCTGGGTGCCATGACTTGGAGAGGGAGGGCAGCTACTTTCCTGGGAGTGGGTGTGGACACTCGTGGAGGCGGTTGAGCGGGTTGTGGGCTGGTCAGGGCAGCGGGGCAGACATGTCTTGCTTTACCTTTGGTCTGTAGAGAGACCTACCCTGGGTGGGAGCTGTGCCACTCCTTCCTCGGGATGCCTGTATGATGAAGACCTCCGCAGCCCAGATGTTCCTGGGAGCCCGTGGCCCACCCCACAGGTCCGGCTGCTTTCAGACCTGGAGACTGCCTAGTTTTCCCAGGTGTCTCCTGCCAGAGACTGCTGAGGGAGGGCTCCTCGGTCTGATGAGAGGGAGAAGAGTGCTCTCCTCTCCCTCCCCATCTGCATGGCTTAGGGTCGTACTCTTTGCCCTTTGGCCTAGGTGTCTGATCCAGCTAGGACTGAATGGGATGCGGCTTCCCATGTCTGAGGTTTGGAAATGTCACTCCCCTAAGTACCATGACGGAGCCCTGGGGCCTCCCTGCCTTCTCCTTCCAGCTCCTCTGCAAGAAAGGAGGGCGCCAGCAGCCCTGTGAGTGGCAAGGATTTTGAGGTCTCCACCTCCAAGACCCAGCTGACCCCATCCTCCAAGGAGGGGGATGTCAAAGACCTGCCTCTGCGGGACCTGGAGACCTCCAGCGCTGAGCCCCTTCCCTCGGACTCCCCAAAGGAGGAGTCACGCCCACCCAGGTAACCACCTCCTGCGTGTGCTCCAGATCATTCAAAACTGTGTGATCTGCAGCATGTCAAGAGCGCCCGCAGATAGATGAGAAATAAAATAGGGGATAATAGGCAAAGACGAGGAGCACAGTGCAGAAAGAAGAACGTGATGGCTTATCCACATGCGAAATGCTCCTGTCTCAGGAGTCCTCCAAGGTACACAGTTATATGTGGAATCATTGTGGACCCTTCAAATAGCAATTATTTAAATAATTACATTTACATTTATTTTATTTTTTAATTTTATTTATTTATTTTTTAAGATTTATTGATTTATTTGTCAGTGACAGCATAGTCACATAAGTAGGGGGAGCGGCAGGCAGAGGGAGAAGCCTACTCTCCCTGCTGAGCAAGGAGCCCGATGCGGGACTTGATCCCAGGACCCTGGAATCATGACCTGAGCTGAAGGCAGATGCTTAACCGACTGAGCCACCCAGGCTTCCCTAATTACATTTACATTTTAAAAAGTAACTAATGCGTTCAAAAGGCCCCAAATTCTCAAGGTATGAGACCCCTTCCTCTAGCTACCCAGTTCCTCTCCCTGGTGAGCCAGTAATTGAGTGTTCAGTAATGTATCCTGAGGAAATAATTAGAGATGTGGGCAGTGATTTATGCAAACAGATGTTCATTGCATCATTAATTTAAAAAGCCAAAAACGATTTTTGGAAACACCTTCAGCAGCTGACATTATGGGAAAGGTACTAAGTGAATTATCATCTGTGTCCTTGGGATGTACAAGGATGTACGTGAAGAATTTTTTCCCCAGCAGGTGAACATTGTCAAGAACTCAGAGAAGTTGAAAGTACTGTACAGCAAACACCCTCTTGATTCTACATTTAACACATTACTTATTTCATCACGCATCCATCTTTCTCTCTATCCCTCTTATTTTTTGGATGCATTTCTTTTTTTTTTAACTCTTTAAAAAATTTTTTATTATTTTTTATTTTTTAAAGATTTTGTTTATTTATTTGAGAGAGAGAGAGAGAGAGCACACACAAGCAGGGGGGAGGGGCAGAGGGAGAGGGAGAAGCAGACTCCCCGAGGAGCAAGGAGCCTGATGCGGGACTCGATCCCAGGACCCTGGGCTCATGACTTGAGCCGAAGGCAGATACTTAACCGGCTGAGCCACCCAGGGGCCCCTAACTTTTTTTTTTAACATTCATTGATTTTAGAGGGAGAGGGTGAGCGATCAGGGGGAGGGGCAGAGAGAGAGAATCCTGAAGCCGACTCCCCTCTGAGCAGGAAGCCCAATGTGGGGCTCGATCCCAGGACCCCGAGTTTACAACCTGAGCCAAAACCAAGAGCCAGCCATTCAACTGACTGAGCCACCCAGGCACCCCTTGATGCATTTCAGAGAAGTTGCAGCCAACACTTCACCTTACCTGTCATTAACCAGAGTTCCCAGAGTGCCTTAGTGCATGAAGGAAGGCCTCTGTGAAAAACACAAGATGTAAAATCACATGTACTGCGTGACCTCAAACATTAAAAAATGTATCAAAGAAATCCCTGAAGGAGATAGACCAAAGCGTGGTTGCCAATAGGTAGCAAGTGGTTTTTTGCTTTGTTTTCTGTTTTTTCTACTTTTCCTTGCCGTCCTCACTTTCTGCAATGGTCACGTGCCCTTGTGTGCAGAGAGACAGAGACGGGGGAGCAGTTCCTGCACAGGGTGCCTGAGAGTTCTGGCCTCCTGCCCACGGAACACCCCCCCACCGTCCCCCGGGAAGAGAGGCGAAGAGCCTGGTGGCTCTGGCCTCCTTTCCCCTCCCCTTCTGTCTTCAGGCCCAGTACCCCACCCCCCAAACCCGTGGCCTTCGAGGACTTTAAGAATGAGCGGGGCAGTGAGATCAACCGCATCTTCAAAGAGAACAAATCCATCTTGAATGAGCGGAGGAAAAGAGCCAGCGAGACCACGCAGCGCATCAATGCCATCAAGCGGGAGATGGATATGACCAAGGAGGCGCTGAATTTTCAGAAGTCACTCCGGGAGAAGCAAGGTGAATGTTGGTGGGAGGGTGGCTGGGGTCTGTGGGAGCTGAGCCATCCTGCTCTAAATGGGGCAGTCTTGAGCCCTGGAGGATGGAGATGGGAGGGGGCTGGCGGAGCATGTGGGGGTGTGGTCTTCACGCCTGCGTCATCATGTGGCTCTAATCAGCCCTGAGGAGCCATAGGCTCCTTCCCTGTCAGTCAGCCTTTGCTTGTGGGTCTCCCATTATTTTGTTGTCTCAGACCTAGGTGCTGGGCCTTCTCCCTGACATGTGCTCCTCTCAGCGGAGCAACAGGCCTTACAGAGGCTTCCCCAGGGAGATGGGCAGCTGGTGACCCCCACAAGGGCCCTACATCCAGGTGTGGTCTCCTCACTGCCCAGGGTAGTCTGATTGGCATGGGGGTGCCGGTTAAGACACAAGAAACCGAGGAGGGAAAGAGAATATGGGTCTAGGGAGGGCCTAGGGAGTCATTGTCACTGAGACCATTCCTCATGCCACACCCTCGACACCCATGCTGGCCTGACAAAGTCTCATCTCCTAAGGCAGGTGGTGTGGGAGGTCCTCAGGCTCGGTGAGCAGGGACCTCAGTGTGGGGAGGGTGCTCACCTGGTCACCCTGACCCTGGTGCCCTTGTCCCGGTGGCGGACAGTGCTCACCCTTGCCCTGAGGTGCTCTCACACCTTGAGTGTGCAGAGGACTCATCAGGGAGGGCTGGTCGAACACAGACTCCCAGGCCCCGACTACTGGTTCTAACTCAGGAGACCTGGAGCAAGGCTCAGAACCTGTCCTGAACTCATTTTAATGAGTAACCATCCCAACTCTTGAGGCCAGAGGTTCAGAAGCCACATTCTTGTTCACATTCCTGGTCCCATTGTCCTTCTCCCGACAGGGCACACTGGAGGTTACTGGGCTTTCCCTGGCTAAATCACAGCCCTGTTCCAGGTGGGCTTCCCAGGCGGCGAGCTGTTGGGGCATCTCTAGCATTTGTTTTATTTCTGTAGGCCAGGTGGACCGTCTCGCAGTGAGATGTGCACTTCACTCATTCACTTCTCAGAGGGCAACTCCAAATTCTGGAGGCCACTCTGCTCATACCCTACAGACCAACCATGATACAGTATTCCAGAGGGATAGGCCTCCACAGGTCTGGGTACGGGGAAGGGCTAGTCATGGTGGCTCCAGACATGCCCCCGCCCAGAACCTCCAGGGTGAGGGTCTTACAGAACCAAGGACTTCTTTGTCCCTTCTGCCCATACCTTCTTTGAATATGCAACTTATTACATATTTACATATCTTAAATAATATATATTCATGCTATGCTGACATATCATTTATGCCCAAATATACCTGAAAACAGATATTTTTAAAGAATGAGATGAAGATTAAATAAACAATATTTTAAAATAGTTAAAATCTGGGGGTACCTGGCTGGCTCCGTTGGAAGCGCACGTGACTCTTGATCTCAGGGTTGTGAGTTCAAGCCCCACCTTGGGTGTAGAGATTACTCAAATAAAAACTTAAAATAGAATAGGAGCGCCTGGGTAGCGCCATCATTAAGCATCTGCCTTCGGCTCAGGGCGTGATCCTGGCGTTCTAGGATCGAGTCCCATATCGGGCTCCTCTGCTGGGAGCCTGCTTCTCCCTCTCCCACTCCCCCTGCTTGTGTTCCCTCTCTCGCTGGCTGTCTCTGTCAAGTAAGTAAATAAAATCTTTAAAAAAAAAACTTAAAATAGAATAAAACATTTAAAATTTTATCTATGAGTATAAAGAACATTTTTTAAAGACTTTATCTATTTATTTGAGAGAGAGCACAAGTGAGTGGCAGAGGGAGAGGGAGAAGCAGCTCCCCGCTGAGCAGGAGCCCGATGCGGGGCTCGATCCCAGGACCCTGGGGTCATGATCTGAGCTGAAGGCAGGAGGTTAACGGACTGAGCCTCCCAGGAGCCCCCAAACAAACATTTTTGCTCTTTCCCCAACATCAGTTGTTTTCCATTTGGTGTTAAAATATCAAATAAAATGCTTTTATCTTGAGGGAATAGATGAAGTAAATTTGCTGTATGATTCATTTTGATCGACAGCCACTTCTTGGCCCAGAAAGGTCAGCAAATTTGGCATGATTAATTAGTGTTTTGTGAAAGAAAAATGAAAATCACTTGCAGTTTTTCCCTTGGTGACGGTCAGAGAACCCCCCGGTGGGACACAAAGTGTTCACAGTCCCTCCCCATGTCAACAGAACACTGTAAAGACTTTACTCTGTAGAGGACTTGTGTCTGTCACAGTGACCACACCGGAGACTGCCCATAGCACACAGACCAGGCCGCTCTGCACTGAAGGGGAAAGACCGGGTGGCGGGGCCACTGTGTACCCCCCCCCCTAGACTTCTTGAATTGGGACCAATTTGAGATTCCTAATTGCCTCTCCATAAATGGTGACAATGTACCCTAAATTTTTCCCAGTACATATCAGTGGAAGGACACCTGGAGACTGGCTCGTGCACCCCTGCCGCACACCTCAGTCACATGGAGGACTCACTCTCCAGGGTTCCTGGGGGTAGAAACCCTATAGTCCTGGGGCGGTTGACATGATGCCTATGCTGAGCTTTCAAGGTCCCATGGGCAGTGGCCCGATGAGTGAATGGCTCCACAGACCGTGTGATTTTGTCTTAACTCAGCAACCCTCATCTGACAGACCTGAAAAGCTCATGCAGAGACTGTAAGTGACAAATAGCACAACTGACCCCTCTCCTCCTGGAGCCTCTGACAGCCTCTTGACATGATGCAGATTTACACGCTCTGTTATGAGTAAGGAACGTCGCCCGAGTGCCTTGTGGTACTAGCCAGTGGTGGCAGTTCATGTATGTAACTCATAAAAAAGGGAAACATCCATCTCACCGAGGGACTACTGAACTATCTTTGGCCAGGGAGGTGTAAGATCAAAGTTAAGTGTGCAGGGGCGCCTGGGTGGCACAGCGGTTAGGCGTCTGCCTTCAGCTCAGGGCGTGATCCCGGCGTTATGGGATCGAGCCCCACATCAGGCTCTTCCGCTATGAGCCTGCTTCTTCCTCTCCCACTCCCCCTGCTTGTGTTTCCTCTCTCGCTGGCTGTCTCTATCTCTGTCGAATAAATAAATAATCTTTAATTAAAAAAAAAAGTTAAGTGTGCAGCATGGGCCATCTTTACCCTCTCCCCTGCCCACCTGTCCTGTAAAGTTGCCGGTGTGGCCCCCTCTGAGCTGAGCTCCTTCCGGTGAGACGTGTCCTGGTGGCCTGGCCCTCCTCGTGCTTTGCCCACCCCTGCCCCCACACCCCAGCCCTTCCTCTGGTCTCCGGTCATCGTGCTCTGCCAGCACTTTGTTCCCACTTTCCAGAATGCCTTCCTCCCCACGCCTCAAGTGAGCACCTCATTCTCCGACCTCCTGTGTCCCTGCAGGTGAGTATGAGAACAAGGGGCTGATGATCATCGATGAGGAGGAATTCCTGCTGATCCTGAAGCTCAAAGACCTCAAGAAGCAGTACCGGGCTGAGTACCAGGACCTGCGCGACCTCAAGGCCGAGATCCAGTACTGCCAGCACCTGGTGGATCAGTGTCGTCACCGCCTGCTCACGGGTGTGCCATTTGGGGAGGTCGGCTGACCACCTGAGGTCCCGGGAGGCAGAGGGCAAGGCCACCACCTGGGTTGTAGAAGCGGCTTCAGAGCTTCTCTCTGACAGAGGCTGGGGCTGGACAGGGGCTTCCGAAGCGTTTCCAGGACTCGGACAGCCAGAGGGGGAGATGGGAAAGGGTGAGACCCCAGAGCAGGAAGCGAACAGGGGGTGAGCCTGTGACAGGCCCACATAGATGCTTTACCCGCGTCCTCAGGGCCTCCCCAACACCTCACCGTGCTCTTCCTGCCTCCTCACAGAATTCGATATCTGGTACAATGAGTCCTTCTTCATCCCCGAGGACATGCAGGTGTCGCTGAAGCCAGGTAGCAGCATCCGGCCAGGCATGGTGCCTGTCAGCAGGCTTGTGTCTCTGGTGAGTGGCACCGGGGCCACAGTGGGGACAGTGGATGAGCACAGAGTGGGGGGCAGTACCCTTTGTCCTCTGTTTTCTCCGCAAACATGCCAGTGTATGGGCTGCTCCCAGCCTCTCCCACAGCTGGCCCAGGCAAATGGACGGGTCCAGGTCTCTCCCCAGTTATGGAGGATGGGGACACAGAGCTGCCCTGATGCCCCCCACAAGCCCTGTCAGGGTAGATCCTAGCAATGGCAGGCTGAAGGGACTGCTGAGTTGAGCCACTCCTAGGGAGAAGATGACCAGGACAAGTTCAGCCAGCTACAGCAGATGATGCTGCCTGAGGGCCCTGACTCCATCTCCTTCTACAATGCCAAAGTCAAGACAGAACAGAAGGTAACTTGGGGGGGTTCATGTCTCCAGGAAGGTCGGGCGTCAGGGACCACATTATTAGGACACCCAAGATCACACTTCCCACTTTGGAGAGAGAAAGGAAGAATATGCCAGCCAAGGGAAATACAGAGTCGCCCAGAGTCAGTGGGTATCTGCTGCCCACTCTAGAGTCCTAGATTGGGTTAAACCCAACAGGGGTCCCACAGACCATGGCCAGGCTTGGAGATGGTTTTTGGGAGCTAAGCCGGTCCCTGTGTGGTTCACAGCCCAGGGCAGGGTCTGGGAATCTCCTGAGACCACTGCCTGTTGGGGACAACCTCTCCAGTGGGGGCGACCATGAACGGGAGGCAGGGGACAGAGGACCACATGCTGCTGAGGCAAAGCTAGACAGCCTGCGCTCTCCTCCCTGAGCAGGTTGGGCTGGAGCCAGAACACAGAGGGCCTGTGGTGGGAACTTATCTGTGCCCATAGGCTGTTCTTTTTTTTGTTTTGTTTTGTTTTTTAA
This sequence comes from Ursus arctos, assembly GCF_023065955.2. Taxonomy (NCBI): domain Eukaryota; kingdom Metazoa; phylum Chordata; class Mammalia; order Carnivora; family Ursidae; genus Ursus; species Ursus arctos. The sequence goes on along the minus strand of NW_026622808.1, from coordinate 31,030,073 downwards.
GGTTTTATTTATTTGAGAGAGAGAGTGTGTGAGAGCATGGGTGGGGGGAAGGAGCAGAGAGAGAGGGAGAAGCAGACTCCCCGCTGAGCAGGGAGCCCCTCGATCCCAGGTCTCTGAGATCATGACCAGAACTTAAGGCAGACTCTTAACCAACTGAGCCACCCAGGCGCCCCCCACAGGCCGTTCTTATACAGCAGGTAGCAGGTGCGCTCGGGGAGACTGCCCAAGAGGGCACATCATTTAAAAAATACAAATACAAAATACAAATATAAATACAAATACCCAGTCCCCCACCCTCTCTGACAGGGAACCCCGTCACTTGTTCCTTGTGTTCCCATTGCGCATTATGCTGTATCTGGCCTTTCCCACTAAACAGTGTATCTGAAGCTCGTTCCATGTCAACCCACAGCTGCTTCTGGTCTCCTTTCTTTTTTTTCTTAAACCTGTGTCTAGTACTCCATCATGAGGATATACCAAAATGTATTTAACCCGTCTCATGTTGAGGAACGTTTGGGCGGTTCCATTTGTTTACAATACAAATACTGTGATAATTAACTTTGTACAAATGGCAAATTCACATGAGTGAATATATGTGAAAGTTATGTTTTGTAGAAGTGAATTTCTTGGTCACAAGGACATGTGTACTTTTAATGGATGGTGCTAAATCGCCTTCTTAGAGCTGGACCCCACCAGCTACAGCCTCATCATGAGATGTATTATCGTGCTTTTTGTTTTTTTCCAATCTGAAAGGTGAAAAATGTTCTCTCAAGGGAGCTTTAATTTGCATCTCGGTTATTATGAACGAAGTTGAGCTTCTCATATGTTTAAGTGCCATTTTAATTTCTTTTCCTATAAATAGCCTATTTGTATTTGTGCCTACTTTTCTATTGGTTTTTGGTCTTTATTCTTCTTAATTTGTAGGAAGTCTTGATATACTAGGAAGATTGGCTCTTTATGATGTGAGTTGCAAATATTTTTCCCTGTTTGTAATTTGTCTTTTGTGTTTAGCTCTGGTTTTTTGTAGTTATTCTGTTTAGTTTTTTTAAAGATTTTATTTATTTATTTGAGAGAGAGAGAGTGCACACATGAGCAGGGGGAGGGGCAGAGGGAGAAGCAGACTCCCCACTAAGCTGGGAGCCCAACACGGGGCTCAATCCCAGGACCCTGGGATCATGACCCAAGCAGAAGGCAGTCACTTAACTAAGCCACCTAGGCGCCCCATTCTGTTGATTTTTATGAAATCAAGTGTATTACTCTTTTCTCTCTTGACTTCTGGATTGTGTGTCGTAATTAGAAAGCCCTTCTTCTGGGGCGCCTGGGTGGCACAGAGGTTGAGCGTCTGCCTTTGGCTCAGGGCGTGATCCCGGCGTTATGGGATCGAGCCCCATGTCAGGCTCCTCCGCTATGAGTCTGCTTCTTCCTCTCCCACTCCCCCTGCTTGTGTTCCCTCTCTCGCTGGCTGTCTCTATCTCTGTCAAATAAATAAATAAAAAATCTTTAAAAAAAAAAAAGAAAGCCCTTCTTCTGACTGAATTCATTCTTTGTACATTTATAGTTAAGCTGACATCTTTACTGACTTGTTCGGTTTGTAACTTTTGTTAGATCGCAGATTTGGGTGTAGCAGGTCTAGGGTGGAGCCTGGAATTCTGCATTTCTTATTTATTACTTTATTTGAGAGAGAGAGAGTGCGCACAAGAGGGACCGAGGGAGAGGGACAGAGGGAATCTTAAGCAGGCTCCACACCTACCAGGGAGCCCGACTCGGGGCTTGATCCCATGACCCTGAGATCCTGACCTGAGTCGAAATCACCATCGGGACACTTAATCTGCGGAGCCACCCAGGCGCTCCAAGATTCCGCCTTCCTGATTAGGCTCAGATGAAGCTCACACTGTTCATCCAGGACCACGCTTTGAGTAGCAGGCCGCAGAGCTCCTCTCCCTCCAGGCCTCTCTCTCTCCAGACCTGGCCTTCGCTTCTCCCTGAGGTCTACTCCTTCCCCTATCTGTTCTACCCACCTCACTTCTCATTCTCTTGCCCCAGTCTTAGCCCTGGCATGCTCCTGTTTTCCAAGACTTTCCAGCTCCAATGCCTGGTATCACCTGACTGCTTGCTCTGGGTCTCTCCGGAGGGAAAGCCTAGTTGACTCTTCTTGGGTTAAGTGTACATTCCTTGTCCAGTTAGCGGTGGCGTGGAGTAGGGGCACCTGCCCGCCCCAGCTGCCTGGCCCCACTCCTTCAGCAGAGAAGAGGATGGCTTTACCAGGCAGCCATTTAGCCTTATGCTGTGAGCATCAAGCCTTAATAACCCCTAAGGCTGGAGGGAGGCCCATATCAGTGGACAGGGCCCTGTCTCTCTGGAAAGGTTTGCTGGAAACCACTTTATCTGGGGAAGGCGACCCTGGCCGAGCTGCTCCCATGGACCCTACTGGCTGACTCCAGAGAGCTTACTCAGTGTTGTTCATGAAAATCTCTCTGTGGGAAGACAGGGTTCTCCCAGAGCATCTGGGAAAGAATGGAGTAGGGCTAAGTAGGCCTAGATAGCCCAGCCTTAGAAATCATTTGACTGTGACTACCATGTAGGGGCTTCCTTCTCTGGTTACAAAGAGGCCTGCCCCTGCTGGGCTCAGTGGAGGGGGCACATGGTATGAGGTATGGGTCCAACTTTATTCTTTTGCAGATAGATATCCAGTTTTCCCAGTGCCAATTATTGTGGAAAAAAATTCTTCATTGAATTATCTTGTTACCCTTGTGGAAATTTAATTAACCATAAATGTGAGGGTTTAATTTTTGGACTCTCAGTTCTATTCCATTGATCTATATGTCTGTCCTTATGCCAGTACTATAATGTCTTGGTTACTGTAGACATTATAGTTAGTTTTGAAATTACAAAGTATGAATTCTCCATCTTTGTTCCTCTTTTTTTTTTTTTTTTTTTTTAAGATTTTATTTATTTATTTGACAGAGATAGAGACAGCCAGCGAGAGAGGGAACACAAGCAGGGGGAGTGGGAGAGGAAGAAGCAGGGTCATAGCGGAGGAGCCTGATGTGGGGCTCGATCCCATAACGCCGGGATCACGCCCTGAGCCGAAGGCAGACGCTTAACCGCTATGCCACCCAGGCGCCCCTGTTCCTCTTTTTCAAGACTGTTTTGACTATTCTGGGTTCCTTATATTTCCATACAGATTTTCAGACCAGCTTGTCAGTTTATGCAGAGAAGCCAGCTGGGATGGGGGTTGCGTAAATCTGTAGATTGCTTTGGGGAATACTGCCATATTAACAATATTAAGTCTTCGAATCTATGAACATAGGCTATCTTTCTATTTATTTGGGTCTTTAATTTCTTTCAGTGGAGTTTTATACTTCCCAGAGTGTAAGTTCTGTACTTAAAAAAAAAGAGTTTATTCCTAAGTATTTTATTCTTTTTGATGCTATTATGAATGGAATTGTATTTTAAATTTCATTCTTGGATTGTTCATTGTATGTGTCTAACAATACAACTGATTTTTGTATAATGATGTGGTATTCCTTCACCTTGCTAAACCCATTTATTAATTCTAATAGTTTTGTAGTGGATTCCTTAGGACTTTATACATACCAGATCATGTCATCTACAGCTACAAATAGTTTTACTTCTTCCTTTCCAATCTGATGCCTTTTATATCTTTTTCTTGCCTCATTTGCCTGGCTAAAACCTCTAGTACAAGGTTGAAATAAGAGATGAAAGTCGCCATCTTTGTCTTATTCCTGACCTTAGGGGGAAGGTATTCATTTTTTCACTCTCAAGTATGATATTAGCTGTGGGGTTTTCCTAGGAAAAAAAGAGCCTTAGAGCAGCACTTCTCACTCTGTGCTGTGCACATGAACCACCAGACTGTGAGAATACAGAGTCTGACGCAGCGGTCCTGGGGTGGAGCCCGAGAGTCTGCATTTCTGATAAGCTCCCAGCTGATCCCTATGTGGCTAGTCCCGGGAACATGCTTTAAGTAGCACACTTTGAAGTTCATTATTATGGAGTGCCTGGCTGGCTCAGAAGAGCATGCAGCTCTTGATCTCAGGGTTGTGAGTTTGAGCCCTATATCGGGTGTAGAGATTACTTAAATAAAATCTTTTAAAAAATGGAAGTTCCTTCTTAGAATCTTTTATCAGGGTGAAAAAGTTCTCTTCTGTACCTAGTTCATTAGTATTTTTATCAGGAAGGGATATTGGAGCCTTATCTTTTTGAATGCTGTCTTTTTTAGGGTTCTGATTAGATGCATATTAGACTTTCTCATTATGTCCTCTGTATCTCCTAAAATCAGTCATTTCTTCCAGCTCCTCATCTTCATACTGTAATTTGGGTAATTTCTTTACATTCCTGTTTCAGTTTAGTAATGCCCTCTTCAGCTATGTCTAATCAGCCATGTCTAAAAATTCTATTTGGTTCTTCTTCAGATTTACTTGGTCATTTTTTATAAATTCCTATTTCATGCTTAAAAAAAAATAAGTGAGATATAATTTATAGACCATAAAATCCACCCATTTAGAGTGTACAACTCAGTGGTTTTTCATATATCCACAGTTAAATGCAACCATAACCACAGTGAATTTTAGAACACTTTTTTCTCTGTTATTTTACTCCTAAATATTTCAGTGTTTATTTTTTAAGAACAAGTACATTCTGGGCGCCTGGGTGGCTCAGTCATTAAGTGTCTGCCTTCGGCTCAGGGCGTGATCCCAGAGTCCTGGGATCGAGCCCCATATCAGGCTCCTCCCCTGGGAGCCTGCTTCTTTCTCTCCCACTCTCCCTGCTTGTGTTCCCTCTCTAGCTGGCTGTCTCTCTCTCTGTCAAATAAATAAATAAATCATAAAAAAAAAAAAAACAAGTACATTCTCTTACATAATCATGATATAGTCACTGAAATCAGGAAAATTAACAATGATGCAACAGTATTATTTATTTCAAAGTTCATATTCAGCTTTTGACAGTTGTCCTAATGATGTCCTTTATAATTATTCTCCCTTCCCACCCTGGTCCAGGATCCAGTCTAGGATCATACATTACATTTAGTTGCCATGTCTCCTTTAATCCAGAACAATTGCTGTCTTTCCTTGTGTTTAGTGATTTTGATATTTTTGAAGAGTCCAGGCCAGTTTTGGTTGAATGTCCCTCAGTTTAGGTTTGTGTGGTGTTTTCTAGTGATTTAAATTCAAGTTATGATTTTAGGCCGGAATACCACAGAAATGATGTCATGTTCTTCATGGTACATCACATCAGGAGGTGCCTTAGTCAGCTTGGGTGCTACAACAAACCACCATAGGCGAGGGTCTTAAACAACAGACATTTCTTTCTCTTGGTTCTAGAGGCTGGGAAGTCCAAGATCAAGGTGCTGGCAGATTTGCTTCTTGGTGAAGGCCTCCTGGCTCGTCAACAGCCATCTTTTTGCTGTGTGCTCACATGGCTTTCGTGGGCATGTGTTTGTGGAGAGAGCGCGCTCGCTCTCTTCCTCTTTTTATAAGGACACTAAACCATCATGAGGAGCTCCACCCTCATGACTTAGTCTACATCTGATTACCTCCCAAAGTTTCCCACTTCTTAATACCATTACAGTGGGGGTTAAAGCTCCAACAAATGTATTCTGAGGGGGTATAAACATTCAGTCCGTAACAGGGGGCACAAGATGTTGCTTTGTCCCATTATTGGCGAGGTTACTTTTGATCAGTTGGTTAAAGTCACTGTGTATGTTGAAGAAGAGGACCAAAAGGTCTTTGGCTTTGGAGAAAGAACTTCCAGAATTGTATTCCTTATTGTAAATTGTTGTGAACTTGTTTCGACTGGCATAAATTATTTCAAGATCACAGAAAAGGTGAACCAAAGTGATTTGCGTGGTTGCCACCATGAATTTCTCTCTTGATATTACAGACAAACCTTGTGTTTTCTTTACTTCCAAAGTCTCAGATAAACATTTAAATTCTAAATCGTTCAACAGAGGAATCCTGCATTTCTATAGTCAGTTATAGTCTCCCACCCTCCGCGAATCTCTAGGAGAACTCTCTGCATTGGACATTTCTTTTGTTGAAGACATGCCCATGCCCATGCTTTATATGCAGAAGTTGCACTGCAGTCATTCCATCTTACATCTATTTAAACCTTTCACATATATTTTTACACATTAAATAGATAGGATCAGATTTTTCAAGGTCGAAACGTTTTGCATTTTGCTGAGTTTCTTTCATGGTGGCTTTTATTCGTGTGTGTGTGTGTGTGTGTGTGTGTGTGTGTGTGTGTGTGTGTAAATCATAAGTTCATATTTGACCTGAAGCTGTAGAAGTCCTGAATGCACCAGTACGTTCTCCTACTGACAGTGTTTGCACTTGCTTCTGCAGTTAGCCATGGGGCACTGCCAATGCAGGACCATTTTAACCTCCTTCAAAAATTCCAATGTGAGTGGGGCCTGGCTGGCTCAGTCGGTAGAGCACACAACTCTCGATCTTGGGGTCGTGAGTTCGAGCCCCATGTGTGGTGTAGAGTTTACTTAAAAAAAAATTACAACGTGAGAAAAGATTAATATCCAGACTATATAGAGAACTTTTAAAACTCAAAAATGGGCCAAGAATAGGCATTTCTCGAAAAAATGTGTATATATATATATTTCATGTGGCCGGTACGCACATGAAAAGATGCTCAAGGTCACAGATCATTAGGGAAAGGACATCAAAACTAAAAGATAACCACCTCGTACCCACTAGGATGGCAACTGTCTAAAAGCCAGAGAATAACAAGTGTTGGTGAGGACGTGGAGACATTGGAGCCCTAGTGTGCGTGCTACGGGTGGGAATGTAAAATGTTACAGCCATTAAGTGAAACACGCCAGTCACCAAAAGGCAAACGCTATAGGATTCCACTCACGTGACGTACTTGGAGTCGCCAAAATCAGAGACAGGAAAGAGAATGGTGGTTGCCAAGGGCTTGGGGAGGGAGGGAATGGGGACTTAGTGCTTAATGGGTATGGAATTTCAGTGTTGCAAGATAAAAAGAGGGAGATGGATGGTGGTGTGGTTGCATGTTAGGAATGTATTTAATACCACTGAGCTGTACACTTAAAATAGTTAGGATGGTAAGTTTTATGTAGTGTGGATTTTACCACAATAAAAACATTCAGTTCCCCACACCGTGGAGGGGCTGGATTCATACCCACATTTCTGGTTGGGTTTTGCATTCGCTTACTTACTGCCCAGTGTTTCTATTTCTGCGTGCTTTCCCCACCTGCTTTCTGCGAGCCCAGCAGTGCATTGATAGGGAAGCATTTGTGAACATTTAGTTGGTTTGTGGAAGGAGGGCCCCCCAGAGTACATGTGTGCCCACGCCTCTGGAGATAGAAACCTCTTCTTTTCTTTTTGAACCTAAATCTTGCCAGAAATTTTCAAGTGGGCCCTTGAAACGTATATGTTCCTTTACACCTGCCTGCCACTCCATTTTTGGGGGCACCTGAGTGGCTCAGTCGGTTAAGCGTCTGCTTTTGGATCAGGTCATGATGCCAGGGTCCTGGGATTGAGCCCCATGTCAGGCTCCCTGCTCAGGGGGGAGCCTGCTTCTCCCTCTGCCCCTCCCCCCGCCCCCACTCATTCTCTCTCTCCTCTCTCTCTCAAATAAATATCTTTAAAAAAATTTAAAACACATGCCTGCCACACCATTTTAAAACAGTTTTACACACTTTCTTTAGGACAAAAGAATGAAAGGGGATGAATGGAACAATATTTCTCATAGAATTGGGGCTGGTCAGAGGGCATCCTTGCTCCCAAACTGTGATGTTTGCAGGAAGAATGATGGGGTGGATGCAAGTGGCATGGCTTCTGAGTCTTAAGTCTTTACTTCTTAATCAATTCCTGTTTTTTCCTCTTTTCTGTGTCCAGCACAATTACTTGAAAACCATGATGGGCCTTCGGCAGGGACACAGGAAGTAGGGACTCCTCGCCAGTGCCTTAAAGGACAAGACTCCCAGGAACTCCCGCCTGCTCTAGTGGGGCCGCTAAACCACCAGCCCAGAGCTCCAAACGCTCTGCTCCGAGGCTGGGGCCCAGCGCAGAGAACTCACGACGGCCTGCCTCCCCACAGCAACATCCTTCGCGGGACACCCTTGCTCATCTTCCCAGAACACTTTTGGTTTCAATTCACTATCTTATGTGCAGGGACAGGATAAAATAACCTTCTAGTCTGGACTTTTGATGCTCACTGAAGAACTTGCTTTTGTATTTCCTGTCCAGGAGGATGTCTTCCCCGTGTACAGGTGGGGTCAGAACTGAGTCTCCAGTAAGGAGGTGAAGAAGTAGCTCAGCCACGCTCCTTGTGGCGTGGCTTTGTCCCACTGGCCGGCCCCTTTCCTTCCCTGGATGGACATCCTGGGGGTGAACTGGGCCTGAGCAGCCCCATTCTCACAGCTGCTTCAGGTTGTAGGGCCTCTCAGGGCATCCTCTCTGTGTTCCTGAGCCAGTGACGGCAGGAGGCCCTCCTTCCTCAGCAACCAGAAGAAGAATGGGTCTAGGTGGAAATGGCTGAAGGGCAGATTTTTATCTCACAATAAGAAGAGGCTTAAAATGAGAGCAGTCTTACGGGGAAGGTAGCAGCCAGGGCCCCACAGTAGGGGGCTCTCTGGCAAGGAGGTCACAGAACATGCATCGGATAGAAGGTTGAACTGGATGGCATTGGTCCAAAGACCCCGTGATTCTGACTCCAGCCCACCAGTGAGCAGATGGATGGGGGTTTGTGGAAGAGAGAAAGTAGAAAGGCAACCTTGAGGTCTCTGCCCTCTTCTAGTCACCCCTTTCTCTTTCATAACGGACACACAGCGATCCTAAAAGAGCTTTCAGAGACTCCTACTCCGCCGAGGCTTCGCAGAGCAGCTTTGAAGTGCCCAACTTCATCCCCCTGGATGACACACAAGGGGACTGTCACTGACCAACCCTAATGGTGTGCACACAGCCCTCTTGGTCGGTCCTCACATTTCCTTTGATTGTGGCCAAATAGACAAGTCTGCCCAGGCTCTGCCTACCCTCCCAGCTAGTGGAGGCCTTAAGCAGAGAGTTCTGATTTTTTCTTGGCTGCCCCTCCTCTTACCAGGACTTGTTTGGGGTTCCCAGGTCTTTGGGGCATCTCAGGAAATGGGACATAGCAAACAGGTTACAGCATCTTGTTGGGGCCACAGGAAGCAACTGTTTGTGGCAGTACCAACCCCCTTCCCTTCATTCCCTGCCACAGGCCGTAATGGCATGACCATGCTGGACATCGCTCCAAAGGATTCCTAGACAGCCGGTCTTGGGGCCTGCCGGCCAGGGCGAGCTGGGCCTCTGTCATGCAGTTGGGCACATTCGTCTTTAGCTCTTTCATTACCACGTAGGCCTGTTTGCTGCAACATGAAACAAGTCATCAGTGTGGGCAGAGCCACAGGAATAAACCGGGACGGTGCTCAGTAGATCACCGCTCACACAAACTCCTCACGGGGGCAGGTGCTTCCAACGCGACAGGGAGCTAGGGGGCATCATGTCCACTCACATGGATCTGTTGTTCTAGAGAATAGTTCCTGCTGAGCTAATCTGACCACCAAAATCACCCCTGAGGGGACTTCCAATTCCATCACGTGACAGATAACCTGACAACACTCCTGCTACAAACAGAAATGCTGGCTCAAGCAGAAGTTCTTTTATGTTTTATTTATTATTTTTAAAAGATTTTATTTGACACAGCACAAGCACAGGGAGCGGCAGAGGAAGAGGGAGAGGGAGGACCAGGTGCCCCGCTGAGCAAGAAGCCCGATGCGGGGCTGGATCCCAGGAGCCCGGGATCATGACCTGAGCCGAAGGCAGCCGCTTCACTGACTGAGCCGCCCAGATGCCCCTAGAAATTCTTTTAAATACAAAGCTAAATTTGCAGGAAAGGGAACTGCCAGGCGCTGCAGAACTGAAAACCCAGAGTGGTCAGCATGTGAACTGGCTGTGGCTGCTGGGGAAGGTGTATGAGTGGATTGCCGCCCATGGGTGTTAATGTCCACACAGAGAAATACGACTTGTGCCCATGCCCCATGGGAAGTTGGAAGTGGGACCCTCAGCATAAAGCTGGCACCTGGAAGGCTTCATCCTTGAGGAAGAGGTAAGCTAGAAAAAGTTATCCCACTTTTGGGGAAAAAGTTCCCAGGGATGACGGGGAACAGGTCCTGTGAGAATCTGCAACCAGGCACAGGTTTGGGATTCAGATTTATACTGTGTGGTCCAGGAACCACTAGACTGAGGAATTAGCCTAAAAATTAGTCCTAGGTGAAATACCTAGTAGAATCAAATAAAAAAAAATTTGCACCTGCCCTTCACCAAGCCACACAGCATCCCACAAAACCCCAGCAAACATGAGCGCCAAAGATTAAACGCATGTGTGTGCCCATGTGGAAACACCCTATCATAGTGGAGGCAGAATGAGAGCATGATCAGACAAATTACTGAATAAAGATTGTTTTAAATAAAGATGAAATTAGGAATCAATATGATAAAGGCTATCCAAATAAATCAGACTTCAAAAAGAATTTTTTTTAAAGATTTTATTCGAGAGAGCAAGAACAAGGAGATCACAGAGGGAGAGGGAGAAGTGGACTCCCTGCTGAGCAGAGAGCCCGATGCAGGGCTCAGTACCAGGACCCATGACCTGAGCAGAAGGCAGACGCTTAATGGACTGAGCCACCCAGGCACCCCGATCAGAGATTTTAAAAAGCAGAACTTCTAGGAATGAAAAAATGTTCTAAAAGTTAAAATGACAAACTAGAAACAGCAAAAGAGAGAATCCACGACCTGGATGTTAGATCTGAAGCTGCCTGGAATAGAGCATAGAGGGATGGCGAGAGAGAAAATTGAAAGTGTGGCTAAGAGATATGGTAGACAGAGTGAGAAGCGCCAGTATACATGTAATCACAGATCCAGAGGTGATCCCAGGGAGATCACTGTCGTGCACTCATCCAGTCTCCTGGCTTTAAGCGTCTATTCATATGCCAGTTCTCAATCTTACACGTGCAGCCTAGATTGCTCTTCTGAACTCCAAACCTGTATAGCCACAGCTAACTTGGCATCTCCATTTGAATGTCTGTTAAGACATCTACAAATCAGGGGTGCCTGGGTGGCTCAGTAGGTTAAGTGTCTGCCTTTGGCTCTGGTCATGATTTCAAGGTCCTGGGATTGAGCCCCATACTGGCTCCCTGCTCATCCGGGAGTCTGCTTCTCCCTCTCCCTGACCCTCCTCCCTGCTTGTGCTCTCATTCTCTCTCTCTCGTGTCTCAAATAAATAAAATCTTAAAAAAAGACATCTACAAATCAGCATATTTAAAACTAAATGCCTAGGGGCACCTGGGTAGCGCAGTCGTTAAGCGTCTGCCTTCCGCTCAGGGCGTGATCCAGGCGTTCCGGGATCGAGTCCCACATCGGGCTCCTCGGCTGGGATCCTGCTTCTTCCTCTCCCTCTCCCCTGCTGTGTTCCCTCTCTCACTGGCTGTCTCTCTGTCACATAAATAAATAAAATCTTTAAAAAAAAAAATAAAACTAAATGCCTAATTGTCCACCAAATATGCCCCACCCACAATTTCCCTTATCTCAGCCCAATCACTCAGGCTAAATCCTTAGTTTTATACTAAACTCCTCTTTTCCTCTCTCACCCCACATCAAATCTGTCAAGAAGTTCAATGGACTTTACCTTCCTACTGCATTAAAAATCTGACCACTCCTCCCCACTTAGATTGCCCCGACTCTGATCTAAGCCACTGTCCTGTCTTGCCTGGATATTGCAGCAACTTCCTGTGTCCTCGCTTCCTACCCTGCTCTTCTATAGTCCATTTCCCAAACAGCTGCCTGGTTGATCCTTTTGAAATATAAGTTTGACCACATCACACATCTTTGCAGACTTCAAATGGTTCCTCTTTCTCTCAGAGTGAAACCCAATTCCTTAAAACAACTCGAAGGCCCTTCATGATCTTGCCTCCTGTGACTTTACTCTCTTTTCTCTTCTGCCCCCTTGCTCAGTGCCCCAGCCATGTGGATCTCCTCCCTGTTCCTCAGACATGCCAGGCAGCTCCTGCCTCAGGACCCTCGTACCGGCTGTTTCTTCTGCCTGAAATCTTCTCCCAGATGTCCACACGGCTCAGTCTGACTTCCTTCAAGTCTGCTTAAATGTCACCTGTAGCAGATACTGTCATGCCTGCATCCTAGACCCTTGCACTTGCCATTCCTGCTAGTGGGTTCCTACTGAAAGCATCTGTGACTTTCTGCATAAAGGCTTTCTCAACCGTGGGACCTATTTCCTGCAAAGGGGGCCCGAATGCCAGGGATTAACACACTGAGGAGCAACCCTCAACCGATGAGTTGGTGGAACAGTACCCTAACCTCTTCCTTGCATGCAACATCTCTGAGGCATGTTCTCCACTATTTCCTGGGACTTCCCAAGAAAAGTACAAATTCACACACAGATGAATGGAACCAAAGGGGAAAAAAAAAAGTGTTGCTACATTTAGTGGAATTATCAGTGAAATATCACAGAATACTTAAAGGAGTTAATGATGTAATTTTTAATCATATATAACAGTATAATGAAAAGGAAAGATGGGATCAATATAGCACCCAAGCATTCTTTCTGAAGTCTAGAGAGTCAAAATAGAACAAAGAACTCTGGGTAGTCCTTCCTGACCTCCGTGATCTTTAATCTGCAGGGTTCAGATACCTCCGTTGCTGTTTCCTCTGGCATCATATGGAGATTCCAATCCACTTGCCACCACCACCCCCAGCTGGGCCTGGGAAGTCTCACTTTGGACTTGACTCTTGCTAGCCAGCTGCATTTTCCAGAGGCAATACATTATAGTGGTAGAGCACAGGCTTTGGGCCAAGACATACGAGTTTAAATTGGGACTCCATATCGTTCTGGCGTGGGACCTTGGGCAAGTTGTCCAATTTCCCAGCCTTTTTTCATGTGTAAAACAATGATTAATAACCCTGGGACTGTGTATGTCTAGTGCACAGCAGGGCCTCAACCAACTGAAACTACCACAACATTAACAATAATAAAGTGCCCAGCATTATGTATGATAGATGGTAAACATACATACACCCCCAATGTTAGGCTTCCTTTCCAGTCCCCAAAATGGATTTTGAATTTGAAAAGGCAGCATTCAGATTGGCATTATCTTTCTCTAATTAATCCTGACTGTGATGGCTTTTAAAGACCAAAAGCTCAAGTACAGAGAAGTAGCTGCTAAAAATATCCCCAGTGTCATCCTGGGCGGTGTTACTGGAGGTCAAGTGTCTTGGGTCAGGGAAGTAGTAGTCCCACTGTAGACCACATCTGCCAGGCTGCTTTGGAACTTCAGGGTGGGGGCTGGAGGTAGCGTTTTTGCTGGACAGACTCCCCAGGGGAGGGCGACCAGCATCATGAGAGGCTGAAAAAACTGTTAAGCAAGGAATAGTCACAGAAATTAGAGACATTTAATCTGAAAAGTGAAGTCCAAAGTGGGGGGGAGGACAGATTTTCTGTCCTTTCAGGAGGAAAAAAAACAGGCGAGTTTTCCAAACCTGGAATGGATGGTCTTGGCGCAAATTGGGCCCCCAGTCCCTGGAGGATGCAGGCAGTGTCTGGGCAGCCCCAGTCAAGGTCCGTGTGAAAGAAATCCTCAAACCAGGAAATAAGGACTTGGAGGCCTCTAGGTTCCTTCTAAATCTAAATCTTGTGATTCTATAAAAGCAGCTGTGGAAAGTTATTTAAAGTATCAATTGAAAAGCATATCATATACATAGATACATTTATATTTGAATAAAAAAGACTAAAATGTCAAAAGGTCAATGGTTGTTTCTGGATGAAACTAGATTTTTTTCCCCTTTTGAATTTTTAATTTATTAAATATTAATTGCTTTTATTAACAAAAATATCAAATTTAGAAAATATTTTAATAAGAAAAACAGTCTTTCTAACGAGCAGCTCAGCTTTAACAATAAAGGGAGAGGCACTCCATTTGCAGGAATATATCCACAAATGGGTACATGTCTTAAATGTAGGGAACGGGTTTACCTGGAGGCTGGCCATGATTGTGTGATTTGATGACCAAGTGGCTTGTTAAGAAATGGATTTCTAAAAAAAAAAAAAAAAAGAAAGAAAGAAAAGAAAGAAATGAATTTCTGAACGCAGGTGGGATTTTCCTGTTACAAGTCGCTTGAAGGAGAATCTTCTCTGTCCTGAAAAGCTGTAAAAGGCATTAATGAGGCTGGGGTTTTGCGTGTGTGGAGCAGACAAGTGCTATTCTTAAACTTGGGGATGATTTGTTATGGGGCTGTGCCCTGGCCTTCTGCAGAAGATGGGAAAGCTGAAGGAGGGGCCTGGAAGGCTCCCAGAGAGGCTGGAAGGATAGAGAACACAGCCATATGGGGCCAGGTATATGAGAAAGGAACACAGGATGTGAGAACTCCTAAGTCCAGATGCCGCCACTCAGGGTCCAGGACCTTGGGTGCTCTTCCTTCTCTGAGTCTCAATCTCTGCATCTGTAAAATGGACGCAGCAGCTATCACTACCCTCTCCGGTTCAGGGATGCTAAAAGGATCACAGGAGATAATGTCTATGAAGACATTACAATGTCTAAAGCCTTCCATTAATATCTGTTATTATTCCTGTTCCCTCAGAATGGCAGGAAGCTATATTAGGTAAGAATCCCTTCTGTTGGGGTTAGAGCCTCAGAAAAGAGTGGGAGTTTTGACACCTAGTAAGAGCATTAAAAAGTCCCAGAGGTATAGGAAAACGTGGGTGGTGGTGGTGGTGGCGGTGGCGGTGGTGGCAGCGGTGTTCAAGTCTAAGAAAGCTTTTGGACCTGAAACGTGAATTTATTCAAACCGGACAAGAACCCAGGATCTCGTGAAGCATGGATGGATGACTGGATGTTAGTGAGAGGACCATCTAATGGTATTTAGGTGTTTCCATTCCTTTAAGTCTTTTCTTCTAAATTTTGTTACCATCTGTTTGAATATGCTAATATTAGTCAAGATGTATAATTAGCTCCTGTAACAAGCCTCGTGGTCTTCTGCCAGTGCCACTGTCTTGAAAAGCTCCAGAGGCAGAAGATGGATTATGAGCCCTTCCCTTGATGGTTGGCAATCCTGTGATCCTGGAGGCCTGTGATTCTAGGTCAATCCCCCCCCCAATAAAACAAACCAAGAATCCAAGGGCAAAAAAGATGCAGATTATTACATTAAACATTATTTTAAGATTGGACTCTAAACTGAAAAAGAAAAAAGTGTTATGTACATGCAAAAACAAAAATTAGCCAATAAAGAAAAAGAGAAGTGCATTTTTTTGAGTTCTGACACAGCTGTTCTTATCCCTGGCTGCATATTATAATCACCTAGGGTGCTTCTATCAAATACTGAGGCCTAGGCTGCATCCTAGACCCATTAAATCAGAGCTTCTGGGATCAGGGCATCAGTATTCTTTAAAACCTCCCCAGTGATTCTAATGTGTAGATTGAGTTGAGACCACCCTGGTAGGAGACCTGGACATTTATTTTTCACCTCTGGTACGTTCTTGTTTACCTAATATGGTGATAAATTGTTGATTAACCTTAATTAGCTATTATTTAATATCATATATTGTCTTAGAAACAAGCACAGAAGCTTCTCTGCTGATTAACTTTCAATTCACAAACTTCCATAGTTTCTGATTATAAAAATCCGAATACTCAAAGGTAATACCTTGGCACTTGTATGTTTCATATGCTGCACAGGTGATTCTGATTTGCAGTCAAGATTGAGAGACGTTGTTGCAGGTGCTCCATAAACATTTAAACAGATGGGTGTGCTTGACTGGACAGGTGTATGAAGGGGTGGGTGGGTGGATGGGGATAGATCAGGGATTCTCAACCTTGGCACTACTGACATCTCAGGTCAGATAATTACTTACTGGGAGTGAGCCTGTGGGTCGTAGGATGTTTACCAGCATCTCTGGCCTGTACTCACAAGACGCCAGAAGCATCCCTCCAGTTATACAGTCAGAAATGTCTGCAGACATCTCCACATGTTCTCTAGCAACAGAATCACCCTGGGTTAAGAACCACTGGGGTAGCGAATGGATGGGTAGAATGGAAGGATGGGTGGATAGATGGAAGTATGGACAAATGGTTGGAGAGGAGGATGGATTATATTCTCCTTTGAACTAGCTGTAATGTGAGTGGTGTCCTCATTAATTAATGAATTAAAAAATCTTTGGCACATGTTCATTTTATAGCTGTATCATAATCATGATTACAACTTCTTTGAAAAATTCTCCTCTACCAACAGATAAATGGGCATTCTTCATCAGTGTTGGAGAATCAATTGGCTCATGTTTTCTGGAGGACTATTAGGCAGTGTATCTCCAGAGCCTTAAAATATACATATTGATACAGTATGTACCAATATATGTATACATTAGTACCTACATTTTAGATAAAAATTTGACAAACCTTAAAACTTAATTGTGTCTACCAGAGTTATAGTACAAACACATTTTTCTCAAATGCAAATGTCAATTATTATTTTATTTTAAAATAATTATAATTTATTATAATTACATATTATATTTATTATAATGCATATATTATAAGATATAATACATGACATGTGGTTATATATTATATAACTTAATTGTATAATTACTTTAATTATAATATATGATATTTATAACTTTTATTTTAGTAGCCAAGTTTTAAAAATTTAACATTTTTAATACTTACGGGCACCATAATTTCCAAGCACCTTTGGCTGCTCAATTGCTACGTGTACTTCCGAGATACTAAAAAGATATTCACGTTGTTCAAAAAGGAACAACAGATACCCAAACGGAGTCACTTGCCTCCAACAGCAAACCAAGACTGAATTGCAGTTTCAGCCACTCCCAGAATGCGACCTTTAACCAGTCCATCTGGGATTACCTGGTCAGCACCAGTGAGGTCATCTGCACGAGAGATGGCCCCCCCACCAAAAGAAACCTTGTCAGAGACAATCCACTCTTTGTTATAAACTTCTTTTCCAGCCCCTCTGTCAACAAAAGCCTTCCATTTTGCATAGCTCCTTGGAGTTCCTTTCTTTTTTCTTTTTCTTTTTTTTTAAGATTTTATTTATTTATCAGACAGAGATAGAGACAGCCAGTGAGAGAGGGAACACAAGCAGGGGGAGTGGGAGAGGAAGAAGCAGGCTCATAGCGGAAGAGCCTGATGTGGGGCTCGATCCCCGAATGCCGGGATCACGCCCTGAGCGGAGGGCAGATGCTTAACCGCTGTGCCACCCAGGCGCCCCTTGGAGTTCCTTTCTACTTGCTGAATGCTGCTGCCTGATTCATGAATCAATGAATAAAGCCAATGAGATACTCCAATTTACTCAGCCGAATTTTGTTTTTTTCACAGCTTTCAGCAAAGGTGAGTGGAAAAGCCAGACTTATTTCCATAGGTTCTGTAGTAAAGAGTTCAGCTGATGGTGATGTCCTCAAGTTACCAAAATTTCCTCCTCTCTGGTAGTATTTGGATAAAGATTTATCTCCTCTATAATTCCTGGAACTTGAGGTTAGGGTGAGGATCCAATTTCTTTGAAGCAAACACGCAACTGCCGAGCTGTGCTTTACTTGGAGAGGTCACGTATTAGGTGCAACACTGGTACTTCCACGTACGTTTTTAAAATTTCTAATAGTTTCCCATTATACCATCCTTTGACCTTGGACCTTGAACTGTGGCTGTGGAGCAGTGTGAGTCGTTTTTAAGGTAACAAAATTGTCCTTGAGTATCCGTGTGTACTCAGCTGCCATTGCATACACAACAATTTTAGCATCTTCCCTGGAGTGGGAATTTGGAGAATCTCCACAGCAGACTTCACAGGAGACATCCTAGCACTCTCAAGGTTACTTCTCTTGAGCGCAGACTCTCCAAAAGACTGCCTGAAAAGCTATTTATCAAGTAGAGCTAAATTTATTAAACTTGCTGCAGTAAGGATGCCAACTTGAGAAAGTCCTAATAATTTCTCAGAAGGGGAAGTTCAGAAGAGGATATTTATAGGGTGTTAGGGCCTAAACTGGGTGATTTTAAGGAGGGTCTTGCAAAGCAGGAAACGGATTGCGATTAGGCAGAGTTTATAACAACAACTTTGCCTTGGTAGGCACGTTGGGGCAACAATCTTTTTTTTTTTTTAATTTAAATTCCAGTTAATTAACATAGAGTGTAATATATAAGTTTTAGGTGTAGAATTTAGTGATTCAACACTTCCATACAATACCCGGTGAGGCAACAATCTTTCAGTAAGTCTTAATGAGTAAAATGCTAGTTTCAGTAAGTAAGCTCTTTTTGTTACTCCTAGTTTTCTGGGATCAAATATTTCTTGGAGCAAAGAGCTAAGCTATTTTTGCTTGTCCCCAATATTATTTAATACAAGGACAGGAAAGTATGCCTGGTATTTTTTAACCCAGAGACAGGAAATTAAGTTGGTTTTAGTTCTCTTTATCAGGTTCCTGCAAACTACTTTTGTTGTAAGCAGCCATTGGTTGCTATAAGTCTTATGCTGGTATTATTATTAAAAAATAGTGACAAGTCTTCTTGTTGTACTTAACACCTAATGGCCACCATTTCGTCTTGTTTGAGCAACTTGTATAAGCATGACAAGGCAGTTCCCAAATCTCTCACAGGTCAGGTAATGTCTTTGCCTGAAGAAAAACGGTGAAACCAGCCCACTCTCTGCCTTTGACCAGGAATTCCGTTAACAGCCTGATGCACTGAAGGGACTGTCAATAAATATCTAAAGGGCGGGAACAAAACTCTGCACGACTCCAAAAACACTCATGGTCTTTACCATGATTGTCCATCCCATAAATACTTACTTAGCCAGGTTCACTCTGTTGTTAGACTCGGAAATCTCTTGTGACTATTAGTTTTCTATTGCTGCTGTTATAAATTACCACAAATTTAGTAGCTTGAAACAATACAAATTTATTATTTTACATTTGAAGTCTGACAGGGGGCTAAAATCAAGGTGATAGTAGGGAAGAATCCATTTCCTTGCCTTTTCCAGATTCTACAGGGAGCCTACATTCCTTGGCTCATGGCCCTGTTAACCTTAAAAATAAAACTGCCAGTTATTTTACTGGTAAAAATGAGTTTAAGAAGAGCAGAAAATGTCAATCTGGCAGAGGCAGGCTGCGGGCAAAACCCTAGGCCAGCCCTGCAGAACAAAGGAGGGGAACCCTCTTTTATAGATAGAGGAAAGGGAAAAGTTGGGAAAGCTGTTAGAAACAGAAAATCCACTGGACTAAACTAGGAGTCCAAAGTAAAGTGGCTTCTCATTGGCTGGGCTGTGACACTCTCTCATTGGCTGGGCTGTTGCCAGGAGAGGAGGAAAGCCTTTCTTCCTCCTGCTGCGGTAGTAAAGTAGTAGGTGCATCTCTTCCTGTTGGGTCTGCAACTGAGGAGTGACTCCTCATGAAGGCTCCCCCTACTGGCCTCCAGACTCCATTCTAAAGGAAGTTTACACTTCATTCATTTTCACAGCCACCCCCCCCCCTTCCATCTCCAAAGCCATCTCTCTGACAATTCTTCCACAGTCATGTCTCCTTCTGACTATCCTTTTCTTCTTCCACTTTCAGGGACCATTCTTATTACAATGTCCCCATCTGGATAATCTAGGATAATTTCTTTATTTTAAAACCAACTGGTTAGCAAACTTGGTTCTATCTGCAACCTTAATTCACCTTTGCCATGGAATCTAACATCTTCACAGGTTCCAGGGATTAGGACTTAGGACACGGACATCTTTGGGGAGAGGGGCATTATTCTACCTACCACAGTTATCACATGAAGAAGGAGCTTGGCTGACTAGATGGACTTGCTGACGTCCAGGGCTACCAGGTATTCACTGGTGACAAGGTCAGGGAGGTCAGAAGTGATTATGAGGTAGGCATTGTGCTATTTGGGTAAAGCCAAACTCAAATATCAGATCTTGGTAGAATGCCAAGGCTGAGACTGAACTTCAGTACATTCCTAACACCCTTTGACCCAGCAATCCACTTCTAGAAATTTATCCTACCAAACGACTCATACAACTGTCCACATTTATACAGACAAGAATATTTACTGCCACATGATTCCCATGAGAGAGAAACTATGGACAACTAAGTGCCTGTCCATATGGGAAAGGTTCATGAAAAATAGTACACTTTTATTCTGGAATACTTTGCAGCTTACATAAAGCGAGGTAAAATTACAGTTACCAACTAAGAGGATGTTCACGATGTGTTGTAGTTTTTTGAAAGAGCAAGCTGTGGAATAAAAGGCATAGTATGAAACCATTTTACCTTCTATAAATGGGGGTCTGTATGTGCACACATGTGAATGAACAAACAGGGAAAAGGGCCTGGAAGGATATACACCTGTTAGCAATATAAAGTACTGTTTTGTCTAGATTTTTATGATGAGCATGCATCACTTTCATTTATCCCTTGACTCAGAAATTCTAATTCTAGGAATTTACTAAGGAAAACATCATGGCTATGAACAGAGATTTACCTGCAAAGATATGTACCTTTGTTAAGAGTGAACAATTGTTAGCACCCAAAATGAAGAGCGAATTGATTAAATGAGTTGTACGTTTATACTGTGGAAGAGTACACAGCCATTAAAAATAAGATAAACAAATATGCTATTGAATGAAAATATTAAAAACATATATAATGTGTTCCATTTCAAATACACATGCACATACAAATAAAAATATTATGCAAATATCATTAGTAGCTACTTCTGTGGGGTGGGGTAATGGGTGACTTTTACTTTCTTATGATTTTTTGGAAGAGAGGAAAAGGAAGAAAATAAGTCTGAGGTGAGACTATACTTCAACACTTTTCTCAGGGTTGAGCTTGAGAGGACAATGTGCATTAAGGACCCAAGAGTTCTGGGTTTGGGTGAGAAATCCCGGAGTAGGCAGCTAGTCCTGGGTTCTCTAGAGCACCCATTTAGAAAGCCTGAGCAGCACTCAGGAATCATGCTGGAAGCGTGGTGGTGACTGGGCTTTGCAGGCGGGGGGCTAAGAGTAGGATGGGGAGAACAGGCACAAATCCCACAGGCCCAGACATCAAAGTCTCTGGACTGGAGCAGAAAAGTACCTCCTCCTAGGCTTTCCCTGTGGGCTGAGCTGACCACAGGGCAGCATCAGGACAATTTTAGGCTATCATGACATGGCTGGTAGGATGCAAGGGTCATAACAGTCTCAGACTAAGACTCCCATTGTAAGAATCAGAATTTTTCTGATGATTTTTATGCGTTTTTTTATGAGGCCAGTGTATGAACTGTCTTCTGTTCAATTATGAAAGGAGGAAGGCAACACTGAATACTAAATCACAACTGCCACTTGCAGTTGATGGACTAGAAAGAAGCTACTCAGAGACCCTGTGAATTTTTTTTTTTTTTTTTTACTTAGACCATCCAGTCCCTGAACACACAGGCCAGAGATGAAAGTTCTCTTAGAGCCTCCTCACACCGTGAGGACTCTTTGTGCCCAGTCTGTCTCCAGAGGCAAAATGCCAGCTGCTCTGGCCTCTTCCAATTCTGCTCTTTGAGCTCTACCCTCTGTGCAATGCTGAGTGCTTGTCTGACCCACTGCCACAGTGTCTCTAGTGGATTCGGGGGGGTGTTCTATTCCATTCCCTCTTCGGAGCTGATGTACCCACTCCTCCACGGCTGGAAATAATAGTGGCTGATGGTTCATAGCTACACTCCTCACCAGAAACCGCCCTCCGCTATAGGGACCTGCCCATGCGGGCTGTGCCGCCTTCCAGGCTCATAGCCAACGGCTGGTGCATGTGAAGAATTTAAGAGCCTACTCCTCATCTCCCAATTTGAGTCAACTCTGAGAGACTTCCCCAGCTCCAGATCTGCTTGCAGGATTATCCGAGACCCCATCTACAACTTCACTGGGGGTCAGCTTCTCCCTTTGCTCAGGTCTGCCTCCCTCATCCCTTACAGTTACGTCTACTGAGTACATTCTCTAACTAACTGGCTGTACAAGTTTGCTGAACAAATCCTCTGCAGCTCAGAGTCTGTTTCAAGGGAACCCAAGCTAAGATATCCTCCTACTGGGAGTCAGGCCGTGCTTGCTGCAGAATCACGGGAAACAAGTAAACCCGTCAGAGGGTAGAGAGGTCTGTGTTCAGCCAGGCCTGTGTCCATCACTAATAGCATGATCTTGGGAGTGTTCCTTGACCTCTTGGGTTTCCAATGAGTATATGAGGAAAGAAGACAGGCTGGCTCTGCTAGTCATGGAGGTGGTGGAAAATCCAATCCTACCATACATACATCTAAATAATATAGACTAATATAGTATGTATGTATGTATGTATTCACATGTAAATATTCCCTAGGTCTGGGCACTGAGAGGGTCTTGGAGCAGTAACACCTCCAACAGCAATGTACCAGATCTAATACCAAGTACCAAGATATTGGCTTCTAAATACCATCCTCCATGAAAAGAACCAGAATTCCTTGGCTGTGACAAGAAAAATTATGAGATGAGCTTGAAATAATTTATGCTGGACAACAAGGAAGCGCTCAAAGAATGATAGTTTTTGTCAAAAGGACATAGAAGACAGTAAAAGAGGCTCTCACTAGTTAAATCTGAGATAATTTGAGATTAATTTTTAAAAATGATCTCCTAATTTGATCTGCAAATTTAACACAACTACTATCAAAATCCAGCAGGATTTTGCTTTTGTTTTTTTGCAAAAATTGACAAGCCGATCCTAAAATTTATAATGGAAATGCAAAGAACCCAGGATAGCCAAAACAACTGCAAAAAGAAGAACAAAGTTGGAGGACCCAAGCTTTCCAATCTAAAACTTACTGTAAGGGAGAGATTTTTTTTCTGTAAAGGGCTAGACAGTAAGTATGTTAGGCTTTGGGGACTGTAACTCTCTGTCACAACTATCAACTCCATTTTTAGTATACTAAGCATTGTACAATCATCCCCACAATCTAATTTTAGAACACTCTGTCACCCCTTAAAAAACCTTGTACCCTTTAGCAGCCACTCCTCATTTCTTCGTGCCACCTTCCCAGCCATAGACAACCACCAATCTATATTCTGTCTATAGATTTACCTGTTTGGGACATTTCAAATAAATGGAATCACATAATATATGATTCTTTCACTTAGCATTATGTCTTCAAGGTTAATCTATGTTGTACCATGTGTCAGTATTTCATTTCTTCTTATATTGAATTATAGTCCATTGTATGGATGTACCACAATTGTTTATCCACTCATCAGCTGATGGATATCTGGATTGTTTACATTTTGGGGCTATTATGAATAGTGCTGTTATGAACCAAGTACAAGATTTTGTGTAGACATATGTTTTCATTTCTTTTGGGTATATTCCTAGGAGTGGAATTGCTGGGTCCTATTGTAGCTCTGTGTTTAACATTTTGAGTAGTTGCCAGACTGTTTTTCAAAGTGGCTATACCATTTTATCTTCTCCCAGCAGTGTTTAAGGGTTCCAATTTCTCCACGTTAAACACTTGTTATTATCCGTCTTTTTTATTATAGCCAGCCTAGTGGGTGTGAAGCGCGATCTCATTGCGGTTTTGGTTTGCATCTCAATGACTAATGATGTTGAGCATCTTTTCATGTGCTTATTGGCCATTTGTATGTCTTTGGAGAAATATCTACCTCATCCTTTGTCCATTTTTAATGGATTATTTAACTTTTTATTATTGAGTTGTAAGAGTTCTTTAGTCTGATACACGTTCCTTGTCAGATATATAATTTGCAAATATTTTCTCCCATACGTGGGCTCCCTTTCTTCATGGTGTCCTTTAAAGCACCAAAGTTTTTGATTTGGATGAAGTCCAAGTCACCTGCTTTTTCTTTTGTTACTTGTGCTTTTGGTATCATATCTAAGAAACCAATGCCACATCCATAGTCATGAAGATTTACCCCTACGCTTTCTTCTAAGAGTTTTACAGTTTTTGTTCTTTTGAGTTGATTTTGTGAGGTAGTCCAGATTCATTCTTTTGCATGTGGATATGCGATTGTCCCGTTATCGACTGCCAGAGTTAACAGTCTATATTCTTCTTTTTGTGGTCCAGTTTCCAAGGTTTTGTGATTTTTTTTGTGATTTTTTTTTCATCAAAATTGTTAAAGCTAAATTTAGTCATGTTAAGTTTCAACATGATATTATAAATTTCCCACCAATGTACAAAATATCCCCTTGGGTCAGTTCTAAATTAGGCTCATGCAACAAAATGCACATTTCATTTGAAAGCTTTTGTGCAGGTGTGCCTAAGCTGTCAAAGCCAATTTAATAGGACCAAATGCCTAATAGTTGAAGGCTTAGTTGTTTTTTTTTTTTAATCAGGCTGTCTCTAGAGAGGTTCCAAGCAAATAGTGAAATCCCATGAAACCTTTTTTCTTTATTTTATACCAGCCAAGAAAGATCAGTACTAAGTAATTTAGAATAGTGTCAAGGGGGAGTCAATTCATTCCTGCACTGATTCTGAGGCGGTGTGGGGAGTGGTGCCAGCTGCATTGCCCTTGAAGGATAAGTGGTACCTTGACCTCTGACAATGAACCACAGGGTCTTTGGTAGGAGGGTGGGCAGTAGTTCTGATGAAGGTGAGTATGGGAAAGGTGTAGAGGGAAGATGGACTTATAAAGGCATGCTGGGATGGATGGGTGGCTGAGAGAGGGCTCAGATACCTGGCTGAAGATATATGAAGATGTTAAGAAAATTTACTTGGAAAAAAGGCACAAAGGTAGTTGACATGTACTTTCAATGTCATACTGGGAATTAGAGAATTAAGGGGGAAGGTGGTTTCACCCAAGAGTTATTTAATTACCTATCTTAAAGGAATGTGCCTTTGTTATTTACTATTAATTACTCTAAAGTTATATGCTAAATATTATCCAGTGGAAAAGATAACCCCAAAGGTTATGGTTTGATTGCTCTGCTCAGCATGAACCAGTTTTATATCTTATCCAACATTTTAATTCTAACGTTCCTTTTTTCTCTCTCCCAATATTCCTTTATAAATGTCTGTGAATACCCAGTTCCTCAACATGCTCTTTGTACCAGATTTAACATCTTACTAGTTCCCTTATATTTGTAAAAGTCATGTTTTCAATTTTTTTTAATATTTATTTTTTTAAAGATTTTTATTTATTTGTCAGAGAGAGAGAGAGAGAGAGAGAGAGAGAGCACAAGCAGGGGGAGTGGCAGAGGGAGCCCAAAGGATCCCAGGACCCTGAGATCATGACCTGAGCCCAAGGCAGCCACTTAACTGACTGAGCCACCCAGGTGTCCTGATGTTTTCAATTTTTTGAAAATTATACTTTGACAGGATTCAGCTGTGATAATCCACTGACCAAGAGTTGTTAAGTGTCCTTTGAGGGAAAAAATCAGCCCTCACTGCAATAAGGGGCTCAACTCTGAACTGCCATTGGAGTCCTCATTCTTTATGGATTTGTAAAGAATTAAATGAAAAAGCCGTGAAAAATGTATTCCAAGGGAGTGGGAGGCTCTTTCCTGATGGCTGTAATATTACATCATAGTACAAATCCTAGGGGGCCAGATATGCCAGGTAAGCCAGACATTCTCGCACGAGCATGTGTTTAAGAATGATTTTAGGCAATATTGCATCTCAGCCCCTGCCTGGGCTACCTGCTGCTCCATTGTTGAAAGTCCATGTTGAGACATTCAGGTGCTCCTAACTCAGCATATAAAGCTGACTATTGCTTTGGTTCCCTGTAGAAAATGAGAGAACAACCTTCTTGGCTTCAGCTATGGTCTAAAGTTATTCACAAACTCACTGGGGCTAATGTTCACTGCCTGGAAGTGTTAACTGTTTAGAAGTGTTTCCAGGTTAGTCTGAGAGCTTCCCAAAGGCAGAGATGATCTCATTTATCTCCATATCCTCTATTTCTACCCACAGGAGTTGGCATATAGAAAGCCTTCAATAAATTGCTGTGAGAGAACACCATTTTAGAAAAGTTCTACTAGCAGGTACTATACCTGGGAAACCAAAAAATAAAAATAAAAGATGTTCACAGAGAGAAGCAGAAATCTACTAATTTATTGCTCCAAGCTTGGGATTCATTTTAATTTGCTTGGGTTTCTCATGGTAAGGGCGAAATAGCTTGGGTTAGATAATTTTAGAAAAAGGTACCCTTTGTGTAACTCAATAAAAATTAGCCTTTTCCAGTAAGATCTGAGCACATTTATCAGACAAATCAATTTCTCAATTTAAAAAAAAGTGTCAGACATCACTTTCCTTAGAGTATACATACCATTTTTCTTTCTGAGATACAAATAGTTATGAGTACTGTCTAGGGAGGCAGAAATTAGAGTATCAGAGGGATAAAAGGACACAAAATTTTCTCTACCGTATGGGGCACTTGGTTGAATTATGTCAGTCATATGCTAGAGTTACATAATGTGAACTAAACAGACAAAAGCTGTATTACAATAGTGTTAAAAGGTAGCATTTATAAATACTAACAATCTCTAATTTCAAAAACAGTTCACATTCATTTGGAATGGACAACAGTATACATTTATAGTTTGGCCCAAAGCTGTCTTAACTCTCCTGACTTCTGTCAAATTATAAAATGGAGAGATCTAAACAATCTGGACATCTGTCAGAATATCGCATTGGTCCACCATATTGATGACATCATGCTAATTGAACAAAAGAAGCAATAAATGGATAGCTTTGTAAAGTCCTTGGTGAGACTCATGTGCTACAATGGCTGGGAGATGAATCCTATGAAGATTCAGGGGTCCATCACATTCAGTACAATTTTTAGGAGTCTAGTAGTCTGGGACATCACCTCCAGAATGAAAGACAAATTATTGCATCTTGTATCTCCTACCACCAAGAAGAAAGCACAATACATCCTTGCCAATATTTGATATGGTCAGTCTCTTTAATGTCAGCTATTCTAATAGTTGTGTAGTAGTTTCCTGCTCCATTTTTAATTTGCATCATTAATTTGCATGATGTTGAGCATCTTTTCATGTTCTTACTTACCATCTGGATATCTTCTTTGATGAAGTGCCTGTTCAAATCTTTTTTAAAAGATTCTACCCATCTATTTATGAGAGAGAGAGAGAGAGCCCACAAGCAGGGGGAGTGGCATAGAGGGAGAAGCAGGCTCCCTGCCGAGCAAGCAGCCCGATGCGGGGCTCCATCCCAGGACCCTGGTATCACAACCTGAGCTGAAGGCAGATGCTTAACCAACTGAACCACCCAGGCGCCCCTGGATTGTGCTTTTATTGCCTAAGTCAAGGTCATAAGGGTTTCTTCCATTTTCTTTTAGAAGTTTTTTAATTAAGGTTTCACATTTAGGTCTATGATTCACTTAGAGTTAATTGCTGCATGTGGTGTGAGATACGGATCCAAGTTTGTTTATTTTTTTGCATATGGAAGTCCAGTTGTTCAAGTACCACTTGTTGAAAAGTCTATCCTCTCTTCACTAAATTGCTTTTATGCCTTTGTTAAAAATAGTTGTCCATACATGTGTGGGGTTGTTTTGGGACTCTCTTCTATTCCTTTGATATATATGTTCCTAGCTTTATGTTAAAACCAAACTGTTTTGATTACTGTAGCTTTATAATAACTATTGGGATTATGTAGTATTAGCCTTCCAACATTGTTTTTTCCAAGTTGTTTTGACGATTTTGATTGGTGTTGCACTGAATCTATAGATAAGATTGGGGAGAATTGACACCTTAACAATATTGAATCTTTTAACCATAAAGGAGGTGTATCTTTCCATTTATAAGGTTTTCTTTAATTTTTCTCAGGAGTATTTTATAGTTTTCAGTATACAGATCTTTCACATCCTTTGTAAGTTTATCCATAAGTAGTTCATATTTTTATATTATTAATGATACAGTCTTTTTTTAATTTCAATATCCAATTGTTCATGGTTAGCATATAAAAATACAATTGACTTTTTCCCCTGTGGTTTCTTCTATAAAAAGCTTTATTACAATATAATTCACACACAATAAAAATCACCCTCTTAAAGAATGTAATTCAGTGGACTTTAGTATATCCACAGACCATTGCAATCTGAGCACATTTATTTGTCACCTCCCCAAAAGGCTCGTGTCTATTACCAGTCACTCCCCATTTCTCCACTTCACCTGTGTCAGCCATAGGCAACCACTACTCTATGCCCTGTCTCTATGGATTTGCCTATTTGCATATTTCACATGAATATGATCATATAATATGTGGTCTTTTGCAGTGGGATTCCCTCACTTAAAACAATGTTTTAAAGGCTCATCTCTGTTGTGGCATTATTATCAGACTTCATTCCTTTTTTACTGCCAAATAATATTCCCATTGTAAGGATACGACATATTTTGTTTATACATGCATCAGTTAATGTACTTATTTGAGTTGTTTCTACTTTTAGT
Source organism: Ursus arctos (assembly GCF_023065955.2). Classification (NCBI taxonomy): domain Eukaryota; kingdom Metazoa; phylum Chordata; class Mammalia; order Carnivora; family Ursidae; genus Ursus; species Ursus arctos. The sequence continues at coordinate 31,001,612 of NW_026622808.1, read as the reverse complement.
TATTATAAGTAATGCTTCTATGAATATTCATGTGCAAGTTTTGTGTAGATGCATGTTTTTAATACTCGGGTGGAACTGCTGGGTCATATTTTTTTTTTAAGATTTTATTTATTTATTTGACAGAGAGAGAGAGACAGCCAGTGAGAGAGGGAACACAAGCAGGGGGAGTGGGAGAGGAAGAAGCAGGCTCATAGCAGAGGAGCCTGATGTGGGGCTCGATCCCGTAACGCCGGGATCACGCCCTGAGCCGAAGGCAGACGCTTAACCGCTTTGCCACCCAGGCACCCCTGCTGGGTCATATATTAACTCTATGTTTAATATTTTGAGGAACTGCCCAGACTATTTTCCAAAGTGGCTTCACAATTTTACATTCCTACTGGCAATGTATGAGAGTTCCAATTTCTCCACACCCTTGTCAAAACTTACTGTTGTCTGCCTTTTTAATTCTAGCCATTCTAATGGATGTTAATCAGCATTTCATTATTGCATTTCCCTAATGACTAATTTTCTTCATATATCTATTCGTGTAAATTTGTATATCCTCTTTGGAGAAATGTCTACTCACATCCCTTGCCCATTTTATTTTTTAATTATTAATTAACTAGTTAATTTTTGCACAGAAGAGATTACCCAGAAGTTTAATTAGTTTCTAGAGGTGCCTAGCTTGCTCAGCCAGTGAGCATGTCACCCTTGATCTTGGGGTTATGAGTTAAGCCCCATGCTGGGTGTGGAGATTACTTAAAAATTAAAAAAAAAAAATCTTTAAAAAAAGTTTAGTTTCTAAAATTAACGTTTGATACATTACAGTTACAAAGTTAAAACCCTAGTTCTTCCAGTACTTTTAAATTCTGCATATACATTTTATTATCCTCTTAGCAATTTTTTTTATTGAAGTAAAGGTAACACACAATGTTACATTAGTTTCAGGTGTGCAACATAGTGATTTGACAACTCTGTACATTAAGTTATGCTCACCACAAATGTAGCTACCATCTGTCACCATACAACTTCTTTGCCCATTTAAAAAAACTGGGTTATTGATCTTTTGATTATTAATTTACTCTCCTAATCTCTGTCTTTTATACTATATTTAGAGAATTTATATTTAATGTAATCACCGTATGTTGGGGCTTAAATCTGCCATTTTCTTTTTTGTTTATTCCTCCTCTTTTCCATTTCTTTTTCTTTTTCTTGCCTTTCTGTGAGTTAATTGATTTTAAGAATTCCATTTTGGTGGGGCACCTGGGTGGCTCAGTTGGTTAAGCATTTGACTCTTGGGACACCGCGGTGGCTCAGTCGGTTAAGGTCTGCCTTTGGCTCAGGTCATGATCCCAGGGTCCTGGGATCCAGTCCCACTTTGGGCTCCTTGCTCAGCAGGGAGCCTGCTTCCCCTCTGCCTGCTGCTCCCCTTACTTGTGCTCTGTCTTTTGACAAATAAATAAATACATAAATAAATAACATCTTTAAAAAATTTTTTTAAAAAGCATTCAACTCTTGATCTCAGCTCAGGACTTGATCTCAGGGTTGTGAGTTTGAGCCCTGCGTTGGGCTCCATGCTGGGCATGGAGCCTACTTTAAAAAAAAAAAATTCCATTTTGATTTAACTATAGTGTTTTCGAGTGTGTCTCTTTGTATAAATTTTTTTGGTAGTCGCTCCAGATATTACATTATACATACATTACTTACCACAGTCTACTGGTTTTAATATTTTACTAGTTCAAATGAAGTATAAAAACCTTACCTCCCTTTAAGTCCTTTTACCCTCCCCTATTTATAATTGTCTTAAATGTTTCTCACACATACACTGAGAACCACATCAGACAATGTTATATTTTTTGCTTCAACTATCAAACATAATTTTAAAAGCTTGAGAGAAGGAAGGTATTTGCCAACATTTTCACTATTGCTATTGTGCTTTAATTCTTCCTGATATTCTAAGTTTTCATCTTTTATCATCTTCCTTATATTTTGAGAACATTCTTTAGCAATTTTTAGGGTTGGTTTGGTAGTGACAAATTCTTAGTTCTTCCAAGTTTTCTGTAGTTTCCCTTCATTCTTGAAGGATAATATCACTAGATGTAGAATTTGGGGTTGACAGTTCTTTTCCTTGAGTGCTTGGAAAATAGGCAACTTTCTTTTTACCTCCATGGTTTCTCATGAGAAATCTGATGTCATTCAAAAATATCTTCCCCTATAGGTGTTATTTCTCTGTCATTGCCTTCAAGATTTTTTTGTCTTTAGTTTTAAGAAGTTTGTTTGTTGGGGCGCCTGGGTGGCACAGCGCTTAAGCGTCTGCCTTCGGCTCAGGGCGTGATCCCGGCGTTATGGGATCGAGCCCCACATCAGGCTCTTCTGCTATGAGCCTTCTTCTTCCTCTCCCACTCCCCCTGCTTGTGTTCCCTCTCTCGCTGGCTGTTTCTATCTCTGTGGAATAAATAAATAAAATCTTTAAAAAAAAAAAAAAGAAGTTTGTTTGTTTATTTATTTATTTTTTAAAGATTTTATTTATTTGACAGAGAGAGAGGCAGTCAGTGAGAGAAGGAACACAAGCAGGGGGAGTGGGAGAGGAAGAAGCAGGCTCCCAGCAGAGGAGCCTGATGTGGGACTCGATCCCAGGACCCCGCGACCATGCCCTGGGCTGAAGGCAGACGCTTAACGACTGCGCCACCCAGGCACCCCAAGAAGTTTATTTATTTTTAAAAAGATTTTATTTATTTATTTGGGGGAGAGAGAGCACAAGTGAGCATGAGTCTGTGGGGGGGTGGCAAAGGGAGAGGGAGAAGGAGACTCCCTGCTAAGCAGGGAGCCTGATTTGGGGCTCAATCTCAGGACCCCAGGATCACAACCTGAGCTGAAGGCAGATGCTTAACCAAATGAGCCACCTAGGCACCCCAGTTTTAAGAAGTTTAAGTATGATGTATGTTGGGGTGATTTCTTTGGGTCTGTCCTGTTTATGACTTGTCCAGCTTCTTGAATCTATAGGTTTATGTATTTTGACAAATTTGGAAAATCTCAGCCATCATTTCTTTGAATACTTTTTCCACCCCACCCTCTTTCTCTTCTTTTGGGACTCTGATTCCACAAATGTGTATCTTTTGTTATAGTTCCACTGGTTCCTAAGGACCAGTTCATTATTTTTTTTTTTTCAATTTATTTTCTCTGTGTGGTTTAGATTGGGTAGCTTTGTCTTATCTTCAAGTGCACTGGTTCTTTCCTCTGTCTTCTCCATTCAGTTATTGAGCTCACCTACTGAATTGAACATTTCCATTTAGTTCTACTTTATCTTCTATTTCTTCGCTGAGACTTTTTAAATGTATTTGTTTCAAATGGGTTCATAAATGTTTGATGAAGCAGTTTTATGATGGTTGCTTTAAAATTGTCGGATAATTCTGACATCTGATTCATTTTAGTGTCAGCATTTTTAAAATTATATTTTGTCATTCAAGTTGAAATTTTCCTGGTTCTTGGTATGATGAGTAATTTTCCTTTTTAAATTGTATCCTGGACAGGGGTGCCTGGGTGGCTCAATCGGTTAAGTGTCCAACTCTTAATTTCAGCTCAGGTTTTGATCTTGGGGTCCTGAGATCAAAGTGCTGCATCAGGCTTCACATTCAGTGCAGAGTCTGTTTGTCCCTCTTCCTCCCCCTGCTTGCTCTCGTGCTCTCTCTCTCTCAAATAAATAAAATCTTTAAAAAGATTTTTTATTTAGTGTCATGAGACTCTGGATCTTATATAAATCTTCTATTTTAGCAGGTTCTTTCTGACACCATATCAGAGAGGAATGGGGTACCCACCTTCTTTCTGCCCGATGAGGGCAAAATTCCAGACTTCCTGTTTGACCTTCTTGGCATCTCAGAGGGAAGTGATACCTTGGTGCTTTGTTCCTTTTATGGAAGTTGGGTATCTTGCCTCCCACTATGCCTGACACCGCCTTGGTTAAGAAGGTGGGGGTGACTTGTTAGGTCCTGCAATTACATTATAATAGGGGAGGCCTCATTATTGCTGGGTGTTGGTGAAAGTGCCATCTTCACATTCTGCCTCCCCTGATACTGAAGGGTAAAGAGAAGGGTACCTTTATACAGTTGGTGGGGAGAAGTCCAGAACCCCCATGTGGCCTCCACTGATACTATAAAGGAGCCTTAATACTACTAGGCAGGAAAGAAAAATGCCAACTTCCCACTCAGTCTTCTCTGACACCACCCACATTACAGCTGGGATGGAGTGGAACTCTAGGTTCCCCATTTCCAAGGTATTGCTGACAGAAGTTGTTTGGTAGGATGGGGAAGTATTGTCTATCTCTCTCTTGGTAGATTGCCTGTTTCTTGGGCCATTAGCTAGAGAAGTGGCTTGAGGAGCACTCCTGTTGGCCTTTCTCAGTTGCCAGCTACTCTAGCACCCAGTCTGGGGTACAGGAGACAAGAAGAGAAAATCCAGGTATCTCATCACTGTGCCATTTTGTGCTCCCAAGGTCCCAAGCCAGTAAGGTTACAGAGTCATTTTGGTTTATGTATAATGTTAAGGGCTTTTTTTAGTTGCTGTTTCTAGAGGAATAGGATGTATGTTTATTCTCTCTTTATCCAGAAGCAGAAGTCAATGTTGTCTTTCTGTCTACGTACAATATATATTTCCCTGTTTCTTAAAACTTTACTTTTCAAGTTTTCTTAATATAGGGTGCACTTATTTCTTATTGTTTATAACTTTTGTTGCCCTTATGGATGGGGTTCTATTTTTCTTTCTTACATTTAAAAATTGGCTAATACTGTTAATTTTTGAGAAGAAAAGAGTTAATACAGGAGTCTAGTTGCAAGTGTTTGGGAAGCCTAGAACCCTGTTAACCCTTGGCCAACCAACTGAGAATATGGCCTTCAGAATGCTCTTTATGTTTGATGACATTCTGTATGCCCAGGGCAATGGTTGATGCTGTACCAGTTTATTAGGATTGTTTTGCACAAATATCACAATTGATGATGTGCCTCATTTCACTGTTGGGGTCCTGAGTTTCAGTTACCAAGGATGGTCATGTAGCCAGAACAGTTGCCTACATGCCCCCAACCTCTGATGAAAGCTTCAGACCCTTGGACCAGAGCGAACTTCCTTTGGCAGACATTTCACATGTGCTTCCAGTTTCCTGCTAGAAAGAGTGTATCTTGTGTGGTCCCAGGAGGGGAATGACTTGGAAGCCTATGTGTGATTTCTCTGGACTTCACCCAATGTATATTTTTGTTCTGTTGCTCTTACTCTGTATCTTTTGCTGTAATAAGTCCTGGCTGTGAGTATAACCTGCTAATAAGTCTTTTTTTTTTTTTTTTAAGATTTTATTTATTTATTTGACAGAGAGACAGCCAGCGAGAGAGGGAACACAAGCAGGGGGAGTGGGAGAGGAAGAAGCAGGTTTCCGAGTGGAGCAGGGAGCCCAATGTGGGGCTCGATCCCAGCCGAAGGCAGATGCTTAACGACTGAGCCACCCAGGTGCCCCAATAAGTACTAGAATCATTCTAGTAAACCTCTTAACTTGAGAATGAGCATGAGACTCCTAAACCTTAAAAAAATAGGCTAATCTCTCATCCAACCACATTGATATTAAACTTTTATGAGAGCTACTAGTTTACCAGTTGATTTTCTTAAATGTTCTAGGTCATACTGCTGCAGAAAATGTGTAATATTTTCCTCTTCCTCTTTATTTACAGGCTTTAATTAATGTTAGGCCCTCTATATGATGCTATCAATATACTTATGTTTCTAGTTTTGTGTGTGTTTTTTAAAGATTTTTAAATTTATTCATTTGAGCAAGACAGAGCAAATAAGAGCTCAAGCAGGGGGAAGGGTCAAAGGGAGAGGGAGTATCAGACTCCCCGTTGAGCAGGGCGCCTGACATGGGGCCTGATCCCAGGACCCCGGGAACATGACCTGAGCCGAAGGTAGATGCTTAATCAACTAAGCCATCCAGGTGCCCCTTATGTTTCTAGTTTAAAAAAATTTATATTTATTTATTTGAAGGGGGGGCAAAGGGAGAGGGAGAGAGAGAACCTCAAGCAGACTCCCTGATGAGTGGGGAATCCGACACGGGCTTGATCTCACAACCCTGAGATCATGACCTGAGCCAAAATCAAGAGTTGGATGCTTAACCAACTGAGCCACCCAGGAGCCCCATTATGTTTTTAGTTTTAATGGGAACATTCCCAATGTTCTATATTAACTATGATGTTTTTGTAATTTTCCAGTAAACATTTTCATATTAAATTTTCTTCTGCTTCTAGTTGATTGAGGGCACTTATCAATAATGAATGTTAAACTTCATTAATATTTTTTCATTTATTGAGATAATCATATAATTTTTTCTCTTTTAATGAAGCAGTCTGCATCTTTTAGGCATAGATATTTGATTACCCTTCTTTTTTTTAAGATTTATTTATTTATTTGAGAGAGAGACACAGTGAATGTGTGTGGGTGTGTGTGCGTGTGTGTGTGTGTGTGTGTGTGTGTGTGAGCAGGGGGAGGGGCAGAGGGAGAGGTAGAGGGAGAGGGAGAGAGAGAATCTCAAGCAGATTTCCAGCTGAGTATGGAGCCCAACATGGGGCTTGATCTCACAACCCTGAGATCATGATCTGAGCTGAAATCAAGACTCAGATGCTAAACCGACTGAGCCATCCAGGTGCCCCAACCCTTTATTTCTTCTGTAGTTATTCTCGCTGATTTTTCTTGATCCAAGTTTGGGATTTTCACTTTTCCAAGAATATCTTCCACTGTCTACTTTTTATTTCATTAAAAAATTTTTTTTAATTATAAATGAAATAGCCAAGAACAACTGGTAATACTAAACATGATTTTTCAAAAAAGATCCTTTTATATGGACATACTAAATTTAAATAATAGTTGTTAATATTAATAATGTTATGGTCATTGTCACTTAATTTTTTTTATCACTTAATTTTTTTGGAAGATTTTATTTATTTATTTGACAGAGAGAGACAGCAAGAGAGGGAACACAAACAAGGGGAGTGTGAGAGGGAGAAGCAGGCTTCCCGCTGAGCAGGGAGCCCGATGCGGGGCTGGATCCCAGGACCCTGGGATCATGACCTGAGCCGAAGGCAGACGCCTAATGGCTGAGCCACCCAGGCACCCCTGTCACTTAATATTAAACAAGTTTAATCTATGCCTCCTCTTATACCCAGGCTTTCCCCCTTCTATTATGAAATACATATTGCACAGAACTCTTTGAGGTACTGCATTAAATGTGATTCTTATACACTTGGTTGCAATATTTCTTTCTAACATACTCTGTCAATAAATTTGGTACCCAACTGTGCAGACATTTTTAGGCTTTACTTTTTAGCTATCATGTCTGACCAGGTTTGGGTAGATATTTTGCCCAAATGGTAACAACAGTATTTCTCATCCAAAGTGCTCTTCCAAAACCTTGCCACTCCCCCATTAGGAGGTAGAATTATGATCCTTCCTCTTGAACTTGGGTGGGCCTTCTGATTGCTTCAACTAATAGAGTACAGTGGAAGTAAATGCTATGTGATTCCTAAGGCTAGATCATAAAAGGCAATGCAGTTTTCACTTGGCTCTTCTTAGGAGGTTCACTGTTAGAGAGAGCCACTGTACTAATGAAAAAGCCCAGGCCACATGAGGAGGTCTAACTGGAAAAACTAAGGACCTTAGTCCTCAGCCCTAGCTGAGCTGCCAGCCAATAGCCTGTACCAACTTGTCAGCAACATGTGTGAGCCACCTTGGAAACAAATGTGCTAGCTCTCGGTAGAGCTGTCCCAGCTGATCCCATGTGGAACAGAGACGAACCTTCCCTGCCTGAGTCCTGACCAGACTGAAAATTTGTGAGCACAATCAATGACTATTTTTGTTTTTTAAAAAGATATTATTTTTTTGAGAGGAGAGAGAGAGAGTAAGCATGAGCGGGGGTGGGGGAAGGGCAGAGGGAGAGGGAGAAGCAGACTCCCCACGGAGCAGGGAGCCTGATGCAGGGCTCGATCCCAGGATCCCGGGATCATGACCTGAACCAAAGGTAGCCCCTTAATTGACTAAGACACCCGGGCACCCCACTATTTTTGTTTTATTTTTTATTTTTTTGGATTTGTTTTTTTAATAATTTTTTATTATGTAATGTTAGTCACCATACAGTATATCCTTAGTTTTTGATGCAATGTTCCATGATTCATTATTTGCGTGTAACACCCAGTGCACCATGCAATATGTGCCCTCCTTAATACCCATCATCGGCCTATCCCAATCCCCCACCCCCCTCCCCTCTGAAGCCCTCAGTTTGTCACTGTTTTGTTATGCAGCAATTAAAAACTGATACAAAGATAAATCTGAGAAGTAGTTGAGAGTGGGAAGCATATTGCTTCTGAATTTCTATCCATTCATTTAAAAGGTTTCCTCTCATGGCTTCCACAAGACTACACTCTTCTGTTTGTTTTCAACTTCACCTTTGTCCCTTTGCTGGCTTATCATTCTTTATGACCTGTAAATGCTAATGTTCCTAAATGCTTAATCCTGGGCCCTGTCCTTTTATCTGCCCTTTTCTCTAGCTGTACCTTCTCCCTACGAGATCTCATACAGACTTGTATCCTGGTGACTCCAAAATCTATGTTTGTGTATCTATAGCATTCCTCTAAATTCCTAACTGGTATTTTGAACTGGTCACTTCATATCTCCCTTTGAATGTTTAGCAGCATTCTCTAAGTTTATATGTTCAAACCAGAATCATTTTTTAAAGAGAGTTATTTATTTTGAGAGAGAGGGAGAGAGAGAGTGCACACGTGGGGGGGAGGGGCGGAGCAGAGGGAGAGGGAGAGAGAATCTGGAGCAGACTCCCCACTGAGCACAGAGGCCAATGTGGGGCTCCATTGCACAATCCTGAGATCATGAACTGAGCCGGAATCGAGAGTTGGACGCTTAACCAACTGAGCCACCCAGATGCCCCTCAAAGCAGAATTATTACTCCCATATCCCCTGACCTATTTGTCCTCCAATTTCCATTAGTCTCCACCAATCACCCAGTTGCTGAGGTAAAAAATTTAAGATTTATCTTTGATTGCTTTCTTTCTCTCGCTCTCTGCATTCAAACCATTAGCAATATTAAGACTGGTGTATAATCTTCTGCATATTCACTGTTCAGATATACGAGCGCTTACATACTATGCATATATATGGCTTTTGGCTTTACTGAAACAGACTCCAAACACATATTAATCTGGAACTTACTTTTTTCAGTTGATATCCCTATATCAGTAAATATAGATTCAACTGTTTTTTTCCTCCCAATTTCTTAATGGATCTCTAGATATATACAAATATCTATAGTTTATACATATACATGGGACCACAATATATTTACTGGAGTATGGTGGTAATTTTCCCTTTTTCTTTTCTTTCTTTTTTTTTTTTTTAAGATTTTATTTATTTGAGAGAGAGAGCACGCATGAGTGGGGGATAGGGTGGGCAGAGGGAGAGGTAGAGGGTGAGAAGCAGATTCCCCACTGAGTGCTGATCCTGGATCCTGACATGGGGCTCAATCCCAGGACGCTGAGATCATGACCTGAGCCAAAGTTAGATGCTTAACCAAATGAGCCACCCAGGCACGCCCCCTCCCTTTTCTTTTTTTCTGTCACTTCCTCCTTCCTTCATTTCTCCCCACTCTCAAATCAAGGTAACTCAACTAAATGGCATATATCCACTCTAGCCTTCCCCATACTCATAAAATCAAACAAATATATACATGTATATATAAGTTTAAGTGTCTTGCTTTTCCCATCCACCAAACCCCAAAACCTCATGGAAACTCCTCCAGAATCTCTAGTACAGTGAAAATTCATTCTTTTAAATGACAGTGTAATAATACTCCTTAGTATGGATATTGTAAAATGTATTCCTGCATTTCCTTATTTATGACCATTTATTCCCCCAACACAATGATACAATTAATATCTTTGTACATTTATTCTTTGTACTAGTACTTTTATTTCTATAAACTAGAACTTCAGAAATAGAATTTGCTGGTCAAAGGATACACACAAGTTTTTATTAAATAATAAATAGATAGTTATTAATCAAACAGGGGTAGACAAAATAACAGTAAAACAAATATATATGGACTTACCGCCTCGTTTAAGAAATAGAGCTTTAGTGATTCTCTGAAGCCTCCTTGATGCTCCCACAATTCCTTTTCCCCCTTTAGAAAAAAAAAATCCTGAGTTTTTTTTTACTTATCCCTTAAGTTTTCCCTTTGAGTTCTGTTATGCTTAATTCCCTGCATAATCTGTTCTTTAATTTCGGCTTGTAAAACTTCATATAAATGAAAAAAATTATATATTCTTTTACGTCCTTTTTTTCCTTGTCATTATGTTCCTGAGATTTAACCATTTCGATAGGTGGAGCTGAAAAGTTCATTCATATTCAATGCTGTTTGATCATTCATTATATAAATACTCTATGTTGTATGGACATTTGCCGATACTGCTATGGACGTTCCTGAACATGGCCTTTGGTGTACATGTGCAAGTTTCTGTAATCTGTGTATCTAAGAGTGTAATTGCTGGTTGTAGGGTATGCCCATACTCAACTTTACAAAGTAATGCTAAATTGTTTTCCAAAGCCATTATACCAATTAACATTCCCACTAACACTGCACTGTGCCTGATTTCCCTGAAACATCTTTTCAAGTGTTTCTTAGCTATTAATTTTTCCTCTTTGGCGGTATTTGCCAATTTAAAAAACTGGGTTACCTTTTTCTGATTGGCACGAGTTCTTTGTATATTCTAGATCAATGCTGTCCAACAGAAGTAAAGTGCAAGTCACAGATGTAATTTAAAATGCTCTAGTAGCCACGTTTAAAAAAAGTGGTAACAGGCAAAATTAATTTTATTTTTTAAAGATTTATTTATTTATTTTAGAGAGTGGGACAGAGGCAGAGGGAGAGAGAGAATGCTGAAGCAGTCTCCCCGCTGAGTGGGGAGCCCGATGTGAGGCTTGATCCCACGACCCTGAGGATCATCACCAGAGCTGAAATCAAGAGTCCGACGCTTAACTGACTGAGCCAGCCAGGCGTCCCTGGGCAAAACTAATTTTAATAGTTTTTTTTACTTAATAATATAATTTTTTTACTTAATAATATAATAACAAAATATTATCATTTCAAGATGCAATACATAACATTTTTTTTTTGTACTAACTCTTTGAAATCTGGAATCTATTTCATACTTAACAGCACCTCTTAATTTGGCCTACCTACATTTTAAATACTCCACAGCCTACTGTTGTTAATACCTACTGTACTGGGGTGTAGCTCTGGATACTTTCATTGTTGCTGTTATGTGTGTTGCAGATTTTTCTTTCTAGCTTATGATTTTTTTTCTTTCACTTTTTGTCTTTTTATGACAAAGTTTCAAGGGAGCTGAATTTTTACTTCTTTGGTTTGTACTTTGAATTTTAAGGACATTTTTTTTCTATCACATGGGCATGTCCCAAAGATATTGTATTATTCTATATTTTATTCTAAATCTTTTCATGTTTTGCCTTTTATATTGAAGTCTTCGATCCACCTGGAATTGACTTTTGGGTTAAATACGAGATAAGGATCCATTTTTACTTTCTCTCCACATGGATAACCAGTAAGATAACCCAGCTCTAATAGTTTGGTGTTGATGCTGTTTTTGTAAATGGTATGTTTTATTTGCTTGTGCTTTCTATCTGCTGGATTATGGAAATGCAGTTGATTTTTTTTATCTGAAAAACTTGAAGAATTGTCATTAGTTCTAAGTATTATTCTGAAAATTATTTTGGGTTTTCTAAGCAGACACTCATACCACCTGTAAATAACAACTGTCTTTTTTCATTCCTTACATGTTGTATTTCCTTTAAAAAAATATTTTATTTATTTATTTATTTGAAAGAGAGAGAGGGAGAGGGAGGAGTGAAGGAGGAGGGAGAGGGAGAGGGAAATAATCTCCAGCAGACTCCGCACTGAGTGCAGAGCCCTATGTGGGGCTCAATCCCATGACCCTGAGGTCGTGATCTGAGCAAACCAAGAGTTGCAGGCTTAACCAACTGAGCCACCAGGATCCCCTTACATGTTTTATTTCTTTCATTGTTTTATTTTGCTGGCTAGGACTCAAATACAATGTTGAATAGAAATGGTGACAGCAAACATTTTATTTTTAATTTCAAAAGAAATGCTTTATTTCACAATTATGTATAATGTTTGTTCTAGGTCTTTATCAGGTTAAGGAAATTTTCTTCTATTCCTGATTTGTTAAAGGTTTTTTTGGTTCCTCTTTCTTTTTTTAAAATTAAGAATGGGGGCTCCGGGGTGGCTCAGTCAGTTGAGCATCTGCCTTTGGCTCAGGTCATGATCCCTGGGTCCTGGGATCGAGTCCTGCATCGGGGCAGGGGTGGGGGGAATCCTTGCTCAGTGGAGAGCCTGCTTCTTCCTCTCCCTTTGCCTGCTGCTCCCCCTGTTTGTGCTCTCTCTCAAAAACATAAAATCTTAAAAATAAATAAATAAATAAAAAATGGTTACTGATTTTTAACAAATATTTTTGCCAGCATCTAAAAGTGTTTGGTTGTACCTTTATTAGCTTTCAATTTCAGCTATAACAAATTATTACAACCTTAGAAGCTTAAGACAGAACAAGTTTATTTTTTTAGTTCTGCACACCAGAAGTCCAGTATGGGTCTAACTGAACTAAAAACAGTGTTGGCAGGCTATATTCCATTCTGGAGGTTCTGGGAGAAAATCTATTTCCTGCTCATTGGGTTACTGGCAGAATTCAGTTTCTAGAGGTGGTAGGACCACAGTCCCTGTTTTCTCCCTGCCTGTAAAATGAGTGAAGGTCATTCTCATCTTGCAGAGGCTGCCACATTTCTTGGCTCATGGCCCTTTTCCTCCATTTTCAAAGCCAGCAACAGGCAGGTTGAGTCCTTGTCTTTTTCATCTCTCTGACCAACACGTTTGCCTTCCTCTTCCATTTTTAAGGATTTGTGATTAGATTAGACCCAGATAGTCCAAGATAACCTCTCTATCCCAAGGTCTGAAACTCGATCACATCAAAGTCCCTTTTGCCACACAAACACATTCACAGGTACCAGGGATTAGGAAGTGGACATCTCTGGGGAGCTATTCTGTCTACCACACCATTATAATTTGTTATATGAGGAATTACTTTAAAAAGTTTGCAATATTGAACTCTAACTTTCATTCCTCAAATAAATTCAACTTGATCTTGATTTTTATCTTTTTAACAAATTGCTGGATTTGCTTTAATATTTTGTTCAGGATTATTCCATCTGTGTTCAAGAATTAGAATAGCTTGTAACTTTTCCTTTCTTGTCCTATCCTTGCCTGCCTGGGTCTGTCCATCTGTTCATCCATCCCTTCCTTTCTTTTTGAGAGAAAATTGACTACTGATTTTTAATGGTTTAAGGACCAGATAGATTTTCCATTTCTCATTGAGTCAGTGTTGCTAATTTGCATTATCTTAGAAAGTTGTTCAAGTTGATCTAAGTTTTCAAATTTATTGGTCTCAAATTTTTCATTTTTTAAAATTAATTTTATAATCTCTATAGTTTCCATAATTCTGTCCCTCTTTTCCTTATTTATTTGCATGTTCTTTACATTATTCTCCTTTACATTATTTATTTGTATCTTCTATTTTTTCCCCCAATTTGTCAGAAGTTGGTCTATAGTCTTTTAAAAGAAATAATTGTTGGCTTTGTGCATCTTCTCAATTGTATGCTTTTTCTTTGATTTTGTGCTCTCATCTTTTTTTTAATTCTACTTTAGCTCTTAAGTTTGACATGTCATTTGTCAATTTTGTCTTTTTCCCCTGTAACATAAGCATTTAAATCCCTAATTTCCCTCTACTTACTGCTTTAGCTATATTCTACCATTTTGCTAGTCATTTCACTATTTTTCTCTAGTGTAATTGAGAAATAATATAAATCACTATATATAAATCACTATATAAGCTTAAGGCATACAGCATGATGGACTTACATATTTTGTGATTACTACAGTAGGTTCTGCTAACATTCATCTTCTCATATAGATACCAAAAAGAGAACAAGAAAAAAAGAAAATTCTTTTTCCTAGTGATGAGAATCCAGGATTTACATTTCATTGTTCTTTAGTTCCAATTACTTTGTGATTCCCATTATGGTTTTTTTTCTGACCAATGAGTTATTTACAAGCATACTTTTGAATATTCAGATGTGCTCTTCCCCCCTTAGTGATTTCTTTTTTTTTTTTTTAAGATTTTATTTATTTGACAGAGAGAGAGAGAGAGAATGAGCCAGAGAGCACAAGCTGGGGGAATGGCAGAGGGAGAGGGAGAAGCAGGCTCCCCGCCGAGCAGGGAGCTGGATGCAGGACTTGATCCCAGAACCCTGGGATCCCGCCCTAAGCCAAAGGCAGACATTCAACCGACTGAGCCATCGGGCGCCCCCTTAGTTAGTGATTTCTAACTCAATTGCATTTCTGTCAGAGAACATGGGTTATACAACATCAGTCATCTGAAATTTGTTGAGAATTACTACATGGACTTACATGTATGTGGTCAATTTTTCTTATTTTTAAAGTTTTTTTTTTTCTTTTTTTTTGAGAGAGGGAGAGCACAAGCAAGGGGGGGGAGGGAGAAGCAGCAAGCAGGGAGCCTGACATGCGGCTCAATCCCAGGACCTTGGGATCATGACCTGAGCTGAAGGCAGTCGCTTAACCGACTGAGCTACCCAGGCGCCCAGGTCAATTTTCATAAACATTCCACACAGGCACATTAGAAGGATATGAGTGCTCTGTTGAGTGCAACACTTCATATGTCTATTAATTCAATCTTTTTAATTATGTTGTTCATATCTTCTGATTCTTGTAAGATCTATCCATTATTTTGAGGTGTGTTAAAATCTCCACTATACTGGGAAATTCATTTTTCTTGTAGTTCTGTTGAATTTTGCTTTTTGTATCTTAAGGACATGTAATGATGTCCATGCATGTTTAGAATTATGAAGTCTAGGGGATCCTGGTGGCTCAGTCGGTTAAGCATCTGCCTTCAGCTCAGGTCATGATCCCAGAGTCCTGGGATCGAGTCCCACATCAGGCTCCCTGCTCAGCGTGGAGCCTGTTTCTCCTTCTGCCTCCCCCTGTTCCTTTTCTCTCTCTCACTCACTCTCTCAAATAAATAAAATCTTAAAAAAAAAAAAAAAAGGAATTCTGAAGTCCTAGGGTCCTGAATTTATCATTATTTAGTAACCTTCATTTACTCTTAGTCTGGTGTTACCAGCTTTCTCCTGATATATTAGCCTGACATGTTTTTCCATCCTTTTACATTTTTCTATGCTCTTGGTTTTAAGAATGTCTCAAAAATAGCATATGGTTGGATTTTGTTTCCTTGTCTATATTACATTGTTTTTTAAAACTGGAGACTTTATTCAATTTACATTTATTGTAGTTACTGAAATATTTACATTTATTTTTTACCATATTATTTGTGATTTCTATTTGTTTCACTATTGCTTTCTTTTTTCTAATTTCATACAATGCTTTTTTTTGTAATTTTATTCTATTTCTCTGTGAACTTAGAAATTAAAACTCTTAGTAGTTACTTGAGATGTTTTAACTTGAGTACTTAAAAGAAATAAGCTTAATCCATATTTTTACCCTTTTTGCAAACAATACAAGGACTTTGGAAAACTTTAACTCCAATCACCACCCCACCCTTCCCACTTCCAAATTATGATTTTGTTGTCCTGGATATTATTTCTATCTTGCTTTACTTTATTAACCACACAAATTATGTATTCTTATTATTACTTTGTTACTTTTTTAGTTTTAACCACTTATTTGCCAATTTCTTTGCTCATCGTTCCTTCTTATATAAGGGAGTATTTTCTGTTGGTGGTAAACTCCAGATTTTTTGGTCTGAAAATGTCTTGAATCAGATAGCCAGGTTCAGGTCCTAGCTCTACCTTTCCTTAGTCACGTGACCCTAGATAAGTACCTTAACTGCTGGGATCTTCGGTTTACTAATTTGTAAAACTGAGTTTCTTCCTTTGCTGGGAGACACAAGGCTGGGAAGGAAGATGCAATAAGCAGCTCCTGAGATGAACTCTCTGAAAGGGTGCCAAGATCCAAAACACCGCAAAACAAACACTGTAATCACCTCCCTGAGCGTTTGGTACTCTCACAGGGAAGACAAGATTAACACATATTGAAAAGAAATTAATAATATTCCTGTGTACTTGAGGGTTAAGTGTATGGCTCTTTCAAGTCAGCGCTTTCAAGGCCAACGAAATGGTTGGTTCCTAAGAGCTTATGAAGGAGACTTCACAGAAGACAGTGCTTACCTGGATGTCAGTAGCTTATTAGCTGCTCAACCATCTAGTCTCGACAGACAAATCCAATGTGAATACTTCAGAGTTTCTAAAAGAAAAAGAGTAAAAAAAAAAAAAAAATTAAGGCTTTCAAAAGAGTAGCAAAGTAAGTATTCATTAAACACCTGGCGTATACAGGGCCAAACACTATAAAATATTAAAGACAATAAAGCTTCTGCCTACAATGAACTTATAAGAGTTCGGAAGATAGAATGAAAGTCAGTTAACAAAGAAGTACGGAAGAGGAAAAGACAACTACAGACTACAATACTACCATATAGGAAGGTGCTAACTTGATACAAATAATGTATGGGGTAGGGTTCAATATAGGTTGCATATTGTTTTCTAGATTCCTCTTGTGTTGAGATCTGCAGACTGAACATGATTAAAAATCAATTGTAATTATACTTTTTTCTCTAAGGAATTCCAGAGCCATAGATTTGTGCAGAACAGTCAGAATAACCATTATTCTAAATGATACTACCGTTATTTTGTATATTGATTAAATATAAAATAAAATTCAAATATATTGAGCCTTATGTAAATACATAAATTTGTAAGGTAGCTTATTTTTTAGTGCATGGCTAGTAGTTTACATGTACTAGGTACTTTCTCAGACATTATCACATTTCACGTTCCCTAAATGCTAAGACGTTGGTTGTATCTACAGAGAAGCTCTATCCTACAGAAAAGTAAATACACATTTAAACCACTTGATCCAAGTTTTTCATCTGTAGAATAACATACATCGTTCTAAAAACTATCTCATTATATATTTAATTAATGGAAACGAATTCATTTCAGTTATAACAGAATAATTTTTTGATCTACTAAAACCAAACAGTAAATTACCATTAAAAGCTGTATATGACAGCTTCTAAATACCCACATCATGTTTTTTGTTTTGTTTTTTCAGAGCACGCACATGCGCAAGGGTGGGGAAGGGCAGAGAGGTAGAGAGAGAGAACCTTAATCGGGCTCCACAACCAATCATGTTTCTATTCTAATGTTAGGATGGACCTGTATGTATTTATGATTTTATGGTTAATATATAATTATAGTAACAGGCAATTTTGGGTTCCTAGGGACCAAACAAAGAAAAATACGTTTTTGGAATATGTAATACAGACCATTCCTCTATTCAAAAGTACACTGGGGGAAAAGAGAACAAATAGATGATAAGGATCATTGACAGCTGGAAACAGATTCAAGATAATATTTAAATAACTAAGGAAATCAAGTTAGTATCTCACAAATTGTTGTGATTTACATGAGTCTTGTACCAGCAAGCCTGAGCTTTCAAACATTTGATCTTGATATAACCCAGCCTTGTGTCTATTATTCATGTATACTCCCAAACTGCCTCTCTGATACTATATCAACCTTTCATGTATCAGCAGATGACTATTAACTCCAGTCTATGGCTGCCAGTAATAGGCCTGACTCTGCCAAGGTGAGAGTTTTTGTGGGAGCATGTGGGTAGAGATACAGTTTCCCACACTGCTCTGCTCACACTCCCAATGTTAGCCTTGTTGCCAACTCTGCCCCTTCTTGGCAAAGCAAAGAACTTTGAGGAGTCCTCGGACTGAAGGCCTAGGGCTTGCTTGTCTTTTCCAAATTGGCATCTCTTAAGGAGCACAACACAACCAGTCCCCTAATAATCCTCATCTGGGAAGAGTGGGATGGGAAGAGGCAAGAGTAAGTGGGTAGGAGTGGCTTCCCCATTCAGCTCCAGCTGTGGGTTTAAGGGGGAATGACCATTTCTCTCTCTTTTAGAGCTTTGGCCACATTCCCGTGTGAGGTAGTAGAGCTTTGGCCTGGGTACATTGGCAAAAAAAAGGGGTACCACCTGGTGGCACCTTAGAGTACCTCACTATCTTGATTGTATGGCTTTTATGTGTGTCAGTTCTAAGAACTGTCTTGCCAATATATTACCTTAAAAATTTTTACAAATAGTAGTTTGGAGACCGTGCTCAAGAGATCAACTGTCTAACTTTGGGCCAAAAGGCTCCCCTAAGGCAAGAAATGTCTGAGTCAACTTTGTTTCAGGGTCACTAAAGGCTACCCTAGGGTCCCTGGGATGGGGTGGTCTGGGTCAACGGGAAGCAGTAATGGCAGGAACAATTATGAAGGTTTTTATGTTTTTTAGCACTCTAGGAATGAATGCCTCTTATGTTTCACCTTAAGACTTTTTAACATTTTTCCTTCAAACACATTTGCAGAAGGCTTTATGTAATAAAATAGGAGACAGTCAATATCTAATAATACTAAAGATCAAGTTATTCCACAGCTTTGATCAAGAGGCCAGGCTCAAGAATATGTTCTGAGGGTGCATTCTCTTTGAATTTAAAATACATGCACAAAAAGCCCTGGTACAATAACCGATGAGGGCATTTAATAGTATTCAATCTTCCAATGATCTTACAAGAAAAGTAACCATGCCCAGTGTCACATACTGGAAAGTGGCAGAGCTGGTATACATGCAAAGTAGAGTCACCGCTTAACCACTGCACTAAAATAAAATGTCTGATTAACTGTTGACATTTACTGGAAGTTTAGAGCTTTAGATATTTTCTCCTTTAATCCTTGCAACAGTGACAGGATCTGTCCATGTTAATATTCTCATCTTACAATGAGAAAAAAAGCACAGAGAAATTATGTAACATTCATGGTCTGTAAAGAAGTGGTCATGAGAGACTTGAACCTAGGGAATCAGATGGGCCCTGTACACGGACCCTATGCCTAAAGGCAACAGAAAAAAATGTTAAAATAATCCCCAAGTGAGAAACGATGATAAAACGCTAGTAGACACTGCCGGCGTATGCATATGCGCAAGCACACACACTTACAGGATATAAAAAAAGAGTTAGTAAAGGGTGTCTATTCACTTAGATCACATTTCAGTAATTAGGACACATACTGTCTTGATTTAGGCTGCTGTAACAGAATACCATATAGACTGGTGCTATAAACAACCGAAATTTATTTCTGACAGTTCTGGAGGCTGGAAATGCGACAGCAGGGTGCAGGCATGGCTGAGAGCTGGTGGGAGAATTCTCCTGGGCTGTAGCCTACCCTTTTCTCCTAGTATCTTCCCTCACAGGGCAGACAGGGAGAGAGCTCAATGGGGTCTCTTTTATAAGGGCACTAATCCCATTCAGGAGGGCTCCACCCTTATGGCTTAATCACCCTAAGGCCCCACCTCCTAAAACCTGGGAGGTTAGGATTTTTAACATATAAACTGGGTGGGCAGGAGGCACAAACAGTCCACAACACATACTTCCATGCCACTGTTTGCTGGTAAAATTCAATCCTATTTAAAATTATAGTGACACCCCCCCCCCCCCGCCCAAAGCTGGTCGATCCTATGAACTCCCAATTACAAAATGATCAATTGCCATAAAGTCTTCAACGTCCTGAGCGTTTAGATAAAGGCTTTATGCATTCTGGTTTCTCCTTCCAAAAATAACTAAAAACCGTAGCCCTTTCAGGCTGTCCTATTTACTCTCACCTCGTCATTTTCGCAGGAAAGTGATGAACAGCCTCTGACAAAGGCCATCTGCTCCGAGGCCTTAAGAACCCCGCGGAAGACCGGCGCTGTGGCCTTGCAGAGTTGGGGTGGGGGCAGAAGACCCAGAGGGAGGCGGGAAGGAGGAGGGGGAGTCCCGGGAGCTCGGCCTCCGGGCGAATCCCCGGCCAGGCTCCTTTTCCGTAACCTGCCGAGGGGTGAGATGAAGAGGCAAGGGGGAGAGAAAGCGAGGAGGAGAAATAACGAGAAGGGCCAGAGGCTTGGCGACCGCAGTACCTCAGAGCTCGGAGGCCCGCGGGAGGTGCCCTCGGCGCCGCCGCCGCCGCGGACTCCGCCGCTTCGGGCGGGCAGGTCTTCCCGGGCGGCGGGGCAGGAAGGGTAGAGTCCCGGTAGGCTCGGGTCGTTCCCCCGACGTCGCCAGCCAACAGGGCGGGGCCGGGTCACGCCTCAGTCCCCGGCCGCCTCGGTGGGCCCGAGGGAGGGGTCCCGGCGGCGCCGCCACTCGGGGTCCGGCGCTTTTTGTTCCGGGAAGCAGCCGGCAGGATCGGGCCGGCCAACCCGCCCCCGCCTGGGGTCGCCCCGCAGCTGCCGGAGCGCCGACTGGCGGCGGACGCGCGGCCCGTGCGTGTCCCTTTAAGGGGCCGGGCCTGTGAGGCGGAGGGGCTGGCGGGGTGCGCGTCGCTCCCCGTGTGAGTGTGTGGGGGAGAGAGCGGCGGGCGGGCGCCGGAGGGAGGGAGGGAGGGAACGAGCGAGCAAGCGACGCGGGCCGCCCCTGCCGCCGCCGCCGCGGTCGGACCAGCGGCCTCCTCCCCTCCCCTCCCCTCCCGCGCGTCGCCCTGCCGCGGGGAGGGGGCTCGCGTCGCCGCCTCCAGCCGCTCCCGATGAAGCAGCTGCCGCCGCAGCCGCCTCCGAAGATGGGGGATTTCTACGACCCCGAGCACCCGACCCCTGAGTAAGTATCTGCTCCGCGGCCCCCCGCGGCAGCCCTCGGCCAGAGCCCCGAGGGCGGCGCGTCCTGACGGGCGGCGGCGCGGGCCGGCGCGAGGAGTAACGGGCCGGCGGCGGACTCGCGCGGGCGGCGTGGGGAGCAGGCCCGCGCCGCCGCCGCCTCGCCCGGGCCGCGGCGGGTCGGCGGTTGGGCCCGGCGTTGGCGCGGCTGCTCGCGTCGCAGCGGCGGTTGGGCCGGGCCGGTGGGGGAGGGGCGGCCACGGCCTCCGCCGCCGCGGCGTCCGCACCGACCCGGCTGGCCCGAGGCTCGGCGCTCTCCTCCGGCTCCCCGCGGCCCGCGCAGGCCTCACCTCAGGCGAAGGGGCCGAGGCGGAGGAACTGCCGGTGTCGGAGTCAGCGAGAGGGCACCGGCGAGGGTAGGCCGCGAATCCCCGGGCTCGGGTGGAAGCCCGGCCCGTCGCCCGGCTTGTCGCCCGGCCTCCCGGCGACGGCGGCTCGGACCGGAAGGGCCTAGCGTGCCTCCCTCGGCCCGGGGCCGCGGACGGTCTGCGCTGCACTCTCAGGTTTGATTTTTTTTCTCCTGGAACTCGATCCTGGCCTCGCAGTGCTTCCGGCTTCAGATTCTGCACCTTTGGCACTTCGGTTTTGTAATGGTGGCGAGGATTGTGTGGCCCCGATGTTGAGGTGACACCGGGTTTGTTTTTCCGCCTGAAAATGAAAGCCTTCGGAGGGGCAGACGTTCTCTTCCAGATTGTGGGATTTGCACACTTTCTCGGACACTACTTCCTTGGTAACAGGACCCTTTTACCCTAAATGGATGACTTTCTACTTCTCATAAAGACTTACTTAAAAACCAAGGATCATTTGAGGATTCTCTAAAGAGACAGCATTCTAGAAAACTGAAATACAGTTTGGCCCGAAAGTGTTTTTTCAGCCTTGGACATTTTTTTTACATTTCCGTGAAGTCTGTATCTGCTGTATCTGATACCTCCGAGAGCTTCCACTCCAGAGCCTGGATTCACTTCTTTCCCTACGCCCTCACAAGACTATTGTTTTCAAAAGCTATCTGAAACTCCATTTGCTGGTGTTGGTTGAAGTCTAGACCTACGAATATACGACTCATTTCAAACTTAGCGGTTGGTAGGGATTTCAGATGAAACTGTCACTTTTATGAGCAGAAGGATTCCAAGAGATTTGCTCTTTTGACACATTTTACCTTAGCTCTGCTATCGCTTTTTTTTTTTTTTTTTTTTTTTTTTTTTTTGAACCCTTTGCCAAAGCTTTTCAACTTGGTCCAGTAATGTCTGGATCTTACTTGATAGTTCTTAGGTTCACTTTCAACACAGAAGGATTATGTTGGGATATTGATGGTTGTTTCTGCACACAAAGAGAAATAATTATACTACCTTTCTGACAAACCCAACTCTTATTTTTGATACTAAGTTGTCTCAACATGGCTTTGTCTTTTCATGGGTTCTTTGCTTTTAGGTTAACATTACCTTGATAGATTGTTTTAATTTACTGCACAATCATCAATGCAGTTACAAAGCTCATGTTGTATAGGCTTTTGGTGTGAGACTTGGAGAACCTCAAACCATTCTGTATCATGACCCAATAAACACTTATTGAACAGTTGTCCTGTACAAAATAACATTCTAGCCCCCCCCCCCCCCCATTGGACTGAGTGCCTGCTTACCGTTCTTTTTACCAGGTTGTGTGGTGAAGTCTAGAAGCCTTAAGGATCACATCCTTACACTTCTTGGGGAAAACATAGTTTTTCATAATGTGGGAAAATGGACTCAGAAGTGCATCTTTGGACCTGAGTGGGGAGGAATCAAGAACGTTTATTGTTTGACACAAAGTCTTGGAGTTATTTCCACTGCTTTCATGTTGCCACTGCTTTGCATTTTTAAGTGACTAAGTTCCAAATTGTGTGTGTGTGTGTGTGTATTAACCTGCATGGAGTATACAGAGAATTATAAAATGTGTTCTAATACTGTAAGAGCTAGAAGGGATCTTAGTAGGCATCCTGAACAACATCACCTGTTTTTCAGACAGAGAAACTGAAACCTAGAGAAATGAAGTGACAGGAGACCCTCTGAGGTAGTATGTAGAAGCTAGTTAGTCATTATACCACTGGAGGGGGAAAAGCGGTACAGTGTAGGGTTAAAGAACTTGGATTTCAGAGTCAAACATCCCTGGTTTTGAACACTAGTTGAACCTTCGACAAGTGCCTTCATCTCTCTCAGCTTGGGTTTTCCCATCTTCAAAATAGGGATTGTGATGGTAGCAACCTCATAGGGCTTTGGGGAGAATTGGATGAGAATAAAGTATGAAAAGCCTTTGGCACTGAGTGTGGCATGTATAAATGCTTCTAGCTGGGGTCATCAGGGAAAACTTAAGAGGATTTTAAGTCTAGCTTGGAAAGATTAGGTGGGCTTGAGGGGGTGATGTGGCTGCGGGAAGGAATGAACAAGTGCCCCTTTTAGACTTCAGGTAGTTTGGAATGGTTCTTAGACACATGAAGAAATTGAGGCACGAAACATAAATTCAGTTTGGTTGAAGTAACTGTTGGAACCTGATGTTCTGTGTTTGTCTTGTACCCGCTCTTTAATCAGTCACAGCTGTGAGACCTGGCTTTTTTCCTGTGGCACATAGGATTGTGTTTCAGGTGAAAATGGTTGTAATCACCTGAGTGTGCATTAGGTGTCTGCTCTTGGGGCCAGGTGTTGAGGACACTGCAAATTAGATCCAGTTAAAGTCTTTAAGGAACTCTTCTAATGAGAGAGACAAGTACTTAACAGCCATAGAAGTGCTGTTCTTTGAACATACGCATGTCTATTTGAGGCCAAACATAGGCACATTAGAAGTGAGTGGTGTACAAAACAAAATTTTGCCCTTGTGGGCACCCCCTTCTAGTGATGGGTAGTAGTGAATGATACAGAATATTCAAAGGTAAGTGCTTTGAAAAATGGAGCAGGATAAGGGGGAATCCAGAATTTCTGGGGAAGATGTGACACTTTAAAATGAGGTAGACTGGTGTACCTTCTTGAGAATAATATTTAGGCAAAGGCTTAAAAGGAAGGGAGTTAGCCATGTTAATATCTGGGGTGAAAGCATTTCAAGTAGAGGGAATAGTTCCAAGGTGCCGAGGCTGACCTAGTGAATTCTCCCTGGTATGGCTAAAATGGAATGAACAAAAAAGAGCAATAAATAGTAACTTGGGTCAGGGTGGGATGCAGATTTCACAGTGCTTTGTAGAGTCACTGTAAGGACTTTGCCCAGAGTTTTCAACAAAAGTGTGACATGGTCTGCTTTCAGCTTCAGAAGGATCACCCCCTTTGCAGGGGAGAACAGAAGAAGCAGGAAACTTGTAATGAAGTTAGCAATCTGGAAGAGAGCTGCTGGTGACTTGTAAAGGTGGTAACCAGGGGATGGTGAGAAATGATTGAATTCTGGATATACATTGAAGAATAAACCAATACGATTTGTTGATAGATCAGATGTGGCATGTGAGAGAGGAGCCCGGGATGATTCCAAGGTTTTTTTCTGAGTAGTTAGAAAGATGGAGTTGCCATCAACCACGGTAGTATGTAGGTATGACTGTGACAAGAGCAAGTTTGGGAAACGGATTAGCAGTTCAGTTTTAGACATGGTTAAGTTTGAGATGCCTGTTAGACATTTGGGTTGAATTGATAACCAATTCAATTCCGTGAAGTTCAGAGGAAAGGTCTGGACTAGAGATATATTTTGTGGTCATCAACTTAGTATTAGAACCACAACACTGGAAGAGATCACCAAGGGAGCCTGTGAAGAAAGAGACAAGGACCTGGGAGTGGTCCCTTTAAATTGGAGTATTAAGAGGGTTTTATTATAGTGTGCAGTGTAGGGGTCTTAACATGGATGGCATCCTTAAACTTAGGAGGAAAAATTACCCCTTCACTAACCTCTAACTAGAAGTTAGCATTTCTTTTAATTGCCAGTATAAACAGCAAACTACAGTACTACCAACAGTACTTGTGATTTTACTACTAGTACAAGTCAAATAATTTTAATAATATGCTGTGGTTGTAGATATCTCAAAATATTATTTATGTTTATCATTACATCAAAACATTGATGTAACATAAACATTACATTATGTACATCATTACATCTCTATATTATAGTAGAGATCTACCACTACATTGTTAAGAAGCATATGTATTACTGTATCACACATTTGGGGTTTTTGTCCTCAACATAACTCATCTCATTTGTAATCCTTGTATTTTATTTTATGCATTTAAAAATATTACGCTGAGAAGAAATCCACAGGCTTCATCAGACTGCCAAATTTTTTTGTCCAAAGCACAAAAAAAAAAGTTAAACCCTGGGCTTTGGAGCTAGGTTTTAGAATATCACCTCTTTTTTACTTAATAGCTTTATGAACCTGAGCAGGTTTCATAATTACTCTGTGCTTTGGTGTCATTATTTATAAAGTGGGATCATAATAGTATTTTCTGCAAAGGGTTTTATGAGAATTTAAGAATTAGGACAGTGTTAACTTTTTTATTATTAGTATTTGGATGGAAAGATGCAGTTAGAAAGAAGAGTACAAGGCATCATGATAGGAAAAGCATGATGAATTTGGCCAAAATAAAGTTTATTAACTGGGAAAAAATATTTCTACATGTACTAATAAAATATAAAGCAGTGAGGTTAGTCAAGTTCTCAAAGAATTCTCATAATTCACCTTAGTTACCGTGGGAATGGAGATGCCATAAGAAGCTAACTAAGAGAAAATACTACTGGGAGGGTTTCCTGGTGAGAAAGCCTGATGAACTGTCCTAGTACTTGGGAGAGAGTTACCTTTTCAGTATTCCTGTTCCTCTTTGCTTTTTTCTAGATTTCAGGCTGACCATTCTTATACTGACACATTATGTCTTTAGAAAGGTATCAAGCAACTGTTGATACAGTTGTGTTTTACTAAGAAATGTTCAAACTGCCAAGACATACTTTATACCTGTTAGTCTGTCATACTTTCCTAGTTTCCTCACTGGAACTTTGATATTCCCGTATCTTTTCTGCCACTTTTCACTGTACTGACTGATTTAATCTGTTCCCTTTAAAAAGACTGAAATGTATTATAATTTATAATTTACTTTTTAACAGATATTTATAATTTTTCTTGACTTGATAATTGTTGGTGTTCTGTGAGTATTGTCACTTTTTGCAGAGAAGCTAGGATAGTCATCTACTGGATGGCAAAGAATGACTAGCCTGGGTTACAGAATCAAAAGTTGACTAGCTTCGTTTCTGTTAATTCTTCCAGAGTACTGTAGAGTACCTTATTTTGTAATACACTAAGAGCTATTATTGTAAGGCCCTGAGAGACCATTCATATTAGAAACTGAACCATTATATCTGGAGTCACCAAACATCAAGTTTAGAATCCTTCCTTTTTGAGAGAGATTCAGGGCAAGGGGTAGGGTGGGAGGGGGGCGGGAGCCAGAGCGGGGTCTAGGGAGGCATTTTATTTGGAAAAAAAAAATCAAACTTACAGAGAAGTTGCAGGAATAGCATAATGAATTTCCATATACTGTTCACCTGCATTAACCAGTAATTGAAATTTTGTCACATTTGGTTTATCTTTCTATATAAAAGAATATACATGTTTTTATTTTTGGCTGAATCAAGTTGCAGACCTCCTGAACCTTCACCCCTAAATATTTCATAATATTACCTAAGAAGAAGCATTCTCTTGGATAACCAATAACCAGACAATTTAATATTTATAATGATACTGTTAACTCTTAGACTGTTCATATTTAAATTTTACCAGTTGTCCTCTCTTTTCAGTCTAAGGTTACACATTGCATTTAATTGTGATGTCTCTTAGTCCTCTTTAATCTCAGAAGATAGAGCTTTAAAATTCAAGATTTGGAGGTACTTTACTGTTGTCTTTGGATTTACCATAATTGTGATATTTTAAGAACAATAACAGTGTCTGGTAGTATGTTTTAAATGGTTCCTTTTTTTAATTACCAAAATAATAAATGCTTATTGCAGTAAGGTAAGATAATACAGATATTAATAGAGGAAAAAGTAAAAATCCACCCTTTACATCTCTTCATTGCTCCACCTCTCCAAATCCCATATCCAAGAGGGTAACCACTACTAACAATTTAGTGTATACCTTTCCAGACCTTTTCGTTTTGTTTTTTGTTTTTATATAAGCGGAGTCATACTACATATATCATTCTGTCTTTTTTCTGTGTACTGTATCCTCTGCATATTTGCATTTACATATAAGGTGTACTCATTTTTAACAGGCAATATTGAGTTGCTTTATTACGGTGTCTGGTTGTCATGTTAAGCAGTTTAAAAAGACCTTAGGACATGTTGTGCTGTGTGGAAGGTGTCTCCTTGCAAATATGTTTCCCCACTGGGTGAGTATATCTGGTAATTTATGATAGTGTTTTCATGATTTTGTTTAGACTTTGACTTCTATACTTTTTTTTCTTTTTAAAAACATATCGTATATATATTTCTGTTTGCCCTGTCTGGTGCTGATGGATTAAGTAGTTTTTGGGTTTTTTTAAAGATTTTATTTTTAAGTAATTTCTACACCCAACGTGGGGCTTGAATTTATAACCCAAAGATCAAGAGTCACATGCTCCATCGACTGAGCCAGCCAGGCACCAGGATTAAGTAGTTTTTATTCCTGCCCTACTTTGATTAGTTGCTTGGTTATTTCAAAAGAAAACTCAAGGCGTTTAAGTAGAGTTTTTTGAAAATAGTTGGTTTGAAGCTGGCCAACAAGCTCGCCAACTGAAAATTCAACAGGTTTGTTGTTTTTCATAATAGATCTATATTTGGAAGTCTGCTTTCGTGGATTCAAACAAGAGGCAGTTTACCTTGTGTGATTTTTGGTTATATCTAGTGAAATGTTGTATTTGAGTCCCTTAGGTTTGGAATTCAAGTATAATGTATTTTAATTTGATAGTCTTTTTTTTTTTTTTTAAATCAAACTAGTGGTTACTTCAGTGTCTTTTCCAGCTAAGCAAATATGTTTGTCATTGAGATGGAAGTTTAAAGTTGGTTTAAATTTTTATAGATGCTTTTTATTTTAGAGTGCTTTTTCTGTCAGATTCTAACATCTCACAAGTGAAAATATCTTTGGGATGGTGTGGGTGTTGACAGGAGTGTGATCATGCTGGCAGGCTGCTGGGAGGTCTGTTTACTGGGAGCACTGCTTATGGGCTTCAAGAACCTGGAGCAATTGGTGGTTTCTGACTGTAGCTCTTCCTGCTGCCCGCTTCCTGCCATGTGCAATTAGATCCTCTCTTTGGGGGAGGGTTGGTTGTATAGTAATCACCAATATTTGTTTCATGATTAGCTCGTTGTGGAGACCTATGGACTAACTTGTACTTTGAGTCTTTTGTCTGATATTTGGCCTCTTAGTGAATAGTTTTTAATTACATACTCTCTACTTTAGTAGGCAGATGATGCCAGGGTTAAAATTTTTATGAATTTTGTGTGAATGTAAAGTAGAGCTACCGTTATTTTTCATAAATTACAGAGATGGCTGTGGACCTTTTCTATGGAAATCCACTTATTCTAATCTGGATCACACACAGACTTTCTAAAATTACTTGGTTAAAAATATACCTCTTCCATTATTTTATCAGTTCTAGACCAGAGTATCTATATCAAGTCTAAAACATAAGCTGCATGTTTTATGGTACTGCTTCTGTGCTGAAAATTATCTGTAGTAAAGAGATTAATTTTGTTGAGGTACAGTAAAACATTTTGTTAGAAATAGGTGAAAATGTACTACTGAAGTTTCCCCCAAGATAACCTTAATAGGTATGCTCTTTAGCTTAAGTTTAGCATGTCCATTAGAAAATTGTTTATTGTAATTATTCAGGAAACTAATTGCTGCAATCATGAAAAGTACAATGTAGTCTTTCTGGCAGATTAATATTAGTTTGTATAAGAAAGTAATGTTAATAGCTGAATATTAACACATTGAAACAGTGGTAGGTTAAATATAAAACAGTGTTTCCCCAGTTATAATATTGCTTGTGCTCATTAGAGAGACACACTGCCAAGAAATACTTGATGTCCATCTATCCTTTTTTGACTACCTTTCTTACTTATTAGAGAAGATAATGACAGTGTTAGAAGATACAAAATTGGGGCAGGAGTTGGAACCTGGCATTTTTTCAGCTGTGCATATGATAGCTGCAAAATTTGTTAGCTGTGTGCTTTTTGTGAAATGTACCTGTTGCTTCAGTACTTTTATTTACATCATTACTGTTTTCCACATTAATATTTTAAAAGATATATTTACATCCATGTGTGTTTTTATAATTCTCCAACTTTAAAGATCCTTTAGGTGGTTACTAATATGAAGCATCAAGAAAGGCTAACCTTCATTGGAGCCTGCCTATATAAGCATTCATCCGTTCTCCTGCATCATACAGACTTGTTTGGTTCTATCTATTGCTAGGACCTAAGGGATTTTGTCCCATGTACTAGCAAATCCAAGGAACATGACAAATATGTTATAGAGACTTACTCTTTTTATATGGAGGAATTCCAGTAACTAGTATTTGGGTACATAGTAGTATGTGCTTAATAAATGTTTGAGTTGACCTTATTCTTCATAACTGTCATTCTAATTTTCTGATAGAGTGAATAGCAGCATTAATAATTACTGGCATCTGTCATAAGACATCCTTAATAACTATTGCATTAGGACAGGGAAAGGGAATTGAGTGGTATGAGTTGGGCTAATGAGTGTGATTGGTGCTGAGAGAAGTTTTTATGCTGCTTCTGTTGGTCCTTGTGGAGACAAACTGATGAAAATTGGAGCTCTCATGATGGTGGTCTGAGAAAGAACATGAGTGCTTCCTAAGGTAGGATAGTCTGTTGTGTTTTGTGCTAGACTAGTTTTTTTCCCCCCAGCCTTTTTAGTTGTTGTTTTGTGTTTGTGTTTTTTCCAGGATGGATAATCTATTTAAACTATACCTCTTTACACTTGCTTAGTTGTCTTTCTGTTCAAATCCTTCGATTAATAGTCTCATTTATCTCTTTATGAATATTAGGGGCCAAAAGGAAGTGAGGCAACTACGGTTGCAGTGATAAATCAAGGGGTGTTTGCGGGTATACCATAAGGCTGTGACACTGAAAAATGTTAGAAAACTTGATACTCTGAAATTGAGGCTTTTGTTCTCTAGGCTAGCTGGTGCTTTTTATATCTAGAAAACTGAAAAAATTTATAGGCTAAGCCTTAAACTCTATGAAGCAATTATAAAGTTATATTCAAAGTTTTTTTTCTTATAATCGAACCTTTTAAACCTGATTGATGTAAAGAAAAACTAGCTGAATTGAACTCTTGACTATTCGGCAAACATTTGTTGAATTCCTACCTCGTGATAAGGATACAGAAGTAAGTATAGTAAGCTATAGCAGGGACGCCTAACCCAGGCTGGTGGAGTAGAGGGGTGGGTAGTCAGGGAGGGCTGCCCAGAGGATGTATACTTAGCCTGAAAGAATGGGAGTTAGGCAAAAGGGTGGATGGAGGATGCTCAAGGACCATGCTGAAGGCTAGGGTACATAGGGAAAATTGTCCCTATGTCCATTTCCAGTTAGACTCCTCTGCATTTGCCCCATTTTAAATTGCTGAGCAGCGTAAGTGGTATCTCGTGGAGGGAGGCTTTATTACCTTACCTAATGACTTG
The DNA here is from genome assembly GCF_023065955.2 of Ursus arctos. Classification (NCBI taxonomy): domain Eukaryota; kingdom Metazoa; phylum Chordata; class Mammalia; order Carnivora; family Ursidae; genus Ursus; species Ursus arctos. Next base: position 30,971,021 of record NW_026622808.1, on the reverse strand, counting down.
TCATTACTGTGGCTTCCCACTTTTCCCTTTAACTTATTACCATGGTTTACCATGGCTGTGATTTTAAAGGGCATGGAAGATGTGACTCTGATTTTTATGAATAAGGTAGGAAAAGCAGGCCCAAAGAAGTTCAAGCTATGTTCGCTAGCTAGTGACAGTACCACAACTTGAGCAAGGGTCTTTTCATTTACCAATTTGTCTAAAACTGCATTTTTTTTTTTTTTTTTAAAGATGGGGTGAGGAGGCAGAGGGAGAGAGAAAATCTCAAGCAGGCTCCATGCCCAGCTTGGAGCCCTAGAAGGGGCTCGATCCCATGACCCTGAGATTGTGACCTGAGCCGAAATCAATAGTCAGTTACTTAACCAACTGAGCCACCCGGCTGCCCCAAGACTAGCTTTTTAATGATACTAAGGAATAATATAATAGCTGCCATTTATAATCAGCTGGATTCCTGTATTCCGAGTTAACTTGTTTCTGGGTTAGTCTTGAGGTGCTTATAGCAGTTCAGTTTGGAGGGTGCAGGGGATTCCCTCCTTGAGTTATTTCTTTTCTTTGACTTTGCTTATGTATATGCTAGAGGATTAGATGGCTGAACATCATTGCGCTAAAGCTACCCTGGGTATGTGGACCATCCAGATCTGCTCCTTTGGCCAAGGGCCTTAAATAGTCTGAAATCTTCATTGGAAATGAGCTTCTAGGAACTTGTACTAAAGTGAAACTCCAGCCTTGGTTTGTTGTCATTCCATATATTAAGGAGAACCAGGAGAAGTAGATAGGTAGATAACTTGCCTTTTGTTAAGAGGGCTAATGTTTATTTTTGCCTTTCTTCATGTCCTGCATAAAACTGCACCTTTGCTTGTGCTCTTTTTATCTTACCAGTTCATGCTCTGTCCACATGATGAGGTAGTTCTAGTTCAAGCGTTCTCTTAGAACTTTAACTCACGGTTTTTGGACAAATGGACAGAGCTCACAAGTAGCAATGATGAACATATTTGTGAGAGCATAAGATGTCAGAGACATCATTCCTCGAAGCTGATCAGAGTAGTTGTAGACTAGTAGGAGAGGCTGTGTAATCATGGTTACTTTGAAATAAACTTGTACCTAACTTGCTTGGATGTCTGTAGATATTTTTTTCTATTTGAATTGTTTGGGAAATGAGACCATATTGCTTTAACTTAACTTGTTCTAAGTTGAACATCAAGACCCTAATTTAATGATTCTCTGATTCAGAAATTTGCATTATTCAAGGTTAATTTAAAAACCAATGCTTGGGGGTGCCTGGGTGGCTCAGTTGCTTGAGGGTCTGACTCTTGAATTCAGCGCAGGTCATGATCTCAGTGTCATGATATCGAGCCCTGTGTTGGGGGCTCACACTGAGCATGGAGCCTGCTTAAGATTTTCCCTCTCCTAACAAACTTGAGGGTTACAGAGGGGAGGGGGGTGGGGGAATGGGATAGACCGGTGATGGGTAGTAAGGAGGGCACATATTGCATGGTGCATTGGGTGTTATACACAACTAATGAATCATCGAGCCTTACATCGAAAACCGGGGATGTACTGTATGGTGACTAACATAATATAATAAAAAATCATTATTAAAAAAAAAAAAAAGAATGTGAAAAGAAAAAAAAAAAAAAAAGATTTTCCCTCTCCTTCTATCTCTGCCCCCTCCCCTCACAAAACAACAACCACCACAACAAAAAACAATGCTTACATCATGGAGCTGAATAGAAATAAATAAAATAAAATAAAACTAAAACAGGGTTTGGTAAACCATGGCCCACAGGCCAAATCTGGTTGACCACCTGTTCTGTACCTATGAGCTAAGAATGGTTTTTACATTTTTTAATGGTGGGGATAAAATTAAAAGAAGAAGAATACTTCATGATGTATGAAAATTATATGAAGTTCAAATTTCACTACTCATAAGCGAAGTTTTATTGGAACACAGCCACACACACACAAACCAAAAAATCAAAATAAAAACCAGTGCTTATTTTTATGGTATTATAGAGGGAGAAAGAAGATATAAAAGATTGGTGAATGCTTAAATTGAGCCTAGGTCATACTTTGAAATTTCCTGGTTAGTAAAGTTTCTAATCTTTTGTCTTCATCAAAAGAAAGTTTGGGGCACCTGATTGGCTCAGTTAGTTAAGCATCTCCCTTAGGCTCAGGTCATGATCCTGGGTTCCTGGGATCAAGTCTCGCATCAGGCTCCCTGCTCAGTGGGGAGTCTGCTTCTCTCTCCGCCCCTCCCCCTGCTCATGCTTTCTCTCTCTCTCTCCTTCAAATAAATATTTTTTAAAAAGAAAGAAAGTTGGAATGTTACTTATACATTGTTTTGTCTCAGTGAAGTTTCAGGTTAGTTACAGCTTAAGCATAGGTTTTTGTTTGTTTTTATAATTATTTTTTTTAAGATTTACCTTACAGAGAGAAAGACAGCCAGTGAGAGAGGGAACACAATCAGGGGGAGTGGGAGAGGAAGAAGCAGGCTCCCCTGAGCTGAAGGCAGACGCTTAACGACTGAGCCATCCAGGCGCCCCTAAGCATAGGTTTAAACTAAATTTTTTTTGAGCCCATCAATGAATATCATACTTTGATTTTTATAAGAGGTTCAGTCTAGAACAGGGGTTGGCAGACTGTTGAGTGGGCCAGATCCAGCCTGCCTGGATGTTTTAGTATAGCCTATGAATTAAGAATGATTTTATATCTTTTAAATGGTTAAAAAAAAATTGAAAGAACAGTATTTTGTGACATGTGAAAATGATATGACACTGAAGGTTTTGTGTCAGTAAATAGCTATTGGAGCACAGCCATGCTCATTCATTTATTGTATATGGCTGCTTTCCCACAAAAATGTCGGAGTTGAGTAGTTCTGACAGAGACTACATGCCTGCGAAGCCTGAAATATTTACTTTCTTGATCTTTATAGAAAATTTGCCTATGCTTGCTCTAGAACACTGATGAAAAATATATTGAGTGTCTAATTTGCAAGATTGCTTATGTACAGTTTTAAAATATGTTAAATTTTCAGGAAGGCATGGCCCATCCGCGTTTCGTGCCTTTTAGAGTGGCTTGGTAAGAAGCTCACTGTACCCCAATGTAGCATTAGTGATGAATCTCACAGTTATGTTAGATTAATTACTTCTATTTTATTATAAACTTTTAAGAAAGGAGCTTACGCTTTCAGGCTGTTTGTCAGTCAGAAGATAGAATTTAATGTAAGGAATTGGTTGAAAGGGCTGCTGGAGAACTGAGAAAATGAAAAGGGAATGCTGAAGGTAACAACAACAGAAAGGCAGGAAGTAGCTGCCTATCCTAAGGCTGGAGGGAAAAGGGAAGAAGGTGTGGTTCTCAGAAGCTTGGAGTAGGTAGGGCACCAGGAGCTGAGACCTCTGAGGAAGGGGTACCTGACAACTGGTGCTGGCATCGGAGGGGTTGCAGTCAGGCTGGTCTGGGACTGTGGGGAGAAAGGTAGAAACTGGAATCAACGCCAGGGTGAAATGTATTGGTGGGTCAGTACGTGTAGGAACTGTGACCAACAGGAAGGAGCATACTCCCCTCTTACTCTTCCAGCCTTGCAGTCTTCCTCTAGCACATGCTATTTGTGCCAGAGGAAAAATGTAGTTTACAGGGTCCTAATCATACTGTCACAAACAAGTGTGTACCAAGTGTGTGCTAGGAGCTCAAAGAAGATATCTTAATAAAGGACAGGTGATCTAAACATATCAAAACATTTCTGCAAGGGGCGCCTAGGTGGCTCAGATGGTTAAGCGTCTGCCTTTGATTCAGGTCATGATCTCCAGGTCCTGGGATCGAGCCCCACATTAGGCTCCCTGCTCTGCAGGGAGTCTGCTTCTCCCTCTCCCTCTGCCTCTCCCCACTGCTCCTCCTCTCTCTCTCTGTATCTCTCTGTCTCAAATGAATAAATAAAATCTTTAAAAAAAAAAAAAAGGAAGAAACATTTCTCCAGGCTCCAGGTAAGATATGATTCTAGTGTATTTTCAGGAATCTGGGAAGGTATAAAAGAAATCCAAAGGGAAGAATTTTGGATGAGCATTGTGCTGTTATCTGGAGCTTTTTTTTTTTTTTTTCTTTTTAGGTCATGATGTCTATTTATTCCCCACACGTTGCATTCTTTTTTTAAAACAGGGTTTTTTTTGTATTTTTTTTTTTAATTTGAGAGAAAGAAGTGAGCGGGAGAGAGAGAGCATGAGTGGGGGTAGGAGCCGAGGGACAGGGAGAAGCAGATTCCTTGCTGAACAGGGAGCCTGACGAGGGACTTGATCCTGGAACTCTGGGATCATGAGCTGAGCCGAAGGCAGATGCTTAACAGACTGAGCCACCCAGGCGCCCGAAACATTTCATTCTTTTGGAGGAATTGTTTTAAGGTGAAATCCTGGCTTTTTGTTTACCTTGATCTGTTGGGTAGGATAGGAGTAAAAGACTGAGAAATGAAGAATATCTGAACTTTGTTAGATAGCAGTAAAACCCCAAAATATAAAAAGTGGGGACTTTCTGTGTATGTTTCAATTTTGGATTGTCTGCTATCTAACTGGAGAAAAATAAATCTAGTTATCAATTATTTAGGAAATACGGGGTTCCAAAATAGTATAAAACCAATTTGTACATCTTCTTGTTAGTGTTTCTCAAACTAACTGTTAGTGTGTCATGGATTGGTATATTTTAAATATATATTAAAGGGCGCCTGGGTAGCTCAATCAGTTAAGCATCTGCCTTCGGCTCAGGTCTGGGATTGAGCCCCAGGTCTTGCTCCGTAGGGAGATTGCTTCTGCCTCTCCCTCTGCCTGCTGCTCCCACTGCTTGTGTGCTCTCTCTCTCTCAAATAAATAAAATCTTAAAAAAAAAAAAAAACCCAAAACCATACACTAAAAATGAAGTCCTAGAAAAATGAAGTGAAAAAACATATTTTTAAAGATTTTATTTATTTGCTTATTTGAAAGAGAGAGAGAATACAAGCAGGGGAGCAGCAGGCAGAGGGAGAAGCAGGTTTCCCACCGAGCCAGGAGCCCAATGTGGGGCTCAGTCCCAGGACTCTGGGGTCATGACCTGAGCTGAAGGCAGACACTTAACTGACTGAGCCACCCAGGCACCCCTGAAGTGAAAAATTAAGACATTCAGAATCCAGCACCACTGGTTGAACAGTTACGTATCTTCATTGTGGTGGTGGTTACGTGAATCTATGTATGGAATAATTTTGCATAGAACTACATGCACACACAAATGAATATGTATGCAGTTTGAGAAGAATGGTGAAAAGTGAATTAGGTCTAGTCTGGTTAACAGTAATGTATCAATGTGAATTTCCTGGTTTTGATATTGGACTCCAGCTACCTAAGATGTCACAGGGGGAGGGGGGCCGGGTGAAGTGTACAGAGACTCTTTGTACTATTTTTGCAACTTCCTGTCAATTTGTAATTATTTCAAAATAAAAAGCTTAAAAAAGTATAAGCCTACTGATCACTGGTCAAGGTCAGATTGCTGTAAAAGTTTGCAAACTCTAGTCTCAATTTCTGTACTTGGTAACAAACTTAGCCAGTTGGCACTGGCCAAAAGACTACAGTTAAGTGTTAACTCCCTTTTCCTTCTGCAGCTACTCTGTATTTTTACCATGCTCTTCAATCTTTATCTTTCATCTTCTACCTCTACTTCTCTACTCATTTGTTCAAAATTATTTACTGTGCACCTTTTTAGTGCTAAGACCCAGGGATATGAAAATGAGCAAGGTCCTTACTATTTATGCTTATTTTCTAAAAGCGGAGACTTTTTAAAATTGAGGTATAATTGATATGCAATATCTTATTGGTTTCAGGTGTATTTCATAGTGATTCATATTTTTATACATTATGAGTAAAGACCGTTGCTAATGAAAGAATCTTACAAATATGTAATTCAAATTGCTAACAGTTTCCATTTATTGAGTACTAACCATGTGCCAGGTACTATATGGAGAATTTTAAATAGATGTTCTCCTTTGAGCCTCTCTTTTAAGTAAATATAGTACTACTATTTCAGTTTTATAGATAAACTCTTTGGCCACCTTTTCTCTTAGTAAGTGTTAAAAAGTACTGGAGTTGGTATTCAAATCCAGGTTGACTGACTTTCAGAGTTTTGCTTTAACCTCTTAGACTGTTAATGCCTCCCCGTCTGGTATTTTGAAAACACATAATGGAGGAGAAAAAGAATTGGGACATACCTTCTGGTAGGAAGGCACTAGAAAGGCCCTAGAGTGGAAAACTGATGCTGAACTATATAGGTCTTTTTCTTTTCTTTTCTTCTTCTTTTTTTTTTTTTATAATTTTTATTTTGTTATATTAGTCACCATACAGTACATCCCCAGTTTTTGATGCAATGTTCCATGATTCATTATTTGCGTATAACACCCAGTACACCATGCAATATGTGCCCTCCTTAATACCCATCACTGGCCTGTCCCAATCCCCCACCCCTCTGATTTTTTTTTTTTAGGTTTTATTTATTTATTTGAAAGAGAGTGAGCAAGCAAGCGGGGAGAGTAGCAGAGGGGGAGGGAGAGGGACAAGCAGACTCTGCGCTGACCATAGAGCCCATGTGGGTTTCCATCACAGTACCCTGAGATCATGACCTGAGCCAAAACCAAGAGTCGGATGCTCAATGGACTGAGCCGCCCAGGCATTCCTACATCTTTTTCATCATACGGTTATATCAGATTCCCGCTCCAGCTTTTTATTGATTACCTGTTGCATTGTGTCAGGGGGTACGTATCAGGTAGTCTTATTTTGGTGATAGCAAAATTAGCCAGTGGATTATGGTATAGTCATCCTGATCCATCTGTTACAAAGTTCTCCATCAACCTTTCACCTACTTGTTTTAGCTGCCATTGATGATTGTTGAATTTATTAGATAGAATGCTAATGATTGTGCTGAAATACAGTTCTATGAGAAAGATAGGAAAAATACTGAGTTCTTTTCCTTTGTTAATTTTCAGATAACTAGTGTGTGTCCTGTTGGCAGTCTAACCTCCAAAGTTGATCAGTGGGGACTTACTTTTTTTTTATGAGTTTATATATTTGTTGTACTTCAATACATTGCGCTCATTTTTTGTTCTTAGTGTTGCTCAGATTGCCTCATTTTTGTCCAGTGGAAGTCTTTTCAGATTGGCTTCTCTGACCTTTTGCATGATCCTGGTAATCTTTGATAACTTCCTTGGCCTTAGCTCATTTATATACTTTTTATCTCAGTCCCAGAGTCAACCATATCTTTTGTGAGCCTTGGTTCCTTTTAGTGAAAATGGTATTTAGAGACCATAGTCTAGATACTAGTCATGTTACTTTTGGCTACTGGGCTGTCAGTGCTTAGGTCTTTTCATTGGACAGTTAAGATACATGTATTTTTTAGAAGAAAAAAAAACTTAAGTCCGTATGGATTTTTCCAAGTCATATTTAAGAGTTTTTATTTTAAAACTTCTATCATTTTTATGTTGGAAATCTTAGTTTCTAATGACATTAATGGAATAACTTATTTGCTGTATCTATTTATATATGATAGTTTTGGTAGTATTAGCAGTATTATTATAACAGTGAGACTACTAACAGTTTAGGGGCGCCTGGGTGGTTCAGTCATTAAGCGTCTGCCTTTGACCCAGGTCATGATCCCAGGGTCCTGGGATCGAGCCCCACGTTGGGCTCCCTGCTCGGCAGGGAGCCTTCTTCTCCCTCTTCCGCTTCCCCTGCTGTGTGTTTTTTTTTCTCTCTCTCTCTCTCACTCTCTCACTGTCTCTCGCTGTCTCTCTCTGTCAAATAAATAAAATCTTAAAAAAAAAAAAAGGACTACTAACAGTTTAAGATTTGTTTTTTTACCCTCAGGATATATTTCAGTAAGGTGTTTGTAGTCAAAATAGTTTAGTTTAGCTTTTCTTTGTGTTTATGACAATCACCAGTTTGGTATAGTTTTTTATAATTTGAGTTTCTAGAAAAATTTTTTTAAGATTTTTTTAAATTTATTATTTATTCGACAGAGATAGAGACAGCAGCGAGAGAGGGAACACATGCAGGGGGAGTGGGAGAGGAAGAAGCAGGCTCATAGCGGAGGAGCCTGATGTGGGGCTTGATCCCATAACGCCAGGATCACGCCCTGAGCCGAAGGCAGACGCTTAACCGCTGTGCCACCCAGGCGCCCCTAGAAATTTTTTTTTTTTAATTTTCTCGTTTTTAAAAAATGCAAGGTTTTATATATTTCCAAAGTTACTACAATAAAAGAATAATGTTCAAAGAGGAATAACTTTCATCCCTGTTCTCCTTTCACCATTTCCTTTAATACGTAATCATTATGTTTAATTTTGTTGAGTCTTTGATTTTCCATTTTGAAAATAGAAGCATATAAAACATACTGTTTGTGTCTTGCTGTTTCATTTAACAATATATTCTGAATATCATACCAGAGCAGTATACAGAGCTCTTCATCATTGCTTTGTCCTGCTATATACTGCTTCATTGAATAGGTGTACGAGAGTTATTCAGCCACTCTTTTGATGAACATTTAGGCCAGTTCCAGTCTTTTGCTATCGCATGGATAACCTTTGCATTTTATTTTAATCTTCATTTTCCATGCATGAAATGGTGAGGGGTGGTGTATTCAGTGCTTTGTAATTGACAATGATCTTACATTAGCATTGGCTTTGCCTTGTAAGAATAAGTGTTTTGGGATTTGTTTTGAGACATGGGTATCTTTGTCATACTTGTGTTTGTATTAGTTGACTTGACACCTTTCTCTTTCACACCTCGAACATTAATTTGCTATTTTTGGGAAAATGCTTAAATTTCATAACAATCAGAAAATAAATGATGGCTGTTTTATTGTGTTTAAGCTGTTGTTCCTGAAGAAAACTGAGTTTCTCTCTAACTTTTTTTTAAACAGAGTTTCATTCCTTTTGTGTGTTTTGATTTTGGTCTGGAGGTAATTCTAAGATCTTTCTGAGTTGCTGTATTCATTGTGTTATCAAAATAAAATCCAGCCCATGTAGATTTTTTTAATAGTATTAACAAGAAAAAAACTTGCTTGTGAAACATGAAAGAATGAAATTATTTTCAGAAGCATTTTTAATATTAACACCAAAGAAAGCAGGTATTTATGGAAGAGAAAGATCCTGAATTATTATCTTTGTGTATAAAAAGAGAAACGTCTTCTGTCTCATGTGTGTAGGTTTAATCACATCATATGTTTTACTTTCATTGTTTTAATTTTGAAGGTGGGTTTTATTTTTTATTTTTATTTTTATTTTTTTCAAAGATTTTATTTATTTATTTAACAGAGATAGAGACAGCCAGCGAGAGAGGGAACACAAGCAGGGGGAGTGGGAGAGGAAGAAGCAGGCTCATAGCGGAGGAGCCTGATGTGGGGCTCGATCCCAGAACGCTGGGATCACGCCCTGAGCCGAAGGCAGGCGCTTAACCGCTGTGCCACCCAGGCGCCCCTGAAGGTGGGTTTTAAAGAGCTAATTTGCATCAGAGTCCGTAACCACATGAAGGAACTGACCACCATCTGTGGAACTGACCACCATCTGTTTTCACATTTCTGTTTAATGTGGTTAAGCAAAAGTAGGACTAGAAGGCTGGCATTAAGTATTCAGTCTGGTAAAATACAGGATAGGTACAGCTTTTTAAACATTCACTACTTTATATCCTATAGTCTGTTTATAGTAAGCCATCTCCCTCAGACTCTTGGTATTCCACACTGCTTCCAGTAGAGTATTTCTTCATAGAAGAATCTAGTCTGAAGTTGGGGGGAAACCCCCAAAACCTAGTGATTTCTTGCATTCAGTTTGGGAGTTTCTTTAGACACACGATCATCAGGACCGTTACTTTTTATTTCATGATACAGCCCCTTCTGTTGCTAGGCAGATAATTTACTAGTACACTGGATCAAAATATGTTTCTCTGAAACTTTTTGCCCTTTGCTCCCAGTTCTGTGTAATAGCTAATAAATATTTGATTTAAAGAGCAAGGGCTCTGCAATCAAAAAGCCTGGATACTTGGCTTTGTCACTTTGCTAGCTATGATGTTAAGTTTCTTCATTTGCAAAATGGGAATACAAATAGTATACCCTTCATAGGTTTAAGGGTTGCAGATGAACTAGATGTATGTAAAGCATTTAACCTAGTATCCCCAAAATATTCTGTTAGCTGCTGATAGTGGTGATGGTGGCCTAGTAATGGGAGCTATAAGACAGTAAGTAGTACAATGTGACCAGCTCACTAAGAACTTATCCTCAGCTCTTTCTGTTGTGATTCATTGGCTGGTACTAAAATTGAATTTCAGCATTTACACATTTCTGTCTTTTGAAGATTATTTGGTAATGGGTATCCCCCTCCCACATCTACCCAATGAGGAGAATAAAACAAGTAATTTAAGAGATTTTAAAAATAGTGAAACTCATTTGTATATAATAGGCCCTAAAATGTTCAAATTAGATCACCACACATCCTAATTTATGGGTTTTGGAAAAAGCAGATTGCTTGAAGGGGAGAACATAATTCACATTATGCAGGTGTTCTGCAGACCAGTTTGGAAGACAAATTTAGAAACATTTCAGGTAAATATGTAATTCTTTTAACATTTGGATGATATTCTTACCTTTCCTCACTGACTGTGGAACTCTACAAGGATACATTTGAGATCATCTGTGTTTGTTTACAAAGTGATTGCTTGTTTAAAGAAAATAAGTTAATAGCTTTACTAACTATCATATGTAGACACTATATTAAAGTTTCAACTTGGGTATGAGAATGGTTGATGGGTATGACACTGGGGGAGAGAGCAGTTATTTTGATCTATACATATCAGAGATAGTGTTTGATCAGATTATTTCCTCTGAAAATATTCTTGCCGGTAATTTTAATAACATTTCATTAATTTTTTTTCTAGATTTAATCTGTATATATGAGCCTCTGTCAGGAGCTCTCTGAATGTTTGAGGTACTATGCTAGTTGAAGATGTGGACTTAAAGCAAGTGAGAAATAGTGCTTCTGTTTATCAGGTCCATTGGCACTGGTTCAGGTTAGCGTATTCATCCCAAAGTGCTTTGCCTAAAGTTTCCAGGTCTTTCATAAAAAGCAGGGTGGTATTCATGGCTTTACTGTCTACATAAATCACATATATTTCTCGTGGATGTTTTAATTCACTTGTCCTCTTGGGTCCTATGTTTTGGATGAGAGAGTATGGCAGATGTTATAAGTTTATTTATGGCCTGTATGGCTTGTTTTTTCCTACAGGTCACTTTTTAGGTGTTTCCTTCTTTTCCTTTGAGAATTGCTTGAAATGAGAAAGTTAAAACATGGTACTATTGTTAAGGAATATTTTTGATTCAAAAAGTAATGAGAATTTATGCCAGGAATGGGAATGGTCAACCCAGGGAGATTACACAATAAGGGCAAGATGTTGCCTTTGTGTCTTTGTAATTTAAACCTTAGTTGGGAAGGCAGAAACAGTAAATAGAAGTCACGGTTGTATGTGATTGTCGCTCTGCAAAGTACATGGTGTAGGGGTTGAGTTTAGTAGTAGTGTCTGGAGTGGTAAGGAAAGGGATAGCAAGAGGCAGTTCAGTACTGAGTACATACCAGGTAATTGCAAAGTAAATGAAAGTGAGACCAAAGTGGCTGAGGGGATTAAGATGGGTTTGCGGTGAGTGATATATGTGTATGGAGGCTGGGAGAGAGGGAAAAGGATGGTAGAGTGAAAGAGCAGTATGAAAAATTACTTGAAGTCGAGATTGATCTATGTTCGAATTTGGAGGAGACCATCTTAACCATTAAAATTCCTTCTGGGGATTAGTGTAAAGCAAGCTTAGCTAGATAGAAAAGTGGGAATGATGCTGTCAGATATTTACTGAGTACTTCCTATGTTCTGAGTAGGGTTTTTGGCATTTAAATGCCACTGTCGGGGTGCCTGGGGGGCTCAGTCAGTTAAGTGTCTGCCTTTGGCTCAGGTCATGATCCCCGGGGTCCTGCGATGGAGCCCCGCATCGGGCTCCCAGCTCAGCTGGGAGTCTGTTCCTCCCTCTCCCTCTCCCTCTGCCTCCCCCCCCCCGACTCATGCTCTCTCTCTGATGCGCTCTCTCTCAAATAAATAAAAATTTTAAATAAATAAATAAATAAATAAATAAATAAATAAATAAATAAAATGCTGCTGTCAGTAAGATAAACCAAGCTCCTGCCCCAGAGGAGCTTGTTTCTGGTGGAAGGAAGCAGGCACTACATTAAAAGAAAAGAGGAACCCTTGGGTGGCTCAGTCGGTTAAGCACTGCCTTCGACTCAGTTCATGATCCCAGGATTCTGGGATTGAGTCCCGCATCAGGCTCCTTGCTCCACGGGGAGCCTACTTCTCCCTCTGCCTGCTCTGCCTACTGCTCCCCCTGCTTGTGCTCTCTTCTCTGACAGATAAATAAAATCTTAAAAGAAAAAAATCCCATATTGATAAATACTAGGAATAAAATAAGAAATAAAATGCGGTAGAGTGATGGGGGAATCTTGGAGATAACATTTGAGCTGTCATCCTGTTATTGAGAAGGAGCAGTCCATTGATGATCTAGGGGAATGGTATTCTAAGAAAGCACCTTCAGGTGAAAAGGCCAGAAATTAGTTTGGAATGTTTGAGGTAACAGAGAGAGGGATTACGTGGCTAGAACCTAGGGAATGAGGAGGATTGTGAAAAGAGGTAAGGTCAGAAAGAGAGTAAGCACGTATGTGTCATGATTTGATTTATGCTTTTGAAAGGTCATCTGGCTGTTAATGTAAATTTATGTATGTAATAATCATTTTAATTGGCGTGTACACGTATGGAATAATCACCATTAGCTCCATTTTGACCATGTTACATTTAAGAAATGTATGAGATATTCAAGTAGAGATGTCCAGTGAGCACTTGGGTAAATAAGTGCAGAGTGGTTGGATTTGGAGATGGGGGAGTCACCAGTCTATAGATGATACTAAAAGCCATGAATCTGGATGAGACGAAGTTAGAGGGAAAAGAGTAGATGGAGAAGAGAAGAAGGCCAAAGAGGGATCAAGTTTTGGGGTACTTCAACTTGAAGACGTCTGGTAGAGTAGGAAGAGCCAACAAATAAGATTAGGGAGGGAATAGCCGGTGAGGGTAGGAGGAAAACAGAAAAATGTGTTCTCCAAAAAGAAACTGACCATTGGCTTTTAAGATGTTGGTCCCTAATGACAACCCCGCCTCTGCCCCTGCCTTTTTTTTTTTTTAAGGTAAGGTATCTTTATTTCTATTTTTATTATTTTTTAAAGATTTTATTTATTTATTTGACAGAGAGACAGCAAGAGAGGGAACACAAGCAGGGGGAGTGGGAGAGGGAGAAGCAGGCTTCCCGCTGAGCAGGAAGCCGATGCGGGGCTGGATCCCAGGACCCTGGGATCATGACCTGAGCCGAAGGCAGACGCTTAACGACTGAGCCACCCAGGTGCCCTGAGGTAAGGTATCTTTAAAGCTGTTTCACTAATGAGAATGAAGAAAAAAAGAAACAGACACTGATGATAGAGAAAGGAAAGAAATAGGAAATGGAAGGCAAAGGGATGGGGCACTGAGTAAAGTGATGGGATCTTCAATTGAGAGTGGTCAGGGTGATGGTAGTGATGGAAATTTGGGGCAGGGAGATGTGTGAAACAGGCATCTAGTAGAGTAAGAAAGGGAATGGAGTAGCACAAGTCATAGAGTGTGTAAATGGTAGAGACAGGCAGGGTTTCAGCCTAGGAGTGATCCAAGTTTGATCTCTTTGCTGTGTTACATTGCCATCCTAATGTAATAAATACTAAAGAAGGTGTGTTTTCATGAGGGACAGTCAGGAGAGTGAGATGAGGTTGAACTTAAAAAAGGAAGATTAAAAAGCCCCTCATTAGCCTTCTCAGTTATGGTGATTATTACTTATTACCTTGTACTATAGTTATTTGGTATACTTCTATGCCATATTATTTCAAGTAAAGGATGAAATTCTGTGAACTTGACGTCTTGCCCTAACAGAGCTAACACCGCCTTCAGAAGGATAGATCCTTAAGTAATTGTTGAACAAATAGTCTTGTGATTGATATGAGTTCTGATATTTGTAGTTAATAGTGTTGCCTTTCTAAAATAAGTCATTGGGCAATCCATCAGTGTGGTTGTGTGCTGTTGAAAAGCATGTTGTGATGTAGTCTCTTACCTAACTTATGGTAGTTAGCGAGGACATCGATTTCCTACAAAAACCTTGGCCTACAGAAGGATTAATACAGTTTGCAAATGTGTATGACCATAGGTCAAGCTGTGAACTAGGTAGTTTTGATCTTTTATAATAAAAGTTTTACTTATGTAGACTTTTTCCCTGATGTACTACTTTTCCATATCATTGAATATCTGAGGCATTTAAAGTTTTAAGTGTATGACACTGTAAGTGCCTAAAAGTGTCAAAACATGCATGACTTCAGTGCATTCATTCTGACTTTTTTTCCACACAGATGTTTTCGTTTGTACTTGTTGAAGAGCAGGTCACAGATGTAGAAACCTAAAATGGAAACATGGGGGGGGGGTAGAAGGAGAGTGACTGAAGCTACGAAATTCCATTTCTTTCCTAATGATAAACATAACCACTTAAGTACTTGAGAAGGGCTCTCTGCCAGTATTTCTCTGTGACCCTTCCTTGGGACTGGATACACACAGCAACTTACCTTTCTTCCAGACAGGTCAGACTACTACTTGAGTGTACCTCTGGGCAAGGATATGTTAATAAGCAGTGTTGGGAAATACTGTTCAGGTTATCATTGGTGGCTTCCTTTTGTTATCAACAGTTCCCTTGTTTTATCTCTTGAGTTTTCAGCTCTTCACAATACCCTGTGTTCACAATTTCAGTCTAGTATAGGGTCTAGTTTTTATGTAACTTATTCTCATCCCTGCCTTCCAGAATATGAATTTGGAAAATTTAGAGGTAGTGTTTCTCTCTAGCTGAGGCTCTAGGATCTCTGAGTCCACGTAGCCTTTTTCTTAACAAATTCGTAAGGGGTGGAGATTTTGTGAGGGTATTTACAAGTTTTTCGTGTTTGATTATCTTAAGTTGAAAAAACAATTTTTAGCTTTGAAATAATTTCAGACTTACAGAATGGCCAAAAATAATATAGAGATTTTCTGTATACCTACTTCACGCCAACGTGAACATTTTAACATGTCATACTTCTACGCACACACGTACATGCGCACATTACTTATTTTTCTGAAATGTTTGATAGTTACAGTCATGATGCCTTTTTATCCCCGTATCCTCCAGTGTGTATTTTCTAAAAACAAAGGCATTCTCTTATATAATCACTGTAGTTACCAATTTTGAGAAATTAACATTGATAAAATACTGCTTTCTAACCCACACACCTTAAAAATTATTTTGACCAGTTTGAAGTTTTAAAATTGATTTCACTTGAAAACTACCATATTTCAGTGGTAATTTTCAAGTAAAATAAATTTTAATATACTAATTTTAGATTCTTAAGTCAGTATTCTTAAATTGAGATCTAGCTTCGATATCTGACAATTTTTTGTCTCTTTAAAAAAGGCCCATATATCACTGAAATGTGAGGAACACTGACCTTGAGCATTTGAGGAATCTATGAGTTTTAGTAAGAAATCTTTATAAAGATTCTCCTACCTCATCTTTAAAGTCTTATTAAAATCAAGTTAAAGTAATAAATGCTGTGTCTGATTTGTGGTTCAGGAGATTCAGTGAACTGAAGGCCTGGAATGAGACCTTCTAGAACCTCACTTTTAGCTTTACATCTAGGATAGGAATTCTCTCTCATTTGAGGTAAGTTCTCATCCAGATTCTTCTTAAACATTTCTGATGACAAGGAAACTTCAGTGCCCCATACAGTGACACATTTCAGTTGCAGATGCCTCACATCTGACTTTTATAAATCAGTAAGAAAGACCAACAACTCAGATGATTGGCAGAGGACCTGAAAAGCACTTTCCAGCAAAAAGAAAATACCAACGACTTTATAAATATGAAAAGCTATTATGATGGTAGAACTATAAATGAAGCTCCGTGTATAGATAGATAGATAGATAGATAATGATATATAAGACTTTAAATGGAGGTATAGAAAGGTATGTTTCCTTTCGTGTATGTGTTTTTTCCCTAAAAAGAGATTCATATGCTCATATATGCACACAGTTTCTGGAGGGATGTACAGAACTTAACAGTAGTTGCCACCAGAGAAAGAGGTCTAATTTGAGTTGTAAATCTCTTTATATTAAATTTTCCCCCTGAGTGCGTGTATTTTTCAAATAAAGAAAATGAATTTAAAATGTTCAAACTTAAAATGAGCTAAAATCTATCATTCTGTACTTCTGTTGGTCACAGGTCAAACTTCTGGAGTTGTGCAAAATAAGACTATTTTATCTTCTAAGTTTTCTGGTATTTTAAAATAAATCACTATGGTTTTGTAAGTAATCTTTTTTCCAGTGTAAATAAAAATACTTCTGTTTGGGACTCCTGGGTGGCTCAGTCGGTTGAGTGTCTGCCTTGGGCTCGGGTCATGATCCCTGGGTCCTGGGATCGAGTCCTAAGTCGGGCTCCTTGCTCAGTGGGGAGCCTGCTTTTCCCTCTGCCTGCAGTACCGCTGCTTGTGCACTCTGTCTCTCTCTCTCTCTGACAGATAAAATCTTAAAAAAAAAAAAAAAAAACTTCTGTTTAACTGTATCATTTCTTGTGTGACATGGTATCTAGACTAGATTCCCTTACTATCCAACTATTTATATTTGTGAATATTCTTGATATGGCCAAATCTCTTATACCAGGTTTCCCTTTGGAAACTTTAGTTTTTGTGTCCTAACCAGAGAGATTGGGTAGTTAGTTGGTTGATTTTAATAGTCATGTCATTCATTGGTTCTTTGAACTTGCTATGACTATATCTCTTAGTTAAGTCATTTTCCACGTGTGCCCTGTGACCTAGTGGAGATTTGTCACCATGCTGACGTGGATTAATCAACATTCTTTAAATATAGTTCTTCAGCAAGCTGCAGATATTTATACTATACGTTTTTGACAGACAACTGGCTTCAGTCTTCCTGTTTTTTCTTCTGGATTAGCTTTTCAAAAGAAATAAGGCCATTCTAGCACGATCTTATGCTAGAGAATTAAATGGCTGTTTTTGCATGCCTCATTATTTTTCATGGCAGAGATGCTGGGGACTCTGTACTCCTAGCTCTGGCTTCCATATCCTTGTTCCATCAACCTTCCTTCAACATTATTTTACATTATTTACCAAAACAAAGTATTCTTTTATTAAAAAACATTTGTGGCTGATTCTTGCTGTTAATTGTGGCCTCACAATTTTGTTTCTTCAAAAAAGTCTTGTCCTCTTATTGCAGTGGCAGTCTGCTTCCATGGCCACAGCTGGGTGTTGTCATTTCCTGGAAATGTACCCCAACTCTGGTGCTCTGACCATAATTTCCAATTCTTTCACCTTACCCTTCTGCCTCTCTTTCTGGTTTTCAGCAGATTTACTCTTCGAAGCTAGTAGTATCTTGCCTCTACCCTTCTTTCAGTTTATCACCTTCTTTCAGATTTCACTCTCTTTGTTATCTCTGGATTACTAGGTCAGTCATTTACATATTCTGGGGAATACCTTTAGTTCTCATCTCCTTGCCTTCTACCCCTCTTGTCCCACCCAACTTGGTGGAGTAACTCACCAGTTGTTTCCTTTAGTTGCTTCTAGATAGTTTAATGCTGCCAGCAAAAGTAGACTAAGTGTGCTGACAAGCTGTATTATAAATTAGTAATGTCCAACTTTGGGCAGCATCATTGAGGATTATAACCCGCTTCCATTTCTGTTCCTAAAACTTGAATTTTGTTTAAGTATTTTGCCCTGTTCCTTCTCTCAATGTTCAAATGAGGATGTGAGAGAGAAATAGAAGCCAAAAGGACATGCTTGCCTTGTTTTAAAATTTAACTATGTCTTCACTCATCTGTATCCCCTTCTTTCAAGATCATTCCCTTCGATCTGTTGTAGTGATTCCATATTTTTTCTGTGATCTAAACACCTTGTTTGCCACCTGCTCTATTTACGATGAGGGAAGGAAGCAAGATACAGAATGGCTTGTATGGTGTGATTGCTATACTTAAAAAGGAAGATCTGTGTTTATCCCTCTCCTCCCCACCACCACCATGTACACAGAAGCAGCACTGGAAGACTCTTTACACCAAGGTGTTAATAGCAGTTGTCTCTGGATGTTGGATTGTGGACTTTTCCTTCTGCTTGTTTGTAATTTGATCTTTCTCTATCAATATGACATGCCTTTACAATGAGAACATTTTATATTGTCCCTCATGTTTTCTGTACATGCCTATATTCTTCCTATTATAAACATTTTATTATCACGTTCTGGGAAATGTCTTGCCATCTCTGTCAAGCAGTTCTCTGATTTCTGAAATGGACCATTATTTCTTCCCCACCCCTGAATACCACATTTATAATATTTCATCAGCTTTTTGACCATGTGATGACTTTGATTATAGTTTGTCAGGATTATCCTGTTTATTTGCTTGTCCAAAGTAGAACTGCTCAGGCTTAGGAAAGAGTTCTGGTCACCTCAGTATTTCCAGCACTTCTGTGTGGATATAGATGGATACCATGCAGACAAGCATGAACGTTCTTTAAATGTACCCTGGAAAGGAGAGTACAAATATGAATGACATTCCAAATGCTTGGGTGTGTCCAGGTTCCTTTTATGTTCTTGAAAAAATTCCACGTGGTACTAATTGAAATCAAATCTAGTATGTCATAGGTTGTAAGACACAACTATCTTATGAACCACCAAGAAAGGAAAAAATGCTGCCAAACTATGATGTTATTGATGGTGTGTTGTAGAGGTGTTGTATGTGGGGAAAATACACATCACAGAATTAATGAAATACAGTTCTAAGATTGCATCTGCGAAGTTTTTAGTGGTTTTGGAGTATAACAAAGTGTTTAACCTTGACCCTGAGTCACATCTCCTCCATATGTTGCCAACTTTTTTCCCTTTGTTACTTGGTTTTTGTATGGCTACATAGGCATTGGTGAATAGACTGAATTATGATGGAGTCAGGCCTACATTTGGAGACACGGTTTTTGTACATTTCTTTTAAGGGGAATTTAAAACATTATTGTATTCCAGTCTTGCCATATAGCCTATAGAGTGGTCTGCTTAAAATGCTAATTTGGCTGTCATAACCTAAAGCCCTTTTGTAGCTTCCCTTTCCCCAGTATGCCTTGGTGCACCGGTGTACACCAGACTTTCTGGCTTTTGAGTCCTTAGTCTCAGGACACAGCGTGGTTAGCTTTGTTAGGACATAACTTTGCGCTGAGAGAGCCACATGCTGTGACATGGAACAGAGTGTATACCTTGTAATCAGCGAAAGGACTGTTAATGGATACCATGAAGGATTGAGAACACCTAATCCGTAAGATAAAATATATTTCTCCTCATGAGTAACTGGCCTTTGGACCTGGCTACTGCCCCGTACTTCACCTAATTATTGACTTCTTTCTGCCTTATACTTTATACTCAGGTAATGTTGAACTGTTCAGAGTTTTCTTGCACATGTTCTATGTTTTAATCTCTGTGCCTTTGTGGAGAATCTCCCTCTGCCTAGGATCTTCCTACAGGTATATTCTTCAGAAACTACTCTTCTTTTAGGAAGGATTCTTTGCTTTCCTATTTTTCTACCAAAATGGGTTATTAAACTGAGTTATCTCCCTCTTTGCTGTTACACTGTGTATATTTCTATCCTTGTATGTATTTTATTATGTTGGAATTAACTTTTGTAACAAAATTACATTTTGTATTAACAGGACACTGTAAGCTTCTTAAGGGTAGGGACTCTGCTTTATTCACCTTTTATTTCACGGTACATGGTGCTATAGTCAATAAATATTTGCTATACTAATGTAATTGAAACTTTGAAGTAATGGACAGCCCATAATTGAATACCAGATCGAATAGGTTGTAGGTATCCTAGGTTTTAATAAAAAACAACTTTGATTTCAACCGGTTTTAAGTATTTATGATTTCTGTTTATTCTTTTGCATGCTTTCTTGGCTGGATGGCAATAGAGAAGAAGAAAATGAGGTAAGTATAATTTAACGAGTTATTTAGTAATTATTGGATTAAAAACTCAAAATTGATGGGGCGCCGGGGTGGCTTAGTTGGTTAAATATCTGACTCTTGATTTTGGCTCGGGTCATGATCTCAGGGTTGTGAGGTTGAGCCCCGCGTCGGGCTCCAAGCTGGGCATAGACCCTGCTTAAGATTCTCTCTCCCACTCCCTGCTTTCATGTGTGCATTCTGTCTCTCTCTCAAATAAAAAACAAAAAACCCCCACAATAACTCAAAATTTAGGTGTCTTTTTTTTTAATAGCTTTTATTTTTTAAGTAATCTCTAAACCCAACATGGGCTCAAATTCAACAGCCCTGAGACCAAGAGTGCACACTCCACCGACTGTGCCAGCCAGCACCCCTAACTATCATTTTGAATGTGAAATGAAGTAATAGTTTTTGCTGTATTTTTAGATCTATGGTAACTCATTCCAGTGAGGAACGTTTTATATCTTTTTTTTTTTTTAAAGATTTTATTTATTTATTTGACAGAGATAGAGACAGCCAGCGAGAGAGGGAACACAAGCAGGAGGAGTGGGAGAGGAAGAAGCAGGCTCATAGCAGAAGAGCCTGATGTGGGGCTCGATCCCAGAACGCTGGGATCACGCCCTGAGCCGAAGGCAGACGCTTAACCGCTGTGCCACCCAGGCGCCCCGGAACGTTTTATATCTTGAGAAAATGTTTTTTACACTTTGGAGCTTCAAAAGCTTTAGGCAAGGTAGAGGAAACTGGCAGCTCTGGAGACAGCATTTTACCTGTTTTTATGTTTTGAGCTACCATGTAAGATTTCATTTGACAAGTGGATTCTGCTTCTTTAAAGTATTTAAAGACCACTGCTCTATGATAATGCGTGAGAAAACATTTACTTTCCCACTTGAATTGTTACTGTATAATGGAAAACTGATTTCAGATTTTACCATATTGAAAGGGAAAACTGTTCTCTTAAACAGCCAGAATTGATTAAAGAACATCAATTAGAAAAATGTTGCGGATGGCCAGTGTACCATCTTTAATTTAGGCTTGAGTGTGTTGCTGTAATTTTTCTGATGTTCTCTCTACCACCTAGGTTATACCTTTAACTTCTAAAGCCCTCTATTGCCTTTGGTGGTTTGGCAAATAATGGAGGGAGAAATCTTCTTAGATGTAAACTTTGTAGTTCATACTCATACAGTAGGATTGGACGATAAATTAGCATGGCCTGAGTATGTGGGGCCCAGGCAGAGACAGTGGTAGTGTGCTAGGGTGGAGTAATTTACAGGAAGGCAGAAAAGTCTGGTCCTCGTTTGCTTACCTTATCTATAAAATAAGATGGGAAACTGCTCTATACCAGTGGTTTTCACATCTGGAAAGTCCATTGGAATTGCCTCACATGCTTATTTCCCAAAAACAGAACCAAACAGAACATACTTTCTTGCCTTACCTTAGATCTAGTGAATTGCTGTTCCTTGGAGTTTTGTCACCGAACCATATTTTACTAAGCATCTAAGTGATTCTATGTGATGCCAGGAGACCACTGGTTATAATGACTTCTTTTCTTCTCAGATAGAACCCAGGAACAAACTGTTCTCCTCATTGAGTTGTTAGCTATTGCTCTGTATTTGTCTTTTTGTGTTGTATCTTGAAGTACATAGGATTTTTTTTTTAATTCTTATTAAAAATTCTGCCTTGAAAAAAATTATAAAAATGGATAAATTCTTTGTTTAACAGACAAGAATAGAAAAATATGGGTAATTGTTGAAACTGGGGGTGGGTACTTAGGGATTTATTATACTATCCTCTATACTCTAGAGTACGTTTGAAATTTTCTATAATAAAGAAGGGCTTATCTACCTCAGTGAAGTTCATACTGTTCTTAAAAAGGACTTTTCATTTTCCTGACATTTTAAACTGTGATGCTAGTCATTTGAAAGTAACTTTATTGTTGTAGTAACTGCTTGTTTTGTTCATTTATAGGCAAAGATTGAAAATGTGCAGAAAACAGGTTTCATCAAAGGACCAATGTTCAAAGGTGTTGCTTCTAGTCGATTTTTACCCAAAGGCACCAAGACAAAAGTTAATTTGGAGGAACAGGGACGACAGAAGGTGTCTTTCAGCTTCAGCCTTACAAAGAAAACTTTGCAGAACAGGTTTCTGACTGCACTTGGCAATGAAAAGCAAAATGATACTCCAAACTCCCCAGCTGGACCTCTTCAAGTAGACTTGACCCCTAAAATTAAAATGGACATTGGAGATACCTTATCTACTACAGAAGAATCTTCCCCACCAAAATCAAGGGTAGAATTGGGCAAAATTCATTTTAAGAAACATCTGCTTCATGTGACCTCCAGGCCACTGCTGACTACTGCCACAGCAGTGGCCTCTCCACCTCCTCCCATAGTACCATTACCAGCAGTCATAGCAGAATCAACAACTGTAGACTCGCCACCCTCATCTCCACCTCCACCACCTCCACCTCCCCAGGCCACAGCACCCTCACCACCAGCACCAGTAACAGAGCCAGTGGCCTTGCCACACACGCCAATCCCAGTTCTGATGACAGCACCAGTAGATGTAGCAGTTAGATCACTGAAGGAACCACCAGTTACAGCTGTACCAGAATCTTCAGAAGTGGACACTAAGCAGGATGCTGCTGTATCTAATAGTTCAGAAGAACACATAACTCAGAATTCGAATGAGCAAGTAGATACTCCCTCACAAAAAGAAGATTCCCATATTGGGAAGGAAGAAGAAATTCCAGATAGTTCTAAGAGTAATCTGAGCTCCAAAAAAACAGGCTCTAAGAAGAAATCCTCACAATCTGAAGGCACCTTTCTTGCTTCAGAATCTGATGAAGATTCTGTACGGACTTCCTCAAGTCAAAGATCACATGATTTAAAATTTTCAGCAAACATTGAAAAGGAAAGAGATTCAAAAAAGAGCTTAGCACCTTTAAAAAGTGAGGACGTAGGGAAATCGTCACGATCTAAAACAGAGAGAGATGATAAATATTTTAGCTATTCAAAACTTGAAAGAGATACTCGGTATATATCTTCTCGATGTAGATCAGAGAGAGAGCGAAGGCGGAGCAGATCTCGTTCTAGATCTGACAGAAGCTCTAGAACTAGTTTATCCTATTCCCGGTCGGAACGATCCCACTATTATGACTCTGATCGTCGCTACCATCGGAGTTCCCCTTATCGAGAGAGGGCACGCTATTCTCGGCCATATACAGATAACAGAGCTCGAGAGAGTTCTGACTCAGAAGAGGAGTATAAGAAGACCTACTCAAGGCGCACCTCCTCTCATTCCTTCTCTTACAGAGACCTAAGGACATCATCATCCTATTCTAAATCTGATCGGGACTGCAAAACTGAGTCCTCTTACTTAGAGATGGAGAAGAGGGGAAAGTATTCTTCAAAACTAGAAAGAGAATCCAAAAGGACTTCAGAAAATGAAGCCATGAAAAGATGTTGTTCTCCCCCTAATGAACTGGGATTCCGACGGGGGTCATCCTATTCCAAGCATGATAGCAGTGCTTCCCGTTATAAATCTGCCCTTTCAAAATCTATATCCAAGTCTGATAAATTTAAAAATTCTTTCTGTTGTACAGAATTAAATGAGGAAATCAAACCGTCTCATTCTTTTAATTTACAGGCTCCTTGTTCAAAAGGTAGTGAATTAAGAATGATTAGTAAAATTCCTGAAAGAGAAAAGACTGGGTCTCCATCTCCATCAAATCGATTAAATGATTCACCTACTTTTAAAAAGCTAGATGAATCACTTATTTTTAAATCTGAATTTATAGGACATGATAGCCATGATAGTATTAAGGAATTAGACTCTTTATCTAAAGTGAAGAATGATCAATTAAGAAGTTATTGTCCCATAGAATTAAATATAAATGGATCTCCTGGGGCAGAATCTGATTTGGCAACATTTTGCACTTCTAAAACTGACACTGTTTTGATGTCTTCTGATGATAGTGTGACTGGATCGGAGGTATCCCCTTTGGTCAAAGCATGCATGCTTCCATCAAATGGATTTCAGAATATTAATAGATGTAAAGAGAAAGACTCGGATGATACTTGCATGCTACATAGTAAGTCAGGAAGCCCATTTAGAGAAGCAGAACCTCCAGTGTCGCCACACCAAGATAAACTCATGTCTTTGCCAGTTATGACGATAGATTATTCTAAAACTGTAATTAAAGAACCAGTTGATATGACAGTTTCTTGCTGTAAAACCAAAGATTCAGAGATATACCGTACTTCAAATGACAACAGCCCTTCTTTGCATCATTCTGAAGCTGAAAAGATTGAGCCTTCAGTTACGCAGATTTCTTCAAATAGCTTTATGAATGTGCATTTGAAATCAAAAACAGTTATATGTGATAACAGAAATCTGACAGATCAGCACTCAAAATTTGCATGTGAAGAATATAAGCAGAGTGTTGGTAGCACTAGTACAGCTTCTGTTAATCATTTTGATGGTTTATATCCACCTATAGAGAGCTCAGGCATTGCTTCATCTCTTCCAAGTCTTCCACCAGGAATAAAAGTGGACAGTTTAACTCTCTTGCAGTGTGGAGAGAACACATCTCCAGTTTTGGGTGCTGTGCTGAAGAGTAAAAGCACAGAGTTTTTAAAGCATGCAGAGAAAGAAACAGTAGAAGTAGGTAGCGGCCTGCCTGATTCAGGAAAGGGATTTGCTTCTTGGGAAAACAGGCATAATAATGGGTTATCTGGGAAATGTGTGCAAGAGGCTCAAGAAGAAGGGAATTCCATATTGCCTGATAGAAGAGGAAGAGCAGAAATCTCTTTGGATGAAGGAGGAGGAAGAGGACATGCACATAATTCTGATGACTCAGAAGTTGTATTTTCTTCTTGTGACTTGAATTTAACCATGGAAGACAGTGATGGTGTAACATATACCTTAAAATGTGACAGTAGTGGGCATGCCTCAGAGATTGTATCTACTGTCCATGAAGATTATTCTGGTTCTTCTGAAAGTTCAAGTGATGAAAGTGACTCTGAAGATACAGATTCTGATGATAGCAGTATTCCAAGAAACCGTCTTCAGTCTGTTGTGGTAGTGCCAAAGAATTCTACTTTGCCCATGGAAGAAACAAGTCCTTGTTCTTCTCGGAGCAGTCAAAGTTACAGACACTATTCTGACCACTGGGAAGATGAGAGATTGGAGTCAAGGAGACATTCATATGAGGAAAAATTTGAGAGTGTAGCAAGCAAACCCTATTCTCAAACTGAGAAGTTCTTCCATCATAAAGGGACAGAGAAGAATCTGGAAATTTCTTTCACACAGCCCAGCAGAAAACAAATAGATAACCACCTGTCTGAAATGGCTCATCCTCAGAGTGATGGGGTTGATAGTACAAGTCATACAGATGTGAAATCTGACTTTCTAGGTCATCCAAATTCTGAGGAAACTGCAAAAACCAAAATAGCTTCTAGGCAGCAAGAAGAGCTGCCAGTTTATTCTTCTGATGATTTTGAAGATGTCCCAAATAAGTCTCGGCAACAGATCACTTTCCCTAACAGGCCAGATAGTAGACTGGGAAAAACAGAGTTGAGTTTTTCTCCCTCTTGTGAGATCTCCCGAGTGGATGGTTTCCGCTCATCAGAAGAGCTCCGAAGCTTAGGGTGGGAGTTCTCTCAACAAGAAAAGCCTACTACCACATACCAACAACCAGACAGCAGCTATGGAGCCTGTGGTGGACACAAGTATCAGCAAAGTGCAGAACATTATGGTGGGACACGTAATTACTGGCAAGGCAATGGCTACTGGGATCCCAGATCAGCAGGTAGACCTCCTGGAACTGGGGTTGTGTATGATCGAATTCAAGGGCAGGTACCAGATTCCTTAACAGATGACCGTGAAGAGGAGGAGAATTGGGATCAACGTGGAGGATCTCATTTTTCAAGCCAGTCCAATAAGTTTTTTCTATCCCTTCAGAAGGACAAAGGGTCAGTACAAGCACCTGAAATAAGCAGCAATTCCATTAAGGACACTCTAGCTGTGAACGAAAAGAAAGATCTTCCAAAAAACTTAGAAAAAAATGATATGAAAGACAGAGGGCCTCCTAAAAAAAGGAGACAGGAATTGGAGAGTGATTCTGAAAGTGATGGTGAACTTCAGGACAGAAAGAAAGTTCGAGTGGCGGTAGAGCCGGGGGAAATAGCAGTACCCCCAGGCTCAGCACTGGTTGGGCCTTCTTGTGTCATGGAGGACTTCAGGGACCCACAGCGATGGAAAGAATATGCCAAGCAAGGGAAGATGCCCTGTTACTTTGATCTAATTGAAGAAAATGTTTATTTGACAGAAAGGTAAGCTGGCTTAATACTTGTCCAACAAATTTTAACCTCTTTTTGTTTAAAAAAAAAAAAGTTAGCTTTCAACAGTTCAGAATATATGAGGTCAATTGTATGAAATATAGTTTCGTGATATACATTAAAAAGTCGAAAAAGTATTTACCTATTTAGATTTGATGTCATAGGGTCTTTCCTTCCGTATCCCTTCCCCCACCCCCCCCAGGAAGGGGATGTCTAAATTATTTTTTATTTGGGGGGGGTCTCATTACCTCTTTGGTTCTGAAAGTATGATTTAGGCCAGCCCTATTTTTCTTAAATTCCTTTTACATGTGTAACTGGTGAAAAATGAAACAAAATTTCAGCAAAGTAGTCTGCGCTTAGAGAAGAAGAAGGTAGTTGCCTGGATTTTTTTTTCCTTTTCGAAAATGCTCAGAATGAAGTGTCTTTGAAAGATACTTTATGAAGCTGGAACTAGACTAGAACACCATTTTCTGTCTGGTTTTTTAGTCTATTGCTAATAGATTAAATTTGGCAGTAGCATAACCACTATTTTAGAATTAAGTGGTAAAACGGTTTACTACAGATTCCTAACATGAAACAGGTATAATGAGAACAGGAGTAATGAAATTTCTCCATATTCCTCTAGAGCAGAGCTTCGAAGCTTGCTTTCTTTCACCCTTCCTCAACAGTCTTCTTGTTTTCCCAATATAAGTATGTGTTGAATGTGCCTTTTTAAAAAAATCTGTAGTCTTCCAACCCTTTACCTTCTCCTTTTGGAAATTTCTCCTCTATCTAAGAATCTACCTAGCCATCATCCCTTTAAGTGTTAAAAAAAAATTTTTTTTATAATGAAATTTTTCATTGTGGTTAGAGTTAAAATTAGGTCTCTTGAAAAGTTTTTCATAAACAAAAAACCTTTTTTGGGGTGCCTGGAT
Source organism: Ursus arctos (assembly GCF_023065955.2). Lineage (NCBI taxonomy): Eukaryota > Metazoa > Chordata > Mammalia > Carnivora > Ursidae > Ursus > Ursus arctos. The sequence continues at coordinate 30,943,613 of NW_026622808.1, read as the reverse complement.
TCAGTTGATTGAGCATCCAGCTCTTGGTTTTGACTCAGATCATGATGTCAGGTTTGTGAGATCGAGCCCGTGTCAGGCTCCGTGGTGGGCATGGAGTCTGTCTGAGATTCTCTCTCTCCCTCTTCCCCCCCCCTCCGCACACGTGTTTTCTCTCTCTCTGAATACATAAATAAATCTTTAAAAAATAAAATAAAAACCTTTTTGTGATATAGGGAGCCTCTTACAGTTATAGTCATTTACATCTAGTAACTTAGGTTTAAATTTAAAATATTGAATATTTAAAGTAGTAGTTTTTAGGAGTTGTGTGAGTACATTGATGAAATCTCCAGGGTCTTTGTAAAAGACTAGAAGTAAAACTAATCAACCCAGCCCTCTGGGATTTACTCAGCAGTGAGATCAGGTACATATAAGACCATGCAAATAAATCTGGTTGGTGGGAACATTAGAGAGCCATTTTGGAGTGGGAACCATTTATATGTACTCACATTTTTAAAGTGCCTTTTGTTGCTGGGCCTTTAGGAGCCCCCAAGAACACAAATTATTATTATAAAATGGTATTGAGAATAGTGAAAAAATTTTCTTATGTCTAATGAAAATAGGGTTACCCGAATCTGTGCCCATTAGTCCTTATAGAGCAATACAAAATAAAGCTACTGCTGATTTTTCAAAATTACGGTTCTTAAGGTACTTGTAAATAGGTACTTGGTTTATCTTTAGTTCTGTTTCTTCAGGCTAAGAATATTCATACGCTCATTAGTGAATGATACCTTGAATTGATCCAGATGAGTCATTCTTGTTACTTAAACTTAGTTGAAGCTATCAGGACACTCTCAGGTACTTTATAAATTGGGACTGTAATGGAACATATGTTGAAGATGAAAGCAGATTAGTTAGGAGATTAAGACAGCCACATAGAGCAGCTGTGCTCTTCACTGATGGTTGGAGAGTCAGACTGCCCTAATCTTAAGAACGAGATCTTCTTCAGCCAGCTTTGATTTTTTTTTTTTTTTTTTTCTTTTTGGCAAGGGTCAGAAAGTTCAACATAAAGGCCAGGAAATAATCACATTTTCACTTTTTCTTTGCAAACCCTGGCATAGGGATTTATGAGCCCAATCTGTTTGAAAAGTTTCCCTTTTTACCCCCAAATAAGTTAGTCTGTGTTGAGAAAATTTAGTCCTCTGATTATTCTGTGATACATGGTTATTCTGTAATACAGTTCTGTAAATTATACTTCATTCTTTTTTTTTAATCATTCAGTTTTCTTTTAAACAAGATTTATGCAGTGTTACTGAAAGATTCTCTGAAAGATTTATTGAGTCAAACTCGTAATTAAAAAGTCTTATCTTTCAGGAGTGCCTGGGTGGCTCAGTCTGTTAAGCGTCTGACTTTTGGTATCACCTCAGGTAGTGATCTCAGGGTCTTGAGATTGAGCCCTGCGTGGAGCTCTGAGCTGGGCATGGAGCCTGCTTGATATTCTCTCTCTCTCTCTCTCTCTCTCTCTCCCCCCCCTTCCCCTCTCCCTCTGCTCCTCCCCCACTGCTTGTGTGTGTGCACATGCTCGCTCACTCTCTCTAAAAGAAAAAAAACTCTTATTTTTTAATTTATTTTTTTCAACTTCTTTTCTTCCTCAGTCTCTATTTATGTTTTATAAATTAAATAAATAATCTTTTCTTCCTCAACCATTATTTGCTCATCCAGGAGGACTGATTCTCCACTTTAATCAGCTGTGTCACTTTTTGATTCTCACAAGTTTTCCTATTTTTTTCCTGAGCCAAATATGACAATTAACACTTGAAATTGCTCAGAATTTGAGGCTTAGCTGAAATGGACTAGGAAATGAGGGCTGAGTCCAAAGTGATAGACTTGAACTTACCCTATCCTCCCATTTGCCAGGGCTAAAGGTTGCCTCTCATTCTCTTTGCAACATAAGTGTTAGTGTTTTCAGTCTCACAGATGCTAGTGAGGATGTGTTTTCTTCCTTTTGAATGTTTGACTTAACCAGAATCATTAAATGTGAAACTGAGATTTAGCACATATTTGATTGTGTATGTTGTATCATTGCCAGGAGATTTCTTAAATCAATTCTTACGAACTTTTACCTAATAGAAAGAAGAATAAATCTCATCGGGATATTAAGCGGATGCAGTGTGAGTGTACACCGCTTTCTAAAGATGAAAGAGCTCAAGGTGAAATAGCGTGTGGAGAAGACTGTCTTAATCGTCTCCTCATGATTGAATGGTAAGTAAATTAAAATGCTCTGATTTTGCTCATTCTATTAAATGTCTCAAAATAGTGGAAAGAATTAATAATGAGTCAGATTTAACCTTTCTCTTCTACCTGTTGTCAAGTATTTATAAGCAATGAAATCTCTAATGTATAATAGTGTTTATAAGGAGACAAATTTCCCTTGCGTTGTACGTTATAGTATACATTGTCAGTGCTTTGTAAAGTAGCCCTCATACTAACGTAGTAACCTTTTAGCTCTTACGCTGTTCGTGTCCTGAGAGGTAAGTGTTGATACTTTCTAGCTTTTACTATAAAATGAGATAAAACCCTAGCGTTTCAAAAGTGCATAAAGTAAAATGTCTTCCAAACCTCAATCCCTCTATTTCTGGTCTTTCCAGATACTTTTTATGCCTATATCAACATTCATAGCTATTTCCACTTTTTATGTATAGAAATGAAATCTTTACCATATGTACTTTTTAAAATTTTACCCCCTCACTCTGTCCCACACACACATGAACACACAATTAAATATGTTTTGGAGACCTGTTCAGAGCTACACATACAGACCTAGCTGAATCTTCCCTCGGCTGCTTTATATAGTCTGTTTATAGTTAACTCATAATTATTCATCTTCTATTGAGAGACATTTGCTTTTATATTTTTTTTATAAACCATAAACATCTTTACATTAAAAAATGTGTGATTATTTTTTTTTACCACTTTGATGAAAAATTGTATCATTTTTAACATGGAGAGAATATGGAGATGATGTATAATGTAGATACCTTGTTTTTAGTGTTAAAAAAGTGTTTTCTTTCAAACTCAGTTTTTGTTTTTGCTCATGTTCTAGTGTTATGAGAATAAAACCTATACCTCAGAAAAATAGAGAGAAAGCACTTTGGTATTACTTTATCTAAAAAAAAAAATAGAGATGACAGTACACATGTAGGAAGAGGAGACACAAGAGTTAGCATTATTCTCCTAACTTGACATTGTTGCTCTTGCCTCTGCGTTTTTTGGACTTTTCCTTCCAACCTTGCTAAAGAGATAGGAAGTACAGGATACATTTCTTCATGTGTTTCCCACAGTCAAACTTAGAGTAGTTGTCAGGATCAGGTTCAAATTTAAGCTGGTGTTCAGAGCTCTTCATAGTAGATCAACAACCTTCCATCTTCTAGCAGCCCACTTTTCTTACCAGTCATCTTCTGCTGTTTTGTTCTCCTTTCCTCAAGTGGGCCTTGTTTCCTATATCTGCACCCAGGCAGGCGCTGTTGTGTCTCTTGTTTGTTGTTGTTGTTGTTGTTACTTGTTTGTTTTTTTCCACATCCTATGTGTCATTAGAGATTCTGCTTTGAAGAATTAATTTTCTACACTTCTCATTTCAGTTCTTCTCGGTGTCCAAATGGGGATTATTGTTCCAATAGACGGTTTCAGAGAAAGCAGCACGCAGATGTGGAAGTCATACTCACAGAGAAGAAAGGCTGGGGCTTGAGAGCTGCCAAAGACCTTCCTTCGTAAGTTATGTTTTAATCCTCTTTCACTTCATTTTTGTGTTATTGAAGTTGGTTAGCTACTTTGTAGGAAAATAATGTGTCTGTTACACTGAGGTTTAATGATTATTGTAGGGGCGCCTGGGTGGCTCAGTTGGTTAAGCGTCTGCCTTCGGCTCAGATGATGATCCCCAGGTCCTGGGATTGAGTCCTGAATTGGTTCCTTGCTCAGTGGGGAGCCTGCTTCTCCCTCTGCCTGCCACTTCCCCTGCTTGTGCCTGCACACTCTCTCTCTGACAAGTAAATAAATAAAATTAAAAATATATGTATTTTAAATTGTTTCCCAAAGCCCTTTAGCTTTTCTAAGCTTCTTTCAAAGAACGCTGCTTTGGTAAAATACACTAGGAAAGAGTGTTTCCAGGTTTCCCACATTTTCCTACTCGTATAACTTCCATATGCTGATGGGAGTGTCAGTTTCATGTTTTAGTTACAAACTATTTAGATGTTCACTGGTAGAGCATTTCCATTGAACAGGACATATTGTCAGATATGCGAAGGATGAGGAGGACTTTGGAACTAATCTGCTACTTAGTGTTAAATACCATAACATTCTCTGTATTATTATACCTATTTCTTCGCTATCGAAGATACTAAATAAGCAAGGAAAGACCAATCGGGTGGAAGGTAACTGAAAGACGCCAAGGAGAGAGATTAATCATAATTATTGATAAATACTAGGGAAAACTCACAGAGAATGCAGTGAGAGAAAAGGTCTGTTTGACCTTTAACATCATCAGAGACCTCTGAGTAAAGGCAGTAGAAGGGCTGCTATGTTTAAATTGCCGTCTTTTCTCCTAGGACATAAAGCCTCTAATATTTCAGTGGCTCCTGATTTCTTCAGAGCTGCTTCTCAGCTGTAAATCACTGTTTTCATGATAATAAACCAGATTTGAATGTTTATCTAGTTAGATCAGGGATACACATTTTGGTAGTATGTATAAATGTAGAAGTGTCTTAGAATCAACATTTTTGGAAAAGTATTAGAAAGGAGAAAAACTCAGATGCTAGGTACTTCACATATATTTTAATTGTATCCTGTATAATACCACATTTTTTCACTTAGCAATATTTCATTAAATCCATTATTTTTTTACATGGTTGTATGTTTTCCATATAGCTCCTAGGCAGGAAGTGCTATTGTTTCCCTTTTGTTTTGCCAGGAACACCTTCGTCCTAGAATATTGTGGAGAAGTACTTGATCATAAAGAGTTTAAAGCCCGGGTAAAGGAATATGCACGAAACAAAAACATCCACTACTATTTCATGGCCCTGAAGAACGATGAGGTGAGCAGCATGAATGTGTTTGCTTTGAAACGGATCTGGAAATTGTTGAGTTTGAAAGGGTCATTGATACGGACAGATCTTTAAAAGACATTAAGTGACAAAAAAGAGGAGCAGAATAGTATAGATAGTTTTTGTTTACAAAAAGAGTGGGAGAGGGTAATATTTACATATATATGTAAATGTAAACATACATGCTTCATATTATAACTCTTAAAAGTTACTGATACCCCCAAAAGAGTTTTTTTGATGTGAGTTATATTTGTCAATACTTACATAAAAATTAAAGCTGAGAAATTGAAAAATATTTATTAAACCACCGAAGAGTAACAAGACCATTATATGTTGACATAAATGTTTTTATGAAGATAAAGCATTTTCAAATAATTTTTGTTTTAAACACGAGGAGTGCCATTGTTTTACGTTTTTACAAATCTCTTTAATGTCTGGTGTAATAAAATTCAACTAGATTCTCATATCTGTCTCTCTATTCAGTCCTGGAAAACCTAATTTTAGGTCCTACCCCAGGACCTGCTGAATCTAATTCCGGGGGTGGGTCCAGCAGGAGTTTTAAGGAGCTCTCCAGGGACTTCAGATATGCACTGTAGTTTGAGAGCTACTGCACTGTGCACTTTAAAATGGCGTTTTATACCCTTGAAGTGTAATTGGAATATAAGAGGATGTAAGAAGTAGCTAAAAGTAAATGGCAGAGATATTGGTAGGTATGGAGATAATTTTGCTTGTAAGTAAGATGTTGATAGTTAGCAGATCTCCCTGAGGAAGCAGTTGGATATTTGTCACTTGGATGTGTCTATACATGAAAGAGGAAGAGGGGTTGGGAATGCAGGTCGTGCATTTGCCTAATGTCTTTCCTTTGCAAAACATACATGTATTTTAAGGTCTCATTTCTAACTCTTAAAATGATCCCTTTCCCTAGATAATAGATGCCACTCAGAAAGGAAACTGCTCTCGTTTCATGAATCACAGCTGTGAACCAAACTGTGAAACTCAAAAAGTAAGTCGAAGTAGATTTAAAGTTTGGGATATTTGTTAAGATTGCTCTTCTCTTAATTTTAGATTCTACATCAAGGGTACCCATGGATTTTATTTTTTAATCATTTTAATCGTTTTTTCCTACTCTGTTGTTAAAAATCTTATTTTGAAATAAGTTTAGATTTATAAAATACTGAAAAAACAGTACCGAGTTCCATGTACTTCACCTAGCTTCCCCAAATGTTCACATTTACATAGCCATTATACAATTACCCAGTCCAAGAAATACTATTAACTGTCGACTGTTCTAAAGTCTTTATTTAGATTTTGCCATCTGTCATTTTTCTGGACTAGGATCCAATCCAGGAACTCCCATTGCATTTAATTGTCACCTCTCTTTGCCCATAAATTTTAGCTATTATTTCAAAGGTACCAAAATACAAAACAAATTTAATTTTGAAGTCCAGCGTGTACTATTATATTGAGATTTTTATCAGTTCTTATCCAGGTGCCAAATTAGGTGGTTTTAATAACATAAGGGGCTGAATGGCCATAGATGAGAGGGATTATATGTGATATGCATGTGGTTACAGTGCTTCTCCTCAGCAAGGCTGGGCTCTGGGTCTTGCTTATCTCTCTGTCCCTGTGCCTGGCACATAGTTGACACTTGATACATTCGTTTATTGAATTTGATAAAACATTTTGAAGTAATGATTTTAGTACTCTCTAATTTGTGTTTTGAGCTTAGATGAAACAATATATATATGTTAGAACATTGGTTCTTTTTTTAGGCGAAGAAGGCTATAGTCCCACTCCCTAGAGAAGTATCACGGTTCCCTCTCATATTAAAATATTGTTTTTCACTCCTGGATATTTTTTGTCCTTTGATCTATGTACTAATATATCTTAGATATGGCCCTTCTAAGAGCCAAGCCATATAATAAATAGGAGAACCCAGTCTGTAATCATTTAACCTAAGTTCTGGTTCTAGTTTTGCCTGCAGCTGGTGGCCATGTGTCTAACTGTGAGACTGCAGTTGTACTGTGTCCCTTCATCTCTTTAAATCTGGGTTTTTTCATCAGTAACATGTTCACATGGTCTGGATAGGAGCTCTACAGTTGACTTACATCTTACATGTTTTGGAGCTACAAGTTCTAACCCCTGTGTATTTACTCCCATTTTAATTCTTGAGTTTCAGGCAGCTGTTCTCATGCTTCCCTTCCCTTTCACTACACTCAGTCATATGACCACCGCTTCATGAAATTAAACATTTGGCGTCATTGTTTATATAGTTCCATGTTCCATCTTAGAATAAGATGTTACTTTTAACATAACATAAAGTAATACCAATTTGCCTGTAATAGTCAATGACACCAAGCGTTCCCTATTTGTCTGTTTTTAGTACAAGTGAATATTTACTGTGTGGAAATGTATTTTAGACAAGTTAAAGTAGCAGTTACTTTTATTAGAGACAAATTATAGATGATACTCAATCTGGTGGTATGAAATAAGAGTAACACTTAAGGGGCGCCTGGGTGGCACAGCGGTTAAGTGTCTGCCTTCGGCTCAGGGCGTGATCCCGGCGTTATGGGATCGAGCCCCACATCAGTCTCCTCCGCTATGAGCCTGCTTCTTCCTCTCCCACTCCCCCTGCTTGTGTTCCCTCTCTCGCTGGCTGTCTCTATCTCTCCGTCAAATAAATAAATAAAATCTTTAAAAAAAAAAAAAAAAAAGAGTAACACTTAAATATGATAGTTTATTTGAAGAAAAAAGTTCCCTATTTGCTATTTGGAAAAGCTTTTATTGTCTAAAGGCACATGCATAATTAAGGCAGATGATGATCTTTAAAGAAAAACACACAGATTAATCAGTTACTATTAATTTCTTTTCTTTTAAAAACAACATCTCAGTGGACTGTGAATGGACAACTGAGGGTTGGGTTTTTTACCACCAAACTGGTTCCTTCAGGCTCGGAGTTAACATTTGACTATCAGTTCCAAAGATATGGGTGAGTATTGTACTTATTTTGTTTTGCTGCTTCTGATGGGGAAATGGGCTGTTTAGATATAGAGATATAAAACTTTGATGTGAATTACTGAAAAGTTATATGTACCACCAGGTCTTTACTCTTTCAGTTTTGTGTGTTTTTCCTACTGTATGACACTTGTGGCCGTTAAGGGATTTGTACGGGATTTACATAATCTTTCTCTGAATTTCATGCTGTTTTATTCATATAATTATCTTTCATATGTAATTTTTAAAAACCCTTTTTATTATGGAAATGTCTACTGTGTGTGTGTGTGCGCGTGTGTGTGAATGTAAAGAGAATAGTATAATAAATCCCTGTGTATCCATCATTTATCTGTTACCAACTCATGACTAATCTTTTCTGATCTATACCACATTGTACTGTGAAAGATAATTTACTTGTTCTCTCTAACCAAAATAATGACTGATGAAGTAGCAGTGAATACCCCTAGCATCTATATTGTGGTTTCATAGAACCCCACTAAAAGGAACAGGGTTCCTTGAAGTGTCTGATTTCACGTTAAGACAGAAATTGAAGAAGGTGATATTGGATTATTTTGTTGTATCAGAAAACCTGTTATAAAAGATGAGAGTCATGTCAAAAGGACTTGGACCTAGCTTGAATAAGCTCTCATAATAGTGAGAGAGTTCTTATTAACACTTAAGCATCAATAAGCGTAATAACTACAGTGGTTTGAAACCGATTATGTAAAAGCCATGAGATTTAATGATATTTTAAAAATAAAACTACATTAGTCGTAATAGAAGGGATCCAATTCATGATTTTTATTTATTTTTTCATGTTTTAGCTATTTTTTATCGTGGAAAATGTCACATAACATAAAGTTCACCTTTTTAACCATGTTTAAAGTATACAGTTTAGTGGCATGTAGTACAGTCACATTTTGTACAACTATCACCACTCTCTAGTTCCAGAACATTTTCATCACCCCAAAAGTAGACCCCATTTGTGTTAAGCTGTCATGCCCCATTTCCCCCTTTTTCTAGTCCCTGGCAAACACTAATCTACTTTCTATATCTGTGGATTTTTCTGGATGTTTCACATAAATGGAATCATACAAATGTTGTCCTTTGTGACCTCATTTAGAAAACATTCAGTGTTTTCAAGGTTCATTCATGTTGCAGCATGTACCAATAGTTCATTCCTTTTTTTATGGCTAAGTAATATTCCACTGCATGTATATACCATATTTTGTTTATCCATTCATTTGTCAGTGGGCATTTGGGTTGTTTCCACTTTTTTGCTATTGTGAATAATGCTACAGTGAATATTGGTGAATAAATCAATTCATGATTTTTAAAAAGTAGTTTAAAAGTTAAAAAAGGAAAAAAAAAGTCAAGCATTTATCCTGCCTTCCCCAAGTGAATTCTTCTTTAGGTTAAACCAAATAGTTGATGAGAGGAAGTTCTTCTTTTGGAGGTCATTTCAGCTAATAAATGAAGTAGTAATGGTATCACGTTTTGCAGCACCTTGTGAACGAATGGATCTAGGCAGTCAGTGGTGTAGCAGTCAGGGGATGAGTGCTGACCAGGTTGTATGTAGGGCTCCTACGTTGTATTTTTTCCACGTGTATTTGCACTGCCCTCTTTGAAGGAAGGGGTACTAGAAATCAAGTGCTATTTGTGATGTCCTGCTGTATTGATTGAATAATTTATTTTTATGCCTTTGATTAGTAATGTCATAAACTAAATCTATCAGTTTACTTTTGGTACAGTTTTTCATGCTTTCCTCAGGTCACAGAATAAATAAATGGCCGTGATGGTTTGTACCCAGGCTTGTAGACTTAGGCCTGTGTTCTTTCCACCACTTTTCCTTGACTCCATGGTTATACTTATGTATTACTGTGTTTCTTATCTAATATCTCATCCTTATGTGGTAACTTTTAATAATCATGTGTTTCCTTTTATGTATCCTGTACATATTGAATTTTGTATCTGTGTATATGTATTTATAACAATACATTTTGTTTGTTCTGTGTGCCAGTTAAATATTTACATATTAAGAGATATTGAACTATTTAAGCAGTTTTGTTCTCAGCTCAAATATGTTATGATCTCTTATTTTTATACATTAGTGTGTACTCATAAAATGAAGAAATTACTCATTAACTTCTTGGCTGATTTTAATAAGGGAAGGTTGGAAAAAGAATGAATATTTTTTAAGAGCAGTTGTCAGGCATTTCCTTTAAATTAGTATCAGTTTTGTTGGAGTCTCTTAAAGTAATTACTTGTTTTAGGCTGAATTGACTTCTCTTTTGTATGTGATTGTTGTATTGTTGACATTTTTATATGGTTTACTTTCACATAACTGACATCTTTCCAATGCTCTTTAAAACAGAAAAGAAGCTCAGAAATGTTTCTGTGGGTCGGCTAATTGCCGAGGTTACCTGGGAGGAGAGAACAGAGTCAGTATCAGAGCAGCAGGAGGAAAAATGAAGAAGGAACGATCCCGTAAGAAGGATTCAGTAAGTGTTTCATCCTCTCTTTCAACTTTTACCATATATGTTTTAAGAAGGGGGGTAGCTTTTCTGATTGGAATTTGAAAAGTCATACTACAACCAGGGAAAGTCAGGATCAGATGAGATAACCAGGAAAAGAATTATGGTTGCTATTTTTATTTCAGGTTCATAGAGATTAGAATTAGTTACCGAGAACTATTAAAGTCGTCTTGTAAACACATGGGCTAATAGTTTTTTTGGAGCCTGTAAAACTCGTAATCCTAAGTACAAATGAAATGTTTATCTGCTAACTTACTTAAGGCATTCCTAATCTTTGTTTTTTGTTTGCAACTCTTAAAAGTTTGCAAGTGTTCTTACAGACTCTGAAAAACCTCTTTGGAGTATAAGGTGAGTTTTGAGAGGTGACAGGCAACCCAAGAGTGAGAATGGAATGATGAAAGTGGTCTTTTCATTTACTACATTAGCATAGTAATCAATAGCCTTTTTTGGACCCTAGCTCACCGTAGTTACTACTGGAGGAAGGAGCTCTCTTGTTAATAAAGGGACTTTTACCCGGGACAAGGTCTAAGTGTTGTTTTATTAAAATCCCCCCTCCCTTTTTCAGAGGATCCCTTCACCAGAACAGTATTTCTCAGCCTCAGAACCACCTGGCAGGGCACATTTCTGGGTCCATCCCCAGATCTATGAATCTTAGTGGAGAGCTAGGAGCAGGGGCTAGGGGGCTAAGGGGATTAGTCAGCAAATTCCCCTATGATTCTTTAGCAGTTAGCTCATGCCTGGGCTTTTCAGGAACCAGTACGGTAAGAATTATAAATGGCTACATAAATTAAGTATAAATTACTGCTTAGATGAGGAGATAGAAGATGTATTGGGGCAAGGGGATAAAAGTGTAATAGTTAAAAGGTGATGTCAGTAAGCCCAAATTAATTGGGGAGAATTAATTATGGAACATCTGAATTCTGTAAGAAGATATAGATAGCAAAAAACATTGGAGAGGGCAGTTGAAAAATAAAAAAGGCCATTTAAAAAGTGCCAAAAAGCAAAGTTTCAACAAATATGGGTGTTGGCAGACCACCCAAGATGAACACATGTTCTTTAGAGTAGAGTATTGTGTGTGCTTCAGCTGTCTTTTTGGAGAGCATATATACCGTAATGGTCTGCCAGGCACTCAGCTAAGCACTTGACACATTAACTCATGTAATTCTCACAGTAAGTCCTGAAATTGGGTACAAGGATTTTTCCTTTCTTATACATGAGAGTACTAAGGCATCACCCAGCAGGTAATGAAAATGAACTAGCTCTTGTGTTTGCTCTTAACCATTATGTTGTACTGCAAGTTGTAGAGAGCAGTTTCATCCTCTCCCAACTCAAACAGTTGTGGTCATAACAGCCAATGTTGCTGTGTGCCAGAAAATAAATTTTAAAATTGTGGGGCGCCTGGGTGGCACAGTGGTTAAGCATCTGCCTTCGGCTCAGGGCGTGATCCTGGCGTTATGGGATCGAGCCCCACATCAGGCTCCTCCACTATGAGCCTGCTTCTTCCTCTCCCATTCCCCCTGCTTGTGTTCCCTCTCTCGCTGGCTGTCTCTCTCTCTGTCGAATGAATAAATAAAATCTTAAAAAATAATAATAATAAAATAAAATTGATTAAGTTGTTTTGTGTAGAGTTTTAGAAATGGTATAGTATGTTTATTTCTGCAATTTGGGTTTTTTTTTAACTCTTATTTTAAAATTTGATCCACAGTGATAAATATGTAAACGTATTTTTAACTGCTATGTTTTTCATCATAGAAGTTTGTATATAGTCCTGCTAATGAACAGTAGTGTTTTTAAGCTTATGCTATTAATGTCACAGTTAGTATCTGTACGTTTCTCTTCTGCACATGTTTCTTTAAGGTGTATTCATGGAAGTAGAGTCACTGGGTCATAGCCTGTTAGCCACCTTGACTTGACTGTTGCAGGAAATTTTTCTCGAAACTTCATTAAGATTGCTTTTATTTTTAACTCTCATTTTCTTATAATTGATAGTTTATCAGAACAGCCACAAAGTCGTCATTAAACATGTTGACCTATGCTAAAATCGCCATAAAAACTTCCCTTTGGCTATCTCCTGTTCTCAAAACTTACAGAATAAACATTTTTTAAAAACTATATTATTGTAGGGAGTATGCTTGTAATATGATGGTTTCTTAGGCAGTGTTATACCTCCATCATACCATTATCAGATGGCTTTCTATCTGATAAGATTCGAGAACAATCCCAAGGCACGAAAGTGTAGGCATTCCTTTTCTTTCTTTGCTTGTGTTTATTCTGATAATGGTGTGTCTTATCTGTATAGGCTTTGGCATTATAGACTGAATTAGGTGTAACATGAATCCAGTCATTATGGGTTGCTCCAGGTATGAATTTGAAGTTATTCTGGAATTAGAATGCTTTGGATAAAACTTTGCCCAGATAGAGGAATGACCTAGAATGATTCTAGGTTCCTAGGAGGGTTATTTGGCCTGACTATAATGAAGAGTTGAACTCTAGTTTAGTTTTACTTGGATTGTCTCCTACTGAAATTCCCTTCTGCATGCTTACATTCTGAATTCTAGTCAGCTATAGTTGAGAATCTTGGGAATTCTTTTGGGAGAGGATGCCATGGAGAGGACAAGATAGTGCAGTTTAAAGTGTAGTTTTGCATATTTTAACTATTAAGAAGAATATGTTAATAGTACTAGAGCCTGCATCCCCCGTATCAGCCCTTGATTGGTAAACATTTTTTTATTTCTTGCTCTTATGATTGCATCTATATATAGTCATCTCCTTAACAAAGCTATAAGCTCTTCCAATCGAAGGTGGTTGTCTTTTTTGGGGATGTCACAAACCAGGTAATTAATTACCTGATGTAATTACTAGGTAACTAAATACTTAGCTGATGGAGGTGTATTAAGTCCCTATTATCTGATGATATTTGTTGTTTATAAAGTACATACAGGAAATAGCCTGAAACTTCTCTTAGTCTCTTTTGAGTTTGCGAAACTAATGAGAACTAAATTACACAATAAAGAGGGTGAAAAGGTACGTACTTGCTTTCAACACAGAAGAAACAAGTATTAATATCCAGAATATAAAGAGAGCTCCTACTAATCAATAAGAAAAAAGCCAACACAAAAGAAAAATAAACAGACAACATCCAGATTCTTCACTATTCCAAATAGCCAATAGCCAATAAACATAAAGATGTTCAACCTCATTAGTAATCAGGGGAGTATCAATTAAAACTATCAGATGTCATTTACATGCTTATCAAATTGGTAAAAAGTCTGATGACTTGTAAGAACAGGATCTCCTGCACTGCTGGTGGGGGTGTAAATGGGTACAACCACTTTTTTCTTTTCTTTTCTTTTCTTTTCTTTTCTTTTCTTTTTTTGAAGATTTTATTTATTCATTTGTCAGAGGCCAGGGACCACACAAACAGCGGGAGCAGCAGGCAGAGGGAGAAGCAGGCTCCCCGCTGAGCAACTTGATCCTAGGGCCCCAGAATCCTGACCTGATCCTATGGCAGACGCTTAACCTACTGAACCACCCAGGTGTCCCTGGGTACAACCACTTTTGAAAACATTTTGGAATTATTTACTGAAAGTGAATGGATGTATCTGGAGTCACAGCAGCATTGCTTATATCATAAAAAGTAGGAACAACTCAAATATCCATTAACACTAACATAAATTATAATGTAATCCTAGACTGAAAAATTAGTCATAAAAGTGAAGGACTATGGCTGCATGCAATAGCGTGGAAGACTTGTAAAATGTAAGGATGAATGAAACACGAGCATGACACGGAAGTTTTGTCCAGTATGATTTCCAGAAAGATTTAAAAAAATAGACAAAATTAAATTATAATATTTAGTGATTTATACACAGATGGTAAACCTATTTTAAAAATCAGAATGATTTTCAGGGGCGCCTGGATGGTGCAGTCGTTAAGCGTCTGCCTTCGGCTCAGGGCGTGATCTCAGCGTTCTGGGATCGAGCCCCCCATCAGGCTTCTCCGCTGGGAGCTTGCTTGTTCCTCTCCCACTCCCCTTGATTGTGTTCCCTCTCTCGCTGGCTGTCTCTCTTTGTCAAATAAATAAATAAAATCTTTTTTTAAAAAAGTACAAAATTAAAAAAAAAATCAATGATTTTCTAAAAAAGTTAAGGAGATGTTATCTCAAAAGCAAAGAGAAGGTATTCTAACAAGGGGAGGGCACAGGGAGCGCTTCAGGGATGCTGGCAATGTTGTCATCCCCCAGCCCTCTTTTCACCTGTATATTGATTGCATGGATATTGCTCACCCGTTTATTAAACTTACTTGTTTACAAATTGTTCATGTACTTTTCTTTATGTATACTGTATTTCATCAGAAAGTATTAAAAATACTGCTTAGAGCCATTAAAGATAGTTCATGGCCAAAATACTAAAGTACTAAAAAAGAGTAAGTATAGGGGCACCTGGGTGGCTCAGTCGATTAAGCATATGCCTTCATCTTAGGTCATGATCCCAGGGTTCTGAGATCAAGCCCCGCATCGGGCTCCTTGCTCAGGGGGGAGCCTGATTCTCCCTCTCCTTCTGCCTGCTGCTCCCCCTGCTCATGGTCTCTCTCTCTCTGTCTGACAAATAAATAAAATCTTTTATTTAAAAAAAGAGTAGGGGCACCTGGGTGGCACAGCGGTTAAGCGTCTGCCTTTGGCTCAGGGCGTGGTCCCGGCGTTATGGGATCGTGCCCCACATCAGGCTCCTCCGCTATGAGCCTGCTTCTTCCTTTCCCACTCCCCCTGCTTGTGTTCCCTCTCTCGCTGGCTGTCTCTATCTCTGGCAAATAAATAAATAAAATCTTAAAAAAAAAAAGAGTAAATAATTTCTTGGACTGATTAAGTACCTAACAGAATAAATTTTTAAGTGCTATAGACTTTTGCATATATGTATAGATGTTCACTTATCAATAATTTATTAAAATATACCTTAATCATTTTTATACCTTTATGTTGATTTTTAGTTACTTCGAATCCTTTCTGGAAGGTGGTGACCCATAAATTAAAAATAAATACTTGTAGTAAATGTAAATTAATGAAAGCAATCAGTTGGTCTCCTGGCTCCCTTCCTCCCAGGTATCCTAAAAGTTATTAATCCCACAATTCACAATTGATTGTCCACTTTACCCTAAGTATGGAAGCTGTATCATGTGGGATTGGCATGATAACTTTTATGTATGTCAGTACAACCATGAAGCTTGTAATTGTAGTGAGAATGTTCAAAGGTTGTTCACCTTGAGTATTTTTTGTTACTTTTACTTCAGTTTCTACATTTTTACCTTTTATTTCCTTAAGAGGAGTGCTACTGTTATTTACCAGTGGCGCTCTGTATACTATAGTATCTATTCAATAAATGTTTATTAAATAAAAAAGTAAGAACTCAGTTTTAGCTCTTAAATGTTCAGAGTCAGAGAATCCTTTCCTGCCTAATTATGAAAAGAAAACCCTACCTCTCTCTCTTTTTTTAAAAAAGATTTGTTTATTTATTTTTTGGGCCGGGGGTCAGGGGGTGGACAGGGACAAGCAGACTCTGCCCTGACTGCAGAGCCCCATGCGGGGCTCAATCTCATGACCTGAGGTCATGACCTAAACTGAAATTAAGAGTCTGAGGCTTAACTGAGCTACCCAGGTGCCCCAGAAAAACCCCATCTCTTAGCCCAGTAGTATTTGCATCTCAAAACCGTCCAAAGTGAGGTTCTGGCTGTTGCATTTGGGGGGAAAGTGGAATTTTAAAGCCCTTGATCTTTCCTATTCTAATCCTCTAGAATTTGAGACACAGGTAGTTTTACATTTAGGATATGCAGGGGAGAAAACATCTTTAAGGAAATTGTCTTGGATTAATATTTAACCATAAATTGGTTTTCCTGAATATGTCCCTAATCGCTTCAAATCATAAGAAGTGATAATGGAAATGAAAAAGAAATGAGCCTTAAATGTACATTTTAGAAGGAAAAAATGAGTTTACATTTCTTCAGCTTCTTGCAAGTAGCGTTTCATGTTTTCTTATTTTTGTTCCTTAGAATTATGTGAGTTTTGTGGTATACAAAATAGAAATGTTAAGTGCCTTGCCTAAAGTTATATTTAGATGATAAAAAATTAGTTAAAAAACGGAAAGTTTCCTTAAGATTCTTGTCTTTCAGATTTGCTTTTTTCTAATTTATTTTCAGTGCATTCTAGACTTTTATCATTTCAGGCCATGTTGGTTTAATGCTGTCTTTATATCTCTTCTGTGTTGGTTGCTGTCTTGTGTAGATTTTATTCTGTTATTGCCACACGAACTATTCTCAAATTCCATTTTGATCAGATTATTTCCCTTTTTTGAATTCAGTAATAGAGCTCTCTTACTCAGTCACATCAAATACAGATTCTTTTACATACCACCTCCAAGATCTCCTCATCTAACACCAGCCTTCATTGTTTTTTTTTTAAAGATTTTTTATTTATTTATTTGACGGAGAGATAGAGACAGCCAGCGAGAGAGGGAACACAAGCAGGGGGAGTGGGAGAGGAAGAAGCAGGCTCATAGCGGAAGAGCCTGATGTGGGGCTCGATCCCAGAACGCCGGGATCAGGCCCTGAGCCGAAGGCAGACGCTTAACCACTGTGCCACCCAGGCGCCCCCCAGCCTTCATTTTGATGAGGTTTTTCTCCCTTCCTCACCACACCTTATCTGCTCCAGCCAGGCCAAGCTAGGCACTATCATAATTTTCTATTTCCCTGTGTTCAAATTTTCCCTCTCTTCACTCCCTTCTTTGTCTTACCTATTGCTAACCCTGCTTCTGTGACTTCAGTTGTGATGACTCTCATTCTAACCACTCCCTTCCTTCGAATTTTTTTAACATTTACAGTTAATGCTTCATTGTTTGTTTTCATATGAATTAATTTTATCTCCCCAATAGTTCTGTAAGGCATCTTTGTATCTTTTATAACACAGCTGGAAAACAACCATTGGTAGGTTTTTTTGTTGTTGTTTCCCCATTATTTAATATTTGAAACAATAAAAACAATATTTTAATATTTGAAACATCCAGAGAATATATGTAAGTTATAAGGCATAATTACTTTTTTATTTTTTAAAATATTTTATTTATTTATTTATTTAAGAGAGAGAGAGCATGAGAGGGCGGAGGACCAGAGGGAGAAGCAGACTCTGCTGAGCAGGGAGCCCAATGCAGGACTCGATCCTGGGACCGCAGGATCATGACCTGAGAGCCAAAGGCAGTTGCTTAACCAACGGAGCCACCCAGGCGCCCATAAGGCATAATTATAAAAGAACCACTTGTGAGCACTTCTCTCCTTCCTGCTCCCTGCTTAGCCCCTAAAGGATACCACTGTTTTGAATTTTGTGTCTTACCTCCATTGCCTTTTTAAAATCGATTTTTCAGACATGCATCTATGAAAATTTTGTTTTTAAGGTTTACAAAAACAGAGTCATACAGCATGTAATCTTCTGGAACTTTTTTCATAAGATTGATGAATCTTGTTGCATTGGGCTGCACTTGATTCCTTTCACTGTGCTATAATAATCCATTGTATGAAAATGCTAATTTATACAACCTGGCCACAGACGTTTGTTAGTAGTTTTTTGCTACTCGTTCAGTGATTTGGTGTAACTCTGGGAATACATATGTGTAGAAGTTTCTCTAGGATTTATTCTTAGGTGTGCAATGCTAGGCCTAGGGGATACAAATATTTTATTTTTGAAGCCAGTGCTTTATTTTTTCTGGCGTACTTTTCACCTAACATAAATTTGTTCTTTGCCTCCTATAAGGGCAAATTTTTGTTTGTTTTGGTTCATTGCAGTGACTTTAGCACCTAGGATTATGCTTGACATATAATAAGTACTTGGTAAATATTTGGTGAGTGAATGAAATGCTTTTTGAATTGATCATACCAGTTTGTACTTTCATCAACAGTATATAAAATTCCTTTTGATCCGCATCTTTGCCTAGACTTGATATTATCAGACTTAATTTTTTCCCCTAGATTAATCTAGTAAATATGACATGGTTTCTCCCTGTGGATCTAATTGTGTTTTCCTTATCACTGGCAAGGTTGAGCATCTTTTTAGGTTGTTTGATTTAGATTAGTGGCGTGTTTGTAGTTGTTTTTATAACCAGATATTTTTCTTCGCTTTGGCAGGTGGATGGAGAACTAGAAGCTCTGATGGAGAATGGTGAGGGTCTCTCTGATAAAAACCAGGTGCTCAGCTTATCCCGGCTGATGGTTAGAATTGAAACTTTGGAGCAGAAACTTACCTGTCTTGAGCTAATACAGGTGAGCTCTTTGATGTTAATTTAGTTTTTATTTCTGAACTTGAGGTGGGGCATCTAAGCTACAGTCTAGAATGATGACAGGAGAAGGGATAACTCTGAGAAGAGTTACTCTTATTTTTAAAATGTTTTGTGAATTCTATATGACTTTGAAAGTTTGTACTCTTAAAAATGGCTTAAGAGTTCAGCATCATTTAGTTTTTTAGTAGATCTTGTTTGCATTCTCTCTCTAGTCAAAGAACATGGTGGGATTTTTTTCTGTAACAATTCAGGACATTTGATACCGCCCCCCCCCCATGATTATTAGTATGCCAAGGCCATTTTTACCACAGGATCTTGAAGCAAGGAATTTTAACGGCAGTCTTATTTACTCCAGTTTATTAAGTATGCCACAAGAAGTTGAACAATAAAAAATGGATGATTTAAAAGAAAACTAAGAGAAAACAGCCTTTTGAACAAGCATCTGAAAGGAAGAGGGAAATGAAAACGATTTAGACTATTATAGTTTTAGGTTTTTCAATAAAAATCGTGAATGTAATTTGGTTCTTAGTCCTTCAGAATTGAATTTCATTGTAAATGACATATTGATATTTACGGTTTTCTGTAAAGTCTATATAAAGTCCAAGTTGACTGGATACAATTTAGGTATCAAAAAGGATTATAATCTCTTACTTCAAAGCATTTATTATTTGTACACTTTCAGTTGCATTAATCACAATAGAGTTTCTAGGTGTTTTGTGAATATAAACAAACTTTTTATTCCTCTCTGTGGACCCTTTTTAATGTTCTGTCGGTATTGCCCACCCCACCCCATCCCATCCCTACCCCAATACCCTGCATCCTGCTTCCCTTCCCCCCATGGAAGAACACACATTCACAGTCTTGTCTGAAGTCTTTCCTGGAACGTCATGGGCTGTCTTTGTTGTGGATCTGGATGGCAGAGCTAGGTGATGGCCGGGAAAGTAACCAGAAGCTTCAGGAAGAGGTCAGTTCACATTCAACTTGCTTATTTCTTAAAACCGCTATGTAGACTGCTTAGGTTAAGTGATAATGTCGGTGATAATGAATTTAGCATTATATTTACCACTGTATTAAATAAATATTATCATCTCAGTATCATTCCTGTAACTATAACCTTTTACATAGACCTTGCTAGTAGTGAGTTTACCCCATGGTTTTTCTTATAGTATCCCTATAGTTGATACCGCATAGTTGGGAATTGCAAGAGCAAGATAAATCATAGTTAAGTGAAAGATCCAGTTTGTTGCTAAAGCCATAGTTTTAAACAAATTGGAAACCATGTGAAACTTAAATTCTGGGGCTTTAAAAAATTAGTGAAGAGCCGAATTCTGGAATGGCAAGAGTAAGAACATTTTGAGGAGTCAGTAAGTGTTTTAAAGATCTAAATAAATGTTCCTTGGCAGTGTCATTAGTGGAGTTGTGATATTTATACCTTCCCATGAAATAATATTTTTAACCAAGTGTAAATGTAGTTATTTTTAAATCATAGTTTCTAATATAATACCAGAGTCATTTAATAATGCACTTTAAAAACCAAAACAGGAATGAGCAAATAAGTGGTTGTCTTGCCTCTGTTCTTCTCCCAGGAGATTTGGCAATAAGTAGAAGTTGAGGAAGAATTGGAATTCCTTCCTTCCTCCCTCCCTCCTTCCCTCCCTCCTTTCATCCCACCCCCCTCCCTCCCTTCCTTTTTGTAAAGATCCAGTTGACGTTATTAAATGATTGTATGATTAATGATTAAATGAATTCAGTGTCCCATCTAGAAAGTAGAGGGGAACAACCTACCTTGGGGTTTCTGTAGAACTACATTGGGGAGTACTTTAGAAGACATTCTTGGATTTCAGAGTGGAGGGGATGGTTATCTCTGAAGAGAGAGCCTTTCTTTGTTAGCTGTTTCTCAGAGGCTAAAAGAGGTAAGTAATAGCTGCATTTTTTGTGGGTAAAACATCACTTAAATATATGTTGTTGCATAGTTCTCAAGCCTATATTGCAGTCACTTGGAAAACTTTCTGGAAAAACATAGCCAGGATAAGGTCCACTAGTATAGATGTTTTTTAAAAATCTACACAGGTTTGAGAACTGGTAGAGGATATTAATCGGTCCTGTTTGATACTATAAGCAGTTATCTGCTCCACATTTTATTCTTGCTGGTCGGTCTTTAAAAAGTTTCCTTCCCTTCTAGAGGAAAATAATATTATGGTATTTAATCCTTCTGTAGTTGTAGAGACTTAGGTTTTAATAAGACAGTAAAGAAAACCCACAGCTCTTTCAGAAATGATCTGAGTCCCAACCAGAGATTTGAAAAGTCAACTGTGTAAAGTGATGTGATTTTTTTTTTTATTGTGTTTAATCAGATTATAAAGACTTTGGAACACTTACCCATTCCTACTAAAAATATGTTGGAGGAAAGCAAAGTACTTCCAATTATTCAGCGCTGGTCTCAGACCAAAACTGCCATTCCTCAGTTGAGTGAAGGAGATGGGTATTCAAGTGAGAATACGTCACGTGCTCACACGCCACTCAACACACCTGATCCTTCCACCAAACTGAGCATAGAAGCTGACACAGACACCCCCAAGAAGCTCATGTTTCGCAGACTTAAAATTATAAGTGAAAATAGCATGGACAGTGCTATCTCTGATGCTACCAGTGAGCTGGAAGGCAAGGATGGCAAAGAGGACCTTGACCAGTTAGAAAACGTCCCTGTAGAAGAAGAGGAAGAGTTACAGTCACAACACCTACTCACACAGCAGCTACCTGAATCTAAAGTTGAGAGTGAAATCACTGTGGAAGCCAGTAAGCTACCCACATCTGAACCAGAGGCTGACACTGAAATAGAGCCCAAAGAGGGCAATGGCACAAAACTGGAAGAAACCATTGCTGAGGAAACCCCGTCCCAAGATGAAGAGGAGGGTGTATCTGATGTGGAGAGTGAGAGGAGCCAGGAACAGCCAGATAAAACAGTAGATATAAGTGATTTGGCCACCAAGCTCCTGGATAGTTGGAAAGACCTAAAGGTAAGAAAACATTTTTGTTTATTTTAACCTGAATTACTCAGGTCTAGAGTTCCACAAATCTTAAGTTGATTTACCTACTTTTCTAGCTATGCATATATTTGAAAAAATGGAATACCATCTCTCTTACTGACAGCTGATTATAAATGTCTCAAACACCTTTTAAGCCTTGGCAAGAGATATAGCAGCCAAACTAATATACAGATGTCCCCTTTTCTTCATTTAGAAAAGCATAGCACAGCAGTGAATTCAGTTATTCATGTGCTCTTTACATTAAAAACAAAACCAGAAATCCTTTGAGTAACAAACATATGGTTCTGCATTTGAAAGTTCTTTTTTTTATTAAAGATTTTATTTATTTATTTGACAAAGAGAGACAGCCAGCGAGAGAGGGAACACAAGCAGAGGGAGTGGGAGAGGAAGAAGCAGGCTCATGGCAGAGGAGCCTGATGTGGGGCTCGATCCCAGACCTCCGGGATCACGCCCTGAGCCAAAGGCAGACGCTTAACGACTGAACCACCCAGGCGCCCCTACATTTGAAAATTCTTTGTAAAGAAATGAATGTTTAAATTAATTGTAAATTAATGCATTGGATTAACTAGAAATTAAAATTAAATTAATTGGAAAACCAAGGTAATTTAGCAACTTCTCATCAAAAATGAACATAAATTTCTATTCCAGTAAAACAACTTTATATGGAGCTAGTTGATATTTAGTTCCTTTATTGTTTCTGAAATAGGCCTACCTTTAAATGCCTATTTCTTTGGACAAAAGATGTTATCTAGAGGAAAAATAGAGGGGTGTAGAACCCTTACGCTTAATACATACATAATCTCTTGTTAAAGAATGCAAGATGTGCAGGGTTTGCTTTGCAGAAAACCCAGGGTGGGTCTTGGATAAACACAGAAGTGAGTAATAGGATGAGCCTAGGAGAGAGGTGTTAGATTTTGATCGTAAGTGACCTAGATCTGGGATTCAGGTCTTGAGGATCCTATGGGAACAGGTTACTTGCTAGCTTCAATTTTTCTGTTCCTCTCTTCTGCCAGAAGTGGAGCAGCCAGATAAACCAGCAGTACAGGTTTATTTGCAACAAGATGGACATCTGAATCCTTTCTGTCCCCAGTTACGACTGCAAAGCTCTCACCCATTAGATCTGCGATTTGACCCATACGGAACTGGCCTTACACTGAGCAGAATGAGTAGCTGGTTGGTTGTGCACTGTGCTTACTTTTGGCATTTGTAGTTTGCTGTGTTGAGACCCTTTAAGTATTGTGTGGTTTCAGCTCTCATTGACCTATTTGAGCTCCTACTCATGCTACTCTTTCACCACTTACAGTTTATCGTTAATTCAACCTTATAACCTTATGAAATCCTTCCTTTATATAAACTTTAGTAAAAGGAAGGATTCATAGTAAATCTGGTTATGATACGATATGTGAACTGCAGGAACCAGAATTGCAGTTAAATTGAAAGAGATGCTGGGACAGTCACTTGGGTGGACCTTCATTTAAGGCCTGCTTTGTGAGGGCTCAGGAGTCTGGAAGAAGTCCCTCTTATGTTCGGAGACGGCTAGTAGAGCCTCTGGCATGACTGGCTTTGTAAGGAAGGTGGGAATGGAAACATGTACACAAGTGGACATAAAAAGGCCTTACAGACATGGTTTTATAGAGCAAGAGTGGGGGCCAGACCCAGGAGTTCACTTTTGCCTGCTAGGTCTCTGGTTGACATAATTTTTTAAAATGAGACATAATCATCATTTCTTGAAAACCTGTCTCTTAAAATCTAGAAAAAGTAAATACTTTCTCTATATGGTAGATTTTTATTGTCATGGTAGTCGTATGAATTACTCTCTGGGTTATCCTTAACTCAATTAGCTATAACTGGTCATTTAAACTCACACTGTAGACATTTTTGAGTCCTACAAAATTATTTCTTCCCCTGCTTATTGTCCTTCCTCCTCCTATCTGAAAGATCAAAGCAGTTGCATAGTACTATGTAGCTTGATGATCCTCTTGACTTGAGGTTTAAAATTTTATTCATACTTAAAATATATCCTTCCTAACCTTCATACTTTGGATTTATCCTGATTCTTAGCATCAAGGAAGCCATTAAATAAGATTTTCCTTCTTCAAACTTCTAGTTTGCTCTGGAATCATTACCCATCTAGAATTGCATTATTGAAAGAGGTTGTCACTTGACTGAACTGTGATGTTTTGTTACACATTGTTGCTGGGGCTCTTAATTCATCTATCGTTCTAATTAACATTTACCATGGTTCTAATTCCAAGACTCTGATTGTGGTTGTCCTTAAATATTTTAGCTAGCATCTAACCAGAACATTGAAATCAGAAACCCATAATATGAACATGTCTTAGATAAACACATGGACTTGATGTGATTACTGTATACCCATACTATCCCGGCATTGAAAGAGTTAACTACTTCTGTCTGATTTCCACCTATGTGTTCAAGTAGACGTTGGCAGAAAAGAAAATGTCTTACTCAACCAACCTTTGTTAAGCACCTGTTGCCACGCACTGTGTTAGTTGCTGATGTTAATTCCAAGATCATACTAAAAAGCATTGATTTAAGATTGTGGTTAGCCACTCCAAGCTTCCCTGACCTTCTGGGGCCACTGTAACATTGTTGGACATGTGTTCCACTTGGCCTTTCTACACACTGGATGGAGTGAAGAACTGAAAGAGGTTGCTTCAGATCCTTAATCTTGATTTTGCTGTGAAAGCAGACCGTAGGGATCATCAGTAAATGAGAGAGGGTGGGAGGGAAGGGAATGAAGCTTCATGAATTACTCTTTGTCCTCCCAGATCTGATGATGATCCCCCTTGTAACTTGAACCATTTCCATCTAGCTTCTCAGGGCAGCAAGGAGCTTGTTAACATCACCAGCTGACCATGTGTCTCCTTTTCTCAACTCCATTTTCAACTTCGTGCTGAAGAAAAACAAGAACCTAGCGTGCATTCTGTGAAGAAACAGGAAGATGGTTGGGAAGTTGGATGATGCATGAAAAATATAATAGGTGAAAAGAGGACAGAGGTGGTTAACTCACTGGCGCCGGCGTTATTTTGGTACGTCCATTGCCGACAATGGATGTCGTTCTGGGAAAATCCCGACTCCTGGCGAGAAAGGATTAAGTGAGCTACTTTTTCTATACCTCTATACACAGGACTGCTGCCTTGGCTTCACAGGGCTTATACATTTTGACTCCTAAAGTAGACCTCAACAAGAAACATCACCTAACACATTGCTACACATAAGCGTGGATTCATTTTCACATGCAAATTTACCAGGCTACATTTTCAGCAGGGACATGTGCATGTATTTCTGTTTGCAAAAAGAATTATTGTACATCGCCCCTCATGCTGAAAATCTACCCTAGACTTCACAGGGCAAAACAGCTGGTTGTAAGTGGTGATTAATTATAATTTGACTGGAAAAGTCTTCATTCATTTGGATCATGAGAAGAAGAGGTAAGGTTCCCATGAATTTGGCAGTTTTCGTTTCAGTTAAACATCCAGTAGATTATGATGGCTAGTGATTCCAGAGCCTCTCTTGTAAATACTGAGATTATAAGACGTGCATCTCTCCTCATAAAGAGATCTGGGTAGTTATAGTTACACCTGGATTAGATGATTTAAGGGCAACATTCTGTATATGTGATAAGTTGGACTATTTTTTAAAAATATTTATTTGACAGAGAGAGAGCACAAGCAGGGGGAGCAGTGGGCAGAGGGAGAAGGAGAAGCAGGCTGCCAGCAGAGAGTCTGACTCAGGGCTTGATCCCAGGACCCTGAGATCACGACCTGAGCTGAAGGCAGACACTCAACCGACCAAGCCACCCAGCTGCCCCAAGTTGGACTATTCTTAATGATACTTTTTTTTTTTTAAGATTTTGTTTATTTGAGAGAGCGAGAGGAGGTCATGAGCGGGGGAAGGGGGGTTGAGGGAGAAACAGACTCCCCGCTGAACAGGAAGCCTGATATGGGACTCGGTTCCCGGACCCTGGGATCATGACCTGAGCTAAAGGCAGATGCTTAACCGACTGAGCCACCCAGGCACCCTTAATGATATTCTTATTCTTATCTTTTTTGTGTTTATCTCAAGTCATTATCTTTAATTCAACAAGGTATTATTTGCCTGGAAAGTTAAGCATTTAACTCTTTATAGAAAGTTTAAATAAAATATAGAGTTACCCACCTGAAAAGTTTAGAGTCACTACTTGGAATTTCAGTGTGTAACAAATATTGTATGTGGAATCTGCTATGCAACATTTCAAAATGAAATTATGTGCCCTGGATTTCTGTAATAAATTTCAAAATCCTTCATTGAGATTATTCTGTATCCATAAGGATCACTATTATCCTTTTCTTTAAAATTGAGAATTGCCCCTAAAGAACATGTTTTTTGGATACTACTGCGTTGAAATTTTTATATAAGTATCAGACTTGGTAAAAGACAAACCCGGTCTAAAATTTATTAGTAGTCTCTTTTGTTATTACTTGATAAATCCTTTCGTCTAAATCAGGGGTTGGCCACATCTGCCCCACTGCCGGTTTTTGTAAAGTTTTTTTGGGAACAGAGCCATACTCATTCATTTACATATCGTCTATGGCTGCTTTTGCACTGTGGGGGTAGAGTTGAACAATTACTTCAGCGACTGGATGGTCAACAAAGCCTGAGATGTTTACTGTCTTGTCCTTTACAGAAGTTTGCCAATAAGTGATCTGAATTGTAAAGTTCAGAGCTTGACTGCTTGAAACATTCTGATTTTTTTTTAAAGATTTTAATTATGTATTTGACAGAGAGAGTGAGAGCACACAAGAAGGGGGAGTGGCAGGCAGAGGGAGAGGGAGAAGCAGGCTCCCCACTGAGCAGGTAGCCTGATGCGGGGCTTGATCCCAGGACCCTGGAATCATGACCTGAGCCAAAGGCAGATCTTAACTGACTGATCCACCAAGGCTCCCTGGAACATTCTGATTTTGAGTGAAGTCATTTATAGCTCATGAAGTTTAAAAAAAAAAAAAAATCTTGAGTCTGTTTAGGAAAAGTTACTTTAAATAATTTGGAGGTAAGACTGAGAAGTGGGAGAGGATATATGTAATTGAACTACTGGGCCAAGAGACCTTCAAGGAATGTTGTTTTTTCCTCAGGACCATAATCAGGTTAGTTGGAAACTTAAGGGACTTTCCGAGTATAGATAAGTTGGTATAATCTAGTCTTGTATGTAACCATAATAAAAATATATAAATTTTCCTTCTTAATATTGCTAACTTTAACTTCTGATGTAATTTCAGACTTACAGGAAAACTGTAAGAATACTATTGTGTATTTTGCATGTGATACACATTCTAGGGACAAATGCAGAAAAAAGTCTGCTAAAAATTCCTCTTATCCCTTCACCCAAATTCCCTAATGTTAACATTTTACCAAATTAGCCTAGTCATTTTCTCTTAATTTTTTTTAACTTTTAAGGAATAAATTACTGATGTGAAGCCCATTGCCTCTAGATATTTTAGTGTATATTTTGTAAAAACAAGGACTTTCTTCTGTATGATTGCAGTATATTTATCAAAACCAGCAAAATACGGTGACTTAATACTGTTATCTGACCAGCAGATCTCATTCAGATTTTGCCAGTTGTGTACATAATGTCCTCTATAGCAAAAAAAAAAAAAAATTCTGATCCAGAATCTGAGTTTAAGTGTTACATTGAGTTGTATCTCTTTAGTAGCCTTTAATCTGGAATAGTTCTTCCGTCTTTCTTTGCCTTTATAAACTTCAAATTTTTTTAAAATATTTTTGAATTTTTTAGTCTATTCCTCAGTTTGGGCTTGTCTGAAGTTTTCTTTTGGATTCAGGTCCTGCATTTTGTTAGGAATATTAAAATAAATAGCGTTCTTCACATGATGTTGATTTGTCCCATTGCTGGCATCATCAGCTTTGATCATTTGGTTGAGGTGGTGTCTGCCAGGTTTTTCCAGTGTAAAGTTACTGTTTTCTTCTTATAATTAAAAAGTGTCATAGAGGATCACCTTTGGAAGTATGTAAATACTCCGTTTTTTATCAAATTTATTCATTAGTTTCAACATCTGGTGAATTTGCGTGACACTTACAACTATGATGGTTGCCAAGTGGTGATTTTCTAACCCATCATCCCTTTTACTTCTGTGTTTTGGTTGACCCTCTTATAAGCAAGAGCTTTCCCTTCTCTCCCATGTAGTTCTGTATTCATTGATTAATATAAGTTTAGACTCATGGATTCTTGGTCTTTTGTTTGTGTGTGCGTGTGTGTGTGTGTTTTGCTCTTTTAATTTTTTATTAAACATTCTTCCAAAAGCATTATTTTACCCTGTATCTTACTGAGTTATAAGAATTTACATTAGCATTAGAAAAACTAGGAAGAAAGCTAAATATGGATAATTAAACTAAACTTATATGAAGAAGGAAAATTAAAACAAAGGATTGAGAGCTTTACCCATTTAATTAAATATGAGATTGTAATTTGAAAAGTGCATCTCAGAGCAAACTTTATTTGTTCAATTAATTTGGGAGAGGGGCTCGAACTCACAACCCTGAGGTCAAGACCTGAGCTGAGATCAGGAGTTGGATGCTTAACCAACTGAGCAACCCAGGGGCCCCTGTTCATTTATTTTTAACAACAAAAATACACACTGATTTTTCAAGAAGGAAACACGTTTAAAAAATATTTTTACTTCAAAAATAGGCCTGCGTTCAGCTATAGATTTTTTTCCCCCAAAACTTCCTTCAGATTTATTTTGATTTGGGAAGAAAATACCATTTGATGGAATGAAATGCAAAATTTAAAAGTTTTCTTTTAAACATCTTAATACAGAATTTTTAAAACAATTAATGGAAAGTAGATGAAGAACATTAAGTGCACCACACTAATTACTGGCCAGCTACTGGTGTTCTGTTTCTTCCCTGATTCTCCCAAGGAAGACTTAAATCGAATCTTCAGCAGAATGATGCTTAAATATACTTTATAAGCAAAATGAGAGCTTTTGTTTACATAGCTGTTAGATTTTGCTTTTCCTAATTTTTTTCTGAAACTCAATTTTAATCCAAACCATAATTACTGTATTAGCTTTGTAATGCACTGTTGTATGAAATTCAGCAAAGCAGTAGTATACCATTAGGCTCTGTTCACCCAGAGTTTAGGAAGAACAGAATTGGCCACAGCCATTTAAAAACAAATCTCAGGGTACCTGGCTGGCTCAGTCAGTGGAGCATGCAACTGTCAGTCTCAGGGTCGTGAGTTCAAGCCCCATGTTAGATGTGGAGCCTACTTAGAAAAGGAAATTAAAAACAAATCTCATACTGTTTGCCAGTGTGTAGTTTCTAAGTTCTGACAGTGAAATATATGGATATATGTCTGTATATCTCATCTTAATTTTCAAAGGTAGGCCAAGGGAGTTTTTCACAGCTTAGCTTTGCCTGGCTAAAGCTGAAGACTTTGTAACTTCATAGCCAGATCCATGTTGCCAGTGATTTTCAATTTGCCTTGAGCATTCATTCTACCGGTCATTAAAAAGCCAGCAAGTTCGGGTCAGCCATTGTGATTGTATATTCAGTCTTCTTACGTGAGTTAGGAAGCGCTGATCCTTTAGTGTTCTTCACATCCACCACCCTGGTAGCTTCTTTACCCCAGGGCCATCCTTCGCCTTAAAGGCAAATAAATTCTTCACAAACTCTTCCCCTTCCTCTTCAAGCTTCTTCTCAGTCTCCTCAAAGACAAGATTTGCCTTAAATCTAGCAACTGCAGATCTGGTTGGAGCAGCCTCAATTTGATGAGTTCTAAAAGAACTGGCAGCTTCAGGGAAACCCATCTTGTAGCGTGTGACAACCAGAGCTCCTCCAATACCTAAATTATGCTGCAGAGCCTCATGGATTCTTGTTTTATACAGTGAATTATGACCCATCAATTTCATTATTTATTTCCTTAAATTGTCCCTTGTTTAGCCAGTGTGAGACTCTTTAAATTCTCTTCTGTGTGATTTTGACATGTTGCCATTACTTTTTAAAATCTGGTACAATATGCTGTTCCAGGCTTATCTTGTATTTTCCCTTACCCAGCCCTGGAATTGGCCATTTGTCCAAGAAGCTCTGGTTCCTGTGATGGAAAATGATCTTTAAAAACCAAGATCTGGGCTTTAGATGAAGTCTTTGCTACTGGGGAATTGCTTATAGGAGCTGTCAGCAGACTGTAACTATATCCATATTTATATACATACTTGCATATAAATACATGTATTTATATATATACATATATGCATATACATATGTATATATTTACATGTATATATGTATATGTGTTTTCCTATATATGAGTAAATGTGTGAACATATAATGTACTTGGCCCATCATTTCCTTGTCTTTCGTTCTGTTACTCTGAGACAACACCCTCTTCTGAATCATTTGAATTTCCCTGTGACTCTCACTGATCGTTCTTTTTCTGCCTATCCCTTAAAAGGTGGTATTTCTTGGAGCACCTGAGATTTCTTTTGTCCTACATGTTAAATAGGTCACATCGTCTCCTCTTTGCCATTTTCAGTTCTGTCATTTCTTGCTAGGATGGTTGCAAGAACCTCCTGTTTGTCCTTCTTGCTCCCATTCCTTCCCCCTTCCTGTTATCCTTTATTACACTATGATGTTATCTTTTTAAAAACACAGATGTGATCAATAGGAACCTCTAGTAGCATCACAGAGTTCCGTTAATTAAAGGATAGAGCCTTTAGTATATTGCATGGGAGGTACTTCTACGTTTATCTAACTTTCTTGCCCAGCAGTGTTTCTTACACGTTCAGTGCATGAGTCACATCAGGCTGTTCATACGTACCCACCCTTCTGTGTCCTTGTACATGCTATTCTCTTTGCTTGGAATATCATCTTTTTTTCTTTCCTTTTTAAAATCGTCCTTTATCTGGAGTTATAAGTTGCGGTTTATCCTTTGTGATGCTTTGTCCTTTTCTGTATTTCTGTACTACTAAAATTAGTTGTTTAGGTGCTTATTTCCCCTCACTGCACCATGGCATCTTCCAGGGCAGGGACCATTTCTTGATTTTTATACTAAGGGTTACTTTTATTATGGCATCTTTAAATAGTGGTTATAATAATACCTCTTAATAATAGTGAATTACTACTATGTGCCCCTACAATCAGTAGCCAGAGTGATCTTTTGGAACTGCAGATCTGTTCGTATCACTATCCTATTGAAAACTTTTAAATGGTTCCTCGTTAACACTGTTCCAGTGAAATCCGTTTTTCTTACGAGGCTTTCATACAGTGGCATAGTCTAGTCCTTATTCGTTTATGCTGTATCACCTCAAAGCCATTCTCGCCCACCAGTGGGTCTGTGCTACTAATGTTCATACACACACAAACACACATTCACTCGGTTGTGAAAACACTCTTTTGTTTAGATGTCTCTTCTCGTTGAAGTTTCATCCTTTCCCCAGGAAAGCCATTCTCATTCCTCTAAGAGTGTTCTGCCCTTTCTATATGCTCTCATAACATCCTTTCCAGCCATAGCACATAACATTTCATATTTGTACAGAGTGTGAGGTCAGAGAACACTTCTGTCTTGGTCATTCAAGTCTCCCCAGGGTACTATGAGAGCCTTGTATGTCCTTCGGCACTTCAGAGATCTTTGAATGAAGATGTGAAGAAGGTCCATCTTTTTCCGTGGTATCACACTGCTTATTGAATCTGTGGTGCATGTATTTTATTTGATAAATGATCAGAAAACATTTGAATGAGTGTCATATAATCTTTACAACCCTGTGAAGTAAGTTGTGGTGTTTTTATCCCCTGTAAAGGAAAACAAACAGGCCCATGAGGTTGTGACTTAGCTTTTAAGTGACAGAGCTGAAAATTGACTCAGGTCTTCTGATTTAAATCCCATATTCTTTCCATTCCTTTTTCTGTTTCAGTAAATAGTGATTTCTGTATTCTTGCTAGGCATTTCACATAATTATATGTCTTTGATGAATACTTCAGATGTTCTCTTAATCTGCTTCTGATTTAGAAACTGTAATAAGTCCAAATTCATTCTGAAATCGTAGAAACTACCATTTTAGTGTTTTGTCCAAGTATCTTTTTTTCCTTAATGCTGTGGAGATTTTCAACCTGTGATCTATGATTGAACTTCAGGGAATTTTCAGAAGCCCTGAAATCATATGCAAAACTGGGGTTTTGTGGAGCGAGAGTTCATGAATAAGAGCAGCTTTTCAAACAGGGATGTGTATATGTGTGAGTTGGTAAAGGAATGAACTATGGTCCAAAAAGTATTTTCTAGATGATTGGGTGGGACACCAGGGGGGTTGGGGGGTTCCTACTCTTAACTGCAGTGCTGGGTTGACAACCTACTCTTCTTTTAAATTTTTTTGACGTTTTTAATTTAAACCCCAGTAGTGTTAAAATACAGTGTTATATTAGTTTCATATGTACCATATGGTGATTCAACACTTCCATACTCAGGGCTCATCATGATAAATGTACTCTTTAATCCCCATGACCTGTTTCACCCATCCTCCTACCTACTTCCCTTCTGGTATCCATCAGTTTGTCCTCTATGGTTAAGAGTCTGTTTCTTGGTTTGTCTCTCTCTTTCCCTTTTTTAAATTTCTCCTTTGCTGATTTGTTTTGTTTCTTAAATTCCACATATGAGTGAAATCATACGGTATTTATCTTTCTCTGACTCGCTTATTTCACTTAGCATTATACTCTCTCGCTCCATCTATGTTGTTGCAAATGGCAAGATTTTTTTTTATGGCTGAATAATATTCTATTGTGTATATATACCACATCTTCTTTATCCATCCATCTATTGATGGACACTTGGGCTGCTTCCATAATTTGGCCATTATAAATAATGCTACAGTAAACATATTGGTGCATTTATCCCTTCAAACTAGTGTTTTTGTATTCTTTGAGTAATACGCAATAGTGCAATTGCTGGATTGTAGGCTAGTTCCATTTTTAACTTTCCGAGGAACCTCCGTACTTTCTCCACAGTGGCTGTAACAGTTTGCATTCCTACCAGTGGTGCTGGAGGGTTCTTATTTTCCCATATCCTCATAAACAGTCATTTCTTTTTTTTTTTTAAGATTAAATTATTTATTAGAGAGCATGAGTGGGAGGCAGAGGGAGAGGGAGAAGCAGATCCCTGGGGAGCAGAGAGCTCCAAGTAGGGCTTGATCCCAGGACCGTGAGATCATGACCTGAGAAGAAGGCAGACACCTAACCCACTGAACCACCCAGGCGCCCCACCAACTCATTTCTTGTCTTTTTGATATTAGCCATTTTTTTAAAAAGATTTGTATTTATTTATTTGGCAGACAGCCAGTCAGCGAGAGAGGGAACACAAGCAGGGGGAGTGGGAGAGGGAGAAGCAGGCTTCCCGCCGAGCAGGGAGCCCGATGGGGGCTCGATCCCAGAATGCCAGGATCACGCCCTGAGCCGAAGGCAGACGCTTAACGACTGAGCCACCCAGGCACCCCTGATATTAGCCATTCTGACAGGTGTGAGGTGATATCTCATTGTGGTTTTGATTTGCATTTCCCTGATGATGAGTGATATCTTTGGAGAAATGTCTGTTCATGTCTTCTGCCCGTTTTTAAACTTTTTTCTTTTTAAAGATTTTATTTATTTATTTGACAGAGAGGTAGAGCACAAGCAGACAGAGGGGCAGGCAGAGGGAGGGGGAGAAGCAGGCTCCCCGCTGAGCAGAGAGCCTGCCATGGGGCTTGATCCCAGGACTCTGGGATCATGAACTGAGCCAAAGACAGTCACTTAACCAGCTGAGCCACTCAGGTGCCCCTGCCCATTTTTAAACTTGATTATTTGTTTTTGTGGTGTTGCGTTGTGTAAGTTCTTAATATATTTTGGATACTAATCCTTTAATGGATATATCATTTGCAGATATCTTCTTCCATTGTGTAGGATGCCTTTTAGTTTTGTTGATTGTTTTCTTCACTGTGCAGAGCTTTTTATTTTGATGAAGTCCCAATAGTTTATTTTGGCTTTGGTTTCCCTTGCCTCAGGAGACATATTTAGAAAAATGTTGCTACGGATGGTGTCAGAGAAATTACTGCCTGTGTTCTCTTCTAGGCTTTTAATGGTTTAGGTCTCACATTTAGGTCCTTAATCCATTTTGAATTTATGTTTGTATATAGTGTAAGCCAGTGGTCCAGTTTGAATATTCTGCATTTAGCTGTCCAGTTCTCTCAATACCATTTGTTGAAGAGGCTGTCTTTTTCCCATTGTGTATTCTTTCCTCCTTTGTCAAAGATTAAACGACCATATAAACGTGGGTTTATTTCTGGGATTTCTGTTCTGTTTCATTGATCTGTGTGCCTGTTTTTTTGCCAGTACCATACTGTTTTGATTACTACAGCCTTGTAATGTAACTTGAAATCTGGAATTGTGATACCTCCAGCTTTTTTTTTTTTTTTCCCAAGATTGTTTTGGCTATTCAGGGTCTTCTCTGGTTCCATACAAATTTTAAGATTGTTTGTTCTAGTTCTGTGAAAAATGTTGGTAGCATTTTGATAAGGATTGCATCAAATCAATAGATTTCTTTTGGTAGTATGGATATTTGTTCTTCCGGTCCATGAGCATGAAATATCTACTTGTTTGTGTTGTCTTCAGTATCTTTCATTGATGTTTTATAGTTTTCAGAGTACAGGTCTTTTACCTCCTTGGTTATTAATTTTATTCCTGGGTATTTATTATCTTTGGTGCAATTATAAATGGGATTGCCTTCTTAATTTCTCTTTCTGTTGCTTCATTATTGGCATATAAAAATGCCATGGTTTCTGTATGTTGATTTTGTATCCTGCAACCTTACTAAAATAATTATCATTCTAGTAGTTTTTTGGTGGAGTCTTCAAGGTTTTCTATATATAGTACCATGTCATCTATAGATAGTGAAAGTTTTATATCTTCCTTACCAATTTGGATGCATTTTGTTCTTTACTCTTGTCTGGTTGTCGTGGCTAGGACTTCCAGTACTATGTTAAATAATGACCACCTACTCTTAACTGCAGCATTGGATTGACCGGTGCAACATACAACTTCAGTATAATCACTTGGAGGGCTGTGATGATTTTTAAGTTTTAATTAGAAAAATTATATAAGAGGTAGTTAAATTTGAAAGGTGTTAAGGAGAAATCTTAGATTTGGAATTACTTTGCATAGAAAACAAAACTCTGAAGTTGAGAAACATTTAATCATCATGACCTTAATTATTCTTCAGTGATATTTATCGGCATGAAACACTTATTTTTCTACATACATATTTACTATCGGGCTAGAGAGGCCTTGAAAGCAGGGACTTGTGTCCACTGTTCACCTTGTGCTTTAGTACTTAGCTTAAACCCAGCGCATTTAGGTGTGTGTTGAATAAACGTGAGCATTGTTAAGATAGATTCTTTGAATTAGAGCTAAGCTGGGTAAGGCTGGAGAAGAAGGAGGCGCCGGGGGGACAAGTTTAAAGTGAACTGCAGTGACCTGGGAGGGCTTTCAAGGTATGGCGCTTGCTGAAGAGCATTTAGAAGTTGTTTTGAGAGTCTCCAGTTCCTTAGGCCTCTCTGCCTGAGACCTCACAACCCTCAGGCGGTGCTCTTTACCATGAATACAGCCATAATGCCCAAAAAGTCTTTTGGTACTTTGTTGAGGGCTTCTTCTGAGGCATATTTATTATCTTTTTCTCTTCTTTTCATTTTCATTTTTAAATAGGCCATTCCTGTACATGATACAGGGTTCAGAAGGCATACAATGAAATGTTTTGCTCCTACCCCTGCCCCCTGTCTTGTTCCCTGAAGGCAGCCAGCACAACCAACTTCTTGTGTATCCTTCCAGAGATCATTTGTGCATACTGTGTGCATGTATTTGGTCTTTTTTAATAAAGCTGGCAGCACTGTTTAGCTCCTTGTTTTTTGTTTAATACATTATGAAGCTTGTTTTATACCAAGTTTTAAAGAATTCAGTTTTCGTAGCTCTGCATGGTTTTATTTTAAAGATATGCCCAAATCAGTCTCCTGTTAACCATATTAACCAGTCCCCTATTTTGGCCATTGTGATTGATTC
The DNA here is from genome assembly GCF_023065955.2 of Ursus arctos. NCBI lineage: Eukaryota > Metazoa > Chordata > Mammalia > Carnivora > Ursidae > Ursus > Ursus arctos. The sequence continues at coordinate 30,907,557 of NW_026622808.1, read as the reverse complement.
CTTTCTTTAGCTTAGCATGGAACTTTTATGTAAGTCATTTCAAACACATCCATATATACTTGTTTGGAATATACATGTTGGATAAATTACTAAAAGTAGTATATATGAGTCCTGGTCTGTGTTATCTGTAATTTTAATAGGTCTTGCCAAATTGATCTTTATAGTTATAACAATTTAATTCTCATCAGCAATATATATGCATGGGGTGCCTATTTCACTACACCCTGGCCAACACAAGTATTATCTAACTTTATCTTGGTTGGACTGATAGGCAAAAATAGAATATTATTGTAGTTTTAATTTGCATTTCTCTTATGCATGAAGTATTGAGTGTCTTTACATTTGTATTTCCTATTTTAAGAACTGTGACCATATGTTTTGCCCATTTGTCTGAGTGGCTGAAAACTGAAATTCAATCTTATTACCTTCCATTTCATGGGAGCCCAGTTGTCTGAAGTTAGAAGAGTATCTTCAGGGGTTTAAAAGAATAAATGAAATTATTCTCTGCTTTTTCTTCACTCTCCCTTCCTCTGCCCCTCTTATGTGTGTGATTTTATGAAATCTCCAGACATTTATGCTCTCCTCTAAATTTTCTTTGTAGTCAGATCTCAAGACCTCTGTGACCTATAGTCAGATCTCAAGACCTATGTGACCTAACGGAGATCCCTCTACTCCCACCATTTGTAATACAGTTTGTGAGGTAAAACCACTGACCTTACGCTGTGCAAGGACATGATGATAGGAGTTAATAATTCTTCCTTCTGTTAAAGGAAGTTAAATCTTGGTTATAGAACCATTACCACTGAAGGTGTTTCACAGAATTTGTGCTGATTTTCCTGGGAAAAGGAGCCTAGGGTACACAGCAGTATTTGTCCAGTAATTTTTTTTCTTTGAATGGGCCTTGGGGTGGTGTAGGGCCATAGACTTTGAGGCTATATGTTGTATGTTCATCTTTTGATTTTGTTCTTAATTGAGAAAATGGATTTTTAATCTTTATTTATTTTCAATTTATTCATTTATTTGAGAGAGCTTGCACAACGCAGGGGGAGGGTCAGAGGGAGAGAGAATTCCAAGCAGACTGCTCACTGAGCATGGAGCCTGATGCAGGGCTCTATCCCACAGCTCCAAGATCTTGACCTGAGCCAAAACCAAGAGTCAGATGCTCAACTGACTGAGCCACCCAGCCCCGATTTTTAATCTTTAAACTAGTATACAGAATTGTGAATCAGGTTCCATGACATGGTCATATCCTACCCAAAGCTGTTGTATGTTTTTCTAAGTTCTTATCTCTTTTTCTAAATTTTTACCATTCAGGAAATCCAGATAAATATTTGGTATGTTTGCTTTTGACACTGCAACTTCACAAAGACCTAAAAATCCTGGGATGTGGTGGGGTTTTTTGAAATCACTTTCAAACATTCAGTTACCTTGGAAAAGCTTCTCTCTCACATGTAATTAAATAAGTCCACATTCATATGTACATACACACAGATACACAAATAAATGGTGTTCTTAGTATCTTAATCTTCAGTTTCAAGATTGCTTAGAGAAACAGGCATTATGACAAAAAACATTAATTGATGAGCTGAACACTAAAAAATTGTCATCTAAACATCCCATCTCTGTTAACATTAGCATCTGTCTTTCTAAAGGGTTTTATCGTTCTTAGCTAAAGTCTCACTGTTTTTAAAATTAGGCAATGCAATACAAATACAATGTAGACCTGTTACAAAATAAAAATGCATTGATTTCATAAAGTCAGAATGATATTAAAGAAGTTGGAAAGAAAATATACAAGGATATGAGTATACTAGAAGCATTTCCAGAAAGAGTAGTGAAAAGATTGTGAGAGACTTGGGGAATAGTGTTGCATCATGTTATCAGTCCATTATTTGCAAAAAGTACACCAAAAAACATCAGTGGTGGTCTTAACTTCTTAGGGAAGAATTCGTAACATTTTTTTCTAACTAACTGATTTGAGGATTACAAAGAAATTTTAGTGAGTTGGTGAATTTGCACAGTCTGTGAACAAGGATAAATGGAATCCTATAATAACGGCCTTTTGTATTTGGTTTTTACTTACCATAATGTTTTCAGGATTCATCCATATTGTAGCATTTACCGTACTTAATTCCATTTTATAGCTGAGTAATATTCTCTTGTATGGATTTTTTTGTTATCCATTTATCAGCTGATGGACATTTGTGTTGTTTCTACTTTCTGACTCTAAGGAATACAGTTACTATGAATATTTATGTACAAATTTGTGTGTGAATACTGGTTTTCGTTTCTCTTGGGTATATATCTAGGAGTGGAGTTTTTGAGTCGTGGTAACTCCATATTTAACTTTTGAGGAACTGCCAGACGCTTTTCCATGATAGCTGTACCATTTTGCATTCCTACGGGTAGTGTATAAGGTTTTCAATTTCTCTGCGTTCTCACTATTTCACTTAGAATAATATCCTCCAGGTTCATCCACGTTGTCATAAATGGCGAGATTTCTTTTTCTCATGACTGAATAATATTGCATCGTGTAATTGTACACTGCATATTCTCCATTCATCTGTTGACGGACACCCGGTTGTTTCCATATCTTGGCTAGTGTGAGTGATGCTGCCATGAATATGGGAATGCAGCTCTCTTGGAGATCCTGTTTTCATTCTCTGTATGCGTGCTCAGCAGTGGGATGGCTGGCAAGTATTTACTAAAAAATAGAAAACATACTGCATAAATTAATACTAATAAAGACCCTCAACCTTTAAATTGTATTTTCTTTCAAGTCAGCCTATTTTTCTTTATGTACTTTCTCTCTTAGCAATTTCCTAAGTACCATAATCAATATAAGTTATCGTCTTTTAAAATTTTCCGAAAATGTGGATCTCTTTCCTTAGCCGGTTTCCTAAATTTCAGATCTGTATTTTCAGCTTTCTGTTGACTCTTCCACTTGCCTTTCAGACACAAGTTCATAATCTCTTACAAACTGGTTCATCATTCTCTGATGTACATTTTTATTAATAGCATCATTTTCTTAGTAACCCATATTCAAAACATCCATCTCTCTGTCTCTCTTTTTTTTTTTTTTTAATTAAAAAATTGCTTAGGGTGCCTGGGTGGCTCATTCAGTTGGGCATCAGACTCTTGATTTCGGCTTGGGTCATGGTCTCGGGGTAGGGTGGTGGGATCGAGCCCCTGTGTTGGGCTTCTAGCCTAGTGCAGAGTCTACTTGTCCCTCTCCCTCTCCCTCTGCCCTTCCTCTTCCCCCCTCCCCCTGCTCAGGTGTGTAAGCCTGTCTGTGCACACACTCTCTCAAATCTTTTAAAAAAATTGCTATTGCTAATTGTAGCAGTCACTCTAAAAATGCAGTTTCTAGATAACTAAGATTTTCTGTTAGGGATAGTATTGTTGGAAGATAGTTTTTTTTTCCAAATTATGACAGATTTGAATGACATCTTTAGATCTTTTGCAGGTGTTATTTTAAGTAGCCACCACTTCCTAGTTATTTGCGGAAAAAGTAGAGCTTGGGTAACTGATCTATATTATTGAATACCCAGTTGTTGAATTTATATGCAAATATGTATATGTCTGTGTCATGTTCTAAATGCTAAGTAATTGATTTACATTAACTTGCCAGTGTTTTTCCATTGCTCTCTCAGGAATAGTTTTTTTTTTTTTTTTAAGTATCTAGTATGGCACTATTTATACTGTAGATGATTTATGAAATGCATGACACAGAATTGAGGAGCTTGAATTTTAGATCCTCCAGTCTTGGTTTTCAACATTCTCTTCTGGTAGATAAAATCTTGAGACCCTATAGATCTGAAAAATGCCTTTATTTTATTCTTGCTTGTTTGGCAGATCATATAATTATCATTTGGGAATAAATTTTTCTTTAAAATGTTCAAGACATCGTATCATTTTTCTAGCTTATTTTTCTAGACAGTGTTGCTGTCTATTGAAGTCTGATGCCTTTTTGATTCCTTTGTAGGTGCTCTGACTCCATCTGGTGACTCATGTCTTTAAGTTCTAAAAAATTTTCTTTTTCATTTTTTCTTTTTTATACTTCGTTTTCTCTCTCCTTGCTTTCTAGCATACCTGCTATTAGATGTAAGTCATCTAGCACTTACCCCTGATTTTATTTTTTGATCTTCCATTTTCTTTCTTGACTTTTTGTTCTGCTTTCTGGGTGACATTCAGCTCTTTTTTCTATCATAATTCTTATTTATTCTTATTTTTGCTCTCTCTCTCTCTTTTTAAAGATTTCATTTATTCACCTGACAGAGGGAGAGAGACAGAGAGGGAACACAAGCAGGGGGAGCGGGAGAGGGAGAAGCAGGCTCCTCGCCAAGCAGGGAGCCCAATGTGAGGCCCTATCCCAGGACCCTAGGGGACCATGACCTGAGCTGAAGGCAGACACGCAATGACTGAGCCACCCAGGCACCCCTTTGCTATCTTTTTTTTAAAGAGCATCTAATTTCATGGATACAGTTTTTTTTGTTTGTTTGTTTGTGAATCCTCAAATGAAAGAACATGAAAGAGAATGCATGGAATAGAAGAAACTTAAGTGTACACATACATTCAGTACTCATTTCTTAGAAAGAAAAGATAATACAGATGGGTTTATACCTTTTTTGTTCTTTCACTGTCATTTTATAGGACTTCAGGATGGAGTTGGAATAAACACGTGTTCAGTCTACCATGTTTTTATCTTCACCCTCTTTCTTCTGTGTTCCACTTCTAGTCATCCTTCAATATAATTCAAATGTTTATTTCCTTCAGGATGATTTTTCCAGTCTTTTCTCCTAAGGCCAGTTTTAGTATAAGATATTGTATGTTTACTTTCTCTTTTCCTTGAGTGCTCAGGAGGTGGTAGTAGTGGTTAAAAGTGTATGCTTTGGACCGAGACAAATCTAGGCTTAGATCCTGGGTTCGATATATAACTCACTGCAGCACCATATGACCCTAGCATAGTTATTTGACCTCTCTGAGCCTGTTTGCTATGTACTGTAGATACAGCAAAGGTACTTCTCATAGCAGAGTAAGAGTATATGAGAGTGCAGTTAAAGGACATGGCACACAGTAAGAATCGTCAGCCACAGTCGTTAGCCTGTGAACTTCATGGTGGCTGCTACTACGTATCTCCAGTGTCCTTTAAAAATAGGAGACCCTTGATATGTGCTTTTAACACCTAGTTTCTACCTAAATACTTGTTCTATAGATGAGCATACCATATTTCCACAAATAGCCATTAGAGAACTCATGCTGTCTTTGTGTCTACAAATTAAAAACAACTCCACACATATTTACGTACTTTCATAAAGGGCTGTTGGATGCATTGCTTGTGCATGAGCTTATCGGTGATTCATTGTTTATCAAACAATTTCTGAAGATTGATTTTGAACCTTTGAAGAGGAATGATTAATTGACCAAGGGTGGGGTGTTCTAAGCATTGATAAGTGCTCAAAATGTTGCAGAGGCACACTTATTAATCTGACCCTGGAAATACAACCCCACAAATACATTTGTGGTTATATGTGAGGCCTGTAAACAGCATTCTTACCAGGGATAAAAGAGAATGAAGGAATAGATTTAGTGATTTTTAAAAAAATGAGCTGTGTGATATTTTGAAGTTATTTAGCACTGTGTGGTAATGTCTGCAAATTATGAAAATTTCTCTTATTGGTCTGTTCAACAAGTAGTTGAGTGTTGCCTATGTGACAGGCATCTTCTTGGTGCTAGAGATATAGCAAAGAGTAAGACAGTCTTGGCCCTTAAGAATTGTAGCTTTGAGGGACACCTGGGTGGCTAAGTCAGTTGAGCATCTGCCTTCAGCTCGGGTCATGATCCCAGAGTGCTGGGATCGAGTCCCACATAGGGTTCCTTGCTCGGCAGGGAGCCTGCTTCTCCCCCTGCCTCTGCCTGCCACTCCCCTTGCTCTTGGTTGTGCGTGTGCTCTCTCTCTCTGACAAATAAATAAATAAAATCTTATTTAAAAATTACTTAAGGGGAAGGGGGTGGGGGATCGGGATAGGCTGGTGATGGGTATTAAGGAGGGCACGTATTGCATGGTGCACTGGGTGTTATATGCAAGTAATAAATCATGGAACTTTACATCAAAAACTTGGGATGTGCTGTATGGTGACTAACATAATAAAAAAATTTATTAAAAAAAAGATATTATGCTGGAACAACTAGAAAAAAAATCACTTAAAAAAATAAGAATTATAGCTTTGAGTGCATGTGAGTGTGTGTTAGTTAGGAGCAGCACCTAGACACCAAAGAAGTAAAACAGGGTGATGGGTAAAGAGTGTTAGGTGGAGTGGGAAACCAGATTCTTTTAGGCCCCTCTGAGGGCAGGGATAGTCCCCAAACCCAGACCTCCTGACTGACAAATGAGTGTGGTTTCTCAACATGCCAGTCTCTTGAGTAGAATTTTTAACAGAGGAAAGTGATTTCACATGGAGGGTTAATGTGAATGAAGCCAACTCAGATAAACATTTTTCTGGAATGGCCTGCAGGTGTGTGACATTATTCCAGTGTTCCATATCATGTAAGCTAACCTTATTGCTATTTATCCACAAGATAGAATGATTTTAAGAAATATTATAGTAATCTTCACATGACTACTTCCGTCAGGTTGCATTATTGTGAGACCTTGGAAAAATTCAGGGCCTCCAAGTAGATAATTTGAGTTTCCAGTTAAATTTTATACACAGCTTTAACTATATGAAGAGGAGGATCGAGTTAGTATCTCCTAAGTACTTGGGTGCATGTCGATGGAGATTGTTCCCCATAGTATTAGGCACAGAGTAAAAGTCAGTAGCTCTTGGTCACAAGTCAGTAATAATTATCCATTTTGTGAACATCGGGATACATTTTCTACTTAGCATTTGCTCTAAGCTTTTTTGTTTGTTTTTTGGGGGGGTGGGGGAGGAGTAGAGGGAGAGAGAGAATCTCAGGCAGACTCCATGATCCCACAACCCTGAGATCGTGACCTGAGCCGAAATCAAAAGTTAGATACTTTTGACTGAGCCACCCAGTAGCCCCCAGTTGCTCTAAACTTTTGGTGGAGTTAAGAATATATTTTTGAGAAACATTTCCTCTGGTATGGTCATTGCCACCATAGAATGGGTCCTAACTTGAGATCTGTGTGATAAATTAGTATAAATGCTTGTAATGAACACTTGCAATGCCCGACCTTAGGCAAAAGAAACTGAACAGGTAAAAATTGTGTAATCCTTAGTTAACACAGACATGCATTATCTGTATGTTCTAAGCACCCTTTATGAATGAACATGTTACCTTTTGGGAGTGCCTAGATTTACAGAGTACCAAATGCAGCAGTCATTTTCAAGCCTTTAAAAATTTATAGAATACTTGTTTTTTCTTACCGTGTGGGTAGGTGCTGATAAGTGGCATTCTTACTTTTCCCCCAAGTTTGGTAACCCCCTGGGGGGTGGACAGAGGAGTCAGAGCTAAGAGTGTCAGCTTTGTCTTTACTGTATCTATCCCTGATCCACTATTACCCACAGCTAGACACTGACAGCTAGACAACTCCAGACATTCCTCTGAGGAGCCACCCTGAGGTGGCTTTGAGCTGAGGACAGGCATACACAGTTTGTTCTCTCAGATTCTCCCTTGTGAGGAGGAATGAGTGAAGGCTGCTAAGAGAAGCTAGTAGTTCAGCGGTTCTCAAACTTCTACATGTAGGCATCAGAATCGTGTGGAGAGCTTAAAAAAAAAAAAAAAATACAGATGCCTGGGACTCATGCCCAGAATTTTAGATTTTATTTGTCTGGCACAGTATTTCTATGAAAGTTTCCTGGAGTGGTCTAATTGTGCAGCCAGAGTGGAGAATCACAGCTCTAGTGGAAGTCCTACATAGGAAAGAGGGCTTGGGGGAATAGAGGATGCCACTTGCATTTATGCTTAAGTTCCTAAAGTGGTATTCCTTCCCAGATAATGCTGACTGTTACCATATCCTGTATCATCTAGTACAGAAGATAAAATTGCTGTGGAGTCATGCTGTCTGATAGCATTGTAACCTTGGTCAGGTTGCTAGGTTTTTTAAGTAGGTTTTCTCATTTGTAAAATGGAGATGATAGTACTTACCTCATAGAGGTGTTTTGAAGCTCAAAAAAAGTAATGCATTTGAAATGCTTAATATGATAACCTGGCACACAGGATAAGTACACATCTAATCATGACAATCATCATCTTTACTAGGTAATTTATCAACATGCGTGGAGTATTGAAGGTTTTTTTCTAAAAAATCTACATTCATATAGATTGCCCAGGATCTGTGTGGTCCATATTTATTATCTTTAATTGTAACTGAATATTAAATTTTGACCCTGCCTCAGTTGTATGGCATGTGGATTATTTCTTACTTTCCACAAATATGCTAGAACCAATAATCATGTGGAAAGAGGAGTTCTTTGATTTTCTTGGAGTGTAATTGCTAAAAAAAAAAAATGGAGTTACCAAATCATATAGATATGGTCAATATTAAGAGATTACTCTAAAGGGAGAGTATCATGTGATATACCATTGAGAATGTGTGGATTTGCCATTCGCCCACTTAAACCAAGGTGACTGGATAAGGAAATGTTGAGCTACTTGATGACTAGAACAGCAAGGGATTGTCAGGGGACATAACATGTTCTAAGCCTTAGATTCCTACATCAAGAAAAGGTATTCAGGGCTTAAAAACATAGCTTACATTTGTCAAGAACAATTTTGGTACACTATTAGATGCTGTTTCAAGAGCACCAATGATCTAATGCTTATCTTTTTTAAAATAACAGTATGAAAGGAAATATTACATTTGGCCATTAGTCACGTTGGTTTTGCATTTATAGAAAAATCTGAACAACAGGCATTGTCTTTACACATACGGTTTTATACAGTTTTTCTGAGGTGTTTTTATGTAGCTAAGTAATTACTAACCCTTCTTCCCTTAAATAGGGATGGCAAGTGGGCGGTTAGAATTGTTCTTATGAATACTCTCAGTAAAGAAACTATAGATGACTTCATTATATATGCAGAAAGCATATGAAAATGAAGATTATCAGAAAGTATGTTCCTGCCAGAAATATAAAGTCCCAGTTACTTAGTCTGCTACTTGGCTAATGAGATCATGCAAACCTCTTGGTAGATGTTTAAAAAACAAAATGAAACATACATATACATAATAAATGTGTGTGTGTGTATGTGTATATGTGTAGCTTATATGCTACAAATTTTTACTTGTTTTTAAGGGACCAGCATCTATTTTTACTTAAAGCTAGATGTAAGTCAAATTTTGGAGAATAATTAAATACTAGCCTGTTCCTGTTTCTTTGTCGCCATGTGAATTCGGTCAGCTTCAACACAATCACCACTTCCACTCCATACTAATAACCCTTCTCTTGGTTTATTTTTGCAGGAGGTATATCGAATTCCAAAGAAAAGTCAAACTGAAAAGGAGAACACAAGTAGGTATTCAGAGGTACTCTGTGTATATGGCTTTACAAATACTCTTTTGGAAATATGCAGAGGTAAATGAAAGAACTTTAGCTATTTTGTTTTTGAAACTGGACAGTGTATAATTAGGTAAATGAAATATTTGGTATAGACGTTTGGAAACTTGCCTTTTTATTCTTTCTTAATGAATTTTTGCCACAGGGGATGTCCCTTTTCACTGCCTGTGTTGTTGCTTTCCTTGAAGTCGTGGCTTTTAGTAGCTTTTCTTCCATTTATTTGTTCTCTAGAGCAGGCATTGTTAAACCTGTATTTCTAAATGTTTGTGTAAGTCTTTACCTATAGATGTTTATATGCAAAATCCTTTATTTACATTAATTTTTCTGGGGAAAATTCAGAACTTTCATCAGATTCTCAGGAAGTCAGTGATCCCTTACAAGGTTAAGAATCATTATTACCGGGGTGCCTGACAGGCTAGGTCGGTAGAACAGATGACTCTTGATTTCAGGGTTGTAGGTTCGAGCCCCACATTGGGTGTAGAGATTACTTAAAAATCTTGGGGGGAAAAAGGAAAAAGAATCATTATTACAGAAAAGATAACAGGTAGGCTATGGTAGTCTGGTTTCTAGGTTTTACCGCTTGGTTATTTTCCAATATGCTTCTTTAAAGATGAAAGCAGTAGATCAAATATCGTGGCTATTGTCGATCTCTTGAGCCCTCCAGTATTGACCCAACATAAATAGAGGGAAGGAGCCAGTGTGATCATATTTTTGGGTTTTTATCCTTTTTGTTTCTTTTTTGTTTTGTTTTGTTTTTGGTCTTTTTCTCTATTTTTGGCATGAAGAGCTTTTTATAATCTTAAATCTTATTGGTTAAATAATCTTATAGGTTAAAGCTGTGTGAGGTGTACCTTGCATCGTTGTTGGGGTTTTATTTTTGTTTTGGATATTTTTAACTCTATTGGTTTAGTTTCTTCAAAGCCAAACATCCTATTTACGGCTACAGAGAATTTCTCCCATAAGAAAAAGGCAGGGTTGAGGAGTGCTGGTTGGCAAAACCAGTGGCACTGTAAACTTGGCCATCAGAGCCTAGCTTCCTTGGGTTCAGTGAGTTGAAATCATTAGCAAGATGGGCAAAACTTAAATATCTATGAGGGTTTCCCCCCAATATTTTGCAGATACCTAGTCTGGTGTGCCCTCTGAGAGATGCCTTCTGAAAATTGTCTATAATGGATGACTATAGTCTTTTCAGGAAGCCCCTTTTGTGTGCCGACTTTAGTCTCTCCTGCACATACGCGCCCCCCCCCCCCATCAGTCTCAGGCTTTTTATAAGAAATAGTTATAATTAAAGCCTGGCTTCTGTGTTACCCCTCAATGTCAAGCAATTAAAGAGCTCAGAACTTTTAAAATTCCTAAGCACTGTTAAATATTTTGGGAAATATGTAGTCTAGCTTTACTTTCATTTTATAATATGAAAATAATCAGCCAGAATAAATGAAACTACTTCTCTACCTCACATATTCTAAGACGCAGAGTCAGAATATGAACTGTTAGTATGATTCCTTTTCTTACTTTACCAGGATATAGTGAAGAAATAGCTACATTTTAAGGAAGTTAATACCAGCACAAAGAACCTTGTTTTAAGAAGGAAATAGAGTAGTCATGGGCCGACCCAGATAAAACTAGATAGTAGTACTTCACAAAAGGGTGTTGTGCTCCGATACCCTGTGAGCTGAACAGTTGTTTTAATTGTATAGCATTTTCTACTAGTGTGTGGTAGAGATGAGTTCTGTTCTCACTGACAAATGCTCATACATGGCCATTGATTAACCGTTTTTGCAAATAAATGGAGTTTTGAGCCCACCAACAGGAGAACTACAAGAATGGCATATGTAAACCTAACCCTGACTCTAGGGAAGAAAACAAGTAATAGGATGTTTTTCTGAGGTGAGAAAAAGAAAAATTGTTCATGTTTATTGTGAATCTGCTTTGTGCTATGAGAGATATTTTATAAGAAATTCTCTTAAGAAGAAGAGGGCTATCTGATTAATCAGGGTAGCAGTGCTAACAAAGCAGCAGCATGTAGTACCAATTAATTTATATTAAAATATTCAGTTGTGGGATCTAGACTTCTTAGGGGGATGAGAAAGTAGGAGGTGTGGTCAGTGAAAAGTAATACCTAGCACAGCTTTTGGGAGCAGTGACAGTGGAATTGAGTGAGGACCATTCTAGGTAAAGAAGCTGAGTAGAAAAGGTTAGTAGTATTATCTTTCAGTAGGAAAATGGCATTCTTTTTTTGAAGATGTAGCTCTCTGGCTTTGATAACTTGCTGAGTTATCACCTATCGTCATCCTGTGTTTGTAATGTTTTTTGTTTTTTTTTGAAATGGTAGTTGTTAAAAAAAATTGTCTAATCCCCCCCCTTTTTTTTTATTGAAGAGACTTTTTCCCTTTGAGGTTTTTATGCTTAGCATGCCAGACTGCTCTTCTATAAACTGTAAATGTGCAGAGTTACAGGGCCAGTAGAAGGCTTTTACATTTTGAACTACAAGCAGACTGCTTTGTTAAAGGTAATGGGAACATTTTGCATGCGTGTGTTCCACAGAACTTGTTAGAAACGTTGAAGGCTTGGACTGAGAGTTTGGGGAAGGTGGAAAAGAAAATTCATGGCAGAGACTTTCAGGAAGTAGATTGTGTGCACACACAACACCTTGTGTCTCATCCAAATTCCAGATGGGCCTGTGAGGGAGGAGTCCATAGACCCATTTGTTGGATAGAAATTGTATTATACAGTTGACATGCTATCATGATGGAGAAGAGTCTGCCAAGTAAATTTTTAAAAACCCTTTTCCCTTAGTAACTGAACGAGGAAGGGATGCTGTTGGCTTCAGAGATCAAACAGCTGCCCCAAAGACTCCTAACAGGTCAAGAGAGAGAGACCCAGACAAGCAAACTCAAAATAAAGAGAAAAGGAAACGAAGGGGCTCTCTCTCACCACCTTCTTCTGCCTATGAGCGGGGAACAAAAAGGCCAGATGACAGGTAAGTGGCCTGTGTGAGTTACTCTCTTTTCTGAGCCAGTCAAAAAGTTCCCAAGTCAATACTTCTGATTTTGGGCACCAAGGGGTTTTGGAGTAAATATATTTTCTTGATAATCAGTGAGTATAAAACTTAACTGATAAATATTGAGGTAGAATCTTTTTTGACAGTGAAGACTAGGTTTCTACTTGATAACATTTAAATGCTATTTGAGAAGCCAAAGATTTGTTCTTTAAAGGGGAGTGGAGATTGGTGGGAAATAACTCTTCAAAGATAATGGTAAATCTTCAAAAGCCAGAACTTTGTTTTCTAGTGAATCTTGTGCCATACCAGTCAAAATGCTGATTGATCCCTATGTCAGAGGCTGTCTTTGTCATGCTTGTAGAAAAACAAGCCACATGATGACCCACTGGGTACTAGAAAACATTTATTCCAGAGAAGTTTTTTTAAAGTTAAATTTATTTTGGGGGGTGCCTGGGTGGCTCAGTTGGTTAAGCGTCTGCTTTCAGCTCAGGTCATGGTTCCAGGGTCCTGGGATCGAGTCCCTAACCCTAACCCTAACCCTACTCAGCAGGGAGTCTGCTTCTCCCTCTCCCTCTGCCCCTCCCCCCACTCATGTGCTCCCCCCTCAAACAAATAAATAAATCTTGTAAAAATAAAATTTATTTTTTGATTACAGTCATATAGTGCAATTGCCAAAATTTTTAATTTGGGATTGTCAGGGTTTGAAATAGTATATTCATCATGATTTTAATTTGCATTACCCTAATTGCTAAGTAGATTGACCATCTTGTCATATATTGATTGGCCATTCCTGTTTCCTTTTCTGTGAAGTGTCTTTTTATAGGTGCTGTTCATTTAGTATTTATCTTTTGGAGTTTAGGATTTATTTTTTAGGGATTCTTTATATTCTAAATATAATTCTGCTTGGGTAATAATTTTTGCAAGTATTTTTTTCCCAGTTTGTGGCTTGTATTTTAGCTCTCGTGTCTTTTGATATATAGAATTTATTAATTATGGTGTAGTTGAATATATCACATGTATGTTTCCTTCGTGGTTAGTGCTGTGTTTTAAGAAATTCTTCCCTATCATTGAGGTGATGATACCTCTTCTTTTCTTTTCTTTTCTTTTCTTTTCTTTTCTTTTCTTTTCTTTTCTTTTTTCTTTCTTTTCCTTTCCTTTCCTTTCCTTTCCTTTCTTTTCTTGTGCTTAATTTATTGGGAATTAATTTTTGTATATGTTGTGAGGTAGAGATATGGTTTCATTTTTTTCTAAGTGGATACCCAATTGTCTCTGCACCATTTACTTGAAAGCCCATCCTTTCTCCTTGATTGCAGCACTGTCTCTTTCTAATAAGTTTTTTATGTGGGAGGATCTGTTTTGGATCTCATATTAAGTCTTGATAGCAAGTAGGGCAAACCCCTATTTGATCTCCTGGGATGTCATTTCTTTTCTGAGACTTGTTCTCCTTAAGATCTACTTTTCAGATTTCTCCTACTCCCTCTACCCCCTCTCCACCTACCCCTACCTCCCCTCCCACCAAGATGATTCTGAGGAGACTTGCCATCTTTATAGTTTTGAGTATTCCTGTTCCTATATTCAAATTGAGTATTCGGATATGCTCTGTTCTAGTTAGGTCTTCTTTAATATTTTAAATATTTTTTCATTAATCTCCTTGTTTATAGTTTCCTCCAGAAAGACTTAGGTATCTTGGTATATTCATTTCTGAGGACCTTAATTTTTTGTTATATTTTCAGCTTGTTGCTGGTGTGTAGTATGCAGTTGACTTTTGTATATCGATCTTGTGTTTGGTGACCATATAGAACTCTCACTGATATTTCAAAAGTATAGGGGGTTTTGCCCCCCCCCTTTTTTTTTGTCTTTGTCAGTAGTCCCCATCGTGTAAATTTTTGTTTTTCCTTTCTAGTCCTTTTGCCTTGCTCTTGCTATTTTGCTAGAAGTACCTCCAGTATAAATCACAGAATAACAGTATTTTTTTATTTTGGTAATTGGTTTCTAGTCATGTTTTATTTTCTTCCACTTTTTTGGGGTTATTGTATATACTTTTTCAATTTTTAATTGGAATAATTGGGATTTTTAGCTCATTAAATTTCAGCATTTTTCTCTTCAAAGTAAAGTGTTTAAGAATTTAAATTTCTCGGGGCACCTGGGTAGCGTAGTCGTTAGGCGTCTGCCTTCGGCTCAGGGCGTGATCCCGGCGTTCCAGGATCGAGTCCCACATCAGGCTCCTCCGCTGGGAGCCTGCTTCTTCCTCTCCCGCTCCCCCTGTTGTGTTTCCTCTCTCTCTGGCTGTCTCTCTGTCAAATAAATAAATAAAATCTTTAAGAAAAAAAAAAAAAAAAGAATTTAAATTTCTCCATAAGTACTATTTGAACTACTCTTTTGATAGTGCAGTTTTATAATAATCTAGTTCTAGATACTGTTATGGTTTGCAATATTTAAATTTTTGTTAAATTTCAAATTTAATTGCCATTAATCGGTTTGTATTATACCAGTTCTTCAATTTTATTGAACTTGCTTTAGAGTCTGTTTCATTTGATGGTAATAGAAGTATGCTATCTTCCTGTTGGTAGGGTATAACCAATATGTATTTTTTCCTTCCTTTTACTTTCAGCTTTTCTGTGTCTGATAGATAAATAGCTTTATGGCTGATTTTTTTTTTTAATTCTTTGTGGCATTTCTTTAACCTGTTGTTTCACTTAAGTAAAATCTAAAGCTAATCAATGTCCTGAACAATATTAGTACTTTAGGATACTCTGATCATTCAGCCTTCCCAATTTATATGCTGTTATTGTCCAGTGTTATAATTTCTTGTTGCTCCTTCTTCCCGTCAGTTATTGTCAGTTTTTTGTATGTACACAAACTGGCTTACTAATTTTTTTACATTTATCAGTTTCTTTGTTCTCCTCTTTCTCCTCAGACCTTTCTTTAAAAGATTATATTAGTGACTTTTTGTTCATCTTATTTTTTCAGTTTTTGTCTAAAATATCTTCTTTGTTTGCATTGCTCACCCTCAGTTTTAAAAATCAGCTTTATTTAATGAGTAGATATAAATTATTTACAGAAATATTCAATGTGTTTTGTCTTACACTTACTTGTCTTACTTACTTAAATGCCTGCAGTTAGGTAACCACCCACAGTCATCATATAGACATTTCTGTCATCTTAGAGAATTCTCTTGAGCTCGTTGTAGGTGGTCCCCTTCTCCTACCCCTAGTTCCTGGCCGCCAGCCACTGCTCTGCTCTCTGACCCTCTGGTTTTGTCTTTTCCAGACTGTCGTGTATATATGGCATCATACTCTAGATAGCATTTGATGTGTCTTCCACTTAGCAGATTGCATTCGAGATCCATTCATGTTATTATCTGTCTCAGTAGTTCCTTTTTATTAATGAGTGGTAGTCCATTGGGTAGGTATACCAGACTTTGTTTATAAATCATTAGTTGATAGGCATTTGGATTGTTTCCAGATGGCTGTTGTGAATATGACAAGTGTAAGACTTGTATATGTATGAGTCTTTATGTGAACATGGACTCTCATTTTTAAAAGGAAGTTTTACTGAGTTAAAAGTTTTTCTCGGGTCGCCTGGGTGGCACAGCGGTTAAGCGTCTGCCTTCGGCTCAGGGCGTGATCCCGGCGTTGTGGGATCGAGCCCCACGTCAGGCTCCTCTGCTATGAGCCTGCTTCTTCCTCTCACACTCCCCCTGCTTGTGTTCCCTCTCTCGCTGGCTGTCTCTATCTCTGTCAAATAAATAAATAAAATCCTTAAAAAAAAAAAAATTAAAAAAAAAATAAATATAAAAAAAATAAAAGTTTTTCTCAACGCTTTGAAGCTGTTATTCTTTAGTCTTCTGGCTTCCCTTATTTCTCTTGTGAAACTTCTTGGTCTAATTGTTCTTTAAGTAACCTGGCTTTTCTGTTGGTCTGCTTTTAAGATGCTCTCTTTGTATTTGGTGTTCTGCAGTATCACTACCCTATGTTTATATGAGGATTTCTTTTTCTTTTCTCTGGTTGAAATTCATTGAGCTTTTTGAATTTGAGGATCGTTTTCTATGTTACTAATTCTCTTCAGATCTGAACTCTTGCTTAACCATACTGTGGATCTTAGGGACATTGAATTGAAGGTTGGATTATTTCTTGGTTCATGACACTTACCATTTTGGTGCATCAACTTCTCCATATATTATAATGCTTTTGTGCTGTCATCTTAACCATCATATAAATCTAGCTAAGCCCCTTCTTTCTATACTATCCCCTGCCTTTACTACTTGGGATGACGTCATCTTGCATCCTGTGTTCATTATACCCTGGCTTTCCTTTTTTAAAATACCATTTTATGTCCTTTAATATATATTTTAAAATAATATATTAGTTTTTAACTTTATGAAAAGTCTGCTCTTCTGCATTTAATTTGAGGGTACTTTGTTTTCACTTGTTATTGTATTGCTAAGATTTATCCACAATTTTCTGTGTCAGTTTATTCACTCTCATTGCTGTGTGTAACATTTTGTTGTGATGCTTTTTCTATTATGTGTAGTGCTGTTATCTGATTTTGGTGTACATGATGTACGTGTGCGACAGGGTCTCTTGGGTATGTGAGTAGAATTGTTGATTGTCAGGTATGTGCATGCTCTATTTTATATGATAATTGGTTTTAATTTCCACTCGTTTTCCTCTCTAGATGTTTCGTGGGGTTCTTTTTCAGATCGACCTGATAGTTTTTTATGGTCCCATTCCTTAGTAATATTTTTCATAGCCTCTTATTTCATTAAACATATTAAATGTCTCTTACATTTAATGTATTGCATAATTCCAGTACCAGTAGCTTTTGTGGGTTTCTTCCTCTCATTTGTTTATATAGATATATGTATAATTTTATTTTCTAATGAACTCATCGTGTTCTTCAGAATTTGATCTGTGGGAATTCACTGAAGCCTGGATTTAAGGTGCTTTCTTCTGTAGACTATTTGCATTTGTTTCTGGCAGGCAACTAAGGATACTACCATCCCATTCACATTTTAAAGGAAATTTTCAGCTTAGAGTTTTTTAGACAGTATGTTTTTTGTTATTTGGATAAATGTCCGTGAAGCTGTTCTTAGATATTTCTTTGCAATGAAACCTCTTGAAATTAGTTGTCGTTTTTAAGCTTTTGCCAAGAGTACTTTCTCAAAAGTTTGATTCACTCCATAGAACTTCACAACAAACTCTTTTAAGCCCTCAGTTCTCTTCTTGTGAATGTTAAAAGCTGATGGTTTCCAGGAGGCCTTGTCAAAACCATCACAGGGCATTAGGCTTAGCAGTAAAATATTATATTTGGTGTTGCACAGAGAAGAGGAGGTGCATATAACTCCCCATACTTTTATGTGTGCATTCTCATCCTTCACTTAACTGCTCTTTGTTGAATTTGTCATAAATATATGTGGTCAGATAAACATCAAATTCTGTAGCTTTTATTCGTGGATTTTGTTTTAATTTCAGAGTTTGTAGACCTAGAACTGTATAGAAGACTATGCAACTATAAAGAAGAACCCGTTTAGAATATTATATGTATCTTTAATTTGAAGTTCTAGAATCTGAGAATAAAGATAAAGTTATTATTTTCATCTAAATGTTTTCTTGGGATTCTCTTTTATCTGCAGGATTCCTTAAGTAATTTTGACTGATTTTTAACCAATGCCAAATTGGAGTTGGTGTGATTAGTGGTTTAGTATTGAGTGACATAACCTTTATTAATGCTTTGATTGTGTCCTTGATTTGGAAAAACGTTTGTGATGCTCTTACTATTTTCTTTCTAGATATGATACACCAACTTCTAAAAAGAAAGTACGAATTAAAGACCGCAATAAACTTTCTACAGAGGAGCGTCGGAAGTTGTTTGAGCAAGAGGTGGCTCAGCGGGAGGCTCAGAAACAACAGCAGCAGTTGCAGACCCTGGGAATGACGTCTCCACTGCCCTATGACTCTCTTGGTTACAGTGCCCCTCATCACCCCTTCGCTGGCTACCCACCAGGTTATCCCATGCAGGCCTATGTGGATCCCAGCAACCCTAATGCTGGAAAGGTGCTCCTTCCCACACCCAACATGGACCCTGTGTGTTCTCCTGCTCCTTACGATCATTCTCAGCCCTTGGTGGGACATTCTACAGAACCCCTTGCTGCCCCTCCACCTGTGCCAGTGGTGCCCCACGTGGCAGCCCCTGTGGAAGTTTCCAGTTCACAGTATGTGGCCCAAAGTGATGGTGTGGTACACCAAGACTCTAGCGTCACTGTCTTGCCAGTGCCAGCCCCAGGCCCAGTCCAAGGACAGAATTATGGTGTTTGGGATTCAAACCAACAGTCAGTCAGTGTCCAGCAGCAGTATTCTCCTGCACAGTCTCAAGCAACCATATATTATCAAGGACAGACTTGTCCAACTGTCTATGGTGTGACATCACCCTATTCACAGACAACTCCACCAATTGTACAGGTAACTAATTTTGGAACCTCTCTTGTCTGTCTTGGTCTGTTTATGGAATGTTAAATCTGATGTGAAGGGGAAGTCCTGCCACTGATTACTTTTACATATCAATCGTGTATGTATTATCTGTCCACTATTGTGTAACAAATTACACCAGAATTCAGCAGCTTAAGACAACTAGTAATTACTATCTCACAGTTATTGTGGGTCAGGAATTCAGAAGTCGTTTGTCGTAATGGATGGTTCGGGCTCAGAGTCTTTCATGAAATTACAGTCTGGCTGTTAACCAGGGCTGTAGTCATCTGAAGGTTAGGCAGAGGATGGAAGATTCACTTTCAAGCTCACTCACATGGTTGTTAACTCCATTTTCTGTCTTCACATGGACCTCTCAGTAGGGCTTCTTACAATGTTCCAGCTGACTTCCCCCAAAGGAAGTGATCAGAGAGAGGCTTTTCGATACTCCTCTCCTTTTTGCTTATAGACAGTGAATAATACACAGTTTATTCTTTTATAACCCTACATTGGGAGAACCCTTTGTCATGGTCATTGAGTCAGGAGATGGCTTACCCTTTTCTTCTTCCTAGATCTAGTGTGTATTATTTTTTTATCCCCTACATGTTTATCATCATGAAGTTTGCCAGAGTGTCTCTGATGCACTGAGCCTAAGGATATCAC
This sequence comes from Ursus arctos, assembly GCF_023065955.2. NCBI lineage: Eukaryota > Metazoa > Chordata > Mammalia > Carnivora > Ursidae > Ursus > Ursus arctos. Next base: position 30,887,911 of record NW_026622808.1, on the reverse strand, counting down.
TATGGTAGGAAATAGTAATGTTAAATTTAAAAGCTGAGTGTACTGATTTTATATTTCAAGGTGTATTTTTGTGCTTTTTTAATCAGGCTTCTTTTCTGTAGAATACAGCAGTACATTTTAAGCTTAAAAAAGCAAAAAAGAAGAATATATAAAGCATCATCCTCACCACTTTCCTGCGTCTCTCACATTGCTCCTTAAAGGTGAATTATTGTGGATGGGGGAGACTCGCAGGGATACTTCCGGCGCACGTTGCTTAGTACTGACCAATAATGTTATTTCTGTTAGTATTTTTGTGATGAAGCTGCATCAAAATTTAGTTTGTAAACCCATGACAAAGTATCCAGTTTTAATTCCTAAAACTTTAACTCTGTTAACTACTTCCATTTTGTATGATCTCTTTATACACATGCTTATATATTTTATGTATTTGTTATTTTGAAGACTTGAAACTATCCCATTGTTTCTACTTAACATGATTCTTAACCATTTTCCCAAATTACTCTGTATTTTTATATATGCATGTGTGAATATACATACACGTATGTGTTTTAATGGCTATATAATATCCCATTTGCTTATCAAATCATTGCTTATCTATTTTCCTAGGGTAGTCATTTGAAAGTTCTTTTTGTAATTATAAATAGCATTGTACTGAACATTCTTAGATTTTTTTTTTTCTTTGATGTTTGGCTTAAAATGAATGTTATAGTGCTAAATAAGGCTAGTAAGAAAATGGGTGTTGAGGTGCCTGGCTGGCTCACTTGGTAGAGCATGCGACTCTTGATGTCAGGGTTGTGAGTTCAAGCCCCATGTTGGGTGTGGAGGTTACTTAAAAATAAAAATCTTTTTTTTTTTTTTTTTAAGATTCTGTTTATTTATTTGAGAGAGAGAGAGCATGAGCGAGGGGTGGGGAGAGGGAGAAGCAGGCTCCCCACTGATCAGGGAGCTCCACTCGGGGCTTGATCCCAGGACATTAGGATCATGACCTGAGGCGAAGGCAGATGCTTAACCAACCGAGCCACCTAGGCACCCCTTATAAATAAAAATCTTTAAGAAAAAAAGAAAGAAAGAAAATGGGTGTTATTGGCCATCAGGTATCAATTTTTTAAGTATTGTTTTTCTTTTTGTATGTTTTAATTTTGCCTCCTACAGAATATTTTAAGTGTCTTAAACAAATTTCTTAGATTCTGACTTCTCCGGCTGTCTTGCCATATTCTCTCTTGGACCAAGCCATTCATTTTGAGTTTTTCCCCTGAGAATGTGTATCAGATGTAAGAAATATGGTCTCCTTCTGTCCCATTTCTATTCCTGAAGTATGTCCTTAACCTGGGTTTTAAAGCATAAGCAACAGCAGGGGAGGATACCTAGCAGACTCCCAAGGAGAGAGGTCACTGGTCATTTGGCCATTCTTATAAAATGGAGTCTATTTTTTCCATCCCACTGAGCAGAAGATTTAGTCACAGCCTTGAGACTCAAGCATCACAATTTTGCTTGCTTACCGTTTTCCACTCTGTTGCTTCCAAGGAGTCATTTGTTGGCTCCCTAATCTATTTCGTATGTGCTAGAGTGGTAGATAAATGGAGCTGGATGGTCCAGACTGTCCTTTCCTTCTCTGTAAGATTAGTTATCAGAGATGATGCTGGGCTTTGGGTGATGAGGACATAGAACATGTTGTTAGTGTGTATGTGTTTTGAGCCCCTGTCCATTATTTAATGTACGTCTTGGAGACAGGCGCTTAGTTTATATTCTCCAGTTTTAGTTTTCTTATCTATGAAATGAGCTGAATGCCTCAGAGTGATTGAGGTTTGCATGAGGTAATGGATACTAATAATGATAGATTTAAAGCACCATGTACCTTGAAGATTTAATTATAGTTATTACTCAGTTACCTTAATGATACTGAGAGAGTATTGACATTAGTGGGGTGTGAAATGCTCCTAGTCAGGGTCATCTATCTGGTGTCTGGTCTAAAGATCTGACCTCCAGGAGAAGGCCTTGAAGTTTGTGTTCGAGCGTAGTATCGACTGTGCCGACATGGGCCACTGAGAGTTTGCAAGATATTATAACTTTGACAGTGAAGGTAGTATGTGAAGTGTTATAATACAGATTTGTGTGTGTGTACATATGCAGTATCTTTGACATTTGGAGCAGATGTGATCAGAAGGTGACTTTCATTTTTTGCCATAATTGCTTATTAAACATAAAAGCCCCATTTCAACTGAGGCCTTATGATTTATAGTGGTTTTGTGACCTGTTCTTACAAAGTCATACTAAATCACATCTCAAAAAATGCAGTGCTAAGGACTATAATTTTTCACATTATAAAGTGAAGTGACTTAGATATAAAGTAATAATGACTTTTTTCCCTCTCTAGAAGTAGGGACAGAATAATTATGTTTTCCTTTCTATAACATTTTAGGCCTTTTTAGATTTCTCTTGTAATTTCCATGGGAAGTCCCGTTTTAACGATATTTATAGATTGGGTTTATGTTTGAGAAAGTAGCTTTTGTGTAATTTCAAATCTCTGGAAGGAGAGAGCCAGTCTCCTACAGATTTTCCCCCAGCAGGTAGAGAAACTTGATAGGCATATGCTATTTATGTCTCGCAAGTGTGTATATCTTTCATACGAACTGCAGTGGGACTGCAAACCCGTTTTCCCTTTTTATTGCTATTGTTGGTTTTGGTATTGGCATGTGATTGTCAGCTGGTTTGGATAGATTCTATAGAACCCGAAGAATGTTCATTTTTCTCTTTCTTTTTGACAGTCTGGGTTTTAAATACTATACCTCTAAATGATTATTGCTATCTTGGGTGACTTTTTTTTAAGTCTAGCAAGGCTGATACTGTTCACATATTTTTGGCATTTCCTTTGGAAGTTTTTTCCAGTATGTGTTACATTCTTTCCTGATGATAAATTATTATCCTTTAAATATATGTTTGCATTTTAGAAACAGGTGAAATTTGTCTGGAGCCACAGGGAATGATGAAGCTAGATAAAGCCATTTCAGTTCAGAAGTTTGCGCACAGCCAGCATTTGGAGCCAGAGTCTTCATGCCAAAGAAACCATAGCTTTATTTCACATTAATCAGGTCCTTTAAAGTGTCTCCATTGATGAGCCTTACTTACTAACTCTGATCTTGTCAGACAAATTCTCCAGGAGCAAAGTTTCACTGAGGGTCAAAGGAATTTTTAGCCTCCAAAATATTAGCATTTTTCTGTTGTAGATTTGGGTGCTTAACCTCCCGATCACTCTGGAGATAACATGTTTACTGTCTTCTTCAGCCTCCCAGAAACTTTTTTTTTTTTTAAGATTTATTTGAGAGAGTGCACGTGCATGTGTGTGTGCATGAGTGGGGGGAGGGGCAAAGGGAGAGAATCCCGATCAGACTTCCTGCTGAGCACAGAGCCCAATGGGGGGCTTGGTCTCACCACCCATTAGATCATGACCTGAGCCAAAACCAAGAGTCCGACGCTTAACCTACTGAGCCACCCAGGTACCCCCTCAGAAACTGTTTTTACTCAGAATAGGATTTACCAACACATATATATTAACCCCTCCATGCACAGTAACTTGCCTCTTGTATCCACTCTTCAGGATGCTTCCTACTGGGCATCAGGGCCCTTAGAAGTTCAGTTTCCAGGTAAATTGGTCATCGTAGAGTAGAACCCAGTTAGATATGTTTTGTTTTATGGCTTATTTTTAGTAAAGTTGAAATTGAACTTACTGATTATACTTCACTTTTGAGATTATACTTTTAAATTTCTTTTTAAGATTTTATTTATTTATTTGACAGAGCGAGAGAGAACAAGTAGGGGGAACAGCAGAGGGAGAGGGAGAAGCAGGCTCCCCACCAAGCAGGTACCCCGACGTGGGGCTCGATCCCAGGACCCTGGGATCTGAGCCACCCAGGCGCCCTATACTTTTAAATTTCTTAAACAGTATCTGATCATCTTTTTTGCTAGTATCTTTTTGTACTGAACTCTGATTCAGTATTGTCTGGGTATTCATCAGCGTAAAAAGTCTTTGGTTTAACCAGATTTCAGGCTTTGGGATCAGAATTAGGTTGGGAGATAATATTTGTTTCTACAAAATCTTTGCTGTTGCACAGATTTCCCATCTCATATCCAAATACTTAGAGATGAAAGCATTTCTATTTTGTGATATTCCGATAATACTTCTGCCTTGACAATTGAGTCTAGTTTATGATCTTTGTAGATTAAGCTGTTCCAGAATATTGAATCAAGTACTATTGACCTTTGAACAATGCAGGGGTCAGGGGTACCAACTCCCCTCCCCAATCAAAAATCTGCATATGACTTTTAACTCCCCAAAACTTAACTACCGTTGACTGAAAGCCCTAATGGTAAATGGCACTTTCTTAGGTAACTCCAGTTGTGGGAGATACCCACCTCTGATGGTGGTCAGGACTAAATGAGACAGTGTATGTGAAAGGGCTTTCTAAGCTTCATAAAGCACGGTATGAATCCATGTGTGGTAAGAATTTTGGATGAAACGAATTCTGCTGTCTTCCTTGGAAGGGGTTGTATTATCGAAGACTACAAAAAGCTAAAAAACAAGTTTAAAATTTGATCACCATCTTAACTTCCTCTGCTACGAATCCCTCACTCTGACATTTTCTAGTCAGAACAGCCTGGTAGTTTTAGGAGTTGGTGGCATAAAGGCTCTCTGCAAAGAGCCCTGGGGAGTGGTCTCTTGGATATCCTAAGTGCCACACTCCAGTTAGTACTGCGGCCTCGGACAGCTCTTAGGAGGCCCCCCATGGACCCCCGGTTTTTTTCTGGGTTTCTTTTTTTTTTTTTTTTTTTCTTAATGACAAAACCAAGGTAAGTAAATGACTAGGGAATTATTAAAAAAAGAAACTTCTGTGTTTGCAACAAAAGACTTTTACACATTTGTATCCAGGTATTCTTTACTAAAAGTTTTTAAAAACTAGTGGATTCCAGTAAGATGATGCCAACTTCGAAGTTAATTACTGCTGTATTAGAGCTAAAAAAGTCTATAAATTGTGGATTTCTTTATTTTATCTTTTAGAGTTATGCCCAGCCAAGTCTTCAGTATATCCAGGGACAACAGATTTTCACAGCTCACCCACAAGGAGTGGTGGTCCAGCCAGCTGCGGCCGTAACGACAATAGTTGCTCCAGGGCAGCCTCAGCCCTTACAGCCAGTAAGAAATATTTCAGTTGATAAAATACTCATTGGCTGCATACCTCATCTTTAGAAGGTTTACTTTTGGTTTTGGTTTTTATTTTTGTTTTTCTCACTCTGTTTTTTGTTTTTAACTTTATAGTCTCCATTTTCACTCAAGTGCTTGTGTACCTGAGGAAGCATTACTCAACCATTTTTTTAAAAATTCTGTGGAATTTACAGCAGTGTTGATAGATACATATTTTGTTCCTGGTATCCCTTTTATTTGTAATTTTAACTGATGGACCTTGTGTTTTTATACTTTGCTATGAATTCCTAACGTAATAATTTTCTCAAGTAGCTGTTTTTATTTTATGGAGCACTGGAATATGATATTACATTAGACACCACGGACTAGGGGTATAGAAATGAGTGATATACTTCACTATACATGTACAATATGGTACTGCCACATATGGAGAAGGATCTAGTGAAATCTTGATGAAGTAGGATATAGGAGGCTGGCATTGGAAGCATTTCAGCAACCAAACAGAATAACTTACCCACTAGCACTTTGGAATTCTGATAGTTCCAGAGAAGGCTCCTGCAGCGATCCGGTGAGTGAGGGTGGCTCTCGACAAGTAGGACAGTGAGTGGAGATGGAGTATAAAGACACATGTGAGACTACTGGAGGCTAAGACCATTTGCACTTCCAGCAGATAGGTGAGGGCTTGCTATGAGTTGGACGCTTCAAGGAACTCTGAATACAAACCTAAGCTTCAATTCCTATCCTTAAAAGCTGGCAGTCCACTAAGAGAGTTGAGGATCACAATGAATAATCCTAAAAGTAGAGATTAGTGTCACAAAAGGTGCAGATAGTTTGAGGAGGGAAAGAATCATTCCCAAGTGTGGGAAGGATTAGTAATTTAGTAAGTTCTGAATAGTTTGAAGTATTCTTTTTTTTTTTTTGGATTTGAAGTGTTCTAAGGGACAAAGGAACTTAGGGAAAAGAGGTCACTTTATAGGCTAGAGGACTGCAGGAATGAAGAGGAACTGAGGCAGGACACCAAAAACAGCAGCTGCATGAAGTAGGGGTTAGTGGTCTACACAAAGACCTGTGTTTGCTTAAAAATGGTCACATTTTGTCTGAGCCTGGGATCTCGGGTTCCTCTTTGACTGCTCAAGAAAAGGTAAAGCTGGAAAAATGATTCTGTGGTAACTGGCTTACATAGAATGAACAGTTAAGGGCATATATTCTTACAGTAATTTATTAAGAGTCTGCTAGAGCTCCTATAACAAAATGCCACAAACCGAGTGGCTTAAACAACAGAAATTTATCTTCTCACCATTCTAGAGGCTGGAAGTCTATAAGAACAGACTTCGGCAGGCTTCTTGTCCCCTGAGGCCTCTTCTTGGCTTGCAAATGGTTGTCTTCTCACTGTATCTTCATGTGACCTTTTCTCTGCCCACATTCCGTGATGTCCCTTACTCTTATGAGGGCACCAGTCCTGTTGAATTAGGACACTACCCTTATGACCTCATTTAACTTTAATTCCCTCTTTAAAGGCGCTCTCTTCAAATAGTCACATTGGGAGTTAGGGCTCCAACATACGCATTTGGGGGAAATAATTCAGTCCCTAACAGTGATTGTGAAGTTTTTTGTTTTTCAAAATGTGACATTAAATTTTTTAAAATATAAATATGAAGTTTCAGACATAGAGAAAAATAGATAATGGATAAATCATAACATTCTGTCATACTTGCTTTTCAGATTTTTTCTTAAAAAAAAAAAAAGAGCGCTCTATATAAAGCTAATTTAGCTCATCAGTATCCTGAAGTTGGTGTATGCCATTTAGCATTGGTTTTATTAAGGTTGAAAGATACTGCTGTAGATAAAATGAGCTGCTGAATATTTTTAAATGTGATCTCTTGGATGGTGACCTCTTGGAGCCAACTTTCAATTTTCTGATAGATCCCTAAAGCTATTCATATACGCCATCTCTGATCATTTCCCACATTGGACCTTTGCTTTATCTTTTTTTAAAAGAAGAGGTGAATGTATGTTTTTACATATTGCTTAAGTAGGCTACTTTGTCCTTTTCAGCTGGATTAGAAGAGATGTCACTGATCAAGAACTTGTGTGTGTGTTTCTTTTTAGCCTGAAATGGTAGTGACAAATAATCTTCTGGATCTGCCACCCCCCTCTCCTCCCAAACCAAAAACCATCGTCTTACCTCCCAACTGGAAGACAGCCCGAGATCCAGAAGGGAAGATTTATTACTACCATGTGATCACAAGGTAAGAAGGGCTGTGTAGGCATCCCAAGTCAGCTTTCAGTTGGTCAAAGAAGCTGCCATCCTACAGGGAGATTTATGGATATTGGCTTGATGTCATTGTCTGTTGTTCATTGTGCTTGAGGGCTGCTAGATTTCCAGAATCACATCTTAAGTGTTATGTCATACCTTAGACTTAGTCCTTTTTAGATAGATATATTTTGGTGTATTTTTAAACTGCAAGATTCTTAGAGAAAACTAGAGTTTAAAAAGGTAATGACTTCATCTAACATTGTGTAGGTATCAGGGGTCATGAGCAAACCGTTTCTGTAAAAGCCCAGATATAATGAATGTTTTAGGCTTTACCAGCCAGTCTCTGTCACAACTCCTCAATTTTGCCATTGTTGTGCAAACAGCCCATAGACTATATATAAATGAATGGTCCTGTGTCCAATAAAATGTGATTTACAAAATAGGCAAGAGGCCAGATTTGGTCCATGAGCCATAGTTTGATGTAAAAAGCCCAATTTACCTTTTACCTAGAAGTTTAAAAAAATACATTTATCTTTCAGACAGATAGCTTTATGTGAATATATGTGCTTTCTCTGTGTGTGTGTGTGTACTCATTGGTATATAATCTTATGTGAGTTGTTGGGGTACATGTTTTATAATCTTTTTACCAATCTATATGAAACTTCATCAGTTATAGATATATAGAACTGCATTATTTTTAGTGCAAGATTATACTTTGTTTCAGGGGTCAGCAAACTGTGCCCATAGGCCACTGGTATTTGCAAATAAATCTTTTGGGGAAACACAGCCACTCCCGTTTATTTAGCAGTTACTTATGGCTGCTTTCACCCTATAATGGCAGAGTAGAGTGGTTGTGACAGAGACCATATGGCCCACAAAGTCAGAGATATTTACTCTCTGATCATTTATAGAAAAAAATTTTGCCATCTCCTGCTCTCTTGTATGGCTGTACAAAATTTTATTTAACCCACCATCATTGTTGGGTTTTCACTGTTTTAACAGGATTTGAGTTACAGACACTAATCTTACTACCTTCTTTGGATCGATTTCTGGAGGTGGAGTTGTTGGTTAAAAGAGATTGACATTTTAAATTGATAATTATTGTCAGCTTACCATTAAAAAAAATTGTACCAATGTAGACTCCCACAAAAAGTATACAATAGTGCCTTTTTCTTCATGTAGTTTCTTCTAATCTTGTAAATCTCTAGTAGGTCAGAAATCTTATTTTCATTTCTAATTCTTTTATTGTTGTGTTGAAATGGATCTTCAGTAAATTATTAGCCGCTTGTATCTTTTGTGAATTGCTTGTTTGGGACATCTACCCATTTTCTGTCACTGTTGTTAGATCTTTTTATCAAGAGTATTGCAGATGTCTTTAGGTTTTGCCTGAATGCCCTACGAGTTTAAAAATTTCATACAGTCAAATATTTTCCTTTATGCTTTATCAAGTGCCTGTGATGTTGCCAACTAAAGATGGGGCAGTAGGAGAGCACAAGACTGCAGTGGCAGGACTGGCCTGCCAGATAGGCTGCTAGTTCTCTGAGGCTTTTGACATTTTAAGTGATTTTCCTATAGCATCCCCTGTGGCAGCTGACTTCAGACTCCTGAACATGAATTTTCTTACTGCCAGTTGTTATCTCACAGATCTAGCTTAAAAAAAAAAAAAAAACAAAAACCTATGCCTGTGTATTTTCAAAGCAACTAATAAAAATGCAGTGAGTTTTTCATGGTAGAACCCTTCTTCTTGTAGTCAATTGAGGATATTTTGAGCCGAGGGCACAAGTTTTTAACCTGAAGCCTTTTCCATGCTATCAGTCATTAAAGCGAAGGGGCACAACCACAGACAAGAAGGCTCCTAAAGGAAGGAACAATTTCTCACATGGCCAAGGACTGTGAGGAGTGTGTTGTGATTTATTTTATTTTGCTCCAAGTACGTGCTAGGTACAATCACTGTTGATCTCTTCACCTGCAGAGGGGAGGCAGAGGCAAGCACTGACTCCATGTACTTTTTAGGTTTTGCCGAATCCTTTTTCCAGAACATTAAGAACCAGGTGAGAAATAGGATGTTTGGTTTTACTGCTCTCTTTGACACCCAGTACACATTGCAGCCTCATTGGCTAGAAAAATGGAGTGGGCTAAACGATGTATGTCTCTGGGATAGAATCATGCTGCCGGGAAGATAGCAAAAGAATGTCTTTATCTTATGAAGCTGACTTATAATATGCCTCAGATATATGTTGCATTGTATGTGTATATGAGCAGAGATGCCTGTGCCAGAGTTCTCTGCTTTCTGGCCGTGACAGCATGGCTGTTCTTACCTTCTTCTAGGCAGACTCAGTGGGATCCTCCTACTTGGGAAAGCCCAGGAGATGATGCCAGCCTTGAGCATGAAGCTGAGATGGACCTGGGAACCCCAACATATGATGAAAACCCCATGAAGGTGAGTGTGGCTTACACGTGTTTTCTGATCATTTTGGAGTCTGTGTCTTGTCATTTTGCAGGGCCAGTAGTCGTGTGGTCTTGTGATTCTGTATTGTTCTGGAGAATTAGCACATGTAATAAATGCTGGAGAGGGCTAGGACATCCAAATAGTACAGAAGTATGGTACATAGAGAAAAAAAAAAAAACGCTCACTTTCTCTTCAGCTGCTCTCCTATCGTCTTACTTTCCTCTGTGGAGATAAATACTGTTAACTAGTGCGGGAATTCTCAACTGAGAGCAATTTTGCTCCCCAGAGAACATTTGATAATAATATTTAGAGACATTTTTGGTTGTTACAACTGAGGGGATGCTACTGGCTTCTAGTGGTAGAGTTCAGGGAAGTCATGAAATATCTTACAGTGCACAGGACAGTCCTCCACAACAAAGAACTGACCCAAAATGTCAATAGTGCCAAGGTTGTGAAACCTTTCTTTGGCATATGTTCTTCCAGACCTTTCTGGAAAATACACACACACACACACACACACACACACACACACGTGTTTTTCTTTCTCTCTCTTTTTTTTTTTTTCCCATTTTAAACACATAAATGCAATTGTGGTATTTATACTCCATCATAACCTCCTTTCATATATCTTAGCTCTTTGGGCACTTGGCTGGCTTAGTCAGTGGAGCATGTGACTCTTGATCTTGGGATTGTGAATTCAAGCTCCACGTTGGGCATAGAGATTACTTAAAAATAAAATCTTAAAAATATTTGTCTTCTCTGTCTTAACTCTTTCCTTGTAAATCTGCTGCATTCTTCTTGATGCTCTGTGTTTCTTTTTAAATGTGTTTTAGCTCATTAATTGAAATCTTACATAGATGGTATAGTTCAGTAGGATTGATGGGTCTGGAAAAAAGTTAGCTCTTTACATAAAACCTCACCAAAGGAGTATTCTGTAGACCCCCACTTTTTTTTTTTTTTTTTTTTTTTTTTTTTAAGAGTTGGGACCGAAATATTTTACTATGGAGGTACTATTTTAGAACAAAGAAGGCAAAAAGCTTATTCCACATCTCTCGCTCTGACAAGACAGTAATTAGGATTAGAGATCAAGTAAATTAAATACTCAGTGACTGAATTATAACCATTTTTTATCCCTATCTGTTTGTAACAGGACTGGCTATCACCCTCGCTAGGGTGAGGTGTCTTGAGTGAAATCAAAGACCATATTTCTATGTCCTAAGATCTGAATAGTATTTTTTTTTTTTAAACAAGAAGAGTCACTTAACTAGTTAAGTCGTTGGAGAGGTAGGGAGAGGGAAGAGGGCAGAAAGGAAGAAGCTAGAGTGAGAGAATGAAGTGGAAACAACATACCTTCTTTCACATTTTATTCACTTTGGGAGGAATGTTTTTCTTCCTTCATATATTTGCCAAACAAAGTATGCATTTAAGTTAAGTCCATGTGAAGCTTGGTAAATTTCAAATGAATTGTTTGAGTCACTTAACCACATCACTGTAGCTATGGTATTGTCACATTTTCTTGAATCATTTAGGAATATGCCCAGGATTGTTAGGCAGCTGCCATTTAAAATATCCAGAAGCTTACAAACAAACGAAAAACCACAGTATCTCAGACTTCTGTAGCTATGTTAGTTATATCTTTTGAAAAATAAACAGAAGGTTTGAGAAGAGATCTCTGGTGCAGGAATATAGCTGAGCTCTGAGACCAAGTTTATCAAGCATCTTAACTGTTAATTATGATTCAGTCTTTTGGTCTGTAGAATACCATTTGATTGACTATAGAAGTATAATGCAAAAGCTCAAAGTGAGTCTGTTTATCAGGTTGTATCTGATAACATACAGAGAAAGTAAGTAACATGTTTCAGTCAAGGCTGTGGGTTCCCAACTCCTGCCCTAGATTAGTTACACTAGGTACATATACCGAATTCTAGAAAAGTTGCAGTGCCCAAAATTCACATGATATTCACAGTGACAACTGTGGAAAAATATGTGGGTGTATAATTAGGTTTTAGTGGAAAACTATTCTACTCTATAAACATACTGGAGTGTCAGTTCAAAGTTAGGATTAGAATTAATACTGTTGTTGTTGTTGTTAATAGATGCCAAAGTAACAGACTTAGTTTGGTTCATCAGATTTGAAAGTTGGGAGAGAATAGTCCACAGGTGGACTGTGCAGGGATGTATGTATCCCCTTCTTGAATTGTAAATATGAAGCTCTTACTGCGTGCTTGTGTTGTGAAAGCCTGTGTGAAATTCAGAGGGCCAGACCTCAGCCAGGAAATTGGTCAGAGTATGGTGGATGCAACTTGACTATGGTTAAGGAACTTCAGAAGGAAAAAAAATAGCTTTCTATGGCTACAGAGAAGTGTTTTCTCATAGGGCTGTACTTAGGGGTTTAAACCACCAACTAAAAATTACAATTTTTGCTTTAATTGTGTAGTGAGATGGAGATGACTCCCAAGATGAAATTCCACTTGGGAATGACCAGAACGGTGGGATTTCCCCTGTCTAATAATGGAAGAGTGTCCCTTGGTGCCTCTTCTAAAATGTCAGCGATAAGGGTGCTTGGGTGGCTCAGTTGATTGAGCATCTGGCTCTTGATTTCACCTAGGTCATGATTTCAGGGTTGTGAGAACGAGCCCTGCGTCAGCACTGGGCATGGAGCCTGCTTAAGATTCTCTTTCTTGGGGTGCCTGGATGGCTCAGTCATTAAGCGTCTGCCTTCGGCTCGGGTCATGATCCCAGGGTCCTGGGATCAAGCCCCCGCGTCAGGCTCCTTGCGCGGCGGGGAGCCTGCTTCTCCCTCTCCCACGCCCCCTGCTTGTGTTCCCTCTCTAGATGTATCTGTCAAATAAATAAAATCTTTAAAAAAAAAAAAAAAGGTAAAAAGATTCTCCTTCCCTCTCCCTCTGCCCCCCCTTCAACAAACAAACAAATAAATAAAATACCAACGAGAGGGAAGACTTTTTGTTTTCAAATAATGGTACCACACTGCTCATTAGCTTAAATTTAAATTAGTGGTCTAATGTAAGAGACCACAAAGAACTCTTTGTATTTTTAACACTTTTTTTGAAGCCTGGTAATAGGCTTCTGAAAGAGTAATATATCTTAACTATATACTGTTACTTTCTGTTTAATGTGTGAGCGTGTGTTTTATCCCTCAGGGTGTGCTTCATTTGTTATAGAAGGACAGACCAGGAAAGTTAAGAAATCAGCACATTTGCAGGGGCGCCTGGGTGGCTCAGTTGGTTAAGTGTCTGTCTTCGGCTCAAGTCATGATCCCAGGGTCCTGGGATTGAGCCCCACATCGGGCTCTCTGCTCAGCAGGGTGCCTGCTTCTCCTGCTCCCTCTGCCTGCTGCTCCCCCTGCTTGTACTTTCTCTCAAATAAATAAAATCTTAAAAAAAATAAAATCACATTTGCATTTATAGCAGAGAGGTGTTTGACTAAAGGACTGTAATATATACTTGTAAGAGTACTAGAATTTTCTCCAGCCCACATAGTGTAGCCTTTGTCTAGCATTTCTTAAAGGTTAGTCTCCTGACATTTGTTTCAGTTATATCATTAAATTATTTCAGGAATGTTAAGCAACAGACAACAAGGAGTCCATTCAGGGGTCTGCAAAAGCAAATATAAATCCAATGCTTAACTCAAAAATAACTCACATATGTTGCTCTGCTCCTGTGTGTTGGGATAAGGGGATGGTGCATGTGTAAGGATGAGAAGGAGTGGGAAAGTAGAAAGAGGAAACATTCCTCCTACCTCTTAATTGCCTGAGAGGGGTTACAGAGTGAGATTGCTGCTGCTGCTGCTGCTGCTGCTTCCTCTTCTTCCTCTTCCTCCTCCTCTTCCTCCTCTTCTTCTTCTCCCCCCCCCCCTTTTTTTTCCTAAGATTTTATTTATTTATTTGTCAGAGAGCACACAAGCAGGGGGAGCAGCAGGCAGCAGGGAGCCCAACTCGGAACTCAGTCCCAGGACCCTGGGATCATGACCTGAGCTGAAGGCAGACAAGACACTTAACCAACTGAGCCATCCAGGCATTCCCAGAGTGAGACCTCTAATGGAGATTCAAAGATGTCTGCTTTCAGAGAAAATAGGAGAGAAACTTTTCCATTCTTCTTCTTTGCCATAGTACAAATATATACGTAATTCTCTCTTGGGATTCAAATCTTAATGAGAGAGCACAAATACAGTTCTTATTGTGAACAAATAGTGATAGGTAAGAGGTGTCTTCTCTCCTGCATGGAATCAGAGTCAGACCGGAACAGGGCTTTTATAACTTCAGTTCCTTGAGTGCATTTGACTGTTCGTGAAATAGGTGTACCATTTCTACCTGAGCAGAAGATAAAAATTAATTTGAGGGGCGCCTGGGTGGCTCAGTCATTAAGTGTCTGCCTTCGGCGCAGCTCATGATCCCAGAGTCCTGGGATCAAGCGCCGCATCGGGCTCCCTGCTCCGCTGAGAGCCTGCTTCTTCCTCTCCCACTCCCCCTGCTTGTGTTCCCTCTCTCGCTGGCTGTCTCTCCCTCTCTGTCAAATAAATAAATAAAATCTAAAAAAATTTTAAAAATAAATTAAAAAAAATTAATTTGAGGAGGTTTTTCACCTAATGTTCGATTTTATGTAAATGACACCTTTGGTAACCAACTCGAAATATTCTAGCCATGTAATTCAGAGGAAAGGAAAACAAACTGTCTTTCTGCTTTCGTCTAAATTTTTTCTCCCTATTCTTGCACATAAAATACTTTTTGTTTGCAGCATCTTTAATATTATATCTTTGTATTTGCAAATGCTCTTTCAGTTGTAAATAACAAAAATGCAGGTCAAACCAGCATAAACATAAAAAGAGAGATATTGTCCTGTATAACTTGGGAGTCAAAGGTTATTACAATCTTTGATTCTGCTTCTCTCTATGTGTAAACACGGCAAGCGTCAAATCTGGGAATTCTTTTAAGGAGAACAGCTCAATAATAATTGAGAGTCCTGTGTAAAGCACTGTGTGCTGTGGGTGAGAGTAAGGGATGATAGTGATGTGACCCGAGCCCCCACCACTCAGATAGCTTACCTGGTCATGGGTGATCACTGAGACTCCTGTGTTAATTGTCCTTGATTTTCAGTTAGTGATTCACATACAGAATCGGTCATATTCGTTTCTGGATAGCCAGAAGCTGAGTCACCCTCAGCTCTTATGAAATAAGAGTCTAATGATCTTCGAGTATGAAAAATGAGCAAGATTTTGGCATTGTTTTGATCTGTTATCCTCTCAGAGGGTAGAAGAGAATACTTGTGAAATGCACTCAAGTGCTGTGGACCCGTGGAAGCTGGGAGAAGGCTGACCAGCACCTGCAGCAGAAGTCTGCCCCCTGCATATGGGAAATCTTGATGTGGGCAGTGATGGGGTGAACCGCCTGACTTCAGGAACATTTATAGGTGGCGAAGGGCACTTTTGGCCATTAGGAGAGCTGTTCTTCAGAGATTTTTCAAAATCTCACAGAGAAGAAATAAACTATATAGAAATTTTAACAGGTTAAATATTTAAGAAGGTTTTGTACAGATTTTGGTTTTAGGTTCTTTACGTATCAAGAACAAAAGAAGGCAGTTTAGGGGCGCCTGGGTGGCACAGTGGTTAAGCGTCTGCCTTTGGCTCAGGGCGTGATCCCGGCGTTCTGGGATCGAGCCCCGCATTGGGCTTCTCCGCTGGGAGCCTGCTTCTCCCTCTCCCACTCCCCCTGCTTGTGTTCCCTCTCTCGCTGGCTGTCTCTCTCTGTCAAATAAATAAATTAAAAAAAAAAAAAAAAAAAAGAAGGCAGTTTATTCAGCTTATCTATGGCGTAGAAATACTTAATAAAATATTGATTGAATGAATCTCTGATTCATATAGAAGACTATACTTATTGATTGAATGAGTAGCTCCTTGATTTCTACAATGTTTATGTCTCAAGGCTTCTGTCGCAGCCCTAAAATTCGGAATGGGGCTACAAATAGAGGAAATTGTAAGCACCAATGAAGAGCAGTTCAGACTCTTATGAATGGTTTCATTACCCATGACTCTGACAGTCTCTGCCTTTTAATTGGTGTGTTTAATCTGTGGACATTTAGTAAATGTGTCAGTAAGGTTGGGTTTAAGATCCACCCCCTTACTATTTTCTAATTTTTCATCAGTCTTCTGTGGGGGAGTTTTGTGCTTTCTTTTGTATTAGTTTATATTTTTCTCTAAAATATTTCATTGGCTTTTCTATTGACTTATTAGCCATTCCTCTTTGTTTTACTTCTTAGTAGTTGCTCTAAGGAGCAGTTATCAGAGTATAGTGTGGGGACCTTAGGGATTTTTAAGACCCTTTCAAGGGAGCCATAACGTCAAAACTATTTTCATAGTAATACTAAAATATCATATCCCTTTGCCGCTCTCATCCATTCACAAGTATACCATGGAATTTTCCAAAGGGTACATGACATGATTGAATACATAAGGAAATGAGAATCCAGCTGTCTTCTGTTAAGCCTGACATTAAAGAGATTTCCAAAATGTAAAACTGTGCCACTCTTACCAATTTCTTTAGTTTTGGAAAAGAAGTTATCTTTTCACAAAAAAACTATATTTACATATGATGGGTTTGTTAATGCTGTTTTAAAATAATATTTTTTGTTTGAAATTAATTTTCTTTTTTCTTTTTTTTTTTTTTTAAGATTTTCTTTATTTGAGAGAGCAAGAGAGAGAGAGCTGAGGGGAGGGGCAGAGGGAGAAGCAGACTTCCCATTGAGCAGGGAGCCGGATGTGGGGCTCAAGCCCAGAACCCTGGGATCATAACCCGAGCTGAAGGCAGATGCTTAACGGACTGAGCCACCTAGGTGCCCCTGAATTTCATTTCTAATATAGTAAATTTGGATAGATAGAACCCATATGAACAAAAACTCTCTGGGGTTCTCAATATTTGAAGAGCAAAAAGGAATCCTGAGACCTAAAAATTTGAGAACCACCATATTCATCAATATGAATATTGATCTACAGTCTCCTGTTGTATCAAATACCATTTAATCGATAATTCTAAGGACCTGCTTACATTTTGCCCCCTCTTGTCCATTGTTCTTTTGTTGCTGTACAATTTTTTTATTCTTTCATATGCTGTGAACCCCAGAGTTCATTATTATTTTTTGCTTTAAAGAATTTTTTTAAACTTGGGAGCAAAGTCTTTTATTTACCCACATATTTGCCATTTCTCGTACTCTTTATTCTTTCATGTAGATCTGAGCTTTTTCTGGAATCCTTTTCCTTTAGACTGAAGAGTTTCCTTTAATATTTCCAGTATTTCAGGTCTAATGGTGATGAATTCTCTCAGTTTTTGTTTGGCTGAGAAAGGTCTTTGTCTTTCCTCTTTTCTTTTTTTTTAATAGACTATTTTTTAGAGCAGTTTTAGGTTCACGTCAAAATTGAGCAGAAAGTACAGAGTTTCTGTATAATACCCCCCTGTCACCACACATGCACAGCTTCCTCCCACTATCAACAACCTGCCAGGGTGGTCCATTTATTCCAGTGAACCTACACTGACATATCATTATCACCCGAAGTCTGTAGTTTGCATTAAGATTCTTGATGTTGTGCACTCTGTGGGTTTGATACATGTGTAATGGCATGTACCCACCATCATAAGCATCAAACAGAATAGTTTCACTGCCCTAAATATCTTCTGTGCATCCCTCCCTCCTTTTCACCTCCCTCATCGCTATCCCTGACAACCACTGATCTTTTTACTGTCTCTCTAGTTTTGCTTTTTACAGAATGTGATATAGTATGTCACCTTTTCAGATTGATTTCATTCACTTAGCATTATACATTTAAGGTTCCTTCATATCTGTTCATGGCTTGCTAGCTCATTTCTTTTTAGCCATGAGTAATATTCTTCTGTCTGGATCAACCACAGTTTATATATTTGTCCTGTAGCTACTGAAGAACATCTTGGTTGCTTCCAAGTTTGTGCAAGTTTCTTATGGGCATGCATTTTCCATTCATTTGGGTAAATATCCAGCATCACAGGTATGGATCACATGATAAGAGTATGTTTAATTTTGTAAGAAACTGCCAGACTACCTTTATTTTTGAAGGATATTTTTACTGGATAGAGAATTCTAAGTTGATACTTTATTTCCCCCTTTCACCACTTTAAAAGATTTTTCCATTTTTTCCTTACTTAGAGTTGTTACTAATAAGAAGACTATACTTATCTTTGTTCCCCCAGATATAATGTCTTTCCTTCTTTCTGTCTGCATGGAGAAAAATCTTAATCTTCTCCTTATAATTGGTTTTTAAGAATTTGATTTTGATGTACCTTGGTGTTGTCTTCTTTGTGTTTAACTTCTGTGGTTTTTTGAGCTTTTTTTTTTGGCTTTTTTTTTTTTTTTTGAGCTTTTTCGATCTGTGGATTGATACTTTTCATCAAATATGGAAATAGATTTTTTTATTTCAGTTATATTTCTCAGCTCCAAAGTTTCCGTTTGGTTATTTTTAATACTATCAGTTTCTTTGCTATTTATGTTTTCCTTTATATCGTTGAATGTTTATAATGTTCAGCTTCCCTTTTATTTCTGGGCATGTTTCTAGTGATTGATTTTTCTTGTGGTTATCAGATTAAAATCTTCCTGCTTTATGTGCATCCAGTAATTTTCATTTGAACACTAGACATTGTGATTGTTATGTCATTGAGTTTCAGTTTTATTTTCCATTAAAGATTGATGGGTTTTTTTCTTAATCTTTGTTAGGTTGGGTCCAGAATAGTCTTTTCTCTTGGAATGACTACTACTATCCAAGAGATGGTCTTTCTGGGATCTCTACTGAATTCCTTGGGTTAACACCAAGGTCTCTTCACTCCAGCTGGTAGAAGCGCAGATGTTTTCCAGCCTCTTTGAGCTCTGGGAATTGTTAATTTATAGCTCATTTCAGACACTTTGAACTCCAGCCTTACCCTTCAACTCACTGAGATCAGCATGTTGAGCTCTGCTAAGGTTTTTCTCCCTGCTCTTGGGTCTGGTACACATGGAAAACCAGGATACTCAGGACTTACATACCTCCTTTTTCTGCTTGCTTCTGGGATTGTAATCCAGTGCTGCTTAATGTCCAGTGTATGGCAACTGTTGTTTCATGTATTTTGTCTAGTGTTTTGGTTGTTTACAGTGAGAGGGATAGTTCGTTAATAGTTAACTTGTCATGGCCAGAAACACAAGTCTGCAGAAGGGCTTTAAAAAACCAAACAAAAACTTTATTGAGCTATAACATACCTAACAAAGTTCAGTTGTTTTATGTTTACAATTCAGTGACTTTTAATAAATTTACCAAGTTATTGCAACCATTACCATAATCTGCTCTTAGAACATTTTTATGCCCCCCAAAAAGATTTTTCATATCCATTTACAGTTAAATCCCCACACCTATCCCAGCCCAACCACAAATTTATTTCATTCTTGATAGATTCACCTTTTCTGGACATTTCATATAAGTAGAATTATATAACGTATGGTCTTTTGTGACTGGCTTCTTACATAGTGTAATGTTTTCAGAGTTCATCCTTGTTATCTCATGTATCCAAATTTCATTTTTATGGCTGAATAATTTTCCCTTGCATAGATGTACCACATTTTGTTTATCCATTCACCAGTTGATGGACATTTGGATTGTTTCCACTCTTTGGCTGTAATGAATAATGGTATATGGACATTTGTGTTGTGAGACTTTGGACATGCATCTTCAGTTCTCTTGGGTGGATACTTAGGAGTGGAATTGCTGAGTCATAGGACTAATTTATGTTTAGCTTTTAAGAAACTGCCAAACCATTTTTCTGAAGTAGCTATATCAGGGGCACCTGGGTGGCTCAGTGTGTTAAGCATCTGCCTCCTGCTTGGGTCATGATCTCAGGGTTCTGAAATTGAGTCCTGCTTCGGGCTCCCTGCTCACTGAGGAGTCTACTGGGGAGTCTACTCCTCCCTCTCCCCACGCCAGTCATGCATGCTCTTTCTCTCTCTCTCTCTCTCATTCTCAAATCTTAAAAAATAAAGTAGCTATGTCATTGTACATTTCTATCCCAGCAGTGTATGAAGTTTCTGTAGGAGAGTTTTTATAGAAACAGGTATCCAGGGGGGAAACCCCGTAAGTGTCATGTGCTTCCAGCAAAAAAGTTCTCTGGACATTCACTCTGTGTCTTAGCTTCTTAGCCTTTTAACTTTGATTTATCAGTTTTACCATTCTTATATTTCTATGAGAAAAATCTAAACAAAAGGCATCTGTTCTTTGTTATTAACTCTTTGGGTATAACAGATGAAAGAACAAATGAGTTTTGATCTTCCAACCAAACTTGCCCTGAAGCACAAGTCAAAGACTTGAGGTGTCAGTCTTTGGATCCCTTTCCAGACCATAGTCTCCAACATCAATATCTACTCTGACTCGGATAGCTAGGGACTTACTTGGATCCAACCTTCCTAACCAGTTTACAACTGTATTCACCTCACTAGCATCTCAAAAGACATGAGAAGGATGCCTGTGGGGTATGTTTTTATTCCTTCTGTCCAACTTGTTTTCATCTTTAGGGCTTTCATGTAGGTTTTAATCCCCTTGGAGATACAGATTGTAGCATTGTGAATTTTCATTAACTTATAGGCCTTGTGTGAGGTATTAAGGATAGAAAGAAATAAAACTGAATATTAGTCTTCAGGAAGTTCATTCTAAGGAAAAAGCACATCAGGGCACCTGGGTGACTCGGTTGAGTGTCCAACTCTTAACTTTGGCTCAGGTCATGATCTTAGAGTTGTGAGCTCAAGCCCCACGTTGAGCTCTGCGCTGAGCATGGAGCCTGCTGAAGATTCTCTCTGTCTGAAAGAAAGAAAGAAAGAAAGAAAGAAAGAAAGAAAGAAAGAGCCACATCTATATATCAAGAACACAGTGGGGTAGTTGCTATAGTAGAAGTATGTACAGGAACACCTGAGTGGCTCAGTTGGTTAAGTGTCTGCCTTCCGCTCAGGTCATGATCCCAAGGTCCTGGGATCGAGCCCCACATCAGGCTCCCTGCTCAGTGGGAGCCTGCTTCTCCCTCTGCTGCACCTCCTGCTTGTGTTCTCTCTCCCGCTTACTCTCTCTAAAATAAATAAATAAAATCTTTAAAAAGAAAAAAAAAGGACGTACAAAATGCTATGGGAGCATGGTTATTAATGGTCTGAGAAGATGCATCAGTGATATGTCACAAAAAACATGATTTTACCTATAGCCAAGGTGGGCAGGAAAGAGCATTCTAGGTAGATTAAGCAGTTTTTGCAAAGGCATAAAGTTAGGATAAGACAGAGTGTATATAGGGAATAATATAATTTGGTGCATATGGGGTAGTGAACAGGACTTTAAAAATATGGAAATGTAGGTCAGATTTAAATTGTCTAAGATCTTGGTGTCCTACTAATGTGATTACTGTGTGAGAGTAGCAGAGGAATCAGTCAAATGTGTTTCCCTTGAGCAAAACAGGCTCATTTGAAAAGGTGAGATTGGTAGTGGGGAGATCAGATTGGAAAGTATTATAATAACTTAGGCAAAGTGAGCAACCGAGAGTGGAGATGTGGGGGGTTCACACAGAGACATTTGACACACATTGTGGTCAAGGCTTCACAAACAAGTGGGTATGGAAGAGGCAAGGAAGGCCCAAGGATGGCTTGGGGTGATAAAATCCCATTATTCAGTCTAGGGGATGAAGGAAAGATCACAAGGAGGTTTGGAAATAAGTTCAGTGTGGAATTTGAGCTTCTTATAGGACCCCGGATAAGAATGGCTGGTAGACAGTTGTGTCTAGGTTTGAGTCATCAGTAAACTGCTGTTTTTTTGAAACATTAGGGGGATATGGTACCCACACGGGGAAGGTGTATAATGGGCAGAGAATTCTTTGAGGAGTGCTATGTGGTGCTGGATGGGTGGTTTTGAAATCTTTTGATGCTGAGACTAAGCATCTGTGAGAGCCCTCCTTCTCTGTTTTCCTCCAGTGTTGTTCCCTCCTCTTGGTCATCTTGTGCTCTCTTCCATCATCCGTCATGTGGTGAGTGTAAAGTCAAGCCTTCCCTTTGAGGACCCCAGACGCGAATCATTCCTGACTGCTTGCGTGATTGAGCGACAGCAGTTTTTACTGCTGCTTTCTGCCTTTTAATTAATATTCAGACACAAGTGTAGTAGATGTCGTAAGTGTAACTATGTTGTGTTAAAATAGTGGTTGTGGAGTGTTTGTTGGGTTGAGGGAGTTGGAAGAGGATGGGATCAGAGGCCAAGAGTCTTTTCAATTGATGGTCCCATCTTTGGTGTTGGGGTAATTTGCAAAAGGATTCCATATGAAATCACTCCCTGGCAATGGAGAGGGATCTGGGAAATCACATTTGAGAGAGGATTGTCAAAAACCAGAGCCTGGATCTCTGCAGAGCAGATGGTTAGTTGCCCAATAAGCACAGCCTGGTTATTAGCTGGGGGACCAGAGAGAAACTCCCAGGACTGTACTACACTCATGGCCAGATGGAAGGAGTAGGAGGCCTTCTGGTTCTTAGGACCTTAGTTTCAGGTGTATCAGCTCCACTTTTCTCTGAGGGAAATAGATGGAGCCTGTGTGTAATCTAGTCAGGCTTTCAAAACACTATTTCTAGAAACTGCCTTAGAGATCTTTTTGTTCCTGTCCAGTCCTTCTCCAGTCCCCACCATTTTTTTTTCTTGACAGAATCAAGTGTGGTGCCTTATTTAGAACCAAACACTAAAATAAATATTTTTGTTCTTTCTACTACCAAAGGTGGTCACAACTCCAAAACAGAATATACTGAGCTTTTATTATTTTCAAGGCTTCTTCTTACTTCACCTTTTAATTGATGTACACAGGCTCACGCATTGAAGAATTTAGGT
Source organism: Ursus arctos (assembly GCF_023065955.2). NCBI lineage: Eukaryota > Metazoa > Chordata > Mammalia > Carnivora > Ursidae > Ursus > Ursus arctos. The sequence continues at coordinate 30,865,114 of NW_026622808.1, read as the reverse complement.
TGAATCGTGTATAGTGTTTCTGATAAGCTCAACTTCTGCTTCTGGATTCATGCTGCCTTGAAAGATAAAGTTCCTGCTTGAATAATGTTTTACATTTCATGTTCCAAAGGATATTTAATTAAATTCAGGGAGAGAGAAGCATTAGGTCGGTATATCGTGCTGTCTTTGTCAGGACTTCTTCCAGCCAGCCTGCACTCCCTAGTTCCAAGGCACATGAGCTTTGTGACGTGGTCACTTCTGCCTATATAATAAAGGATGGAGTTTGCATTTGTTGTGTTAAACAGCCAGTGTGTGGTTACCAGAGCCATCCAATAAGCTTTAAGTCATTCCCTTTCTAAGCCAGAAAGACTCGAAACCTCACCTTGGGTAATATGAAGGTACTTAGGCCTTTCTTGTTATATTCGTATCTGGTCATATTCCAGCCAGATTGCCTGGAATCCAGATTAAGGCTGATAGCAGGATGAGCTGCTAAAGGCAGTAAGCTCTGGCTATCTACCAGGCCCTCTGCCCACATTTCACTGTGTGCTCTCATCTGGCCACTGTTCACATAGGTTCCCGCCAAAATCCTCCATTGGCTGATGATGCCCTGTATGAGCCAGTGGGTGGAAAAGGCAACCTGATTATTGCTGAGGCCCTGGGAAAACATGGCTTTTTTGCCTGTCATAGGGCTTTCCCCCCTCTCTGATGGGTTCCTGGAATCTCAGCGACACCACTGGTATGACAGGTAGATGTTCTCTACCCCATGAAATAGCTTGTTACATTTTGGGGACCATTGGTCCAGGCTCATGGTCTTTTCTGGTGCTAAAGGATTTTTAATCAGCAGTAGGCATTTTAGAAGGTTAATAACACTGGTTTTAAAAGCTTACATATTGTAGAGATGCTTACATTTCAAATGGGACTTTTCTGGAGTCAGAGAGGTTTTTCGTGTCAGTGTCCATCAAGTGCTATCCTTGGCTCTGACTCTGGCTCTGGGTGTTGCTCGGCATTGGGCCTGAGTAAGTGTTAACCGGTTTCTGAAATCATTTCTCATGCCATTTGCAGACCACAGACCATGAGGGGTACATAATTTCAGTACTCCCTAGAGTGCTTCATCTGGTTTATGATTTCCATGATGTAAGTCTAGGCATCCTTCATTTGAACATTTCCTTTCTCAGTCCCAGTTGCTCAGCACTCAAAAGGACCACGAAAGCTAGACAGAGCTCAGTGGGCTGTGCTCTATAACTGTGTTTTTAAAGCCTTACCAACCTCACCAAATCAGAGGTTAAATTAGAAAGCTATTAAATATGCACTAGATTTATTTAGCTTTCTGAACACATACCCCATTCAGAGGGAAGCAGAACGTTTCTCTTCACACAGTACCCTCACTGAGAGCCTGGCCTCTCTTGTAGGTTCAGGAGCCTTGAGATGGTTGTCATACCTCCAGGGCTTTCTGTAGTAGCCGTTGCTCCTCATTCCTGAGATCTACAAGAGAACAGCTGAGGGCGTGTTGAAGTTTCCTGGGCTTATTCAGGCCGTTCTTGATCCCTTGCTACCCGAGGTCTTATTGTGAAGCACAGCCACGCACTCTTCTCCTGGAAGAAGTAACCACAAAATCCCAAAGCCAAACATTAGAAAATAGAGTTACAGTGTGCTTTTTGGTCTTGTTTCCTAAAAACAGGTCGAATCTGTATGTTCTTTCTACTCTGCCCTCCCCCTCCGGCTGCCACAACCGCAGAAAGTAGAAAAATGGAAAATATGTAAAGCTTTTATAGCAAATCAGAGAAAGCAGATTTGTGGCAGCCCAAAGCCAGGGGAGTGCCACCTTTCTCTGGAGCCAGTCCAGAGCAAAGGGAGTTGAACAGCTCCTTCATCACCAGTGCCTTCAGACTGTTTATGGAAATGGAAGAATCAGCACTGGGGGATGGAGGGGGAGTAGAAAAATTCTCCGCTCTAAGCGGCTAGCAAAAACATGAAGTACCTATAATAGCAACTGTGGTTTCTACGTCCATCTGAAATCTTTCAGAAGGGAATGCTCATAAATCTTTTCTATGGAAAAGTACATTTACTAATGAGGGGCTTGATGGTTGGTGGTGGGCAAATGTATGGGGAGAAGGCCTTGCGTGGCAGGTGCTCTGAATGCCAGGGCTGCCAGCCCCTTACCTCTCAGCAGTGTCTGGTTCAGGGGAACTTGGCAGCCTCCCCTCTAGCACAGTGGGAAAGGAGTATTTTTAGGTTTGTCATCATCTTACCAGCTTGGGACAGAGTATCTTCTGTGTCTTAGCATCTATTTATCTGTTCGCTGACTTGGTTGACTCTTGTCTCCTTTCCCCCCCATACCACGATATGTCTTTAGTCTTTACATTCCTGAGCTGGAGATGCCAACCTCCAGGGAGCCTGTGCTGCATGCGGAGACAGTTTCCCACAGATCCAGCCAGTTCTGCCTTGGGAGGAAAGGCGATGAGTACACAGGGGGAGTGGAGAGGCCTGGTAGGACCATGGTGTGGTCTGACCTGATAGTTGTGTGGTGAAAGGTCTTCAGAACAGAGCACTTTGCCTTTGTCCTGGAATCCTAGAATGTCAGAGCCGGGAGAAGTGGAACTCACCGAGCTGAGGCCTCACTTGACAGTATGGGAACTGAAGCTCAGAACAGGCACCTGAGGGGCACATCACACAGCACGTTCCTCTGCAGAGAAGGCGACTCTGGAACAACTGAAAATGTTAGCAACATCAAGGATATAACTTTAACTTAGGGCAGAGAACGTGGTTTATAGGAAGGAGGCCACAGCCAGATGAGAGGATTGAAACGTGAGGTAGGACTGGTAACAGCAGCCAAGCTGACTCCAAGCCATGCCCAGTTAGGATTCGAAATGGATCCTAAAACTATGAGTCAGGTGTCCCAGCTGGGAGAAAGAAAGGAGGGTTCTGGAACAGCAAGACATCACCGACCTGACCTCTCATGCCAGCACTGTTGTGTTTTCTTTTGCATTTCTAGACCTCGAAAAAGCCTAAGACAGCAGAAGCGGACACCTCCAGTGAGCTGGCTAAGAAAAGCAAAGAAGTATTCAGAAAAGAGGTAAGGTTGGGTGGGTGTGGGCCCTGAGCTCCATAGGCTTAAGCCTGAGCCCTTTCCTTTCTTGTCCTAAGTGTTAGGCAACCCTGCCTTTGGGTGTTACCTTGCTTCTGTGGTGTGACTGAGTAGTTGTCATGTGAGGGGGGCCCATTGGAACGGTCCTTTGCAGGTGGGTGATAAGCACTTTCATGTCCATTATTATTTCATCCCTGTAACCGCTCTTGAGATAGGCGAGACAGGGATTGCCATTCTTCTTACGCAGGGAGAGGACCTCTTAAGGTTCAGAGAAGGTAAGTTCTAGACAGACGACCTGAACCCAGGCCCTCCAGCTCAACGTCCAGTTCTGTTTCTGCGACGTTGCATTCGATGGCTGCCTCATCCTCACGGGACTGGGAAAAAGCATTTCCCCTTCATGCTACTGGAAGTGTGTGTTTCTAGCTGTTAGGACACCAGCCTTGTCTGCTTCAGGGCATCTAGATTCTGAACTCCAGTCTTGATTCACTGACTGTGGGAGGAAGCAGACCTAAAGAAATAATGGCAGGCTGTGTGCAGAGCGTGCCGTCTTCGGGCTGGAGGCCACTGCGCGGGGTGTCAGGAGGGGCTGTTGAGTCGGGTGTAGGAATGGACCAGATAGATCAGGAGGGATGTAACTTCAGGCAGTAGAATGTACAGTAACAGAGGAAATCATCTTCCTTTCCAGGGGATTAGCACAGGGTGTGTGAGCGGTGTTGGAAGATGAGGCCGAGCAGTACTGCGCCTTCATCTAGGGACCGTGTGTCTGGCAGTTACAGGGCACCATTGCAGGACTGGAAGCCAGGAAGAAGGAATTCCCTGACTGTATTTGGGGAAGTGGATTGAAGCGAGAGAGGATGGAGGCCAGAAGACCATAGAAAAACTGAATAAAAGCCCTTCCCGGGGCTAAAACTTAGTTTCTCGCTCTCCCTGTGTGAAATGATTGTTGTTTCAGCTCAGCCAACCGGCAGCTGTTGGTTCAGTGCCTGCCTGGTGATAGAGCCTTGTCCTTTGAACATCCAAAGCCTCCTGAAGTTTCAGGGATTGGTAGACCCTAGTCAAGGTGCTCCCTGACAAAATGGTGATCATTGACCTCTTTGCTTCCTCTGTACCCTGGGATCTTAGCACCACAGAGACTTTCGGAGGTCCTGTGGGGGGTCTCTTTTGAGATAAGCCACTGGTAGGACAGACAACTTCAGAGACCGCTCAGGAGGATGCTGGGCATCGTGTATGGGAAAGGTCCTGCCCTGGGGCTTCTCCCACCAGCTAGCATGCCATGCCTACACATGCTTCCGTTGCTGTGGTGTGGATCAAGGGACGTGTAACACAGAAGCGGAGCGACCTTCTGTAACAGAATGCCTGTGTTCCTGGGGTTGCTCAGCACCCTAGCAGCACCGAGACGCACTCTGCTCTGCCTCCAAGGCTACAGTCTCTTCATGTCAAGGATATGAGATTGGTTAGCTGAGACCGGGGGCTGCCGTGAGATTCAGCAGTGGAGTCCTGCGGCTGGGTCTCCTCCTGCTGCTCTCAGTCAGGCTTGCTTGTCTATCCAAGGCAGCCCCTTCCCTCTCAGGGCTGACCTAGGATCCGTTTCTCTTCTATCCCACTGGCCTAGTAGCACTCTTCTGTCCAAACCAGCCAACCTGAGTGGTGGAAAGGGAAGGATTGACTGTCTCATTATTTCCTCAGTGCAACCCCTTACCCTCTCTGGACTTTTGAGCAGCGTGTGCTCTTTTTCCTGCCTGCAGATGTCCCAGTTCATCGTCCAGTGCCTGAACCCTTACCGGAAACCTGACTGCAAAGTGGGAAGAATCACCACAACCGAAGACTTCAAGCATCTAGCTCGCAAGGTATCCCCTCTGTCCGTTCTGATGATGCTCTGGGCAAGCCGTGTACCTTTCATGAGAAAGAGTGGGTTTTCCTTGCCAGATGCCCGGGCTGGGGACCTAGAAAGAGGGCGGGAAGGTTAGGGAAGGGAGGGCACCCTACGTGAGGGTGGGGTTAGTGGCCCTCTAACAGACTCGCAGAGCTTAGCCTCCCCTTTCTGCTGACCCCAGCACCAGGCTGGCCTCACCCCCTGAAATCCTTTCCACTCTGGTCTCTCTTCCTGTATTCTGGACAGCTGACTCACGGCGTGATGAATAAGGAGCTGAAGTACTGTAAGAACCCTGAGGACCTGGAGTGCAATGAGAATGTGAAACACAAAACCAAGGAGTACATTAAGAAGTACATGCAGAAGTTTGGGGCCGTTTACAAACCCAAAGAGGACACTGAATTAGAGTGACTTGTGGGGCCAGGGTGGGAGGACAGGTGAGCAGGTGGGACAGACTCGGGAGAAGAAACCCTGCGGGCCCGCTCCCCCCCAACCCGTCGGGGCTGTGCTACTGGTGACACGTCGCCCTGGGGAATTCAGACCTGCAGATTGCATCTGAAAACAACGAAACCGAGCTCCATCTACAAGTGATCCCTGGTCATGAGCTATTGGGGTGTGGTTGGAGGCCCATCAGAGGCAAGGGCTTAGAGAAGGACCCCGCTAAGATCCTGGCCAGGCATAGCCCCACTCCCAAACCTGGGTCTCCTCCTTGGCGGTGCTGTCAGCGCACAGACCCATGCGCATCCCCACCCACGATCCCTCGCCCTGACGATCTGTATTATATTTTAATGTATATGTGAATATATTGAAAATAATTTGTTTTTTCCTGGTTTTGTTTGTTTTTTGTTTTGCTTTTAGCCTCTACGTGCTAGATCACAGGAAGACTTTGTAAGGACGGTTTTAAGTTCTCCTGCAAGGTTTAATTTGTTATCATGTAAATAGTCCAAAGCAGGCTGCCTTGTGGTTCCGGCCAGCCTTGTGCTATGTTGATAAGATTGATTTACTGCTTAAAATCACTTTACTTTATCCAATTTTTACTGAACTTTTTATGTAAAAAATAAAATCAATTAAAGAAGTTGGCATGTGTGTTCCCTAAAAGCTAGTCAAGCATATTTGTATATAGTGGTGCCACTGGAGAGAGAAAGGAGAGATGGTGGCCACAGATGTGTGAAGTCCAGAGTTAATCCTTGAGCTTGGAGTTCATCACAGGCCTTATTCCCGACAGGTCCCACTGTGACTGACACTTGTGGCCTTGGGATCTTATGCCTGTGTTCAGGGTGGAGTCAACTTGAACTACATGTGTTCCAGAGCAAAAGAAGCAGAGCTGAGGGCCTCTTTGTCTCTGGGCTTCTTTGGTTAATAGGTCAGGCAGGAGAAAGGCACGAGTCTTCCCCTTTATACCTCCTGGCTGAGGAGAGAGACGCATTGAACTTCTTCCCTCCAAAACCTGAGTTCCCCAAGCTCCCTGGAATGCTCTTTTGATGAGTGGGTTCCCCAACCTCCCCCACCATGCACCCTGACACTGGGCTTGGACACTAGAGGGAGGACCCCTGTAAAGGGGTACAGTGCACCTGCTGTGATGAGAGTGGACATCTCCTGGAGGAGGCAGGGCTCAGTGGCCCGACCCACCTCACCCACCACCCTTTGATGGATCAGTTGTCTGGGCTGTGAGGAGGACTGTAGGCTGCAGGCCAGTCTGGAGCCATCTTTGCAAAGAGATTGGTCCCATCTCTTCCTCACCAGGGCTGTTTTGCTCCCTGCAGCAATGCCCTTGGGGAAGGGGCTGTGGCCCGCTGAGTCTCAGGCAGGGCAGATGGCGCTTAGAGCATTCGCCTGCTGGGTGCTGTGCTGGGCACTTGGAGCTTGGGTTGTGCTCACTTGATCCTGACAACCCTGGGGACAGAAGTTGGCACTGTTTGGATGAGGAAATTCAGGCTGAGAGAGGCTCAGGAACTCATATCCTCATTGTTAGGAGAAAAACACCTATTTTAAAGTTCTAATCATTAGACATGCTATTTAATAATGTAGCCAAAGTGTTTTCCCATGCTTCTGCAGCCTTCAAAACTAAAGCACATGATATCAAATGGATGGACTCTTAATTCAACCCTCTTAACATTTGAGAGTTATTACAGAGAATATCTCCGTTACTGTGCACATTAAAAGGGAGTGGTAGCCTTTGGGGTGGGTTTGTGGTGCAGGGGTGCGGCCCTGTGCTCTGCTGCCGCTCACACCCAAGTCAAACTCATGGTTTGACCCGAGGCTCCAGGTGTCAGATGTTCCAAGGACATTTAGGTGGCCTTTCATTAAAGGGTGGCGACCAGGGAGCTGTAGAGTTTCAGATAGGACACCTTTGAAAAGGGATAGTTATCTTAGCTCCCTATTGAGTTTTTTCGAAAACTTCTCCCGTTCCACACACCCCTTGACACCTTCAGACTCCAATCCCTCAGTTGTGATGAGGGGTACCAGCCGATCAGAAGCTGTCGGGTGCCACTCTGCACAGGCTTCCACGTTCAGGGCCAGTCCTCGAGAGCCCCGGGGGCAGACTCCCTGCCCACGGAGGTGTGAGCTCTCCCAAGTGCACCGGTCTGATTTCAGCTGACCGAATGCTGAGCTTCTCCTGCTTTCTCTCCTGGGTTATCGCCCAGCGGTCCTCCCTGGATGGAGGGAGCTGCAAACCTGCCCTTCCTCAAGGACAAGATTGCCAGGATTAAGCAGTCCCGGTGAACAGTTTCTAAGGAGCAGCAGTCTGATGTTTGGCACTCACAGAGCAGCCAATCCGTCACGTGTCAGCAGGAGGACAGGATCAACCCGAGGCCTCCCTGGGCCACCGCCGAATCCCACAACTCCTGAATTTAGGTGGCTGTGTTGCATAAGTACTCTGACCCTCACGGATGCCAGGATGGTGGCCATTGTTCCTTCCTAGGCAGGGGCCTGTGTGCTGTAGTAACCCCTTCCAAAGGCAGTAAGCAGCTTGTCTGCTTCTCCTTGCAGATGCGTGGGGTGCAGGCAGCTTGGCTGCAGCTGCTCTGCCCTCAGCTGCCCCTTGGGGGCTGGGATGACCTGCCTGCCCTTGGCTTGTGTGGAAATCACAGACACAGCTATGCAAGCATGTGTGGAACTCCCTCCTGAGCCTGGAGCGTGAGTCCTGTAAGGGGAGTCTTGCTTCCTTTTTCTCATCTAAAGGTGACCTGATGCCCTTGGTAGCTGGCTTCCCAGGGCGTCTGCCTCCAGCTTCCCCTTGATACTGGTCACAGCAGAAGTCACAAAAACGGCCTCAATGCCAAGGCCCCTCGGTGCCAGTGTAAGGGGTCGGGGGGCCTACTGAATGTGCCATCCTAGTTGGTGTTCTCTGGCTAAGGAAGCTCAAGTTCAGAAAGGTAAAAGAGCTCCCTGCCACACGCAGCCAGTGAATGGCAGACGCGGGATGCGAACGCCAGCCTGGGCCTCCAGTGCACGCGCGTCTTCCACAGAGCGCGCTGCCTGCTGGCTCACGTGCTCCCACATCGCAAGACCCTGTTCTGGGCCTCTGCCTCATAGCCGCCCAACTGTCCCACAGGCCCAAGGAGTCAGAGGCGGCACGGTAGTCCAAAACTGCCTTTAATAGGAGATACAAAAGTAGAAAAACCAGTTGAGGCTAAATAAGGGAAGGTGGAGTGGAGAGGAGGAGGGCAGGGCCACTCCTCACTGCTAAGTCCCCCCACGTCCTGGTCCCAGTTCTCGAGGAAGGTAGGGCAAGGGGAGGTGAGTGGTGGCCGGCTCTTCCGTGTTCCCTCCCAACAGAGCAGGCTGAGGCCACCGATGCGAGGAAGCTCATAGAAGGGAAAGTGTGTGGGTGGAGGGGGAGCACCAAAGCGGGTTCCCTGAGAGGCCAGGCTGTGGTGGCGTCACTCACACCACAGAGCAGCCCTCAGCCGGGGGGCCCAGAACCCGGACCACATCTTCACGGCCCATGGCAGCCAGGGCACCCTCCAGCACCCTGAGGGTGGCACCACTGCCTTCTTTGACAGCCCAGTCCCTCAGCAGGGTGGAGGCTGGCACCTGGCCCCGGGCCATGATCTCCACGGCGTCAGCCTGGTAGCCCAGGCGGCCTGCCAGGCCCTGCCAGCCCTTGTCGGGTTCGCCTGACACTTCCAGGAGCCGCTCCACTTCCTCTTGCTGCTGCCGAGGGAGATGAACGTAGAGCCGGCAGCCACGTTCAGGATGTGGCCCTAGGGTGGGAGACGTGAGGGGCACGAGGGTCAGATGGGCTGGGTGGTATGGCAGAGCTGGGGCTGGAAGTCTATAGACTGGGGAAGGAGGCTCACCCTGGCTGGGGGCGCAGGGCTCCTGACTGCTGGGATTGTCCAGGAAGACAATGCTGTCCCCGTGCCTCTGGTCCCTGTCGAGGGCCCCCAGCTCTGCAGTCCGAGCTTTGGCCAGCTGCTGTCTTTGTTTATGTGAGCGCCAGCTGTGGGGAGCAGGGGGGACCCGCCAACCTGTTCCAGCCTTCACTGAGACAAAGAGGGAGCTGGCTTCGAGTCCAGATGGGGAGGGGGGGGCCAGAGGGCAGTGCCCAGAGTACCTACCATTTGAAGGCCACGTAGGCGAGCAGACCAAGGACCACAGCGGCCAGGAGGGCACAGTAGACCGAGATAATGCTGCCTGAGGCCCCTGGAGGCTCAGGGGGGAATGGGGAGGAGGTATTGGGGGCCAGAGCTCCCCCTACCCATACCCCTTCCCTGTCCTGTACTCTCTGGGTCTTATCTGTAGCGGAAAGGACAAATAGGATCAAGATCAAGGAATCAAGGCCAGGGTCTCTAACTAGCGGTCACTTAGACTTTGCTACCAGAAAGGTTTGAACCAACAGTCCCTATTCATAGAATCAAAAATTCATACCACGGCATTGAGACTGGCTCCTTACCCACCCTCATTTCCCACAGCCTCCTCTCTGCTCCCCACTCTTGGACACCTAGCCCTTCCTCGGGGTACCCTCCTCCCAGGTGTCCAGACGTCTGCTCTTGCTGTTCGACCTTCTCTAACTGGCAAGTATTGCCTACTCTGGGAAGGCTTCCTTGATCTCTCCCAGTCTCTCCCTTTTCTGGCCCCGGCTGTACCTCCTCTGTCTACTGGGGCATTACACTGTGTGTCCCGTCTCTCCTACCACGTCTGGGCCATGAAAACAAACTGATACACGTTGGTCCCTATGGGGGCCTCTGCACATGAGACCTTGTAGAGTTTCGCAAAATAAAGCTGAGCTAGAAGGCAAGTGAATGCTGCTGCTCGCTTCTGCCTGGAGGCCAGTTATCACCACAATCCAGCGCAGGCAGGGCATAGGGTACAGGGACTCCAGAGCTTGTGACTGGACCTGTGTGTGACCTACCCACCTACCCAGTGCCCAGAATCTGGATCAAAAGGCACTTACCCACATGGACCATGCCTTCCCTGTGGCTGGAGTTGTGAAGCATGGCTCTGCCAGCTAGCAGTGCTCCCAGGGACTGCATCTCTTGGAGAAGGGGTTGGAATGTCATGGCAACACTCAGGCAAGGGAGCTGGGAGACTTCTCCTCTGAGTCCAAAATCAGCTATGTGTAGCAAGATGGGGGAAATTCTTCAGGCTAGATGTCAGGAGTCCCTTGGTGTAGTGGGTCCTCCTCTCCTGGCTCACTCCATCGTGATTCACTCCAGGGCTGGTTAGCCCCCCCCCCCCAACCTGGACCAGTTTCCTCCTGTGTCAGATGGGGTGGTGGGGTCGACAGAGCTCGTCCCCACAGGCCAAAGCTGGAGGGGCCAGGGTGCAGCTCAGGATGGAGGAGAGCAGGTTGGAAACCCTGGCAAACCCCTGGTCTGAGTCCAGGGATGGCACCGGAGGACCACAGAGGCTCCCATCCTCACCTCAGTCAGAGCTAGGCCGGAGACTTGCTGATTGGGGGCTCCCCCAGACATCTCAGCATGAGCCTGAGGAACCCAACACCCTAAGTCCTGAAGGTAGGGCTTCCTGTGACTATGGCCCCACTCCTGCCTCCAGGGTCAGTGTCCAGCCCTCACCTCCTGCCCAGAAACTGGACAGCAGGGTTCCTTGGTGGGTTCATCAAGGGCAGAGAGTATATGGGCCCAGAGGCCCCCTAGTCCTTTCTCCCCTGGGAATTCAGAAGGCATTGAGGCCAGAAACCTAAAGGACAGGACTACTTAGTCCCAGGACCCATCTGGGACTGATCCTACTGGGACGCGATTCCTAAGGCCTGGGTAAGAGAAGCCCCATCTGGGCTGACAATGGATCTTGCCCAGAAGCGGCCTACAAAAGAAATCTGGGGGCAGGCCCTCCAACTCCCCAACATCCACCACCACATCCGGCCTGGTCTCCAAACTCACTTCCCTGCCCAGTCAGCAAGTGGGTCTGGGACAGAGACTGCGGGGCCCTTGCCAAGAGTGAGGCTTGTTCATTTGTGTCACTTACCACATAAGGGGCCCTTCCCGGATTCTGGCTGGCAGGTGGGCCTGTGACCCGCGCGCCTAGCCACGCCAGGCCTGTGTCTGCTCAACCCACCCTGAGCTGCGGGGCTGGAGCCTCTAACCCCCACCCCCACCCCCGCCTACACACGCACACACATCCGTCTCCAGGCCACAAAATACGCCCACGCATGCTAACACGGAGGCCGGCACCACAACGGACGACACCCGCACGATGGCGGGCCTCGAGGTGGGGGACAGAAAAGCAGCCCTCGGCTCTCTCGGTCCAGGAAGACCCGGAGCTCTGTCCCCAACCCCCTCCTGACCTGCGGCGGCCGCCCCTCCGCGGCTCCCAGGATCCACTCGGGCTGGCGAGACTCGGGCCTCTGCGCCGCCAGGCTCCCGTGGGCCAGCCGGAAGGCTGCGTGCAGTCCCTGGGGAGGCCAGCTCCGGCGAGGCGCGGGGCGGGGCGGGCGGTCCCGGGAGTCAGCCAGAGCGCCCACGGAGCGGCCTAGGCGGGAGCGCGGGGGCGCGCGGGGGGGGCGGGGCGGGGGGCGCGGCCGTCCGTGGCCCCGCCCCGCGCAGGGACGCGCACACGTGCGGAGGTGTCGCGAGGGCGCGCTGAGCCGGGAGAACCACCCGCCGGGGAGGATCTGCGGACGGAGTCCCCCAGGACAGGGGCGGCGCGCCTGGGGAAACTGAGGCCACGCGGAGGGAACGAGTCGCCCTGGACGGCTTCTGGGCCAGGGGAACGCTAGCCCGGGACGGTGGCCTGGGCAGGCGGAGCCGTCGCGCGCACGCATACTCGGAGGCGAGGCAGCTACAAAACTAGGCCAGGTTTATTGCCGAGAGTGGGAGAGCGGGGGGCCGCCTTTAGAGATTAAGGCCACAGCCCGGCCCCCGTGCTCCACCGGGACGCGGGGTTTGGGAGCCTGGGCTCCCGCCCCACACTGTGCAAAAAGTGCTGTGCGGCCGCTGAGGCCAGTGCCAAACTCCGGGCGGCCCCTCTGCCGGCGAGGGGCGGGACTTCCTGGAGTGAACAGCCCACCAATCCCTGAGCTGGGCGGGGGTGGGGTCCCGCCCACCCCCGGAGCCGGGCCGACGGCCGCGGCGTGGTCTCCTCCTTCGGATTCCCGCCGACTGCTGGGCGGGGCCTCCAAGTGCGGAGGCCGCTGGGGGAGGAGCCTGCGCGGTGGGGAGGGGCGGCTGTCAGCGCGCCTCTCCAGGGTTGTACTCTGTCTCCCCCGAGGACACCTGAGAGATGCGCCTGGAGGACCGCCACAGCTTCCGCGCGAACTGGCTGCTGCGCGCCTGGGGGGCGAGGGCGGGGAGGTAGGATTGCGGAGAGGTGGGCCAGGACCGGCGCTCCCCGCCCCGATCCGAGGCCTGCCCTGCCCTTATCCTCACCTCAGAGGGCTGCCCCGCGCCCACCACGATAAGCTTGCCGTCCTCCAGGCCCACGAGCACGTGGCTGCGCTCCTTGGTCACAGCCACGCTGCGGATGGGCACCTTCATGGGTAGGGGAGGCGCAGCCGGGAGCAGTCTGCAGGGAGGGAGGGATACACTTGAATTCTCAACTGCAAGGGAGCTTTGTGTCTTCATTCTCCCGTGTACCCTCTCTGTCTGCATTGGAAGGATGGCTCAACTGAAGCCCTAATACATAAAGGGACCTCCCGCAAGTGTGTGGCTAAGGGAGGCCCAGAGCAAGATCAACCCACTCGGGACAGGAGACAGGCCCTGAAGAATGTGCCCATGGACATGTAAAGGGGCTATGGGTAGGTCCACCGTAGGGGGGGTGCGGATACAGAGGAGGGGCTGGGAGGGTAGCACCTTTTAGTATCCTCTGCCAATGACTACCACCCTGAAGGTCCATGAACTCAGAAAGAACGGAACTCACTTGTTCAGGTGGAGGATGTGCAGGGCACACTGGGCTGTGCCCAGCAGAACAAAGTCTTCTGTCACGGCCAGGGCCGTGGGCTGCTCCAGCAGGGGCAGTGAAGCCCGTAACTTCCCATTCACGGAGTACAGGTGCAAGGAGTAGGTGACCTGGAAGAAGCAAGAAGATGTCAGCAAGGACAGAATCCCAAATACCCCTTTCTTGGCTGAGCACCCCTTTTCCATACCTGAGCCCCCACACGCTCCCTCGCTGAGCTCTGGACCACAATCTGGCCCTCAGACCCCAGCGCCAGATGGGACACGGGTCCGGGTAACGTGGCCCCTGGGGGCCGTAGTGCTGCCACAAATTGGCCACGGCGTACAGTGTGGATGATCACAGTTCCATCCTGCAGAAAGGCAGTTTAGGGCGCTGGGCACAGGTCTCTAATCTCCAGGGGCACTGCCTAGCAAACTCGGCCTCCCCTGGGCGCAGGCGCACACACGCACCTCAGATCCAGATACAGCCATGTCGAGTTCAGTGCTGATGGCCACACAGCTCACCGCAGCCTCATGCCCGTACAGGACCTGCACGGGCTTTGATGCCAGTCCCACCGAGAGACCACCCTGTGGGGAGCCAGGGCTGGCTCAGGACTGGGGACATCTCACTACCCTGGCCCCTGAGTGAGAAGGCTACGGCTCAGGAAAGTGATGGCCTTGTCCAGAGCCAGAGCGCTGGAGGGTTGTGGCGCCCCATCCTTGCTCAGCGTGGCAGAGAGAAGGGCAGGACCGAAAGTCAGCCGAGGGGCTGCAGGTGTGGACTATGGGGGCCCCACGGGGCTGCCCACCCAGCACACCTCCTGCAGGAGCCGCCACACCATGCACGTGGTGTCCCGGGAGCCCGAGATGAGGTAGATGCCACAGGTGTCCAGTGCAAGGCAGGTCACAACATCTGCATGGGGAGGGGAGGGTGCAGGTGGAACGCAGTGGTCACCCCCTCCCTGGCCAGCTGCCCTGACCCGCACCCCCACCCCCAGCTCCAAGGCTGCACATACCAAGGTGGCGGCTGAGTTGCTTCAGCAGCTTGCCCCGCGGCAGTGCAGTCACTCGCAGGCTGCCATCCCAATGGCCACCGCTGAACAGCAGCTTTCCGTCGGGGGCCACGGCCAGGGCTTGCCCACTCACACCACAGTCTGGCACCCACGGGCCGCTCAGCAGTCGTTGCATCCTGACCCAGTGAGGGGGAGGACAGGTGAGGCCAGGCCAACATAGAAGACCCGAGCCCTCAGAGACCTTGGCCGGGCCCTGCCGCTGGCCCCTGACTGGGTGGGGCGACAACTTGGGGGAGCAGGGTATTTAGAGCCCACCCCTGCCCACCGCCCTCTGTCCTACTTGGGGTTGCCTATGGTGGCGTCTTTGCTGAAGCTGAAATAGTTGTTTATGTTCCGGTCATAGGGCAACCAGTTGTGGATGCCCAACAGCCCACTGGCACTCACGGTCACCTGTGGGCAAGAGGGGGCAGAGGTGAGTGTGGGACGTAAGTCAGAGCAGGGGCGGAGCTGCGCCGGGCGCTGCGAGGTGCACTTACCAACAGGTCTGAGGAGCCCTGGATGGTGAAGGAGTGGGACTGCCGGTGGGGAACCAGGGCCAGCACCAGGGGCACGTCATCACTGATGACCTGCAGAGCAGAGCGCAGGGCTGGCTGTGCCTCAGTGGTCAGCCCAGGACCCTACTCCCCTGCCTGCCACCTGGGGCACCGTTCTTTCCTCTCCTCTCAGCCCCTAGAGGTCACAGAGGCAGAGGTCCCTCTGCGGCAGGAGAGCTCAGTGGGCCTTCAGGAGGGTAACTCCAAAGTGAGAGAGTGAGAAGCTGGGATGGACAAGGCAACTCGCTCACTCTCAAACTGGTCCTCCCACCCTCTGACTTCACGTCCCCCAGCCTGCTGGCAGGAGGGGAGGGGAAACTAAAAAGGTCAGGCCTGGGGGGGCCTTCTCATGGGAACAGGAACATGAGGAAAATTATCCAAGGCCAGATTGCCTTCCTTCTGGTCTCCCTAAGGTCTTCAGAGATGGTTAGGTGGGGTCAACAAATTGGGCCTTGGCAAAGAAGGTACCCCACCCCCGCTCTCCTGTTCCTCTCCCGATACCCCTTTTTCAAAGATGTCTAACATCGGTGACCTTGATTTAGGTTTTCCATCTGCCCCAAGAGGTTGGTAAGGACAGTGGAGTTAAACCCATTCGCCAGAGCAGGAAGATGAAGCCCTCCCTCCCCTCACCTCCGCGAAGAAGGCCTTGAGCTGGTCCAGGTGCTGGAAGATGCTAGGTGAGTTAGTGTCCAGACGTGCAAGGCGCTGGGCTGCTTCCTCGGCGGAAAGCCGAGCTGGGTGTGGCTCCTGTGGACAAGGGGCTGGTCAGCACCTGGCATGGGCATCCCGGACCGTGATCCTCCGAGCTGGCCTTACCTTGAGCAGCTGACAGGGAGTCTGCCCAAAATTACTGATAATGCCCTCCAGAGCCTTCCGTTCCCGCTCGTCCACCACGTGGTCCAGGTCCACAGCCCCTGGGCAAGGCAGGCAGAGCAGTCAGGACTTCCTCGGTGCCCTCTGCACTCAGCCCCCCTCAGCTGTGCCCCAGCCCCCAGGGGAGTCCAGAGCACCGCCCACCCTCATAGGTGCAGTAATAGAAGACGTTGAGGGCCTTCTCCGCGGCCGGTCCCCGCTGCTTGTAGCCAAAGATGAGGTCGATCCACTCATGCAGGTGGGCAGACACATACTCGGACTCCTGGGGGTGGGGAGGCACCAGTCAGTCCGGGGACAGCTGACCCCCCACCGCCCCCACCCTGCCCCTCCACCCTGGCTGTCCGCCTGTCCACGTTCATCTCACCAGAGCCTGGCGGTGCTGCTGGATGAAGTCCTCGGGAGAGCTGGCCCACGGCGGCAGCACCACGTCGCCCACCTTCTCGTTGGTCAGCTGGAGGCAGCCCAGGTCGAAGCCTGGCCCGGAGGACCAGGTCAGCGGTCTCGCTGTGCCATCTCCACCCGCTTCCCTGGCCAGGCCCAGCCTGTGTGCTCTGCCCCCCCCCCCCCCCGGGGCCTCCCAGCCCCACGCCAGCTCCTACCGTTCTGGTTCTCCAGGAAGTCGGGGAAGTAGAAGAACTCCGGGATGAGCTCCTTCACATCGGCAGGGCTCTCCAGGCGGGCCTGCCAGGCTGCTGCCACTGAGTGGAACTGCCGGTCCGAGCAGTCAAAGCTGGGGGAAGGGCACAGGCCAGAGTGAGGCGGGGGGAGAACGGGGACAAGAAGAGCCGTAGCTGGGGGCAGGAAGGGAGCCCAAGGGCCCGGGACGCCTGGAGGACCTGCGTCTTCCCCTCATCCGCAGCAACCCACCCTCACCCCTGCCATCTGCCAGCCACCCCCTAGGCCGCACCGGCCACTCTGCAGCTGGATGTGCAGGGACGTGAAGGGTTCCATGCGGATGAGGTAGTGCATCACGCCCGGAGCGTTGGAGTAGTGGGTGCCATAGTGGAACTTGTCAATGGTGCCTGCCGGGTCCTCGAAGCTCTCGTACCTGCAGCCGCAGGGGGAGGGGAGTCAGCAGAAGCCCTGCCCTCACCCATCCCAACCCCCAAGCCCGGCCTCGCCCACACGCTCACTTCTCCCTCACGAGCTGGGCATGCTTGGGGTTCACCACACCGATGGGCTTAGACAGGTCCCGGAAGACGGCCGGGTTGCTGAGGTCCAAAGTTGGGGACACGTAGTCCTGCAGGACCCAGGGGAACTGGCCGCCCACCCAGGGAAGGAGCTGAGTGAGGTCCTGATGGCCTACCTGCCCAGCCTGCCCTGCCCTCACCCTCAGGAAGCTGGGCAGAGCCCATGGGGGTGTGGGGGGGCGGGGCACCGCACCACTTGGAAGGACCACAGGGAAGCAGGCCAGAACAGGATTCCCTTCAGGGAGAACAGAGGCCAGGGGGAGGGGGGAGGGCCAGGGGTGGGGCTGGGTAGGGGCAGGGAACAGAGGCCAGGTGTCAGGCGGCACCCGCCCGGGCCAGGCTCAGGGCTTGGCCCACCGTTGGCGCCTACGCGGGGCTGAGCCAGGGCCGGCGGAGCAGGGGCGGGGTGGCGGTAAGGCGTGGGTCCTCACCACAGGGTACTGAGACAGGTCGTTGTAGGTCCGCCCCGCAATGGTGTTGAGCTGCATCAAGTACTCGAAGTTGGAGATCTCACGCTGGACCCATTTCTGGTGGGGTGGGGGGAGCAGGGCCAGGCAAGAGGTGAGTCAGCTGGGCTGTCCAGCACTCCTCCCAACCGCAGGGCCCCAGCCTTGCCTGCCCTCACACTCGCGGTCTCTCACCTGGGTGAGGCCAGAGGCACGCAGCATCTCCTGGGGGGAGCGGCTGCTTAGGTAGCCTTGGCTCGGCGGTCGGAGGCGCAGGAGCAAGGAGTAAGCCTGGTTCCGTACCTGGGTGTGGGGTGGGATGGGGCAGGGCTGGGGCCTGGGGGCCTGGCACGGAGACGAGGCTGCGGTCCCGCCCACCTTGCACGGGAAGTTGAGGAAATAGTTGGCCTGATCGATGAAGAAGAGCTCGAGTGCTGAGCGGCGCAGGTTGAAACGCCGCAGGTGGACCTCACGCAGCTGGGCGAGTGGGCGCCGGAAGTCGTGGCCGATGCCTGTGCCGATGGACATTGGGTGCAGCTGTCACTCACCCTGGCCCCGCCAGACCCCAGCCATCCCCTGCCGTCCTTCTAACCGGCCCTAGGAGGACGCACCCTCCTCCGTTTCCACACGCTCGGCGCTGCCATCATAGAAGTACACGTGCTGCGTGGTGATCTCCAGCAGCCCTGGGATCACAGCCACCACTGTGACCAGCTGGCACTCCGCTGAAAGCACCAGCTTCTCACGCTGCTCGTCCAGTTCCACCGCCTGCATCCTGGGGGCCAGCACCCACTTCAGGCTCAAGGCTCTGGGACCCCCTTCCGGATAAGCCCAAGGACCACACTCCCCAAGTGCCATCAAGTCATGGGGTACAGATTCTGGTGCTTTGCAGAGGAGAGGGAGGAATTGCCCAGGGTCCAGTGCCCACTGACCCCGGTCCCCACTCCTATCCCTGGCTTCCCCTGGTCAACCCCTGCCCACCCCTTGGGCCCCCATGCTGATCTGGTTTGTGTTTCTCAGTCCTGCCCTGGGGTGCCTCGTCATGAAAGAGCCACTGCCAATTCTGTTAGACAGCTCTCCCCAACCGCCCACCTGACTTTGGTCAGTCCCTTCACGGTGTTTACCCCTGGAACCGAAGAGAAAATGGCTCAGGAGGCACGCCCACATGGTAGTAGAGCTCTGCTCCCCGCTGCCGGTCCGCACTCTCCCGGCCCCACTCACGCTTTCTCCAGCGCAGCCAGCTCATCTTCGCCCAGCTGGTCTTCCTGCAGCTCCTCTGGGAGGGTACTGACTTTGGCCTCCTTGGTCACTGCTAGAGGCAGCGAGGCCTCCTCCGTAGGGATCAGGGGGGCCTCACCTGCAGTGGGCGCAAGGGTGCTCAGCCAGAGCCGGGCAGGGCAGGGCCTAGGAGGTTGGGCAGATCCCACTCCGGACACCCTCTCTCACCCAGGTTGTCGCGTAGGGCGCTCGCTTCCAGGTGAGGGTTGAAGTGATGGTTGGGCACTAGCTTCAGACGCATCCGCGAGTATGTCTCAGCACTGGACAGCTTCCAACGTGGAACAGGGGGCTCCCTACGGATATGTCCAGGATGGTGGTCATGGGTGGGCAAGGAAGTCTGCAGAAGTCCCCATTCCTCCCTGGCCTCACCCCAAGCACAGTCTGGGGGTCCAGGTCCCTCCTGCCCTCCCAAGCCCCGCCCCCACCGGCCTCCGCCTGAGCCCCGCCCACCTCAGGGCCCAGGCCCCACAGGGGCTGGAGAGCTGACGCCACAGCGCCTCCCAGTGCAGCAGGGCAGTGGAGTGCTGCGCCGCCTGCTGCTTCAGTACCGCCGCGTAGCGCAGCCCCTCCAGGCGCACACGCCTTTGCACAGGTTCCAGCACCAAGTCCTGGGGGGGTGAGGGCGGGGGTAGAGGAATGGGTCAGTTCCAATGGCTTGGCGGCTTCCTGTCCCCCCAGCCGTCCTCTGGGCGCAGGCGTGGAGCAGCTTCCCACCCTGACCCCAGGCTGCACACCTGGAAGGCCCGACGGCTCCGTGCCCGCTCCCGCTGGCGCCGCTGTCCACTACTCATGAGCGTGTCATAGCAGGCATTCCAGAAGCCCGACATGAGGTCGTGACTCTTCGCGTAGGTGTCCATTTCGAACTGCGACATGGTGGGCTGCACCTGGAGGATTGGGCAGGGAGAGGAGGTGAGCGCTTGGTGTGGGCCCTCGGCCCCCATTTACTCTTCCCGCGCCCCCACCTCCAGGCACCTGCTTGTCGATGAAGTGGCGCCATTCAGGTGTGGCACAAAAGTCCTGGAAGTCCTCGAAGAAGGTGGGGCTGCCGTTGGTGGGCGGCAGGGAAGGCAGTCCCCACTGGAGCCCCAGCGGCCCATAGGCACGGTCGAGCAGGGTGCGCACCAGGGGTACCAGCCACGAGCAGCGCTCTGTGGCTGCAGCAGCTGCACTTGAGGGCTCCCTGTCCTCGGTGGTCGTTTCTGATGTGGAGGTGTTCAGCGCCCGCGCCAGCGCCGCCTCCAGCTTGGAGAGCACATAGCAGGCCTCCTCCCGCCGCATGGGCACTGCGGTCTGCAGCAGCGAGTGCAGTTTCACATAGGCCTGGGCGTGCAGCTGGGGGCGGAAGGGGGTGTGGGTGGCGCCCAGCCACCCCCCAGGCTTTCCACACCTGCCACTGCCGCACCCCAACCCACCCGTGGCTCACCTGTGGGTCCTCCAGCAGGATGTAGCCAAGCACGAGGCGCAGGCCGATCTGGGCCATCTCTCGGAGATCCGCTGTGCCGTTGGCCAGGTGTGGCCAGGCTCCCAGGCGGTCAAGCAGACTGCACACTCCCTCAAAGAGCTGCAGCCCGACATATTCCAGGCAGCCATCATCAGAAGAGGCCAGAAGCCCATGGGGAAGGAGCAAGGTCGGCTTTAGTCTGGGGGCCACGTGGGGTTCGCACTCACAGACACCATTCTGATGCACCCATGAGTGCGCCTGCGCACTCCGCCACCTCGCAGACCAGCCTCCCGGGAACACGCGGACTCATGTGGCTACCTCACCTTCTCACTCCACAGCTCCTGGTTCCCGTGGCCCTCCGCGCACAGGAAGTCCTGCAGCAGGCGCAGCAGCCAGAGCGCCTGCTGGGTGAGGCTGGCCAGGACCCCAACGGGGGCTTCTCTGATGTCGGTCAGGGCTGACTCCAGCATCATCTCCAGGAGGCTGGGAGGGACAAGGGACTCAGGTGTCTGTCCGACTGTCTTCTTCACCCTCAGGCTTCCCAGAGGCCCCTCACCCTCCCGAGTGGCCGCCTCACCTGCGCTTGATGCAGTCCGGTGGGCGCACGAGTGTGGCTGAGGCCCCCAGCTGGGTGAGCACCGAGAAGACCTGGCTGCGCTCCCGCCAGGCGGCCTCATCGCTGCCTTCCACACCGCGCCACGTCACCGAGAACAGCACGTTGGTGAGCACGTTGCACAATTCCTCCTCAGAGGTTTGCTGTGGGCACACGAAGGGGGGGGGTGGGCAGGGGCAGGGGAGGGAGGGAATCGCAGACTCTCCCGCTCTCCCTGTTGAGCACCGCTTGCCGACCACTACGGGATGTCCCTACTAGGAGAGACAGCATTCAGCAGCCAGCCAGTCTGGGGCCTGGAAGAATGGTGTAAGGGCCTTAGCCACTGCCTGAATTCTAGGGAGGATGCTGGGGTTTCAGTGACTCCTCGGGGGTTCACAAAATTACCCCACAGTTCACCCACGAACTGTCCTAGAATTCTCTGGAAAAATGACAAAGTATAAGCAGAAACCCATCCGCAAACTGGGAAACACAAAGCAGATCCCTTAGAGCGATGCTGCGCATGGGCCTGTGAAGTCTCTGCCCTACAAGCTCTCTTGAGGACCCCCCAGAGCCTGGCTAGTGCCCTCACTCCGGCTTGAAATCATTTGTCCTGTTCCAGGACCATTCCAGGACCCGACTGGGGACACCACTGAAGAGGAGAGATCCAAGGGAGCAGCACGGGGGCCGACTGGCAACTACAGCCCCGATGTCAGACAAGAAAGGTTATACCGCCTGCCCGGTGTCCCGGAGCGGTCCCTTAGAGCCAGGCAGTGGCTGAGCGGGCCCGCCTCACCTGAGGGTTGCTGGTATTTGAGGTATCATCCCCACTGATGGCAGGCTCCGGGAGGCTGCCGTCCTCCAGCACATTGGAGAGACTGGAGCTATGGCGGCCGTGGGCCACAGGGAAGGGCCGGGGCCCCTCCAGTGGGGAAGGTGTGCCGGGCTGGCTGACCGGAGTAAGAGTCCCGCTGCTACCGCCGCCGCCACCACCGCCACCGCCGCCAGCAGCAGTGTTGCACGAACCCACGCTGGCCCGCTCCAGGCCCAGGTCAAAAGGTGTACAGAACGGGGAGAGAGCGTGGTAAAAGGCGTCAGGGTCGGGGCTGGGGGTCTCCGAGGGCAGGAAGACGTCTGAAGTCTCAGGCGACTCGGTGGGTGGCTGGCATAAGGTGGGCTCTGGGGAGGTGGGTGGCTCCGGGGAGAAGGGCGGGGGGACTGCTGGCTGTGGTCGCCTCCAGGACATACAGCCGGGTCAGCACGTCCTGCCAGCCAGCCTGTCGGGCCATCAGCCGCACTATGTCTGGCTGTCCGTAGATGAGGTGGAAGAGCTGCCAGGCCAAGACACAGCAGGTGAGGGACCCGTCCAGCGGTCTGCCCCCGGACTCCCACCCTAGGGCCTTTGCAGGGGAGGTCTCCAGAGAGCCCTCCTCCCAGGGAGGTAGAGCGAAGCCCCCAGGGTAGAAGCCCCCTCCTCCGCAAGCTTTCACCCCCCATACTCACCTGGCGACAAATGTCCAGGCGGACGCTGAGGTCAGCCTGGAGGGACAGCTGCACCACGGCCAACAGATCAGAGAGATTCAGGCAATCTAGGAGGATGGCCAGAGAGACCTGAGGGACTGACCGCAGAAGGGGGACCTCGCTTCCCCACTGGCCCAGCCTCGGCCCCTGTGCCAACAAATGCCCTCCCTCTATCTACCTGCCCTGTTTCCCCTGGCCCCGTCTCACCCTTCCACCTGGCCTGCCTCCTGGCCCCAACCGGGTGGTACCTGCCCCCAGGAATAGCTTGTAGAGGCCCTGGCAGAGCTGGGGGGAAGCAGCCCCCTCTGGCAGGCAGGCGACGAGCCCCTGGAGACTGTATTCTTGCAGCCGGAGCCGCTGGCGGCTCCGCTCAGGTAAGCGCTCGTTCTGCTGCAGTTTGCGCAGGATCTGGGCGGGGAGGGTCATGGGGGTTTGTCATCATGGGGAACGAGTGACTAGAGGAGGGGGAGTCACCACGCAGGTCTGTGGCTCCAAGAGGGACCCGTTCCATCTCCCTGTCCCTTAGGCAGGGGCCACGGCAAATGGAATGCGAGGCGCAGGCTGGGTGTACCTTGCAGACTCGGTCAGACACCAGGGGCAGTGACCTCGGCCGCACCAGCAGAGCCAGCAGCACCTCAAGGTTCCCCTGCTCCACCAGGAAGACGGCCAGACTCTCCTGTGCCGGTGAGCCTTGCAGCAGTGCCAGCAGCAGGTCCAGACCACCCACCACCTGGGGAATCCAAAGTCTCCTTTTGGGCTGGCCGCTCCCCTCCACACGGTCCAAGCCCCACCCTCACCAGCCTCCAGCCTACCTGGCCATCATCAGCTGCAGCGGCCAGAAAGCTAAGCACCACCTGCAGGTCCTCGGTGGCCGAGCTCCGAACCAGGAACTCCCGCACCAGGCCAAAGAGTGAAGTCTGCACTGTGCGCACGTCGTCGGCCGCTAGGGGGTGCTCCCGCGGTGGGCTGGGCCGGTCCCGGCAGGCGCAGCCACCCAGGGCCAGGAGAACGCAGGGGAATGGAGGGAAGAGAGCAGGGAGAGCGGGCGGGCAGATGAGCCGGGACTGAACGCTATGCCCAAGGCCGTGTCAGCCCCACAGCCCGTCTGCCCCACCGGCCTCACCTGTAATGGGAGCGCAGCGCATCCAGGATGAACTGAACCCCGTACTTCTTCCGCAGCTTCTGTCTGTGCTCCCGGACTATGCTGGACATGTACTGGATGTGGCCTGGACGGGCATCACCAGAGGACTCAGGCTACCAGCCTGAGCCGGGCCCCTTCCGCTGCCCCTGCAGGATGGTGCCCTGTCCCTGCCAGATCCCTCAGGGGAGATACGTCCCGAGACTGCCCAGAGCAGGGTTCTAACTTCTCAGAATCTCTGCCCCCACTCTGCCCGGTGGCGTCGCCCCGCCCGAGTCCCCGCACCCACCAAGGCGCACGGCAAAGTCACTGGGGCTCCAGAGGCGGAAGGTGAAGAGCACATGCTGGTAAAGCAGGTACAGGAGGGGCCCACTGCCCTCTGCGGCCACCTGCTCCATCAGCAGCTGGGCGGACATGAGCACGTTCATGTCCATGGCCCAGCTGGGAACCTGGAGTAGAAGGACCCAGGGTGAGGCGGCGGGCCCTGGCCAGGTGCCACCGAACCCCCCAGCACCCACCCTGCCCGGCACAGGCAGACGCACACGAGCGTCCTGCCTGTTCCAAGCCCTTCCGGGGCCCCCCGCTGCCCCCGAGGTGCAAGCCCCCCAGCCTGCTGGGTGGGTCCCCTGCCCCAGGGGCTGCTGGCACTTCAGCTGAACCCTGCCAAGCCTGGCAAGGCCCCACTCAGACGCCACCCCCTCTCCCAGGAGGCTCTTCCGGACAACATCAGGCTCCCTTGTTAGCCCCCCCATCAGTCCCCCTCGGCCAGACAGGGCAAGTCCCCCCGCCGTCTACCCCACCTTTCGCAGGAGGGCCCCGATGATGGCCGGCCCCTGGCACTGCACCAGGCTCTCCTGGTTCCCCGCATGGCCCTGCAGGAAGTTCCGCAGCATCAACAGGAAGGCAGCCACGGCGTTCCTCTCCATGCGCACCTCTACCGGCCGCCACAAAGGGGACAGATGTGCATCAAGGGCCTGCCAGTGGCAGAGGCCCCAGGCACTCCAGCTTCCTTATCATGCCAAGATTCCCTCGCTGCCCTAACCCAGGCGCCAGGGCCACTTTACCTGAGGACTTGCCCAGTGGGAGAAGCAGGCCCTGAGTATTGTGGCCAGAGGTCAGCTCAGGCCCCACGAGGTCATGTGTCTCAGCAGGACCTGCCTCAGCCTCTTGGGGCTGTGAGGCCACTCGCTCCAGCAGGGGCAGCAGGGCAGCCATGCCTCCCACACAGGTCACCACATCCTAGGGGAAAGGGCTGGCTATGGGGGGGCAGCTCCCAGCCATTTTCTGCCCCACTCTGCCCCGGCCGACCTCCCAGTCTGGGAAGCTGGGCCCAGGGGAGTCTGGCTCTCTCGAGCGGGCTTCCCCAACAACCTCACAGGGCACGGCGCGGCTCCCCAGCCCGCCCTGCACACGTGTGCCCGTGCCTGCGCTCCCGACACACCCTGCCCACACGCACACACACACACCTTCACATCCCACGTACCTTCACGTCCCACGTCTCCACCCTGTGGCCCGTCAGGCGGCCATCCAGCCCGTGGCCGGGGGACAGGTCCAGGCAGATGTTGTTCCTACAGGCCTGGGGGCAGGAGGTGGGCAGGCGGCCAGGGTCAGTAAGAAGAGGAGGTGGCACAGGAGTGGGGGGGAGCAGGGGAGGGTAGCAAGGCTGAGCCAATTGCCCCCCACCCAATACCTGAGGTGAGTAATGGAGGAGCAGCTTGGCGCTAAGCTCGTGCAGCTCACCCTCGGGCTTGAAGGGTGCCATCTCCTTGGGCCCTGGGGGGTGGGCAGGGAGCTTCAGACCTGGCTGGGCCACTGGCCAAACCCCATCCGGAGGCTGCCTCTTCTCTGCCTGACCAGAGGACATATACCCCCAGGGACGCCTTCTCCCTCCTGGACCCCTGGTTCCTAGCCCGGGGCCTTTTAGGAGCCCCTACCCCCCAGGTCTGGGGTGGGGCTGGGGCAGGGCACAGTGGGTGGTGCTGCATACCCAAGGTGAACAGGGCCCGCAGGGCCACCGAGGACAAGGCTTCATGGAAGATGGCCACGGCCCCCAGCTCACCCTCCAGGGACGTGGGGCTGCCCCACCGGGTGTCCTGTGTGCCTGCAAGGGTGGAGCTGATGCTGCCCTCCTGCAGGGGGGCCACCAGCCCGGCCCCCCAGCCAAGCCCTGCGGTGGCGGGGACCGACTGGGAGCGGGAAAGGGAGGGGTGAGTGGGAGCCAGGGTAGCGGGGACTGGTGGCGTAGGCAGCCCCGTGGTGGTGGTCGTTGTGCGGTGCCCAGCAGAGCCGATACAGCAGGAGGAGAAAGGCTGCGGGGCCAGGGTTGGGGAAGTGGTCAGATCACAGCAAAGCTGCGGGTTCCACCTACATCCAGCTCCTCCCCACGGCCGTACAGACCCCAGAGGCTGAAGTCTGAGGCCTACATGGGTGGGGGGGGGGGGGCGTGCGGAACACAGGGGCTCCAGGCCTCACCCTGTCCAAGATGCCCCAGCTACCCCGGGCCTCCCCAAACCCTGCCTGGCACACCTCACTGAGGGAGGGGCAGCGAAGGGGTGCCGTCTTGACCAGCTGGCCGTCTTTGTAGACGTGGACCAGGTTTTGGCTGAAGGGCCGGCGCCCGGGCACATGGACAACGGCCACGCAGTGCTAGAACAGAAGCCACGGCATCAGGCTGTAGGCTGGCCCCTGGTGTCTCCTCCACCCCCGCCCCCCCCCGGGGGGGCCATACGAGGAGAGAGGCTCACCCAGGCAGAGTCGGCAAAGGACACTTCAGGCAAGCTCATGGTCAAGTACTCCTTCCGGGTGCACACGGCCACCACCAGCGTCCCAGCTGCCGTGAAGAAGGCCTCGAACCCTGAGCCGCTGCTGGTGAAGAAGCTGGGGGCAGGCCAAGCCGGTTATGTCTGCTGCTTTCCCACTCAGCCCCAGCACTGCGTCCTGCTCCCTGGCAGCCACCCACCTGTACAGCTGCTTTCGCTGGAGTGGCCGGGAGGGGGATGGGGCAGGTGGCACAGCCACGGGGTGCAGACAGAGCCAAGCATGGAAGGTGAAGCCGGGTCCTGGCCAGCGCTGCACGGGGGGTACCATAATCCCTGCCATGCTGGGCGTCAGGTCAAAGTAGTGTAGGGCTCGCGCAGGGCCCTGGCGCCGGGCCATGCCCGACAACGCACGGATGATAGCACCAGCGTGCCTGGCCTTCCCGGCCTCCGTTGCGCCGGGCCCCGAGTCCAGCGCTGGTGGGGGGCGCAGCAGGCAGCGCAGCTCCAAGGGCCTCAGAGACACTCGGCCCAAGGCTTGCAGCAGCGCCCACAGCTGCTCCTGGCAGTGGGCCCCCAAGGCTACCCCCGCGCTGAGCGTCTCCAGCAGGTGGCCCACCAGGCCCGCCTGCACGCACGTGCCCCGGCTGGCCGGGCAGCTGTCACAGAGCCACCAGAGGCGCTGCGCGAGGAAGAGCCGCAGCTCTGCCGTGGGCAGTGCCGGCAGCCACTGCATCAGCAGCAGCACGGGTTGCTCGTTGACGATCGGGGGTGGCGGGCATCCGCTGTGGTCCCCCTCCACAGCCTGCGGGTAGAGAGAACGTGACGGTTCCTGGGCAGCTGGCAGGCGACGGACCGCCCCGCCAGCAGCGGGACCTCCGTGTCTCGGGGTATTTGCCTTCAGCACGGGACAGCAACACGTGCTACCCCAGCCTGCTCGCGCAGGTCATGTCTAAGGCTCGGGAAAGTCGGAGGCGTGCGGACACGCATTGCTATTTACGACAGGCCTCCAGCACCATTAACCCCGAGCCTTGGCTTTGGGTCTGGGTTGGCCTCAACCCCGACTGCAAGTTCCCAGGATGATCTGGGGGTTTCGCTCCCATGCACCGGATCTTCATCCCAGGGACACGGACACCTGTGGTTGGGCCACGGGTCACACGACGTACTGCCCACAGCCAACAGAGTCCCCAAGGTGGAGAGCTCACCCTGCACAGTGACCCTGACTCAGTCCCGACTGCCCTTGGGACCCCGAGCCCACGTCCCCGGCGCTCACCATGTTGAGTAGCTCCTGCAGCAGCCGGTGGGTCGGGGGACCGTGGCTCTGCAGAACCTCAAGCAGGTGAGGGTAGCCGATGCGCTCCTTGAACACCTCCTGTGCAGGGTTGTGTGGGGAAGAAGGAACCCCAGAGGCAGGATCATCTTCCGAGGCTCCCCCACCCGGCTCTGCCTCTGGGTCACAGTGCTAGCGAGAGCAAGGGGCCGCGGATGGCTGCGGGGGTGAGGGTCCCCCTCGGAAGGTGCTCCGCCCACACGTATCCTCCCCAGTCTGGCTCGGACCCAGGAGATCCAGCTGCTGGCCCTGAGCTGCACCCCACAGGGCAAGATGGTCGCCACCCCAGCTCCCTCGCTCTAACAGCCACACACTGGACCAGTTCTGGGGACATGCGGTCAGTTTAACCCCCACCCCCACTCCCCTATGGTGGCCAGACTGTAGCATTCTCACCTTGGCTGAAGGGGAGCCGCTCATGATGCAGGTCAGCACTCGGACCACGTGCACTGCGACGGCATCTGTGTCCTGGTCCAGCACCTTGGGGTGGGGAGGGGCAGTCAGCAGCAGCAGGGGCCAGCGTGTCACAGCTGGCAGCCCCCTGCTCCTGCTGCAGGGCCAGGAGCAGGTGCCCCAAGGTGCGTAGCTGAGCTGGCTGGAAGCCTTGGGACAAGGCTACTCCTTGTCCGAATTACTGTGACCCTGACCCTGACCCTAGGGCCCTCTCTCAGTAGCTTGGCCAGACCCACTTTGGCAAAGAGGCCAAGGAAGAAACCAAGACCAGGAAGGGCCTCACTAGGACAGATCAACGGGGGGACCCTCTCGCCGTCCCTGCTTTGTCCCCCACTGCCTGGTAGCATTACAGGCCTCGGTCCCCAACCGTCCCCACCCAAGCTAGACACATACATGCAGGCAAGTGCTCCATCACCCTTGATGATTGACAGGGGGCTGGGAAATCGAGGGACAATCAATCACAGGAGGTTAGAACCAGAAGAACCTTCGAGACCTTCCAGTCCTACCTTCCCCTTGCTCCTAGATCCAGGTGGGGACACTGAGGCTCACCCTGGCTGAACCTGACAGCTGGAAACATGCCGCTCACCTGCTCTGCCCCACCCCTGAGGGCTGGGGGGGGTAAAGAGGGCTTAGAGAATTTGTCCACAGGTGCCAGACTGCCAGGCTGTATTTTGACTCCATGGGGCCTGACTCCCCAAGTGACCTCGCACAACCTCCTTTCCCTCTCCAGGCCTCAGTTTCCTATCTGTAAAAACCAGGGGTCTCACCTGCCTTGTCTGCTTTGTAGACCAATAGATATGCAGGCTGTCAGAAACCAGGCAGGAGCAACATAGCCACAGGGGGCTGCTCATGAAGGCAAAGCCCGGGGCCTCTAGAGGTTGGGGCTCAGGTGTTAAGCCCCCAGAGAGAGGGTTCTCCATGCAGAGTCCCTAACTGACAGCTTGTAGCCTCTTCCAGCTCCCATACAAGGTGAGGCAGGG
The DNA here is from genome assembly GCF_023065955.2 of Ursus arctos. Lineage (NCBI taxonomy): Eukaryota > Metazoa > Chordata > Mammalia > Carnivora > Ursidae > Ursus > Ursus arctos. Next base: position 30,836,249 of record NW_026622808.1, on the reverse strand, counting down.
AGCACATCATAAGGGGATAAGGGACTCTCAGTGATCTGCTTAAGGCTGGTATAAGGATCCATGGAAAGAAGTGGGCGCATGTGTGGGAACCTCCTTTTCTGTGAGTGACAACAGCCATGTCCCTTAGTATCTGGGCTTCAGTTTCCCCTTCTCGGAATGGGGGGTAGGTGGTTGAGTTTCGAAGGTTCCTTCCAGCTTGGCAAAGCCAAACCCAAGCTCCCAATACGAATACTAGATAGGGCACGGATCACTCCTGCCCATTCCTTAGGATAAGAGTCTGGAAGGTAGGTGAAACAGCATGGGGGACCCAGCCCCATCACTAGGCCACAGCAGGCCTTACACATATCTTCTCGTTCCCCCTGCATAGGCAGGAAGGGCTCAAAGAGGGAGCCACAGGGGGTGGGTGCCCAAGGAAGTGAGTGCCTGAGCAGGTCAGCCCCAAGGTGGTACCTTCTGGACATCGGGCTCGGTCAGTAACCGGGTAGCCAGGTCACTGTCCCCCTCAGGGGGCGCCCGGGCCTGCAGGTACAGCTGTGGGGAAGGGGGAGGGCACAAGGTGGAAGAGGCAGAGGAGAGAGAAGAGGAGGAAGATGGGGGGGGAGGGGGGTTAGAGCAGGACCGGGGGCAGCTGCCAGGGCTCTGCCCCCGAGAGAAGGCTATGTGTGCCCTAAGACCCAGGCAGAGAGCCCCACCAGGCACTAAGGAAGTCAGGGATCTGAGAGCTGCCCGTGCTCTGCTCAGAACAAAGCCGGGGTGGGGTGCGGGGGGGTCAGGTAAGCGGGCAGGAGTAGGTACTGTATCAGAAACAGCTGAGCCCTCCTCCTGCCCCTGGACTTGGGGCTGGGGAAAGAGGGACAAGGGGCCAGGGCAGCTCCTGTCCTTCCACAACATGCCCCTCCTATGGGGTACAGAGCCATCCCGAGCCTTAGGCCACCCCACTCGCCACAAACCCCCAACCTGGTCCAGCCCAGGCTTGCTTGCAGAACCCCACAAGTGGTTCCCCAGCCTCCGGGTCCCAGGCCGTCCACCCGCAGCCGGGCCCTGCCCACCTTGCTGTTCTGGATGAGGCGAGTGAGGTGTTCAAAGCAGTTGTTGCTGAGGAAGGTGGCCTGCAGCACCGGCCGGTCCTCACATGCCAGCATCCTGGGGATGGCGTCTGCGGAGGGGTCTCGGGTCAGCCCCGCTCCACCCAGTCAGCGACCCCGCCGCTCAGCCTCACACCTTCTTCCCACGCAGGCCAGTCCTGCCTTCCATCATCGCTTAGCCTTTCCCCTGCTGGAGTCACCTCCCCAAGAGCCTGGGAGCCCATACCCACCGAGCATGCTGACCCGCAGGGTGACAAGGGCCTCTTCAGGGCCGGGGCTCGGGCCCGCCGGCCAGTCGGCGTTAAGGACGCGGAAGTAGCCCTCAAGCAGGGTGCGGAGCTCTGGCCCCCGAGGGGGCGTGCGGCTGGCATGCAGGACATGTACGGCCCCCACGAGCGCCTCCAGCGCCAGGGGCACTAGGCGGGGGTCCTGGGCCGGCCCGTGGTCCCAGCCCCGTACCACACCCAACAGGCCCTGCACAGAGCCAGCGCTCACAGCCATCTCCCCGTTCTCCTGCGGGTGTGGGCAGAGATGGCAACGGTCAAGGGGCTCGACCAGCAGAGACCCTGAGGTGGCCACCCTCTGGTCCACAGGCTCCTCCCGGCTTACCTTCCCTCCTGCAAGGACAGCACCGAAGAGATGGACCAGACGTAACAGCAGCCTGGGAGGTAGGCCATCTGCACCCTGCAGGCTCTCTGGATAGGGTGGGCAGGCAGGACAGGCCGATGTCACCAAGCCTGCGGGGGACTACCCACAAGGGAGGTGCCCTGGGCTGGGGGGTAAAGGGCTGGGACGCCCTAGGGAAAAGAGCCGGTTCGGTACTTGGGGGTCAAAAATGTCACGGCTCTCTGCTAGGGAGTCTAGGGAAGACATGGCCCTTCTTTGGGGAGCTTGAAGTGGATGTGGTCCTGCCCCGAGAGCCTAGCCAGTACCCCAGATCCTTAACCTCCAAAGTGGGGACCCCAGGGTAAGCACATACCCACCCCACCCCACTTCCCCATGGCAACCCAGGCTTTAGCTTCTCAGATACAAATCTGGTCCTGCTACCCTGTGACCGTTGGAGCTTCCTGTGACCTGCTCTGGGGACCTCGCTGTATCTACCATACAGATGCCCCCCACCCCCACCCATGCCCCCGCTGGGGACTTCTAGGGGCTTTCACAGTCTCCGATGTGGGAGGCCCACCTGGCCCCACTCCAGCTGGACAGGATGCCAGGCCACATACTGAAACCCAGAGAGCAGAAGGCACCAGCCCTGGGTCACATGAGTGGTGTGTATGGTGGGGGATGGGGGCAAGAGCAGGGCTCACTAGATTCAGGTGGGATGGGGTGGGACAGCTCCTTGGGCACAGGGCATTTGAGCTGAAGCCTGAGAATGCAGGTGGCCTGGGAAGGGAGAGGAAACAGGAGGGAAAGACATGGAACACCTAGTTGCATTTCGGGACAGAGAGGACAGGGTGCAGAGGGTAAGTGGGGCTGGAAAGGAAGGCTGTGGGAAGAGCAGGATCTGATCCTGAGATGCCAGGCCACCAGCGAGGGGTCGACAGCAACAGGAACAAAATCCAGTCTGTTCTGAGAAGAGTGCTCAGAAGAGTGCTCTGATTGTGGGAGAATGGAGGCAGGAGCTCCCGGAGGGTTGGGGGGGGAGGGGATCTCCCCTTTTGGAGCTGTTGCCCCTGCTCCAGACCCCAGGCCTGCAGCGATATGGGGCACCCCAGAGACACTTCGACACCGTCAGTGCTAACAGGCCACTGCCTTTCCAAGCCTGGCCTGCCCCAGTCCAGGTCTATCCTGCCCCATCCCTTCTAAAGTCCTGGCCAGCCTCCCTCTGATGAGAGGAAAAGAGGAGACCGAGAGAAGAGGGTCCCCAGAGGCCAGAGGTGGCCAGAGATGTCCTGGGGGTCAGCTCCTCCAGGAAGGTGGGAGCAGGGAGCTGAGATGGCGTACATGGTGTAGACGTTATCTAAAGGAGGGGTGGAGCCCACAGGGGTAAAGGGATTGGACCAGGCAGTTTTAAGATGGTCCAGATCAGAGTGAGATCCAAGTGGTTTCCCAGACCCAGGAGGGGGAGGGAAGAGGGAAGGGAAATTGCTCTCCCCCACCTTATTATGGGAGACCTTCACTCCAGCCCAGAAGAGAAATTACTCATTTCGCCCAGACCTGCCCTTTCTCTCCTCTCTGCCCCTGAACTCCCTCGCCTCTGGAGGCCCCTCGGTTTCCCCGTGGTGCTCTCAGCCGTGCTAGCAGCCACCACTAAGGGCGCCCCGTCCCTCCGGCCTCTGGGATGGGGAACTGCAGGAAGGGGCTCAGGTTTGGGGGTGGGGCCAGGTGGGGCCTAAGGGGCAGGGGCGGGGCCTGACCTCGGAAGAAGGCGCTGAATTCACTGGGCAAAGCAGCTGGAGGGAACTTGTATTTGCTCTTCTCCTTGGAACTGATGACTTCCCTGGGGATGGAGGTGGGGAATGGGCAGGGGCCCGGGTGAGGCTGGGCACTCCGCCCCTCCCTGGCCGTCCTCCCACACCAGCCTACGCCTGAGCCCCCCCCTCCCACTTCCACCCCCCCACCCCCCCCCCCCCACCCCCGTCCTCTCCCCAGCCTCCTCCTCCGGGTCCTCCGGGGTCCTCCGTGGTGGGCTGGCTCTCACCCACTGTGCTGGCGCCGCCAGGTCTGGTAGGGGTCAAAGAGGCCCTCGCAGAGGAACAGGGCGTGCAGGGCCACGTTCTCCAGCAGCAGCAGCCCATGGCCCTCCTGCGACGCTGGGGCTCCTTTCAGCTGAAGACGTGGGGAGAGGGCGGAGGGGGTTAGCCGGTGCCCGGCTACCGCCTAACACCCCCCCCTCCCCGCCCAGGGTAGAGCCCACCTCACCTCTGCTGTCAACTGGGTCAGCAAAGCCAGCACCCGGGGTGCCAGCACCTGGCCCCAGCCTGCCTCTACGTTCTCCAGGTTCCTGGGAGGGAATGGGGAGAGAGGTCCCAGGAATATGCCAGCCCCTCCTCCGGCCTGCAGTTCCGAGCCACCCGCCCGCCTTGGACAGCACGAGGGGGACCCACCTGCAGAGAACGATGAAGAGCTTGAGCAGCAGCAAGGCCTGCTCCAGGTCCCCCGCGTCCAGCTGCTCGGCCAGGACATGCAGCGTGGCCCGCGGCAGCAGCGGCACCTCGGCGCCTGCCTCCTCCGGCCTGCAGACAGGGGGGTCGCTGGGGCACGGAGGACCCTCAGTCTCCGCGCCCCGTCCCCGCCCTCCAGGTACACCCAGGCTCACCTGCGTGGCTCCAGGGAAGACAGGGAGATGGTTTTCTCGTAGGCACCCACAAAGGCCTTCAGCCACTGCTGCAGGTAGCCCAGGTCCTTCTGCAGGCGGAGAAGTTGGGGCCACAGCGGTGGGCGGCAGACCGGGTGCCGTGGACGAGGGAAGGCCAGCAGCGCATGGAGAGTCAACAAGCGGACGTCGTCGGATGGACAGGGATTGGAGGCAGGGCAGTGCAGGTGGAGAGAGTGAGGGATGGGTAGGGGAGGAGGGAGGACCGGAAGTTTGAAGGTCAGCATCAGAGGGCTGCCCTGCATATTGACCACTTTCCCAGGACCCCCATCTACTTTTCCCAGTCTCCTCGTCTCTGCTCCTACCTCCCTAACCGTTGGGGACTCAGGCAAGCCTGACATGGCCAGGGGAGGGGCTTAAGTGTGCACACTGCTGGGATGCGGCTATGGCCCACACTTGTGCTGGGGCTGAAGGCCTGCCACCCACCAGCCACCCCTGATCCAAAGCCTTGGGCTGGCTTCGCCCAGCTCAGAGGCCACAACCTCCAGGAGACCTTCCCTGACTATGGATCCCATGCTGCCTGCGCACCATGGACCAGGCAGACCCATGCACGCGCACGTTCCCCACGCGTACAGGCAGAATGCCCTATCTCACCCTGGGAACCTAACGCCCGCCCTGGCTGGTTACCTGGACCCCAGGTCCCAAAGCTGGTTCCATGGGCAAGAGGGGCAGCGGCTGAGCCTGCCGCCAGGGACACTTTGGTGTGAACGGGAAACGTCCCCTCCCGCCCCGCCAGGGCAGGAAGCGCAGAGTCACGGTGGGGGAGGGGGGCCGCTTCCTCCCGGCAGACCGCAGGGATGTGGGGGGGCCCCCCCGGGGCACCCAGGGCCCCGCAAGAAAGGGGGTGAGGGACCCGGCCCAGCACCGGGGCGAGGCCTAGAGTGCACAGGGGCGAGGTCACACTGCCCTGGGAGGGGCTTGTGGACCCGATACTCCTTTTTCTGGCATGAGGTCAGGACTTGGGAGTCTAGGGACAGGTTCTCACCCCTGCTGCTATAGGGCCCTTCATTCAAGGCACCCACTGCTCCCTGACCTGGGTCCAACGCCTCAGGCCTAGGAAACGATGTGGATGTGGGGGACTCAGTCACACCTTTGCCCTGGCCTCCTCCCCTGTGTCCTGGCCTCCCTGCCCGGCCCTCCTGGTCTCTACTCCAGGGACACAGCTGAGTAGGTCCTAGCCTAGCCCCAGTCTGCTCGAACCTCTAAGCCCCTCCCAGGGCACAGAGTAGGTGCTGGCCTGGAGCTCTTCCTCCCATCCCGCCCTCCTTCCCTAAGTGCTTGGCCTCGTCTGCAGCTTCCCCCAAACCAGCTGAGCCCAGAAAGCACATTTCTCTCCCAGGCGCAGATGGGTAGGGCAGGCACCAGACTGGAGAAGGCTGAAGGGGCAAGGGACACATCATAGGTGCTGTGTCCCCAGTGCCGCGGACCTCAACTCAAGGACTTCCAGAATTACCTTGGGTGGTTGGCTCATTTCTGCTGCCTGTAGGCTCCTGACCACAGGTTAGGGACTGAATGGGCCCCAGGGAAGGAGCCAGACCCCAGCAGACTGGGCCAGGTCCACAAGAAACCTAGGCAGAGCAGCCCTCACCCTGTGGCTGGGCACCTTCCTTGTGCACTTGTCACAGATCTGAGGCCTAGGCAACTGAGGGAGGAGGGGCTGGGGCCACCGTGACTTTTTGTCTGTCAGGTACCTTTGGTGATCTCTCCACCCTCTGCCCCTGGCCGCCTCCCCGCTCACCTACTTCTGTCCCCGCCCCTCCTCTCCACCAATCAGCAAGGACCCCAAAGTGCCCAACCCTGAAACACCAGAACAGGCCAGGGCTCCTAGACCACTTCTTCGAATATTCCCATTGCATATGGGGGAAAGGGGGGCTCTAGAGAGGATGCCCTGCCCACTACAACCCCGTCAGCTGTTCCTCTGAGGATACCGGAAGCCAGACCTTTGTTTTAGGCCTGGGCCACTCATGGTTGCTGGCCGGCCGGTCCAAGCTGACCATGTGGCCTCTGCCTCAGTGACCCCACAGATGCCGGTCTATTCAAAACTGACCCAAAACCATACCCCCTTCTCCCCACAAACCACCCTCAGTCAAGCCACAGACATCTCTCACCTAAGATGTGGGTCCCTTTTGCCCACTGTCGTTCTGCTGAGCACCTGGCCCCAATTTGACCATGTCCCCCCACCCTGGCCTGAGGATAAGGGCTCACCTGAGCCTGGCATTCCAGGCCCCTAGTCCAATCACCACTGCTTCTCTGGCCTCTCCGCCCCTCTCCGTCTGAGCCACAACCTCTGGTCCCAGCCTCCGTCCATCCTCTGCCCCACTGCCGTCTGTGACTTGGGCTTTTGGTCCTTAAGCAGGAGCCCGCCAGTCTCTTCATGGCCATCACCTGGACTGACCCTCCCAGAACTTGGGTGGACCCCTCAAACTCTGCACACCCTGGCTTTCTGTCCCTAGAACCACACCCACGGCCTGTCCAGCAGGTCCGGGCTGGGCTGGGTTCAGGGCTTCAGCCGTCAAGGTAGCCTTTCCGGCTCTGGAAGAGCATGCGGGGTCTCTAAAGCATAGCACTGGGGAGGGAGAGAGCTATCTGCCTGTCCCGCCTCTGACCTGGGCCCCATGGCCTGAGGCTGCAGTGCTGGGGGATATGGGAGTCCCTGCAGGGGTCGGGACTCACAGGTAGGGTGGTGGCAGTGCTGAATGCCATGCGGTCTAGAACTGGAACTGGAAGAGGAGGCTGCCATGCCTGGGCTTCCCACACTCCTCCAAGAGGCCTCGACTAGCTCCTCCCTCCCTTTCCAGCTCAGCGCAAGAATGTCAGACAGGGCCAGCCCAGTCCCTAATTTGAACGGGCCAGGGTCCCAACACCACCCCTCCCATGAAGGCAGGTCAGGAGCAGCCACACTCCTCCTCAGGCCCTGGGGCTCAGCTGTAAGAGGTACTGAGGCCCTGTGGCCGCTGCCAGGGAGCAAGCCGTGGGGAGGGGGGGAGGTCAGTGACCCCAGGAGGAGGTGGTCTCATGATCACGTCTGCAGGGGCCCCAGTCTACGCCCCACCAGCCTTGAGGGCCCTCAGTGCTGGGGGTGGGGAGCCCCCAAGGGCTAGTTAGGCCCAAACAGTCCCTGGGCGGGCATGGAACTGCCACTTCCCCAGAACTCCGAGGGACCCCAGGAGGGCTGAGGGCGGGCGGCTGTGGCATCGTGGTGGCATGGTGGTGGGGGGCTGTCTGCCAGGGGACAGGGACGACCGAGCTGCTGGATATCGTGTGCTCCTCCACCTGCTTGCCCTGCCCCAGGCCTGACACCAGCCCTGGCTTGACCTGAGGGGACACCCAGACCTTGCTTCAAACCCCGATCCCACCCCGTCACCTCCTTTCGGAGCTCATACTGGCGCAATACACAAAAATTCCTTAACCACCACCTGGCATCCGGTGCGCCTCCAGTCCACACGCATCGCCACCACTGTCTGCTCAGCCGGTCACCCACCCCAGCACAAGCTCTAGGACAAGTTCCAGCCTCCCCTGGCATCTCAGCCAGCACCCCCTACCCTCCGGATGGCCCAGCCCAAAGGCATTCCTCGCTGTCCCCACACCCGCAGGTCTGCAAACGCTTAGCCCTCCGTGCTTCCTCTGCCCAAATGCTCCCCAGAGCCGGCACCTTTCTGGAGACCTAGCCCTGTCTGCTGCCTCAGAGGTCAGGGCTGCCAAATCGAACCAGGGGTTGAGGGCACGGGTTCTGGAGTCCAGCCCCGGTTCCCAGACTTAGTAACTTGTTACTTACCATTAACCTCTTCACGCTTTAGCTGCCCCTTGAAATCCATCCCTCCATACCTGCTTCACAGGTAAAGCCCCTCCGACCACAACCCTCTCCCCAGCATGAGAGAAGGTGAGTGGGAGCTCCCTCTCCAAACCAGGGGCTCTGCCTTCCCAAGCCCCTGGCATTCTACGGGAACACAAACGTTCTCCCCACCCACTTCCATGAATGACCAATGAGTAGCAGACCTCGGTTCACTGGCAGAGTCAAGGTCTCATGGGTGGCTGTCCCAGGCAGGTGGAATGGTGTTGGTGGTCCCCAGGTTAGAGCTAGCAGCAGGGTAAGGAGAGAAGACTGTAGCTGCAAAGGGGGTGACCCCACCTAGTCAGAATTGCCTGGGTTGTAGTGAACACCCCCTTTCCTGGGACAGGCAAGCAGAAATGGGACAGGGTGGGGTGGGGTCTGATCAGGATAACCTCTTTCAGGCCTGGGGGTCTCCCCACTCAGCATCAGGAGGGGGATGACAATGTCAAGCCAAAGGTGGCTTCTGGCTACACCAGGGTGCCTGGAGGTCAGACTTGGAGGACCTCAAGTCAAAGAAGGAAGCAGGAAGATGGACACTTTGCCAGAGGCAAGGGCAACTGAGGCAGTGCGGTGCAAGTGCCCAGGTGACTGGGCCAGTCTCTCCCCCTTACCTGGGGACGGGGTCTTGCAAGGGGGGGACCTTCTGGTCTCCATAATGCCCCCCAGGGCTTAACCTTCCCCTTGTCCTATCACTATGGAAACCAAGAATTTCCTTCCAGGGTCCCCATAGTAACCGACCCTGTTTCCATGGGGACCCCACACTTCCACATCAGTTCCCCAGTTGCCATAACAACTTCAGGGATTACCAGCCCCTCCCCCCAAGCCTGGGCTCTGTGCTATTCTCCCCATCACCTCAGTCCTGCCCCCTTCAGTTGCCTTGGTAATAAAGACAGGGAAGAGGAAACCCCCAGTTGCTCCTCTGAGGTACAAGCACTAAGGAGGCTATTCTGCCTTCCTTTTCCCCATTTTAAGAGGGTAAACTGAGGCACAGGGAGGCATATGACCCAGCTAAGGTCCCAGAGGGAGCAGAGGGCCTGACCGGGTTTCCATGAGGCAACAGAGCTCATCAGTCAGGGTGAGGGACTAGGGAAGCATGGGCAGAGCAAGGTCGACTCCAGCTCTGATCTGACCTCCCTGGTACCCTGAGTCCTCGATGGCATAACGGAAGAGTTTAGCCTAGGCGCCCCGCCTGGAACCTGAACATCTGTCCTGTTCTGACCTTTGTGGACTTGAGTGCCCCAAATGTCAGGCCCCCCAGCACTCCCTTTCACTGGGGGGGGGGGGAGCTGTTGAGGAACACTTTGCCCCAGCCCAAAGAGGGCCTGCTCATTTGTATGTTATTTTGCATAACTTTGACATGCTGCCCAAAGGCCAGCCTGCTGCATGCTGGTGCTGTTCCCAGTCCTCCTATCCTTGCCCTCCTCCATGCCCTCCCTGCCGGAGCCCCACCCATCGTCCACGCCTCCCCCTCACTCCTGACAACTGGCCTCTCCAGGTGCTTGCTCCTGGGCTTCCTATCCCCTCCGCCCACAAGGTCCAAACTCAGCCTCCTGTGGCACGACCGGTCACTGCTATGGGGCCTGTCTCCTGCCTCCAGCCACTTAGCTGATACCCAAGGCGCCTCTCAAAGTGTGGGGAAAATTCCAAGCAGCGAGCACAGTGAGGGTGAAAATGGGGCCTCCCTGAGCTGAGGTCCAGCTTGGTCAGGGGGACAGGAGACGAAGTCCCCCTCACACGGGAGGGAGAGGGCTCCACGCAGAGGAGACAGCTGGGCCATCCCAGGGTGCAGACCCCCCCCCCCCAGAGGCTTCCTGTCCATAGGACTAGACATTTCCTGCGCAAAGGAACACAGTTGGAAGACTGGGTTGGAGCTCTGATGGACTCTACCCCAAGCGTGTCCCGTGGCCTTGGTATGACCCTGCCTTGGTTTCCCTGGCAGGGTCCCGAGGGGCTCAGACTAAGTGATGTCCAGCGGCACTCTGGCCCTCCTTCCTCCCTCGGAAGCCACCTGTAGCCACCTTCCCCATTTGTGGCCCCCAGCTGACCAGGGCCCACAGAGGGAGGGGGGCGGGCGGGTCTGAACCTGGGGTCTGTAAGGAGAATGGAAGGGCAGAAAGGGGGTGCTCCCATGGGCGGGCCTAGACCCACAACTGGGAAAACAGGTTTGCCAGCTGATGTCAGCTCTCTCAGCTGAGGGGAGGGGCGCGGTTGTTGGGAGAAACTTCTGACTGGGTGGCTGGCTCTCGGGGTCTCTTGACACCCTCTATCAGTTCAACGTCTTCCCTTATCTTCCTCCTTCGCCCAGGCACGCACATAATATAGGTCTCTAGCAGGGCTCAAAGTAGCATAGCCACCACTCCCTGGGAGCCCAGCATAGAGGGGTGGGGACCTGTTCCGGGAGCAGCAGCAGGACCAAGTGGGCAGGAAGGCAGTGCGGGGAGGTTGGCCGAAGCTTCCGGTTTATACTCACATCCTGGATTTGTTTGCCAGGCCCTAGGCCGCCCCCTGACTGCCCAGGCTTCTGGGGCTCCAACCAGCCAGCCCGTGCCCCAGACCTGCGCTGGTGAGGTGAGGAGCTGGAGGGGGAGAGGGAGCTCAGCTGAAATGAGGGCTAAACCCCTCCTGAGGGAATGGGGGGAGGTCGAGCATTTGCAGAGCTCAGCTGGAAGGGGCAGCAGGAGGCAACCACGCCACGCTGGAGGGCCCGTCCCAGGAGCCTGACCTAGACAACCTTCCCCCAGCAGCATGAACATTAACATCCCTCGGACTCACTACCTGGTGCAAGCCCCCCTTCACCTGGCCACAGGTGAAGAAACTGAGGACCAAGAATCTGCCCACAGCCATCAGGGCAATCAGAGGCATGAGGCCCAGGGACAGGTTTCCTTCTGAATCTTTTCCCTTCACAAGGACCAACCCTTGGAGATGTAGACAGACAGGCCTGGGTGAGGGGACCCAGTGGGGCCAGGGAAGCAGGAGCTTTCTCTGGCCCAGACAAGGCAGATGGGCTACCCCCCTGCAGAGTCTAGGCACCCTGAGGTCAGGTCTGGGCCAAATTTACAGACGAGAAGTAGAGACCCAGAGGTGTAAAGAGCTTGCCTTGGGTCACACCAAGGAAGGACTCTACACACGCTGCCTCCTGTCAACGGCCTGGACCTCTCACCACCGAAGTGGACTCAAGATGTCGCGGTCCTTACGGCCTAGATTACAGGTCCCTAGGGCCCCAGATCCAGCCTGCAGTCCTAGCAGACAGTCAGCCAGCCTCTTCACAGAGGGCCAGCTGATCTGGTCATGAACTTCCCCCTAGTGACGAGATCAGGGGCACACAATAGTCCATTGTGCCCAGGGCACACCTGAGCCAGGAGCATGATGCCAGGCAGGTGCAGGGAGGGAGGCTGAAGCTAGGTGAAGAGGAGGGGGGGCGGTACCCGGGGATCCCTCCCTGCTGTGAAAGCAGAAGGAAAGTGGGAGCCTATGTGGGTGAGACAGAGTTTGGGGGACGCCAGGTTCTCAGCTCTGACAGGACACCTGGGTCAGAGTCACTCCCTTCACCTTCTGAGGCTGCATGAGGTCGTCTCTGAGACAGGACAGGGAGCTCAGGAGGAAAGGGCCTCCCTCCGTCCCTTTCAAACATCCTTCTAGTTTGCCTCTCCTATCCTCTCCCTCGGCATCCAAGGCAAATCTTTCTTCTGGCTGGACCCCCAGGTCCACCCAGGGGTGGGGTGGGGGCCTCCTCGGATCAGGGTCAGGGAGGAGCTCATCACTGCCAGCGCACTGACGGGGCGCAGTCTGAGTTGACTCAAATCGGACCTAAGTAGGACGCCCCCTACCTTTCACCCCCTACCCCCGCCTGCCGCCACCCCCCAGCCCACTCAGACCCTTCGGCCATGACCACCCAATAGGGCCGCGCCCACCGGAGAGTCAAGCCCAAATGCAAACTAAGCCTTCCTGTCCCTCCCAACCCAACAGTCTCTCATTTATTTCCCGAGCCTCAGTTTCTCCATCTGTAAAAGGGGAGGTGTCCGGCCGTCTCTATTCGGGCGCTTCTCCTCATCAGGCGCGACCGAGGTTCCGCGGTCCCCACCCAAGAGGCTCTTGTGAGGTGCACGCTCGCTGGGGTCAGCTCCCAGGTATAAGTGCCGGAGGCACCGGCGGGCCGGGGGCGGCGCACACGTGTGTGCGGAGCCCGAGTCCGCCCGCCGCGCGCGCTCAACTACGCGGCCCCGAGAACGCGGGGCGCAGGTGCAGCGGGCGCGGGGCGCGCGGAGCTGGGGGCACAGCGGGAGCGGCGCGGGGCGGGCTCACCTGAGCGTAGTAGAGCAGCCACAGCTCGTACAGCCGCTCGGAGGCGGCCATGTCCCGGCCCGGCTCCGGCCCTGCTGCGCGCCACCTGCCTCCGCCGCCTCCTCCGCGCCGCCCGCCGGTTGCCCTCGGCCAGGCCCATGGGCGGAGGGCGTCACTCCGGGGCGGAGCGGCGCGGTACTACTCGGGGAAGTAGTACTGGCCCCCGCCGCGCTGAGCCACCCAAGTCTGCACGCTCCTCCTCCTCGCGGCCGGCCGCCGCCCGGCTTCCTGCACTTAGCTGCCGCTACCACCGCCCCGCCTCTCCCGGGACCGTGCAAAGGGCGGGGAGGCCGGAGGGAGGAGGAGCTTGAGGTCAGAGCGGCCCGGGAGGGCGCCCCGCAGTCCCGCCCTCAGCGATCCGCGCCCCTTACAGTGCCTCGGGAAGGGCCAATCTGAGCCTCCCGCGCGAGGGTCGCGGGTCGGGGTCAGGTATCCCAGACTCGCCCGCCTCACAGTGCGCCTGGCTGGAATTGCCACCCTTCGTGCAAGGATGGGGTCTCCGTCGCCGGGTAGGGGGGCAGGGGCTGCGGGCCGCGTTCAGATGGCCAGAGTCCTTCAACAACAACCAGCCAGCCACTTGTAGAGTTAACCACGTGCCTGGTCCTGTTCTAAGCGCTTTAATGGGGAGACCGACGTGCCATGTTTTTTGCTCCTATTGTTTGTGGAGCGGGATTGGGGACATCAGAGAGCGGTGCCCTTCGTCTGTCCTGCAGATCCCTGGGAGATTTAGTCAATCCTCACGGGTCCTCTCTTCCAAGAAGCCTCCTAGATGCTCCAGTAGGGGCGTCCTCCACTCTAGGGCCCAGCACTTGCCTTCACATCTTTTGTTTTCTTTAACCTCAAGAGGTTGAAGGCAAGAGGATGTGTCATGCCTCTGTTTTACGGATGGAGAAATTGAGGCCCACATGGGGCAAATGAGAATCACTTGGGTAGCCGGGGACAGTGTGGACAGGCATGGAGGCCTGACTGACTCTTTGCTGGCCCATGGCCACCATCACCTCTGGACCTCTCCCTGCCCCCCCCAACCAGCCTGCCTGGGACGTGAGGGGCCCCCCTTGTGTTGGGCAGGGGTCAGGGCCTTTGTTGGAGCTGGGGAGAAGTTTGTGGAGCCCAGAAAGGTACTATGAGGTAGAGGAACTGGAGTCTGGAGTCCTCCACACCTTGAGTGGCCAAGAGAAGACAGTCTCTCCATTCCCATCCTTTTCGTCCTCCTGACTTCTTCTTGGGCAGCCCCTCCTCTCTGGCCTTTTTTCCTGCCCTGTCCATCCTACCTCTGAACTGACATTTCCTGAGCACCTCCTACCTGTGTACCAGGTACCACCTGTGATCCTCGTACAGCTTCTAGCAAGTCGCCACTCTGGATGTGGGGGAACAGGGCACTGAAAGGCCAGGGTTAGTGGGGTCAAGAGGGTCGTTTTGGAGGGCCTGGACAGAGGTCTTGTGGCGCAGGGGCCTCTGAAGGGAAGTGGGAGGAGTGGGCATCCACCTGCTGCCAGCCTGGGAAGGGAGGCCCCAAGCAGGAAACAGCTTTGCTGAGAGACAAGTCATGGTATGCGTTGGGGGGAGGGAGGCATGGCCTCTGTGTGGCTTTGGGGACCTTGACATCCTGTCAGAAGATCTTTACTTCAGCCCCTGGTTATCGGGGCATGCTGGTTAATGCAGGAGAGAAGACCCTGGCAGCTCCTGCTGGGGAGCAGTGTAGGTCTTGGCCACCTGTTGCAGTCAAGGCCAAATCAACTCTCAGTGTTTCTCAGGAACTAAGCTACCCACTGGACCCACTTTGGGGGTTCTTCTCCAGCTTAGGTAGTCTGACCCTGAGTACTCTGCTGCTTCGGGGCTTGGAGGTGGGAGGGGATCATCCATGAGCCTGGAGGAAATGGCCATCCAGCCACCCCTGCACCGCACAGGCTTCATCTGACCTGAGAGTGGACACAGAAGGGCCTAGGGACAAGGGCATCCAGGGAGTCACAGATACCTGTAGAGGAAGGAAGAGGCAGATCTTTTATTAAACTGGGATCGGAGTGGAGGGTCAGGGAAGACTTCTGGAAGGCATTCGGGCCTTGAAGAATCAGGACACGGGGACAAAGGTGGGTCAAGCGCATTCCAAGAGGCGGGTAGGGAGTGAGCTGTGGTTGGCGCTTGCTTAGGCGAAGTCAGAGCGATCGACGCGCTCCATCCTCCTTCACTCAGGTCTGATTCCACTTGCCGCTTTCTCACTGATTGGCATTGGACGAATCGAGCCTTACGGTCTTTCTTTCGCCGTGCCCTCCCCGAACAGGCGAGGCGAGGCGCGGGGAAAGGTTGGGCGGGCCCTCCTATAGCAACTCAGTATTGATTGGCTTTCAGGACTTCCGGTTCTCCCGTTCTCGTCCCTGGATTGGCCGCCAGAGATTCATCTACTCCCTGGGCCTGCGCGATGCAGGACTAAAGAAGAGGAGGGTGGGCAACATGGCGGCTACTGCGGCTGGTGTGGGCCGGCTAGAGGAAGAGGCGTTGCGGCGAAAGGAACGGTTGAAAGCCCTACGGGAAAAAACCGGACGCAAGGTGAGGAATGCAG
Organism: Ursus arctos; assembly: GCF_023065955.2. Taxonomy (NCBI): domain Eukaryota; kingdom Metazoa; phylum Chordata; class Mammalia; order Carnivora; family Ursidae; genus Ursus; species Ursus arctos. The sequence continues at coordinate 30,821,118 of NW_026622808.1, read as the reverse complement.
AGTGAGGACCGTGGCTGAGGTAGCCAGTGTTCGGATCCAGAGCAGGGACGAGAGGACAGACGACTAGTAGGAAAAGGCAGCTGCTGAGGACGCGCATGCGCGCGGGTGGCGCCTGCGCGAGGAGTCGGAGCCCGCCCACCAAGTGTGCTCGCTGGCGGGGACTCTTTTGGCGCTAGGGCCGTCGCCGCGCATGCGCGGGTTGGGGAGGGCCGTGGTCTGCGCGCTACCAGCCTTTTGGCTACTATCTGGTGTTTCCTTTGTGCGTCTCCAGGCGACTTCTAAGGTTGGGATGCTCGTTAGATTAGGCATGATTTTTTCGCGTGTGAGCGCCCTGATTCACCCCGTTTCCCCATGACCCAGCCGGCCTTCCAGCCTGGTGAAATTCAGTGGATCTAGCAGACCGTCCCCTGTCCTCCAGCGCGCCTTCGGCAGGGCAGTATGGGACGGTGCTCTGGGCTCCCAGCTGCAATCGTTGAGTACAGAAGTCCAAAAAAGAAGACCCATTTCTAGGTCAGGGTGCACCTCAGGGAAAGAGGAGGGCGCTTAGTTCTTCCCAGGCTACTTCTCTGGGGATGGACTTCCTAGTCCTATTAGTTACCAAACTTGGAAGCATCTTCCTTGCTTTTGACACCAAAATGGTTCGATTCCATTTCCACCTCGTTGATCTGTCCGAGTAATCAAGAGGAAGGAGAACTCTGAAGTTCATTACCTGTGTGCAAGCCCTGTCCCTGTCATTTGGGGCTGTGGGACTTGGGACAAACTGCTTCATCTCCTTGAACCTGTTTCTTCATGTCTGCAGTGGAGGATAACAACCCCTCTGTATTAATTCTCACTGGGTTGTTTTGAGATCTGACGGTCATCTGTGAAAAGCACTAGGGACCACAGAGGGTGGAGCTTGTGAGTTCTGCTGTTGTTGGATGAGCAAAAACTACTAATTCTACAAACTATAAAGGCTAGTAAATATCTCGACCTTCGATGGATGAGGGGAAACAGGGACTCAACTTTTGAACTTTAAAGAGTCAGGCTGGTCAGTCTGGCTCCTGTTTCCTTTGTGCATGGCCCTCCTGTGGGAAAGTGAAAGAGGAAGTAATAGAGAGTGAAAGCTAGCCAGATTGGCTTCTGCTTTTGTTGGCAGCTTGTTGGCCCTGTCAGACGGTTCTACTTGAAAACTGCCAGGCCTAGGGAATCTCAAACCTCAGCTTTTCGGTGGCTAGCCAGCCTGTGATGTTGGCTTGAATTTGGGGCCCAGATTACTGGGACTGGGCTTAAGGTCAGAATACAAAGGACAGCATAGCATCCTCAGGGCCCGTTGCCTCGGGAAGGTTGCCCAGGCCGTCAGGAGAACTGTCTTTATTTTTTTTTTATTTTATTTTTTAAAGATTTTATTTATTTATTTGACAGTGAGAGACAGCCAGCAAGAGAGGGAACACAAGCAGGGGGAGTGGGAGAGGAAGAAGCAGGCTCCTAGCGGAGGAGCCTGATGTGGGACTCGATCCCAGAACGCCGGGAGCACGCCCTGAGCCGAAGGCAGACACTTAACGACTGCGCCACCCAGGCGCCCCAGGAGAACTGTCTTTAAAGAGGGATTCTCTCGATGGGCTGAAAATATGGCCTGATGTTGTTGTTGTTGTTTTCTCAATTTTTTGTTATTGTGGCAGAATACATGTAACATACAGTTTACCATTTGAAATAATGTTATATAACTATACCACTATGGCCAGAGCTTTTTCATCATCCCAAATGTAAACTCTGTCCCCATTAAACAGTAACTCCCCATTACCCTCCCACCCTAGCCCTTAAACCACTATTCTATTTGATTACTTTGGGTATCTTACATAAGTAGAATCACACAGTATTTGAGTTTCTTTGGCTTATTTTGCTCAGCATAACATTTTTGAGGTTTATTGATGTTGTAGCGTATGTGAAATTTCATTCCTTTTTAAAGCTGGATAATACTCCTTTGTACTATACCACATTTTATCCATTCATTTTGGGTTGCTTCTAACTTTTGGCTGTTGTCAGTAATGAATGTATAAATATCTGAGCCTCTGTTTTCAGTTCTTTTGAGTATGAACCCAGAAGTGGAATGTTTGGATTATGTTAGCAGTTCTGTGTTTAACCTTTGAAGGAACTGCCATGCTATTTTCCACAGCGGCTGCATCATTGTACATTTCCAGCAGCAGTAGACATGGCCGTATTCCAGTTTTTCCACGTCCTTGTCAACACTTGTTATTTTCTGTTTTGTTGATTATAGTCATTCTGTCGGGTGTGAAATGGTATCACGTAGTTTTCATGTGTGTTTCCATGGTGATTAGGGAGTGATGTTGAGCATCTTCTCATGTGCCTATGGCTATTTGTATATCTTCTTTGGAGAAATGTCCATTCAGGTCCTTTGCCCGTTTTTTTTTTTTTTAAGATTTATTTATTTGGGGGAGACAGAGTTCGCGCTCATCCGAACACACACAAAAGGTGCGGGGGAGGGACAGAGGGAGAGAGTCTTCAAGTGGGCTCCCCACTGAGCATGGAGCCACAACCCATGAGAGCGTGATCTGTGCCGAAACCGAGAGTCCAACGCTTAACCGACTGAGCCACCCAGGTGCCCGTTCACCCATTTTTTAATTGACTTTTGTTGTTGTTGAGTTGTGGGAGTTCCTAATATATTCTGGATATTAACCCCCTATCAGATATGAGATTTGCAAATATTTTCTCCCAATTCCAAGGTTGTCTTTTCACTTTCCCAATAATGCCCTTTGATGTACAAAGTTCTTAATTTTGATAAAGTCCAGTTTATTTTTTCTTTTGTTGATCCTGCTTTTGGTGTCATACCTAATGAACCATTATCAAACCTTGGATCCTGAAGCTTTTCCCCCATGTTTTTTTCTAAGAGTTGTTTTTTTGTTTGTTTGTTTGTTTGTTTGTTTTTGTTTTAGCTCTTATATTTAGGTCTTTGATCTATTCTGAGTTAATTTTTATGTATGGTGTAATGTAAGTGTCTAATACAGTCTTTTGCATGTGAATATCCAGCTTTCCCAATACCGTTTGTTGAAATGACGTCCTTTCCCTATTGAACGTCCTTTCCCTGTTGAATGGTCCTTTCCCTATTGAATTGTTGAAAGTCATTTGGCCATATCTGTGAGACTTTATTTCGGGATTCTGTATTCTATTCTATTGGTTTATATGTCTGTAATTATGCCACTGCCATACTGTTTGTTTTTTTTTTAAATTTATTTATTTATTTGACAGAGAGAGAACACAAGCACGGGGAGTGGCAGGCAGAGGGAGAGGGAGAAGCAGGCTCCCTGCTGAGCAGGGAGCCGATACGGGGCTCCAGCCCAGGACCCCAGGATCCTGACCCGAGCTGAAGGCAGACGCTTAACCGACTGAGCCACCCAGTCACCCCAACCATACTGTTTTGATTACTATAGCTTGTAGTGAGTTCTGAAATCAGAAAGTGTGAATCCTCTGACTTAGTTCTCTTTCAAGATTGTTTTGGCTTTTTGGGATCCCTTGAGATTCCATATGAATTTTAGAATGGATTTTTCTGTTTGTGCAAATAACACCATTGAGATTTTCATACGGATTGTACTGAATCTGTAATTCATTTTGGGGAGTGTTGCCATCCTAACAATATTAAGTCTTCCAATCCATGAGCATGGGACGTCTTTCCATTTATTTAAGTCGTTAATTTTCATTCAGGTCTTTAATTTTTTTCAGCCATGCTCTCTAGTTTTCATTGTACAAGCCTTTAGCTCCTTGGTTAAATGTATTCCTAAGTATTTTATTCTTTTTGGTGCTGTTGTAAATGAGATTGTTTCCTTAATTTCCTGGTCTGATCGTACATAGCTAGTATACATAGAAATGCAACTGATACTTGTTGAGTTATAGAATCGACATCCTGGAACTTTGCTTAATTTGTTAATTATTCTAACAGTTTTTTCATGGACTCTAAACATTTCTGCATATAGAATATCATCTGTGAACAGAGACAATTTTACTTCTATTCCAATTTGGATGACTTTTATTTCTTTTTCTTGCCTGATTGCTCTGGCTAGAGCTTTGAGTATCATGTTGACTAGAAGTTGTGAAAGCGGTCATCCTTGTTTTGTTCCTTATCATGGAAAAGCTTTCAGCCTTTCACCATTGAGCGTGACATTCACTATGGGTTTTTCAAATATGGCCTTTATCATGTTGAGGAAGTTTCCTTCTCTTCCTAGTTTGTTGAGTGTTTTTATCATATCGCTCTCATATCAAAGAGAGTTGAATTTTGTCAAATGCTTTTTCTTCATCAATTGAGATGATCATGTGATTCCCCCCCTTCATCCTATTAGTGTATTGCATTAATTGGTTTTTGTATGTTGAACTATTTTTGCATTGCAGGAGTAAATTCCCCCTGGTCCTTGGTCCTTGCTGGATTCAGTTTGTTAGTATTTTGTTGAGCATTTTTGCTTCAGTGTTCACGAGGGATATGAGTTTGTACTTTTCTTGTAGCGTGTGTGGCTTTGGAATCAGGGTAAGGCTGAACTCATAAAGTGAGTTAGGAAGTATTCCCTCCTCTTCAATTTTTTGGAAGAGTTTGAACAGGATTGGTATTATTTCTTCTTTAAATGTTTGGTAGAATTCACCAGTAAAACTATCTGGCCCTGGGCTTTTCTTTGTCGGGAGGGTTTTGATTACTTACTCAGTTTCCTTATTAGTTATAGATGTATTTAAATTTGTTATTTCTTCATGAGTCAGTTTAGGTACATTGTGTATTTCTAGGAATTTGCCCATTTCATCTAGATTTTCCAGTTTGTTGGTGTATTGATTGCTACTTTAATTGGGTTTAATCTTCACATTTCTGGCTTCAGAAAGCTCTTGGCCATGAACTCATTTCTAAAAAAATGCGCAGTCGGAAATCACATGGCTTCTATCTTAGAATTGAGACTTCACTGGCCTTTGGAGTTTCCTTTCATTCTTTTTAAGGAAGAGTTATTGTGAAGCCACATTCTTGCTACATTGGAAACCTTTTCCTTTCCTGGTGCGTCTTTCCTATCCAGGAGCTCCTGATTTTTCTACTTTCTCTAGTCCTTTTCGTGCAAAGGGGAAGTTAGAATTTTTTGTTGACTCTTCAGTTTCCAGGCTGTGGTGTCAGTGGGTGGATCAGTGGCCGGTGATGAAGTGTTGTTCGGCTTGGTTTTAAATGGGTTATTGGAGCTGGTAATTCAGTCCTTCAGTAGACGTGTAGTGGGTCCGTCCTGTGCGCCAGTCACTAGGCACTAGAGGTATAGTATTGAACAAAGCAGATAGAAGTCTCTGCCCCAAGCAGCTTGCAGTTAGCTGGAGAGACAGTCCGACAACATACATACTGTTAGATAGAGAAGGTGCAAGAAAAGGAAAGAAGGAAAGTGGGATGGGGAGTACATAGTGCCCCTGTTTTTCTCTGTAGCTCGTAACGGTTTAATTTTGTTTATTAAAGACAACAGTGTTTTCAGATTTAACATGGAAATGATGCCAGTTGCTTGCTTTATCTTATCTAGGTCTTGATGACTACCCTGAGAAGAAGGAAGGAGGAGGGTTAATTTATAGGTGGAAGCACTGAGGCTAATAAATGTGAGGTGGTTTGCCCAAGGTCAGCCAGCTGGAAGGCAAGTGAGTGTTAGCTTAGGAGAGGCCATGAGAACAGGTGGTGACTCTCTTTATGTACTGACTTGGACCGGTTGCCCAGGTGCAAGGTAGGGGAGAAGCTGGAGAAACCAGTTGTATACTTGCTAGTAGCTTTTGGTTTTTGTGAGTTACACACTCAAAAACAAAACAAAACAGGGGCACCTGGGTGGCACAGCGGTTAAGTGTCTGCCTTCGGCTCAGGGCGTGATCCCGGCGTTCTGGGATCGAGCCCTACATCAGGCTCTTCCGCTATGAGCCTGCTTCTTCCTCTCCCACTCCCCCTGCTTGTGTTCCCTCTCTCGCTGGCTGTCTCTATCTCTGTCGAATAAATAAATAAAATCTTTAAAAAAAACAAAACAAAACAAAACAAAAAAACAACAGTGGGAAAAGAGTACAGGCCCCAAGTCCAGTCTGCCCTGATGGGCATGTCTTAATCCCCTCTGGATCCTGATTCTGGTCCTCCTTTCCCCTGATGAGGATGGGGATGCCCTTATTTGCCACAGTTTTGTTTTGTTTTGTTTAGTGGTGAAGTACATATAACCTAAAATTTTCCATCTAAGCCTTTGTCAGTGGCATTAGTATATTTACAATGCTGTATAACCATCACCACTATTTCCAGAGTTTTTTCATCACACCCGACAGAAACTCTACCCCCATCAAGCAGCGACTCCCTATTAATCTTATCCCAGCCCCTGGCAACGCCTCATCTACTTTCTGTTTCCATGAGTTTGCCCATTCCAAGTACCTCATGTAAGTGGAATCTTACAATATTTGTCCTTTTGTGTTCGGCTTACTTCACTTAGCATAAGCATAAGTTTTCAGGATTCATCCGCGTTCTAGCATGTAAGAGAATGTTGTTCCTTTTTAAGGCTGAATCATATTCCATCGTAGGTATATACTATAGGCAGTGGGTGTTTGTTCATTCATCTGTTGATGGACACCTTTTGGCTATTGTCACTAATGCTGTCATTGGCATATTGGTGTACGTGCTGGCTCACAAGTATTATTTGAGGCCCTGTTTTCAGTTCTTTTGGCTGTATACTGAAGGAGTGGAATTGCTGGGTCAGATAGCAATTCTGTGTTTAACTTTCGGAGGAACCGCCAGCCTGTTTGCCACCGCGGCTGTACATTTTCCGCTACCACCAGCAGTGCGCGAGGGCTCCAGTTCCCCTACAGCCTTGCCCATCACTTGTTTTTCTTTTTAAGAAAATACAAGATGGGGGCGCCTGGGTGGCTCAGCCGGTTAAGCGTCCAACTCTTGATTTCAGCTCAGGTCTTGACCTCAGGGTCGTGAATTCAAACCCCGTGTTGAGCTCCATGCTGCGCGTGGAGCCTACTTTAAAAAAAAAAATTATAGGGTGCGGGGGCGATCTGGCTGCAACATCCGTACCCCACTGATCGCCAGGGTTGGCTCGGCTGATCTGGATGGCTAGGTGGGTGTCCCCTTCCTCCCTCACTGCTCCACGTGCAGCCCTCCCAGAGCTGTGCTCTTGGTGGAGGAGGGTGACCTTCCCGCATGGAGGAGGACCGTTCTTCGTCAGGGGTATATGAGTTAGCTGCGTTCCCCTGCCGGAACCTCCAGCCAAGCTCTCAAGGTCCATTTGTAGGAGAATGTAGGGTAGACAAGCTTCCAAGACTCCAGACACGTCCACATGAGGTGCTGCATGTGGCAGTCTGCCTTTCTTTAAAAACAAAATAAATGATAGCTATCCTAGTAGGTGTGAAGTGGTACCTCACCCGGGCTTTGATTTACATTTCCCGGATGGTAAGTGCTGTTGAGCATTTAGTCGTGTGCTTAGTTGCTGTCCGTGTATGTTCTTTGGAGAAATATGTATTCGTATCCTTCGCCCATTTTTCCATCGGGTCTTTTGTCTTTCTGTTGTTGAGTTGTGGTTGAATTATGTATTCTGGATATTAAACTGTTGCTAAAAATGGGACTTCCGGGTATTTTTTCCCCCGTTTTGTGGGTTGGCTTTTCTTTCTCTGGGTAGTGTCCTTTGATGCACAAAGATTTTTAGACTTTGGCGTGGCCCAAAGTTACCTGTTTTTTTATACAAGAGTGCTTTTCACGTCATGTTTAATCTCTGCAGGACCTGAGTGATGTTTCTGTTAGGGTCAGTGCCTGAGAGAAAGACAGTCAAAGGTCTCAAGTTCGAGTTACTTTTCCAGCCCAGTCATTTCTTGGGAGACTGATGAGTGGTGAGGCTGGAGAGGAAGTAGGGCCAGCCTGCTGCGGGCAGACAGGGAGCAAGGAGGCCCCTCCCTCGGGTGGAAGGGGTCCCCACTTTTACCTCCATCATCTGATGTGACGATGAGACCACTGTAGGATGGACTCCAGGGTCCAGCACTTTGCCAACCTGCTCCGGCCGCTGGAGAGTCCCTGTCTGCCCCAAGGGGATGGCTCCTTGCTGGTCCCCTAGCACTCAGTGGCACGTCCCTCACTGACACCTACCGCACACATGGTCTTGCTGGAGGCATCAAGATTTCATGCTTGGGGTTGATTTCCCTCCTGGTGCTAGCTTCCTCTCCTCCCCACACTGGACTGTGAGCTCAATTTAGTGATCATCTGGGGGAGCCAATCCTGACACTGTGACAAATGGAGACAAGACCCGGGCCATAAGGTTTCCGCACATTATTCCGCAGTGAAGTTTGGTTGTAGCTGTGCGCCGGCAGTCTTAAGAGTACTTCCCTGCCAGCCCACCTGACTGATTTGTGAGGGGGCAAGCCACGAGGTTCCGAGGTGCCGGGATGCCCAAGGTCAAGGAGCATCCTGAGTGACCTCTGGATTCCAGCCCGCATAACCCCCTGGAGGAGGGGGATTCTCTGCAGGGTGCAGCGTGCCCACAGGTCAGCCAGCCCCGGTGATGGGGGGAAGAGCACATAGACTATTAGACTGTACTGCTGGGGGGCATTTCCTGGGAAAGCCAGGCTGGGCCTGGGGACGCTCCCTGAGAAGGCAGAGTGGAATTTGGGCTGAACCGTGGAGGATGGGATCGGGAAGCACAGTGGGGTAGCTGGAGAGGAGTATTCCACGGGGGCAGCTCCGAGGTGGGAACATTTTGGTGGGCACAGAGGGGACAGTCGGGGATGCTCCACACGGTTTGACAGCAAGCAGTTGGCGGTGATTGGGGTAGGGATGAGGTCTGAAAGTGCTGCTCAGTGCTTTGGTGGCCAAGTTCTGCAGGACCCTGCCCTTCTAGTGGGGAGGGCAGCTGTCCACGTTTCTTTTCTTTTTTCTTTTTTCCTTTTTCTTTTTTCTTTTTCTTTTTTTTTTTTTTTTTTAAGATTTTATTTATTTGTCACAGGGAGAGAGAGTGAGAGCGCCCAAGCAAGGGGGAGGGGCAGACCCCCCACTGAGCAGGTATCTGTTGCGGGACTTGATCCCAGAACTCCCGGATCATGACCTTAGCCGAAGGCAGACACTTAACCAACTCAGCCGCCCAGGGGTCCCGAGCCGCCCACATGTTTGTATTGTATTTGAAGCTCATTTCTTGGTGCTCATCCAGACGTTCCAAGCTGGGTGAGTAGGGGAACCGTTCCAGGCTGTGTAGATGAAGCTCTGGGGCCTCTCTCTACAGTGCTGCCCAGCCGGGCAGTGGGAGGCCACTTCGTCCTTCTCTGACCTCTTTCTTTCTTTTTTTTTTTTTTTTTTATGATTTTATTTATTTATTTGGCAGAGAGAGACACAGCCAGCGAGAGAGGGAACACAAGCAGGGGGAGTGGGAGAGGAAGAAGCAGGCTCCCAGCGGAGCAGGGAGCCCAATGCAGGGCTCGACCCCAGGACCGCAGGATCACGCCCTGGGCCCAAGGCAGACGCTTAACGACTGAGCCACCCAGGCGCCCCGCTCTGACCTCTTTCTTAGCAGCCAGAAGGAGGCTTCTAAAGGTTGTTAACTTGGCACAAACCCTTGCCCCCGGCTGTCGGCTTTCGCCAGCATCTAGCCTGGATCGGGCTGTCCCTTTGTGCCCTGGGACAGGGAGGGTGGTTGTCCCCAGCCCCTCGGGTTGCACCTGAGCCCGGAGCAAGCTCTGGCTGTGAGCTTGCAGGCTGTGCGGCAGTTCCTGTTTCTCACCTGGCTCTGGGGACTGGGGTCGTGCTGTGCGGTGCTGGCCAGCGCCACAGCTAGGAGCCACGTGTGGTCCTTGAGCCCTTGAAGTGTAACCAACATGATGTTTTATTCTATCCCATTTTACTTACTTTATATTTAAACAGCCACACTTGACTTAGGGTTGCCTTACTGGACAATGCATCTCTGGAGAACTTGCTCCCTCTTGCCCAGCTCGGAAGAGACCGTGTCTCTGCCTGAACTCTCATTTATTGAGAGCTATGAAGGAGAGGGTAGGTGGGAACCCCGATGGCCATGAGCTCAGCCTCGGGGAGCCCAGGGTTTTGAAGCTAGCGCAGGGGCTTCAAGTGGTCAGTCTTCGTGGCGGGTGTCTCCGGCAGGTGCTTGTTTCTGGCCTTCTGTGTGTGCATCTGGTGGTGTTAAATGCTGACACTTGTGATCTATACACTCGAGAAACAGGCGGTCTAGAGAGTGGGGAGAGTGCCAGGGTGGAGGGGAGCTCATTGATAATCTTGGACTTGGGTGCACTGGGGAGGGGCTTGGCCACTGTGGGCTCAGGGTGGGAGGGGGAGCTGGAGGGAAGGGCCGGAACTGTTGGGGGGACAGAGAGGAAGGGGCAGCGAGGTGTGGGGAGGTGGGTGTGGAGAAGAGCCCAGGGTTCTGGGCGAGGAGTCAGACTTGTCCGTGCCCTGTTCGTCCCTCAGGAAATTGCCTCTGACCTGGCCGCTTGCAGCTATGTCCCCATGCCCAGCAGCCTGATGGCTAAGTTAGTGGAAGAGTCACTGTCTCCGTGCTGACAGCCTCTTAACAGATCGGTGGTCATAACATGTACATGGCACTTTGTGATGGGATCTCATAATTTGCTCAATGCAGAAGCAGCCCTTCGAGGTAGGTTGAAGACAGTTTATACCTGCTTAATAGACCAGGAAGCCTGGGCTGAAAGGACCTCTCATGAATGTGCTTTGGGACGTTGCCGACCCTAGATGGTCCCCTAAGCCCTGGGCCCTGTATCCCTCTCCATTTGTCACCCCCAGGTGCTTGGGAAGAAGCAGCCCCTAGGACGGAGTCTTCTTCCCATCCCACACAGAAACTGCCATCAGGCCACCTGGGGGAGCTGGGTGACAGGAGAGCACGGGCTTTGGAGTCAGATGGATCTGGTTTAAATCTCAGCTCCATTCATCCCCTTGGTGGGACCCAGAGTGGATCTTTAAAACTCTGTGCTTCCCTCCTAGCCTTGTCTATAAAATCAAGGCGTGGCTTCTGACCTCATCAGTAGCTGGAAGAGCAGAGGGAGATGGCTAGTTCAAGGTCTCGCCCATGGGCCTTTTATAAATGTAGATGTGGGTCTGTTCTCACCCACCCTGTTGAGGTGAGGAAGTCTGGGTGGTCCTCCAGCCCTCCCAGCTGGGTGACGGTGGGCGGAGCTGACCCTGTTTCCGAGGGAAGCAAAGAAGACATCTTGCTGGTCCCCCGCCTTCCACAGCCTAGCCCTGCTTCCTTGAAGGTGGAGTTGACTTGTGGTGCAAGGTGTTAGAGTAACAAAAAAGTGGATTTGCAGAGCCACAGCCAAGGTGGGGTGTGTGTTCCCCATTCTTCCCAAGGACTGACCGTCTCTTCCGAGCTCTGCTCAGACCCTGCGGTCTGGGAGCCAGTGAGAGGGAGAACCTGGTGGGTGGGAAGTTGGGGACTCCCAGCACAGACACCTGTTGATGAACCAGTGTTGCAGCTTCGAGTTGACTCATCCTTTCCCAGGGCCTCGACTTGTTCACGTGTGGAATGAAGATGTTGGATCAATGCGAGGTTCTCAGACCTGCCTGTGCGGGAGGATCCCCTGGGGCGACAACGTACCTTCTTTTGTCTGGCTCCACCCCAGATCTCCTGTTGGGATCTTGGTAGGGAGCCTAGAAATCATCCATTTTTAAAGATCCGCAGATGATTCATTTTTCTGCAAGTCTGTAATCACTTCCTTGACATTCTCCCTTGACAGGAGGAAGTAGAACACCTCCTTTCCCTGGAGCATTCGGTGCTCATCCTCTCTGCGGGAAACTCTGCAAACAGCCATCAAACCAGTATTTATTGAGCACCTGTTGCGTGCCTGGCTTGGGGATCCAGATTGTGAATCAGACCGCCTGTCTGCCTCAAGGGGCTTCCGTGGGAGGGGTGGGTAGACAGTGTATACATGTGAACAGGGAAGAGAGTGTCAGGGCCTTGTGAGTGCTGGGGTGCGTGTATGTTGAAGGAGGGCCGGTGCAGTTGCCCTAAGACAGGAAGGCCGCTGTGATTGGGAGGTTGGAGATGGTGGTGGTTGCGGGGCAGGGATGGGATGCCAGATCTAGGGAAGAGCGTTCTAAGCTGAGTGGAGAACTAGCTTGGCTTGTTTAAGGCAGAGAAGGAACCCCTTCATGGCAGGTGTCAAGTGTAGGGTTGGAGGATTGGTGGGGATGGGAGTAGAGAGGCCCTGGCAGGCTGGGGCCACAGGGGCAGGACCTCACTCTAGCGGGGCTGGGGAGCCGTTGGAGGCCCGAGTGCTGGGTCCTGCCCTGAGTGTGTGTGGAGGCGGGAGGCTGCTGCATTAGCTCAGCCGTGAGGCAGCGGCACTCAGGGTTACCGGATGTCCCGGCAGGTGGACTGTGGGGGCAGCGGGCTGGGGGGACGGCAGGGCCCGTTCCTGAGATGAGAGGTGCAGAGAGAGTGGTTTTGAAGGGGAACCAGGAGTCTGGGGTGGCCACATCAGGCCTGACTATTAGCCATCTGAGTGGAGAGAGCCTGTCAGGCAGGCCTCGGGACTGCAGAGAGAGGCTTGTGTGGGTAGGATCTGAAGCCCTGGAGCCAGATGAAGGTCCCCTGGGGACCTTTGGACAGCAGAGACGGAGGACTGGGGGGCAGGTAGGGCCCAGGGCTCTCCCTGCAGCATGCAGGAGGAAGGGGCAGAGGAATCTTGGGCGGGGGGGAAGTGCAGCGGGGCTGAGAGAAGCGGGGGGAGGACTGGAGTGGGTTTGGGCCAGCGAGCTTGGTCCAGCTGTTTGCGGGCAGCGTGTGGGGAGGGGAAGGTGCCGGAGGGGTCCCGGCCACAGGCGCGCTGTGAAGTGGGCCTTTGCGCCGCTTTGAGGTCTCCCCAGCCCTCACTCGTGAGACTCACTGATCTCAGGAGAGGCAGCTCCAGGCCGAGGCGGTGCTCTTGTGGCTTTGCTCTGTGGGCTGGCCCAGCGTCGCGGAGTGGGCAGCCTTCCTGCTCCGTTTCTGGTCGGCGGTTTTGCCCCTGCCCCCTTCCCTGCAGGTGGGCTGGTCCCACCAGCTGAATGCTACCCCTGAGTCAGGCTGGCAGCTTCACTCCTGGTCCCCTGCTCCGGGGGCTGCTAGACAGGTGGGTTTTGTCACCCGGCACCGCTGAGTCCGGGACCCGTGGGTAGGTAAGTCTTCATGCCCCTGAGCCTCACGAGTCTTTGGCCAGGAGTGGCCACAGTAACGCTGCCTCCCAGGACGTAGACGAAGGGGGATGGTGCGTGCCGGAAGTTGACAAGTGGGTAGTGCGCGTGCACGTCTGTGCTTCCTGCTGCTCTTTCATTTTACCCTGGCGCGGAGGACCCCTTTGTTTTACAGATATGACAGCGGAGACCTAGGCAGTGTCACCCAGGGCCCACCCCCTGGCCCTCTGACCTTGGTCCCCTCCCTGGAGCTGGGTCCCGTGGTGTCGTCCCCATGGCTCTGGCTTCCCCTCGGAGCTGTGCAGGGAGGGCCCTGCAGTGGGCTGCAGCAAAGAGAAGAGGACCGTCCCTTAAACTGGTCTCCTACCCTGGGGAGAACCTACTGGCCTGGGCTAGAGGTGGGCTTCTTTCCGAGTTTCCCTCAGAGAGCAGGCTTCTCGAGGCAGACGCATGCCGTTCTGGGTCTTTCACTGTTTAGCTCGCCCGTGATGGCCAAGGCAGCCGTGTGAAGCACCTCTGGACAGGAGGCCATGGGACAAGGTCCTTCTTTGTTGCTTGCTCCTGACACGTCGTTGGGGCCTCAGTTGCCCCTTTGAGTGACTCCTGTGACGTGACAAGATATAACCAGGTGTTTGCAAGGCCTCACTGATCGGGGACGGGAATTGGAAAGCAAAGGAATCTTGAAATTCAAGCTGGTTTTTAATCTTTCTATTAGCTTTTGCAACGGAAGAACTTTTGTGGCCTTGATGGCGAATCCCTCAGTTGTTTTCACCTGTTCCCTAGAGCCGGGAGGGGGGGAGGGGCCGTGCTTCCCTCCAAGTAGCCATCTTCTCGGTGTGCTTGGGGGTCCTGAGGTCTTCCTCTCTTTGAGGACTGACTTCTTGTCCTCGAGACAGAATTCGTCCTCTTTAGATTTTAGTAATTTTGGTTTCTACATGGGCTTAAATTCTGTTTTTAACAACTCTGTTGTGGCATTCAAAAAACTTCCCTTTTCAGTTGAAGTATACTGTACATAGAGAAAAGTAGACAGATCAGCCCAGTAATTTTTATTAATCGAACACATGATGTCATCAGTCACTCAGATCAAGAAAGGCGACAGCCTTCCAGCATCCCCCTCCTGCTCCCTGCCCAGGTGCTCGTGCCCCAGGAGTAATCACTTGGGGCTTCTAACGCCGTAGGTCGGTGTAAATTTCTTTCGAATTTTAGATAAATGGACTCATACACTACATACTCTTCTGGAATCTGGCTTCTTTCATTCGTTGTTGTGTCTGTGAGCTGTTGGGTGTGGCCGTCAGTTCATCTTCCTGCTGTGTAGTATTCCATTGCGTGACTATACCACAGTAGATCCGTCCTACTCTAGATTTTCAGGCTAGAGCCATACTCTGCTGTTCCCGGTCTTGTCCATGTGTTGGTGAACACGTGTACATATATCTGCTGGGCATATTCCTAGGAGTAGAATTTGCTAGTTATAGGGGAGACTCTGCCCTACAGCTCTCCCAGTGGCTAAACCGGTTCACACTCCCACCCGCACTCCAATACTCCAGCCCTGGTTAGTCTTTTTCTAGTTGGCCCTGCTGGTGGAAGTGTAGTGGTTATCCCTTTGTGGTTTAAATTTTCATTCCCGGGGTGCCTGGGTGGCACAGCGGTTGAGCGTCTGCCTTCGGCTCAGGGCGTGATCCCGGCGTTGTGGGATCGAGCCCCACATCGGGCTCCTCCGCTATGAGCCTGCTTCTTCCTCTCCCACTCCCCCTGCTTGTGTTCCCTCTCTCACTGGCTGTCTCTATCTCTGTCAAATAAATGAATAAAATCTTTAAAAAAAAAATTTCATTCCTTTCCTAACTGATGCAGTTGAGTATCTTTTTATATGTTTATATGAAGTACCTCTCAAGCCTTTTTGCCTCCTGTCCATTTTTGTTGGGTGGCTGGACACTTTTTCCTATTAATTTCTAGGTGTTCTTTGAGACCTGGGTAAGTCCTTTATTCTGTATATGTATTACATTTTCTCCCCCTCTGGGCCTTGACTCTTCACCCTTTTAATTGCATTCTTTGGTGAACAAAACAAGTTCTTTATTTCTATGTAATCCAGTTCATCAGGGTTTTGGTTTTTTTTTTTTTCCTGAACATCTTCTGTGGCCTGCTTAGGGAAATAGTTGCGTGCTCCTAGGTCACGATGACATTCTCTTATGTTATATTCTAGAAGTTGTTTCGTTGTGGTTTTTTTTTTTTCATTTTTTAACTTAAATTCAATTAATTAATATATAATGTATTATTGGTTTCAGAGGTACAGGCCTGTGATTCATCAGTCTTATATAATACTCAGTGCTTATTACATCACGTGCCCTCCTTAATGTCCATCACCCAGTGACCCCATCCCCTTGCCCCCCTCCCCTTCAGCAACCCTCAGTTTGTTTTCTGTGATTGAGAACCTCTTACAGTTTGTCTCCGTCTCTGGTTTTGTCTTGTTTTATTTTTTCTATTCTAGAAGTTTTATTTGTTTTATTGTCTTACCTTTCACCTTTAGATATCCAGTCCGTCTGGAATTCTTTTTTTCAAGATTTTATTTATTTGAGAGAGCAAGAGAGAGAGCACAAACGGGGACAGGCAGGCAGAGGGAGAAACAGGCTCCTTGTTGAGCTGGGAACCCAACTGGGGGTTCCATCCCAGGACCCTGGGATCATGACCTGAGCCCAAGGCAGACGCTTAACCGACTGAGCCACCCAGGCACCCCCAGTCCATCCAGAATTTATTTATTTTTGCGTGGTGTGAGGTAGGCATCAAGACACCCCCCCCCCAATGTGGATATCAGTGACTCAGCACTATTTATTATCTGGCGTTTGTTATTTATTTATTTATTTATTTATTTATTTATTTATTTTAAGGATTTTATTTATTTATTTGACAGAGAGAGAGTCAGCGAGAGAGGGAACACAAGCAGGGGGAGTGGGAGAGGGAGAAGCAGGCTTCCCGCCGAGCAGGGAGCCCAATGTGGGGCTCGATCCCAGAACACTGGGATCATGACCTTAAGCCCAAGGCAGATGCCCAATGCCTGAGACACCCAGGCGCCCCTTGTCTTTTAGAAAGACTGTCTTCTTGTGAATGGTCGGCTCGCAGCATCTTTGATAATACTGCTGACCTCCCACAACATCTTGGTAATCGTTGTAGTTATTATAAAAATAGTAGTAATAGTGGCTTTTTTTTTTTTTTTCCTTTTTTGGGTATGTTATTCAGTCCCAGTTTCTGCCAGCTCCTCTGTAGACGGGCAGTTCCTTGTAGGCAGCGACAACTCTTACACTTATGTAACAAAGCCTTCAGGCATTTCCGAGTGCCTGTGGCATTGGCCCCATACGGGTATTCTGTGTCCCGGGACCCTGAGCCCCCAGGCTTTGTGCTTCACCATAGGACTTACCTCGGACTTGCAGGAAAGGCAGGGACCCGCCATGCCAGTGCCTCCAGAGCCACTTGGCCATGCTGTCCAGGCCCCGGACCAACTGACCAGGGGTGTTCTCACTAGAAATCCAAGTTGCCTCAGTTGCTTCCAGGTCCCTGGTTTCAGCCTGGAGCTGTGTGTTGTAAATGGACCCCCGCAGACATCTGGACCAGGATGTGGTTGATCTGGAGGACTAGGTATTGTCATGCAGGTTCGACATGCAGTTCATGTTCTTGTTTCAGGGGAAGATGTGACCCATGTTTCACCTCGGGATAGTGAGGAACGCTTCCCCAACCCACACCCACACGCTTCCCCACATGTCCCTCCCATGTTCCCTGCACGCCCCCAAGCCACCCTCAGTGTGTGTAGAGATGCACGTACCGTAGCATACCTGCCCACTCTCTAATCCCCACACACCACACAGCCACTCCCGCTACGCGCCCAGACCCCGTCCCCCACCCACACATGCCCGGGCCTCCCCAAAACACACACACACAACCGCCCATACTCACAGCCCTCCCATGCCCTCAGCACCCCCCCCCCCCTCACACACACACCCGAAGCAGCTGGGAGGGGCTTGTCATTTCTATGCCATCGCAGATGTCCAGGAGACCCCGCCGGAGAGCTCGATGTGGCTCGGTCCTGTCTGGGCCCGCTTCCTTCAGGGGCCCTTCCCTTATCCCCTGGTGCCCTGGCTTTTCCCCGGGTTTGTTTTGGAGGGAAGCAACAGCTTGTACTCTTGAAAGAATTCCAAGAGGAAAAACGGTCACTGTGGTAACGATGCCCCGTGGGGAGTAAAATCCACACTCCAGAGCTGTTTTGAGTCAGGCTTCTAAAGAGCTGCTCTGTCTAGAGTAAATGTTGAGTGGCTAGGGCAAAAGACATTTGTCCTTTCAAGGACAGCCCCTCCCTCCTGCCTCCACACTGTGTTCTGGGTGGGGTACCACTAGAGTTCTTGCAGGGTCATTGAGTTCTAAGGAAAGTGCACCTGTGTTTGCTACCTGGGCGAGGAAGCCATCAGATGAGAGCAGAACTTTCCTGCCCTGAGTCCAGGAGCCCGTGACTGGTCAGGAGTGGGAGAGCGTGCTGGGCTCTCTGGGGCAAGGAGTAGGTTACTGAGCCCTTTGAGCCCGTCTTGTGCACCCGGCCAGCATTGCTCCTCCTGTTGAGTGCCTGCTCTGTGCCAGGCCTTCTGAAGGCCTTGGGGACTGAGGTCAGCAAGGGCAGACTGGGGCCCAGTGGAGAGACCGGACCCGCGTGCCACCAACTGTGATTATAATACAGCGCACTGCTCTGTGCTGGGGAGGGGTATCCGAGAGCTGTGAGCGTCCTGGACGGAGGGCTAGTGGGCACACTTGTACACAGTAGTATGCAGTGCACTGCGCGGAGCGGGGAGCTCCTGAACCCGCCATGAGTGCGCTGACCCCACCTTATCTCCTTGGTTGACTTCTGGGGCATGCCCGCACTTGGGCTCAGTGCCCCAGGCTGCACAGCTCTCAAGATGGAGCCTGACGTGCTGGGTGTTCTGAGTTTCCCCGAGGAGGGACTGAGTGCAGGGCATGGAAGGTGATAGCTGTTTGGAGGCGCGGAAGAAGAGGAGGGGCAAGGGCAGAGCAGGCAGGTAGGGAGGGAGTGCGAATTCGGGAAGACCACCTGTGGGAGCCCCCTGCCTCCTCCAGGTCCCCCGCATCCTGTGGCTAGCCTTTTCTGACTTGGACTCGCTTTCTCTGCAAGCATGTAGGATCTGCCCTTCTACACTGGGCCACCCAAGGGCAAGAGCTGGGTTGTCCCCTGGGTGACGCTGGTGGCTGCTCCGGGTGAACTCAGGGAAGGGAAGAGGCATGCCTGTGCGGATCTGCTCTGGGACCCTTTTCGGCAGTGGGGTGGGGGGAGTGAGCCTGGCTTGGGGGGTGGGATGTCATGGGCCTCACGCTGAGGTCATCCCCATCATCACCACGGTTGGCGCCTACCCACGGAGGGCCTACTCTGTGCGGGCCACCGCGCAGGGCTCCTCACACCACGTCCACTCTCGTTTATCAGCTCTCTGCAGCTGAGGCGAGTGCCACCCCGCGAAGCCAGCTATCGCCCAGGTCCGCCGCGGCGCACAGCAGGCTGGTCCGCGTCGGCCTGCTTCCTTGTGCTCTTCTGCCTTCTCAGCTCCTCAGCCCAGCCCAGGGTTTAAAAAAGTACACTTGGCTTCTCGAGGAAATATGTGTAGGTGAGGATTAAAAGACCTTGTTTAAGCAGCATTTCCTCCCACAAATAAATGTGCCAGTTCTGACTTGTAGTTTAAATTTGGTTTCAATTAGGATTTTATCACTTGTAGATCACACCAGAGAGGAGGCAGCTGTCTTACCTTTACTTCTCCCCGGACTGTGACACTCCGAGAAGCAGCTGATTGGAGGTTAAAATAGCTTCTAGTCTCCCAGAAGCTTCAGCGCACTCTGTCGCTCTGTGAACCTCTGGCTTGCCTGGGAATTCATGCCCAAAGAATTTGCTTTTCCAACCTGGGTGCCCATGTTGGGGCTTTGTTCATCACATGCTCAACTCCATGCAGGGATGGAGGGATGGGAAGATGCATAGACCCCAGGCTGTGTGAGCGCCCGTCTTGCGTCAGCGGTTGGCCTTTGGGATGGACTTGGCGGGGATGCCGGGGCCAAGTGCACAAAACAGTTCACACCCTGTGCACAGCGTCTCCATTTGCAAAGTGGGCATCGGAACCTTTGCTCTGCTTGCATCCCAGGGTCTCCCTCTGGATCCGATGAGCTGTGGGACCTAAGACAGCTTTGAGTCCTGAAAGCACTGTGTATACTTGGCTATTAGGTTATTGCTGTAAATGGTCACGTATAGCCAGGGTACTTAGTTGCAAGCAACGGAAGTCTGTTCCGGCTGGTTGGTTGGTTTAAAAAAAAAAGAGAGAGAACCAGAGGTGCCTAGGTGGCTCAGTGGTTAAGCATCCAACTCTTGATTTCAGCTGGGCTCATGATCTCAAGGTTGTGAGATTGAACCCCGCGTCGGGCTCAGTGCTGGGCATGGAGCCTGCTTAGGATTGTGTCCCTGCCCTTCCCTCTCCTCCCCCTCTATTAAAAGAGAGAGAGAGAGAGAGAGAGCCAGCCTTGGAGGTACGCAGCCTAAAAGAAGCCCAGCATTTCTCAGGAGTGGCTCAGTGAGGAAGCCCTACTGCCTCCAGGTTGAGACTGCAGCGTGCCCCGTGGCAGCCCTGGAGTCCGTGGTGCTACAGCTGCCACCAGAGAGAGGCCCCTGCCCCCGCTGGGAAAGCGACTGTGGCGCACTTTCAGCCTCTGGACTTGCAGCTGGCTCTTCCTTCCCCAAGCCTCAGTCACAGCTCCCCAAGTAAGGGAGGGACACAGGTACCAGGCGGCCCATAGAATGATGGGCACTCGGGTCCCAGTCTCCTTCCCTCATGGCTCCAGGCGACAGGGTAACCTAGACAGACGGGCCGGCTGGAAGTCAGGCAGCCTGAGGTCTTTCCCTGGACCTTCTGCTGCCCTGGGATGTTTCTGTTGTGTGAGCGTTCTCTCGGTGTTTCTTGCCATCCTGCCTGCTCTGTGTCCAGAGCCCTCCCCGGTCTCCACAGTAGCCCTCAGGCAGCTTGCTGTGGTCTCATCCAGGTCCCTTCCTCCTCTGGGTCAGCCTCTGTAAGAGGAGGGATGTAGTCTGACTCCCAGCCTCCTCAGTTGGACGGTGTGGTAGAATCGTGACCCCGGTGGCGGGCAGTCTCTGGGAACATTTAGACTTCCAGGTCTTAGCCTGGAAGATTCCAATTTGGTAGGTTCTATTTATAACACGTTCCGTGGGCCACTGAATCTAGTTCATCCCGGACCAGATGTTATCTGAGGCTCTTGCAGCCCTAACAGTTTGTGGTTTTCTTTCTTTTCTCATTTGGTAAGAATGGACGTGGTCACACTTCTCTGGCTCTTGTGCCAAACGCACACCCAGACCTTATTTGAAAGAGTTTTGGAAGCATGATGCAATCAGAAAACCTCGGTTTAAGGGCTGACCTATCTCTTATCTGCTGTGGGCCATTGAGTGGGTCCCTTAGTTCCGAAGTGAGGGGGTGCTGGGATGACAATACCGGGCCCAGGGAAGTGGGGGGTGAGAGAGGGGCAGAGGCCCTGTACGTGTGCGGGGGAAGGGTGTGTGGCTTCCTGAGCAGCATAGGGGGAAGGGGCTGTCCCTCCGCACAGACTCACAGGCAGCTGCCGGCTGCCGGCTGCCGTCCTGGGGCTGAGAAAGTGGCTCCCTTGACCCATATCCGATTCATTTCTCAGCAGCTTCAACCGGTGACTCTCGCCCTTCCCTTTCTGGTCCTTTTCTCATGCTCTTTATAAATAACACTCTGGTCCCTCCCTGCCTGTCCGGCTTTTGCCGGCTTCTCAGAGCCGTGGGTAAAGGCGGCAGCCCCTGGAGCAAGCCTTCCCATGCGGGCTCCTCCTTCCCTCTCCACGGACACAGGGCTCAGGTTCCCCACATCTGCTCCTCCCAGTTACTCTAACACCCCTGCCCTGCCCGCTCTGCCCTCCCCGGACAGCCCACGCTTCTTCCAGGGGAGTTGGGTTTCATCTCATCGGCTCTTAGTCCCTGGGCATTCCCGCAGCACCCTGGAAGCCACGGTGGTCACTTGGGACGTGCTATAGGGTTACTCTCCGTGCACCTGTCTGCTTCCCCTTTCATCTGCCCCGAGCCCCCTGAAGGCCACCGTCATGTCTTCGTCACCTTTCTGTCTGCCGGATGACAATATTTGAGTGGAGAAATGAAGCAGCTGGATAGGCATGTGGGTTTGGCTGGGCTGAGATTTTTCTCAGGGGGAAGCCGACTTGCCTCTCCTTAAAAGTCTGTAGTGTGTAGCCAGACCCAGCAAGATGAACTTGACCGGGTGTGAAGTCTGTCCTGACCACGAAGTTTCCAAAATCAGTTGTGCAGGCGTGGACTGGGGGCGCTTTGACACCTGCCCCCGCGGCAAAACTGCACACCTTGTTATCACAGGCTTTGAGCCAAGCCAGTGGCGTCACGTGGATAACAGGGGCCCTGATGTGGTCCTGTTGGCGGCTGTCCGGGAACGGTTTGGGGACGCGGACCTGGTGTGGGGGGAGGGGGGAAGGGTGTGATTTTCAGGGCCACTCGCTGGGGTTTTCAGGCCCCTGCTTGCTATTTCCCTTGGATCCAAGGATGGTGAACACACTGTGGACAGGTTCCCTCTTCCGTCTGGGGCTCAGGCTGAGAATCCCGTCCACCATCCAGAGTTCACGTGCAGAGGACAGATCTGAGGAGGGTCAAGACACCAGCGGCATGTCCTCAGGACCAGAGACTCTGGGTGGCTATTCCATTGTCCAAAACCGGCCAGCTGGGCCCCCGTGCAGTGCTTCCTGACTCCAGCTGTCCACACTGAGGCCGCGGGAAGGGGGTTCTAGGCCGGCCCCCCAGTGCCCAGTGCTGTCTCCTACCAGGGCAGGGGGCTTCTGAGCTCCGTGGGCCTTACTCTTGGCCTTTGTGACGTGCTCGCTCTTGCTCCAGCTGTGAGCTGTACCATGGTGAGGAAGTCCTGGTGGTTGCCAGTTCTGCTTTGTGGCGGAGAGGCGCTTTCCCCCTCAAAAAAACGGGAAATGGTGGGGCAGGGTGAGAGGGCGGGGAGGGTAACCTCATCGTTCACCATCAGTTCGTTTCTTAACTGAAATTTTGGTCCTGGACGGGGAGGCTGTCTGGCCTGGTTGGAGGACACGCGCTGGCCCCAGTCCCGGGCCACAGAGGGTCGCTGGCGTGTGCAGGCCTCAGTCATTCTCCACCCCCCCGCCCCCGCCCCTGCCCTGCAGCATGCTGGTCCTTTGGGTTTTGTGTGTTCTTAGGCTCGAGAAAGGTCACTAAACATCAACTGGGCTGTGTGGGGCCGGAGGGCCAGCCATGGCTTCCTGCTTTCCCATTGAGCCAGGTGAAGGTCAGGAGGGGCTGTTTAGGGCGTGAGTAGTCGAGACAGGGAGCCACAGGCAACTGGGTTCCTCTGGCCGCTTTTGTTTTTAGATCATTTTGTTATTAAATCATTTTGACAGCAGAATGAAAGGAAATGGAAAAAATACTACCCACAGTCCTGTGTGAGCCCGTGAAGTCTGGGGGCTCGTACGTGTCATGTTGCCATGGTTTGGCTCGTGGCTGTGTGTGTGGGCTCCACGCCTCTCACAGTCCTGGATGTTCTGTGTCATGGTCCTGTTTCCATGACCGCACAGGCCAGGTGCACGAGCAAGTCGGACTCAGCTCGCCGTTCCAGTTCTCCCTGTTAGGAGAAAGATAGCTGTGAGCACCTCTCCGTGCACCGCTCTTTTATCTCCTTGTGCTTTTCTGGGTTTGAAGTTCCTGGCCCAGAAATGGTCGTATCTGGGGCTCCTGATGGTTTGGTCATGTCTCTCTGAAGTGACACCAGGAGGAGATGTGAGGTGGTGTGAGGCTGACGCTGACATGCCGTGAGACACCAGTGAGATGCCCTGTGTGTTTGAGGTGGGCGTGGGAAGATGGCCAGAGCAGAGGGCCAGCTTCTACGGGGGAGCAGCCCAGGCTGGACGCCCACCCTGGCCTTTGGACCCTGGCCGCCCAAGCTGTGTGACACTGGGTGGGCTGCTTACTTGCCCCAGACTTCCATTTTTCTAATCTGTGAAAGAAAGAAAGCACTGCTGACCTTACTCGATTTTTTTTTTTTTTTAATTTGAGAGAGAGTGTGTGTGTGTGAGCACGAGGGGCAGGGTTCAGAGGGAGAGGGGGCAGCAGACTCCCCGCTGAGCAGGGAGCCCGACGCAGGGCTCGATCCCAGGACCCTGGGATTATCACCTGAGCTGAAGGCAGATGCTTGATCGACTGAGCCACCCAGGCATCCCTAGATTTTTATGATGATTAGTTAAGTAATGATTACGTCAATTAATTGGGTAATTAATTGCCTGGCATACCATTATGAGTGTGATTATTATAGGAAATGCAGCAGAGCAGGGATGAATAACGGGGGGGGGGCAGCCCTCCCCAGGGCTCCCCTTCTACTGGGAAGTCTTGTGATTTGATGGGCCTAGTTAGATTGGATCCTCGGTTGAGATTTTTGCCCTCAGTCTACAGGAGAGAAGCAGGGGTGCGGGTGCTTGTCGGAGGGAGGACAGAACAGACAACTCGGCGGTGAGCACGCAGATGGATGTGGTAGAGAGAACCGCATATGTGGCAGCAGGGAACTGGGTGGGCTTCTGTTGGCTGGGTCCCCAAACCGGTGGGAAGGCTAGGGCTCTGACACGCATGGACCTGAGTTAGGGGCCACTGAGCCTCAGGCCTCGCGTCCAGGAGGCAGGCCTAGTGATGCCTGATGCATGCAGTTGGGAGGAGAGCCTTGTCTGTAAGGGGAAGAGTAGCACGTGTGTCCCGCCTCCCCTGGGTTGCTCCTTCTCTCCTTTGCTGGTAGCCCAGCTGCTGTTAGGTGCCAGGTGCTGGGGGACAGTGATGGACAGGCCTCTCAGAGCTTCCAGTCGAGGAGGGAAGACAGATGACAAACTCTCATGTGGGCACATCCAGGTAAAATCAAACGCCTGGGACAGTTCTCGATGGAGGGCCTGCCTGGGAAGAAAGCCCTTCTGCTGAACGTGGGTGTAACCTTCAGGCCGCAGGGCCAGGGAAGGGGCTGAGGCCCACCCGCTGTCTGTGGCCTCCCTGCAGTGTGATGTGCAGAGTGAAGGCTGCTGTGGGGAAGCCTCGCACACGCGGTACCTGTGCTTCCAGCCTGGGGCCCTGGTCCTTCATCCCCTGGGGACTCGGACAGGTCATTCTTAATTTGAGCTTCAGTTTTAAAAAAATTGCGCGTTTGTCATCTACAGAAACTTGGCAAAAAATAAAGCGCCCTTAGAAAAGGCTGATGCCTTCCGTTCCCAGCGTTAGGCGGGATCAGTTTCTCCGTGGGTTGGGCTGATCCTAGTCGGTCCTTTGCTTCCCAGCCTGGATCTGGGCCCTGAGTCCTGGGTCCCTGCTAGGTCTGTTTTGGTTCCTAGAACTCAACTGGCTGTCTGCTTTCTTGTTTGCTTGTTTGTGGGGGTGCAGGCAGGGCAGGGGTGGGGAGCTGAAAACAGAGGGAAGAGCTGGTTCCCCAGGGTTGTGCAGCGAGAGGCGGGGTTCAGGTCAGGCCCATTGCTGTTGGACAGCAGGACCCCAGGATGCCGGCAGTTTGTCTCCCACCGTGGGTGTCACATGGAGCCCTGCACCTGAGGGTGGACCCAGGTTCCCTACCCTCAGTGCTCCACGGGGGAGGACACAGGGAGGTCCTGTGGTTTGGCCCTGGGCGCCAGCACTGCTAAGCTGTGGGGGTGCAGTCTGTGCTCTGCCCACAGCATCCCCTACAGGGAGGGCCCTGCAGGAGCCTGGAGCCTTGCTGGCTGCCCCGAGGAACTGGTCCAGGCCAGCTCTGTGTGAGGGAAAGGGCGGGCAGCGCTGGTCCTTGCCCCACCCTCAGCATGACCTTTCAAGGGCTGCTTTTCTGCTGGGAATGGGGGGGGGGACCATGGGGGCCCTCCCAGGCCTCTGCACCTCCGGGTGCTCCTTGTTCCCTCTCCTGCCCTTCCCCTGCCTCCCACTCCTTGAGGTGCAGGACAGGCTCTCTTCCTTTGGAGAGCCTCCCCAGACACCTCCCGTGGCACCCAGAGACGTCCCCCCCCCGCACCCCCCACGACACCATCATGTTGTTGACACCTTCCCTTTCCTCAGTGCTCCACACCTTCCCGCTCACTGCCCCCTCGAGAATCTGAAGAGCTGTGGATTCCTAACTCCAGAAAAATGAGCCTTTCCACACCTGGCCTGTTGTGTGTGTGTCTGACCGGTGACCTCTGGGATCCCGTCCCTGGACCCAGGCTGAAAGTGTCCCCCCACCCCCACCCTGGGTCTCTGAGCACTAGGTGCCCTCGTTCTGTTCTTTTTCCTCCCCAGGACCTGATGTGCCGTCCGTAGCACAAGGGAGCCAGTCAATATTTGTTAACCGATAATCTGCTGGAGGCGTTGTCTGCCGTGTCCCGGCTGTGCTTGTGGCAAGAGTAGCGGGAGGCTTGGCTTGGGGCCAGCCCCGCACCCTCGTCTGCCCCATGCAGGGCGCCAGCCACCATCCTGGGGCCGGGCCGGTGACGGGGGCCTGGGTGGTGGGGCCGGCCCCACCTCTGCTGAGGAGCGGGCCCTCTTCTCTGAGGCGGGGACACCTCGCTGGCCCCCCGGCCTGTGTCTGCACCGGCCTCCGTTGGACTCCAGGCCTGCGCCTGGTCCGCCCGAGAGCCGCCGCGCCCTTGCTCTCGGTCCCCTGAGCACCGCCCCCTTTGTGGTCACAGGGGCCTTCTTCTCCCTGCGAGTCCCGCTCCAAACCTGGAGTCAGTCGTCTGACTCCTCCTTGTCCCCCAGAGCATTCAGGCACCCTCTTGTTCTGTCACAGCGCCACTGGCCTACTTCCGGCCCTTATCTGCAGGCCTTATCCCCAGCTTCCTTGCTGTTCCCCGGCACTTTGTCCTCCCTGCGCACAAGCCTCTAGGGAGCACCTGCCCCGCAGGAGAGCAGTGACTCTCTGCTCTCGGATGTCGTCCCCACCCTCCCTGCTGGACGCTCCGAGGCGGATTCCGGTGCCGCGCTGAATGCCGAATCAGATCGGTCCCCCTGCGCAGAAGGGCAGACACATCTTCTGACGTCTCGGTGAAGCAGACATTGTTGCACAGCTTGTCTGCTCTCAGGATTGATGAAAGTGAAAGCTTATCATGACCTGTCAGATGCAGGCAGTCTGGGCCCGCGGCCCTGCGGTTTCTCCGCAGCCCTGCCCTTCCTGCCCTGGCCCCATTCTCCCTGCCCTTCAGGGGCTGCGGCCATGTCCACCCAGGCTGCAGGCTCTTCTCCTTCCTCCCTGGCCATTCCGCTCTTGTAGCAGTGCCGTGACACAAGTGTGATAGTGTCTGTTTTCATAGAAGAGGAAACCGAGGCCAGACAGGTTGAGTAACTTGCCCAAGGTCACACAGCAGGCTGAAATGGAGCTGGGCTTTGCCAGGCAGGGTCCGGCCCAGAGTCTGTGAGCTACACGCGGTACCTGCTGTAGGTGGGTTCTGGCTCGTGGGTACAGACTGGCAGGGCAGGTACCTGCCCTCGAGGGACTCCCCACCTGCTGAGCAGAGTGCACATACAGGCCAGGTAGTCCCTGCAGCAAACTGAGTGCTGGGAACCCCGAGTTGGGGGTCCTGTTGGGATCATTGCTTGCCCGGGAGACTCAGAACCTCCCTCCCACCCTTTCCTCTGTTTCTGGGCAGTCGAGAACTGTGCAGTGTCTGTGCCCAGGTGTGGTGGCATTCAGCCCTGGGTTTATCACTGCATCTTCAGGGTGAGTCAGACACTGGGTGCCTGCCCTGCCCCCTATGTGCCCTTGGAGCACAGTGCCTGTCCTAGCCGCACCCGACAGGAAGTCTCTCCACCCGACGTGGGGCTGCTCTGGTTCTGAGGATGGGCAACAGGGTGAGATTGTGAAACCTGCCAGGTTTGCAGTCCCTTCCTGTCCCCCTCACCCCCTTCCTGTGCCTATCTCGCCTTGACTTTTCCCCACCCTGGGCCCAAATCAACCAGAAAGGCTCAAGGTGGGGCCAGTTTCCCCTCTTCTCAGGGGACTAGGTTTGGGGCCTTCTTCTTTCTTGATAGTTGACCAGAAGGGCCATTTCCATGAACAGCTCCCCAGGCATACCCAGAGCTAATGAGGCGTGTTTGCCTGGGCAATGGAAAGGGTTTCTGTACCTGGGAGTTTCTGTCGGGTCCGCGGGTCTGCAGCTGCTTCAGTTACGGGCTAGTGGTAGGGGAACCTAGACCAGAGATTGGAGTGTCTCTATTAACCCTTTCCTGCCTCCTTCTTTCTCTTCTGGAAGGAAGAACCCTAGGCAGCAGCTCCTCTTGGGATGAGGGAGGGGCTTGTTCGTTTTCCCCTCTGCCGGAGAGCTCCTCCTTCAGCACCATTGCCCCCATGGCAGTTCCCAACCCTCATTAACTCTTAGCCAGCAGCAGGCTGGGACAGGTCCATGCTGGGAGTGGACCGTCTCACCTGGCCTCTGGTCTTCCCATCTTCTCCCACAACTCCCCTTCCAGGCTGCCACAGTGCCCTTTGAGAGTATTGGCCTTGGCTGGGCTAAGCCTCCCCACAGCCCTGGAGGAAGGCCTTGTCAGCCCCCTCCAGCCTTGACCTCCCCCAGTCCTGGCTAAGCAGCCATGGGGGGGGGGGGCTGCAGGTCTGGACAGTGCCTTTACTCTGCTCTCATGGCTTTACCAGGCAGTTACCATCCTTCAGCTGCTTGGTAATCTCCCGTTGGACATTTAGAGCCGAGGTTAAGGGTTACCTCCTTCTCTGACAACACCTATCCCTTGCCAGTTCCCCAGGCGTACAAAACATGTGATAAAGTCCTCCTTACCATTCATGGCACAGAGTTACATTTTCTGAGTCTGTTCCTTTAAGTAGATTTGAGATCCTTGAGGACAGCGTTCTTGTTTCCTTTATTTTTGTGCCCAGGGTAGACCCAGCACGCAAAGGGGAGCGGAGTTACGAGGGAAGAGGGACCCCAGTCTTTGCCTGGATGGGGAGGGCAGCAGGAGGAGAGGCAGCAACTTCCCCCCACCATCTGCATTTCTGATGGTTGATTGAGTTTCTAATGGGGTTCAGGCAGGAAATATGGATTGATGTACTCCCCCCCTTCCCTGCAGGGGTACTCAGCTAATGAGGGCTTCTTCTGGGAAGGGGTTGAGGAGCAAACACATTGTTAAAACACCAAGTCTGGAATGTCCCCAAATTGATAAACCTCCAGCTGGTCTAATATTTTATTATTTTTCTAAGTAAGCTCTACACCCAACGTGGGGCTTGAACTCATGGCCCCGAGAGTAAGAGTTGCTGCTCTACTGACTGAGCCGGCCAGGAGCCCCTCTAGCTGATCTAACAGAGAAAAAGACAGAGGTGTCGATGTCAATGGCTATCATTACAGATCCTACAGACATTAAAGGGATAATAAGAGACTATCATAAGCGGTCTTATGCTAATACATCTAGTAACTTAGGTGAAATGGATACTCCTTGAAAGATACGAATTAATGAGACTGACTCAGGAAGAAATAGAAAATCTATAGAGCCCCCTATCTAAAATCTCACAAAGAAAACTTTGGGCCAGGATGGCTTCACTGAAGTCTTATCATAGATTTAAGGAAGAAGTAATACCAATCTTGCACAACCCTTATTTTATTTGTAAAAAATTTGGTTTCTGGCAAAAGGATTTCAAACAGTATGAAAAGGCTCAGTCGGTCTCTGTTTTGGGCGGGGCTGTTCTGAGGCCCCTTAAGTCTTGCATCAGAGACCCCTTTCCCCTGCAGGCTATGGGAGGCATTTCCAGGAACAGGCAAGAGGACCCCAGTCCAGGATGTGGCTTTCCTGCCCTCGGCCACCACTGTTTCCAGGAGTTTGGCTCTCCTGGAGTTGGTGGAGAGAGTAGTTAAGTTGTCAAAACAGTTGATGAAGGTTGTCTAGTCCAGGCCAGGAGGGGCTCCAGGAGATGCCCCCAGACTTGAGGAAGACATGATAGACTTGAGGGAGGCCTGGATATGAACAGGAATGACCACATGCCTGGGCCTAGAGGAGTGACTCGTATATTGTCTGGGAACCTCAGAAGGCTGCCTGGAGGAAGTGGCCTTTGAGCTGACCTCCCGAATTGGCCAGAGGGTGGGTTTTCTTCGGGGCTGTGAGAATGGGCATATCAGGATTTGAGAGACAGCGGCTGTGGTGTCAGGGTATTCTGGACGGGACGAGTGCAAGTGGGCTGCAGGGCCGAGTGCTGAGGCCTCATGAGGCTGCCCCTCAAAGAGAATGGATGTTGTCCTGAGCGGCTTGGGAGCCAAGGAGAGCTTTGAGCAGAGGCGCCGCGTGGTATGAGGTGGGCATGTGGGATGCGGATGGTAAAGCGGAGGGAAACTTAGGGGAGGTGGAAGAGGAAAAGCAGGGAGTGCAGCAGGAAGCTGTGTTCTTGGGGGCAGAGGGGCAGCCTCCTGGCAGGCTGGCAGGCAAGCCCGGGAGCCAGCTGTGGGCTGAGCGGCAGTGGGCGCCTGTAGAGGCGGCCTGGGAGAGGGCAGGGGCCGGAGAACAGGGACTGGGAAGGAGGGAGAGAGGTGGGAGATTTGGGGAAGGGTGGTGGGGGAAGGGGTTAAGCAGTGAGATTTAACAGTCTCGGGGTGGGTGTGGTGTCTCCTAATTCCCTAGGATGCTGTGCCCCTCGGGCCCTGCCTGCCCTCCGAGGGTGTGCCCCAGGGCCTGGCCCTGGACTCAGGCTGGCTGCGGCCGGCCTGAGCCAGCTCTGAGCCAGCCCTGAACCATCGGGGAGCAGGGGAGAGGTGGCTGGGCTCAGAGCTGTTTTAGAAACTGAGTGCCACTCTCCATACACTCTCTCTCATCTCTCTCCTTGGTGAGAACACAGGGCAGGGGTCAGAAGGGCCTTGATCCACACCTGCAGCCACCACGGACAGGCTCTGTGGCCTCAGGCAAATCTTTTCCCTTTCCCTCATGGCCACTTGCCAGGCTCCCTGTGGCTTGAACTGAGGACCTCGGAGACAGCCCTGGGGGCCTTCAGTTCTGGGGACCCTTTGAGTCTCTTAGGCTGGGGTGGGCCATGAGGGTGGTCTCCACCTCCTGCCGCCATCCCAGGTAACGAGTGTCCTGCCTTGGGACCGAGGCCAGGGTCACCCAGGAGCTGTTTCCCCGCTCACGAATGCTCACTGTCCAGTCTGAGTTGCTGTTGAGCGTGGAGACTGGAGCGCACCTCGTCCTTGCATTTCTGTGGCCTGTTTATGTGTTACCTGGCTCCTGCCCCACACTCATCTCTTGACGGTTCCTGAGCACCTGCTCTCACACAGCAGCCCAGGCTGGGGTCCTCCTTAACCTCAGGCCGTGGGCAGAGGTAACGGTGCGGCCCACCCACCAGACTGCGGGGCACTCTTTAAAATGTCACAGAGATAGTTGCGTGTTTTCTCTTTTATTAATGAATAACCAGCCTGTGCCAAGGCACTCCAGTGTCTCTGGGACTCCAGGACAGCGGTGGCTGCCAAGAGGGGCATGGTGTTTGCGAAGGACTGGTTCCCAGAGGCCGGTCCTGTCGTCTCCACCCTCCTCTGCCAGCTGGTCCCGGTTAACAGAGCCCCATGGAAAGATGCCTGCCTGTGCAGTTGCCCACCAGCCCCCATTGGGGAAAGCTGAGCCTTTTTCTGCCCTTCCACCTCTGTCCTTACTCACCAAGGGGAGGCCGGCCATCAGGGAGTCTGCTGGGTGGCAGTTGGAAGCAGCTTTTTTTTTTTTTTTTTTTTGACCGGGTTTATGGCTTGCTTAATCCACTGGCATTTCGTCAGGGAGAGGGGTACATGTGTCCGCTGGGCCTCCGTGGAAGGTCGTACCCAGACCCCCACAGCCCTGTGGGCCACATAAAGAACCCTAGCTTGTTTCTCATTTGAGAATTTGTGCTCTGACCTCCCTTCCCTCTTTCGCTATCACCAAGGGAAAGCCTCTCTTCCCCAGGGTTGCTTGTCCAGCGAGGTGGCTAGGATCTTAGGAAAGGTCCTTCTGCCAACAGCTCCGCCAGCCTTTCCGCTGGCTCCTAGTGCCTTAGGACACTGGTCAGAGCCCTCTGTGACTGGCCCCCTGCCTTGATAACTTGACCAGCATTCACCTTCACCAGGCCTGCTACTCCAGCCACCTGGGTGTTCTGCAGACCACACCCACCCTTGCTCATGCTGCACCCTGCTCCACGAAGGCCTTTCCTACACCTGTAGCCCCCACATTCTGTCCATCCCTCCCCTCCCCACCCCACCCCACCCCACAGAACCGTGTTTACCTCTCTCATGTGGCTTGTCACCCGTTCCTGCTGCTTCATCCCTGAGACTAGGCTGCCCTGGGTTGAAAGAGCAAGGGCTTATCGTGATCCTTTCACATCATAAAAGACCAGAAGCCTCTAGCCTGGTTTGGGTCTCCTTCCCTGTAAGTGTGAGGCCAAGGAATGGTGGGGTCTGGTTGTTCTCAGGTCTCCATCATGATCACTGTTAGGAAGGGAAGCAAATGCCACTCTCGGGGAGGCAGCCGTCAGTGGCATAAACTTCGAGGAGAGTTAGTACGCATAGCTGTTTTACTTAAAATTTATGTGTCAGCTCTAGCTCTTTCCTTTTCAAAATTTTTTATTTAAATTCAATTTCGTTAACATATACTGTATTATTAGTTGCAGGCGTAGAATTTAGTGATTCATCAGTTGCCTATGACACCCAGTGCTCAGTACATCACGTGCCCTCCTTACTGCCCGTCACCCGGTTATCCCATCCCCCACCCACCTCCCCTCCAGCAACCCTCAGTTTGTTTTCTAGAGTTAAGAGTCTCTTATGGGGGGCACCTGGGTGGCTCCGTCATTAAGTGTCTGCCTTCAGCTCAGGTCATGATGCCAGCACTCTGGGATCGAGCCCCGCATCGGGCTCCCTGCTCTGCTGGGAGCCTGCTTCTCCCTCTCCCACTCCCCCTGCTTGTGTTCCCTCTCTCGCTGCCTCTCTGTCAAATAAATAAAAAAAATATTAAAAAAAAAAAGTCTCTTATGGTTTGTCTCCCTCTCTGATTTTATCTTACTTTATTTCTTCTTTCCCTTCTCCTACGTTCATCTGTTTTATTTCTTAAATTCCATGTAGGAGTGAAATCATATGGTATTTGTCTGTCTCTGACTGACTTATTTCTCTTAGTGTAGTACTGTCTAGTTCCATCCGCGTCTTTGCAAATGACAAGATTTTTTTTTTCTTTTCTTTCCTTCCTTCCTTCTTTTTTTTTTTTTTGTAATCTCTGTACCCAACATGAGGCTCAAACTCAGAACCCTGAGATCAAGAGTTGTATGCTCCTCCAACCAAGCCTGCCAGGCGCCGCTCTAGCTCTTTCTGACGTCACAGCGGCCTCCCTGTGGCAGCCCAGAACACTGCTCCAGCGAGATGGTCGAAGGCACGTCGCTGCCAGTACTGAAGTGCACAGACACCCTGCCGGTCCTGGCAGGCACGGAGACCCTGGAGAGCCTCAGCATGTGCACTGAGAACACGGTCACACATCTGAGCACAGGCATGGGCTCTGCATGTCCGTCTGTCCCCGGGGCCAGTCCGATCTTCCAGAGTCAGGGAGAGTGCCCAGGAGGACACTTGCTTCTGCTGCTGGAAGCAGCGTGGTGGTATCCTCTGTTGCGGCCCCTGGTGTCCCTGGAGAACGAGTATGTGCTGCACCAGGCTGGAGATGTGCAAGCAGATGGGGGCAGGAGGAAGACAAAAAAAGAAAAAAAGAAAGAAGCAGATTTAGAAGAAATTCTTCCCATAGAAACTTCAAACTAGTTCCCCTCCTCCATGCCCTGAATACATGGCAGGAGTCTTATCCTAAGCCTGGTTCTAGTTGGAGTTACACTGCTCCTTAAGGTGAGCAAGTAGGTGTTTCTGGAGAGGCCCCTGGCCTGGAGGCGGGGTCAGGAGGCCCAAGCTTTTGCCCCACCCTGGTCTCTGGTGACTGCCCTTCCCCGCTCAGCAGGTGGCTCCATCCAGACCCACGAAGGGGTCACTGACCAGCTACATGTCTCCACTGGAACCTCCTAGCTCCTCCTGTCACCGTGGGCCTGGCCTGGGCTGGGGTTGCCGGTGTTAAGTTCTGTGGGCGTGTGGGGGGCGAGTGGAAGGCTGGGCAGTGAGGCTCCGGTATTGTGCGCCACTCGGAGGCTGTGACGCCAAGCTGCTGCTCCTTGCCAGGGTGAGTGGCTCCCAAGGTGTCCTGTTCTTCCCCGGCTCCCCGGGCGTCAAGGACTGGAAGTAGGAGTGTCCATCCGAGCAAGTGGTTTTCTCCCTTCCTTTGCAGGACAAGGAAGATGGGGAGCCCAAGACCAAGCAGCTCAGAGAAGGGGAAGAGGAAGGCGAGAAGCACAGGTGAGGCCCGTGTGCAGCTCTGCGTCATCCCACCGCTGTGTTGACAGTCTCTACCCCGTGCCTTCCCCCTCACCCCATGGCTGCCTTGTTAAGACCTGAAAAGCTTGCCCTCTCCCCATTCGGAGTCTCCTTTGCTCCCTTTCCCCCACTGGCTGGCCGGCTTTTACTCAGCCCCCCGCCGTTTTTTCCTGACCCTCATTAAGGCTTAGCCCTCTTCTCCAAACCACTTGCATGGCATGTTTCCACAGCACCTGCAAAATCAGGTCCAAACCATGCCTGGCGCGTTGGCTCTGCTGGGGCCGCCTGGCCTCATCCAGCCCCTGCTGGTTCCCTGAACCCCTCTGGCCCTTCAGCGTCTCTTGACGGCGTCCTCTGTGTGTGCTGCTGTCTCGGCCTGGATCCCTCGTGCTCTCTTTTTCCTCTCCTCTCCACCTCCCACATGTCGGTCTTCACGTAGAGCTCGGCCCGGAGGCCTCAGCTGCTTCCTCCCTGTGTGCGCTCCGCGGCCCCTCTCCGGAGGCCATGGAGAGTGTTTCTCTTTGCCAGATCCTGTCATCTGGTCAGGTCAGCCTCGGTTTCCCGAACACGGTGCTCTTCCTGTGATTGCGGGCACACAGACTGCCCTCCGACACTTCTCGAGGGCTGGCACCTCCACACGGCGTGGGTGCTGCTTTGCATCAAAAATACCTGGCAAAGTTTGCAAGTCCAAAGTGTGGGGTGGGCAGGAGCTGTGTGGGAAGAACCTTCCTGTCTGCCTAGCACTTCGTGCCAGAGTTCCGGGGTCTCGTGCCCTCCCTCCCACACCCAGCCTTGAACTTGGGCCTCAAGGGCAGCTGGGAACCTGTGCTGGGATCAGACTTGGTTTCTGAATGGACAGGTCTCCTTGATGTCCTCCGTCCTGAGCAGTTTCCTTCAGGCCCAGGGCTGGAAGGCGTCTGCTCACATGGGGTAGTGGGTCTTGATGTCCGAAGAAAACTTCCCTGGGCGGGCTGTGCTTTGAGGGGGTACAACAGGAGGGGGAGACCCTCCCCAGAGGAAGAGCGGGACTCCCTGATGCCACAGCCTTGTGTTAACTTTACCAGTGTGAGTGGAACCTCCCCAGGTACAGGCCCCTCATTGGGAGCTGATCTCAAACGGTATGGGGCCTTTTCAAGTCCACAGGGTACACGTGTGTGTGCCCCTCTGTGACTTGACAGTTTACAGAGTGGGTTCCTGCTGTCCACACAGGCAGCCCTGTAGGGTCCTTGCCACCTCACTTGTCATCAAAAATGGGAATGGCTCTGTGCTGAGAGGTGGGTGGTGCTGGGACCCCCGCCACCCCAGTGCTGGGCTCTGTGCTTTCTTGTTGGGTCTGGCCCCCTCCACCAGCACCTCAGGGGGCCCTCACTGGTGGCAGAGATGAAGGCCAGCGCCTTGCTCTTTTGCCAAGTGACCCGACTTGCGTGGTTTGGGGCTGCATACCTGCACAGTTTCCCCTGTTCTGTGGGACCTGCTGAGGGAACCTTTGGTTTTCTTCTGGTTTGTTCTTACTTAGGTTCTCAGTCGGTCGCTGGCTAGAGCCTTGGGTCCTGATTTCTGGGCTGCCTTCGCTTTGCTGGGAGAGCCCTGCTCTCATCCCCCTCTTCCTTGATGAGAAAGAGAAGGGTCATTGGTGAGCAGGTGGGCGGGTCATACAGGAGAACACTTGATTGTTGAGCTGTGTGTTTGACTCTAAACGTGGTTCGATGGAGGAAAGCGCAGGCTTCAGAATTGAGAACAGACAGGGGAGGAACGTTTATATCAAATTCAGAGGCCCACACGATGATGGACGTGTTACTCGCTTCACAAGTCCTGACTCGGTTGTCTGATGTGGCCTGGGAGGCGGCAGTGGACAAAACACTGTCCTTGCCCTCGCGGGACGGACGCTCTCTAGAGGGAGACAGACTGGACAGAAAAGCAGGCGTGTGGGAAGAAGTCCATGAAGTGGAAGCTCCAGAAATGGGACCGTGCTCGGGGACGTGCGCCCGCTCCCGCCCTCAGATTAGCTGCTGGGAAGCCGGCAGGAAGCAGGATTAGGGAAAGGCTTTCACTGGCAGCAATATAGGATTTCTTTAACAGAAAAGGGGGGTTGGGGAGGAACAAACCTGTCTCAAAAACGGCAGAGTGTTGCTTTTGTTGCCTCTGGAGGAAGTGAGCACAAGTGTTGTGTTATTCTCTGAATGTTTCTGTGTCCCTGCGAGATTTCATCACGAAAACAGTGTGAAAAAGAAAGCGAGGGGTGCAGGGCCCCAGGTTCCTACGCGGGAGCTCTGGCTAAAAGAGCCCCCGTTCACCTTCTAGGCCTTAACGAGTCATTTGTGGTGAAGCCCGAGACCCCCTCTGAAATCCCCTGCTGAGCCCGTGGGACATGTGGGGGTGGGGGTGGGGGTGGGGGAGGTGGGAGGCGGGAGGCCTGCTCGGACCAGCCCAGGGACCAAATGTGGGACACTGAATTGAGTTCTGCTTCAGCTCATCCTGTTCTTCCACTTTTCTCACCCCGCCTCCTTCAAGGCAGGGTGTGTGGGGGACAGGTGTGGCCCCAGACTCAGGAGCTTGGCCTCTGTGGCGGTCCCTCTGCTGCTCAGTCACTGCCTTGGTTGTCAGGAAGCCCTGCCTCAGCTAGGCGTGGGGTTGTGCCTGAATTTGTAGCCCCCGCAGGAAAAGGGGACTCTCGTGACTTGAATAGGCTTAGAGCAAACGGGCTGCCTGGGTTATTCGAGAAGGCAGGGCCAGAGCCTCAGTCCCTGTACCAAGTGGCCAGACCCCTGTGGGTTTAACCCCAGACTGCAGGGTCTAGGGCTTGGCCATGGGCTTTCCAGGAAGAGCCCGAGGCAGCAGAATCTGTGTCTGTCCTAGGCAAGAGGGAACCTTTCTCCTCATCTGTACCCAAGTCTGGAAAGGGGCTCCCAGCATGATGCTTACGGCTTGGGAGCAGACTCCATGGAGCCCCTAGACCACAGCGCCTGCCATGGCCCCCTTTGCCAGTGGGGAGAAAGGGGCAGCCCTCCAGCTCCACTGAGGTGGGGGGCGGGCAGGGATGACCTCTGAGGCCAGTTACCAGTGAGCATCTTCGCTTCCATGGCTCCTGGGAGGTAAGAACAGTCTGCTTCGGTCCAGGCCAACCCATACCGAGCCCAGGTGCCAGGTGGGCACCCCCGTGGGCACCAGCCCTTCTGAAGTGTCCTGAGAGGGATGCAGGGCCCACTCTGGGCTGCCTTCAGCCAGGGGCAGCAGGGCAAGGCCTTATGGAGAGCATTCCTATTGAGTTGGGTCTGGAATCTTAGTGGGTAGGATTTGGGCAGAGAAGGCCCAGAAGTGTGAACCAGCAGGGTGAAAGATGAGTGGGGTGACCTCTTGTTGGGGAGGCATGGACAGACACCCTCTGACCTGTGGCTTGGAA
Organism: Ursus arctos; assembly: GCF_023065955.2. Lineage (NCBI taxonomy): Eukaryota > Metazoa > Chordata > Mammalia > Carnivora > Ursidae > Ursus > Ursus arctos. Next base: position 30,784,165 of record NW_026622808.1, on the reverse strand, counting down.
ACCCCAGCCTGGGCTTCGTATGGGTCACTGGAGGAGGGAGGGAGATTGAATGTGGTGGCCCGTAGGCGCTGCACAGGCTTGTGGAGGCAGCCCGTGTCTCCGGTTGGTGATGAACTTCCCGGATGAACTTCCCAAAAGTTCATCGTGCACTTTTGTTTACAGAGACAGGACTGAGCAAAATAAGAAAAGTTGAGACGGTTCTCAGTGGGATGGGTTGGGCCCCAAAATCGTAGAAACCAGGCAGTGGACCCCAAAACTGTAGAAACCAGGCAGATGGAGAGAGCTTGGGACTTGGAAGCAGCTCCGGGTTTGAGGCCAGGCCTGCCGGTTTTTAGCCTTCTGGGCCCAGGCAAGTCACGTTGCCTCAGTGAGCCTCACCCGAGTATCTGCAACTGAAAGATGGAGAGAAAAATAGCACTTGCTTCCCTGATGAGCACAGCAAATACCATTGCTTTTTATCTGGCTAGTGCTGGGCTCCGGGCAGAAAGAAGACACTTTTAGGCCCTCCTGGGAGAGCGGAAGGACCCCAGGCACATGTGGAGAGGGCAGAACTCTCACATAGGCTGTGCTCACTTTACAAGTGGGGCAGTCGTTGGGGACACAACACGGTGGGTGGACGAGCAAAAAGTAAGCACGTGTGGCCAAGAAATGACTCGTTAGGAACCTTTCTAGGACCTTCTCTCCTCGGTACAGATCCTTCTCAGCAAAGCCGTTGAGTGGTATCGTTTTGCAGATGCAATGTGGGGCCAGGGCTGGTGGTGGAGGAAACAGGAAAACCCGGCAGGATTGGGGGCAGACACCCTGCGACCTCGCCCCTCCCCAGCCATGCTGGAGAATCACCCATCTTCCTCTCTGCCCGTGCTCCCGCCCATTTACTTGAGGACACATCTCAGAATCTTGGCCGTTCCAGTTCCTTTTTGCTTCTCCTTATGAACTTTAGAATCGGCTTGTTAAGATCTCTAAAAATGCTTGCTGGGATTTTGATTGGAATTGCGTGGAATCAGTAGATCCAGACTCCTTCTTAAAATGTGTAGGACCTTCTCCAGGATGAATCTGTGCCCTGTCCCCATACAACCAGATCCCCACTGGGGTGGGGAGTCAGTCCCTTGAAGGTGGACCAGCCCAAGCTAGGCCCTGTGGGAAGGAAAGACGTGTTTGCCTTCCCAGAAGGGCCCTGCTTGTCATCTGGGCTGGGTCCGCCCTCTCCCAGCCACCCCTCCCTCTGGCTACCTCTGAGGGGGCATCCGTGACCCCTAACACAGCCCCTTGCTTCCAGCCTCAGTAAGATATGACCCGGCAGCCCTGGAAAGCTGGCCCACAGAGAGGGGGATTTCTGCCAGCTGCTTTTGTGTTTTTTTTAAGCCCTCAGTCACTTCCTCCTGATGGCAAGTCAGCTGATAGAGACACCACGGAGGGGTGTCTGGGGCAGGGTTTGTGGCTGACAGTCACGGCCACCCTGGCAGGTGGGAGCAGAGGGGAGGTGCTGCACACCCTAGCGGACATGGGGCAGGGGAGCGTGTCTTGTTAAGTGCTTGAACAAGCGAGCCTCAAACCCTCAGCCCCCACAACCACCACCTCCCTCTGGCTCTGGATCAGGGTGTGCACCCAGCTGGAGCAGTCACCATGCAGGGACAGTGGCCCACTCTGGAGTGGGCATCACAGACTGCTGCCGAAGAAACTGGGCCACTAGCCCTCATTCTTCAGGATGGAGAACCAGTTCTCCAACTGTGTGTGGAGAGAGGTCCCACCCCAGCTGAGGCCCCGCCCGGTGCCCAAACCCTGCAGGCTGGCAAATGCCAGGCCTTCTCTGGTCTGCGAGTTGGGTCCCCAGGACGGTGTCTGTGTACCAGCATGTGCTCACATATCCATGACGTCAGCTGATCCCGCTCCCGCGGTGACCACAGGGCGGCTCTCGCCCGCTCCGCCTGAGTCACCTCCCTGCGCTCCAGGCCGAGGGCTCTCCCGTCCGTTGCCGTGGGATCAGCTGTGGCTCCGGGGGCTCGTGCTGAGACGACCTGCGGCCACCCTGTTTTTCCTGACCCCATTGCTCAGGAAGAGGCCCTGAAACGTGGGAGAGTGAAGCAGGAGAGGACTGGTTTAAGGAGGCAGTGTCCACTGTGTGAGCAAGCCAGGTGCTTCCCTTCTGTGCAGGGGAAAGCAGAGAGGATGGCTGGTCCTTTCTGCCTGGAAGGAAGTCCGGATCTTGTAGGTCCTGATGGGCAGTGCCCTTCCCATGAAATCCCCCTCCCTGTTCCGGGAGTAGGTGTGGTCCAACCCCGAGGTGAGGAAGCTGCGCTTCCTGCAGGTGAGGCGACTTGTCCAAGATCTCCCAACTGAGAGGAAGGAGACCAGCCCCGGGGCTCCTCCGCAGTCCCTCTGCCTGCGAGCTCCCGAGGCAGGCCCCGCCTGGGTCTCTTCCGCCATCTTCACCCTTAGCTCCGCACCCAGGTGCGGAGGCGCCCGGGCCTTTGGCTGTGCAGGCTCCTGTCCCCCCACCCCCATCTGGCCCCAGACAGTCAGTGGGGCCAGTTCAGATCTCGTGTGCCCTTTGGGATTCAGCTTGGCTGCCCACCTTTCTCTCTTAAAATTTGAATTGATACTTACCAAAGTACTTAAATCACAGATTCTTTTCGGTTATGGAAAATTTAGAAAATACAGCCTAACGTGTCTGAGCATACTCTGCTGCTCATGGCCTTTTTCACACATTGTGTCCCGGTCATCTTTTGATAAATACACTAATACAAAGTTCTCATGGCTGCTTAATATTTCTTTGGGGGTATTACTCATTGTTTCTTTTTCAGTCCTTGATTTTCGGTACATCAGCTGTTTCTAGTACTTCAGGTGCCCATCAGCTGTGCGTTTTCAGGTGGGCTGGGTGCAGAGCCCAGCCTGGAAGTCTAGGGAATGTGGGCTGGGCCCTGCGGAGTCTTAGGTGGCAGTGGGTGCAGACCACACGAGCCAGATGTGACAGCAGCTCAAGCTGGGCAGGGGGCTGACTTAACTGGAGATGGGTCCTGGGCGTGGCCTAGACCCGCTGCTGGCTGTTCTGAGCCATCAGGGTTTGGGCACCTGGTGCTCTTGGCAGGCCTTGGGGCTGGACACAGTGGGGCGAATGTGGGTGGGACTTCCACATGGGTCTCACCCCCAGCCAACTCTGGTACTTCTGGGCTCCCTGTTTTTAAGGCAAGGCATGACTGCCTTTCTATCCTAGATTTCTAAAGCCCCTTCTTCCTCTAACACCTGTGCCCCCCTGTGAGATCAGGGGCTGAGGAAGGGCCTGGAGGCTGGGAAGCTGGGAGAATGGGACCTGGGTGGGGGAGGAGGAGTTTCAAGAATGGCGCTGTAGGCCAGACTCCTAGAGTGGGAGGATGAGGGAATGCCCGGCATGACTTTTTCCCCCTCAAGGAACACCGAGGGCCCAGAGCACCGGCTGATCTACCTGCAGCCCTGGGCAGGACTCGGGGGCGTGCTGTCAGGTGGCCTGTCCTCTTCACTATGACTCCAGGTTCCTGGGGGGCTTGGCGAGGGGAGTTGGGTCTGCCTCAAGGCCAGAGACCTGGGTTGGGATTCTGGCTCTGACTTTTGCCTCACTCTGGGGCTCTTGGGCACATCCGTACGTCTCTGTGGACGATCTTCCCCATCTGGGAGATGTCAGTCACCACCTCACGTTGAAGGGCAGTCGCGAGAGGCAGCGTAGGGAGGGTGTTCCTGTTGAGAAGGAAGCATTAGCGCATTCATCTTGGCCTGCGCTCCCACCCCTCTCCCCAAAGCCCTTGGAGGAGGCGTCGGCCAGGGGTCGCTTGGCAGGTTTTGTCCGTGGGGTATGGCCCTGTCCAGCACGTGGTCCATTCCTGTGCCACATTTTCTCTGTCAGTAGGACAGGAGGCCTGGGGTGGGTTGGCAGGGTGGAGGCGGAGCAGGCCGGATAGGAGGGGAGGGAGCTTTGCCCTATATCTGTAACTGTCCCCGTAGTGTGGCCAGCGTTGCCCTTTGGGAGGACAGCCGGAGTACAGTCTTCTGCCCGTGAGTGGGGAAGCCACGGGGCTCTTTCAAAGTTTCCTTCGCTATTAAGCCAACCGTCAGGTACCCCGACTTAAACTGTTGAGCAGCTGCGGAGCAAACAATCACCGTAGCCCTCCTGTTTGCAGTGCTGGTGTTCCATACCGATCTTGTACTTTACTTCTAGTGAAATTTCCAGGCGTCCTGATGACACTGTCCTGAGCTGGACCATCCCCCTGCTCGCCTCGTGGCCATCGTCTGGACAGGTGTTCATCTTCTGGAGGGGTGCTCGCAGCCCTCTCTGGGGGACTCCGCCAGAAGAGAGCCCAGAAGCATTTCTGTGTGGAACGTTTTGTTTGACCCTGTTTTGGTACTATTTCTATGGTATAATTTCCCCAGACCAGGCTTGTCGGGTCATGGGGTTTGAACGGATTAGAGAATCTGTCTTGAAGGAAGTGACCACCAGCCTCCAGAGCACTTGTGAGCACTATTTGCGACAATTGCCTGTCACCTTGTTTTCACAGGCCTCTGGGGTCTGGCCTCTGGCAGCCACAAACAAGGCCTTGTTTACTTTGGAAACACGGGGGTGAGTGTGCATGTGCAGAGCCCAAAGCACACAGAAGGTTGTTGGGGATGTGTGCGTGTCCCTGGAAAGGCCCCGTGGCTCCGGATGTGCAAACTGAAAGCTGTCTATGCTCAGAGCTGCTGTCTTCAGCCAGGGCTGGCCTCCAGGACCTCCCAGGCCTGTCCTGGGCTTGGCCTGCCCTGTGCTCAGTTACTGGGAGGAGAGCTTCAAGACCCCCTCTCTGTGGTCCTGGAGGAGCCTGTGTTGACAGAAGGGACCGAGGCAGCCAGGTGGGATGGGCCCGGTTCTTAGGGAACAGGCCGGGTGGGACTGCCCCATGCTGGCCTCTCTCCAGGGGCCCAGGGCAGGGGCTGAGCGCTAAGGGGTGAGAGGAGGGGCTTGCGTCCCTGAGGGTGAGGCTGGGAGCACGGATGAGGCCAGGGCTAGGAACCCTCCATGAGTAGCAGGCTTTCTCTGAAGCCCGTTTGCCGTGAAGGGGTTGGACCAGATCATCCGGAAACTTCCTTTCACTTGGACATTCTAGAACTCTACTCTTGGGGAGAGTTTCCTATTTTACAGAGAATACCAGCTTTCTCCTCCTCCTTCCCCTGAGGGGCACGTGTGGAAGGTGATTTCCCCAGGATCTCCCTGGCCAGCCCACACCCTGGGTCCCCGCAGCTGGCCTTGAGGGAGACCTGGCAGCGGTCACCAAACCCGCTCAGGCACTTGCTAGGTCTCCTCAGCTACCTGGGGAGGGAGTGGAGGAGAGGAGATGGAAAAAGACATCGCCCCAGTTTCAGGAGACTCAGTAGGATGTGAACGTGGGCCTCCCTCTGCTGCTTTGCTACAAAGACAACAGAAGGCCCTTAGGAGTTGGCTGGCCTGGCCCAGCCACATTCCTGCCCTCTGTGAATCCCCTGGGCACAGATGCTTTGCTTTCGGGATTGTCTTCCCAAGGATTGAAAGGCCCAGAGAGCCCCAGGCTGCCCACCACGTGCCCTCTCTGAGTTCCTCTGTGCCAACAAGTGTGAGTTGGCAGCGGAGTGCTGTGGCTGGCTCTCCAGGAGCTCGTGAGGCAGGGTGCGGGACAGCCACAAAGGGGCCACGTGCATGGGGTGTGAGGGCCACTGCAGAGAGGGGAGAGGGCCCTGTAGGGCCAAGGGGAGGCACAGGAGAGGAGTAGTCAGCTGTGTCTTGGGGTGGATGGTGACCTTTGGGCGGCCCACAGTGCCATCTTGCTGAGCGAGCTCTGGAAGCCCAAGGGGCAGGAAAATGTGTAGCAGACCAGGCCGGCAGTGACCCCCAGGGGACATTTGATTGGAAAGCAGGCTCTGGGGACCAGTGAAGAATGAGGTCAGGACTGTGTGAAGAGGCTGAGTCTTGTTTAGGGGACACCAGGGACCCTGGATCAGAGGGTGAAAAAGTGGGGGTACCCAGGTGGCCTCTGTGTCTGCTCCTGCTCCGTGGGAGAGATAGCAGGCTTAGCTGAGAAGAGGCTGCCCACGTGGAGGGGACTGGGGGTGGCCCAGCGCATTTGCGCCTGGCTGGCTCATGGTAGAGCATCGGACTCTCGATCTCAGGGTCATGAGTTCAAGCCCCAGGTTGGACATGGAGCCTACTTTAAAAAAGAAAGAAAGAAAGAAAAAGGAATACCATACCATTTCTCGTGCAGCCAGGTGCCCCTGATGCTGCATTTCAAGTCCCAGAAGTCATGGTGAGTATTTTGTAGTCAGCGTTCTTTTAGATTTCCCTGCATAGTCACTCTGTCTGATGCATTTCATTCCTTCTGCAATTCAGTGCTCCCACCTGAGATCATTCTCCTTCAGTCAAATGCACTCCCCTTAGCATTTCTTAAGATTCCCTGTCGACCAATTTTGCCAACTTTTCTTTTTCTGGCCAAGTTTTTCTTTGAAGGCTATTTTTTTCTTTGAAGATTTATTTATTTATTTATTTGAGAGAGAGCATGCGAGCGCCAGGGATGGGAGGTGGGCAGAGGGAGAGAGAGAACCCCAAGTAGACTTCCCACTGAGTGCAGAGCCCGACATGGGGCTCGATCCCATGACCCTGAGCTCATGACTTCAGCTGAAATCAAGAGTCAGCTGAGCCACTCAGGCGGCCCTCTTTGAAGGCTGTTTTACGTCGATTTATCATTCCGGTGTGGCGTTCTAATTAGTTTTGGTGTTGCCCCTTTATCACCCTGTTGTCTTAGGGTTTCCATTGTCTCTGTCAAGTAAGTCAGCTGTCCGTTTTAGGTTTTCCTTTGAGGGTCACGTGTCTTTATCTAATTCGAGAGCTTCCGTCTTCGCTGTTGAGTAGTTTGATAGTGACTCGCCTAAGTGCGCTCTTCTTTGGAGCTCCTAGCGTTTCTTTAATCTGTGTGTGCCTTGGCTTGATGTTTTCTACTTATTTTGTGAAATTTTCAGTTATTATCTCTTTAAATATTGCCCCTGGGACTCTCAGTACATGTTATGTTCGCTCTTTCCACCATGTCCCACGGGTGTCTCTTGTTCTTTCTCGTATTTCCCAACATTTTTTCCTCTGTGCTTTGGTCTGGATATGTTCTGACTTATCTTGTGGTTCACTAATCTTCCCTTTAGTTGTTCGAAACTGCTGTTGAACCCATTTATTGAGCTCTTTTCACTCTGGTTATATTTTCAGTTGTAGAATTCCCATTTGGTTAATTTTTACACTTCTCAGTTTCTCTACTGCAGTTCTCCATCGTGCGACACGCCTTCCTGAACTTTCTTTAATTTCATTTGTCTTATATTTTATTTCTTTTTCTTTTTTTAAGATTTTATTTATTTATTGGACGGAGAGAGAGACAGCCAGCGAGAAAGGGAACACAAGCAGGGGGAGTGGGAGAGGAAGAAGCAGGCTCCTAGCGGAGGAGCCCGATGTGGGGCTCAATCCCAGAACACTGGGATCACACCCTGAGCCGAAGGCAGACGCTTAACCGCTGTGCCACCCAGGCGCCCCTGTATTTTATTTCTAATCATCTTAATGTCTGGATCTCCTTTGAGTGTATTTCTGTCTTTATTTTTTTTTCTCATGGCTTTGGTAGAATCCTGGATATTGTGTATGAAAAGTCCTAGGGATTATTTGGGGTTCTTAATCATTTGTTTCCTTCCGGAGAAAATGTATTCCAGCGTCTGGCAAGCGGTTAAGCTATGCGTGCCTTCACCCACCCTCTCAGGACTGAGGAAGAGGCTTCCTTCCTCGGACTGATGCAGACTTCTGTCTCTTCAGCCCCGTGGGTTGGCAGAAAGCTTGCTTGGGGTCTCCGCTTTTCAGCCTCTTCATGTAAGTCGATGCTTTAAGGGAGAAGAGGCGCCCAGAGCTAGGCTCACCTGTCGCAGTGCCCCTCCCTCTATGATCTCAGCCTTTCCAGCCCTGGTTGCCTTGGTACTTCTCCAAGGCTAACAAAGAGATTTTTTAAAATGCATCTGTTGTCAGGGTTTTTTTAAAAGTTGTTTGCAAAAGCAGGGGGTTCAACCTTAGTCCCACGTTGGAAAGACCAGGCCCCCGAGCAGAACCCAGTGCCTCCGTGACCTGCCCCGGAGAGTCGTGTCCTGTGTCGGTCGTAAGCGTGGGGAGACCCAGTTAATTGGGCATTAGTGAGAGGCAATCTCTTCATTAGATCTCACAGGGAGGGCTTGGACCTAGCTTGACACAGCTGGACAGACCCTCCTTGTTTACAGATGTGGGAACTGAGGCCCTGAATGGGACCAGGACCCACGTGTTCGTGACTGCTGGACCCGTGCTCAGCTCCAGGGGGAGCAGGGGACAGTGGGCAGCAGGGCTGCTGCAGGGGATGGGGGCGTTGTGTACCCCCGGCCAGTGCTGCTCTTTCCTGTTGCACTGGCCTCTCCCTGTCCCCCTGCCATGTCCTCCCCGTTCCAGCGTCTTCTGAAGCCTGGGCAGCAAGGGGACCGGGGGCGTGGGCACTCGTTGCTGTTGTGGCCAGCCCTGGGTACTGTTCCCAGCGGCCTCCCCTCCTGCAGATTTCTCGCAAAACCCTGGAGCTGGTTTCTGAGAGTGATAGGGTTTTTTTTTCTCACTAATCCCTGCAGTTTTCTGCCCACACCCAGTTTCTCTTCCGCTTTTCTCCCCACCCTGTTGTGAACGAAAGTCAGCGGACCAAATCATGCGCTGCTTTCTCTCCCAGTGCCTCAGTGGCATTTACGGGCAGGCCTGAGGGAGGCATCAGAGGGTAGAGGACAGAGTGGGTGTCCCTGCTACTTAGAGGAAGCGGCCTGTGGGAGCGGGCAGCAGGCTTCCCGCACACAGGCCTTGCCGGCACTGCCCCCAGGCCTCGTGGCCCTGGCAGAGAAGGGGGCTGGTGGAGCTGGTGAATTAGGGGACGATTGGCATCAGAGAGCTCCCAGATTCAGACCACTAACACTTGCTAGGTGCGTGGCCACAGACACCTGCTGCCTCAGCTCTAGAAAAGCTGGCCGCCCAGCGGCTGGGCACTTGAGCAGCGTTTTTGCCTGGCACAGACAGGGTTCTGTAGGTGACGGACTGTGGCAGCCCTCCTGCTGGGAAAACGTGCCCTATCCTGGAGGCCCGGGACTTCTGAGGGGCCAGCACAGCTTGAGGGGTTCACAAGAGGTAGTGAAGAAGGAGGACCCACATCCCAGGCTCCCCTGGCTTCTGCTTTCCCAAGGCCGAAATGGTCTGTCCCTGTGTCTCTGGCCTTTATAAAGCAGCAGCCCCCAGGAACTGTCTCTGCCACTTTGTGGGGTTATCCAGGGCCCCTCCTCCTGCGGGCAAGCTTCTGGGTGTGTGGGGGTTGGGGTTGAAGAGCTGCTGAGCAAGGGAGACCCCAGCAAATGCTTGTTGTGGCCAGCCCTGCCCGAGGAGACTGCCCAGGCCCCCTGTGTGATCCTGGTCCCGCTTCACAGAGCTCTTGGGATTGGCATGGTAGCATTTTAAAGAGCTCTTGCAGCCGCGGGGCGGGACTCTTCTCCTGGCTGGGGCGGTGGGCCTGTCCTTCACCTTTGCCAGCTGCTCCTAGCACACGCACAACCTTGCCACCAAGAGTTGAGGTCTGCTCCAGCCGCTCCTGGCCACAAAGGCTGAGAAGGAGGCCAGGCTTGGAGAACCAATGGGTGACCACGGGTTTTCTCCTTCAGGAGAAACTCAGCCCAGGAGCTCTGGCCCTGACTCCAGGTCAGCCGCTGCAAACCCTGCTGTGGGGCCTTATGACAGTGGTGCAGTCCCTTGGACCCTCAGGTCCCCTAACTGTCAAGTGGAGCTCCTCTGGGAGAGATGGCCAGTGCATGCTCCCCAGGCCTCCCTGGCCCCAGTTCTGGGCGGGAGCTGACAGCTCAGCCGGGGCCTTGGCAGAACGGTCCGCCCCGCTGCCACCTGGCAGGTGACGGGCTGAGGCTCGCAGAGGGGTCCTGTCCCAATGAGTCTTCTGTTCCTGCGCTTTCCCTCTTCACCAGGCTGTCTCCAGAGAGACGGGAGGGAAGTCGAGGAGCCGCACCCCAGCTTGTGTGGCTTCCTCACGCTGTGACCCGCCAATGCATGAGGTGAACGAGGCGGCCGCTCTCTCAGCTCCATCTCTGCTTATCTGCTCTCCTAGGGAACTCAGGCTGCGGAACTATGTCCCCGAGGACGAGGACCTGAAGAGGAGGAGGGTGCCGCAGGCCAAGCCCGTCGCGGGTAGGTGGGCCGCAGCGCTCCATCTGTGCTCCCAGGCACCGCCCGATGCCCCCACCTCGGCAGGTGTCGCGCTGTCTTGGGGAAGAACCGGCAGCGCCAGGGCTGGAAGTTTGGCCTCTGGGACCCTCCGGCACCATCTCAAAGCCGTGCAGCAGTAACCCGTGTTGAGTGACAGCAGAGGGGCGGTCAGGGCACCCAAAGGCCTTCCAAGGACCTTCGAGGGAAGAGGCCACATCCCTTGGGAGGACCTCTCTGGGCTGAGGAGTGGGAGTGGCGCTGGGGCGCTGGGGCCCCGGGACAGCAGGGGCAGGGGAAGGGCGGGGAGGGTCCTGTGGGCACTTGGGGGTCTGAGTGAGACCCTGAGGAGCGGACTATTCAGGCGCTCAGAGAGCCGTGGGCAGGCAGACGCCGGCCGGGCACAGAGGATGGGAGAGGCATGTGGCCTGGCGAGGGCCCCGGGGCTGTGCATCTCGTGGTGTGGGGAGCGGCTTAGCCCCTGGGAGCTTCTGGAGACGCTCCTCACTGGAGATACAGAGCACTTCTTTCTTTTTTTTTTTTTTTTTTTTTTTTAAGATTTTATTTATTTATTTGACAGAGAGAGAGGCAGCAAGAGAGGGAACACAAGCAGGGGGAGTGGGAGAGGGAGAAGCAGGCCTCCGACTGAGCAGGGAGCCTGATGCAGGGCTCGATTCCAGGACCCTGGGATCATGCATGACCTGAGCCGAAAGCAGACGCTTAACGACTGAGCCCCAGGTGCCCCGACCCAGAGCACTTCTTACCCCAGAGAGCCCTGGCCCTGTTTTTAGCCTTTGTTTTTGTTATCAATTTTGAGTTCTACAAATTGTAAATGAATCATTTATCTTGAAAATAGTGAAGTGTTGCCTCTTCAGCCGCACCCCAGTCTGCTTCCCCAAGTTCTTTGCCCCGAGATTCACATGCTTTCCAAGTGATTTGCTTCATGGTGTGGGCTGCCCTGTGGTGGGGACAGTAAGGCTGGACAGGGGAGAGGGGTGGGAGTGGTCCCATGCTGCAGTGGCAGCACCTGTGGCTAGAGGGAGGTGAGGTGGGGCTGGGGGGCCCTGAGCAACGTGTGACAACAGTGATGGGGGTCAGAGGAAGCCCCTGCAGCCCAGAGTTGTTTGCGCTCCTGTCCCTGTCCTCACAGGGGCAAGGCCCTCCTGGTCTCACCACCCAGAGGCCCAGTGCCTGGTCAGCCGTGGGGCGTAGGAGGGAGGTGCTTGAGGGCAGGCCTCCCCAGGTGACTGTCCCCCTGGTCTTGGCAGCACATATCTGAGTGGGATGGGAAGAAAAGCCACCTGGGTCCTGGCCAGTCCAGGACCCAGAGGACACTGTTAGAGCCCAGGAGGCCCTGTAGATGATGGGAAAAAGCCGGTCCCTCGTGGTTCTTCACAAGAGCGTACCGTGGTTAGTGCCCAGGCGGTGCTGTCATTTCTCAGGGTGCGGACAGGCTGAGAGTACGAGCCAAGCGTCTGGCTGGAGGTCTGGGCTCTGTCTACCCCAGCGTTCTGCCTCCTGCGGGGCCCCCTTCGCCCCAGGATTGTTTCATCCCGGGAAACGCGAGCCCTTCCTCCAGGGCAGCCTTTGCACGGTGTTCACCTCTGGAGTTTGGGAGCCCCCCCGAGACAGGCCAAGAAAGCCCAGGGTCTCCGTGGGGATGGGCTGCGCTCTTCCCCTTCCCCGGGCTGCAGGGTGCGCCTCAGGGAGAGTGGTGGCCCTTCCCCACAGGCCTGTGTTGTTGTCTTGCACCCTCTAGTGGAAGAGAAGGTGAAGGAGCAGCTGGAGGCCGCCAAGCCCGAGCCCATCATCGAGGAAGTGGTGAGCGCCCGAGTGCCCCGGGGCCCACTGGGGGCCGTCTCTCTCCCCCATCCCCATGCTGTCCTCCCTCCCACTTCTTCTGTCTCTCCACTTCTGTATTCCCTTTCCACCCATCTTTCCCCATACCCCTTCCTCCCTCCCTCCCTTTCTCCTGCTTTCTGCCTCTGTGCCTTGGAACTGGGCCCCTCCAGTCCTGACAGGCGTCTCCTTCCTCCCCAGGACCTGGCCAACCTCGCGCCCCGGAAACCTGACTGGTGAGCGCTGCCACATAGGACTAGCATGGACTGACTGGCCACTCGTGGTGCTGGGCCCGGCCCTCAGGCTGGCCTCTCCCGCCCTCACAGCAGGGAGACGGACAGTGTGGACACACAGCTACACGAGATAATTACTGTCCACAGTACCTCCTGACAGGACATAGAGGGAGAGTGAGAGGGAAGCCGGTGGGGGCTGACACCTGGAGGGCGGGGAGGGGCTCAGGGAGAGCAAGGAGCAGCCGTCCCCCCCCAGAAGTCCCTTCTGCAAGGGCGAGATCCAGCCCACCTCAGACAGCTGCGTGTGAGCAAGGCCCGCCTTGGCCCTCAGGGAGCCACAGGGTGGAGGCATGGTGACGGGAAGGGCAGACATCGATTTCTGTCTCAGTTCTGCCACCAACTGGCCTATTCTGCTTTGGCCTCAGTTCCCTCTTCTGTGAAGTGGGGCTGCTTACCCTTCCTCGGTGCCCCCGTGACCAGGCTGGCACAGAGGCGGAGAGAGGGCTGTGTGGCCTGGGGCTTGTGTTCTACTTGACCTCGGGCCAGAGGGGCGGTCCTGTGGCAAGCACACCACCGCTGAAGTTGTTCTCATTTGTGGAAACAAAAGCATGGGGCATGTGTCCTAGAAATCCCTGAGCAGGGGGAGCAGGCTGTGTGCACGCTTCTGGAAGCCCCGGGTGGCGAGGGCGAGCACATGGCTGGAGGAAGAGCGGGACCCATAGTGCGACCAGAGCGAGAGCAGCCCTGAGAAACCATCCACCCTTGCACACCTTGACTCAGTCCCACATTTGGTGGGTCTGTGGGACGGGGCACAGTGGCTGATGCTGGATTTGGGAGGGCGCAGAAAGGGAGAGAGGAACATCCTGGCCTCCTCCCCAGGGTGGGCTCCTCAGGCAGCTGAGTGTAATGCCAGGGGGGCTTTGGGAGGGGAGGGTCCCGAGGCCACACCAAGCCAGCCTTCAGCTTCTGGCCTCCTCACACCTGCCCGCTACAGGGACCTCAAGAGAGACGTAGCCAAGAAGCTGGAGAAGCTAGAAAAGCGGACCCAGAGGGCCATCGCCGAGCTGATCCGTAAGTACAGGGCCTAGCAAGGTGGGGTCCCTGCCCTTTGGGTGGTGGCCCAGGCACAGGGCCCCTCCCCACTCCTTCTTTCTGCCGTCCATCCAGGTGAGAGGCTGAAAGGCCAGGAGGACAGCCTGGCGTCTGCAGTGGACGCTACCACCGAGCAAGAGGCCTGCGACTCCGACTGAGGCACGCCGTATCCCCTCCCTGTCAGGCCTGTCCTGTGGGCGGGTAGCCTTGGGCGAGGGTGGGGGCTGGGCTTGCTGTCACCTCCTGTTTGTCTTCAGAGCCGCACTGCCCCGTCAGTCGGAAACCCTCGCCATGGGGTGAGGTCAGCTCCTTGTCTCCTAAGTGGTCCCCACCACACTGCGAGGGGCAGAACCAACAGCAACCCCATGGGCTTGCTGTGTCTGTACATATGTATGTATTTGGAACTTTCTTCTGTCTCTAGAAATAGAAGCAAGCAGACCCACGTGTGTGGCAGAAACCTATTAAATATGTTCTGGGTCCCTGGGGCGCTGTGTGTTTGGGCCCCAAGGCAGGGCGGCTATGGAGGTGAAGCCTCACACGAGCAAGCCCTGTGGTGGGCCAGGCGTGTCGAGCCTGGAGGGGTGCGGAAGGCCCAGGCCTGACCTTTTGAGTCCAGATCCTGGTGCAGTAGGGCAGTCCTGTCAAAACCTGTGGGTGACAGAGACCGAGTCTGGGAGGCTTCTCTAAGGCCTCCCTCAGGCCTGGACCTTGCTGGAGTCTGTGGTCAGCCTGCAGAGGCTCCCACCCTGGTCCTCTGTGGATCCCCTCACAGTGCAAGAGAGAGAAGGGAGAGGCTGGGCAAGCCTCCATCCCAGGCGGTGCCAGATCCGAGGCTCCTGGCGCTGTTGCGTCTCACCGCACAGCCCCCAGCAGCCTGTCCCTGCGTCACAGTCACAGCTAGACCGTGGCTTCCCTGGGACAGGGCCCCTGCCTCGGGAAGGCTGGCTCCTATAGACTAGGGTATTACAGCCTGGGTGTGGGGTGTGGTCTTGGGCCCTGGGTCCCCAAGGTCCTGGCGTTAGGACCATGAGCCTCTGTGGAGCTGACTCCAGCGTGACTGACTGGCCACAACTCTGACTCCAGGTCCCTGTGGCCAACTAGCATTTCATCTCCAAAGCGATAACACGCTTGAGTTTCCTTCAGGGTTGCCCCTTGAGTCTCCCACCCCCAGCCTGTGTCAGCCCCGTGCGTCCTTCCCTCTGTGCTGAGTTGGCCTGACGCTGGTGGACGGTGCCGAGGACTCGGGCCATAGAGGTGGAGCCAGTGCGTGCGACACCAGCACACTCATGCAATAAAGCAGATGCTTTCAGCTGAAGGTACACAACTACCCTGAGAAGGTAACTTGTGCAGGAAGGGAGCAGGTATGACTGAGGGCCAAAGTGGTAGGTGGCTGGCTGAGCAGTGGGCAGGACCAGGACTCTGGTTCCCATGTGAGCAGGGGTGATACCTGCCCGCAGGTGGCAGGGCTGGAACCAGACTCCCCCTGCATCGTGGCATCTGGGACTGGCCTTCCCTTCCTGGGAGTAAAGGATGGAAAGGCGCCCCCTGCCCCGGGACTGCCGTAGGAAGCCGGGTGCTCGTCCGTGGCAGTGTAGGGCTCAGACTCCCGGCGAGGTTCCCGCTGCGCACCAGTGCTGGGACTAGGATGCGGCCAGCCCCACAGCACGGGAGCCCCGAGAGCGGGGGCAAGGTTTGCTTCTGCGTTTACAGCTCTGTGTGCCTTCAGAAAACCGCCGTGCAGGGAGAGAGCAAAACCAACACCGTCACGCACCATGGGCACGCGAGCAAAAGTTACAACATACGTGAGGAGATCAGTGCCTTGAAGAAGGGCTACCATCCCACCAGGTGGAAGAATTGATACCCAAGGAAACTGAAACAGTGACATCCTGACAGGCTTTAAAATGAGCATTTGTTTTGTCGACAGAGAAGTATAAGAGGCACTGAGCCCCATAACTCAGGAACGGGGATTAGGTATGAGGACAATTTGGTTAGTAATCTTGGGAACAAAGAGTGTTGATTAAGCAACACACACGCACACACACACACACACACACACACACACACACACACACACACCCATAAGCACCTCTCTGGAGGAGCTAAATAATAACAGTCAAAGAAGGGATGGATAAGCTGGAAGTTAAAGCCGAAGCTCCAAGAGGTGGCAGAGAGAGAGGGTAGGTTGAGAAGTTGACGCACTGCCAGGTGTCCTTGAGTGGACAGGAGATCAGGAAAAGAAAACTGGAGAAAGAAGGAATGGCTGACCACTTCTGTCTCTGGCATCATGGTACCACGGTGGCCTGAACTGATCCCCTCCCTTTGCAAATAGCTAAAAATACTAGATAAATAAATAGTTACAACAAATACTTTTTAAATGCCTCACTGACCAGCAAGAAAGTAAGCAACACTCAAGCAAGAAGGTAGGAGAAGCAGCAGAATGCTGAAGCCCGACCTCCGACTTGAAGGTATTTGACAAACCAGGTGAGACTGAGCATTGGTTTTGGGGGTCCTCATTGCCTGGGGCTAAGATAACCCAGTACCTGTGCATGATGAGGGGCCTGGTACGAGAGCCCTCCAGAAGGCTGGGGCCCCAAAGGGCAGGGCCCTCTGTGAACTAATAATAGGTCCGCTCCCTTGGCATTCCAGAGGAAAACTGAACCTTGCCAGTGACTGGAGTGAAGAAAGGTCTCCCTTGAGAACTGAGCTGGCCCCCACATGGGTTTGCACATGAGAAACCTCAAGCCAAGAGTATAAGTGGTCCCAGGAAGTGGTGGACTCCGCTGCTTGGTAGAAATGCAGATCCTACCGGAATGAACCTCGATTCATCACAGTCCTCAGTGAATCCCCATTGATAAAGTTCCAAGAAACATGAGCAGCTTCCAGGAAGGGTCACCAGATCTACGAGGCAGCAAGGCACCGAGACCAAAGGACGTCGGCAGGGACACGGTAGACTTGCAAAGGATTCATACATTAGGATTACCAGGCACGTGATTTAAATGTTGGAAAATGATATAAGAACTAAAAGACAGGCTTGAAAGTAGGAATCAGTTGGCCAAAAAACCAAAATGATGTTCTGGAAATAAAAACTACCATAGCAGTTGGAATCCCTGTGTCTGTGAATTAGAGCTAAAGAAACCGTTGGTGAACGGGAAGCCAGGCCCAAAGACGTTCTCCAGAATGCAGCCCAGCAAGAGAAACACATTGATAACCTAAGACACAAGAAGCTAAGAGATATGGGGGATAGAGTGGGGAGAGCCGACATAACGTGATTGGAGTTCCGGGAGGGAAAAAGGCAAAAATGAGGTGGATGTAATACTTTTTTTTTTTTTTTTTTAATGTCTGGGAACAACTCTTCAAAATCAATCCACAGATTCAAGGAGGTGAGCAAATCTCAAGCAAGGCAACAAAAAGAAATCAGCACTCAGATGTTCCGTCTCTTATGGATGGTGATTGATTAGGTATTTTCACTTTTTGACAGTTCATTGACCCACGCACATCTGATTTATGCACTTTTTGTGTGTTTATTACAGCTTGATAAGCAAGTTCACTTAAAACTTTTTCATATTTTGGATTAATCGTCTATTACTGTATTCATATTCCATACAAAACTCAGTGGCTTAAAACAGACGTCTAATATTGGACCGTTTCTGTGGGTCAGGGATGCAGGAGTGGCTTAGTTCTAGTTTGGGGTCTCTCTGAGATTGCCGTCAAGATGTCCCCCAGGGCTGCAGTCATCCGAAGGCTTGGCCGGGGCTGGAGGATGTGCTTCCAGGATGCCGTCAACCCCTGGGAAGGCTCGTGGAAACATGGGGCTCACACAGTCCTTGCCACGTGGCCCTCTCCATAAGGCTTGTGTGAGTGAGTGCATGTGTGTGTGTGTGTGTGTGTGTGTGCACGCGCGTGCACCCGAGTGGCATTGCAGCTGGCTTTCCCCAGAATGAGCGATCCAAGACAGAAAACAAGGGGAAGCTATAGGGCCTCTTATGACCTGGGCTTGGAGGTGATATTCTGCCACATTATATTGTTAGAAGCAAGTCACTACATCCAGGCCACAACTCAAAGGAGAATTAGGTTCTGCCTCTGGAAGGCAGGTCTAAGAGTTTGTGGAAGTATTTTAAAACGACTGCATACCTAGAAAATTAAGTGCAACGAGTTGGCAGAACAAAAAGAGCAAGAAAAGATGTTAAAATTAGAAAAGATACATTACCTTTTAGGAGCAACACAGCAGATGTCTCGGCCACAGCCAGTGTTAACTGGGACAATACGTCTGGTATCAACGTTAACTAGACGGGAGGCAATTGTCAACGTAAAATTCTATACCCAGAGAAGATACCTTACAAGGTATTTTTAGACAAGCAAACCCAGAGATTTTGTCACCAGCAGACTCACATGAAAAGAAAGTCTGTTTGGGGTAATGAGATATTCTACAGTGGGTTGCGGTTGGGGGTCGCACAAATCTATGAGTATGCTAAAAGCCGTGGAATTGTACACTTCGGGCAAAGTGTATGAGATGCATGTTGTATCTCAATAAAGCTGTTTTTAAAAAATGAAATAAATAAGCGTTCTCCTTTAAAAAAAAAAAAAAAGTTCTATAGGATGTCTTCAGATTGGAATGAGACATAGTCCCAGATGGAGAATCTGAGATAAAAGTAGGAATGAAGAGGAAGAAAGTGAAAGTCTAAAGTAGGTATTGACCTTATGGAATGAGAATGTTCCGTGGGGTAGAAGTAAGACTAGGGCTCCTGGAGTACATGACAATAGTAGTACTTATACACTCTTGCTGAGGTGAGGCAAGTTTGGGGTTAACAGCCCTCTACCAGCTCAGCTCACTCGGGAAGAGAGAAAAGACTCAGCCTAGACTCTAGACTCCGCTCTACAGGCCGGCGGACAGTTCTAGGGCGGCCCTGACAGAATACAAACAGTGTACCTCTTCCAAAGCAGTAGTTAAAAAAAAAAAAAAAAAAAAAGGAATGAAAAAAAATAACCCAAAAGAAAGGCAGAGAGAGGAAAGGAGAAAAGGTGGGACAAATGAATGAGCCCAAATACATCATTAATTACAATCAATGTATTAAACCGCCCCCTTTAAAAATTCAGTCTGGGACGCTATTTTAAAAAGAAGCCTAAGCTCAAAGATTGCAAGTAAAGGGATTAGAGAAGCTCTACAAAGAGGCCCCTGGGTGGGGGCGCCTGGGTGGCACAGCGGTTGAGCGTCTGCCTTCGGCTCAGGGCGTGATCCCGGCGTTCTGGGATCGAGCCCCACATCAGGCTCCTCCGCTGTGAGCCTGCTTCTTCCTCTCCCACTCCCCCCGCTTGTGTTCCCTCTCTCGCTGGCTGTCTCTATCTGTGTTAAATAAATAAATAAAATCTTTAAAAAAAAAAAAAAAAGAGGCCCCTGGGTGGCTTAGTCGGTTAAGTATCTGCCTTGGGCTCAGGTCATGATCCCGGGGTCCTGGCATCAGCCCCACATCAGGCTCCCTGCTCAGCGGGGAGCCTACTTCTCCCTCTCCCTCTGCCTCCACCCGTTTGCGCTCTCTCTCAAATAAGTAAAATCTATCTATATAAATATTTTAAAGAGCTCTATGAGTTCAGAGCCAACAAAGGAAGCCGAGCCGAAGTGGCTGGGATGACATCAGACAGGGAGACGTGGGGCCGGCAGTGTGATGAGCTCCACGGTGGGCTGCACAGCCCCGGGACTGTCACCTGGCGCACGTGGAAGTGCTAGATGATGCGCCCACTTTGGAGAAAGGCACCATGTGCACACCCCATGACCAGCAATTCCACCATTAGTGTCCTAGGCAACTGTTGCACAGGTATGCCAGGAGACGGGACCACGGTGCTTTTAGGAGCATCATTCGGCAAGAGCACATGTGCACGCACCACACACACACACACACACACACACACACACACACACTAAAACCTAACGGAAGAGAGGGCGCATGAGCCATTTGTGTGATGCGCCGAATAGGCCGAGTGCAGCGGTGCTCTCTAAGGGGCGGCGCATGGATGGCGCAGACAAGCGAGGGGACGGCCCTCAACAGCAGGCTTGCTTGCGGTCAGCCCTGGGAAGGGGCCCTTGGAGGTACTGACGATGCTCTTTTACTTGGCTTGATGGCAGGAATACATTTTATTCTCTGTCCGTTCATTTTATACACCTTTTTGGTTATATATGCTCTATCTCACATGCATACTTTTTTTTTTTGAAGATTTTATTTATTTATCGACTGAGAGACGCCAAGCAGGGGGAGCAGCAGGCAGAGGGAGAAGCCGGCTCCCCACAGAGCAGGGAGTCCGATGCGGGGCTCGATCCCGGGACCCTGAGATCATGACCTGAGCCAAAGGCAGACACTTAACTGAGCTGCCCAGGCGCCCCTCACACGTATATGTGTTTAAGGAGAGAAATCTCCAGCATTCACTACCTGAATTACTCGGGAAGTGTGAAAGGGGGATTTTTTTTTAAAAACGGCCACACCCGCAGTTTCACTACAGTGGTCTGGGTTAGAACATTGAGGGTGAATAGAAAAGCCAGACAAGCTACGTGGAAAAAATACCGACAACCTGTGAATGAATGAATGGCATTTTCATCAGTAATAGATACTACAAGACACATTTCTCCCGAGTGCCGAGGAAACAGGAATGTCAACCTGCTTCATTATCGTCCGTCATCAGGGCCAGACGTTTTCGGGCTGACGGTACCAAGTGTTTACTCCGCACAGATCTTTGCCGGAGGAACTAGTAGGGAGAGCTCTGTGGCAAGAGGGGCCGTGGTGGGAGTCCGGAGAGGGGTGTGAGAGTCAGGGCTGCATTTGGCAGATGCCCAGACAGGATCTCAGACAAGGCTTTATTGTTGTGTGAAGTCCACGGCGATACAAGTGGCTGCAGGGACACAGGTCCCTTTTGTCTCCCCAGCTGCTGTCCTTAGCTCCCCTAGGAGCCTGCACATCCCCAGGTGGGAACTCTCGGCAGGAGGGGGAAGGGCAAGGGGCAAGCCAGCTGATGGAACCATGGCTTCAAGCCCAGACAGTCCCCCAGGCTCGCCTTCGCATCTGACCAGCCACGACTGTGTCACATCCAGCCCTCACTGCAGACATGAGGGGAGTAAGGGTATTTTAAGCTGGGCATGTTGCCACTGTGATTAAAACTGAGGTTCCACAAGAAAGGAAGAAGGGTAGAAAGAGTACTGGGAAGGCAGCCAGAAGAGCCTGCCGCAGGATGCAGGGAGAAGTGGTGAGCAAAGAAACTGGTAAACATTGCAAAAATCAATAATTGACTAACCTCTAGCAAGACCGACAAGGACACAAGTTACGAAGATTAGGAATGCAATAAGGCTGCCCTAGTGACCCCCCCAGACCTCAGAAAGACAATAAGGGGATACTGTAGATATGCACATCCATTTGAAAAGTGGATGAAATGGACCAATTCCTTGAAAAGCACGAAGTACCACTAGTCACATGAGACGAAACAGATCTTTTGCATAGCCGTAACTACTAAGGGCATTGAATTAATGATTTTAAAAGTTCATTAAAGTCATCTCCACACCCAACCTGGGGCTGGAAGTCACGACCCCAAGATGAAGAGTCACGTGCTCTACTGACTGAGTCAGCCAGATGCCCCCTGAATTCATGATTTTAAGCCCCCCGTGATCAAGGTGGGGATGCTGGTGGAAAGCCAGACACACAGATCAACGGAAAAGAGTAGGGAACTCCAGTTACCCCAAACAAGCACAGCCAACTCCTTTTTGACAAAGATGCAGAACGAGCTCACGGGAGGCAGGATAGGCTTCAGATCCATAGGCCAGAAAAAGAACCCCAGGCTAAAGCCCAGCCAGACAATACACAAAAATTAAAATGGATCATAGGTTTAAATGTACAGTGTAAAACTATAAAAACTTTTAGGAGAATATCTTCAGGACCTAGAACTTGGTGATGAGTTCTTAGACAAGAGACCCAGAAGCGCATCCAAAAAGAAAAAAAAAATCAATAAATTCGACTTAACCAAAATGAAAAGCTTTTGCTCCAACAAAAACTCTGTTAAAAGAATGAAAAGCTACAGACTAAATTGCAAACCCATATCTGATAAAGGACTCAAATCTAGAACATATAAAGAACTTTCACAACAGAAGGAGGGAGGGAGGAAGGACCCAATTAGAAAATGGGCAAGAGAGACATTTCACTGAACATGGTATATAAATGGCAAATAAACACATGAGAGCTGCTCAGCATCACCGGCTGTTACGGAAATGCAAATAAAGGCCACGATAAGACATCCTTACATACCTATCAGGACAGCTTAAATAAAAAAAATAGTGATAGGGGCGCCTGGGTGGCACAGCGGTTAAGTGTCTGCCTTCGGCTCAGGGTGTGATCCCGGCATTATGGGATCGAGCCCCACATCAGGCTCTTCTGCTGTGAGCCTGCTTCTTCCTCTCCCACTCCCCCTGCTTGTGTTCCCTCTCTCGCTGGCTGTCTCTATCTCTGTCAAATAAATAAGATCTTTAAAAAAAAATAGTGATAACACCAACTGCTGGCGAGGATGTAGAAAAGCTGAATGTCTCGTACATTGCTGGTGGGACTGTAAATGGTACAGTTATTCTGGAAAATAGTTCGGCAGTTTCTTAAGACACTAACATCACTTACCGTATGACCCAGCAGCCACACTCCTCTTGGACATTTATTCCAAAAAAATAAAGACTATCTACACAAATGTTCATAACCGCTTTCTTTATAATCACCAAAAGCTAGGAGAAAACCCAAAATGTCACATGTGTTATTGCTTATACTAGATAATTTGAATTTGTTGTCCAGGATGCATCAGATAAAACAAGGGAGCCCCCATCGCTAGTTTAATGGAGCTCTCCAAGTCATCCTCCAAGTCTTCATCATTTCCCGTCCTTCATTCTGGAATTAAAATATTACACACAAATGGGTGAAATAAGTATGTTGATGAATTTCTGACATACAGGAAACTGTACGAGGGCATTCCTTCGCTTGGTCCTGTACTTTGGGGAGGAGTGGAGTGGAAAATTAAGTTTTTATTCTGTGAAGAAAGGAAACAACCATGAAATGTCCTCCAGTGGGTACCCTGTTAAACCAGTGCATGCGTGTCATGAATACTACTCAGCAACAAAAAGGAACAAAACCGCTGATACAGCGGATGGCTTGGGTGAAGCTCAGGGACGCTACGCTGAGTGAAACAGACATGTAGTTAACTTTATATATAAAGATCACGTGCCGTACAAGTCCCTATCTGTAACATCCTTGAAATGACAAAATCCTAGGCCTGGGGAAGAGATCCGAGGGTGCAGGGGTTAGGAATGGTCGGGGCAAGTGTGACGATGTATCAAGGGGTAGCTTGAGGGAGATCTTTGTGGGGATAGAATGGTTCCTGGTCGCGTCGGTGATGACACAAATCTGTATATGTGATAAAATGGGTTGGGGCTGTGCATACACACTGCGCCAACGTCAGATTCCCGGTTTTGATGTTATGCAGTTGCGGAAGGGGTAGCCGTCAGGGCAGACTGGGTGCGTGGTACACAGGACTGCTCTGTATAATCTTTTTAACTGCCACTGAACCTGTATATATTTCAAAATAAAAAGTTTTAAGATATTTCCAGCGATGAACAAAGAATGGTAAAACATGTTAATAAATGGTGTAATTTTTTTAAAGGTATTTTTAAAATAAGGCACAAGTTTTCTAGAGTCTTGTGGCAGATTGAATGGGGGGCACTTCAGAGTTGGTCTTGGTTGGAGGGGCAGGCTGGGGGCTCTCAGGCCTCAGCAGCCCCCTTATCACAGGGCTGAGGGAACGAGCAAGGACCAGTGCCCACCTCTGTGGATGGACGGAGCCCTCGTGTGCCCGTTGCTCCCCAACTCATCAGACACTTCTCCAGGACAGCCCTTACTGACCTCCCAACACTTCAGGTCCCTCCTGCTTGAAATCCTTGAGGACATCTGGCCTCCGGGTCATCTCTGCAGAGGCGTCAGGCCTGGGTTGTTCAGCAACAGCCCTTCCCCAGCAGAGGACAGGAGGACAGGGCCTGTTGGCCCAGAGACCCAGGCTTTGTGTCTCTGGGTAAAAGCGGCAGCAAGAGGGCTGGGAGGAAGTTGTACCTGGGATCGCAGGGATCGGCCCCCCAGGGGCTGGTCCAGGGCTGATATCGCAGTGAGCAACAACGGGCTTGGGGTCAGAGAGAATGCACAGCCCCTAAAGTTACAAGGGGAGATTCTACTGTCTAGCCCAGCAGGCTGCAGTCGAGAGTGTGAAGGCACCCAGTTTGGGCAAGTATGGCCCCCTGGAGTCGGCCTGTCCTCCCGGCCAAGTCCCCTGTTGGGGTCCATGCTGCTGCTCCCCACCTTTGGGGCTCTAGTGTGAGATGCCTGCTCACCCTCATTCAGTTGGCCCCTCCGTGGGGCTCTGAGCCATGTCCAGGGTTAGCTGCAAGCCTGCCCACCCCTATAGGAGCTGGGGATTCAGATCTACTCCCAGTGCTCGCGCTGGGCACTGTTCTAGGGGCTGATGATGTGGCTGTGAATCTGATGATCTCCTGCCCTCCCGGAGCTCACCTCCCTGTGGTGGGAGGCAAGCCCCTCCCTCAGACCAGCCTGAAAGACCTCGCCTCCCCTAGAGCCATCTGGCTGGGTGTTACAGTGGGGGCATCGTGAGTGGTGGGACCTAGGGCCTCGAGGGTCCCTGCGAGTCCGCCCAGCCTGGAGACTGCACGGACAGGGCTCCGGCAGCCTTATTTCCCCACTTCTTCCCATGGCCGCTGGGGGGCAGCAGAAGACACCGGCCCGGGGCCCCTGAGTGGGAGCGTGGGTCAGAGCAGCCTGGTTTCCCGACGCTCAAGCGGGTCTTCCGCAATGCACATCGCCCCACCAGAGAAAGCAGTCTGTCCTTTCCCATGGGGCCTATGTCATTTAAGCGGCTGATATCAGAGATGATCCCACGTGTGGTGCTCTGTACATGTGAAACCCGGAACAGTGGGAGCCATGTCCCAGGAGAGCCGCGGCACCTCCTGCACCCCCCCCCGCCCCCGCCCCCATGGGCCTTACTCGGGTTCCAGGCACCAGGCCCTCCGGGGTGTGTGGACCCCCAGCTCTGGGGGCAGCACCAGCCCCGCCAGGTCACAGGCAGCCTCACCATCCCCCACCCCGTGGGAGGGTCTGCACCTGTGTGAGGCATCTGTGGACAGAATACCCAAGGATGGGGACCCTCTGTAGTCTGGCTAGGAAAGGGACTCTCCTGGAAGGTCAGGGCCCCTTAGCGCCTAAGCCAGACCTCCCATGGCATCCTCGGAGCCTATCCTGAGCATCTCTTGTTCGGAGACAAACTCCCAAGATGCCTGTTGTCCCAGGGCCTTCCAGATGGCATGGGGCCTCACCCACCTGATGGGCCTGGCGGGCATCAGTGAGCATTCCACAGAGCGGAGTGAGTGTGCGTGCCGGGTCCTACGGCTGCTTCCCTCCCTGGCTCAGGCCTGGCCTCAGAGCCTCTGGCGGCCATGGGCTGGGCAGGGGTGTCCAGGCAGAGTTTCCCGGTCAGCCTGCCTCTTCTCTATGTATTTACTGGTTTTCTCTAAATGTTCCCATTACTCAGGCCTCTGGTCGGCACTGAGACAGAAATAAATCCCACAGGGCAGCCCAGCCAGAAGCCGGGAATCCAATTCCCCATCAAAGGCCGGAAGAGGCCCCTGTGCAGAGCACGCCAGACCACAGTGGCCCACACACTCCACATGGCCACGAATACGGCCACGCACACCCCCATGCACACACACATGTGCACACAGGCACTCTCACACGTACGCCCCCACACGCACAGTGCCTCACCCCCACCCCTGCACGTGCAGACCCCCACGTGTCCTGCACGCACTCAGATTTGCCTCCTGCACACACACGCGATCATACGTACACACCCCCCAGTGCGGACTCAGTGCATGCACACGTTCCCTGACAGCTCGGCTTACACGCAGTTGTGGCCACACTCTCTGGGGTCACAAACTCAGTCATCCCCAAGGTGCTGGTAGGCGAGATGTGCGGGGAGCGGGTGGGCGGCTGGGCAGCCCCTGTGCAGCTCTGGAGGAGAGTCGCCTCATGGGAACACGGGTCAGGGCTGCCAGGGCTTCTGAATTCTTAAGAGAAACTGGAAAGCTGAATTTTTATGTGAAATATCCTGATTTTTAAATGTTGGCTCGAGATGTTGAAAATACTGTGAGGGCCAAACCAAACACGTCTCCGGGCCAAATTCCACCCACAGGCGGCGTTCTCAGACCACAGATCCACACAGACACACACACACACACACAAATAGACACACACGTATACACAGACATACACACAAATACAAACAGGCGCACTGATACACAATCCAGTCACACAAACAGACACGTGCAAATGGACAACCACGTATAGACACACACACACACAGACACAGGTACGTATACTAGTGGAACCACCCACAGACACAATACAGACGGACACAACGACACATATCGCTAGACACATATATGAACAGACACACATATAAACATATATAAATACAAATAAATACACAGACACAAATATGCATACGCTAGTACAAATAAACAGACACACGTAACGGCCCCACAGCACATCCCTGTGTCTCACTGATGTGGCTGGGCTTGGTGGGGGCCCAGAGCCTGCCAGTGTGGCCTCTGGGCGGGGCCAGAGCGTGGTCCACATCATGGCCCACCCCTGACTGATACACGCTGGGGAGAGGGTCCCCAGGAGGGGCAAGCGCCTCGCAGGTACTGGAGATCTGAGGAGGGAGCTTGGGGCGGCCACAAGCTCGCCCTCCCCTGCCCCAAACCCCATCCTCCCAGACTGGCCTTGTCCCCTCCTCCTCCCCACTAGGAAGCAAAGCCAGCAGGAGCCCATGGGGGCTGCTCACCTGCAGAGCTCCCCACCCCACCCCCAGTGGTTCCCTCTGAGAACTGTGATCGGAAGCTTTAGGGGGATTGAAACCTCTCTATCCCACTAAAACTGCTGGGGGGGCAGGGGGCCTGAACAGTAGGCACATAATTAATGCAGCCGCCTTCCCTCCCCTCACCTACAGATTCAGAAAGCAGAGGCCCAAAGGAGAGGTTGGAATCCAGTCTTCTGCCTCTTCTGCCTCCCACACCCTGGCCCCTTTCCTCAACCCCCGCCCTTGGACAGGGAGTCCCTGCACGGAATCCCCGCCCACCACCTTTCGGCCCCCACAGCCTGCATGACCAAGACACCGAAGAAGGAGGGAACCTGTCACTGGGGGTGTCTGGCCTTGCATCCTAGGGGCCCACTAAGGAGCAGGATGGGGTACTGAGCCCACACAGGCCAGGAGACCTGGACAGGGGCCTGACCTCAAAAGAGAAGCCGAGGCTCAGAGAGGGAAGGCAGCTTGCCCAGGATCACACAGCACACACCAGGAGCCAGCCAGGGTCCGGGTCCCGGCCTGGCTCTGGAGTCCCCCTCCTCTGCCCAAGAGTAGGCTCTTCTGCCCCAGCCAAGGCTTGTTGCCGTTGGCCATGGGAGCCTCAAGCTGGGATCGTTCTCCTGGAGTTGGCTGAAGAGGCATGAGGGACAAGCAGCTGGACCCAGCCCAGCCCGTGTGGCAGAGCTGCACAGCAAGCCCCACAGCTCCCGCCCCTCTGACAGACGCCCTTTCCCGGCCAGACCTCTTCTAACAACCAAGGCAGAGCCCGGACCCTCTCAGGCCCCCGGACAGGGTCATGGCCCCTCACATACCATCAGAGCAGGGCTGTATCCCCCCTAAGATCCCCTAGGGCAGGGTCATGTCCCTTCTGAACTTCCAGAGAACTCAGTCCCCTCTCCCCTGTGTCTGTGCTGTTCCCTCCCACCTTCCCAGGGTGAGGGCTGTCACAGCCTGCCCACCCTGGTTGGCGTGTGACACCCGGCTCCAACCTTGTTCTGCACAGGCTTGCAGGTTGAGGGCGGACAGAGCCATCTCTTTGATGCCCCTGGACCCCCGGAGGCCCCATTCTGAGCTGGGAGCTACGGTCTCACCCAGGTTTGGGGCCTGGCCTTGGGTTCCAGGGGCCTCAGTCAGGTCTGTTCCTTCCAAGGGTCTTCAGAGGTCCCTCTCCCAGTCTGGGCGGAGGGAAGACCGGCCAGAGAGGGCAGGGCCTGTTCCCATGCCCAAGACAGGTGGGAGCTGAGGCCCGCCTTACCGGCCCCACTTGGAGTTCGGGACAGCCCGTGAGGTGCCAGACACCATGGCCAAGGAGGCTGAGGAGCTGGGGTCTCTCGGTGCCCTCCTCCCTGCCTGCCGGCGCCCAGCTCAGCTGGTGTTTACGTGTTCTCTGCGGCTTGGCTGGGCTAGGAGGCCTTGAAGGGAGAAGTGACCACCTGGCTCAGCCCCTGCTCAAGGCAAACAGGGTCCTGACAGCCTGCCAGGCCCACTGAGGGTTCTCACTTCCTCTGCCAACACCTGGAGGGCCCAGGCGTGGCGCAGGGGCCTGAGTGGGAAGGCTGGCCCTGGCCTAGGGGCTCCAGGTCTAAGGGAGGAGGGTCCTGGCCTAGGGCCTGGGACTGGTGTAAGGTCCAGTCCTGTCCCGGACATCCCAGAAATGGTTCCCAGTCTAAAGGGGGAGGTCTGGCCCTACCCTGGGGGGTATCTAGTCTGAGGGGTGAGCACACCCCTGCCTGGGGGGTGGTATCTCGGGTGAGGAGTACGGCCCTGTCTTGGAGGGGCGCCCACTCTGAGGGGAGAGCACAGCTCTGTCCTGGGGTGGAGGTCCCTGGTCTGTGGGAAGAGGCTAAACCCTGTCCCAGAGGGAATCCAGTCTGAAAGGAGAGGCTCAACTCTGTCCTGGGGGGTGCCTAGTCTGAGGGGGAAGATAGCCCTGTCTTAGGAGTACCCAGTCTGAGTGTTTCGGGGTGAGTGGGCCCCATGGACCCCACTTCAGAAGTCTCCTGAGGAGGAGTCTGGGTGAGAAGATGGGGCTGTGGGGCCCAGCCAGGTGGAGGCCTCAGGGACTGCCTGTGGGGTGGGTGGGTGAGTGTCCCAGAGGTCCCGTAGCTTTGAGCCCTGAAGACAGCACTACACAGACACCCCTGGGGAGGGGAAGGGGATCTGCTCTGCTTGGGTCTCCTCCTCCCAGCCAGTGCCTCGAGCAGGGTCCTTCCTGCCTGCTCCCTGCCTCCCACAAGGCTACCTCTCCCCTGACGCCTCAGTAACCTCCTCTGGCCTCTCCAATGAAGCAGGGACTCTTCTAAATGTGGCTCAGACCTTGTTGCTCTCCCTGCACAGTTTCCAACAGCTTCCAGCATTCACGGGAGTCCTCGATGCTGAAACTGGCTCAGTGGCCCTTCAGTTCCTGGCCCGTGTCTCTCACAGCGTTCCGAGCACGTGGGTACACCAGGCCTTTGGGCAATTGTTTGCCCTTCCCGCCATCTGGAAGGGCAGGCAGGGCCAGGCCTGAGGCTGCTCAGAGTACGTCTACACCACCCACTGCCTAAGTGAGTCTGCGGTCCTGGCCCCATGACCCCTCACCCAGTCCCCAGTGGGGTGGGGGTGCTGATGGAGATGGGGAGCGCTTTCCAGATGTGGAGTCCACGGAGAAGAACAGAACAGTCTGCACCGGAGATGAGGGGAAGAAGGGCTGGGCAGGGGCACTGGCTTGTATAGGCCCGGAGGCAAGGCTGTCCTCAGACTCAAGAAAGGATCTTGTTCTGGTCAGACCAGGAGTGGGGATACCGTTGGGTCTGTTCTCAGCGTCAGGTGAGGAGGGCCTGTGCCATTCTAGGGCCCAAGACTGGGGTGGGCAGGGGTCAAGGGGGCACGTAACATAGGTGGGTGTTGGACAGGGGTGTGTAGCGACAGTCTCAGATCCACGGTGAGTGGATATGCCGAGTCCCGCGGGCCCTCACCCAGGCTCCGCGCACTGCCTGAGCCCGAGCACCGGCCTCAGCCCATGTCTCAATGGCCTCGGCACGCACCCTGCTCTCTCAGTCTGGTGGCCAGAGGCGTGTCACATCCAGGGTGGGGTCTGGGGATCGTGTGGCGAGCTCCCTGAGTGCCCAGCCCCCAAGGGGCATAGTATGGCCAACAGACAGGCAGGAAGGGGTCTGGAGCAGGACCAGGGACCCAGGGGGGTACG
Source organism: Ursus arctos (assembly GCF_023065955.2). Taxonomy (NCBI): domain Eukaryota; kingdom Metazoa; phylum Chordata; class Mammalia; order Carnivora; family Ursidae; genus Ursus; species Ursus arctos. The sequence continues at coordinate 30,754,638 of NW_026622808.1, read as the reverse complement.
GTTGGCCCTTGGTGATCAGTGACGGGGCAACAGGTGAAGAGCTGGCCTAGAGGAGCCGGGGTCCCATCCCCCTCCCCTGGGCCTGAGGCCCTCAGCAGAAGCGTTGGAGGTGGCAGCTGGTGGCGGGGAAAGGCTGCGGCCCAGCTCCCACATGGCTCTGCAGGGCCCCTGTGTGACCCCAGCAAACGCGGGCCACTCTTGGCCTCTCCTAGGTCTTTCCTGCTGGACTGTGCCCAGACCCCAGGGACTGGCCCATGGCCCCTGGAGCCCCTCCAGAGGTGAAACCCAAGACCGTCTCCATGGCTCCCGCCCCTCCCCGCCCCTCCCCTCCCGAGCCCCCCCCAGACCATGGGAAGCTACACACCGCTTCCTTTTCCCTTTTCTTTTTTTTTTTTTTTTCTTTTTTTCCTGTTTTGTCTTCCCAGCCCCAGCCCTGAGTGGGCAACCGTCCAAACACCCGTCTCTTGGTCTGTCAGCCCTTATGCCCACGGGTCCAACCCTGGCTCGGGTCCCTGGTCACATGACTGTCTCCCACTCCTCCTGCAGCAGGGCGGGCGGCCGCTCCGGCGCTGAGGCCTCCTCGTCCAGCCCAGAGCAGGAGCCATTGAGGAACCCGTCGTCCTTGGGAGCAGCTGTGGCAGGTGGTGTGGCCTGGAGGGTCGGGGCCCCCGGCTTGGTGTGGCCGGGGAGCGGGGGGTGGCCGTTGGTGGTGGCGGCGGTGGGGGCGGCGGCGGGCAGCAGGCGGGGGCTGAGGGGCAGGCCGAGTCCTGTGCGGGGGCCTACGTTGGTCACACTCGTGTGAGACACCATCGGGCCATAGCTGTAACTGCTGCTCCCGCTGCGGGCCTTACGCTTGAAGTCCAGTGCCAGTGTCCAGCGGCTCCAGGATTTCTTGATCTCCGCCTGTACCTGCGATGGCCCGAAGGAGGGCGGACGGTCAGGTAGGCCTCTCACCCCTCCGCCACACGTCCTCTCTTCCTCCCCGCAGCCCCAGCTGTCCCTCATCCCTGCCCCTACAACACTCAGCACCAAGTGGAACCGGAGGCGTGGGGTGTTACTGGAAAATTCCAAGGCCAAGTAAAATCCCGTCATCCTGAGAACGTGGTGCCTGGCTGCAGGCATCCGACACACCCGGAGTCTACAAGGCTCAGATGGCCCCAGGGGTGGCTGAGTCGTTCACTCTGGATTACGGAGCATTCAACCGTGGGGTTGGGAAGGCACGGGCTCTGCCAGAGATCGAGGAGCCCGCAAATCCTAGCACATCCTGAGCCTGAATCATCTGGAAAGACTCTGCCTTCAGAATGTCCTTGGGGATGTTCTCGGAGGAACCGAGGAACCGGGCAGGAGAATGGAGGGACGGGACTGGGGGAACCCGGCACTTCCGCGTCCTCCCCGCCTTGCCCCAGCGCTGTCCCCCGCTTACCTCGCCATTGCAGAAACAGTATATGATGGCGACAAAAAATCCCTGTGGGGAGAGGCGCGTGCTAGGGATCAGGGCCCAGAGGCCGCACCTGCCGCCCCCACCCTGCCCTGCCCGCCCTCCTCCCCCCACCAGGCCTCGGCCGGGCCTGCGCACCTGGAAGGAGTTGAAGAGCATCTCGTAGTGCATCTGGACTTGCCAGAGCGTCCCTGAGACCTCGGTGTACGGCGTGGCCATGAAGACGATGTAGTGGACGCCGAAGAGCGGCATGAGCACCAGCGTGGACTTGAGCAGCTTCCTGGGCCAGTGGGGCAGGTGGCTCAGGGACGAGCCACTCCCCCTCGGGAGGCACCGTGCCACCCGCACCTGCCCGCCCCAAGCTCAAGCTCCAGGAGCCACTAAGGGGCCTGCGGCTCTGGCCAGAGCGGAGGACAACCCAGTTCACCTGGGACAAAGTGTTCCTAAGGGCCCTTGGTGCTTGCACCCGCTGGTCCTTCTACTGGCACTCACGTCCTCCTGGCCTTACCTCTTCATCCCACGGCCCATTCCTCAGGTTTCGGCGGAGCTGCCATCCTCTCGAAGCCACCCACTGCCCACCTGTCCCTTGGACTCCCTACAATCAGCTCTTCAAGGAGAGGTCTGGGTTTGCCCCCCGCCCCCCTTGCAGACCCCAGCTCCGGGGCAGGGCCTAGCCCTGAACGGCCCAGGTTGGCTCTGGGGTGGCCCCAGAGACCGGGGGAGATCACATGACAGCTGGGTGGGGCCAGCCTGGGAGCCAGGAGCTGGGTGCTTCCCTCGACACAGGCTCATTCTTGGGGCCTCGGTCTTTGCTTTGGCACATGGTGCTGGGGTGTGATGACCCCGCTGCTCCGAGGAGCCCGGGCCCGGTGGGCGCAGCTCACCGGTACTGCTGCCTCGTGTCACACCGGCCGGCATTGGTCTCCCGCAGCTTGGTGGCGAGCACCCGGACGATGTTGATGAAGAGGATGAAATTGAGCTGCGGGAGTGAAGGAGGGCTGCATCTCAGCTGCTCCCCAGGAGGGTGGCGGTGAGGGCCTGGGGACCCACGGCCCCGCCCAGGCTCTGCTCGGCCACTGCGTCGCCAAGTGGGCCCCTGTTCTCCCCGACTGGACTGGGGTGGGGGTGGGGTGCCCCTCGGATCTGTGGCTCCAACCCTGGTCCAGGGAAGCCTCTGCAGTCCCCATTGGGGGTGGCCACCGTGCCTGTAGTGCACCCCCCCCAGCCCGGGTGCCACCCCTGCTCACCACAATAGAGGCCAGGATGGGCACCTGGATGATCCACTTCTTGTTTCCGGAGCTCAAGTCCCAGCACCTGGGGAGGCCGAGGCGTCAGCTCCCACTCCCCATTCCCACCCTTGAGCCTGCCCACAGAGGGGTCCCACAGCTGGTCTGCTCTCACGGCAGCGGGTAGGGACAAAGGACAGGGGGTGCTGGGTATGGCCAGGCCTGAGGACCCCCTCAGACACTGCTTTTGAAGCAGCCTCCTGTGACCCCGAGGGGGTACCTGGCTCGAAGCTGGACAGAAAACTGAAGCTGGGCCCACTCAGGGCCAGGGTACAGGAAGCCCCCTCACATGCTTCACAGAGGAAGAGGGTGCCAGGGTATTTCCGGCCTGTGTCAGGGCCCCGCCGCCCCCTTTTCCACGGGCACCTACCCGGTGTTGGCTAGGGTGGCTCTCACGCTGACCCACACAGCCACGAAGATGGCGGGCAGACCTGTGGGCGCAGAGGGGCAGCGTGTGAGGGACCGGAGGCGCCGCCCACGCTGTCTCTCCCCTCCGCACACCTTGCCAGGCCCATTCCTCTCATCCTTGATGACCCCCAGCTGACCCCATCACTGTCCCCGCCCCCCTCACCCTGGGCCCATGGGCTGCTTGGTGACAGCCACACGCTGGCGTGTGCGGCTCTGCTTCCCACAGCCTCTTCTCGGGGCTCCCGCGCTCAGGACCCAGGGCAGCCCTCCGCCCTCATCCTGGTTCTGCATCTCCTACCCACACATGCAGACCTGTGGGACTCACGGGAAAACAGGGCATCACTGACTTCCCCATGCCCAGTCCATTCCTCCCTTCCCTTTAGGCTCTGGACTGGGAGTTCCTGTGGCGGAGGGGCCGCGTACCAGCCTTTTTCTGTCCCAGCACCACCCCCAACACACACACCCAGCTTGAAAGGTCCCGGCCCCCATGGATGAGGCTGGATGGAATGACAGCTGTCCCAGGCTGAGTAAAGGCCACAGGGGAACCTTGGGGTTCCTGGGCCTGAGTCAGCTCAGATGGCACATGGTACCTCTGAGTGAGCTCTGCCTCTAGACCGGAGCCCAGGTTCCCACCCTCTACCCCCTCACACTTCATTCTAGGTCATTTGCACCCTTGGGAGTGTTGGGTGTGACCCGGGTTTACGGTGGGAAAACGAGCTGTGACGTTCTTGTGTCACCAAGTTCCATTGCTCCAGAGCTGTGTTTCCCGCCCACCCCGACACCCTCTAGCCCGAGTCCAGGTCAGTTCCTGGGACCAGGCCCAGGTCTCCCCCAACTCGGGGGCTTGCCATGGGTGAGGTCAAGGTCAGAGTGTGTGCCAAGGGGCTGTGGCTGTTGACCTGAGAGCTTCCGGGTGCCGAGTGCAGGGAGGGCTTCAGCCACCGGGCCTACCCCTCTGCAGTCTGGCCAGTTGCCCCGGAGCCCAGCCAAGCTCTGGAGCTGCCAACAATAATGGACAATTATCGGTAACTCGATCCCGGAGCCCGCGGGGGAGGAGTGCAGAGCCCCAGCAACCCATTCTGCAGAGGGGCTGCCGAAGCCCAATGATGCCGAGAGGCTGGCCTGGGGCTCTGGGTCATGGCTCGGGCAGGTGGGGTGGCAGTGGCGTGGACAGCTCCATGCAATGAGGGGACTGGTAGGGAAACAGGGCTCAGGGTGCAGGGAGTGTCCCAGACCTCAGCTCCAGCCCTAGGGTGACCTCTGACCCACCATCCCACTCTGATCCTGAGCTGAATCTTGACTTGAGAACAGTCCTTCCCTCTCCTGGGCTGAGCCTCAACGCCAGGTGAATCCGCCTCCAGATGAGCCTCAACTCCAGGCTGAGCCTGGGGGTGAACCCTGACCCGGGCCAAGCCTGGTCACCTGGGCTTGGGATGGGGTCAGACTCAGAGAAGGGTAGGAAGGCCACCCGCTGGCTGCCGCATGTCCAGGACGGGAGAGGCTGTGTACAGGGTGCCTCACCCTCAGTGGCCCCCTTGACCCTGCGGCCCGTGGTCCCACCCTTGCCTGTGCCTCGCTGCCCGCCGCGCCTGCGTACCCCAGCCGAAGACCGTGAAGCCCCACAGGTACTTCTTCTCTGAGAAGAAGGCCATGAAGATGAGGCTATGCAGGTACAGCCCCTCCACCAGAATCCAGTAGTAGTTGGTGGCCAGGAAGTAAAGGAAGAAGGTCACAGCTACCCTGCAGCCCGCCTAGGAGAGCAGCTGGTGTTAGCCAGAAGGCAGGCCTGCATCCGGGGAAGTCGGCGCCGGGCTGGGTGATGGGCTGGGGGGTGCCCATGAGATAGGACAAGTCCTGCTGGTCCAGCAGGGAGGAAGGGCCAGGCTCTGGTCAAGGGCGGAGCTGAGGTGGGCGGGGGCGGGGGGCGCGAGGAGGAGACGTTGCCAGGGGCAGGAGGGCACTCAGGACAGTGGCAGGGGCCAAGGTGAAGAGGGGGAGTGGTTGGGGCTACTGGGCTGAGGCAGGTGTGTTGAGGAAAGTGCCGGGAGGGGGACAATCACAAAGCCCTCGGCGGCAGGGGCGGGGAGCTGGGCGGAGGGGTGCGAGGGACACAGTGGGGTGGCCGTGAGCGGCCCGACGCCCCGTGGTAGCCGGAGGCAGGCGGGGCGGCGAGGCGGGGGCAGGCGCGGGCCGCCGGAGGGGGGCACTCACGTAGCCGGCGGCGGCGGCGGGCGGCGGGGGTGCCTGGGCGATGGCGCGCAGCTCTTCCTCGGTGAGGCGCTCGGCCTCATCGAGCGTGGCGCCCGAGTAGAGCACCGCGTCCTTGACGAAGATGCTCACGGCGCGAAGCATGAAGGACAGGAATAGGTGCATGTGGATGTAGTTGCGCGTGCAGTGCAGCCGCCTGCGGGACGCGCGACAACAGCGTGGGTGGGGGCCCGGGGACACGCGGGGGTGGCCAGGAAGCCAGGCTGTGCGCGCGGCGGGGTGGGGGTAGGGACGCCGGCGCCGGGGAGGGCAGGCCCCGCCCCCGGCCCGCCCACCTGAAGTAGGCCAGGATGAGCACGGCCACGGTGAGAGAGGCCAGCGACACGGAGTAGCCCACGGTGTAGATCATGCCCAGGCGGTCGAACACCTCCTGTGCCGGTGGGGACGCACCGTCAGAGCCCTGGGACTCAGGTTAAGGGTCGGAGGCCGGGTTAAGGTTGCCGGAGGCGGCAGGCCTAGCTCGGGGGTCACCAATGCGGTGGGGGTGACTTTCTCCAGATCGGGTTGGGGAGGGGGAAAGCTCGCACCCGCTCACGAGTCTCATTGGTCAGGAACTTGACACACTCGCTGTAGTTGGCCCATGTCCGGTTGTGCCCAGGCACCAGTTCCCAGCTGCCATTGCGGTCACAGCGTCGGTAGGCATGGCCTGCGGGTCCACGGGGAGGGTCAGGGCAGGCAGAGAGGTCTGGAGCCCTGAGCTCCAAGTCCTGGCACCCCCGTGGTCCCCACCCTACTCCAGCCTGCCTTACCTTTGTGATTGAAGTCATAAATGTAGTCGGGACAGGGCACGGCCACCACCTCACCTGGTGCCCCCAGCGGCCAGCAAAGGATGTGGTCCCACTCGGGCAGGCAGGGGCGCCCTGTGCCCACAGAGACAGACAGACAAGGTGGGGGACACCAGTCAAGTCCATGGTTAGTGACCCAGAAGAATGAACACACCTGTGGTTGCTGGCTCCCTCAGGGACAGGTGTGCCCCAGGACTGGAGAACTCAGGCCTGGGGGGTCTGGAGAGAATGTATTGAGCCTTACTACCTACTGTGTCCTGCATAGAGTTGCGTCCCGGCCTCACAGAATTCACCCACAGCCCCTATATGCGAGTACTGGCACTGGCCCTATTTTCTAGATTGGCTGGTGGAGGCCAAGAGAGGCAAGTGATTTGCCGAGGTCATACAGCCTAGGGCCCTGCCCTCCTCAGGTACTCAGCCCTGGCCAGCCCTCTCTCTTTTTCCTCTGCCCTTGGTCTCACCTCCAGGTGTCCTTGGAGAAGGGCAAATGCCCAGACTAACTCCCTTAGCTGAGAATGCTTTCCGTGTGACCCTTGCCCAGGATCCAGAGGCGGGAGGCAGGAGGTCTAGCTTCCAGTCCCAGCTGGACTCCCGAAGAGCTGCTGACCTCACGCAGGTGTCCCCCCTCTTTGCGGTCCAGGTTCCTCACTGGGTATCTGGGATTGACTGGATCAGCCTGTGCTTCCACCACCATCCCAGACCACCCTACGCACCTGCTGTGAGACTCCAATGACCACTCGTAGGGGGAGGTATAATTCCCCAAATCTAAGTGCTAATTGTGGGGTTCAAAGACAGGGTGACATATCCTCTTGGGGCTCCAGCCTCATAGCAGAGATACTAAGTGACCTTGGAGGGTCCCCAGACTCTGAATCTTCTGCTTTCCACCCCCCCCCCTCAACTCCCTTCTTCCCCCCTGCAGGGCTCCAACCACAGGACTCTCCAGCCATCCTGGAAGGCTGCCTTGATGGCTGGACCCACCCCAGCTTGGTGAAAGGCTCTCTGTCCTGGGCACCATATTCCCAGCCCCGCCTGGCTAGGCCCACAATTCCCTCTGGTCCCTGGGGAGCCACAGGGTGACCACAGCCTCCCAGATGTGGCCCATCTGGAATCTGCTGCCCACCCAGCCGGTTCAAACCGGCCCTGTGGCTGCAGCCTGGGCTCTGCGTTTGTCTCTCCTTACCTTCCTGAGGGACAACACAGCCCTGCATCTCCCTCCCTCTGTTTTCTTCTCCCCTCCTCGTCCCACTGTCTCAGCCCTGCTGCTCCACGGCCACCCTCCTCCCCTGCTCTGTGTCTATGGCCCACCACACTATGTGTTTGGGTGCACCCTCCTCTGACACACTGAGTCCCAGTCCCAGTTTATGCCTCCTGGTCCCCTCTCTGTCTCTCCCTCTCTTTGTATCTCTCCTTGCCCCTCTGTCTCCCAGGTTCTCTGTCATCTCTCTCCATGGGAGGGGCCAGAGCCCTGGGTCCACCCCTGGGGTAGTGCAGGGCAAGTGCTCTGCCCAGATCTCCTGGGGGCCCAGCCCCATCCAGCTACCAGCCCCCTGCACATGATACCTTCTGGGCTCTGTGTCCTCCCAGCCCCTCCCTTGCTTTCCTGGGGAGGTGGTCACAGCCTCTTCCTGTCCACAAGAGCTGGAGAGCATGAGCGCACAGAAAGGGGGTAGAGCAGTGGGGTGGGTGGGTCCCAGCCCGTCTGGGATGGATGCTCAGAGGCACAGACGTACCTCGGTGCCTGCTGCCAGTGGGTGCCTCCTTGTCCTCCTCAGACTCCGGGTAGAGCTTCCCAGATGCCTTCTCTTTCTTAGGCTTCCCTGATGTGGACGCAGATGCCCATCCTTTGTCTGATTCCATTATGTCAGCTGGAGAAACCAGGGCAGTTATGGCTGTCAACTGTGCTATGGCAGGAGACCCAGGGAACCCTCCTACCTCTGAGGCACCCCCTTTGTATGGTGGGGGTTGATGCCTGCCCTGCTGACAGCCCAGGCTCTTGCGAGAGCTGAGGTAACAGGCGAGAAAGTGCTTTACAAACTGTAAAGCGCTCATCGGGTGCAGAATTAAGCGGAGAGCACGGAGACTGTCAACAGGAGGTTCAAATGGGAGCGCACACCAGGCGGGCGTGGGATCAACCAGTGGGCTGAGCGGTAAGTGTGGGCAAGACACGGGCAGAAGCAATGTCCTCTGACCCAGGAGCGGAAGCCAGAGCCCATGCAGGAGGACAGGGCCCCGCCAGGGGGCGCAGGACAAAAGTGGACAGTAGGGGTGCTGTCCGCAGAGGTTAAACAGTGAAAATGAAGGCGGGCCAGGGCACGGTGTAGCTCAGGAAGCTGGTGGTGTGGACAACTTGAGCAAGAGTGTGCAGTGTGCAGTGTTGAAGCAAGTCTACCTACCCGTCCCCTGCCCTCGGATACTTGAGCTAGGAGTTCCCAGAGTCCACAGAGGGACCCTGGAGGCTGTCTGAGTTGGGCTGGCCTTTCTCTCCATTAGAGCTGTTCGAGGTCTCTCCACCTCGCTGAAAAGTCTCCCTCATTATCTGACTTGTGTCCCTTCAGTTACAGCCCGAGCAGGGCCCCCGGCCCTCCCAGGTCAGGGTTTGTGGCAGTAACGCAAGGCTGAGCGCAAACACCTCGACTGGGCTGGAATGGCTGTGATCCTGCCTGACCCCGGGGTGTTAGGAGGGACGGGAGCAGGAGGACGGGGTGGAGCTGGAAGAGAGGGGCTCCATCAGGACATGGCATTGGGGGGGGGTGCCTCCGGGCACCTTCCACAACTAGGAAGAGCGCTGGGTTCAGGACCCAGGGTGTGGGGCCCCACCTGACCCCCAGATTCTGATGTGACTGGGGCGGGGAACCACAGAGATACCAGCGAGGCCAGTGTGGACAGGGCTGGGACTGCAGAGACCATGTGAATGCCTGTGACTATGAGCACAGTCCGTGTGCTACAGAGTGTGTCACTGTGTGCCCTTGTGTCCCCGGCAGTCTAGGGGCCAGCTCCAGACAGGAAGCTGGTCTCCTGGCCAGTCAGGCGGGGCCTGGGCCTCTTCCAGGTTGATGAGATTAATCAGACAGGCGGCAGAGGCCTGGATGGATGCTAATGAGCTCCCATCTCCGCTTCCAGGAAGTGGACTCAGGGAAGAGACCAGCTGGAGATGGGGCAGGAGTTGGGAAGGCAGGTGAGGGCCCCTCCCGCCTTGGCCTTGGCAGGGGTCCCTGAAGATGCTATGCTGGTGTGCAGAAGCCCTCCTGACCCCTGGTCAAACACCCTCTCCCGGACAGTGACCATGACTCAGAGTCATAGATACCCAACCCGACCCCTCTATCCTCCTCCCCATCTAGTCCCATGGACCCTTGATTATGACCGTGGACAGCTCAGCCTTGTCCTCTGACCAGGTGGCCTTCTTCAAAGACCTACTTATTCTTCTGGACCTGCCTTGGATACCTCCTCCTCCAGGAAGCTGTCGCAGTACACCCCAGTGGGGTTTGGCACCCTACTCAGAGCTCCTAATCCTGGTGTGCCTTGCCAGATCCAAGCCTGCTGTGGATGGTTCGGACTGTGGCTGCCTTCGCACTGCCCCGATGCTACCCTGGGAGGGAAGGCTCTGCATTTCAGCCTGCTCACTTTGATCACACCTGACCCCCCTTTTAACCGGGAGCCCCCTCTCCTGATGGCGCTTGGTTCTGCATCCTAGGCTCTCACTTTCATTGGGCCCCTCCCTCCCTCTCTGGACCTGGCCCCCAGACCCTCCTTCTTTGGCCCCGCCCCACCCGGCTCCGCCCCCACCTGGCCTCTGCAGGACTTCTTTGAGCCGCTTCTGGCATTGGGCCTGGGCGCGGTGCAGCAGGAAGATCTGCTCCTCTTTGGTCATGACGTCATCTGCATCCACCTACCAAGTTGAACGTCAGACTGCAGGTAGGCCTTTCCAGCGCACTGCCAGGTCCCACGACCATCCCAACCTCCCTAACGGACTCCCCCCTTTCCAAAGGCTCTGAGTCTAGAATCTGGGAACTTTGCCTTATGTAGCTCCCATTTTACAGATGGGAAGCTGAGGCTCCAAAGGGCAGAGCCTGTCCCACCCGAAGGATAAAAGAGGGATGGGGGATGTCCCCTGCCTGTCCGCTAGTAACCCTGCGGGCTGCAGCCACTGATATTCTCTGTTCAGTCTGTTCCCCAAGGGTATACGGGAAAGGGATGGAATGTCCCAGGATGGATCCTCACAGGATCCTGTCTGTTGGGGACCTGGTGGGGAGAGGGGGTGGATAAGGAGTGGTGAACTCTGGGGAAATAAACCAGGCCTGGATTCTTTCAAGCCCTAGTGCCCTGGGGGACCTTGGGAGTCACCAATTTCCATCCTGGCCCTCTCCCCAGTCACCGCTTTCCCCAGTGAATGGTGAGTGCCTCAGCTGCTCCCACCCTTGCGGTCCCAAGAGCTAGAGGTCAGAGGAATTGCTGGCCAGTGGTCTGGCTGGGCGGGCACTCCTGTGCTGGCTGTGAGTGGGAGTCACCCACATCCCACTGCTTATCTGGAAGCTCCTTCCCCCCAAGCAGACTCTGTGTTCTGACGGTGCTGACAGGCAATTTTGCTCCTGCTGTTCCCTCTGGAACGTGCTTCCTTCCAACCTGCACACCCCCGGCCCTGGCTGCCACCCACTGGGATACACTGGCATCATTTTGAGGAAGAGAACAAGAACATCATGGGCATGGGGCGGGGGGGGGGAGAGGGGGTCTCACCCCGAACCTGTGTTCCCCTGACTTAAGAGTTCGAGGTGGGTCAGAGGAACGGCAGCATCCTGCCCTGGGGACAGCTCAGTGTGACCAAGCCTAGCTACTTCCATGAGTGGGACCCACGGAGGTTAATACATCCCTCACGTCACCCTCCCCCTTCAGTGGGGCTGAGGCCCCTCAGACACCCGGGCTTGGGACATGTCTGTCCCCTTAGACCCCCTCTGCCCCAGAGCAGGGCTGTGTCCCCTCAGATTCCACAGGGCAGAGCCTGGCCCCCCTCAGACCCTCAACAGGCAGAGCTGCCGCCCCTCCGACATCCCAGGGCCGGTCTCCTGTCTGACTGGAGCGTTGCAGGGCGGAAAGCCAGGGGGAGGCAGGGAAGGAAGGAGGCGGGCTGGGGAAGGGGCGGGCTGGCCGGGCGGGGCGGGTCAGGGAGCCTGGCTGCAGGGTGAAGTTAATTGACCGCGTCTCTCAGTGGCAGCAGCGAGGGCTTCCAGGGCCAAGGAGTCTCCAATTGGCTCGGCCGGGCTGGGGTTCCGCTGGTTTCACTTAGCGGAGGCGCGTGCGCGTCTGTGCGCGTGCGCGGCGGCGCGTCGTCCAGCGGCCCGCGCTCTCGGTCTGGCGGGTGGTGCGCTCCAGGGGGTCCCTGTTTGTGCATTCTCCCCTGGGGACTGTCTAGCATGCACATCTGGGAGGTGAGCCTCAGGTGTCTGGGCACATGCGTGTGTACGTGTGTTTCTGGGCAAAGGTCCGCGTCTGCGCGTCTGCCACTGTGTCATGCGGCTGTTCCTTAGCAGGAGTGTCTGTCGGGTGTCTGTGCTTCTGCGTGTCCCTGGAGTCTGAGTTGGACCCTGAGATCAGCTGAATCAAGGCCCATGGACCCCCCAGGAAGGGCTGGAGCAGATTCCCATGTGCTCGCTCCTCTCTCGGGGCTTTGCCCCCACCTTCCCCAGCTACAGCCGACTGGGGCAGAAGTAGCCTTGAAGGATGGGGCTCGAGGGGGGACAACTGGACCTGCCCTAATTCAAGGGGCTCCAAGATTAACCAGAAGTTCTCTTTGTGCCTCTGGCATTGGGGATCCAGGCTGCTGAGGAGTCTGAACCCTGCGTAGCTGCCCTGCTCACCCTGACCCATCATCAGCCCCTTCGCTACCATTTCCATCATTTCAACTAGCACCTCCATCAATAACCACCACCGCCATCACCGACCATCATCACTTTGACCAACACCACCAGACACAACCATCACTATCCGCCAGCACATCACCACCGTGAGCACTGACTACTATACCAGCAGTATAACCACCACCACCAGTGCTATTCCCACGACGACCGACACCACTACCACCGGTATTACCACCACCTGCATCACCACTATCACCATCACCACCAAAGGCAACATTAACACCGTCACGGCCATCACCATTACCACCACCAGCCCCAACCACTGTCTGTACTGCCTCTGCCGTCGTCTTATTCTTACTTCCTCACCACACCCCTGTCCCCACCCCTTCTTCTACGCAGCTCCATCTCTCTCAAGACAAACAGATACTGCAGCGTGTTTTTTCCAGGTGATGGAAAGCTCTTGAGTGACTGAGGCTTCTGCCAGTCCCCAAAGACAGCCCTCCCAATAGACAGACTGGCCCACCAGTGTGACTGAAGGCAGGAAGTCATGCATTGAAAACGGCCCATGTGGCAGACTGACAGACGGACAGGTGTGCTAGCTGGGTGATGACCAGGAACGAACACTCACTCTCCCACAGGACCGAGGCATCTGCTCAACCTCCACCTACTGCTGTTGGCTTTCCCGCCTCTGTGGCCAAGAGGAGGCACCCCCTCTTCTCTGGAGTCGGGTTTCCATAGGGGGCTGGGAATGCCCAGGAGAAGGGAACTGATGTGCCTCCAGCCACCCCCAACCCCCAAAGCCTCCATTCATCCTCAGGGATGGTGGCCCCCCTCTGGCCTCCCTGAACTTGTAGAACCCATTTCTCTGTCCCCCAGTGATGGCACAGCTGCCACCACAGCAAGAGGAATCCGAGCCAGGGTCCAGGAAGCACTTACCCAAGGAAAGGAAGGCAGGGCCGCACCAAGCTCATTCCCACTTGCCCTCGAGAGCAGCTCCCCTGCCTGCCATGGTCCCGTTCGCCCCTCCCTCCGGCTGCGCCCTCTCCTCATCCAAAGAGATTCTGCTGGCCAGCACTGGAGCTTGAGTCCCACCTCTGCTGCTGACTGGCTCTGTGTCTAGGAAAGTTGCTTAACCCTTGCGATCCAGGTGATCATTGGGCTGTTGGAGAGGATTCAGGAGAGCCTGGCATGGGCGGGGGCGGGGCAAAGCTGGTGGCTATGCTTGCTCCCGTTAGCAGCGGCAGCAGCAGCACATCATGGCTCTCCTACTCTGGCTATGGGCACCCCTGCTGCTGGGCACTGAGGGTGGCCCCAGGCTGGGGACCTAGAGTGGCAGGGGGAGATTGGGTAGATGACTACGTCCAGGGGGCCACAGTGAGGGCTGGCTGGGAGGTGGGACTCCAGGAGGGTGGGGAACAGGGAGTATAGGAGGGCCTACTGGGTGAAGTGTGCCTAATGAGCTTTTGGGGTGATCCAACCTGGACTCGGAGTTAGGTCACTGCCAGGCCCCCTGGGCTTGGGGGCGAGAGAGCCCTTCAACTGCCTCTGCCCTGACCGAGGAGGCCTTATGTCCTGGGGGTGAAGGGGAAAGTGCAGGCAGCTCTGATTGCCCTCCTGGCCTGGTGACTCTGTCTGCTGCTCCCTCTCCCCACCTTGCCCCTTTCCCCTTCCTTGGCAGAGTTCAGGTCTTTCGGGCCCAGCTCCTGGTGTGAAGGACTCAGGCCTGTATCAGTTTAGATCTAGAGAGTCTGCAGATGGTGGGTTTCAGGGGCCAGGGCTGAGGGACCCAGGGCTGGATCATGGCCCAGGGTCACCTACCACTGATGGGGCCACCCAGCCCTGCCACCAGGTGTGCCGAATCCCCCCCACCTCCCTCTTATGGTCTTGGGTTAGGGCTCGGCTCCAGTGTCCCTCGCTGGAGCACACTCCCTGTGTTGAACCCCCCCCCACACACACAGAGCCTTCCTCTGAACACACAGGGGGTGGGGTGATGCCCTGACCTCATCCCCGAGCCGGGGGAATAGGGACAGGGGCAGCCCGGGAGCAATGAGCAGGTGTCTGGGGGGCTCCAGGCAGGGTGCAGGTGAAGGTTGGAAGCCTGTCTGTTATTTACAAACATAGAAGCTGCTGTCCCAGGGAGAGAGTAGTGTGTGGTCAAAAGGCCCGGATGTGTTTCTCATTTCCTGAGTTCAGAAGCCCAGATGAAGAGAAAAGCCATCTGCTCCCTACCCTTCCCCCGGGGGGCAAGCAGCTCCTTCGACCTCAGCTTGCAGGGAGCCCCACTAAGGACGGTGTCGGAGTTGGGGGCGGGAGCGGTGGTGGCAGTGGGCGTGGAGGCGAGGACAGTGAGGAGGCAGCAGTGAGGCTGCTGATGGTGATGGAGGTGTGACGCTGACAGTGGTGGTGGAGAAAGCCAGTTCCATGCCACTGACCGAAGGAGGGCCACTCCTCTCAGTTTCTCTCCAAAGCGCCAAATTCCACACATTTGCTGTCTGTGATCCCAGACATGCCTACATTCCCCTCCAGGCAAAACTAAGAAGGAAATACAAGGGCTACTTCTTCAGCGGCAGATACCTCTGTCTTTGGGAAAGGGGCTTCTTCCCCTGGATGCCATTAGCCTCGAGATGCCCTCTTGGGTCATCTCATCCATCCCTCTGCCCCGGTTCCACCTGGCCCCCTGGGGGAAGGAGCCTGTGGGCTTCCCGCTCACCTCTAGAAAAAGCAGACCTGCCTGGGTCCATCCAGCCCTTCTGCCTGTTGGCGCCAGCCATCGACCCTGGTGCTTTATCCCCATCTCCTTGACCTTCCAGCACATCCCCATCTAACAAATGGGGACACTGAGGCTCCGAGTCACAGTTAAAGAGAAGCAGCAGCCCTGGAGGAAGGACGCAGCCCCAGGGACGCCCTGGTGCGCCAGCCTCAGTGTCAGCGGTCCAGAGCCCTTCCGAACGGTACCTTCCGCGGCATCAAGCAAGCGCCTCCCAGCAGAGCCTCGGAGGCAGCCAGCACAAGGGGAAGTCGGGGTGGGGGCAGACAGAGAGGGGATCGCGTGGCGATGGTGTCGGTGATGGCATCTGGTGCTCAGCTCTGACGGGACAGAGGACAGTGGTGCCCTGGGGTCAGCAGCGAGGGGAGCTGTACCTCCAGAAAAGGCAGAAGAAGAAAACCTCGGCTCACAGGGGACCCCCTCGTGACCTCCTGGCCTTCCTGCACCTCTTCTCCCGGATCCACTACTGGGACCTGTGCTGGCACCCCTCGATGTCTCCCGTGCCAGCTGGCTAGGGACTGCTCCCCGCCCCTTGCTGCCCTCCGTCTGTCCGGCTGGCCCGAGCAGGCTGGGACGGGCTCCCTGCCGGGGACACTCCTGCCCCGCCACCACTGACAAGTGCTGACTTTTCCTCCCCCTCTCCAGGCCTTCCTGAACAGGCTGCCTGTGTTCAGGGCTGGGAGGGGCCGGGGGGAGGCACTGTGACGCCTCTCATCCTGGCCAGCGTGGACGCCTTCAGGGCAGGCGGTGGGATGGAGCCCGGGATGGCGGAGTTGGCTGCTGGACCTTGTGGACCTTCACAGGCGGCCTCTACCTGGCTGGCAGGACCAAGGCCCGGAAGGATAGTACGGCCTAACCTAACCGAATGCCTGGTCAGCAGAATAGGATCCCACCAGGTCTCACCTCCGCACAAGGCCGGTCCCAGAGTTGGGGTTCCTTAGGGTTTGGAGGTTTCCCACGTCTTTGCGAACCTGAGCGAAACCCTGCACTCTCTCCCAGTCACACTGTATTTTGCAGACAACTCTGGGGGTCTGCAAACCCCCCAGCCCACCCTTTCTTTTTCCTAGGGACTCTCTCTCTGAAAGAGCTGCCTTCCTGGTGTGGTGGCTGGACCAGGGAGTGTCCCCAGAAGGCCCACAACAGGAATCTGGGGGAGGCCGCTTGACGCCTCATTAAAACATTCCGAAGAAAACCCAAGTTCCCGGGAGGGCTCGGCCCCCCTCCTCCTGCTCTGTCCACAGGCCGTTCCCAGAGCTGGGGTGTGTGTGGTGGTGGGGGGGGTGTTTAAGGGCAGGTGATATAAAAAGCTTCAACAAATCAATACAAAAAAAGACAAATAACCCATAGAAAGATGAGTAATGGCTCGGTGCAAGCTCTTAGAGGAGGGACAATAGGCCAACGTAAAGTCCAAAAGCTCACGGTAATTGGCAAATTAAAATGGCAAGAGACACCATTTTTCGCCTATCCGAATGGCAGAGCTGCAAAGCCTCCTCCTACCCTAAGAGACCGAGGGTGTGTGGGGGGAGACCCTCCTGGTCACTACGGGTCCTATGAGGAGTAACGGGCACAGGCTTTCTAGAGGGCAGTGTGGCCGTGCCTAATACAATCGAGAAACTTGAAGTGCTCAGACCCGGCAATGACAAAATCTAGAAATACCCTACAGGGAAATGGTCACACGGGGACACAGACGGCATTTCAACGAGCTTCCCCGCCACCGTCTGGAATGACACGCACGCACACAAAAGATGCAGGAAAGCGCTAAACGTACATTTCTAGGGACTGCTCAATGAACCCCAGATTTTGGAATACTGTGCACCATTAAAAAAACCAGATTTCTATTTACTGACAAGAAGATCTCCAAGACACACCTTTAAGTAAAAAAAAATAATAAATAAATAAAAATAAATAAAAAATGCACACGGCAGAGCCTTACCTACAAAACAGACACCATACATTTAACGACACGCCGAAAGCCACAGAAAAAACTGTCTGCTTTAGTCGGAGGCAAAAATCTTTTGGAAGATTTGGTATCTTTTGGAAATAAACAGAAAAAGGTCTGGGAGGCTATCCCCACCCAGACTGTTAAAAATGGTTTTCGCTAGAGGAACACTGGGACTTGGGAGTCATCAAGGATGAATTCTGTTTAATCTGTATGATATGACTCTTCGATGAGAAAGGGCATGTGCAAGTATTAGTTTGATTAAACATAAGAAAATAAAAGTAAAATAACAGAAGGATTTTATGAAAGAAAGAAACAACGAAACAAAGAAAGAAAAGAAAAGGAAGAAATATGTAAAAAACCCCACAGTCTCCGGCCAGCACGATCCCTCACCTCGATCCCTCACCTCGCTTTGGAGGAAGCAGCTCAGTGTGAGAGTCTGAACACCGGGGTTCAAGTCCCATCCCTGCCACAGACCCTGCGTGAACCTCGGGGCCCTTTCCCATAAAACGGGCGGGTGAAAGGACAGACTGAGAAAACACTGGTGACGGTTTCTGGCTCAGAATGGGAGGACAGTCATTATTTAATACATGGTGGTTCCTTCTGCTCTTTAAAGGAGGATCTGTGGCCACGCTGGCCCTGGCACAGGGGAGGGGTCCCCTACACACCCAGCCAAGACAGTCCCTTCTGTGTGTGACCCCGACGTGACACCTCTATGCTCAAAGCCTGCCCCCCCATGCTGACCTGCTGCCTCTCCCACTGCCGTTTCTCCTCCACTTGTGTATGCTGAGGGCGTCCTTCGGATGAGGCACCCCCAAGGATAAGACCACCCCTTTGCCCCCTACTCACAATCTGTGGGCCCATGCCTTCCTCCAAAATTCACCCCACCTGACCCCCAACTCACAGCTGCTATTCCCTGTAAGGACACGGTGAACCAGCTAGCTGAGTCTGGCCACAGCTGGTGTCCTCCCAGCGGGATGCTTTTTGGTCCCCGAACCCTGAGGTCCTTGGAGGCGTGAGCCTGCTCTTGGGACTGGCTGGGCAGGCAGCATACAGGTTTGGTGACAGGGGCTATCGGTTGAGTTTGATGGGCTTGGTGGGCGTCAGCACAGGTCTGGGTGGGAATGGCAGCCCCTGGGTTCAAAAGAGGAAGCTGGCAGGCTGTCAGTCTCTCGCTGGCTCCAGCTGAGCCCAGGGGGCCTACAGGGTATTGGGTGATCCTTGGGCCACATCTTCTAGCCCGAAACCCAGGGTGCATGGCCTGAGTATCCAGCCACTGATGTCCCAACAAGGTCTCAGGGCAGACCCAGCCATGGCATCCCTCCTCCTGCCCTGTCCTCAGACCTGAACCAGGGCTAAGCCAGGCAAATTCTCTTCGCGTGCCTCAGCTTCCCCAGAAAGCAGTGTGGGGCCCTGGGGACCCATTACCCCCTCCCCTTGGAGACACAGGGCTTGGCCCTAGATTGGCAATGCAAGAAGAAATGGTCGTATTGATCGTGGGCTTCAGATTACTTTAAAAGTGGGAACAGTTTTAACAAAACCTCTTAGAGGATTGTTGGAAAGATTAAACTAGTTAATATGGTAAAGTGCTTAGGACAGTGTCTGGCAGGTAGAAAGCGCTAAAAAAGCATTTATTAAATAGAAATAAGAAACGATAGACCTGGGTGCACGTGTGCTCACAAATGCACACACATACACACACGTACGCACTACTACGCCCCTGCAAGTCACGTGCAGACCCACCGCTTTGGACACATGTGTTCACAGGCGACTCAGACACACATTCACATGGACGTAGAGAACAGCCTGCCCAGAGTCTCAGCGAGCCCTGCTCTGACACACAGACGGCTCTCAGCACACTCACGCCCATCGTCCTGTCTACCCCAGGGATGTGCACACAGACCTCGGGCGGGCTCTGCACACACCCTGGAAGGCACCCTGGGGAAGGTGAGCCTGGCCCAAGGGGAAGGTGGGGAAATGGCTCTGGGTCCTTGCATTTACCTCTGCTTGAGTCTCTGAGCCTCGACTTCCCCATCTACAAGTCCTCGTGTGGGGTGAGGTCTCTGGCTTTGGGGAGCCAGAGTCGTGAGGGCACGGGCACCAGGGAATGGGGCTCACTGAGGCCCTGGAGGAGAAGAGAGCCTCACTCAGCGCAGGGGATTCTCAGGCAAAGGTTTCTCACTGTTTTTCACAGATGGGGAAACTGAGGTGTGGAGGATAGCCCCAGGTCACAGGGGCTTCGGCAGAGCTGGAGGAATCCCAGAGCTCCTGCCTTCCCGCCTCAGGTTCTGCCTGGGTAGGGAGCTGGTCGGGAGAAGGTGGCTGCCTGCCTGCCTGCCCGTTTCTCTAGAAGACAGATGCCCCCACCTGGGAGGTACTGGGGAGGCAGCACGGGCCTTGAAGTCGGACACACAGGCAGACAGCCTCCTCCGCGGCGGTGGGCTAGTCCTCCGGGACAGGGCTGCTGTGGGATCAGACTGACTCCCCAAGTCTCAGCCCCCAGTCTCTGGCCCATGAAGAGGAGGATGCGTCTCTCCGTGTCTCCAGTCCTTCCGTGTCTCCAGCTCTCGGCCTCCGCCAGTCCCTACCTCGCTCCGCTATTCTTGGCCTGTCTACTCCTTCTGCTCTGGGGAGCTCTCATTCCACCCCCTTTGTCTCTCTCCTCTCTCTCTGGCCTTATCTCCCAACCTGGCTCTTCTTCTCCCTCTGACCTCCTCTTGGCTTCGGCTCTCAGGAGGGTACACAGGGGGTCCCTCACTCACCAGAGTCCCCCTGCAGCATGTTTCTCCTGGACGAGTGTTCTGTGAGGTCGGGCTCCTTCAGGAGACCTCCATCCTTCCTCCGTGTCACACCACACCCGCCTCCCTGGGCAAGAGCGTCCGCGCGTGTGTACGTGCATGTGATCGTGAGGGCTGGAGGGCACCCCTAAATCCTACCCCCTGCCTGGGGGATTCTGACCTCAGACCCACAGCCCTGTGTCCTGGATTGCAAACAAAACTTGCAGAAAACCGAGGTCCCAGAACAAAGTCTGTGGGACCCTACATCAGGGCCAAAGCCCAGCCCCCGGCTAGATCACACTGTCATCCCTGAAGGAGACACAACCAGACCACGGGTGCTCAGACGCAGACGATAGAGGAACCCCAACTACAGCTTTCCAGACCTGGGACCCCAAACCCAGGCTTTAGAAATAAGGGGACCATAGGCATCAGGAACCGAGTCCAGACATCCCAGAGACAGCAGACACCTAGGATCTCGGGTCGGAAGGAACGCTCCTCCAAAGTTCGGATTACTCAGGGAACCCAAGACTCTGCGTCCTGGACCCACCCCAGGGACCGCAGAGCAAGCCCGCAGCCTGTCCTGGAGTGCGGGCGAGGGACTTACCAGCGCGTACGCGGAGCTGAGCACCGGGCAGCAGAGCAGGAGCGCCAGGCCGGGCGCGATCCGGACGGCCCCCATCGCCACCGCCTAGGGCCCCGTCCCTCGGGGCAGCCGCCGCCGCCGGCCCTGGTGGTGGTGGTGGTGGGGTACAGAGCTGCGTCAGGCCGGGCTGCCCCGCCCACGCCCGGGCCTAGGGGACCCCGGAGGCCAGGCGGCCCGAGGCCCCGGGGCCCGGCGCGGAGCCCATGCGCCGAGGGCTAGCGAGCGAGGGAGCGCAAAGGAGAAAGAGAGGGAGGGAGGAAGGGAGGCAGCCGGGGGCCGGGCGGGCGGCGGGCGGGCGCCGAGCGCTGCGGAGCTGCCCGTCTGCCTCGGAGCGGAGAAATCACATCCATATGGCCGGGCCCCCCGCCCCCGGCCCGCCCCCCGCCCCCCTCCCGCGCCGCCTTTTCTTTCTTTTTTTTTTTCTTTTGGGGAACTGGGAGCTGTGGCTTCGCCCCACGCCCAGTGGGGGAGGGGTCGGGGGAGGGGTTGGGGTCGCGGTCTGCGGGGGGCGAACCGGGCTGTTATTTTTAGCTCCGAGGCTAGCGCAAGGAGGGGGGGCGGGGCGGGGGGCGCGTTTTGAGCACTCGGGGCGTGCTGCTGAGGGACGCGATCCCAACTTTGCAAAGACACTGAGCCTTTCGGTGCTCGGGCCGCCAGCTCTCTGCCCCTCAGCCCCCTCGGATCCCCATCCTGCCCGCGGCCGCCTCCCGAACCCTCTCCCCATCCTGGGCCGGAGCCCAGCCTGCGCCCGCGCCGCCGATGCACGCCTGCGGCTGGGACGCTCTGCCTGTCGGCCTGTCAGTCCGTCTCTAGCTCCCCCAGCCTTGGCCTCCGTTCTTCCAACAGCCCCGAGCTCCATTTCGGTCACTCCCTCGCTCCCTCCCTCCCCTCCCCCTTCTCCCTCTCTCTACGAAAACATTTGCAAGTTTCCAAAAAAGCCACGGAGCCGAGCGGCGCGGGGCTGGCGGCTCCACCGGGCTCCGAGGAGGCGCCGCCGACTGACACCGAGACGGACCAGCCCGCCCACCCCGGCCTGGCCCGAGTCATCCCTACCCAAAGCCGACCCCCTCCCCCGGGCGCCGGTCCCCCGACCCCGACTTACTCCGAGCGCGCCGCCGCGGCCCCCGCCTAGCCATGGATGTCGGGGACCCCCCGACAGCCTCCCCAGGACAGCGCCCCGTCCGCGGCCCCGGGGGCACTTCATGGGGCTCTCGGGATCCCCTCTGGCCGGCCTGGCCTCCAGCGCCCCCCGCCCGGCCGCCGCTCGGAGCCGCCGCCCGCCGCGCGCGTCCCTCGCCTCGGCGTCTGCCGCTCCCCCTCCCCCCGCGGCCGGGCGCCTCTTCCCTCCCCCGCGCCCTCCCTGGGCCTCTCCCGCCCCCGCCCCCCCCCCCGCGCCGCCTCCGCCACGGGTGTGCGGAGCGGCCGAGCGGAGCCCGATGCCCCTGCCCCGGGACGTTTCTCTAGAGGCCGCGCCCCGGGTCGCCAGCGGCGGGATGTGAGTGTGGAGGGGACGGGGCCAAGGGAGCTCTGACATCGGGTCCCGGGAACGCTGCCCGGGACGCTGCCGCCGCTCCATTCTCTTCTCCGGGAAGCACAGACGTTATTTTTTCTGATCGGCCTGCCGGGGCCGGTGAATAGGGGCCCTCAGCCGTGAAGCAGGACCTCTTCACCGGAGGTACCCCGCGCGCCCCGGCCCGCGGCGCTGTCTGTGCGCCCGCGCGACTCCCGCTCGGGTTGGACCCGGGTCCCTGGGGAGGCTGCTGGGCCGCCAGACCCGCGCCTGGCTCCGCCGCCACCGCCCTCTCGCCCCGCCCCGCCCTCGCCTGGACCCCCAGCCTCGGGAACTCCCGAGTGGGTAGGTCCGCGGTGCTCTAGACCCGCCTTCCCCCTGTGCGCGTCTCGGGGCTCACGTCCCTCTCCCACCCTCCCTAGTCTCTCCCCAGGTCCGGGTCTCTCAGAGTCTGGACCCTTCCAGACGCCGGCCCGGCCTTTCCAGCTCCGCCCCGGACTCCGCCCCGGGCTGCTCCAGGCCGCAAGACCCGGGGCTCAGCCGGGACCCCCACTCCCGAGGCCCGCCTCCTTCTCCACCCCTTCACAGCCCAAACACTCCTGGCGGCCTCCGGTCCACTGGGGACCCTCAACTTGGGGGAAGAGCGGGAGGAGTCTTTGGGGGCAGGGGCGGGGGGGGGCGGGGTTACGTGCTCCGGGCCCGGGAGGGGACGCTGTAGCGCTAAGAGGAAGGGGGTCTCAGACCCCAAGCCTGCCACATTTCAGTATCACGCAGAGAAGCTGAGATGCTGGGAAGGCCTGGGATGCCTGGAGCAGAGGGCTTTAAGGATGGTCAGGAGGAAGCTAATGTGACTGTTGGGGCCCTTGGAGATATTATCTGGGCTAAGTGACAGTCCCTGCTCACCGACTTACCGGTTGTGTATCCTGGGCAGGACGACTTCCTGCTGTCTGGGCCTCAGTTTCCTCATCTGTAAAACGGGGACTTGACCAGCTGATTCAAAGGGCACTTTTAATTTACTGTTTTAGTGCTGCAGAGGGTGAGTGTCCAGACCCATGGGCTCTGTGGGCTCCCCAGACTCAGCCTGTGGAAATGGAGCTCCTCACAGCTCCCAAACCAGCCCCCACCCCATCTCAGGGATGGCCTGTTTTCGTAGCCCCTACCCTCCGTGTGAATGGATCTGCAAGCCTAACCCCTAAGGCCACTGGAATCCAGGTCTGGCCAGCTTTCCTGGCAGCCCACCCTTCTCCAGGCCCAAACTCACCTATCTCCCATCCTGGACCCCAGAGCTGTCTTCTTTCTTAGGAGTCTGTGGCCACACCCTCCTCCTTGCCCCACTACCCTCAAGTTTCTTATCCTGGTCATTGAGGCAGTTTCCTCCGGAGGTGACTCCCCAACAGGTACTGTGCACTAGACTCCTGGCCTGCTCCCCATTTTCACTCCCCTGCCCTTGCCTTTGGGGTTTGCTTTGCTGGGATCATGCTTCTCTGCCTGGTGTAAAGAACATCCCTCCCTCCTTGTGACCCCATCTCCTCCACTCCTGGGGGGGGCTGTGATTTGGGGGCTACCTCCTATGGTGTGTGGGTTACCTGGGAACATGGACAGAGGCTCAGGTGCCCAGAGTGGGTACCTAAAGAACATTTGTGCTTCTTCACTGTTCCATTTTGATGGTCTCTCTTTTATGTCTCTGTTTCTAAGTCTGTTTCTACTCTGTTTTACGGTTTTATGACTGATTGGCCCTGCCCTGTGGAGATAGGAAAAGAACATTCATGGAGGGATTGGGGCAACTGGGGTAAAACTGGGGACTGATGTAGGGAGTCCTCAGATCTGATACCGGGAAGCTTGAGATTGGGAAACGAACAATATTTGTACTGGGGAGGACCAGGGTGGGCTGTGGGTAGGGCTGCAGAGAGGGTTCGGATGGGCTGTGGGCCCCTTAAGGGGGTTCCTCTAGCCATAACCCATGTGCCTCACCCAGAGGCCCCTGCTGGATATTCCACCACTGTTGCGTGAGGCTGATCCCCTAAGGCACCTCCCGGCCTCTGGTTAAAGTGCCACCATGGGGATTGGGTGTCACACATTAACTGGTAGCACCTCAGTGCCTGGCAGAGCCAGCCTGCCCTCTTTGTCAGACAAGCCCTAGGGCCCCAGGGGTCAGTTTCTGGTCAGTTTCAGGTCAGTTTCAGTGGCATTTGAAAAGGCCTGGTTGGGGGGAGGGAGTCTTCTATGGGGACTCCCCTCTCTAATGGGGGCCTAGGAGGAAGAGCCAAGGTGATCACTGGAGCTCAGAGCTGGAGCAGGGTCTGGACTCTGGCCCAGTGGCCGTCAACTGGACTCTGCTGCTGTGAGTAGGGCTCTGGACAAGCTATACAGACCCTAGGGCCAGGGTGGGCGCTGGACTCAAAAAAGGAAAGACAGAGGCTCCGTCCTCAGCTCTGCAGCCTGGCCTCAGTCCCTCGGAAAACCCTTTGTCCCATTCTGGGGGCTCTCTGGGAAAACTGGCCTGCAAACCCTCAACAGTTCATCCCCCAACTTTAGCCCCAAAGTCAGCTTGAATCCCAATCTCAACCCTAATCCCAGACTGAGTTTTACCCCCTGTGGAGTCTTTATCCCAGTCTGACCTCTAACCCCTGGCTGAACCCTGACCCCAGGCTGAGCCTCCACCAACCCTCAATCCCAGACCTTTCTCTGGTTCCAGGCCCCTCTGGAAGCTTTTCAAGGCAAGGGGCTGGTCGGGGAGGGGATGGCCAGGCCAGGAGTGAACTGAGGTGCCACTTTTACAGCCCTTTCGGCTGCTCATAAACACCCCCCAACCCGGATGAGTCACTGGAGGCCCCCTGAGCAGCTGGTCGGGCAGCCCCCTCCCCTTGCAGCAGGAAGCCTGGTTTTCTCACCTCTCAGGAAGGCAAAGGGAGGCAAGCTGGGGGCACAGGGGGACCGAGGGGCTCTGTCCAAGGCAGGGAGCACTCCTGGGGCACCTGGAGGTGTGGGCTTCCGTCACAGACCCCTTGCTACAGTAATGCCAGGGCCACAGACATCTCCACGCAGGCATGCCTTATGTGACCCGTAGCCCGACACAGGTGTGCGCGCGCACACACACACACACACACACACACACACAATGGGGTACCACGGCCTTGCCCCTCCCAGCTGCACTCGGGTCCCAGCGTTGCCTTGCACCCCACTCACCTGGAGCCCACAAGGTCTTCCAAGCAGGGCCTGGAGACTCAGAGCAGACTCAGGTTGGCCATGGAGAGGCCATGCATTTTCCTAGCACCTTCTGCGGCTCAGGCCTAAGCAAGGCTGTTGCTGCTACGGACAGGAAAAGGCTTGAGTGAAAGCTTTCACTTGAAAAGAAAAATTAATTATTTTTTACCAAGCTCTGCACCAGCCCAGGACTTTGTCCCAGACCCCTGGTGGGGGAGCAGAGGCAGGTCCAAGAGTACCAGTGTTCAGCGCCCTGAGCTGGGCCCTCCCCCATCTCCATGGTTGTGCCTGCCTGGCGCCTAGGCCACCTGGGCCCTTCCGGTGTCGCTGTGCCTCCGTGGTCCTCTCCTGGCCCTGCCAAGCCTGTCTCTGGCTAACTCTCCTTCTCTCTGTTCCTGTGTCCCTGTCTGCCCCTCCTGGCTTTCCCACATCTCAGAAATGTCAGGCCCCCATGAGGTATGAACACAACCCCTCCCGTGAATGATTTCATTCAAGTTTGGGGCACCTGAAGAAATCAGATGGAGGCTGAAGGTAGTTCGTACCCACGCCACAGGCGGAAAAACTGAGACCTGAGAAGGCCTCCCCTCTCAATCCTGGGTACTGAGCCTTCCCTGGGCCAGGGACACGTGGGGACACTCATTCCACCCAGCCCTTGTCCTAACCCTGCAGCCCCCTAGCCACTCCATATCTGACTCCTTGCCCACTGGAATGTGGGCTCTTGGCATGAAATCAACCAGTGACACCCAGGCGCAGGTCTGCTTATGCAGTTACAGGTCCCAGAGGTGGACGGTTGTGGACCGGATGTCCTGCCTTCCTCTGTGGTCCTGTGGAATGGGCCGTGACAGAACCAGCCTGCCTCGGACAGGCTTCCAACTCTGCTTAACCAGAGGGTCCAGACACCAAGAGTGAGGATGCAGACAGATGGAGTGGAAGAGGCCCTGCAAGGCCCTGGCCCCTCACCCCAGCACCTGGAGACCCTGGCTGCCCGCTGCCCTTCTGCCTGAGCCCAGCCTGAGCTGGTTTGGGTCTGGAAGTCCCAGGCTCAGCCTGACGAGGTGTAATGATTCACGTGGCAGCTGCCGCTCAGCACATTCCAGCCGGAGCCCCCAGGGCCCAGCACGTGAGGCGGCTGGCCCCAAACTGGCCCCCAGCAGCAGGGGCACGTTCCTGGGGCCCCCATCCCTGGGGGCGGCCCTTCCCCAGCTCTTCCAGGCTCCCGGGGAGAGTACCGTACTTTACAGTTTCCAAAGGACTTTCTAGTATGTTCACAGGCTGGAAAGGGAGGCAGAGAGCTTGTCCATCCCTGGAATCCAGGTGGGGAGGTGAGGCTGAGGGAGTAGACAGGGCTGGCGGGGGCCCTGGCATGAGGCTATGACAAACAAGCATTTACGGGATTCCTGCCCCCCATGCTGGGCTGCTCCCAGGGGTGCAGCTCCAAGGGGGGTGGGCCCTGGGTGGATAGGCCATTCTGTGACCAGCGCCAGTGGGGGACCAGATTTCAGCTTGCCAGGTCAGTGAGCAACAGTGTCCAAGGGGAAGGAGCTCCTCTGCTTTCTCTCAAGCTTGTTACTCCCTGACCCTCCATTCGTGCAGCCTCTCCCTCCTCTGAGCCCCCACACACCCCCTTGCTCTTCCCTCTGTTCCCACCCTTGCTGGCCAGGAAATGGGGCCTGTTCTGCCCTGACCTGTGGGTCCCCTTCCTGCTCATGACCTTGGTTTCCTGATCTGCCATTAACAGATGGGCAGTTCAAGTTTCGAAGGGGCTCCATCAACGGCCCAGGCACTCAGGGCTTGGATGCAGACCTGTGAATTTGAAAACCTGAAGTCCGCTCTCTCCACAGGGGCCGCCAATGCGGGCCAGGCTGTGTTCCTGCAGTGAGCCCCAGCCCAAGGCTCTGAGGGGCGAGTCTGGCCCTCAGCTCCGGGGACAGGAAGTTGTATTTTGGTCCTGGGTCCTGGGGAAGGAGGCAGGGGGAGAATGGCAGCTCAGACCCAGCGTGTTTACTTGGGCCCGGCCCCCTCTGAGCTCAACAGGCCCATTCATTGGGAGCCCCATAAACCCTTTGGGGCTCCCTGAGGTTCAGAGCGCCTGGATGCCAGGTCTGGCTGCCGCCCCCAGACCTGCTGGGTGGGGGTGGGGTGCGGATGGTCTCAGATGTGCCTCAGTTTCCGGACCTCTCCGTCGTTGGAGTAATGATTGTTGCCCATGAACACTGCAGAGCAGTTGAGAAAATCAAGGGGGGCTTCATGGTTGTGTCCTGTCGCACCAGGCTTCTGAGAGCAGGTCCTCAAATCCCATAGCCTTCAAGGCAAGCCTGAGACCTCACACCTGGCCTTGGGGTGGGCGTGAGTGCGCCCCCCACCGTGGTGGAGGGAGTCCCTTGTCCTCTCTAGCATTCATGCTGTCTTCAGGCTTCTAACTCTGCTTAACCAGAGCGGGTTGGGTATCAGGAAGGGAGGCAGTGGTGGCGTTTGTTCAGTGGGAAGAACCATGGCTTGGGGGTCTGAGTGCTACCCAGTTCCCACGTGACCTTGGAATGGTCCCTTCTTCACTCCAGGCTTACCCGTCCCCACCCCACCCCAACCCATCCTGCCCGTGTTTGCTGGGGGTAGTGTGGACGTGCTCCCAGACTCCTCTGAGCCCTAGGGTTCCCATGCTGGGTAGCTGAGTGGGAAGCTGGTGGTGGGGAGGGGCAGGTAGGTGCAAGCCCTCCCAGCCCAGATGCCTTTCCACAGCGTCCCCACATGCCTGGGCAACCTGGCCAACCTCTTGGGACCCTGGTGGGGGGGCGAGAACGGAGTCTCCTTTCCCAGACGCCTTCCGGGTGGGGTGTGACTTCCCGCTCCAGTGGTTGTAAAATCCCCTGAAGCCTGGTGGGTCCCTGGGGGGGGGGGTTGTCTGTGCCTCGGAATACCCCCCTCCCAGGCGTGTTTGACACGTGTTTCCGCCTCTCCCAGCATGGGCTCCCGCTGCTGCTATTTATAACTTTTAAGAGCTCCTGCCGACTGCAAAGTTTTCTTAAACTCAAAATATCACCGAGGTCCTGGGCACGCGTTCCAGAGGCCGGCTGGGCCCTGCGGTTTGAAGGGACAGGGGGCCAGGAAGGAAGAGGCAGAGGAAAGGGGGTTAGCTCAGACACTGGGTCCTGGCTGGGGGCTGTGGTGGGGAGATCTAGGGTCGGGGACCCCTAGGTCATGATACTGGGCCCTGCTTGGATTGGAGGGATGCCCTATGTGGGTGGTCCTTGGTCAGGCTGGGCCATTTGAGGACAGCTGGGCCATCTCTCTGGGCCTCAGTTTCCTCTCATGCCTCAGAGAACACTAGCTGGGTGAAGCAATGAGTTGGCAATGACGCTGGGAACATCTCGGGCTGGGACCAGGACTGTGTCTGTCCAGCTCTCCAGCGCCCGGCACAGAGCCTGGCCCAGAGGCGCCGTGGACGTTGGCTGAACTGGCCAGAAAGGGGAAGCACTTGGGGAAGTTTATAAAACTGTGTGTGGGAGAGCGATGTCCAGAGAGGGGCAATGGCGTGCCAGAGGTCACCAAGCTCATTCAGACCAAGTACCCAGGTCTTCCCAACACCCCGGGCCCGGTTGGCTGTGGAAGAGGCTGAAGGGCCCCGACTGGGGACCAGCGGGTGGCCACCTTGGAGGGGGCTCCAGAGATAACAGGAGAGTGGCTATGCATAAATCGAAGACGTCCGCAGAGCTGGAGGGGCCCCGGCAGCTGGTTGGGACCAAGGAGAGCTGCCCGAAATCACGTAGGTGTGCCTGTATCCCCTGCCTGCCCTGGGCCGCCGCTCCGTCTCTGGGGGTCCTCTGCCTCCTCAGGGGTGAGGAAAAAGCTCAGATCCCAGCCCAAGGGTCAAGCTGGAGGTAACTGGAGCCCAACTCCCAAAGGGGAGACAGAAGCCTGGGAGGTGGGGGGCTGCGGGAAGGTGCACCCCAGTTCTCTAGTGCAGGCCAACCACACTGCCCCTGTGGCTGCTGTCCTCATGGGGGTGATGGGGGTGGGGAAACTGGCATGTCCTTTCTCTGGACCCCAAGGTCAGGCACGCAGGGCCGGAGGTGGCGAGGGCTCTTGGCAGCCGCAATCAATGATTCCTCTCCATGGTCGCTGACCCCAGACTGCTGCAGCCATTAGAGGACCAAGCTGGGGTGGGAGCGTGCAGATAGATGGGGTTGGGCTGCGGGAGGGGCCAGTTTACCCCCCAGGGGCCAGAACTCCTGAAGGCAAGGCCCCTCTTCAGAGGGGCGGGACTTGCTGTCAGGCCAGGCTCCGGGGTCGCAGAAAGCCCCCAGCCCCTCCTTGCTTATCTGCAGCCGTGGATGAGCCCTGTATTCCTGAAGAATTCCAGCTGATTGTTCCCTTGTTGACCCGGCTCTGAGCTCCAAGCTCCAGCAGACAAACCCCAGCCTTCTGCAAGGGCCTGAGACCTGGGCTGGGGGCAAAGGTTGGTGCAGTTGGGGGAGGGAGGAGACTCTGGCCCAAGCATGCCTCCTTCTGACTGTGTTAGGGGGACTGCATGCCTTCCGAGCTGACCCAAGACCCCACCCCACCATGCGAATGTGTACCCTGAGGTCTCTGGAGGGGAAGAGGCTCCAGGAAGTCAGCAATGAGACGGGGAACAGATAACTAATCCCAGGACAGCACTTCATGATCTGCTATGGATGGGGCATGATGCTTTGAGGTCCCCTAACATTCCAACCATCTCTCTAAAGTAGCTTCTCCATTAGCCCGAGGGGCTCCGGTCCAGCTGCTGCGGAGAGCTGGGGGCCTGGCATTGCCCCTCTCCATGGGCTCCAGGCCCTGTACTTGGGCGTCCCGGGGCTGGTTTGAGGGGTCACTCTATAGTCCTGGGGGTCTGTGAGTCTCTGAATCTGTGTGTTCTCCCCCCCCACCCCCGCCACCCAGCCCTCAGGGCCAGCCTGTTGGAGACTTGCCTGTCCCTCAGCCACCCCTCTTTCCCTTTGCCCCCACCCCTGCCTGCCCTGGGGTCCAGGATCTGGGAAAGGAATGGGTCGGGAGACTTCCAGAGAGTCCTTTCCCACGAGAGCCGAGCTCTGACCCCCATGCTTATCTGGCCTGAGCGTGCCAAGAATAACACAGATGCTAGGGCTTGCGAGCCCCAAACCTGGGGACGCTGACCTCTCCAGGCCCAGCTGCTGTGCTGGGCCCCTATATTCCCTCTGTGAACAGGGTGGGGGTGGAGGATGGCTCTCAAGGGGGCCGGGGAGGAGTCAGTCGAAAGGTCCCAAACACCTGGACACATACATTCACGCTCACACTCACATGTACTCACATAAGCTCCCGGACCTCCCCAGACGGGCCTGCTATGGTTCCCTGATTTCTCTAGTCTCTCCTCCTTCCCAGTGCTCCTAATTCCCACCCCGAGCTCTTTCTGTACCGGTGAGCTCGGAAGTGTGATGTGCTAGGTGTGTGCGTGTGCAAAGGCATGCGAATGTGTGTACATATGCATGCAAAGGGCACGTGTGAGCAAGTGTGTGAATGTGTGCACAGGCACGCACACGTGTGTATACACATTTGTGTAAAGCCATCTATGTTGCATGAAGATTTAGTTTAAAGGTGTGTGCACGGGCGTGTGGTTGCTCTTGGTGCAAGCTCCCATAGGCAGGGGATGTCGGTGTGTGTGCACACACACGTCAGTGGGATTCCTGTTGGCCCTGGTGTTGGTGAAAAGAGACCAGGTGGTGAGGGGAGTGTCCAGGGCCCAGTGAGTGTTTTCGGACAGACACAGACACATAGCAGGAGCAGGTCAGCCTGACCCTGGTATTTCTGAGTGTGTGCATGTGTGTGTGTGTGTGTGTGTGTGTGTGTGTGCTGTTTTAGATGGGGGGGGCGGGCATATATATAAATATCCACACGAGCAGGTACTGGAATTGACCCTAACTATTCCTGGCTGGGGGCTTGGGCCATTTTTAATGCAGTTCCACACCCTGGGCCACAGAGGGTGTTTGTGTGGCCACTGGAGGCAAGGACACAGCTGGTGCTGGGTGGAGCGGGGTGGGGACAGCCCTGGGTCTCATGGGGCCACCCCAGCAAGGGGACAGGGAGGGAGGCCCTCCTGGGCACCACAGCCTCTTCTGCCATCACCACCATCCCCCCCTTGTCACCCTGCTGCCCTCGCCTTCACCACTGCCATCCCTGTCCCCTGCCCTGTCCGCGTGCCAGCTGCTGCACCCTCTGCCCTGACTGCACCAGCCCACCCTCTCTTCCCGCCTCCCGGTCTGGTGCCCCCTTCTTGTCCACTTTGGGCTGCTGGGGGGCAAGGCTGACTCTGCCTTCTCCTTGGCTCAGAGCTGAGAGCCAGGGCCAGAGGGCCGTGCGCGTGCACACCTTGTCTGCGGGCGCTGGGAGCTCTCTTTGTCTCTGGCTGGCCTCGTGACCCTCCCTTCCCTGTGTCTGAATCCGTCCCCATCTCTGGTCTCACCTCTGGCCGGTGGGGGTCCCCGTCTCCAGTTTCCCCACGCAGGCCCCGGTGGGGAGGGCAGCCCGTTCCTCCTCCCGCCAGCAGGGACTGTTTGCCTGAGACAGTTGGTCCATCCAGTCAAACAACCACCCAATTCAGACTCCTCGTCTGACTGACGGGTTTTTTTTTTCCCCTGCTAAATTTACTCTCATTTTTGACTGAATTGGCCATTCAACAGAGGTTGTGTCCACATGCCCCCACCCCGCCCCGTGCCAACCGATGAACAGTCTCGCAGATGGCCACGCACACAGAGCCAGGAGCCCCCGGCCATGCTCACACACACGTGGGCTCACAGCCTCGTGGGACACACGTGAGCGCACGAGATGGCACACATCTCCATACACATTCACACCTCCTGCCGTGTGACAGGGTCGGTCCACCCTCAGACCTCTTCTGGGGAAGCCTCGGGGAAATGGGCCCGGGCCAGAGCCCCCTGCCCCACAGCCTGGGCCGGCCACGACCCCTCTCTTCCGAGACCAGCTTCGGCCCCAGCCTCCTTCCTCCAGCCTCAGTCTGTCTTGGTGGGGTTTCTGGTCATCTCGGGCCGCTGCTGAACCCCTGCAAGCCTCAGTAGCAGCTCCCAGACCCTGATCCTAAAAGGGGACTCTTTTTTTTTCTTCCAAGGACAATAAATATTTGCTCTTTGGGAAACTGCTGGTAGGAGTGTACAGGGCTTGGCCCAGTGGCGGGAATGTCCAGGGCGGTTCAGGGAGGCCGCAGGCCACGCTGGGGAGGGGCTGGGCGGCACCTCACCCCATTCCCTCGGACCCCTGCCTCGAGCCCTTGTGTTCTCCATTCTTCGGCTCAGCACATCGGCACCCCTCTTCCCGTCCCTCCCATCTGAGACCCCTCTACGCCCAAACTCACCCCTTGAGAGCCTTTCCACTACTGTCACCCACGTCAGCCCCCACCCCTTTCCTACACGCTCAGGATGCCTGGCCCCAACTTACAGTCTGACTCTTTGGACTAAATAAGGGGTTCAGTATTCCCGGACACATTTTCGGTCTACCTCCTAAGACCCTGCCACGGAGGACAGGGCCGATGTCCCCCAGGCTGGGACCCTGAGAACAGAGCATGCCCTTCAGACAGGGCCCCTAAAGTCAGGGCTACGCCCTTCTTCTGTAGAGGACCAAGCCTGGCCAACAGTGTCCCCCGTCCTGTCCTCCCATGAGGCACTGGTCCCTGGAGGCTCCTGCCTGCCCACCCCTCCCTCATGCTCAATTGGGCTCCCAAATATAGCGGCCGTGGCCACAGCCGGCCAGGACACCACAGCCCCAAGCGTCAGTCCTGGGCAGGGATCAGAGGGGCAGGAGCTGATTATAGGTCCCTGGGCCAAACCCAGGGCTTGCCTGCCAGCCCGCTGGGTCCTGCCACCCCCACCCCAGAACCACAAGGTTGGAGCATCTGGTCCCCGTCAGCACAGTGGGCAGAGGGAGGGGCCTGAGGGTTGTATTTGGCCTGCTGAGGACAGAGTTGTCCGTATGTGGTGTGGGGGTGGCGAGGATGGGCTGGGGCCCCGGGGCTGTGACTGTCACCTCGCCGTACCCATGGCCATTGTACAGATGGAGAAATGGAGGCTCAGAGGAGCCAGGACCGGCCTGGGTCACAAGAGCATAAGGAGTCTGCTGCCTCCCCCTTGGCCACTCCTTCCCATCTTTCAAGGCCTGGAGCTATGCTCCGGGAAGCAGGCCACATCCTGTTGGTGGCACGGCAGCCCTGCTGGGAAGTCCTCCTTGGAGTCAGACTTTCACCCAAGGATCCAGGACCGTGGGATGGTGCAGAAATTCTTCTCCTCCTCGTCCTCGTGGCTGCCTCGTGCCGCTTCTGGCCAGAGTTGCTGGGCAGCTCCTGCCCCTCTTGGGGCTTCAATGCCCCCATCGGTGCAGTTGGGCGGGAGCTGAGGGCCCTGCATGGGCTCCGTGCTCATGGGCACCCACCGTGTGGTGGTGGGTTCACATCTGTGTGCATACACGTGTGTGCCCTGGTGGGTGAGCTGCCGCCCACGGGCCTGCCCGCGCCTGGACGGGGTCCCCAGGACCTGCTACACAGCAACACTTGACCTACTTCTAAGGCTCTGGGTCTGGCCCAGGCCGCGTTCTCGACTCCTCCGGGAAGTGTGGGCCTGCATCCCAGCCCAGAGGCCTCGGGCCAGGAGGGGCGGTCTGGGGCGGGCTAGGGCAGCCTGCGGAGCCTGCGGCCAGGGGGACAAGAGCCCGACCCTCCTTCCCTGCCTCTGGCTCCTGGGCCCAAAGGATGGCCAGGCCTTAGCCATCCTTCCCTCCCGTCACCCTCCACCACCCCCTCCACGTGGCCACCATATTCTGAGCTCCCCAAATTGGCTCCGACAGGATGAGGGACAGTCCTCATGCCCCTCAGAGGAACACTACCAGGAAGGTCTGCCAAGCACTCACCCTGCTGTTTGCCAAGAGTTTACCCTCCTCCCTTCCCAGCCCTTGTCGACACAGAGCCATAGGCAGTGCCAGTCTGGAACGCCAGCAGTCCCTGTCCTGGGTCCTGGGTCCTGGGTCTTGAGTCCTGGATCTGGACTCTGGGTTTAGGGTCCTGGTCCTTGGCCTAGGCCCTTGGGTCTGGAGTCTGGATTTAAGGTCTGGGTTTGGCACCCAGGGTTTTAGTCTGGGTCCCCGGAGTGGGGTCAGGTTCCAGGTTCTAAGTTTGGGATTCAGATCCTGAGATCTGAGTCTGGAGTCTGGGTTTGGAGTTCCAGGTTCCAGGTCTGGACTCTGGGTTCTGGGCTGGGATCCTGGGTTCTGGGGTTTGGGTTTGGATCCGAAGGCTGGTTTCTATCCCTTTTACGCCCCCTGCTGGCTGGTCCTTATGCCCAAGTTGTTGTAGAGACCATGGGGTCACCCGGCCTTCTCAGGCTATTGAGAAGAATCTCAGCCAGGGGGTGGGAGGGGCACGCAGAGCAGACCGGGTTGAGGCTTGCTGCTGTCTGGGGGTGCCCCTTGCAGTGACCCAGACTCTAGCTGGTTTGCCAGCAACACCCCCTCATCTCCCCTGACCCCACGCCATGGATGGAGTTTGACAGTGGGTCCCAGGCCCCACTGGGTAAATGGGTAAATTGATATGTTTGGGACATTTGCTCATCCAACATTTACTGAGTGCCTACTGTGTTCTAGGGTCTGCTGTAGACTTTGGGGATATATAGATATGGGACAACAGAAACTTGTCCGTGCCCACTGACACTCATAGGATGGAGGGGATCCACATAGAAACAAGATAACCAAGAAACAGGTTCGTTTCAGGGTGCACAGCGTTGAGGAGTCAGGGTGAGAGACAAGGCAGAGGGAGCAGGTCCAGGCTAGTCTAGGGAGGCTTCTCAGAGGAGGTGATGTGTCACGGAGACCAGGGGGTGACCAGGAGCAAGCCATGGCCAGGGTCCCAGACAAGGGTACCAGGGGAAAAAAACAGCCTATGCAAAGGTATTGGGGCTGGAAATAACCTAGAAGGAGGTGAGTGTGGCCAAGGGTCTTCCGCCTCGATCCGTGGGCCCCTCAGAAGTCAGGGTTCACATCTTCCCCAGTATTCTCCTTGGCTAGGGAGAGAGGGGGTTCTGGAATGTAGGACTTGTGAGCCTGCATCAGACTGGGTCACCACTCAGACATTGGAGCTGGAGGAACCAAAGGGGTACTAGCATCCAGACCCCTGTCCCTGCCCCCAGGCTCTCCAGAGCCCTCAGGCCCTGCCTGGATCTTGCCTGCTGGCTGTCATTCCTGGGGGGCACAGAGCTCAGGCTGGGACTCGGGGGAGAGATGAGAGCCAAGCCTTAGTGTGGCCAGCCCTTACTGCCCACCGCCTGCCCCTCCCTCTTATCAGGCCCCGCCCCCTGTTCCCTGCTTGCCCACCTGCCCACCCCCTGCCTTGCTTCTGGCCTCAACAGCCTAGCCTGCCGGCAGTAGAGGGGGCTGGGCATTAGTTCTAGGTTGAGAGCAGTCCGGCAGGGCGAGCCCTGGGGCCCCGTTGCTCCCAGGAACTGGAGCTCAGCCGGTCAAAGACCCAGCCCCAGCCTCTGCATCTGAGTCCTGGGTGCGTGGGGTCCCCACTCCAGGACCACATCTGCCCTGTGCAGGAGGGAAGGGGACCGAGACATCCTCCCCCCCCACCTCCCTGCCACGCTCCCCCAGGCAGAGGTGGCGGCGCTGACTGGCTGTAAGAGCCTGCCCGCCCCATAGCGCAGACCTGGCCTCACTGACCCCCGTTCAAGGTGGTATCTGAGGCGTGGCAGTAATATGTGGATGAAAGCAATGAGATCAGAAGTCAGGGTGACGCTGAGTGTGTCCTCTGCCCTGGGCCTCGGTTTCACCCATGATGAATGAAAGGGGATTGGGTAATGTCTTTGGCTGTGGCTGTGGGTGGCTGGAGTCCCCATGGAACATCCAGAGTCAGTTGTCTCAAGGGCCAGTGGGCCTGGGCAATGGGGCTGCCCAGAGGCCTCTCTCTCTGTGTGTCCCCCTCTGGCTGTGTTCTCTTGTGGTATTTCTGGCTCGTCTCTGTGGACCCTCCCCCCACCCCTTTTTTTCTCAATACTCTTGCCAAACATCTGGAAGAAAAGTGAAAAACTTGCCTCCCCCCAGCACCGGATGTTGTCAGATTTCCAGATGTGGGGTGTTCTGCCCTCCAGATGAGGGGAAGAATGTCCTGTGTTTCAGCTAGGAGGGGGCCAGACCCCATCCCTCGGCTGCTGTCCCCCTCTCCGTGAGGATGAGTGATAGGATCAGAGAGACCTGGGCTCAGGAGGAAGACGGAGGGGGGGACTCCAGGTAAAGCCCCCTTCCCCTCATAAATCCTGCCTTCAGGCACTGGCCCCAGCCCCTCTCCACATGCAGGAATTCCCCCCGGGGCCTGGAGGGGGGAGGGCATTGCCTCTGAAGTTTCTATCAAAGGCTCCAGGCACTTAAAAATAACAAGGAGCACCTCCTTCCCACTCCCGGCACAGACGTCCAGGAGAGGAAGGGAGCCCAATGTGCTTGCAAGATGTCCTTACTCTCAGAAATCTGTGCCCAGAGGGGCCTCCTGCCACCCCAGCCTTCCCACCTCCCCCACTTTCCTAAATGGTGGCCCAGCCAGGCTGCCCTCTGTCACTGCCAACTGCTGAGGGCCGGGCACTGGGGTGGGCACCCAGGGGGCAAACCTCGCTCAGCTCCCTGAGGTCCTTCAGAGATGCAGACCCTTCCCCAGGGCCCCCTCCCCCACGAAAGGGCCAGCAGAGGGAAGTGTGGGACGGTGGGACACAGACGATGAGCCTCCTTGGGGAGAGGGGGCAGCAGGGCCTGGAATGCGCCAAGTGGGGGAGGGGCAAGAGCGCATGGCAAAGGGGGCAGTGGGTACGGGGGTCTGGCGAGGGGCGGCCCTGAGCTGTGCCGGTAAAGTGGGCCACAGGCCAGTGTGGGGAAGCGAGGAGATAGGAAGTGGGGTGAAACGGGTGCTGGCGAGGGGGCTGTGGGGGCCGCTAGGCTGCCGGGCTGGGCTGGATAGCTGCACCCAGGGGAGTGGCACCCACTCCATTGCCACTCGTGGTGTTCCTGGGGTCCCTTGGGCTGAGGCTGCAGCTGCCTTGGAGCCATGACCAGACACTCACACACAGATACACATCAACACCCAGACACAAACCCACGGAAGCAGCACTCACAGACACACTCACAGAGATACACACAGACACGTGCGTATGTATAAACACCCAGGCGCAGACCCGCCGAGCTGACACACAGACAGGCATGGGCCGTCCCCCACAGACAGACACACAGACATTGTGCCAGCACACAAGGACCCCCCTCAAACATGAAGACACCTAGACAATACATTGACATGCACAGATGCTCCCACCGTAGAGAAACAGACACAAGCAGACGCCCCTCCCTCACCATAGACCCCCCTCCTCCACACTCCAGACCCAGACACGCGGGAATTCAATGCACAGCTGGGAAGTTTGACTCAGGAGGTGCCCTTAGGGAATCACGGTCCTGCCCCCACCCCGGCACACACTTGGTCCAGCTTTCTGGTCCTGCTCAGTGTATCACCTGCTGAGGGTTGCTGTGCGTATGGGTGTGTGTGCATTCGAGGGTGAGTGTGTGTTGAGCAGTGGCCTCGGTCCCCTGCTTCCCCTCCCTCTCCCCAACAGGTGATTGGGAGGAATGAGAACCCTCCCTTTCCCCCACCCATTCCTGAGCCTGAACAATGCCCTCCCCAGGCCCCAAAATAGCCCCTGGGCTTAGCCAATGTCCTTTTATGGCCCTGTCCCTATTGTGCACTGCGGGGGTGGGGCTGGGGTCAGGAGGTGTCCGGACAGGATAAAGGCCAGGCCCCTGGGAGCTCACCTACCCTGGTCTCTGCTTCCTTCTCTCCAAGGCCCTCTCTCTGTGCTTCCAGCTCCCATGGCCCCCAAAAAGCCAGACCCCAAGAAGGATGACGCCAAGGCAGCCGCGAAGGCAGCTCCCGCTCCAGCGCCACCGCCACCTGCGCCTGAGCCCGAGCGCCCCAAGGAAGCCGAGTTCGATGCCTCCAAAATCAAGGTGGGTGTGGGAGCTGGGTTTCGGCAGGAAGGACAGGGCAGGTAAGTGGGTCCCAGAGTGGACCTACCCAGTGGCAGGCCAGACTCTGGAAAGTGAGTGCTGAGCTGAGGTTGGAAGCTTCTGTCCAGAGGTCAGACAAGCCTGGGGGTGGGTAGGGGGGCTTCAGGCATCAGGGGGGCTGCAGCAAGAGGGATGGTGGTCAGACATCAGGCAGGACTTCCCCGGGACGACTGAAGGGAAAGTCTGGGTGGTTTTGGAAACTGTCCTTTGCTCTTCTCCCTGGACTCACATCTTGGGGAATATTGGAGCCACCTGGACCCCAACCCCTGCAGCCCGACAGAAGTCTTCCTCATTCAGCTGTGGGGTGTCAAGTCCACACCAGGTCCCCAGGGGTGAGCATGGGGAAGTGAGGCCCCTGTCCTGGCTGGGTCACAATCACCCTTACCAGGGAGGTCAAGACCCAGAGCTGGTTGGGCCTCAGCTTTTAGGTGGGGAAACTGAGGCACAGGCTGAGTAGTTCACTTAGGAAATTGGTCTTGGGGCATGACCAGTGGACCCAGAGCCCTTCCCCAGTTAGGAAGTCTTTCTCAGAGTCTAAACTTGGAGGAAGAGCCGTGACTCCCATGGCATTTGCATAGCAGCACGCACCGTTTGTCCTGCCTGCTCCCTGTTCTTGGCTGGCCACCGGTCACTGCTGCCCTGGCTGTGGGCTGAGGGGCCCAGTGGAGCCCTCCCAGCTCCTCACGGCTCCTGCATGGCCAGCCAGACCTGCAGCCCGACTGCACAGAACTATCTTCTGTTTGTGATCCCTTCCTGAGGGGGGCCTACCTTGTCCCTCAAGACATGGGTTCCAGTCCCAAGTTGGCTCCATCCTGTCCCCTGCTCTGAGGCGTGGCTTCCTCAGATGTGACATGGGACAAGAAGCCCTCCTTGTAGGCTATCAGAAACTATTCGCGGAAAGTGTTCCCTGGAGTTGGCTCCCTGAGCCTCAACCACCCCCAGAGTCTAAGCTTGTGTCCCACGGGCCCCCTGCTGGGGTCCAGCTACCCCAGGCCCCTGGCGGCATGGTCCAGTCTGACCGGATCTGAGGCTGGCACAGACTCCCCTGTGAGAGGAGGGCACCGGGAAGCCCTCGTGTGTTCCCCTGGCTCTCCCCATGGGGCTGGCCAGTGAAGGGCAGGAGGCTTGGGAGTCTGATCTCAGCAGGCTTCCTGGTGGCGAGAGAGCTCTCAGGGGGCCAGGAGCAACAACTGTTGTCCCAACACTGCTTCGAGTCGAGTCCGAGAGCCAGAAGGGACAAGCATGGCAGGGTGGCAAGACAGGCTATCCCTCTGCACCGAGGTGTGTCCTGGAGGTTGGTGGGGCTCCCAGGGAGCAGCAGTGGGAGGCGTGCCAGGCATGCCCCCTCCCCCAAGCTCCTTTCCCTTCTGCGACCTTGACCTTGGGGCGAGTGACTGCAGTGATAAAAATAGACCTGGTATCCGGTGAGGAGGGGGAAACCGGGTCCCAGGAGGCCTCCTGACCTCAGGTGGCTCTCCGATGTGGCCTCAGCAAACACTCAATCAACACCACCACCGTGTCCCCAGGCTGTGCTGGGGCTGGGGCGGGGGCTGCCCGGGGCTTCTGGGTGGGGTGTGTAAGACCCAGGTGTAGGCAGGGCCATGTGAATGACAGTGCCCAGCCTTGAGGTCTCTGCGAGGGGCAGGCATATGTAAACACTTGTGAACACACACACATATATCTCACACACGCACGCGTGCACACACACACACGCACTCCTGTGGATATGCTCTCATGCTGACAGAAACCCACTCTCACGCATGTGGACAGCCTTGCCCACCGAGCCCCAGGCCTGCTGGGGGGTGGCAAAGCCAGCCTGGTCAGATCTGTTGGCTTCAGACACATCCGTCCAGGACCAAGGGCATCAGGTAAGGCCTGCTCTGGGCTGGGGACTCAGGGCACCAGGCCAGCCTTCTCACCCTTCCCCAGATGTGGCCCACCAGCCATCAGGGTCTGGGCACACAGGACCCATGGCCCTCGGTGTGCACAGGTCGGGAAGGGCGAGGAGGCAGGAAGGTGCCAAGGTAGATGGCAGGAGGCCGTGGGGCAGAAGCTGGGCTGCTGGAAGGGGCACAGGCTGGGGCAGCCAAGAGGTTGAGGCCTGGGCTGTGGCCATGGAATGTGCTGGCCCCACCCTCCGAGCCTGGCACTCACAATCTCTGGGGTCTCCTTTCAGATCGAGTTTACACCGGAGCAGATTGAGGGTAAGTGAGGGTCTTGAACCCCGGGGCTGCAGGGCTGGCCCGAGTCTGGCCAGTGCGGGGTGAGTGGGGGGTGGGCTGACTCTGGGAGTGTCCACAGTTCACACGCTCTCCCGGCAGAGTTCAAGGAAGCCTTCATGCTGTTTGACCGCACGCCCAAGTGTGAGATGAAGATCACGTACGGGCAGTGCGGGGATGTCCTGCGGGCGCTGGGCCAGAACCCTACGCAGGCCGAGGTGCTCCGCGTCCTAGGGAGGCCAAAGCAGGAAGGTTCGTATGCCTTCGTGCCGGGCCCCGGGGAGGCGGCCGGGGTGGGCTGTCAGGTGTGGTGGCACAGGAACCGCCCTGCTCCGTGCTCTCCTGACATCTTCCCATTGTCTGCGAGAGGAGCTGAGGCAGGTCTCAGGCCATGCCGACAAGGTCACAAGCAGCGAGTCTGCGGGACCATCCCACCCCGGGCTCATTCGCCAGGCCTGCGGGTCACGGGACACTGATGGTGTGCGGTAGTGTCAGTGGTGGGTGTGAGGGTGACCAGGGGGGCAGCCAGCCCCAGGGCCCCCCCTGGTCTCCTCGGCGTCCCTCTGGCGCTCAGGGCCAGATTCCCTCACCACTTCTGCCAGAGAGGGTTGCCTGCTTTGCCCCACGGAGGTGTGAGACCCAGGGCCCCTCCACAGGTTCCAAAGTCCCAGGGAAGGTCTCTGATTGGTCCCACAGCTCCCGAGCGATTCCTGGGGTGGGGAGGATGGGGTCTATCACACGATCTAGGATGGTTCCTCCCCCACCCACTGAAAGCAGAGTAGAGGCGCTAGACAGAGCCTGCGGGGGCACCACTGCAGCAAACTGTCCCTGCGAACAGCAAAGGATGGTAGAGACCATGCATGTCTCGCTTGACCATAAAGTGCCTCGTGACAGCGACGTGCTTTGTAGATGGCCAGCAGGCGTAGAGTGCTTTGGGACTCTGCACTCTGTGGCCCAGGGGAAGGGGTGTGCCCGCGCCACCCCTCAGAGCCACCACACCCCCACAGAGCTCAACACCAAGATGATGGACTTCGACACCTTCCTGCCCATGCTCCAGCACATCTCCAAGAACAAGGACACGGGAACCTACGAGGACTTTGTGGAGGGGCTGCGGGTCTTCGACAAGGAGGGCAACGGCACGGTCATGGGCGCCGAGCTCCGCCACGTGCTGGCCACGCTAGGTGAGGGCCGCCTCCTCCCCACCCCCACTCCTCCTTTCAGGGGGTCATCCTGGGGAGGACCCTTCCGGCACCCGCTGAGCCTGTGTCTGAGCTGTGAATCGGAGGGTGACACGGTCAAGGGGCCTCCATCGCAGGTGACAGGGATGTGGGGAGTTTAGAAGTTCAGGTGGGG
This sequence comes from Ursus arctos, assembly GCF_023065955.2. Classification (NCBI taxonomy): domain Eukaryota; kingdom Metazoa; phylum Chordata; class Mammalia; order Carnivora; family Ursidae; genus Ursus; species Ursus arctos. The sequence goes on along the minus strand of NW_026622808.1, from coordinate 30,713,112 downwards.
ACAAAGAAGGTGTGTTGGTGCAGTTCATGGAAACGAAGGGGGATGAGGGCAGCTCTGGGGATGGGGATGGGGACGTGGTGGGCAGTGTGGTGCACCCAACGACCAGTTCAGTCCTGGTGTTCGTGGTCTCAAGGTCAGATTCCAGGGACACAGCCACGAAGTGGTCCAGTAGGTAAGGGGCCTGCCTCTTGGGCATCCTGACCCCCATCACCTGGCTGGCAGGGGCACCTCCTTCTCAGAGGAGTTTCCGCACAGCAAATGTTTATTGAACACCTACTATATCTGCTCAAAGCAACGTTTCCCTGCACCCGACATTAACTGAACCCCTTCGTGTGTCTGGCCCTGGGCTGTCTCTGGGCTTGTAGTGTAACTGGGGGTAGGAGGTCACCCCCCCTTCCAGCCGGGGGACCAGTGCAGCACACAATACCCAGAGGCAGGAAAGTGGCAGACTTGTCTGGAAAACAGAGATGTTGTCTCCTTGTCTCCTCTGCCATCATCCCCTGAGGCCTTCAGCTCCACCCCAAGGGCCCTTTCTCTCGCCTCCAAAGGCTTCCGGAGGGACTGCTTCCAGGGACCTGGGGGGCCTGGCTTCCTCTTGATGGAAGGGGTCCCCAGCAGCCTGTCGAAAAAAGATGACAATATGTGCTGGGGACTTGAGCACCAAGCTGGCATGGTTACGGACAGAGCCCAGGCTCGGAGGGCGTGCCAGGCGCGTACCCCAAGTTCCCCCCTTTTGGACTTGTCACTGATTCTCCTGGTCTCAGACACAGGGGTGATGGCCCAGGCCTTGTGAGCCGGGAGGGCTGTGCCAAAGTGAGGTGTGGGAGTACTAGGGAGACAGAGCCACCATCCAGAGGGGCCCCGTGCGCCCCCCCTTCGTACCCTTCCGGCGGTGCTGACTCAGCCTCCCGCCCGGCCAGGTGAGAGGCTGACGGAAGATGAGGTGGAGAAACTGATGGCGGGGCAGGAAGACTCCAACGGCTGCATCAACTATGAAGGTGGGCGCCGCAGGGAGGCGGGGGGGGGGTGGTGGTGGCTGGGACCCGAGGCTCCCGCCTGTGGCCACCGGCACTCAACCCCTGCCACTCTCTCTGCCCTTCTTTGCAGCATTTGTGAAGCACATCATGGCCAGCTGAGCCTCTCGTCCCAGGTGAGACTTCCAACGCTTTCCAAACCCGCTGCCTGCTGGGCCGCCTCTGCCCCGCTCAGTGCTTGTCCCCTCGCGCCTCAGCTCCCAAATCCCATGTGGCCACCTCCCCCTGTCCAGCTGACACCCCGCTGCCTCGCTCCACCCCCTGCACCGTAACCTGTGACCACCTTTACTCTCAGGGAGCCCGGGAGCCCGTGCTGGGGACGGCTCATCTCCGCTCACGGGGCGCTGACACCAGCAAGCCGCCTGCAGTTGTCAGGATGCGGGGAGCGCATCGAGACTCCTACTGCAGCCCCCCTGCCGGCCCGGCAGACCTCTGGGGGCCTGTCATTCCCCCTGCTAGAGGTGTAGCTCTGTCCTCATCCCATGGGCCTCATGAATAAATGGCATCTTTCCTTCCTTTTTCCTTCTTTCCTTCCTTCCTTCTTCCTCCCTCCCTCCCTTCTTTCTTCCTTCCTCCCTCCCTCCTTTCCTTCCTTCCCTCCCAACTTCCTTCCTTCCTTCCTTCCTTCCTTCCTTCCTTCCTTCCTTCCTTCCTCTCTCCTCCTTCCTTCCTTCCTTCCTTCCTTCCTTCCTTCCTTCCTTCCTTCCTTCCCTCTCCTTCCTTCTTTGCCCTCTGTGGCCCTTTGGTTGGCTACTGTAAAATCTATGAGCCCCACACGGTGAGCCCTGGATGAAATGAGGGGAGTCATACTGAAATCCTGGCTCCTTGCTCCCCCTCAAAACCATCCCAAACCTCTGAGCTTGCCCACCAGGGCCCTGGGGCAGGAGCAGGGCTGAGCGGGAAGAGGTCTGGCTGCCCCTCCCTTGCTCTCGTCCTCCTCTTCTCCATTCAGGAGGTGGTACCACCAGCCATCAGGGATCCACGGGGACATTGGCCCAGGGCTGCCCATGTCACAGGTGGGGAGACTGAGGCCCAGAGCAGAGAATGGTCTTAACCTGAGTCACTCTGGGAATGAAGGGCAGGGCGGGAGCTGACCTTGTCCCCAGGCTGTCGGAACTGAAAGGGCCTTAGACTCCCGATTGACTCAGATGGGGAAACTGAGGCACTCTGCCTGTGGTGTGGCTGGAGGCCAGAGGAAGAGGATTTACTGGGGCCGTGTCCGGGGTCCCCAGTGGGTTCCCCAGTCCTGGGCTTCTCAGCAGAAGATAAGTGTGCATTTCCTGCAATGACAGGAGATACACTTCCTGCAAACCCCTGCCCCATTGCCCGCACCCTGCTTGCTGGCCGGGGCCCCTCCCCTGGGAGCCCAGTGGGGAGAGTGAGAGGGGGCTTCCTGGAGGAGGTGATCTGCACAGTTTTGATTCGATGAAGAAAAATGCCCTGCAGAGAGCCTTTGGGCCCTAAGGACAGGGGGTGTGGGGCAGATCAAGGGCTTAGAGCGGGGAGTGGGACATACAGGGAAGGAATCAGCCCGCAGGCCAGGAGGACCCAGAAGGTCAGGGCAGCTCCATCAGAGTGCATGTGAGCACGTCCGTGAGCACGTCCGCGTGGGACAGGAGCCCGCTCATGTGCGAGTGGGTTTGAAGACGAGCACAGGTCAGGCTGCCCGTGGGCGTTGGTGTGGTGTGGGGACCTGCCTGGAGCGTGTTGGGATCTAGTGTGAGAGTGTGTGGGGCGCGCGTGCCAGCAGCGTATGTGAGGCTGTACCCGTGACGGGTGTGAGTGTCTCTGCCGGAGTCTGTCTCCTCTTCCTTTTATTCTCTGAGTCTATTGAGCACGACTGTGTGCCAGGCTCTGTCCTAGGCCCTGCGAACACCGTAGTGGAGAAAGCGGTCAAACCTCTGCCCTCAGAGCTCACAAAGGCCTGACAAATCACCACCCATAAGGTGTGTCTGCAAGCGACAAAGGCTGAGAAGGGACCCAAAGCAGGGGAGAGGCCGTGCGTGCGCGTGCATGTAGAAGCGGGAAGGGGCTGAGCTGTTAAATCACGAGGCCGGTGATGATCGAAGATAATAGTTGGGCAAAGACTTAAAAAAGAGGAGATAATACCCAGAATATATAAAGGACTCCTACAGGTCTACAGCAAAATAATAGGCCACCCAATTCAAACATGGGCAGAAGATTGAATCGACATTTCTCCAAAGCAGATCTACCCGTGGCCAATGAGCATGTGAGGTGATGTTCGACATCACTAATTAGGGCAATGCAAATGCAAACCACCAGGAGATCCCACTTCACACCCAGTTGGGAGGGCTCTTATTCAAGAAACAGGGAGGAACAGGTGTTGCGAGAATGTAGAGGAATTGGACCCTGCGAGTGCTGTCCGGTGGGAACGTAAAATGGGGCAGCCACCAAAACTGGTGCGGAAAATGCTACGGAGGGCCTTCGCAGAATTAAAAACAAGTTCCCATGTGATCCAGCAATTCCATTTCTAAGTACCTTCCCAAAAGAATTGAAAGCAGGGACAGAGAGACACTCGTACCCCCATGTTCATAGAGCCCAAAGGTGGAAACAGCCAGGTGCGCGTCGACAGATGAGTGGCAAAACAAAATGTTTCTAGCTACACAATGGCCCATTATTCAGGCCTAAAGAAGGAAGGACATTCTGACACCTGCTACAACATGGATGGACTTGGAGGGTATTAGACTAAGTGAAATAGGCCAGACTCAGCACCAAAGGAGGTACCTTGAGTCATCGAATTCAGAGAGGTAGAAAGTAGGATGGTGGTGGTAGGGGGCTGAGGGGGAAGGGGAGCGTGGGGAGTTGTTAAAGCGGAGAGACAAGCGAGAGAGGAGATGGAGGGTCTTAGCTGCGCTTCCCCAGAAGCAGAGCTGAGACCAAGCTGTGAATGCAAGTCGTCTCCCCAGGAGGTGACCCCAGGGAGCATGGGAGAGCAGCTGGAAGGGAAGGAAGTCTCTATGGGGTGCCGGGGAGCAGAGAGCACTGTGGACAGTGGGGATCGGCCCCACTCCAGGAGACAGTGGGTTGTCCTGCTTGAGGGGATGAGGAAACCAGACTCTCCGGCTACTCCCCCTTTCACGGGTTGGGGCAGGGCCTCCTAGGAAGACTGGAACATTCGTGTAGGGCACTTCAGCATCTCCTCCAGGCAGCGGCGTGGGTATGGAGGGAAGACATTTCTGCAGGGGGCACAAAGGCCCTGAGATGGGAGCAGACAGCGCCACGGGGAGGTAGTGGGGCCTGAGTCAGAGAGGTGATGGAGGGGCTGTGGCCACGGGAAGGGCTTTGGTACGTGCTCGGGGAGACACTGTATCAGCATCACTTTGGCCACCAGGTGGAGAGTAGACTGGGGGGAACGCGAGCAGAAGCAGGGTGATGGGGCAGGAGGGTGCAGGAGAGAGAAGCAGATGCCTGCTTGGCCCAGCGGAGGGGAGAAGCCATCGGATTGCCAAGTCCCTTTGAAACCAGTTGCGGCAACATCTTGGGGCGTTTTTGAGGGTTCCGAGGCCTTCTGGTTCCTTTCCTTGTCTCCACACAGTCCGCTCCAGCGCCAGATCCCGTTCGGGGTGGCAGGTGAGGGACTGTGGTCCGCTCGTTATGGGACAGAGTCCGGCTGGCTGGTGGGGCGGGGAATGGAGGCACGTGCGGCCTCGCTGTGTGGCCTCCGCCACTGGGGCTGTCTCCTGTGTATGTGTGACCTTGCTGGACTCCAGCGGGCCTCCCTGGACAACTGGGGGCTGGGAACCCCCACAGGAAAGCAGGGACTCCCTTTGGTCCCAGCCAGGGTGGGGAGCCTCGTGACTGGCTGATACCCTTCTGGGCAGCCCCCTGTTCCTGCTGGCCCACCCTAGCCACTTCATTCCTGGAGCTGCTGAGCTCCCTTTCAAAAGTCTCCCGGGGCCACGTGGGACCTGGAGGTCCCAGCCTTGTCTTTCAGGGGGTGCCCACCCAGGGGATCGCCCCTGTTCGGTCATCTTCAGGCAAGAAGGGACCCTGCTTCCAAGTTCACGTATGTCGTGGATCGCCGGGGATACGTGCTCTCTCGAGGATGCCTGTCCCTGCTCTGGGTTTCAGGATGGTCCTGCAGTGGGTCCCAGGCTCACTTGGCTCCTGGGAGCTACCACTGTCCTCAGCTTGGCTTGGCAGCAGGAGGGAGCATCCCGCACATTCCCCCAAGACACTCGGCAGCCTGGACCCACCAGTCGTCCTGTGCGGGTGGGGCGGGGGGTCGGGCTGGAGGGGGCTGGTGGGGTACAGAGGGGGCTGTTGTGTCTGATAAGCTCAGGCTGGGCCGGGTTGGCCCCACTGGTTGGGGCTCTACTCCACTTGGCATGTGTCTCTGTCCCAGCCATGGTCACCTTGCCCCTCTGGGGCCTCGTGCCTGTTGTATGTGGCTGTGCTGATCCTGGGCGGGCCGTCGGTCCCGGGCTCAGGTCACTGGCTGTAGGCACAGGTGTCAGAGTGGATGGGTGGAGGGACCTAGACCGTGCCACTCGGCTGCGGGGCTGAGTGTTTTCCTCACTCCGTTTCCCTCCTGCCCCACCTCGGCTGGGTGGAACGTGTACTTCTGTGTGTCCCTGTGTGTTTGTGTGTGTGTGTGCCCTCGAGTGTGCCTGAGTGTCTGCGTCTGTGAGTGTATCTGTGGGGGCGGGGGTTGCCCGCGTGTATGCCTTTACATGCGTGTGCCGCTGGTCTGTGCATATGCACGCGTGTGTGTACCTCGGTGTGTGCACACGTCTGTGTCTGTTGGCATGCGTGTCCAAGTGTGTACGTGCTGCGGGGCTCTGCTGAGTCAGTGCGGGTGCTGGGCGGGCAGCACTGCCAGCCGGGCTGCGGCCTTCCCACAGTTGCATAAACACTGTCCCAGCTCCCCCCTCAAGCAGGGTGGTCCTGCCTGTGGCCCTGTGGCCGGTGGAAAGGGATCGGAGGGGGCAGAGGGTTGGTCCCCCTGTTAGCCTGGTCCCCTCCATGCCTCGAGTGCCAGGGCCCATGCTCTGTAAGGTGGGGTCAATCCGGGGTCTCTCTATGCCTCCCTTCCCCCATCCGGTCTGAGGCCTGATCTCTGAGGTCTTTCTAAGGTGGCAGGAATAGTCACCTCTGGTTTCAGTCCTGGTCCAGGCTGATCCAGAGGGTCAGCGGGGAAGCCCGGGGAAACTGAGGACCCCAGAACCAATTGTCCCTCCTCTGCTCCGACATCCCTGCATGGCTGCTTCTGGCTCTCGGTGGCCTGCTACTCCCTGCAGCCTCTCCCCAGACTCCATCGCCAGGATTCAAGGGGTCACCCTTGGGACATGGAACCGATAGCACGGAGTGGGGGGGCCGAGAAGGCCAGACACTCAGGACGAGGTAGAATGAAGTCGGGCAGGACCTTGAAGACATCAGGTATGGGAGGAAGATCTTCCCAGGTCAGAGAGGAAAGGAAATCAGACTGCAGGTATGAGAAACTAGGCGCTAGGGCCCAGAGCGCTCAGTGGCAGAGGGGCCAACAGAAAGCTGATGACCATCTTAAGAGAAATTGGGGGTGGAGTAAAAGGGTCCAAGTCACGGATTGTATGAAGGCAGAGGCACAGTGGGGTGGGGGTGCAGAGAAGGTGGGGGCAGAGGCAAAAGAAATCGGGCCGTGGCGGGTGTGAGCTCTTCTGCTGTGGGAGCGGGTGCTTGGGGGCGCCAGGCCGGAGCGCTGTGCTGTGGGTCCTGAGGCCCTGGGTGGTGCGGAGGGTTGAGGGGAGGGGGCCAGGAGGAGCCTGCCTGGGTGCAGGGCCAGCCTCACCCTGGGACTGCTGACCCAGTGGCCTCAGAGAATGCAGGAAAACCCCAGACCTTGAACCCGGCAACCCAGCACTGAAGTGGCTCCCTGGGGGTTCTCCTGGGTCCCTTCCACCCAGCCCCAGGCCCGCCCTCACCCAAGTTTGGGGGTTATTTGTTCCCGCTTTCCCAAAGCCACACAATCCTGGTTTGCCCAAACGCTGACAGAGCACGGCTGGAATGTGGAGTGTGTGTGTGTGTACACGAGGCTCCCCGGGGCCGGCCGCCCAACAGGCCCCCTCCGGTCTCAGCAGCCAGGGCCCGGGGCCCCTCAGACAGGGGAGGGCCTAGAAGGTCAGGCTGGGAGGGGCCCCTGCCTGCACCTTCCTCCCCTGCCTCACTGAGGACGCCTGAAGTTCCACCATTTTCTTTCAATCTGTGTCCCCTTCTCTGGCCTGTAGGTCTGGGAACCTCACCTGTCCGGTGAGGTCTCGGTGACAATCAGGGTGCCAGAGCCCTTCTGAAGGGCCAGGGCATGGAGTGAGGCAGCTGGAAGACTCTGGAACTCCAGAGATGGGGAGATGCTGCTCCTTGGGAAGTCTCAGGTCTTGACCAACTTTCTGATTATTTATACTCTGATCCAGCTGAATATGAGCTCCCCTTGCCCCCCACCATTCTCATGCCCTGGATCTGGAGGCCACTGTCTTCCCTCCCCCCAGTACCTCTTCCATCTCCCTTCCCTTGTGGTCCCTTCCCTCCCTTCCACAGTAGGCTTGGAAGCCACTTAAAAGTGCTCTGGAATGACATCCCCAGCTCTGGAGCTAACAGGGAGAGGTAGTGAGCACCTTGTCCTGAGGGGTGTGCAAACAGAAGGAAACCAATTCCAGTCAGGAAGGCTGCAAAAGGGGTTCTGGCACTGGTAGGGGTTAGAAGCATATGGGTATCTCCAAGCCCCAGGGCCCAGTCTGTGACAATATCCAAGAAAGTTTTCATGATAGAAAAGGAAGTAAGGCCCATGTTGGTGGCCCATGGCCTTGCCATGAAGCTCAATTTATGCATCTTCAAGGCCTGTCCTTCTTCCAAGATCCCTATGACTTCTTTTGTCTTGAGAATACCCTTTTGTTTACAAAACAATGGTGATGGTAGCTGGTGGCTCTTGTTTTCATGTCTTTAGTTGGCAAAATCAGACCTTACAAGTCAATTTTTAAGCGTTGAGAAAATCTCATAGTTTGTTGCAATCAGCATCTCCCCAAACCCCTGCATAGAGACCCTTGAATGGGGTCCATCCTTTCCAGGCCCCGGGCTCATTTGAACTGACACATTCATTCATTCATTCATTCATGCATAGTGTAATTATCAGATGCCCATGATGACTGACAGGCCTGGCCCTGCCAGGTGGGGTGGAGCGGGGAGCCGAGACTCAGCGGGAACCCCTGAGACAGGGGGCACTGATGAGGTCGGGGCTGGGGTTGGAAGCAGGCGGATGGGACCATACCTCTGCTTCCTTCATGGCGGTATCTGGGATCCCGTGATTCCGAGTGTCCCCGAGCCTCTGGGCGTCTATACTGTTCCCACCTGCAGTGGGAGGCGGGAAGCCAGTGGCAGTGGCTGCCTGCGTCCAGCTCTAGCACTGGGCCGGGTGAGGGCTGCCAAGGCAGGAGGCACAAATACTCAATGGTTTCTAGCCCCGGGAAGAGAAACAGTGCTCGTGGCTGAGGGACAGATAAAGGGGGAAGCTGGGCACGTCCCAAGAGCTTCACGTGTTCCTGCATGGCCTGCAGGGGAGTGAAGGGGCCCAGGGCTGGGAGCCCCCAAGACGGAGACATACCTGCATCCACCAGCTCTGGGCCAACTGGTGGCTGCTCCCTGTCTCAGGAGCTCGAGCTCTGTGCAGTCTGTCCCCCAGATGGTGACTTCCTTGTAGTAAGGGGGCCCCTGGGGTAGGTCTGAAGAGTAGAGCTGGACGTACGGGCAGGCCCTGGGCCCCCAGGCTTGTGTGGACACCGAGAACTCTCCAGGGCCACATCAGAGTGACTCCTACCCTCCTGGGCACCTGAGGATCCAGCCGTCCAGCCCCACATGCAGGGTGGACATGCCTGGCCGTGGGGTCAGCAGGGGCAAAATATACCAAGAGTGGCCTGCAAACTCAGTTCTCGGCACCCCCTGGTTGCCGGCCCCACCTGGGCTCCTGTCTCTGCTTCCCCGGCTGTCAGAGTCCCTCCCCCAGGTAGAGGCCCTGACCCCTGCAGGCTCTGGGAGGGGGGCCTGGGTCAGAGCCCATATACCCATCAGTACATGTTGATGGCATATCTGCTGTGCTCCCAGTTCTTTCCCGGGGGCCAGGACACTGTAGTGAGCCCACAAAGAAAATGTCCACGCCGGGTCCTGCTTGGGCTTCGGTCCAGCTCCTAGGTCTCCTGTCCTGGGGCTTTCCCCTGTGCTTCCAGACCCACCTTGCCATCCCTGAGTGAGCGAGGAGGGACCTTTAATTCTGTTAATCTGGAGTGGGTTCCTTCCCTGCCAGCCCCAGATTCTGACCTCCACGTTGGACGGGAAGGGGCCTCAGATACCTGGGCCATCCTCTTTTCCAGGGCAAGTCTGATGAGCTGCTGTTTGCTTGAACACCCCCAGCAATAGGGAGCTCACCTCCTACTGAGGCAGCTCGGCCAGGTGGGCAGCTCTCTGATGTGGGGCAAAAATGTGTCCAGGGCCTCCCTAGTTCTCCAAAACTGGGTCCTTAGAACTGTTGCTCCCCAGCCTAGCTTCTAGGTGACTCTCTAGGCTGACCCCAGCCCTGCCATCCTCTGGGTCGATCCCTTAGATTCAGGATGGGCCTTGCCCTCCGTCAGGCTGCTGACCCTTCCAGAGCTCAGTTTGTTAAAGCCCTGAGCAGAGCAGGGCCCCCGAGAACTGTCCTAGCACCTGCTCCAGGCCGGGGGACGCCAGGGCTGGCTCTGCATTGGAGAGGGGGCCTCTGAGGTCACTAGTGTGGAAGGTAGGGTGAATAGAGTCAGGGAACACAATGTTACAAAGGGTGGCAGCGCTGTGGGGGGCAAATAGGAGGATCCAAGCTTGGGGGTAGGTAAGTTCAGGTGCAGGCTGTTGGGGGAGGTCCCTGCAGGTTGCCCTGGGGCTCTAGTTCTGAGCCTCAGTTTCTCTCCTGTGTTGGGCTGGAGGTGTGGAAACTTCTGGTGTTCTGAGCCCTGGAGAGGCCCCTTCTGGACTCTGAGCTTCGGGCTGGGGGCGGTAGGGGGAGGCGACAGCTGCTTTGAAATGTGGAGAATAATAAAGCGAGGAATGTCTGAGCTCAGGGGAAAAAAATAACCCCCGCCCCGCTGGGCCTCCCACCCTGCCTGGCGTAATGAATTAAGTACAGGGAGGCACGTTTCATGTGGGGGTGTGGGCTGGGGGGAGTCTAGAAGGGCCCTAATGAGAAACAGGGTCCTGGGTAGGGCCACCAGGATCTGGGGGTTCAGGGCCACCTGACCTGAACCCTGGGGGTGCCCTCACTCCCCCAAAACTTCTTGTCAATCTCCCTTTGTCCACATGTGTGTTGGGCGGAGGTGTTGACCTCTGACCCTGGGATGCACCCCAGTGCTGGCTCTAAAAGACAGAAATGGGAGAAAGTGCGGCTGACCTGGAGGGATCATCTTGTCCTCACTCTTGCCAAAGCTTTTCCTGTCTGGGATTGGGTGGGTGCACTAAGTCCAGGATGATGGGGCCAACGCTGCCCCCTGCTGGACTGACCAAACCTGCAGGGGGGCCCAGCAGCCTCTGACCAGAAGCCCCAGGTCCTCAATCCAGGCCACCTCCTGCTTCTAGTCCCCACAGGCCCTCCCCTTCCTCTGCCAATCCCTTTGTCCAACGTAGCCTTACCCTCCCTTCCACCCCTACATCCCTGGCCCCAGCTCAGCTCCCCCTACCTATCTCCCTGGGGCTTGGACGTCAGTGTCTCCCGGTCCAGCTCTACCCTTCCGGTCCACCAGTCTGGGGGAATCTGGCTTTTTCACGGGTCACCTTCCCTCACCTTCACTCTCTCCTTCCCCAGTGAACTTAATGTCCCCCCAACAAGGCCCGCAGTCTCACGTCTTCACTCATGCTGTCCCCTGTCTCCTATCTGGTGGATCCCTATTCATCTAGCTGCAAAACTGCTTTCTAAAAGACCACCCCTTCCCAGGGAGCCCAGGGAATACTGGGGGTGAGTCATGAGACCATCAGCAAAAAGGTGAATTCTCAGCAAGGGAGCTGGAGAACGGTGAAGGCAGGTAGGGTTGTTCCTGGGGCTCCCCAAGGAGCCTGCCTGACCTCCCAGCTTCTGCTGGGTTGGGGCAAAGCTCCCACTTCATTTTTAAGAAGTCTGGCCCGGGACTTGGAGCTCCTTGAAATATTCTCCCTCACGTCCCTTCTCTCCCCCACCCACTTTAATTAAAACCATTGTTTTGCAAGCACATGTTAATTAAAAAGCAAACATGTTTTGCTAAGTAATTTGGAAGCTCTGGTTATACAAACCAGAGTCATTCCAGTTAAAAAAATACCTCTCACCCAGCTTGTCCCAGTGCCTTGGGAGCTGAGGACCCCCTTGCCCCCATGGCTGCCATAGACACATGTCCCTTTAGAGGCAAAGCCACGTCCTATGGAGGCCTACCAGGGCCGGGTGTCCTTTCTCTCTCACCGGTGGGGATGTGGAGGCAGCTCAGAGGCCTAGAGCTCTGGGCCAGCCCTCTGCAAACGTGTGCTTTGGGCCCCAGGAGCAATAGCTGGTGAGGAAGGGTGAAGGGCTCATGTGCCCCGTCCTGTAAGGCAGGGTCCTTGTCTCAGAGCCACTGTCCAGCTGGGGGGTGAGGAGAGGAGGATGAGGGCATGACAGGGCTGCAAACCTGACCAGCAAGGCTGGCGGGTGCTGGTGGCCAGGGCCACCTCCCCGAGGTCTCTGGCACAGCTGGGACTACAGCTATCCAAAGCTGGGACAGCTGATCCCTTAGGTGAGGGCCCAAGGCAAGGACCAGCCTGATGGGTCAGGGGAGCCCTGGGTGCTCCCAGGCGCCTCCTCTAGCCCCAGCTCCCCCCTCTGTGTCTGGTGATGGCTACGATGCCACGTCCCCTCCTGGCTCCTGGCCCTGGAGTCCTGTACAGGATCCTCAGGGCCCATTGCAGGGGGCCGGAGCACCTAAGATATGGGGTTCAGCGACCTCCAGCCCCTCCTGCTCCCCACCCCGGGCAGGGATGGGCCTCTCTCACCAAGTGGCCTCTCCAAGCCTTGCCACCACCTTGCAATCTGCCTGTTGGAGTCCTGCTAACAGGAAGGTGTTTCTCATAGGAATGCTGGGTGTGTGTCTCCGCATGTGGTCGCTGTGAGTCACTGTTAGCCATGACCCTGGAGGGAAGAGGGCTCTCCTTCCCTCCGGAAAGAGGAGAGTGCCCGGGAAAATGACCAGGAAGACTATGTTTGCGTATGGGCAGAGGGGACCTGGGCCCCGGACACTGACCTGGCACGCGGGGACACGGTGGGCGGGCTCGGAATTTCTGCACACACGCACAGGGACACGCACGGGCTCAGGGGCGGGGAGCCAGGAGTCCCAGATTTGGGCTGCGGAGCCGGCCCTCTCCCTCCTGTGCACTTGGTGGAAGGAGTATGTGCTGGGACGTGTGTAACTTGACACACGCAGCGCTTCCCCCACGGGAACACACACAGCCTCACCAGCCACGACACACGGTGACACACAGCGACACACGCTGGCGGCCGGCTCCCGGGGCCCGGCCCTCCCTCGGCGACGCGCCAGCGATACACACACCGCCGCCTCTGCGCTCACACACACATTCCGGGAGGAGTCACGCTCCCGCCGCGCTGCCGCGAGCCGGCCCGCGGCGCTTCTGTTCTGTTCCCTTCCAGCGCCGGGACCGCAGCGGGCGGGCCGGGATGAGCTCACGCCGCCGCCCCCCGGCCTCCCAGCCTAACTCGCTCCAGATGCCCGCGGCGCGGCCGGCCGCGCGGCCCTCGGGCGCCCCCTGCAGGACGCGGCGCGCGGCTGGGGGCCGGGGGGCTGGGGGCGCGCCGCCCGCCGGAAGGGGAGGGCCTCGGGCCCCGAGCCCCCGTTCCCCAAGGCCCGGCCCGCAGCCCGCGTTCGGAGCCGGTGGGGGCGGCCGGAGCGGGGGCTGTGCCGCCTGCCCCCGCGTGCTTTCCGGGTCACTGGCCCACGCCCCCTCCTCCCTGGTCGCCCCGCTTTCCTGTGCCGTGTGCCCCCCGCCCCCCCTCTCGACTGCCCTTGCCCAAACCTCGGGGTGCGCCCTCACCCTCCCGGGTTCCCCAGGGCGCCCGGACCCTCGGCCAGGTAGGTGCTGCGGCTCAAGCCTCCCGCCCGCGGCCCCGGCCAGGCCCTGCCCACTCTTGTTCCTCTCGGAACAAACACCCTAGTTTCTACTGGGAAAGCAGCAGGGGCCTGACCACCGCCTGGTTTTAATAAGGAGCTGGTATTTCCCCGAAATCGCGGGCCGGTGGCTGACCTCACGGGGATGACGGCTGGCGCCGGGCCAGGGGGCGGGAGCCGGCTCCCGGGTGAGCCCCTGACGCCTGGTCTTGCGGAGAAGTCGGGCGGAGAAGGAGGGGCTCCGAGCGGTTTCGAGTCCCAGCTCAGCTGCGGCTCCCCAAAACTCTGTCCGTCTTTCTGTCTGCTGTCGCGTACCCTGGGCCAGTACTGCCAAAACCCCTGCCCAGGGTCCCGCTCTCCCTCTGCCTCCTTGCGTGACCTGGCAAAGGGCACAACCTCTCACCAGGCCTTTCCTCCAGTGTAGGATGGTGCTGTTGTGGGATTAGAGAGGGGACCAGCGACAGAGAGCCCTGGACCCCAGCAACAAGTAATTTTCACAGGGCGGGGGAGGGGGCTCTCGGGAGCTGGGAGGCGGTGTCAGAGTTCAGAGCAGGGTGGGGGAGGCAGAGGTAGGGCCTGGGGAATTGTCAGCCTGGGGTACACAGGGACTCAGGTGTTCTAGCAGAATGACAGTGCTCAGTGAAGGGTCAGCATAGGGGCCGGGGAGGGTGTCAGGGAAGGCTTTCCAGAGGAGAGGCGCCTGAGCTGAGGTGCATTTGGTCAGGTGGAGACATGGTGGGGGGGGCAGGATCATTAGGCCCTGAAGGGGTGGGGTGGGTGGGGGACAGAGTGGAGGAGAGTGGAGCTAAGGCATCTCAGCGGCCAGTGCAGTGGCTGCCCCGGGAAGCCCTGTGCAGGGAAGGAGCCCTGGGAGCGGCTCCTGAAATCTCATCTGTAAATGAGGGACAAAGATGGAGAGAGCCAGAGGGGGACCCACAGTCGGGCAGAGGGACAGAGACCAGGGGCCACCGAGGGAGCAGGGAGAGAGAGAGAGAGAGAGGAGATTCATCAGGCAGGTAGGCAGGAGGTGGGGGTGTCTAGTGGCTGGAAGATTTTGTCCACTCTGGGGCCTGCGCTTTCCAGACGCTTGGGCCTCTCCTAAAATAACGGTGACTAATACTCATTGAGCACGGCATGTGCTGGGCACTGCTCTAAGCACTTAGAGGTATCAACACATTCTCCCTTCGCTACGATTCTGTTCGTTCATTCATTTCGCAGATGGTCATCGAGTGCCTACCATGTGCCAGACGCGTGCCAGGTGCTGGGAACACAGCAGGGGCGAGACAGACTGCCCTCATCAAGTTTACATAGGGAAGGGGAGGACAGTAACTGTCTACGTGAGTAAAATATAGAGTGTAGTGGAGAAAATCAGAGGCTCAGAGGGAAGACTGGGTGGGTGGGTGCAAATTTGAGAGGGTGTCCTGGGAGAGCCTCACCCACGAGGTGACATTTGAGTACAGGCCGCATCTGGCTCACCGCCCCTTAGCTGAGTACGGTGCTTACAGAAGACCGTTTGCAATCAGTTCCATGATTGGAAACACTTAACTCGGATAGTATCCCCCCTAAAAGAATTCCATTCTTCTCCTCCGTAAACCTGTGTTACCAAAAAAGAAAAACAAAAAACAGTCCTCGGTTGTTACTATATTTTGAATTTCATCTATAAATATTTTGCAGAAGCTTGTTTTCTCTGTTTCTATGTCAGTATGTGTGTCATATTCTCGATTTTGTCTCTTGGCCCACAATGCCTAAGATATTTAGTATTTGGCCCTTTATAGAAAACGTTTGCCGACTCTGGTATAGACCCAGGAGGGGAGGAAATGAACTGTCTGGATGTCTGGGGGCAGAAGGAACAGCCAGTGAGGCACGTCAAGGAGGCCAGTGTGGCTGGAGCCCCACGAGTGAGGAGGAGGAGGGATGAGAAAGGGTCAGAGGAGCCTGGGCCTATGGCGAAATACTGATTCCTAGGTATTTTTAAAAATGTGTGTCGCTATCGTTAATGGAATATCTTGCTTTCTGTTATATTTTCTAATTTGTTATTGCTGCAGGATAGAAAGTTACTGATTTTGTATATTGACCTTTTCCCCCAGCCCTCTTAGTCTATTTTCTTATAGTTTTATTAATTTTTCAGTCGGTTCATTTGGAATTGTTGTTGTTTTTTTTAAAGATTTTATTTATTTATTTGACAGAGAGAGAGACAGCCAGCGAGAGAGGGAACACAAGCAGGGGGAGTGGGAGAGGAAGAAGCAGGCTCCTAGCAGAGGAGCCTGATGTGGGGCTCGATCCCAGGACTCTGGGATCACGCCCTGAGCCGAAGGCAGACGCTTAACGACTGAGCCACCCAGGCGCCCCTGGATTTGTTTTAGAAGGCAATTCTGTCTTCCGCAAATGATGCCTTTTCTATCTTCCTACCTATATAGGAAGAAACTGAGTTTCTTCCTTTCTTTTCCTCTCTCCATGTCCCTTCTCCTTGCCTCCCTATGCTCTCCTCACCTCCTTCCTTTCCCTCTTACCTTCCCTTCTCGCCCCTCCCTTCCCTACTTTTCCCTTCTAGTTTCCTCCCTCTCCTGCTGTTTCTTCCTCCCCCTTCTTTCCTACCCTTCCCGCATATAAAATGAGAATTTAAATTTTCAAAAGAGCCCTGATGAGAGGTATCTCCATCATGTACCTCTGATGGCCTCCCTGGGGTAGGGGCATAGGGCTTTGTCCCCAGACTGGGCCTGGAGGTGGATGTGGGGACCGAGAGGGTCATACACAGACTCCAAAAGGGGAAGTCAAATGAATGCCTATAGATCAGAAGATGCTCTGTAGTAAGGAACAGAACACTGATGTCAAGCGGCTCTGAGGATACAGGAGACTGGCGGATGGCTGTTCCTCAGGAGTCTAGAGGTCAGGTGGCTTCAGTGGGTACAGCCAGGACCTGTATTTCACTCCTCTGTGCTGTGCCATTCTCAGGACCAGAAAATGTGTCTTTCAACTTTGTTCTCTGTTTCAAGATTGTTTTGGACATTTGGGGTTCATGAGATTCCATATGAATTTTAGAATGGGTTTTTCTATTTCTGCAAAAAAAGGCATTGAGATTTTGATAGGGATTGCATTGAATCTGCAGATCGCTTTGGATAATATTATCATTTTAACAAGACTGCATTAAGTCCTCCAATCCATGAATATAGGATGTCTTTCTGTTTAGTCTTTAATTTCCTTAAGCATTATTTTTATAGTTTTCCATGTACATCCATAGTTTCCTTTCACCTCCTTGCTTAAATTCATTTATTCCTAAGTATTTTATTGTTTTTGATGCTGTCGTAAATGGGATTTTTTTTTCATTTCCTTTTTGATTGTTCGCTGTTAGTGTACGCACCAGATAATGCAATAGATGTTTGCATGTTGATTGTGTAGCCTGCAACTTTTCTGAATTTGGTTATTATTGCTAACAGGTTTTTCCTTTTGTGTGAAATCTTTATGGTTTGCTATATGTAGGATCATGTCATCTGTGAACAGAGATAATTTTACTTCTTGTTAATTTGGGAGCCTTTATTTCTTTTTCTTACCTAATTGCTGTGGCTAGGACTTTCAGGACTATGTTGAATAGTGGTGAAAGTGGCCATCCTTGTCTTATTCCTGATCTTAGGGAAAAGCTTTTAGTCTTTCATCATTGAGTATGAGGTTCACTCTGGGTTTTTCATCTATGGCCTTTATCATATTGAGGAAGTTTCTCTCTATTCCCAGCTTCCTGAATGTTTTTATCATGGAAAGGTGTTACATTTTGTTAAATGCTTTCTTGCTTCAGTTGAAACACTAAACGGTCACCTTAAGGAGAGTTTTTTTTATTATCCCTCTCCTTTTCTATGTATTTCTTGTTTCTTTGCATGTCTTGCAATGTTGTCATTGAAAGGCAGACAGCACGTAATATGTCATAGCAAATCTGGACACTGGTTCCGTGTCCCTCTGTCCCACCCCAGACTCGTGGTGGTGGTGTTTATTTGGTCATTTGTTTATTTGTTTAGTGACTTGGGTATGATAATTCTGTGAAGTCTACTTCCCTTTCATTTTGCAGCCTCATATCCCTGCTCAGATTCCACCCCCCCCCCCCCCATTTCCCTGGATCAGCAAAAGCCACTCAATGGTAAATGGTTGTGTGTAAGCTCCTTTGGTCCGTTTTATTTTCCCTGTTTGCCGTTGGATATGTGTGTGTATCTTGGAGACGGCTCTCACAGCTTAGGGAATTTACTTTTCCCCTGCATGTCCGGCCAGACACTAGTAGCTTGGAACTCCTTATCCATTCACTCCCAAGAATGCAGTCTTGTGCACAAAGGTATGTGCACAGTGTTTTTGGCTCTCTCTCGCGCTCATTTTCTCTGTTACACTTCGAGCTAGTCTGCTGTTTTACTTTTTTGCTGCTCATACTGTGAAACTATCAAACCCTCTCTCAATTGCTCATCAGGAAGATCTCTGTTTTTAAACAGCTCCGTTCGGCATGAATTTCTCTACCGTCTGTTCCAAGTAAATTCAGTTATTTCAGGCAGAGCTGAGAACGCACCCCTCCTTTCGGCCTGCCTCTCCTCCTGGGCAGAATGTTTGCCCTGCTGCACAGAGCTGAGGACGGGGATGGCAGCCTGCTTTTCCTGGAGTGAAACTGCTCTGCTCTGAGTGGGTACCAGGGAGAGGGGTGCAATCCATTGGTCTTCTCACTTGCCCTTCCCAAGGTGGAAACTCGGCTCTAACAGCGAGCTGGGGCGGGGCAACTGGAGCCCCAGGATTCTCAGCCCGTGAGGAGGAGCTAAGTGAGGGAAGGGAGCTCCAGTCCTCTTGGGCACGTCTGTTGGAACAGGGCTTCTGCAGATGGACTTGGGAGGAGAGACACCAGCTACCTGTTTCTTCTGAGGGGAAAGCTTGGCTGGGCGAGAAGGAGATCCCATCGTCTTGGCCACTTGTCCAGAGTAGAGTTCCAGAATAGGGAGCTAAGGCAGGGGGGAGGAGAGCTGGTCATGGCTCAAATGCCACAGACTCTTGCTGTTCTTACCAAGTTTTGTCAATTTTCTCGTATAAATATTTCTGTTTGGTATGCCCATAGGGCAATTGCCAGAGACGATTGCCAGTTGTGTTTTTTAAAATGATTTTCACCAGTTAAGTAGCTTTCTCTCTAGGGAGAGAATCAACCAAGTTTCTCACGAAGCCATTCTGGAAGTCCAAAATCAAAGTTTTTTGTTTTTTGTTTTTTTAAGATTTTATTTATTTATTTGAGACAGAGAGACAGAGAGATCACAAGCAGGGGGTAGGGGCAGAGGGAGAAGGAGAAGCAGACTCCTTGCTGAGCGGGAGCCAGACGTGGGGCTCGATCCCAGGACCCCAGGATCATGACCTGAGCCGAAGGCAGATGGTTAACTGACTGAGCCACCCAGGCGTCCCCAAAATCAAAGTTTTAAAAATTTTTTGAAAAATTTGGTAATTTTCAAGATACTTTTCTTCTTTTCTCCTTTCTTTTCTTTTTTTAACTAGGCTCCATGCTGGGCTCCAGTGCAGGGCTTGAACCCACAGCCCTGAGATCAAAACCTGGGCTGAGATCAAGAGTCGGACTTAACCGACTGAGCCACCCAAGTGCCCCTCAAGGTATTTTTCTGTTATTGGTTTCTAATTTCTGTTATGATCTAAGGATGTATTTTGTATAGTCTCAGTTCTTTAAATTTATTACCATTTGTTTAAGGGCTCATAATACACTCTATCTTGGTGTATGTTCCACGTCCACTGGGGGAAAAGAAATGTATTCTGCTGTTGCTAGGATAGAGCATTCTATAAATGTCCATTAGGTCTAATTAATGGCGAGTGTTTTGCAGATCTTATATATACGTACTAGTTCTCTGTATACTTGTCCTATCAATTATTAAGAAAAACATATCGAAATTCCAAATTCTAATTTTGGTTAGACTCTCTTTTCCTCCCTGCTCTGTTGGGTGAAGCTCTGTTGTTAGGTGTATGCAGGTGCATACACGTTTAGACTTTTGTTTCTCATTCTGTAATTAATGTCTGTTTATCCCTGATAATATCCTTTGTTCTGAGGTTGGCTTTGCCTGATGGTAATGTAACCACCCCTTCTTTTGATTAGTGCTTGCATCATATATCATCCTCTATCCCTTTCCCTCTAACCTATCTATGTTTTTATATTTAAAGTGGGTATATAGTTGAATTGTGATTAAAAAAAATTCCAGTCTGACAATCTGTTTTAATTCATGCAATAGAAGCATTAATTCATTTACTAGAACATTTACCTTTAATGGAAGTATTGATATTGTTGGATTGAAGTCGACCATCATGCCAATTGCTTTCTATTTGTGCTATCTCTTTTTCTCTATTCCTGCTTTCTTTTAAATTAATGGAGTATTTTTTTTATGATTCTATTGTATCTTTGCTATTGTCTTATTGATAGTTATTTAACTTTTTTCCTGGTTTCCCTTGATTTTATATCTTTAACTAATTGCCCTCTTCTTTCAGACAATAGTATCTGCTTTTTAGATAGTGCAAGGACCTTATAACGGCATCCTCTCTATTCTTCTTTCTCATCCTGTATTCGTTTTCTCTTGCTGTCTATCTTATGGTAAAGTCCCTTTGATGATAGCTAATGTTTTTTAAATCAGAAGTTATGTCAAGCTGCTTTATACAGTTCTCATGCTGTCAAAAGTTAAAACAAGCAAGATATGCATTCCCACACACATTTGCAGTGAATGCATTTCCTGAGCTTTCTGCTACAATTCCAGAAGCCGATTTCGGACTTCTGTGTAAGTGCTGCAAAGGAAATTTACATGGTTCACAATGTACATGTTTCAAAACCCATTTACCTGGGCAGTGGGGGAGCTTCTACCTAAAACTTCAGTAAAATGACTAATTTGGAAGGTAATGACATAACAAAGGCAAATATCCAGAGCAAAACCGAAAATAGCTCAATAAATGCTTTCCAAGTGAAGGATATGCTCAAAGCTGTATGTTCACAGATGAAGATCAGCATTGGGCAGCACTTATCTGCATGAAAAGACATTTTAAAAGATTAAATGCATAAAATGCCATTACAGATCCCCCTTACAGAAAATTCACAATTGATTTTGATGATGGAGAACGCTAATTTTGAGCCCAATTGAATAAAATGTTATTCTCCCCAAAATTCTTCTCATTAGATTTGTATTACACAATGTTACATCTAATTACTATTATTATTATATTTTGGTGGAAAATTTTCCTTTTTACGGAAGCTTACATAATATCCTCCCTTGTACCTCAAAATCCTAAACTATTTGCTATCTGACCCTTTTTAGAAAACATTAATTGACCTCTGAACTAGAGCCTTCAAATATGTTCATTGTAGTATGTATGTATGTATGTATGTATGTATTTATACTAGGTTAAGAACTTTATTAACCTTGCTCCCAACTTTATTCCCAGGCCTGTTCAGCTTAATTAGCTGCAAAGAATGAATTGTGTCTAAGCAAAAACCAAAAAGAGCTGCAATGTCCAACAGGCTTGGGCTTAAGCATATTAGAGACCTCAATTTTTATCAGGTCCATGAACAAAATTTTAAAAAGCAGTCATCATTATAAAACAGCAGCTCCCAGTCACTTCTTCAAGTTTTTGCTTCTTTTTTTTTTTCTTTTTAAGATGTTTATTTATTTATTTGACAGAGAGAGAGACAGCCAGCGAGAGAGGGAACACAGGCAGGGGGAGTGGGAGAGGAAGAAGCAGGCTCATAGTGGAGGAGCCTGATGTGGGGCTCGATCCCAGGACTCTGGGATCACGCCCTGAGCCAAAGGCAGACGCTTAATGACTGAGCCACCCAGGCGCCCCCAAGTGTTTGCTTCTTTAGAAGTTGACTCAATGCAGTTTGCTTCATTCTTGAAAACTTCACCAAAAGTCCCCAGAAGATCTGGAACTTCATCATCGTCATCTTCCCCAGTAGCACGTGGTGCTTCTCCAGCCACAGGTTGTGTGGGCGGACCTTCCGCCAGTCTCCAACGAGTCACGCCGTCTGTGCCAAGTTGGTTTAAGGTCCTGGATAGCATTTCTGTGGGCTGCTTTGTCTCGGCGCGGCCTGAACTGGTGAGAGTATTTGTTGCCAGAGACGCCTGCACTTCCGGGGTTGTTAAAACAGATCACTGTTCCTTGGTTTGCAACATATTCACTTCTTCAATACCAGAGGTATTGTTTACCCCTAACTTCTTGAAGGAGAACTGAAGTTTGTTTGTTTTTTTTTTTTTTTTTTTATATCATCTGCTGGAGCTGTTCTATGAACCACCTGCTTCCTTCGCTGAGTAGTTCCTTTCCCACCCATGCGCACTTGTGCTTGTAGTTTGGTGAGTTTCTCCTGGTTCATGGATAGTTTCTTTTATCTTTTTGGAACAGAAATGGGGGGGCGGTAGGGTTGGCATTCAGGGTGTCTCAGATGGACCAGCTGAGATTGAGATTGGGTGCACATGTGCAGGGAGGCCAGATGGCAGCTAGGGAATGTTCATCTTAGTATTTAAAATTCCCTGTGTGATGGCTCTGGGCGCCTGGGTGGCTCAGTCGGTTAAGTGTCTGCCTTCTGCTCAGGTCATGATCCCAGGGTCCTGGGATCAAGTCCCACACTGGGCTCCCTGCTCAGCGGGGAGTCTGCTTCTCTGCCCCTCCCCTGGCTGGTACTTTCTCTCTCTCTCTCTCAAATAAATAAATGAAATCTTTGAAAATAAATAAATAAAATTCCCTGCGTGATGGTTCTAAACCCCACATCCTATCTGAATCTAGTTCTGCTGATTGGTTTGTCTCTTGATAGCATGTTGTTAATTTCATTGTGTGTTTCATCATTTTTGGTTGAAAGCTAGTCATTCTGGGTAGGTGAATAGAGACTTTGGTAAACAGTATGTTCATGGGGCACTGGGGTGGCTCTGTCAATGAGGCGTCTGACTCTTGATTTCAGTTCAGGTCATGATCTCAGGGTCCTGGGATCAAGCCCCATGTCGGGCTCCATGCTCAATGCAGAGTCTGCTTGGGATTCTGTCTCTCCCTCTCCCCCTGCTCTTCCACCAGCTTGTACTCTCTCTCTCTCTAAAATAAATAAATAAAATCCATGTGAATCATAGTGAACAAACACTATGTTCAGAAGTAGGCATGTCTTCTCTTTAGTAGAGAGTATTGAGACAATCATGCCAAGTTTTTTTGTTGTGAGGTTACCCTCCATATGTACCAGGCTTCACATTCGTACGTTATATTTTTTGCTTGGAGTGGTGGCTGACTTGTTGGATTTTTTTCTCAGTGTCTGTTCTGCATTCATCTGTCAGTCTTCTGTGTGCTTATGTGTCAAAGAGGATGTCTTTCCATGCTTTTATCCCCTTCCCCCCAGCAGCAAACTGCCGTTACTGTTCCTGGACACTTGCTAGCCTGGTAGTGGAGGGAGGACGCGGGGCATTCTTTGTTTTCCTGGCTCAGCCTCACTGTTAGGCAGGTACTATATTCTTGGCTCTCAGAGATGAGGCCTTCTCAGTGATCTTGATTCTCCCCCAGCATAGGAGATCTCTAATGATGTGGCTCTATCTTT
This sequence comes from Ursus arctos, assembly GCF_023065955.2. Lineage (NCBI taxonomy): Eukaryota > Metazoa > Chordata > Mammalia > Carnivora > Ursidae > Ursus > Ursus arctos. Next base: position 30,690,397 of record NW_026622808.1, on the reverse strand, counting down.
AGGGGTAGACGTTATTTTATGTTCTCTTTACCCAGATATAGTACGCTTTAACTTGTACCCTGAAAATGACAGGTTTGTGCCCTTCACCCAGTTGCATAAGGTGACAGTGGTGCTGGTGGCAGTGGCTGCTGCTGCTTTGCAGCGGTCTTCTTTTAGCTGGCTGGTGGGATGGGGGAAAGAGCTGAAGGATTCAGGCCAGACATCATGCCTTTTCCACAGCAGCTCCTGCTTCCCTCCTCAATGCCTATACTGTAAGCAAGGCTTTCTCTGTTCTCTTGCCCTGCCGCTAATCTTTCTCATGGACAACTGATGGGAGTTTGTAGACAAGGCTCTATGAGTGGGTGCAAGCTCACCTTGTGTCTGCAGCTCCTAGAAGTTCTAAAGTCTTACACTGGCCCACACTTTGCATTTGACAGTTCATTAAAAGAGAACAGGCTGCCACAATAGATGTTATTGTGGAAACGAAGAATACAAGGATTGTGAAAAGGGCTTATTTCTTACTGCACTGATGATTTTAAAGACAGAAAATGGCAATCTTGAATTTTAACTTCTTGGATTAAAGGCTTCTCTGATTTCCCTAAAACAATTTCATGTACTGTATAACTACAGAGTTGATGCAGTTGAAAATAAGATGTAGTATCGATCTTTTGGGTTGCTGAGTTTCAACATAAATTGAAGTAACAGCTTCATCAGAACTCTTAAAGAAAAGTTAGGGCATTAGTCGGGAAAGAGACCCTGAAAATTTAAACGGGGGCACATGTGGATAGATTTAGGACACCCTCATCCTCGGCCACATTGAACCTCTCTTGCCAATAGAAATATTGCCTCCTCCCATTTGATAAGGCTGGTCCTCTTTACTTTAGAGACACTGTACTGACTTCATCTGAGGACATTATATTATAAGCACATGCCAATTCTTTACTTGTATCACCCCTGCCAGGCTTCACTGCCTCTAGACCTAGTAACTGGAGTAAGATCCCAGCATGCTGTACCTTTGGACAGGTACAAAGTATAACCCAGGAGGAGAAGCCTTCCTTACAAAAAGAACTGCAAGAGTTTGCTCATCTACATTGGAACAAACCAGAGGTATATGATAGGATTGGATTCTAAGGACTCTTGCTTGATTGGGGAGGTCTGGGGCCACATTTAGCAGGAACACACTTACCAGAAATTCTGAACTCAGTTTCCTGGTTCAGACAGGTGGGCATGATTCCACATGTTGCAGACTCTACATGCTGGTTGTTCTAAGCCTGAACTCAGTGGTGGACCACACTCAAGGAGACTGATATGCCAGAAATTCCTTGGCTTTATATAGAGAAAGGAATGCAAAGAGTTAGAGAGTGGAGAATACTGGAATGGTTTCATGATGTATGAACTACTCCTTCACTTCTCTGACCTCCAAGAAGGCCTTAGAGAATAACCCCTTCACCAGGACGTTGAAACATACACTGCGAGGGGAGCATCCACATCCCCCAAAACACCGTGACTGGCTGTCCCATTTTGGCCAGGGTAAAGTGGGAAGTACTGCAGTTCAGAAGGTGTGACTGTTGTTTTCTCCCCGACTTCAATAGGGCTGCTGAAGCCCAGAGAGGCAGAGGCCTAGCAGAAGCCTTTAGGCCACAAGACAAAGCACATGGCGTCGGGATGGATGCCAGGGACCAAGTGCTAAGAAGAACAGACTTGCGGGTATCTTTGGTGGTGGCTAACTTTTTAAGGCGCCACTATTACTGAAATAGAACAGCAGCCTCCTCCTTTGTCTAAGCTACTTCATCTGTAGAGGCCCCACCCCCAAATCTCGGTCTGGTGGGTGAAGCCCTGAGCCAAGGAACCAGTATGGAGAATCAAGTCTCCTCGGGTAATGCCCCGCCGCCGAGCCTCAACAGCTGCAGCTCAGGGGCCACCCCAGAAGGGGCAGGGCCATCGGGCGGTTTCCCTGAAACTGGGAGGTCCCTATCAAGGGCAGTTTCCTCTGAGGCACCCTGACCCCTCCGGGCTGGGCGGGGTTCAGCGGGACTCGGAGCCGAGCGAGGCCCCCGGGTGAACCCGACGGCGCGGGGTTTCGCACTCAGGCCCCTGACGCGAGGGGCCGCTATTTCCGCCGCTCGCGCGCCTGCGCGGACCCGTCCACCTGCCACCGCAAGAGGCGCCGTGGGAGCGCGGGCGGGCCCATGGCGTCCCGGGGCGGCGGCTCCTTGGGCCTCCTGCTCTGGGTCCTGCTCCTCCAGCCCTGGCGGGGTGGGGCGCAGGGTGGGTCCTTGCTGCCTCCACCCTCCCCGGCGCCCACCTCCGCGTCGTCCTCGGGAGGCGACCGCGAGGGCCCAGGCGTGAGCGTGGGGAGGGCTGAGGGACCATCCGCGACCCCCGGGCCCCAAGAGCCTGACATACTCTCCCAGTTGGTGGAACTAATCCCAGGTGACGCCTGGCGTTGGGAGCCTCGAGGGGGGCTGAGGCCTGCGAGTGGGAGCCAGTGCTCGGGGGGAGTCTGGGGGAGCCCCGAGGGTCTGAGGAATGCAGCCCCACTGTGGAGTCTGAGCCGGACGCCATGCGGCCTTGGAGGTCTGCAGGTCCAGGGCCTGGGGACTCGGCAGCACGGCCCTGGAGTCTAAGAGGCCGTGGCCTTACCCCCTTGCTGTCCGAGGGGCACCTGGTGCTCTCCTGGGAAGCCCGGGCTCTGTTTCTTTGAGGTTCTTCCTCCCACGCTGTTCTCACCCCAGGGTGTGGCCAAGTAATTGCGAAAATCTTGGGAGGAAAGGAGGCCGAAGAAGGGAAGTGGCCTTGGCAGGTGAGCGTGCGGATCAACGAGAAACACGTGTGCGGAGGCTCCCTCATCACACAGCAGTGGGTGCTGACTGCCGGCCACTGTATTTTAAGGTGAGGAGTGACAAGTGGAGACAGAGTTCTGAAGCCAGCCCCGCTCTCCTCAAATACCCATTAGGTTCTGATGCCCTGGCAACTTGACAAAACCCAAACCCAGCTCAACCCAACCCAACCCAACCCAGCCAAAGCACGCACACACACTGAAAACAGGACGGATTCTGCACTGGTCCTCTCGTTACTAGGAATACTAATCTGGGGGAAAAAACCAATTGTTTGGATGAGCAAACCAATGTTGAGAGTCGTTAAGGAGGGCTGTTTGGTGATAGGGCGGTAGAAAGAGCGGTGGGGGAGGTTGGCGCCCGGCTGGGAAGCATCTGCAATGTGCGGAAAAGGCACAAGGGATGCTTCCCAAGGTCACTATGAGGCGCATGCGCTCTCTCCCACAGCCGATTTCGCTACAGTGTCAAGATGGGAGATCGGAGTGTCCATAAGGAGATCACCAGTGTGGTGGTCCCTGTCCGGAACATCATCGTCCACCCTCAGCTCTCAGTAGTTGGAGTCATTCAAAAGGACCTTGCCCTTCTCCAGCTCCTCTACCCTGTAAACTTCACCATGACCATCCAGCCGATATGCATCCCTCAGAAGACTTTCCGAGTGGAAGCTGGGACCACGTGCTGGGTGACCGGATGGGGCAGAAAAGAAGAATATGGTGAGACTGCGAGGCAGGTAGCATACTCAGGAAGAGGGAGGCAGCCCAACCCTGAAGGAGGCAAAAGGCTAAAGAGAGGGACAAGCCTGGCAGACTGCCTGGCAGAGGGGGAAGGGGGCCTCAAATTTAGCAGCCGCCAGGGTAATGGCTCCTGACTGGCTTGAGCCTAGAAATTGGTTGAGGTCTTTTATTGCAGCACAAATATTTCGTGGTAGCCGTTTAGGAAAGGCAGGGGGCCTGGGAACTGGAGCCGCTCTCAGGAGAAGAAATAGCTGGGTGAAGTCTCTTTCTGCAGATGTGTGAGGGACTGCGCCTGGCTGGTTTGGGGGTATTTTTTAGCTTTCCGGGGGATGGAGCCAGAGGCTTTGGAGTTCTCTCCAGGGTGGATTTCTGCTCAGCGGGTGAGGGGTTGTTTGCCAGTCAGAGCAAGTACTGGCCTTGCTTGTCAGGGAGCTTCCTGTCCTTTCGGGTGGAGGCAGAGCGCGAAGGTCTCTGCTGAGGAGGCTGGAGGGCCTCCTAGCTCAGGGAAGAGGCTGGATTGGTAACTTTGGGGCATTACCCATTCGAGAATCTGTGAACATGCTCAAAAGTAAAGACATGTTACTGACGCACAGGATCCCTGTCACTAGGACTATGGGTACTCAGAGTGACAGAGGCTTGATTAGCATTTCTCCGGCTAAGAGGCCTTGCCCCCTACCTGTCGGGACTGGTTCGGCTTTATGCTCTCTTGATTTTAGTTCTTACCTCCTTTTCTCCCCATGTCTGTTTTGGGCCTCCGTTTCCTCCAGTGTCAAACGGGGACGATACCCACTGCCCTGCCTTTTCCAAAGGGGATTCTAGGTGCTGAGGGGCATGCTGTCCCCCTGTGCACAGCCACCCCCTGAGCTTCTTCCCTTGTAGGCGGCAGCCTCATCACAGCTGTTCTCCATGAGGTCGACCAAGACATCATCCACCACGAGAAGTGTAATGAGTTGATTCAGAAAGCCATGACAACAAAGAGGAACATAGTACTGGAAGGGATGCTCTGTGGCTATAAGGAAGCTGGAAAGGATTCTTGTCAGGTAACTTCATGGACCCTTTTCCACCTCCACGTGGAGGATGTCCCCCCCACGCTTCCTCGTTCCCAAGCGCCAGGGCCTGGGGGAACTGCCATCTCCTCCGTTCGCTCCTTAGTTAAGGAGACTCATGGGGAGAACCCCTCATGGCTCCCCTGAGCTGGCCTGGCCGGCTCCTTCTAAAGGGAGCCGCCCTTGCTGCCTGGGGGCCCCGCCAAGGCGTGGGGAAGTTGGGGGCGGGTCGTGCTAGCACTCTAAGTTCCTTTATGGAGTTCCTCCTCTGTGGCACTTCCCGTGTGAGCCACAGGAGCTCCGTTCACCCCCGTCACAACCCTGCCACGTAGACATCAGACCTATCACACAGCTGGGGTGAGCTCGAAAGGTGCGAGCTCAGGGACCCTGTGCGTGGCTGCCGGACTCCCGGGCCCACCATCTTCCTCTTGCTCCGAGTGCCTTCTGGAGGAGGGGGCGTTTGAGCTGGGCCTCAGAAGATGAGTATTTGGATTTTGTGGAAAAGCGTTGTAGGGGAGGGAGCAGCATGGACAGCAGCTCCGAGGTCTGAGGGAACTTGTCATGTGTAGGGCCTGTCTTCCAAGTCGGGAGCAATGAGGTGACCAGAGAAGAGGGCTGGGGTCGGAATCCGTGTGGCCTGGAGCGCTGGGCCAAGTTTCTCGACGCCATCCGGGCAGGACTGCAGGCTAGGTGTTTGTTCCCATCATCTAGCCGATGATGCTGGGTCCCAAGCAGGAGCTGGGGCGGGGAGGGGGGGAGGAGATGTGTCTGAGGTTGAATCATGAGTTCTTGGTGACTGACTGCTGGGGGGGGTGCGAAGGAGAGGTTGGGAGGGCTCTGTGTTTCTGTCTGAGCTGGTTGGTGGGGGGCGGGGGCACCAGAGCGGGTCTGGGAGAGGACACGCAGGGTTCTGCCTCAGATGGGGTGTATATGGCATGTCTGGGAGTGGGGCGTCAAATATGGCGGGAGCTGGCTATATGGGTTAGGAGTTCGAGAGAAACTTTAACTTTAAGCTAGGTGAATGGATTTAGGGGGCTCTCATGCAGAGGTGATATTCAAAATGGTTAACAGCCACTATGGTTTGGGAAATGACTGGTCATAATATTCTCCCAAGGATATTAGAGTTTTCCCATTAACTTTCTTTCTTTCTTTTTTTAAAGATTTTATTTTTAAGTAATCTCTATACTGAGTGTGGGGCTCAAACTTACAACCCCGAGATCAGGGTTGAGCCAGCCAGGTGCCCCTTCCCATTGACTTTTCGATTCTCAATTCTTGTATGCACAGAAAGGTGGGCCTGTAGGTCCCTGGGGAGGGTCCCCACGTGCCTGGCCGCCCAGGGCCTTACGCTGTAGTCAGCCTGCTCTGATGTGGGCGGCCTGCCATTCCTGCGTTTGTTTCTTTCTCTTTCTCCAGGGAGACTCTGGGGGCCCTCTGGTCTGTAAATTTAAGGACGCGTGGGTCCAGGTGGGAATCGTGAGCTGGGGCCTTGGCTGTGGTCGTGGAAATGTGCCTGGAGTTTATACGGATATTGCTACCTATGCTGAGTGGATACTCGATGTGATTAACCGGGCTGCCTCTTTGTATCCAGCGGGGTTCCTCATCCCACTTCTGTGCCTGCTGCTGCCCCTGGGCGTCCTGGTGGCCCCGTGATCACCCCGGCCCACCCCCCTCCTGTTGCCGAGTCTCGCCTGGGCCTCTCCTCCGACCTCCCACTCCTACTCAAATGCCCTCTCCCCCAGTTCTGGTTGGCACCCAGTGACCCTGTAGAGAGCCACACAGTAAGAGCAGCAGCAAGGCTGGAGCCCCAGAAGTGTCCCAGCCCGATGCCCCAGTACCTGCGTCGGCCACACGCACACCTTGGCTGTGCCCTGCCTGCCTGGAAGGAGGGAGGTCAAGCATCCCAGCCTGAGAGCCAGCCGACTGGCCAGCTGAAGCCCAGGGCTTCCTTGCCATCTCGGAGAGCCCCTGCTGGAGACGTCACGCCAGGAGCAGGGAGACAGCATTGGACCTCAGGCTGTCACCTGAGACTCTGACAAAGTGGTCAGCTTGCTGATGGTGCAGAGAGAGGGAGGAGGCATCACCAGGTCCCTGCCGAGGTGTGAAGCCTGGGCTTTCCACATCTGCCGGGGTGTCTGGGGCTGGGAGACTTGTCCCTGCAGCCAGCGTGGATCCAGCCGTGCGTGGCCAGCCTGTGCCACACAGGCCCTCCTGGGGCAGCCCCATGATGGGGTCCCCTTCCTCGGTCCCTAGTGGCCCCGCCCAGGCTCAGTCCAAGTTGTGTGGAGGCATTAAGGAGTGTGGAGATTTCAGATGGCAACTGAATAAATGTTTGGAGTGTCACTTGTGTGTTCTGTATCTCTCCTGGTCTGGGGTGTGGGGACACTGAGGAGAAGTTATCTCCTGTTTAACTTAGGAATGTGTTCATGCTGCTTTTTAAACTCTAGAGCGAGAGGGGGGCACCTGGGTGGCTCAGCCGTTAAGCGGCTGCCTTCAGCTCAGGTTGTGATCCCAGGGTCCTGGGATCGAGCCCCGCATCGGGCTCCCTGATCAGTGGGAAGCCTGCTTCTCCTTCTCCCCCTGCTTGTGTTCCTGTTCTCTCTGCCAAATAAGTAGATAAAATCTTAAAAAAACTGAACAAGACTCTGGAGTGAGAGGGGAGGCCCACATCTGCTCTGATAAGAGTCCGACAGGTGGCCTTAGCACTTGGGTCCTGCTGCTGTGCCCCGCCGGGCCACCAGCATCTCCGCAGGGGGCTTCGTAGCTGAGTTTGCTGGCCATTGCATCTGGGGAAGAGGACGTGAGAGAGAGTGGAAGCAAGAGAGAGGTCAGGGCAGAGCCTGCAAACGGCAGCCCTTACTGTCTGCCTGTCGAAGTGATGTGGAGCCTTGAGCGCCAGACCGCCGTGGGTGGCTCTGAACACCGGGCTGAGGCTCGGGGAGAGGATAGGTTGAGTGCTCACCGTGTCTCTGCTGGCTCGTTTCCCTTCTTACCCTGTGTTCCCAGGGTAGCTGTTTGTCACGATGCGGACCGTTTACCCCACCGCTCCCGATTTCCTTCCCTGTTCTTGAAACTTTGAGGTTGATTTATTGTAGCAGGGGTTTAGTGCCTTTTGCTTGTGAGAAGTGCCTGTGAACATTTAGGTGCCTAAAGAAGTGACTGAGGTAACGCTCCATACCTGTCACCTCTGACACTGTTCATCCCCTTCCTCTGGACATGTAGCCGATCAGAATAAAGACTGCATTTCCAAGTCCCCTACATCTAAGTGCGGCACTGATTCTGGCCAATAACACATAAACTGAAACGTTGGGTGTGAATTTGGGGAGATGTCCTTAATGGAGGACAAGCCCTTCTTCAGATCTCTTTCTTCTCTCCTGGCTGGAATGTGTACACGGTGACCGGAGCTTGAGCACCGATCTTGGGACACGAGGCACATGCTAAGGGTACGGAGCAGGAGTTGAGAAGGAACTTGGCTCCCATCACAGCTCTTCATGCAACAGAGAAAGAAGCTCTTCTTTTAATTAAGCCGTTTTCATTTTCGGTCTCAGTTACTCATAGAAAAACCTCATTCAGTGGATAACCAATTCAGTGGCTATCATGTGGAGTTTTATTTCTGGACTGTGATGAATGTAAGTTTTTAAAGTCATTTATTTAGACTTTTTTTTTTTTTTAGGGAGGGGCGGGGGGCAAAGGGAGAGGGAGAGAGAGAATCTTAAGCAGATTCCCCGCTGAGTGCAGAGCCCAACGCTGGGGTCCATTTCAGGACCCCGAGATCATAACCTGAGCTGAAATCAAGAATTGGACACTTAACCAACTGAGCCCCCCAGGCGCCCCGAGACTAAATTCTTTTTAATTCCTACTTCACTCTACACCATTGCTTCCTTCTCTATTCATTTTTTTAAATCGATAAGATTAAGAGCTTATGTTGATGAATGACTGTTCTTTCTTAATGCATTTCTGTATTATCATTTTCTTTATCGACAAGTAATTTATATATAGTAAAATGTACACATTGCAATATACAATTTTTACGAGTTTTAACACGGGTGTACCCCATGCTAACATCTCCAAATCATGGTCGAAAACATTTGCATTAATCCAGGATATTCTTTTATGTCCCTTTCTAATCATCCCCTCCCAGAGGTAACCACTGTTCTGATTATTATATTATTTGCATGTTATTGAACCCCACATTTTTTTTTAAGAGAGGGAGGTGGGAGGGGCAGAGGGAGAGAGAATCTTACGCAGGCTCCACACCCAGCAGGGAACCTGATATGGGGCTCCTTCTCCCAACCCTGAGATCATGACCTGAGCCAAATGCAGACGCTTAATAGACTGAGCCACCCAGGCACTCCTAGTTCATTCCTTTTCATTGGTGAGTAGTAATATTCCTTCGTGAATATTCCATAGTTGGTTTGTTTTCCTGTTGATGGACATTTGGGTTGTTTCCGGTTTGGGGCTATCATGAATGAAGCTGCTAATAAGCATTCTAGTATAAGACTGTTTTGTATCTATATGCTTTCACTTCTTTTGGGAATAAACCTAGGAGCAGAACTGCTGGCTCATGAAATTGATGTATGGTTAACGTTATTAGAAATTTCCAAAGAGCTTTCCAATTATTTGTACTGTTTGTGCTACTCCCGGCCATAAACGAGAGTTCCAGTTGATCCACATCCTCATCTGTCCTCAGGCTTTTTGGGTCCAATTTTAATAGGTATGAAATGCTACTGCGTTGCGGTTGTGTTTGTGTTCCCCTGTAACTAATGATACTGAGCACCTTCTTATGTGCTTTTGGTCATATGCGTGTATTCAGTGAAGTGTTTTCAGCTACTTTGCCCATCTTTAATTAGGATGCTTATTTTTTTTATTGCTGACTTCTAAGTCGTCTTCTTGTATTCTGAGTAGAAGCCTAAGTCTGTGACTTTTTTCACTTTTTTAGCTGGGGGCTGTGAAGATTTTTCCTCTATTTTTTCTCCTAGAAGCTTTATACTTTTAGCTTTTACATTTAGGTCTATGGTCTACAAATTAATTTGGGAGCACGGTAGGAGACATAGGGGTGAAAGTATCTTTTTTCTGTATCTTTAATGTTTATCCAGTTCCAGTACCATGTGTTGAAAATACATTTTCGCACTGATTTCCATTGGTACTTTGTCAAAAATTAATAGCGTATATGTGCATCTCTTTATGGATTGTCTATTCAGTTCCTTATCTATTTGTATATATTTTTTGTTTACCAGTATATTCTTATGCCAACTTTACAGTGTCCTAGTTACTTTTATAGTTAGTGTCCTAGTAGCTTTTATAGTTAGTCTTGAAATTCGGTAACGCTGAACCTCCCAATTTTTTCATGTTTTCCAAGGTGGAGCTTTGTGTAGAAATTGACAAGCTGATTCTAAAATGTATACAGAAAAGCAAAGGACGTGGACGAGCCAAAAGAAGAACTCTTGTACTTCAAGACTTACCATAATAGTATAGTAACCAAGACAGTATGGTATTGGCATAAGGGCAGACATATAGATCAGTGGAATAGGATAGACAGTCTAGAAATAGACCCACACATATATGGCCAATTGGTTTCAACCAAAGTGCCAAGGCAATTCAATGTAGGAAAGGATAGTCTTTTAAATAAATGATACTGGAACAATGGGGACATTCCGATGCAAAAACAAAACAAAACAAACCCCTCAATCTTAACTTTGCATTTTATGTAAAAATTAACTTAAAATGGATTATAGAGCTAAATGTAAAACCTACATCTAGAAAACTTCTAGAAAAAGGAAGAAAAGTCTCTGTGACCCTTGAGTTGGCAAACATTCTTTATAGAGGACACAAAAAGCATGAACTACACAAGAAAATAAATGATTGGATTTCATCAAAATGAAAATATTCTGCTCCTTAAAAGACACGATTAAGAAAGTGAAAATCAAAGCCACAGGCTGGAAGAAAACAGCAGAAATATCCACTCAGAGACTTATGTATGAATGTTCATAGCATCTTTATTCATAATAGCTAGAATCTGGAAACAACTCAAGTGTCTGCTAACAGATGAATGATAATCAATGAAAATACTACTTGGCAATAAAAAAAAGAATAAACTGCTGGCAGACACCAGAACATGGATGGAAATTCAAAAACATGTTGAGTGAAAGAAGCCAGATCCAAAGAGTACAGATTTCTGATTTCATTTATATGAAGATCAAATAGGCACAACAGGTGGTCAGTGGTTGATCATGATGGGTGTGAAGAGGGCACAAAGGCACATTCTGGGGTTTCAAAACGGTTTATAGCTTGATTGAAGTGGTGGTTACATGGATCTATATATTCATTAAACCAGTAGGTTGTGCACTTAAGGTCTATCTATTTAACCATATGCAAATTTTTCCTAGTAAAAAAAAAATAGGTTAATGTGACACATTCTAGTTTGGCTCCAATGTCTATTCTCTTCGTCTTGCATAATACATGTCTTATGCAATGACCTGATGTCTTAGGTCATTCTAGTGTTATGCCAGCAAATATTTAACAAGGAGTTCTGGAGAGGAAAAAAAGCCCAGATTTATAAAATTTTTCAGATTTCCGTAATATAAATACTTCCACTATGGCTGATCCTTTTTTTTTTTTTTTTTAAGATTTTACTTATTTATTTGAGAGAGAGAGAATGCCAGAGAGAGAGGGCGAGTGCCACACAGAGAGCACAAGCAGGGGTTAGGGGCAGAGAGGGAAGGAGAAGCAGACTCCCCACTGAGTAGGGAGCCTGATGCAATGCAAGGCTTGATCCCAGGGCCCTGGGATCATGACCTGAGCTGAAGGCAGACGCTTAACCTCCTGAGCTACCCAGGCGCCCCCACCATGGCTGATTTCAAGCTACCAACATGTCATTACTGAATCTGGAGTTGGGAAGAGATGTAAACCATTAGATAGAAGTTCTACCATACAGCTATAGTAGACCTAACCTCAAGATCTCAGGTAATTAGAAAATTCAGGAAAATAACTAGGAGGTTATGAATTTTGAGTATTTATTACCTTTGTTTTTAGTGTAATTTCTTTAATTATAGGTTTTATAATTTAAATATGAATAATGACTGTGTTAAACAGCCAGCTCATAAAATTCCGGACAACTAACAGTTGGCATTCATGAGCTGGGACAGGTCAGCTCCAGCATCTGCTGGGCTACAAGCAAATTTTGGGACAAGGGTTCATGTTCAAGTAACTTATTAAGAGAGTTATTTTCAGGAAAAAATTGTATGGATGTGAGGGAAACAGGATAGGAAAGGGTAAGAAGTTTAAGAATGTGAGTACAGGGGTGCCTGGGTGGCGCAGTCGTTAAGCGTCTGCCTTCGGCTCAGGGCGTGGTCCCGGTGTTCTGGAATCGAGCCCCACATCAGGCTCCTCCACTGGGAGCCTGCTTCTTCCTCTCCCACTCCCCCTGCTTGTGTTCCCTCTCTCGCTGGCTGTCTCTCTCTGTCAAATAAATAAAATCTTTAAAAAAAAAAAAAGAATATGAGTACGGGGCGCCTGGGTGGCTCAGTCCTTAAGCGTCTGCCTTCGGCTCAGGGAGTGATCCCAGAGTCCTGGGATCGAGCCCCGCATTGGGCTCCCTGCTCTGCTGGGAGCCTGCTTCTTCCTCTCCCACTCCCCCTGCTTGTGTTCCCTCTCTCGCTGGCTATCTCTCTCTCTGTGTCAAATAAATAAGTAAAATCTTTAAAAAAAAAAAAAAAGAACGTGAGTACAGGTGAAGTCTAGGCTAAGCAAGATCCTGGAGAATATGTTACAGAATTCATCCAGACTTAAAGCAAGGGAGCTGGGCTTTTGTGCCCTGCATCACTATGTCGTTGGCTGCACGCTGATGGGAGGGATGGGAGGTAGGAATGCAGCGCCTAGTCACCGTCTGTAATGGGGCTCCATGTGCTCAAGGGTAAGCCTCCTAAGAAAGATGCAGGTATGAATTCCTAGTAGCAGTACCTAGAGTAGCTGGGAGATGGGTACACGAAACAGGTAGAATGGATCCCAGGTGATCTGGGTGGCTATGCACTTCAAAACTGCCTTTCTCAGCTTCCTCGAAACTTAGGGTGACCACATATTTAAGTTATGTTCCATGAGATGTAAGTAGAAGTAGTATGCTGGTGGAGGGGATGCCCTTCAAAGGTACACGAGTATGTTTTTTGGTTCTTTCCCCTTCCTAAACGGGAAGATGAGAAAGACGGAGATGCATCTTGGAGGCAGAGAAGTGTGTCCATGTTAAGGGTGGCAGAACTGGACCTGGCTGCCTACATTTGGACTGTTAAGGAAGAGAGAAATAAACTTTTTTTCTTTTGAACCACTCTCTTTTGGGATATCTCTGTGACTGCACTTTAACCTGTACCCTAATGAATATAGTGAGCGAAGAAACAAGCTATAACAAATATCTACAGTCGTGACTGTGTGGAACAATAATAATTTCTGATTTGTAGGTTTTTCCTTCTTCTTTAAAAAATAGCAAGACAGGACTAAGCCCAACAGAATGAGAGACTGTATCAAGAAGAACAAGGAGGACAAATCCACTACAGAAAAGATATACTTATTTGTACATGACCTGGTTGTTTCAATATAGAAAACCCCAAAGAATCTACAAATTATCAAAATTGATAAAATAATTTGATAAGATGGTTGAATAGGAGAATAATACAAAATTGCCTTTCTGAAAGATGTGCATGACTTTGTGGGAAAATTTATGACATTTTATTGAAGGACATGAAGGAAGACCTAAATAGAGATACACCACATTCATGAGTAAGAAAGCTCAACACCACACAGATGCCAATTCTCCCCAAGATGCTCTTTAGATTTAATGCATAGTTGAAGAGAATTTTCAACAGTTTAAAAAATATTGTCAAACTTTTCCGTAAGTTTATATGGAGTACCAAGAATAGCCAAAACCCTAATGAAGAAGAAGTTGAGGTGGGAGAATATATTCTATCACATACTGATGTTCAAAAGCTCTAGTAATCAAGCATATGTCAACTATACTTTAATAAAAAAAGGAATGGGCCATTCAGTACATGGTGCTGGGATAAATGGTTAAATGGAAAATAAATGAAACTGAATTCCTTTTTTTTTCTCAAGATTTTATTTATTTATTTGACAGAGAGACAAGCAGAGAAAGAGGGAACACGAGCAGGGGGAGTGGGAGAGGAAGAAGCAGGCTCCCAGTGGAGGAGCCTGATGTGGGGCTCGATCCCATAATGCCGGGATCACGCCCTGAGCCGAAGGCAGGTGCTTAACAACTGAGCCACCCAGGTGCCCCGAAACTGAATTCCTATCTCACTATAAGCAAAAAAATATGTGGGTAAAAGATGAAACATGAAAAACAAAACTTTAAAACTTTTAGAAGAAAACACAGGACCGTATCTTTAAGACCTCAGGATAGGGAAATCTTTTTTTATATTTATTTATTTATTTTAGAGAGAGAGCATGAGAAGGGGGAGGGTCAGAGGAGAAGCACACTCCCCACTGAGTGGGGAGCCCAATGTGGGGCTCAACCCTGGGATTCTGGGATCATGACCTGAGCAGAAAGCAGACGCTCAATCGACTGAGCCACCCAGGCGCCCCTAGGGAAGGCTTCTTTCTTAAACGCAGACACAAAAAGCATAAATGATAAAGAAAAAGATTGCTCTTTCTATGTTAAAACTACGAACTTTTATTCATCAAAAGATGTAATAAAGTGAAAAGACAAATCAGGATTGTAAAATGATATTTGGAGCATGCATTACCAACAAAGGATTAGCGTGCATTAAAAAAAAAAAACCCTCAATAAGGAGTACTTCAAAAGCAATTTAAATATAAAATTGGGCAGATGTTACAAACATTTTACAGAAAGACAGCACAAATGGCCGGGAAAGATATGAACATATACTCCAGGGAAATGTAAATTAAAACCTTACCAAGATATAATTTTATGCCCACCATGCGGGAAAAAACAGAACTGTGGCAATGAGTGTTGGGAAGCGTGGAGATTAACAGAAAGATTCATAGACTGATGGTGGGAGTGTAGTTTGGTAAAATTAGTTTGAAAACTGGCATTATGAATTAAGAAAAATACATTTACTTGACATCCAAGGTCATAACTCTCGCAGATGACACAGGTAATTCAAAAGACACACAATGAAGCAGAGTTACTCATAGTGGATATACACCAATAGTATACATAGAAAACGGGTTGTTCTGCTTTTTTGGAAAACATCGTCCGACAATGTAGGACTATGACTCTAGAAAGAAGGGTAATAGGTGAGATGAACCCTACAATTGTCCTGGCTTCCTAAACGGAAGCAATTTTCACATGGCACAGGGAGGGGAACCCAAACAGAGTGCAATGATATCACTAAGTTAAGGAGACAGATTGGGGCTCAGGAAGAGTAGGCATCTGGAGTTTGCAGGTCAGAATCCTGAAGAGCAGGGGTTACCATACTATGGTTTGTGGGCCACTTCCAGATACAGCCTGCTTTTGTATAGGACTAAGAATGATTTACACAGTTTTAAAGAATCGCTTTTTAAAACGATTATATGGGGGCGCCTGGGTGGCGCAGTCGTTAAAGCGTCTGCCTTCGGCTCAGGGCGTGATCCTGGCGTTACGGGATCGAGTCCCACATCGGGCTCCTCTGCTGGGAGCCTGCTTCTTCCTCTCCCACTCCCCCTGCTGTGTTCCCTCTCTTGCTGGCTGTCTCTCTCTGTCAAATAAATAAACAAAATCTTAAAAAAAAAAATAAAACGATTATATGGCAGAGTCCATGTGGACCTGCACAGCTTAAAATATTTGCTGTCTGTCTTCTACAGAGCAAGTTTGCTGATCCCTGCTGTTCAGGATGGAGATATGCAGAGAAACAACTCCAGAAATCTGCAGAACTCTCCCTTCAGTCTTTGGCTGAATACTAATCCGCACACACATAGGTTGCCTTTCCAGGAGGCTAGGCAGAGAACAACTGCTAGGGTGCTATACGATGAACAGCTCACAGAGCTCACACAGTGCTGGGAGATTCAAGTTTCATCCCTCCAGAGAGGAAGGACCTCACTGAGTACTCAGACAATCAGTAGAGATCCCATCAGGCTCACGCCTTAGTATTAAGGTGAAGGTAGTCCTAGAATAAAGGCTATTCTAGACTCATCCTAACAAAGCTTAAAAGCCAACTTTGAATGGACCAAGGTGAACTGCAAGTAATTTAGTTGCCTGCCAAATTTCCACACTCCTTAAAAAAAGGAAATACAATTCAAGTAGTCAACGGTGTAACATTAATAGTGTTCAGCATTCATTAAAAATTACTAGACCTATAACTAAGAGGTAAGCCAGTCAATAGAAACAGATACAGAAATAGTAGACAAGAACTTTAAAACACCTGTTATTGGGGTGCCTGGATGGCTCATTCGGTTAAGCATCCAACTCTTGGTTTCTGCTGCGGTCATAATCTCAGGGTCCTGGGATGGAGTCCCCAGGGTGGGCTTTGAGCTCAGCATGAACTCTGTCTGAGATTCTCTCCCTCCCCCTCTGCCCCTCCCCCGCTCACACACTCCCGTTCTCACACTCTTTCTTTCTAAAATAAATAAAAATCTTAAAAAAATTAATAAAACACCTGCTATTAATATTCTAAATTTGCTCAAGCATTTAAAAGAAAACATGAATGGGACTAGAAGAGAATATAAAGAAAGAGCTAAATGGAACTGTTAGAGCTGAAAAATATACCACCTGCAGTAAGAAATTCACTGGATGGGTCTAACCACAGATTAGATACTGCAGAGGAAAATATTAATGAAATCAAAGGCACAGCAATATAAACCATCCAAACTGAAGCATAGATAAGAAAAGATTGAAAAAAGTTATTGGACCCTGATGATTTGACATATGGAATGATATCGCGTGGTCTTACCTGAGAAATTGGAGTATAGAAGAATGGAAGAAAATAGTGGGAGAGAAATATCTGAAGAAATAATATTCTTCAAAAACTTTTCAAATAATTCAAATAATTTCTGAAAATTTCCAAATTTGATTAAAAACGAAAAGCCACAGGTTTAGGAAGCACAACGGACCCCAAGTAAACACAAAGAAAACCACATTGCAGAACATGGTAATTGAATTGTTATTCAAAACTCAGGGGTGGAGTTTAAAAGCAGCTGGGAAAAAGACATTATATACAGAGGAGCAAAGATAAGAATGATCAGGATGCCTGGCTGGCTTGGTCGGTGGAGCACATGACTCTTGTTCTTGGGATTCTGGGTTTGAGCCCCACGTTGGGTGTAGAGATTTCTTAAAAATAAAAAATCTTAAAAAAAAAAAAAAAAAGAATGACTGCAGACTTCTCTCCAGACACAATGCAAGTTAGAAGATAGTAGAGAGAGGGTCATCTTCACGTGTTAAAAGAAATAAAGTAAATCAGCAGAGAATTCTGCATCAAATGAAAATATGTTTCAAATATGAAATTAAAGTAAAGACTTCTAAAAACAAAGGCTGAGAGAATTCTTTCCTGGACTTCAAGAGATTCTGAAGTTCTTCAGGTTGAAAGAAAATGATATCAGATGGAAACTGCTCTGTACCAAGACACGAGGTGGGTGCCAGAAATGGTAGCATTGTTAGGAAATATTAAAGACTTCCCATTTTTAAATTTCTTGCAACGTGGAATACGAACCTTTTTCAACTTTTGTACTCACTCCATTAAAATCTATTGGTCTTTCACTTTGAATGGATCTTGTAGCCATACATAATTTTGTAAAACCTTCGGAAAATATTGGCTCACTGTAGATTTTTCGAATGTTGACATGTTTCATTACACAATCAATATAAAAAAATCACATTTACTTATATCACTACAGTTGTCACAAAAGTATTTAATTATTGGAAAGCTGGAAAGTGTTGTCTGCCTATGATGCCTTTGCCAGCACCATTCTCAGTGGACTCACGGAGTGTCTGACTTATCGTCTTGGGACCCACATAACACAGTACTACAGAGTACTGAAATGCACTAATCCCAGTAAGAATGAATTGTTAGCCCTCCACGGTGGAAAGAAATCGATATAATCATCTTGCCACCAAAGAGCTGGTTGGTTTCCTTCAGGGATGTAGCATTTCAGGGGGTTGGCCTTGACCTTGGATGCTGACCAATTGGACATTCAGCAACTGCAGCTATATCGGCTTCGGTAAGAGGAAGCCCACGTTGCTTTATTGGGTGAAGACTACCCTCCAATCCTGTCTACACAAATACTCTGTTCATGGACACGCTGTGCAAGCGTGGAGGTTGACGAGGACAAGTGTGAGCTGATTTCTCGTGGAGGAGTCATCCACATGGTTGTTGAGTGGCTACTCATTGGTGGGAACTGGCACAGAACAGAAAAGGCTATATACTTCTATTCATTTATATGAGAGAGAGAGAGGAGAGAGAGAGAGTGCACAAGCTGGGGGAGAGGCAGAGGGAGAGGGAGAAGCAGGCTCCCCGTGAGCAGGGAGCCCGATGCGGGGCTTGATCCCAGGACCCTGGGATCATGACCTGAGCTGAAGGCAGACGCTTCACTGACTGAGCCACCCAGGCGCCCGAAGGCTACACACTTTATGTCTGCTCCCACAGGTTCATTCATGTGCCTCTTCCCCCGGATTATGGAGTTTTGCTCTTTCTAAGCCCCTGACCAACCAGACAAGGCATTCATCACAGCTCAGGGGTCCATGTATGTTCTTATTCAGGCTACTTCTCCTTTTCTACCAAGTCGATGTCCAGGTGTACTGTTTGAAGCCCTATGCACAGGATTTCTCCTGATCCCTGCCTTTCAGGGCCACCCCCGAGTGAGGTTCCAGGGCAACAGCAGTCTGTTTTCAGCACCAAGATTTTAAGCCCATCTGTGAACGCGGCCTTGGTTTTTTCCTCTTTCCTCAGCTCGTTACAGGATACTCCTTATAAGGCTATGGGTACAAACCGACGGAGAAAGTTTAATTCAATACAAGCAGGTGATATGGAGGTCTAGGCCATTATTTTTGTGCAACTTACTTGTGTCTTCAAGACCTGTCATAATAATCCAGTTCCAAATGTCTCAAGTCCACTGAATGATGAATTGCTTTGTCCAGCCGAGTTTATGACTTGTTTAGTCTGGCTGAATATCTCCTTTACGATAGGAGGCATGGGACTCTCAGTTACTTGATGTTCCTTGGTCTGGCCCTCGGTTTCCTTCTGCGGTGCATGGAGCAGGGAGCTAGGAGCTGCTTTTCAGATTTTTTTGCTGCAGACGGTGTGGTCTTGCTCCGGTACCGTAGGAGTCTATGCGGTGACTCTGTCATTAGGACATAGCCGAGACTCCTTCCAGCACTGTTATTTTATCGCAGCCAACTCCAGCACCATGGGGTTTGCGGGGTCATATGGCCCCAGCGTTAGGCTGCTCAGACTGCAGCCTGACTTCATGTCTTGATAGGAGGAACTGCAAAGCATTGTGGCCACTTTCTGTATGGACTCCAGGACAATGTCCCCGCTCAAGACTTCTCATTTATTCACATTCCTTTTGCCATGCAAGGTAACATATTCGCAGGTTCCAGGGATTAGAACACGGACGTGTTTGGGATGCCGGTGTTCTGTCTACTACAGCGCTGTGTCCAGATGTTGGCTATGAAGAATAAAGCTACTAAAAACAGTCGTACAGGGGTGTGTGTGTGTGTACATATAGTTTTATTTCTCTGGGGTCAATGCCCAGGAATGCAATGACTGGGTCGTATGGTAATTGCATATTTTGCTTTATAAGAAACTGCCAGTCTGTCTTCTGGAGTGGCTGTAATATTTTACTTTCCTACCGCAGCGTCTGAGTGACCCAGTACCTCGGCCTCCACGTCCGTATTGGGCGTTGTCACGATCGTTGATCTTCGCCAGCCTGTTCGGTGTGTCGTGAGATCTCATTGTCCCTTCCAGTTGCGCCTGGCTCAGGGCTCTGTTCCAGGGGAAGGGCAGGGTCGTCTCGAAGGCGGCGGGTCCGAGTCGGCGGAGCAGGGCCGGCAGGGGAGGAGCGGGGCGAGGCGCGCTGCACTCCTGGCCGCGGCGGCGGCGGCGGGTGCGGGTCTGCGGAGGCCCGGGACAGGGCGAGGTCGAGGCGGGGCCGCCGAGTGCCCGGGAGGCACCGCGCACCGGTCCACGCAAGGCCGGGACGAAAAGCCTCCCCGAGTCACGCCTCCGCGGCCCGACGGTCAGGCCCCGCAGGGGGCGCGGCGGGACCCGGTTTCCCGCCAACGCGAGGGCAGGGCCGCGGGCCGCCGCGAGGGGGCGCTGCGAGAGGCGCGGAGCCGGCGGGCCCATGGCGTCCCCGGGCGGCGGCTCCCCGGGCCTCCTGCTCTGGCTCCTGCTCCTCCAGCCCCGGGTCGCTGGGACGCAGGGCGGGTCCGCGCCGCCCCCACCCTCCCCGGCGCCCACCTCCCCGTCGTCCTCGGGGGGCGGCCGCGAGGGCCCCGGCGCGAGCGTGTGGAGGGCTGAGGGACCGCCCGTGACCCCCGGGCCCCAAGAGGCGGCCGCATCCCCCCAAGTGGTGGCGGTCACCCCAGGGGCCTCTGGCTCCTACAGGGCTGTGGCCACGGCAAAGCCACTAACCACAGCAAAGCCGCTGTTTCCTGCAGGTGATGTTTCTGGGTCAGGCCCTGCCGCGGAGACCTGGCCTGGGCCGAGGGGGCCGAGGGCGCCGAGGGGGCCGGGACTCTGCTCTGGGGGAGGGTCTCATGCGGAGATGGTTTTTCGCAGGGGAGTTGGGGGGTCGGAGGGGCCCCAACCCTGCGCTTGAGCTCGGAGGGGACGCGTGGCCATTCTCCGAGGAGCCTCAGGGGACACAGAGCTGCCCCCGGGGTGGGGTGGCGGGTCTGAAGGGACAGGGCCTTGCCCTGAGGGTCCTGAGGCTTCTGAGCCTCAGCGGGCTCTGCGGGTGGTGCTGGCAGGGGCGTTACTGTCAGCCCCTCCCTCCCCTGACCTGCTGCAGGGTGCGGCCAGAGGTCCATGAGGATAGTCGGCGGACTGCCCGCCGCGGAGCGGAAGTGGCCGTGGCAGGTGAGCCTGCAGATCAATGACAGACACATGTGCGGAGGCTCCCTCATTGCCAGTCGCTGGGTGCTGACCGCCGCCCACTGCATATTCGGGTGAGTGTCTGGGGCTCTGTGACCTGGAGCCAGTCCTGTCCCCTTCCCTGAGCTTCCTTCTCCTTATCCGAAAAAGAGGGTCCTAAACCCTGCTCTTCAGGCTGCAGTCAGAGGTAGGTGATGGTAGGGCCCTGGGTAGCCTGAAAAGTCAAGACCCCAAATCAGGTTCAAAGCTTGCGCTGATTCGCCTTCAGGCCAAGTGACAAGAAATGGGAGGGATGCCAGTTGAGAGGCAGTGTGTGGACAAAGACTGGCGAGGGGGGATATTTAAGAAGAGTGTAGTGTAGTAGACCAATGTGGCTAGATCGGTGGTCTCAAACTTTCGAGCCTGGATAAACCTGCAGAACTTGTTAAAACACTGCCCGTCCCCACCCCCAGCGTCTCTGATGCAGATCAGGAGCCAGATCTGAGCATCTGCATCTCCAGCTAGCCCCCAGGTGACGCTGCGGCTCCTCCCCGGGGAACCAGACTGGGAGCACCACTGGAGAGATGGACCAGCGGTCCAGGGATGGGGCGCGGTGATGGAGGGAGGGAAGTGGTTGATGGAGAGAGGCCCAGGCTGGGAAGGCCCAGAAGACGTGGAAGGGGAGTGTAGAGCCTCCAGGATCTCTCTGCAGCCACGTGGAGTACACGGCAAAGCTGGGAGACATCGTCATGAAGAGTACCTCCAGAATGGCCATCGAGATCCCCGTCCAAGACATCGTGGTTCACCAAGATTACAATCCTATCGGATTAATTGAGAATGACATTGCCCTTGTTCTGCTTGAGTTCCCTGTGAATTTTTCCTCCCACATCCAGCCCGTGTGCCTCCCGAAAAAGGCGTTCATGGTACAAACTGGTACAGAGTGCTGGGTGACTGGCTGGGGGAAGCTCGATGAAGCAGGTAAGACTGAAGCGAGACTCGAAGCTCAGGCCAGGCAAGAGGCTGCCTCGTGCCCTGCGGTTGGCCTTAGAGCTAAAGGGGGAGGCAGGGAGGCCATTTTCTAGCAGGTGGATAAGGGAGGAGGGTGGAGAAGATGCCGGTAGAGAGTAATTTGATGGCGTTACAGATTTGATTAGAATTTCAGGGCCTGGGGGCTCAGGTGACCAGCAAAGTGGGTTCTCTCTAGGGTGGATTTTAGCCCGTGGGGTGTTGGTGTTGATCTGTCTGCCCACGGGAGCTGTCGCAAACTGGAAGTCCTTGCCTTGGTGGACAGGGAGCTTCCTGTGAGTGAGAAGAGCCCAGAGAACTCCTCTTGGTGAGGCTGTTGGGCCTCCCATCCCTGGGGAGAGGTTGGGTTTGGTACTTTGGGGGACACTACTTGTCCAAGAGTTTATGATCCTGCTTAAAAGTAAGGTCACTTCACTGAGGCACAGGACAACTGTCACGATTACTAAGGATACTCAGAGTGACAGAGCTGGTTTTGATTTCTCAGGGCTGGTAAGGCCTCACCTCTTCCTGTCCTGATGTTCTTCCTTCTCCTGTCTTGGTTTTGATTCCTACCTCCTCCTCTGCCTCCGTCGGCTTCGAGCCTCATTTCTTCCGGTGTCAAGTGGGGACCATATTCACGGCGCTAACGTGGCGTCCGTCTGTGAACACACTGTACTGAGACCAAGAGTGTGTTCCAGGGGCTCCCATTCTGTTCCATGAGGCAGGTCCAACGACTCCTAAATTATCTCTACAGATAAATCCAAAGAATCTTCAGAATGGCTACAGGAGGCCGAGCTAAACATTATCCGTTATGAAAAATGTAACACAATGCTCCAAACAGAAATGGAAACTACTAGTGACGTGGTCAAGGAAGGGACGGTCTGTGGTTACAGCACCCAAGGAAAGGATGCCTGCCAGGTCAGTTCATGGACCCTTGGCTGTCTTGCCATTTTGTTGTCCCCTCACCATTTCCTCATTCACAGGCAGTGGGGCCTGTGTTATTCACCAGCCCCTCCATTCACCCTTAATGCACGTCAGGGGGACTCACGGGGACAAGCTGCCAAGGCTTGGCCGGGCTGGCCTGCCTGGATCCTTCAGCAGGAGGACCTGGTGCTACCTGGAGGGGGTTGGGAGAAGAGGGGAGATTCAGGCAGAAAATACCAGAAATGCAAGTCACGTGTTTTGAACCCCCTCGCTGTGACAGGCAGAGTGCTTAGGTGAAGACTTATGATTAGCTCAGAGTATGGACATTTTCTTTGTTTATATTCAATTGTTTTTTTGTACACTGATTTTTTGCATACATGTATGAATTTTGTTTGCTGAAGTTTTCTACCCTTAGAGCCGATATTCTCAGGACCTAGGGCTGGTGGATGCCTGGGGGAGGGTGGTCCTGGGGAAGCCCCACGCGTGCCCGTCTCCCCAGGCCTTGCAGTGCGATCAGCCAGTTCTGATGGTGATTGTCTTCCATTCCTGTGTTTGTTTCTTTCTCTTTCTCCAGGGAGACTCTGGGGGGCCCCTGGTCTGTGAACTTAATGCAACGTGGGTCCAGGTGGGAATCGTGAGCTGGGGCATTGGCTGCGGTCGCAAAAATTATCCTGGAGTTTATACAGAAGTTAGTTTCTACAAGGACTGGGTCATTGGTCAGTTGAGTCAGGCTCGCTCTTGGGACTCAGCAGGCTTCTTCCCACTTCTGTGCCTGCTGCTGCCCCTGGGCGTCCTGGTGGCCCCGTGATCACCCTGGCCCACCCCCTCCTGTTGCCGAGTCTTGCCTGGGCCTCTCCTCCGACCTCCCACTCCTACTCAAATGCCCTCTCCCCCAGTTCTGGTTGGCACCCAGTGACCCTGTAGAGAGCCACACAGTAAGAGCGGCAGCAAGGCTGGAGCCCCGGAAGTGTCCCAGCCCGATGCCCCAGTCACCTGCGTCGGCCACACGCACACCTTGGCTGTGCCCTGCCTGCCTGGAAGGAGGGAGGTCAAGCATCCCAGCCTGAGAGCCAGCCAACTGGCCAGCTGAAGCCCAGGGCTTCCTTGCCATCTCGGAGAGCCCCTGCCGGAGACGTCACACCAGGAGCAGGGAGACAGCACTGGACCTGGGCGTGGTCTCAGGCTGTCACCTGAGACTCTGACAAAGTGGTCAGCTTGCTGATGGTGCAGAGAGAGGGAGGAGGCGTCACCAGGTCCCTGCCGAGGTGTGAGGCCTGGGGTTTCCACATCTGCCGGGGTGTCTGGGGCTGGGAGACGTTTCCCTGCAGCCAGCGTGGATCTAGCCGTGCGTGGCCAGCCTGTGCCACACAGGCCCTCCTGGGGCAGCCCCGTGATGGGGTCCCCTTCCTCAGTCCCTAGTGGCCCCGCCCAGGCTCAGCCCAAGTTGTGTGGAGGTGTTGACGGAGTGCAGAGATTTCTGACATCAACTGAATAAAGGTTTGGAGTGCATTCTTATTTATTCTGAAGCTCTGGTCTCCTGAAAGTTGTGGGGTTGCCCATAACATACTCTGTAGGGAACTAGTGTCCCACGTAGCCTGGAAAGCACTTCCTGGTGTCCAGTAAACCTAGAAGAGTTAGAGGTGGGGAGCTTCTCTACCTTGATATAAATCTGATGGATGGCCTTAGCCAGTGGGTCCTACTGCCTATCCTGTTAGAGCCATCAACGTCTCTGTGGCTGGAAGTCTTGTAGCTGAGTTTGGCGGCCTCGGCAGTCAGGAGCAGAGAGAGCAAGAGGACAGAGACTGGGGCATGGCCCACTCACACACCTTTGTGCCTCTCCTTGCTGCCCTGTAACAGACATGCCTTGAGGAGACCCCGTAGGCTGGGTGTCAAGACGCCTTGAGCCCAAAGAGCTCCCTATAAGGGGACGGTAGGTGGGAGGGCCTGGCTCTGTGTGTGTGTGTGTGTGTGTGTATACAGTTTCTTTTCCCCAGTCACCAGCTCTAGTGTCCCACAGTCACCTGGTACTGGCTGCTGATCATCCCCCAGCTTCTCTCTCTTGCCTACCCATCCTTCCTCGGTCAGTGCTAAGGCTCCCAGTTACCTAGGACCTCAGCGGGCAGTCTGGGAGAGTCCCACCTGCTGTCTGAGGGAGGCCAGGGTGGGACACTCTGCTTTGTAAATCCCAGCGGGTTACAGCTAAACTCAGTAAATGCAAAGATGGAATCCCACAACTGGCTAGCTGGGAGTCGCAGCCCCGGCTAAAGGCACAGTCCCCAGCTCTGGGAAGTCTGTGGTCCAGACGGGATGCTCTGTGGCATGCTGATATTAGAATGTGGTTCTTGCTGGGGGCGGAGACAGGAATTTAGTCCGGTGGCTTAGTTGCTCAGGATGCACCTCTGGCTACCAGAAAAGCCGGGGTGAGCCTCCCTGCGAACAGGACTCCCAACTGCCGAGTAAGGGGTAGCCACTCTTAGTCTTCCCAACCAATATTCGTGGAATACCTTTCGTGAGTCAGGCGCTGGGCTGCGGCCACGAATAAGATGTGAACCGCAGGTGGGAGGGGAGAGCCTGTCGGTAGGATGACCCTTACTCAGGTCAGGGGAGTGGTGGCTTGGCAGACCCCCCAGGCTGAGGGACAGGCAACGAGGTCTAAAAATATCAGACTTTAAAAAGAAACAAAACAAAAAGCGCTAGAGGTTTCTAGTCATAAGAAGCAAGCAACATCTAGCAATATATATTCCTAGGGCCCAGACTGCGGTCTTGAAATACAATTTCCCACCCAAAGAAATCAGGGCCTCCTGGAAAGCGGTCTGAGAAGTGTGGAGCAGGGAACGTGTTGGAGGAGACGAAACCGTCGTGTCGTACCAGATAGCGAGGAAGCTATCCAAATGGCCAGGATCATGTCACAAGGACTCAGGAGCCAACTGGAAGTGGTACCCTGGGGGATCAGATGGTGTTGCCACTGCATCCCCCCTCTTGCACAGAAATCACATCATTCCCCCAGCTCCCGAAAATACTGCCTCAGCTGCAGCCCTCACAGAAGCTTCCCTGGGCCGCGAGAACGGATGCACGCAGGAGCCCATCCTTGTACAGGGTGTCGTCCAGGGCAGGTGCTCGGCGTGCAGGGGCAGCAAGGCCCAGCCTTCTGGCCGCACTTGGGGCCAGCTTGGAAGGGCTTCTTGGAGGATCAGCTGAGAACTCAGTGGCAAATGCATTCTCCCATTGCCCAGTTCTTCCTCAATTGCTCCCTTCCCTGCGTATCTCCTGAGAACACCCCACCACACAGACCCTCGCATACAGTTCCGGGTCAGGATCTGCTTCCGGGGAACCCCATCTGAGGCACTTGGCCAGGCAACATGGGACAATATGAGTTTTAATAAATGTTTTAGTTCCCTATTGCTGTGTAACCAACCACCCCAAACCCAGTTGCTAAAAATAATGCTTTTGGTGGCTTTTTTTTTTCTTTCAGTTTTTATGTTCTGTGAAGAAGCCATGAGCACTGAATTAGCAACTACTGAACAACTGCTCCTCAAAGAAACACAGGAGTAGATTCCTGGGAGTCTCGCCACACAACATTGTCACCGGCTGGTCAATGTGTAACTTTATTTTCTGTTTGTTTCTGGCTAAAGACACCTTATCTCATGCACTCTGTTGATTCATTATCACTGAACTCAGGGCCCACAGAAGTGTAGTTCATGCCCGTACGGAGCTCACCCACCATGTCTCTTCTCTGTGATGACCATCACAGCCCAGAGTCCTTAGCGACCCAAGACAGCCCCTAAGCAATAAGCTGGGGGATCATTTTACTTTATTTTTTAATTTCTTTGCTTGGGGGATCATTTTAAACAGCAAAATCAGTGGCAAAAAAAGCGCAAAAATGGAAAAATACGGCCCATGGTAGACCAGGGACGGGACATGTGTACTCTATGAGAGCTGAAACTGGAAGGCATGACGTCATCGTGTTGACCTCAGCTGAGAACGGAGCTCACGTTGTTTCTGATGAGGTTCCCTTTGTTTCTCTTCACGTTATCTCTGGTGTTGAGCCATTCGATTAGGTTGCGCTTCGGTCTAGTTTCATTGGTTCGGCGGTCGTTCGGCATCTGGGATCTCTGGGGTAATGGTTTTTTATTGAATTTGGAAAAACGTTTGGCCATTATTTCTCTAAATATTTTTTGTCTCTCCCGCACAGCACTTCTCCCTTGTGGAAGTGCCATGATGCACGTCTAAGGCCACAGCCCACGGTGCTCTAGTTTTTTATACTCCCTCTTCTCTCTGTGTTTCATTCTGGTCATTTTTTTTTCTTATTGTCATGTCTTTAATTTCACCCATCTCTTCCTTCCGCCATGTTTAACCCATCAGTCACTGTCTTTTTTTCATCTCACCCATGGTAGTTTTTATATCTAGAAGTTTGATTTGGGTCTTTTTACATCTTCAGTATCCCTACTTAACTTTTAAGTACATATGTATAGCTTACAGTTGTAATAGCTGTTTTAATATTCTTGCCAGTGATTTTAACACCTGTGTCCGTTGTGGGTTGCTCTGGATTGATTGATTATTCTCATTATGCATCGTATCTTCATGCTTCTTGAGTGCTGGGTATTCTTTGATTGGATACCAGACACTGCGACTTTTACCTGGGCGTTTGATATTTTCCTAGAAATTTTCTTTCTTTTTTTTTTTTTTAAGATTTAATTTATTTATTTGACAGAGATAGAGATAGCCAGCGAGAGAGGGAACACAAGCAGGGGGAGTGGGAGAGGAAGAAGCAGGCTCATAGCGGAGGAGCCTGATGTGGGGCTCGATCCCAGAACGCTGGGATCACGCCCCGAGCCGAAGGCAGACGCTTAACCACTGTGCCACCCAGGCGCCCCAACCTAGAAATTTTCTTGAGCTTTATGTGGGATGTAGCAAAATTACTTGGAAACGAATATTTTCAGGGCTCACTTTAAAGGTTTGTTAGACAAGACTGGAGCACTTCTCAGTCTAGGAACTATTATTTCCTGTTGCCAAGACAAGACTCTTCCTTCCTTCCTTCCTTCCTTCCTTCCTTCCTTCCTTCCTTCCTTCCTTCCTTCCTAAAGATTTTATTTATTTATTTGAGAGAGAGAGAGAGAGAGAGAGAGAGATCATGAGCAGGGGGGATGGGCAGAGGGAGAAGCAGTCTCCCCGCTAAGTAGGGAGCCCGAGAGGCTGGATTTGGTGGGACTTGATCTTGGGACCCTGGGATCATGACCTGAGCCTAAGGCAGATGCTTAAGGGACTGAGCCACCCAGGCGCCCCACCCGAGAAAAGACCTTTCTGAACATGCTACCCAGTGCTCTGTGAATCTTGAGTTTTTCCAGTCTGGCTGCTGGGAACAGGCAGTATTCCTGGGCCCCACTGGGCATCGTTATTTCTAATCCTTTCAAGTGGTTGTTTCTCTAGCTTCAAATAGTCCCCCCCCTCACTGATCAATATACTGGGAAGTCCTTAAGGGGGGAGGCTTTGCAGGTCTCTGGAATTCTCCCCACTCCCCAGTGTTCTTTGCATAGCTTCCTTGGCTCAACCCCCACCCCCCATCCCCCCGGACCTTTCAGCTTCACTTGCTCACTTCAGGGAGCCTGTGGGATTCCTGTGGGGTTCTGCCTGAGTTCCTCTTCTCTGAGCCGTGGCCTAGAAACTCTCTGAAGGCCACAAACAGAGCCATGATAGGACTCATCCCATTTGGTTTCCATCTATCAGCGGTCCTGCCCTTTGTGGCCTGGTGTCCAGTGTCCTGAAAACTGTCATTTCATATTTTTGCCCATCTTTGGTTGTTCAGGTGGGAAGGGCAATCCCCCTTAGTCTATCTTGGCCAGGAGGACAAGTTAGCATATGCATTTAACAATATTTATAATTAAAAGGAAATATCCGTTATATCATTAAGTCGCTTCCCTTTGTTTATTCTGTATTTTTCTTTCTTTTTTTCATTCTTCCTAGAATGTTGTCTCTTATTAAGCTTCTCAGAGAACAAAATTCTGATTGTGTTCATGTTCATAATTTTGTCTCTATTGACTTCTGCTGCTGTTTCTCGATATTCTTTTCTTTCTCCCAAGCCCTGTCTTGGGGATTACTCCATTGATTATTTTCACTTCCGGAGCTGCATCTTCAGCTCATTTGTTATCTGTCTTTTTTATTTTCTGATATGGTCGAAGCTTTACATTACTTCCCAGGACTACTATCGCTGCATCACGCGATATTTCATATGTTGTGTTTTCATTGGTAGTCATCTTTAAATTGTCATTATTTTTCTCATTATTTCCTTTTTAAAAATTATTTTATTTTATTTTTAAGTAAGCTCCACATCCATCGTGGGGCTTGAACTCATGACCCTGAGATCAAAAAGTCCCATGCTCTACCGACCGAGACAGCCAGGCTCCCCTATGATCTCTTTTTTAATACGAGGACCATTTTCTAGGGTTGTGTCTTTGTTTCAGAACTATGGGATATTTTGGTAGAAGTTGATGTTAGTATTATAGATGTATGGCTCAAGAATAGAAGCTATAACGTTGATTCCTTGAGTTTACTGGTCTTCCTTTGAGGCCTTCTTTCTGAATGTTTCCTATGTGCTCAGTCAGAATGAATGCTGTCTGTTGGTAGTTGTAAAATTCATTTACTGCTATTAGATCAAGATTATCAGTGGTCGGGAGCCTGGGTGGCTCGCTTGGTTGAGCGTTTGCCTTTGGCTCAGGTCATGGTCCTGGGGTCCTGGGATGGAGTCCCTCATCGGGCTCCCTGCTTCTCGGGAGGTCTGCTTCTCCCTCTGCATCTCTCCCTCTCTCTCTCTGTCTCTCATGAATAAATAAATAAAATCTTAAAAAAAAAAGATTAGCAGTGGTCATAGCCAAATATCCTATAATTTTTGCTTAATTTTGCCTCCATAAGCTATCAGCTTCTTAGGAAGAATGTTTCAAAAACTCTGGTGTCCCATGAAGTTGGTCAACTGTCGTTTTATGTATTAAGGGCTTCTTGTTGCATCTACTTGATTATTTCTTTTTTTTTTTTTTAAAGATTTTATTTATTTATTTGACAGAGAGAGAGACAGCCAGCGAGAGAGGGAACACAAGCAGGGGGAGTGGGAGAGGAAGAAGCAGGCTCATAGCAGAAGAGCCTGATGTGGGGCTCGATCCCAGATCGCCGGGATCACGCCCTGAGCCAAAGGCAGACGCTTAACCACTGTGCCACCCAGGTGCCCCCTACTTGATTATTTCTTATTTTTACTGTATATAAATTTTTCTGTCACTTAGGTAATATTAATTAATTAATTAATAATTTTTGAGAGAGAGCACACCAGCAGGGGAACGGGCAGAAGGAGAGGGAGAGAGAGAACCTCAAGCCGACTCTGCGCCGAGTGTGGAGCCCATGAGGGGCTCTCACAACTCTGCGATCATGACCTGAGCTGAAATCAAGAGCCCGTGTTTATCTGATTGAGCCACTCAGGCGCCCCCTTCTTGCATAATCTTTGCCTGTGATTTTACAATCTGATAGAAAATTGCTATCCCACCTTTCTTTTGCATCAGATTTGTCTGCTATTTCACTCCTAGTCCTTTATTTCCAATGTATCCGCCTGTCTTCTTTTAATATCTAGTATCTTCCGATAGTATATTTCTGGACCTTATCTTTTTTACCAAAGTGAGAGTTCTTGTTTGTCTGGTGTATTCAACCTGTTCACACTTAATTGCAAATGCTATCATATTAAGACTCGATACTGCTCTTTGGTTTTGTATTTTCTATTTATCATACTTTCCTTTTGTTTTTCACCTCCCATTGGGTAGAAGGCGTGTCCTTGTCCTTTTAAGGGCTCCAGTGATTCGATTACTCTGGGCGTATAATCCAGAAGATCTCTATTTTAAGGTCGATAAAAGCAATGACATCGTCAAGCGAATGGGGAGCACTACCTGGATTGTCTCGGGTGGAATCACCAGGAGGCGGGAACCTTGGAGGTGCAGCTGCGGGCTGGGAATTGTGCCCGCGCACCTGGGTCCGGCCAACGCGAGGGCAGGGCCGCGAGCCGCCGCGAGGGGGCGCTCGAGGGAGCGGCAGCGCAAGCGGGCCCATGGCGTCTCTGGGCTGCCCCCTGGGCCTCCTGCTCTGGCTCCTGCTCCTTGAACCCCGGCTCGGTGGGGCCTGGCGGACGGGGAGGGGGCGAGGCCGGCCGGGCTCCTCACGGGGTGGGGGTGGGGAGTGGAAGGGGGGTGTTTGCTGGGGGTGCCGGGGGGGAAAGGGCAGGCCAGGGCGCGCGCTCGGGCCAGCTCCTGCCTCACGGATCTTCCCCAGGTGAGGGTTACCGCCCCAGCGAGGAACCTGCAATGACACCCGCAAGCCCAGAGGCGCCACCAGGGCCACCAGGGTCCCTGGAGTCCCCGCAGATGCTAATATCCACTGCAGTTCCAGGGCCTCTAACACTCACAGTGGAGTCCAGCCAGGCCGCCATATTTGGAACCTTCTCTCCTCAAGGTACTGCTTCTGGACAGGTCTGGACAGGTCCACCTGGATGGCCAGAGGGGAAGCTGCTTGGGGAGCTAGAAGGGTCAGACTCTATCTTGAAGGGTTGGAGAGGAAACCTGGCTCTGCACCCTGGTGGCCGGCTAGGGGCAGTGAGCAGGGAACGAGACAGTAGCTTCACCTCCAGTCCCTTCTCTTTAGTGAGCCAACCAGGATGCGGCCAGAGGTCTATGAGGATAGCCGGCGGACTGCCCGCCGCAGAGCGGAAGTGGCCCTGGCAGGTGAGCCTGCAGGCCAGGGACAGACACATGTGTGGAGGCTCCCTCATTGCCAGTCGCTGGGTGCTGACCGCCGCCCACTGCATAATTGGGTGAGTGTCTGGGGCTTCAGGCTTGGGCCCCCCCGTCAGGCTCCGTGACCTGGAGCCAGTCCTATCCCCTTCCCTGAGCTTCCTCTTCCTCCTCTGAGAAGGAGTCACAGCCCCCTAGGTGTTACTCAGTCTGGAGTGAGACCTGAGAATTCGCATGTCTACCAAGTTCCCAGGGGCTGCTTTGGTAGTCTCGGGCCCTCACTTGGAGAACTACTGGCTGGTTAGGGTCTGGGGACGGGATGTGGTCAGCAGGCAGGCAGGTGCCTGATGCTGGCCGAGGAGACAGGACCACGCTGGGAAGAACCTGGAAAATGTGGAAGGGGAGTGTAGACCCTCTGGGATCCCTATGAAGGGCAGGTCCTCTTCCCACAGCCACGAGGAATATACAGTGAGGCTGGGAGACACACATTCTCATTCTCATTCCAAGACAACCCTGGTGGTCCCGGTGGAAGACATCGTTTGCCACCGCTTTTATGATGCTAAAACTTTGAGACATGACATCGCCCTGGTTTTGCTGTCCTTCTCCGTGAATTACTCCTCGTACATCCAGCCTGTGTGTCTCCCCGAAAGGGCTTTCCATGTGGAAAGTGGGACGGAGTGCTGGGTGGCAGGCTGGGGCCGACTGGCAGGAGGTGAGACTGGTAAGTGGGGAGTCGAGGGGGCAGCCTGGTGTGCTGGCGTTGGCCCACAGGCTGTCCCACAAGGGACAGGGAGGCTGATTCTTTAACAGGTGGGCAAGGGAGGAGGAGGGCGTCCTGCCAGGGAGTAACTGAACCTCATTAAGAATTGCTTAATGAAGGGCGCCGGGGTGGCTCAGTCAGCGAAGCGTCTGACTTCAGCTCAGGTCATGATCCCAGGGTCATGGGATCGAGTCTCGTGCTCAGCGGGCAGTCTGCTTCCCCCTCTCCCTTTGCCCTTCCCCCCACTTGTGCGCGCTCTCTCTCTCTCTCTGTCTCTCAAAAAAAAAAATCTTTAAAAAAAGAATTGCCGTTGGAATGTTCACACCTGGGGGCCTGGGTGCCAGGGATGGTGGGCTCTGTCCAGCATGGATTTCAGCTCCGGGGGCATGAGCTCTCTGCGAGTCAGACCTGTCCCTCCATGGAAGTCCCTGCTTGGTGGGGAGGGAGCTTCTCGTGCTAGGCAGTGTCAGCTGGGCCAGAGCAAGCCTACTGGTGAGGCTGGAGGGCCTCCTATGTTGGGGAAGCGGCTGGACTGGTCCCTTTGGGGGCCCTCCCTGTCTGAGCGTCTTGATTCTGCTCAGCACAGGACACCTGTCACTCTTGGTACTCAGGGTGACGCTTGCTTTTCACTTCTGGTTGGTAAGGCCTTGCCTCTTTCTGTCCTGAGGGGTCCCTCCTTCTTCTGTCATGGCTTTTCTTACCTCTCCCTCTCCCCTCACCACCACAGCCTCCATTCCCTCCTGTCAATGGGACGGTAGCCATTGCCCCGACTGCCTCTGAGGATGCAACAGTGTGTGAGGGCACAGAGCGGGTTTCGGGGGCTCCTGGGCTCTCCACTCATGCAGACCCTGACTTTGTCGCCCCAGCCCCAGTGTCAGTTCATCTTCAGGAGACCAAGCAACTCATTCTTCACTACAAGAAATGTAACCAGATACTGCTGACACGGTTAGGGTCACTTCGCAATCTAGTGAAAAAAGGGATGATCTGTGGCTATCAAGATGGGAAAAGTCTCTGCAAGGTCAGTTCCTGGCTCCGTTGTGGCCTCTGCGGTGAGGATGTCCCCTCCGTGCTTCCCAAGCGCCAGGGCCTGGGGGAACTGCCATCTCCTCCGTTCGCTCCTTAGTTAAGGAGATTCATGGGGAGAACCCCTCATGGCTCCCCTGAGCTGGCCTGGCCGGCTCCTTCTAAAGGGAGCCGCCCTTGCTGCCTGGGGGCCCCGCCAAGGCGTGGGGAAGTTGGGGGCGGGTCGTGCTAGCACTCTAAGTTCCTTTATGGAGTTCCTCCTCTGTGGCACTTCCTGTGTGAGCCACAGGAGCTCCGTTCACCCCCGTCACAACCCTGCCACGTAGACATCAGACCTATCACACAGCTGGGGTGAGCTCGAAAGGTGCGAGCTCAGGGACCCTGTGCGTGGCTGCCGGACTCCCGGGCCCACCATCTTCCTCTTGCTCCGAGTGCCTTCTGGAGGAGGGGGCGTTTGAGCTGGGCCTCAGAAGATGAGTATTTGGATTTTGTGGAAAAGAGTTGTAGGGGAGGGAGCAGCATGGACAGCAGCTCCGAGGTCTGAGGGAACTTGTCATGTGTAGGGCCTGTCTTCCAAGTCGGGAGCAATGAGGTGACCAGAGAAGAGGGCTGGGGTCGGAATCCGTGTGGCCTGGAGCGCTGGGCCAAGTTTCTCGACGCCATCCGGGCAGGACTGCAGGCTAGGTGTTTGTTCCCATCATCTAGCCGATGATGCTGCGTCCCAAGCAGGAGCTGGGGCGGGGAGGGGGGGGAGGAGATGTGTCTGAGGTTGAATCATGAGTTCTTGGTGACTGACTGCTGGGAGGGGGGCGAGGGAGAGGTTGGGAGGGTTGTGTTTCTGTCTGAGCTGGTTGGTGGGGGGCGGGGGCACCAGAGCGGGTCTGGGAGAGGACACGCAGGGTTCTGCCTCAGATGGGGTGTATATGGCATGTCTGGGACAGTCTGGAGACAGAGAACTGACAAATGTGCCGTGTTGGATATGTGGGTTTAAGGCCGGGGCATTTCAGGTAGGAGGTGAGGATTATGGGATCCTCCCATGCAGGGTTGATATTCAAAATATTTCACATCCACGGAGGCCCAGGACTGACCGAACAGAATAGGCACCAGACTGAGAGCTGGAGTAGGGCTCTGGAGGCTGTGTATTGTGTCAGGGGTACCCCTTTGGTTGGTGGGTCATGGGAGGCTTGGAGAGGACCATGGGGGACAGGTCAGGGGCCATGGAGGAACAGGGGCATTCAGAGAGTATTTCAACACAGTATTAGCCCTACTGCTGCACTGGGACCCAGGGGCTATCTATCTTGTGTGCCTCCAGGAACAGCTGGGAAGCAGGAGTATTTCTCAGAGGTTGTTCAGGTTTTCACTTAGTTTCAACTCTCAAATATTCCAAGTAACCTAGGGCTGGTGGATGCCTGGGGGAGGGTGGTCCTGGGGAAGCCCCACGCGTGCCCGTCTCCCCAGGCCTTGCAGTGCCATCAGCCGGTTCTGATGGTGATTGTCTTCCGTTCCTGTGTTTGTTTCTTTCTCTTTCTCCAGGGAGACTCTGGGGGGCCCCTGGTCTGTGAACTTAATGCAACGTGGGTCCAGGTGGGAATCGTGAGCTGGGGCGTTGGCTGCGGTCGCAAAAATTATCCTGGAGTTTATACAGAAGTTAGTTTCTACAAGGACTGGGTCATTGGTCAGTTGAGTCAGGCTCGCTCTTGGGACTCAGCAGGCTTCTTCCCGCTTCTGTGCCTGCTGCTGCCCCTGGGCGTCCTGGTGGCCCCGTGATCACCCTGGCCCACCCCCTCCTGTTGCCGAGTCTCGCCTGGGCCTCTCCTCCGACCTCCCACTCCTACTCAAATGCCCTCTCCCCCAGTTCTGGTTGGCACCCACTGACCCTGTAGAGAGCCACACAGTAAGAGCGGCAGCAAGGCTGGAGCCCCAGTGTCCTAGCCCGATGCCCCAGTCACCTGCGTCGGCCACACGCACACCTTGGCTGTGCCCTGCCTGCCTGGAAGGAGGGAGGTCAAGCATCCCAGCCTGAGAGCCAGCCGACTGGCCAGCTGAAGCCCGGGGCTTCCTTGCCATCTCGGAGAGCCCCTGCCGGAGACGTCACTCCAGGAGCAGGGAGACAGCACTGGACCTGGGCGTGGTCTCAGGCTGTCACCTGAGACTCTGACAAAGTGGTCAGCTTGCTGATGGTGCAGAGAGAGGGAGGAGGCATCACCAGGTCCCTGCCGAGGTGTGAGGCCTGGGGTTTCCACATCTGCCGGGGTGTCTGGGGCTGGGAGACGTTTCCCTGCAGCCAGCGTGGATCCAGCCGTGCGTGGCCAGCCTGTGCCACACAGGCCCTCCTGGGGCAGCCCCCGGGGTCCCCTTCCTCGGTCCCTAGTGGCCCCATCCAGGCTCAGTCCAAGTTGTGTGGAGGCATTAAGGAGTGTGGAGATTTCAGATGGCAACTGAATAAAGGTTGGGAGTGTGTTCCTGTTCGTTCTAAGCTCTGGTCTCCTGAACGTTGTGGGGTTGCATATGACATACTCCGTGGAGAACTAGTTTCCCAGGTAACACAGGGTCTCTTCATGGCTTTTATTAAGCCCTCAAGGGCGTGGTGAGTCCCCACCTGCTCAGATGGGAGTCCTCCACAGGGTTTTAGCTAGCTGGGTCCTGCTCTCGTACTCGTCACGTCTGCCCGGAGCTTTGTCGCTTAATTGCAGAGTCTCTGCAGCTCTGAAGAGGGGATCACAAGAGACCAGACCTGGGAGCCAGAATGAAGTTAGAACGTGAGAAATAGTCCTCTGCTGCTTCTTCCATTTGCGGCTGCTGCCCCCTCTTCCACTTTGTTTTTTTATTTTTACTTTTTAAGATTTTTATTCATTTGAGAGAGAGAGAGAGAGAGCACAAGCCAGGGGAGGGGCAGAGGGAGAGGGAGAAGCAGACGCCTTGCTGAGCAGGGAGCCCGATCCCAGGCTCCCGGGATCATGACCTGAGCAGAAGGCAGATGCTTAAGCAACTGAGCCCCCCAGGCGCCCTGTCCCCTGCACTCGGTTAACAAAGGTCCGCTCTCCTCCTGGGAGGAAGGCAAGTGAGAGTTCTTGTATTAGACGCTGGCTCTTTACCCTCATTCTCTGGCTCGGTGTCCCGGCGTCGCTCTCTCTGGCTTGGTAAAACACACATCACTGGTTCCACTCCCAGAGTTTTCAGTCCTGTAGGTCTGGGGTGGGGCCTGAGAACTGCTTCTCTGACAAGCTCCCAGTGATGGTGCCGCTGCCCTGGGTAGCACGGCGGGGCATGAACACCAGGAGGAAGGCGTCCTCCTCTGCTCGACCGCCTCGGCGTGTCACCTGCCAGTGGTGGGAGCTCATTCTGTGGACCCCCGTAGATATCAGGCAGGAGAATGGGGTCCCCAGAACTGGACACCCCCTTCCCCACCACTAGACAAGAGAAGCAGGAATCTTGGTGTTCCGCGCCCAATTCTGCCACACCCAGCAGAGGCAAAGGGCCGATCCTGCAAAATCGCTCCTGGAAGGCCGCAGGCCTGGTATCCGCCATCATTTCCTTCAGGTGTGACCATCCGATTGGTGGTCTGTGGAAGAGGAGGAATGCCTTTCCTTTCCCAGGACTCCCCCAGGACTCCTTATTCCAGTCCTAGATCCGGCTCAAATGCTACTTTCCTAAAAACATCTTTCCGGATTCCCTAGCCTTACTGTTCCTTTCTTGTGCCTCCTACGTCTTTTCAGATTCTCAGATTAACATCACTTGCGAACCTTTCCAAGGCACCAAGCCCAGGGGACCAGGGGTGTGGTCAGAGGCTGGGCGACAAAGGTGCCCTCAGAGGTCCAGAGTTTGGGGGCACCGTCCCCAGCTTAAAGCAACTGGGAGGGGGGGTACTTTCACGGGGTTGGCCACCCCGGAGGCAATCGCAGATCCTGGGCTCCGAGGTCATCTTCAAGGAATAGGCACGAAGCTTGGGTGCAGGTGCGGACGCAGGACACGCACCCATGGATGCGGGGGAATGTCCGCGGCGTTGTCACGTGCTGGTGGGGCCGTCACGTGCCCGGGACTCCATCAGGTGCTGGAGGAGCCCTTGCGCGCGGCAGGGTCGCCATCACCTGCCGGGGCTCGTGGCACCGTGTCTGCCCCGTTAGGTGGCACCTGCTGGGGCTCATGGCCGCCTCGCCGTTCAGCCGCAGTGCTGGGCCTGGAGCCTCGGGGCCCTGGGGCCTGAGCGTCGGCCTCCTGCTGCTGCTGCCGCTGCTGCTGACCTCGGGTGAGGCGGCGCCCTCTCAGCCGCCGCGTGTCCGTCCGCCCGCCAGTCTGCCATCTGCCCCGTACCCGCCCCCAGCCCCGCTGCGCTGCCCTCTGCCCCCCACCCCCGCCCCGTCCCCGAGCACGGACCCCCTGCGCATGGCTAGCTCTTTGGCCGCCTGGGACCCTGTGCCCCCCCCCCCCCCCGTCCCCATGGTCCCCTGTCGTCCACTGTCACCCCCCAGGATGTCGCCATACTCCTGCCCGCCCTGCCCTGGCCTCCTCCCTCAGGCGCCACCCGCCCTGCTGCCTCCTGGGGACCAACAGTGCGGAGGACCCCCCATCTTCTCCCGATGCACAGCCACCTCCGCCCGCGTCCACGTGGGCGGGTGTCGTGGCTGAGACACGAGGAAGTCTGGATCCCACCTTCCCTCTTCTCCCCCGGCCCTCTGTTCCCCCTGGCGCCCCGCTGCTCACAGCTGCTCCATTCATCCCAAAGACGCAGCCCCCGGGGTGCTGTCCCCCTTGACTACTGCCAGCCCCGCCCCCCCCCCCCCCGCCCCTCAAGCCCACCGCTTGACACCGTCCTCCCCCGTTTCTTTAGCGATCCGAGGCTTACCTCCTGTTCAAGGTCAGCCAGCTCACCTGCTCTGGACGGCCGGCCCTCCCCGCGCTGTGCGGCTCTGTCCTATTCTCGCACATCTTCATCCTCTCCCTGTCCCTTACCGCTCACTGCTGGACATCCACTTCATGCTTCCTTCCAGTGCTTCCTCAGGCTCCCTTCGTCCTTGGCCCGTTCCTGCCACGTCCCTCACCTTTCACCCACTTCCTCCGTTTTCATTTTTTCTAGTCCCTTGGCTTCACAGGCCATGCCCCCTGATTCTCCTCTGCCTCAGGATAACTCTCCAGCTCCCCACGTGCTTCCCAGGCCAGCCACGCTTTGTTCTCCACCCCCCGGCCCCGTTCCCTGCAGTGCTGTCTGGGCTCTCTGCTCACCTGCCCGGGGCACAGTGATGCCACCTCACAGAGCAGCCACATGCTGCATGACCTAGAAACATCTCGGCTCCCTGGGGTCCAAAGTGGAGCCTCTCATCTTCCTATAAACTGGGTTCTCTTACTGTTCTCTAACGCGGTGGAGAGTAGGCACTGTTCTCTACAAGCAGAAACTGGGGGTCATCCTAGACGTAGCCATCTGGCTGCATCCCACCTCCAGCTCACCACGTCTGTTCTCACCGCCGCTTCTTCATTGAGGCCTTTCCTGCCTCGGTCCTGCAGACGCTCTGGTGGCACCTCACTGCCTGCAGTCTTGTCACCTTCCCACTGACGCTTCACCCTCCAAGCCCGACTCTGTCACCCTTCCGCTGGCCCCCCTCCTCCCAGAGGGTCTCTTTGCTTCTCGGCCTGGCTTATGAGGCCCCTCGTGATCGACCCCTGACTTTTTCCTCCATGGCATCTTTTCTTGCCAAGCCCAGCCTTGTCCTTTATTCTCTGGAGGCTCTGGCCTACACCATGCTGTTTCTTTTGCAAAGAACGTCATTGTCACTTTTCTGTGTTTTACCTTCTTTTCATCTTCAAGAACTGGCACAATAACCCCGCTTCTCAGGAGCCTCCGGGTCCCCCACTTCTGGGCTCCCCTAAAACCTGTGGCCTTGTCCTTGCATTGATCTCACACAGGTGGTCCTGTTTACCTCCGTCTCCCCTGCTGGACAGCGTGTTCTCTGTTTGATACACTCTGTCCCCCGCCGGCCTTGGCTGGGGATGGAGTGGGAGATTAGGGAATATTTGGTGAATGATCGAATGAACTAATTCGTGATCTCTTGCTTCATCTCTGTTCCCCTTTTCTCCTCCAGGTTATAAAGAAAACACTTCCACACCAGGTGGGCAGGGTGAGCTGCTGCTTCAGAAAAACCTCAGCTCCTGGGAGGATGAGTTCGGAAGACGGTCACGTAGATTGTGTTTCTGGGTCTGTAGGAAGCAGGGATTTAGTCTGACAGACCTGCTTTCTAAAGGGGCCTTTTTCCTTAGATGTCGGGGATCCACCTCTGGTTCATGGGCTTCCATTGTCATAGGTCCCCTCTGATTGGTTATGAATTGTTCGGTTGATTAAATTGGTTATTCCTGCTGATGTCATGCCCTACTCCTCTTCCCCCTCCTCACCCTCCTCTCAGCCTTTCTTTTATGTTCCATGTATGTCTCTGCTTGTGCGTGGTCTTGTCAAAATACATATTGTGGTTTTGTGTGCAAGTATTTTTAACTTACAGAAATGGTTTATACTCTAGATCTCTTTCTGTTTCCTCCTCTTTTCTCCAGTTCCATTAAAAACTTCTTTTATTTGGAAATAATTTGAAACTTACAAAACACTGCAAAAATACAGTCGAGGAACACATGCATTATTTTTTCAGATTCAGTTGAGGGAAACACACAGCCTGACTCCTGATCTCTAAATACCTAGGCGTGTTTTTTCCTAAGACTATTCCCTTAGAGAACCACAGTATCAACTGATCAACTTCACTTACCACTTATCAACCACTGCTCAACTTCAACAATGTACATTGATGCAGTGCCTTTATCTACTGTCCATAATCCAATGGGGCCAGCTCTCTGTACTCCTACCATCTGTAAAGGGGTAATATTGTTACAGACCTACCAACTGTGGCAACAATGCAGCTTTTATATCTTTTTGCCAAATTTTTTGCATCTAGTAGATAAAAAAGGGCTTCTTGATTTAATTGACGTTTTTCTCATTATTGATGGGTTTCAGCATGTCTCAACGTGCCTCTTGAATCCCTTCTAATAAATTGCCTGTCCTTCTCCTTTGTATATTATCTGCTGTTCTTTCTTTTTCTTGTTGATTTCCTAGAGTTCCTTGTATATTCCTAATAGGAGTCTTGTATTGATTTTTGTTATCGCAAATATTGCCTCCCAATCTGTCTTCTGCCAGTTAACTTTGTTCCCGGGGTAAATTAATAATATTAATAATAATAATAATAATAATAATAAATCCTTGATTTTGATGTAATCAAATTAATCCATTTGATGCTTTATGGTTTGTTTTGAGATTTTGTTTAGGGAGCCCTTTCTCACCCCATGTCATATGGTCTATTGTTAACTTTAGAGTTTCACTTTCCTATTTAGGTCTCCAAGTGCTGCTAGGGAGGAATCCAGTTTTGTTTTTCTTAATTCTTTTATAGTGAGTCAGTTTTCCCAGCACCATCCACTCAACAACCATCCTTCACCCACTGATGGTAGTGGCTCCTTTATTTATGTCGTGTCCCCAGAACAATCACAAACTCTCTATTCTTTTCCATTGCCTCATTTGTCTGTCCTTGTCAATACCACACTGGTTTTGTTGTTACGGCTTTGATGCGTGTCTTGATACCTGCTAGGACAAGTGTCCCTTTATGTTCTACTTTTTCAGAGACTGAGCTATTCATGGACTTTTGTTTCTCACCTTCAGGTTTAGAGGAAATTTATAACGTTTCCTGAAATTCTAACTTGGAAAATGACTTTATAGATTAATTTTAGGAAAAAGTACATCTGAAATGTTTAGTTGTTTATTTGAAAGCAAGGGGTGGCTCTCTATTTATGCTGATCATTTTCAGTGTCCTTTATTAGAATTTTACTTATTTTTTTCTTTATTAGAGTTTTAAATGTATC
Organism: Ursus arctos; assembly: GCF_023065955.2. Lineage (NCBI taxonomy): Eukaryota > Metazoa > Chordata > Mammalia > Carnivora > Ursidae > Ursus > Ursus arctos. Next base: position 30,649,448 of record NW_026622808.1, on the reverse strand, counting down.
ACCACAGAAATCTGGCATAGTGTTGGATAAATTCATTTCTTGGTACTTCGGATTTTTTGTTGTTGAAAATATATCTTATTTTGAATATATTTTCTAGTTGATTGTGCTGGAGTAGAGAAGCATAACTGATTTAAAAAGTAAGCTGTTGACATATTATACGCACACACGAAAGTACACAGATTTTAAGTGTCCAGCCTAAGAAATTATCACACAGTGAACCCACCCATGTTAGTCACTGTCTTGGTCAGAAAGTAGAGCAATACCGGCCCCCAAAATCTCCCTTACACTCTCTCACTTCCCCTGCCCTCTTCCCACAAAGTACCATTATTCCTGGCTTCTGACCATGTGGAATCTTTTTGCCTCTTCCTTAATGTTATCTGGTGTTTGCTCTAAGTTAGTGGTCTCTAACTTTTATAAAGTTAAGGATTTCCTTTCTGCTCCAAACTAAGTAAGAGGTGTTTTTATTTCTGGGTTTTTTTTTTTTTTTGGTCATAAATATGCATTGAATTTTTCAAACGCCTTTTTCTATGTCTATTGAGAAGAGCTTATGATCATTCTCTTTAGAGAAAAAGAACTGTTTATGTGGCAAATACACTGAGGGCGTTTCCATTGCGGGACCACCCTTGCACTCCTGGGACGATCTCTACATAATCGTGGTGCATTATTTTTTCAAAATATAACACTGAGTAATATTTTGTTTGGAAATGCTCGCATCCATGGTCATTCACACAGCCGTACCACTTGATTGTGTTGGAACTTCGTGCAGACGAAGACTGCAAGCTGTGAGCGGGGGCCTCTGTGGGCTCCATGCTGAGGCTCTTTCTTCAATGGCCTGTTTTAAAGATTTGTGACACAGAAGTCTGGAACTTTTCTCAGCTCTGAGTAATGTGGGGACAGAGGCCTTCTGCATCTAAGAGATGTAGCAAGCGTTACGGCCTTTCAGGAACATGGCCTCAGGACTGAGGCCAGACACAAGAGAATGCATGGTTTGTTCCGGGGCTCCTTCTATGTTTCCCCCTTGTTTTGGGGTTCCCTGCTAATTGCTCCCTGTTGTCTCAGTATCTGTCTCTCTTTCCCCTGTGATGTCTTTATGTCTCGTGTTGAAGCCTTGTATCTCATTGCCATTTTCTGATTAGCACAGTGCCTCCGGGCAACACTCGGTCCCTCTCTCGCCCTGTCTCCCCATCCTCGAAATGGGGATGAGCCCCTGAGTTTACAGTTTTGTGCACGTTGTCCCAGGGTGGGGGGGGCATCTTGGTCTCCGTTCTTCTCATCCTCCAATATGTGGTCACTGTGTCTCCCTGGCACATCGTTCCTGAAGTTTGTGGCAGACCCTGGTGGTCAGAGGATTTGGACGTGACCCGCCATTGGCCCTGGGAGGTGAGCCTCCGGCTGGAGAATGAGCACATATGTGGAGGGGCCCTCATTGAACTCAGCTGGGTGGTCACTGCTGCCCACTGCATCCAAGGGTGAGTGTGGCCCCTGTGTCCATGGCCTGGAGACCCCGGGGCTGCCATGGGCCTAGCCCCTCCCCCTCATCTCCTCTGTAAGACAGTGTGGGAGTCGGGAGGTGAGGGGGAATAGGAAGGGATATCCAGAATGAGGAAGAGTCCTGCGCAGGGTCTCCCAGGGGCCCCAAGCAGCAAAGACCGTGTCCGGAGCAGGGCAGCAGGAAAACCCAGCACACCCCCCCCAGCCCCCCAACACGAGAACATACACATATACCGACACCTGCTGCATACATCGCCCATAGAAGAGGCCGCCTTGAATCAGCTTGGGCAGTGACTGGGGAGGCAGTCAGCCCTGTCTCTGACCCGGAGAGCCTCCAGGCTGGGTTAGCAAGAGGGACTGAGCAGAGCTAATCCGCGGGACTTCTGCTCAGGGAAGAGGGTGTTCGGTGGAGGTAGGAGCATTGTGTCATTCGCGAACCCGACGTCTGCTAGCCGGGGCTGTGACTATGTCTTCTGTAGCACCAAAGAGTACTCAGTGATTCTCGGCACCTCCAAGCTGAAGCCCCTGCAGGCGGCCTTGATCCCCGTGAAGGACATCATCATGCACCCCAAGTTCTGGGGCCGGACCTTCATCATGGGTGATGTTGCCCTTCTCCACCTCCACAGCCCTGCCACCTTCACCAAGTACGTGCAGCCCATCTGCCTCCCGGAGCCCAGCTACGACCTGAAGGTTGGGACACAGTGCTGGGTGACTGGCTGGGGCCAGGTGAAACAGCGCTTCTCAGGTGAGCGGGCTGGGTGTGGGAGGGGTGTGGAACCACGGAGGGGGCGCCGCCTTACTTCTGGGGCCTTGCCGGCTGGACCCCTTCATGGTGCCTCTCAGGAAGCTTGTGGCTGTTACCTCCGGGGCCTGGTTCTTTGGTTGGGTTAGGACTCTCCGCAGATGGAGACCATTTCCAAGGTCTACACCACTCTGCTTGCTGGGGGCACCTCACTCAGGTCTAGAAGCTCCTGGGCTGGGCACGATCTTTTGCCTCTTGCAGAAGCTCGGAGTCAGGAAATCAGACACTTACTCACCCACTCATTCATTCAATTGATGAGCTTTGAACCACACACCAAACCCTTCGTGTGGGGAGCATGTGCCTTGCTGGCAGGGCGCTCGTTGCTGAGTGGGGATGGGGGCCCAGGCTGACAGGGGAAGAGGCAGAGACTTTGTCAGGTGATCTCGAGCTCAGGCTGGGAGGGATCTGGGATGAGCTCTGGGCAGGGGGTTCTATCTGAGAGGCTAGAAGGAAGAGCGGGCGTAACCAGGTGCAGGGCACAGCCAGCGCAAAGCTCAGAGGCTGGAGAGAAGCAAGATGTGCTTGGGGTCTCAGTTCGTAAGTGGCTGCACTGAAACCTGGATTGTGGCCTGCTTGATTCAGAAGCCAAAGCCTCCCAGAGAAAGGGATCCGGAAAGGGAGCCTGAGAGGGTGAGGGGCTTGCCAGACATGGTCCCCACCGCAGGGGGACAGACGGGGGAAGGAGGGCATGGGGGTGTGAAGGGGTGTGGCTTGGCCGAGTCTCAGAAATGGAGGGGACAGGCCCCTGGGAAGAGGCCAGGGCTGAGTGGATCGAGGCGTCCTCTCTCACCCCACTGGGCTTCTTCCACAGGGAACTCCACGCTGACCGCCGAGCTGCAGGAGGCCGAGGTGTTTATCATGGACAACAAGAAGTGTGACCAGATTTACCGCAAGAGGTCCCCCATCCCCCACATTGTCCCCCTTGTCCTGGGGGACATGGTCTGTGCCACCAATTATGGAGAAAACTTGTGCTCTGTGAGTTTCTGGGCGGTTCTGGCAGCTTCTCTGTTGGGAACGACCCCCGGGGTGGGGTTGGGGGAAGTCCCCGGGGGAGAGCTTTGGTTGCTTGGCTTCCCTCTCTGTCACCATCACCAGGCAGGGCTCTGCGCCCACCTTCCTTCCCCTGTGACTTTGATTTTGCCTGGTACTCTGGGAAGGGTCTACAACGGAGGAGTGGAAGGATGTAGTGAGATCCTCAGGAAGTGAAAGAATCTTCCAGGAGAAGTCAGAGGGCAGGCATTCTGGGTCTTCTGGGGTCCTGGCTCCTGGTGGGGCCCAGAGCTTCCATTATTCCTCTCTCTTTTCCTAGGGGGATTCTGGGGGCCCATTGGCTTGTGAAGTCGAGGGTAGATGGATTCTGGCTGGGGTGTTGTCCTGGGAAAAGGCCTGTGCCAGAGCAGAGAATCCAGGCGTGTACTCCCGCGTCACCAAATACAGCAAATGGATCAAGAAGCAAATAAGCAGTGGGGCGCTCTCAGGCCCCCAAACCTCCGCCTGGCTCCTACTCCTGTTCTGGCTGCTGTGGCCCCAGATGAGTCCCTGATCTCCCCTGTCTCTTCTTCTTCCTGCTTTGCCTCTGCTGTATGGGTCCAGATCAAGGTTAGACCAAGATCATGTGTCTGTATTCAACAAGAGTCAAGGTGGGGAAAGAGTGACCCCTGGGAGACAGGGCTCTGCACTGGCGTCCCAGTGGGGAAGGATGCGGTGGATGAGGAGGCCTTGGGTGACCAGGAGAAGGAAAGTGTGGCCTAGAAAGGCTCTGGAATTAGGGACCAGGATAGCTGGGATTAAATTTGCACAAATGTGAGCTGGCTCTGTTCTCTTTTCTGGGTGACGCTGGGGGGTTGAGGGTGGGTGGGAGGGCAGGGCCTCTTGGAATTAATTCCATCAGCAGGCTCCCCAGAGCGGAGGCTGATGGTTTTTACTACGTCACTAGTGCAGGGGCACGGGGAAAGGGCCTGGGCCTGAGGCCTCAGTTTCCTCATCTGTAAAGTGGGCCTGCTGCAAGGAAGGAGCTGAAATATGCCTTGTAGGCTGACAGTAGGAAGGACCCACGTACAGTGTTCCAATTTAGCTTTCTTTTTCTTCTTTTTTTTTTTAATGGCACTAAAAACTGCTTACCAAAGTATTACATGTTCATCATCTATGTTTTTTTTTTTTTTAAGATTTTATTTATTTATTCGACAGAGATAGAGACAGCCAGCGAGAGAGGGAACACAAGCAGGGGGAGTGGGAGAGGAAGAAGCAGGCTCATAGTGGAGGAGCCTGATGTGGGGCTCGATCCCAGAACGCCGGGATCACGCCCTGAGCCGAAGGCAGACGCTTAACCGCTGTGCCACCCAGGCGCCCCTATGTTTTTTTCTTTAAACATTTTTGAAAAAATTTCAGGCACTATCTGAATACATTCTTGTGATTTACTGAAAATATTCAGAAATGCATAGAAAGATTCCCTCCTCTCAACCACACCCCTACCACCAGTGCTGCTCCGTCCCCCAGGTAATCCGTTGGCATCCTTAAATAAAACGTCTTCATGATTTTTCTTCCTTCTTTTTTTAAATAATTTTTATTTTGTTATATTAGTCACCATACAGTACATCCCCAGTTTTTGATGCAATGTTATGATTTTTAAAAATAAATGGGACCTTATATATATTGTTAATAGTCCACATTTAAAAAAAATTACACACCTTGACAAACTTTCTCCGTCCATTCCCAGAGCTAGTCATCATGTGACGTTACTGCGCGGGCTCTGTGCAGCTGTGACCTAGGTTTCCTAAGCAGCATCCGGTTTTAGGCTGTTTCGGACCCGTCAGCCTGGCAGCAGTCCTGCGTGGGGGGTGGGGGTGGGGGGACTGGGGGCGGGCACTCTGGAACATTTCTGCAGCTGGCTTCCTAGGAGTGGCTGAGGGCAGGACAGTCATCGAAGGACACACAAGTTCAATAATTTTGGATGAGTAAGATCAAAAAGCATTCCTCCCCAAAGCGGAGTCAGTTTCCATTCATACTTAAGGCACAGGAGAGTGAATGTTTCCCCTTTCGCTAAAGATGGATATTATCAATCTCTAAAAATGTGCCCATCCCATGATGGAACGTTCTATCATTGCTGTTTTAATTTGTATTTTCCTGATTGGAAAAGTATCTTTTCATTTTTTTTTTTCTTGATGAAAAGATACACCTTTTCTCTAGTAAATCCTCAATTCATATGCTTTGCCTATTTTTAAGATTGGGTTGCTTTTTCTTAGGAAAGTTTTTATCTTTTCTGAATACTAAGCCTTTCTCAATTATTTTACAAATATTTCCTTATCTTTTGGAAATATGTGGAATGGATGGAATGATGGAAGTTTTCCATAAAGACCTTTAAAATTATCATGGAGGCAAAGGGCGCCCAGGTGGCTCAGTTGGTTAAGCGTGGCTCAGGTCATGACCGCAGGGTCCTAGGATTGAGCCCCTCATTGGGCTCCCTGCTCAGGAGGGGAGCCTACTTCTCCTGCTCCCTCTGCACCTTCCCCTGCTTTTCATGCACTCTTTCTCAAATAAATAAATAAATAAAATCTTTAAACAAATTATTATGGAATCAAATCAGTCCGTCTTTACTTTTTTTATGGGTTTTGTGCCTAGCAAAATGTAGTCTTCTCCATCTCCAGATTATAAAAGCTTTCTTCCCATATTTTTATTTCAATACATTGATTTTTTTTTAAAGATTTTATTTATTTATTTGACAGAGATAGAGACAGCCAGCGAGAGAGCGAACACAAGCAGGGGGAGTGGGAGAGGAAGAAGCAGGCTCATAGCAGAGGAGCCTGATGTGGGGCTCGATCCCGTAACGCCAGGATCACGCCCTGAGCCGAAGGCAGATGCTTAACCGCTGTGCCACCCAGGCGCCCCCAATACATTGATTTTTTATGTGTAACTGTAATCCATTTGAAATTTCTGTTTATGTGTGGTATGCGGTGGGGGTCCAACTCTATTTCCAACTGGAGAGCCAATTCCATTAATACTATTTCTTGTAGCGCCTGTCTTTTTCCTGCTGATTTGAAGATCTGCATTTACAGTAAGGAAATCTTAATATACTCATCTGTATGTTTTTGAAATCTCTGTTGTTTCCCCACTGATCTGTTTGTCCCTGGGTTAGTGCTGTACTGTTTCAAATAGCTCTAAGTTATGTTTTGTTAACAAAAGCTCTCCTTTAAAAAAAACAATATTGCCTAATCTACAAAGTTTGTCTTCCATGGAAACTTAACAATCAGTGTGTCAGTTTTCATTAAAGATGTTATTGGTATTTGAATGGAAATTAGATATTAGATACACAGGCTAATTTTACAATGTTGAATTCCTAACCAGAATGTCCCCATTCATTTGGCTCTTCTCTTCATGGATGTCTGGAAAAATACTGAGTTTATTTCTAAGTATTTTGCACATTTTGGTTATATTCATTGGGGATGATTATCTCCTCCCATTATATTTTTTTCTAATTTTATATGTTAGGTATTTTAAAGCTGCCGATTTAAGAAAACATAGTGATCTTGGGGCGCCTGGGTGGCACAGCGGTTGAGCGTCTGCCTTCGGCTCAGGGCGTGATCCCGGTGTGATTAGATCGAGCCCCACATCAGGCTCCTCCGCTATGAGCCTGCTTCTTCCTCTCCCACTCCCCCTGCTTGTGTTCCCTCTCTCGCTGGCTGTCTCTATCTCTGTCGAATAAATAAATAAAATCTTAAAAAAAAAAGAAAACATAGTGATCTTGATTCCTGGTCATCTTGCAAAACTGACTTATTTAATTCAGCAGTTTCTCGGTGCATTCTTTTGGCTTATTTTTGGCTAATCAAATTCCCTAAAATGGTGAGAGCTATGTCTTACCCTTTTTGAAAATCCTACCATTTATTTCGTTATCTCGTTGCCCGTGACCTCTAACGCAGTGCGAAATAGTGGCGGTGATGGTGGGGGTCTGTGTGCTGACCCTGACCTCAGCCTTCACAGGTACTTACTGGGAACGGGTACTTACTGGGGACTCAGCTTCACGGGTACTTACTGGGGACTCAGCTTCACGGGTACTTACTGGGAACGGGTACTTACTGGGGACTCAGCTTCACGGGTACTTACTGGGGACTCAGCTTCACGGGTACTTACTGGGAACGGGTACTTACTGGGGACTCAGCTTCACGGGTACTTACTGGGGACTCAGCTTCACGGGTACTTACTGGGAACGGGTACTTACTGGGGACTCAGCTTCACGGGTACTTACTGGGGACTCAGCTTCACGGGTACTTACTGGGAACGGGTACTTACTGGGGACTCAGCTTCACGGGTACTTACTGGGGACTCAGCTTCACGGGTACTTACTGGGAACGGGTACTTACTGGGGACTCAGCTTCACGGGTACTTACTGGGGACTCAGCTTCACGGGTACTTACTGGGAACGGGTACTTACTGGGAACTCAGCTTCACGGGTACTTACTGGGAACGGGTACTTACTGGGGACTCAGCTTCACGGGTACTTACTGGGAACTCAGCTTCACGGGTACTTACTGGGAACGGGTACTTACTGGGGACTCAGCTTCACGGGTACTTACTGGGGACTCAGCTTCACGGGTACTTACTGGGAACCTTTACTGTGCCAGGCAGTTTGGGGCCCTGGTGATGCAGTAATGAACGACTGAGATGATTATATGGCTTTTCTTATTTAATTTGTTTACGTAATGAAATTCATTACTAGATCTCAGTAGATTTCTTAGATAAATCCCTTAATGCACTGTGGATTCCATTTGCTGGCATTTTATTTAGAATTTCTGCCCAAAGTTGGCTTGCTCTCCACTTCTCCTCTCTGTTCCACCATTTGTTCAAGTTTGGTGTCTTTGCTGTCTTAGCCTCTTAAAACCCGTTGAGAAGCTTTCTAGTATTTTCCTAGGCCCTGAAACAGTTTCTGTGATGCCAGCATCATATCTGTTCCTGAAGTCTGGTAGACTGTGCACGAAAACTCACTGGGCCTGATAGCTCTTTTTAAGGGACGACAAATCTTTGACTATTTGAAAAGTATCTTGTGTAGTTATTGGCCTAGTTGGGTTTCCCACCTCTTTTTTGCATTAATTTTAGTGTAGAAAATCACTTCCTTTAGCTTAGATTCTTACATTTCAAACTGATGTATACAATCTGAACCCATGGCCTCTTTCCCATTTCCAATATTATTTATATATGTATTCTTTCCCCTTTCTTAATTATTAAAGAGTAGAATTGCCGAATTTTTGTCTATTTCGTAGGTGTTTTAAGAAATCCATCTGGTAGGGCTGCCTGGGTGGCTCAGTCCGTTAAGTGTCTGACTTGTGATTTTGGTTCAGGTCATGATCTCAGGGTCATGGGATCAAGCCTGGTGTTGGGTCCAAGCTCAGTGGGGAGCCTGCTTGAGATTCTCTCTCCTTCTGCCGTGCTCTCTCTCAAATACATAAATAAGTCTTTTTAAAAAAGCCATCTGGTATACCTTATTGGTTAGCTTTATGGTATCCCTCCTTCCCTCGTATTACCCCAGGTCCTGGTCTGCAGCCCTCCCGCTCTGCCAGGCTGCTCATGGTCTTCAGGGTGAAGCTGTCATACTCCCAGCTCCCAGGAGTCTGATCGAGTTAGCATAGGCCAGTGCCCTGGCCAGCTGGCTCCAGTTGGGTTACCCAGCCAACATAAGGCATGGTTAGAGGA